>NW_026542596.1:125341640-126687912 GCF_028750875.1 Macrosteles quadrilineatus
ATTTGTCTATTATGTATTCATTTATTTAAACTCATTAAACATTTTTATTTTCTTGATAGTTTGATAACCCACAAACTCGACAACCTCTGGGTCCACAAATAGTGTATACAAATTACTGATCTTATTAATTTCAATGGGAATAAAGTATGGATACAGCAGATATATACAAGACTATATAAATGGAACAGTCTTCAGATTTCAGATTTCCCCCCACAATGTTAAGTAGAACCAAAAATTTTTTTCTAAAGTTGCATATACAATATTTGCTTAAAGAAATTATAAAGGCAATATCCAAGCAATTACTTTATTCTATTTAATTTTGAAGGTACCAGTAGTCGTAAAATAAACAAAGTGTAGTGGTGCATTAAGATATTTATTGCTTTGTCAAATTTTTATTATCTTAGAGAAGTAAAGTATAGAGGAATGGGACCTACATTATGGAATGACCATGCGATGTCAGCTCTGGTATGTTGCACTGGAAATATACTTGTGACGAACAAGGAAGAGCCCGAACGGAACGGAGAGAGCTGTTCACCCTGCACAGGGCACAGGGTATTCCTCCAGCGTTGTAAGGACATGAGGGCAAGGGGGGCGGTGTTGGACTTCCCTAGACAACACATTAGTGTACTATTGGATGTTTTCTCTGTACCAAATTTCAACCTGTCAGATATTGTAAGCCGATTGAATTCATCCCAGTTTAAGAAGGCGGTCTCAAATCTGTTACAAATCATACAGCCAAAAATGAGAATAGAGATATATCAAAATTTGGTCTAATGTTAAATTCTTTGTTATTCTTGGTAGTATCGACTGTAAGAAGTATAGGCTGATTTGTACTCCATTTACACTTCCCTGTATAGCAGTGTGCCCCACAACCTAAAGCATGTAGTGGAGAGGGTGCGTGGTGAGTGAGTATTATTATATATGTTACACTCAACCTCCGAATTCGGACAATGTCCGAAATTTCTACCCACTTCGCGATGTGGACGGCGTGTAATACCCACGTCGTGGAGTGAGCATTTTATTCGGACATTGGCCGAAGTGAAATGCCCAGACCGCGTTGTGGGTAAATTGATTTACTCAAATGCCGAAGTCATAACGTTCTTCGGCGATTGAGCAAATCCAAAATACCCACAACGTGATGTGAGCAAGAGGGATTGCCCACGTCGGGTTGTGGGTATTTCTAGTTTGTGCAAACGCCGAATTTAAGTTTAGACATGTCACCCCCACCATTTCCACTATCTGCGATTAGGATGGACGGACCTGTACCTGTATTGTGTTTTCTTTACTGTTGCTATCCTGTAGTGATACGCACGTGATCAAGTTAATATAATTATGTTCAGTGATTACCTCTTGTGAGATGTTGTTTTGGTCTGTCGAACAAGTTAATCAAGACGTAAGGGATAGTCTTGTTGCTTGGATGGCCGACAACAACTCCTCTGGCTGGGCAAATGGCCTCCAGATCATACAAAATTCTCAGAACAACAGTTAACACAGTGTTATTAAGAGAAACCCATTCGGCGCAACTCAGAGAAATGGACTAATAGATTCTCCTTTGACATCAGAAGTCGTGAAGATAATAACAACCGAGGAAGAACTTGAATATGAGCTCTCTAAGCTAGAATGCAGTTTGACTGAAGTAGAGAACGAAAAGGGAACTCCTATGGATGACTACACCAGAAGTCTGACCAACGATTGTAAACAACAACAAACATGGAGAACAAGAATCTACGTCAATCGAAATACTTTCACAATGTGACAATGATTGCGACAAAGGAAGCAATGTGGCCTGAACATCCATAATGAAGACGTATATAGAGAGCAATGAGACTTATATTCTTTCCTAATCGGTAATTTGCTGTTTTCTTGTATTTTCTAAAATTATATTTATTCATTAAATAATTATAACCACAAACATAAATGTTATTTATTTTACCTAGTGATTGTGGATTTCATGTAGGTTTTTGGGTATACGGTAGTTTATAAACTACTAGTCGGCGTTTGCGCAAACTAGAAATACCCACTATCCGACGTGGGCAATCACTTTTGCTCACATCGCGTTGTGGGTATTTTGAATTTGCTCAATCGCCGAAGAAGGTTTTGACTTCGGCGTTTGAGTAAATCAGTTTACCCACAACGCGGTCTGGGCATTTCGTTTCGGCCAATGTCCGAAATAAAATGCTCACTCCGCGACGTGGGTATTTTGCATTATCCACATCGCGGAGTGGGTAGAAATTTCGGACATTGTCCGAATTCGGAGATTGAGTGTAACATATATATCAGGAATGTTTGCGTGAGCCCATCAACAGGTGTGCAAATACAGTAATTAAGATGATGGATCATGGGTGTAAAAAATCTTTAGTTTAATTTAGTTCAAAAAAATTACTGACTTAAAATAAAAGAGCACTCAAAAATATGCGTTAAATTAAAAACTCTGTGCTTGGTCATGTAATCCCAGAGGGGAGTTTATAATTTTGCCTCCGTTTTTGCAACTTTTGGCTCTTCGCCCAAGTTACAAAAATATAACTTTCTTGGGAAAAGATACTGCGGATAATCTCTCCACAGTACTATCCTGAAAATTATACCAATTCGTATATACCTAGGCAAAAATGTGGTTCGGATTCCACTATAAACTGTACGTCCCTTAGTTGCCGTTAGCTGTATGGGGCATTAATTAACAGCTGTGTCTAAGGAATAAGTCGGCCTTAGTCACTAATAAGACTACAAGATCGCGCCACTCATCCTTCACTAATCTCCATTCATACTTGGCTTAAAATACCTACTTTGTATGGTCGCCATTTCATTGAAAAGTATAAAGTACCGGTACCCTATACTATAATACTAATGTTTTCCATTTGTAGCAACTTCCCCCACAACTAAATGTTATAAAAAATGTGCATTTTATACTTTTATCTGAAATGTCGACCATATGAAGGTAGGTATTTTAAGCCAAGTAAAATGGAGATGAGTGTAGAATGAGTGACACGATCTTGTAGTCTTGTTACTGAAGGCCGACTAATTGTCTTGTGAAGTGGTACGCCTACAAAAAAGATAGGGAACTTTTGTGATAGCGGAGTTGACGTTTATACTCCCCAGAAAGGCATGTTATGTTATTGCAGTGTGACTGGTGGTCAAGGGGAACTTCAGGTACCAGTAGCCTTTCTATGTTATCACCAGCGCTGGACTTAAAAAATACTAATGACTAGATTAATATTTGATTTTAATGTAGAAATAGAAGAGATTCTTAGAACAATGACTTTGGGATATAAGAACTTGAGAGATTTGATCCACACAGATCGGCAATTTTTTTAATACTTAAGAAACATATAGTTGACTAAGCCACTTCCTCCAGAGTGCGCTGCAGTCTACAATTCTACATCCTTCCTTAGATTTTTCTTACTGTGATAGTTGATATGACATGAAAATTCATTTGGAGCTTATAATAGGTTGCAGTGGCGGCCCTAGAGATCCTGCCGGGGCCCAAGGCGAAGTTCAATAGCTCCCTTAATACCTTAAATATGGCTGCTGTGCAGGGCCCCAGGCACCACCTTGTTTGCCTATAGGTAGGACTACCTCTGATAGGTCACCCTTTCTGTTAGTGTTAGGCATGGCTAAAAAGTTAGAGTGGTCAACTGAAACTCGTAATTTATACCAGCGCATAGACTGTGAGTGGCTTCAACTTAACTTTAACTTGGGTGGGTTATACCTTAACATGTGAATGTAACGTCTTATTATAAACACAGTCACAGTTTTAACAATACTTCATTAAGAAAAAGAGGATAAACTATCCGGTGGGATATTGAAAGCCTCCAGTTTAAGCATGATCCTGGAAATTCCCATGGTTTCAGACCCAATCCGATTAATGAATCACAGTGTTGCCACAAATAGCATTTACTCTAGCACTTTCAAAAAAATTTTGTCATTTAATTATTCTAATTATGAGTATTTTTATTGGGAAAGGTGCTAAAAATCTCATTTTCACTGAAAAAAACTTGGAACAAGAAAACATTAGTCCAGGAATAAATGAACGACCTATAACTGAACTCTTATATCTTCTGCCAGAAGCTATTTTCATCTTAATTAGTGAATACATCCATGACACTAGCCACAGCTCAGTCTGCCACTGGCCAAACTATAAATCATTTTACCAACAAAAATACCTTTCTGTTTGAGGTTATGTAAAAGTGTATAACAAGCAAAAGTAACCTAATCAAGATTTAGCAGATGCAAGCCAAATCTTAGATAGAGCTGAATATGCTACATGTCAGTTTGTCTTAGGCCCGATTTCACCAAATTCTCGCTAACGATGGTTTAGTTAAACTTCGGTTAAAACTAACCGATGATTTAAACCACAGTTAAGGAAATCTGGTTTCACCAACGAAAACGCGTCAAAACTAACGCTGGTTTTATAAACGAGAGTTTAGAGTAAAATCCAGGTGGCTGTGGCAGTGAACTGTCATAATACCGGGCTGTTGCGGGAGCAAGTAAACATAACCTAGAAAATAAATCAGTGTTTATGAGGTAGTGAAAACAAAACTGAAGACAGCAAGCTTACAGGAATACAATAGATTCTGAGCAAAATAACAACAGAAAGCAAGAATAAATACCAAAACAATTAACATAAGTAAATAAAGGCAAAGCAATGCTGACCAAACATATTCGAGGAACAAATTGATTGAGTTTTGAAGTCGAGTCAAGACTCAAAATCCAACTATTTACAGGAATGTTCAATATTATGTTTGTTCACTAACCAGTTTGGTACATTTGAAGTAGTGAAAAAAAAACTGGAGTCAAAAGAATTACAAGAACAAGACACAATAAAGATAACACCAAAATAATTATTTGCTATAAAATACTAGCAGAATAATGACAACTTAGGTTTAGATTTTGCTTTAATTACGTCTGGCCGAACGCGAAACAATTGTTTGAACTTGGGCTTGGGTTAGGGTTACCCATAGCCGGGAGAAGGAAAAGGGAGCCTATTTTTTCTAACAATGAAATAATAAATTTGATTATGTTGCTAGAAGAGCCGGGACACTATTTTTAGCCGGGATAAAAGAGTGTCCCGGCTCTTGATCGCCAATCAGAGGAATCAATGCGGTCGCTGCTGATAACATACAGTATATACGCCTTAACTAAAAACCTTGTGGGATAACCTAAAGCAATGCACTATGTGGGATAGCCTAAATACAGTAGTGGTTTGTATTAATTTCCTAAAGAAAAAGGCTAAACGTTTTGATAGTTCATATCTATTAATAAAATCAATTTCACCTTTGTTATTAAAATCATTAACCCTTTCTCTTATCCACCTAGTTCGGTGAACAACATAGGCTACTCTTCATTGCCATCACTTACGGTACTTTCAAAAGCTAATTCGTACCGTATTCTCTTCTACCATTTCGCCTTTCCATATAAACTTTAAACTTAAAGCCAGCTGATATTTACTTAACGAAAGATTAAAGAAGTTAACCGGTCAAAATTGGGCAGTTAATTATCTAACGGCGGTTTAGTCTAAACTAGCTCTAACGGCGGGTGGTGAAATCCGATTTCGTCAGTTAAGAGTTAACTGCAGTTAGAGCATGGTTTAACGGCGGTTTAAGTGTTTGGTGAAATCGGGCCTTAGTTTATTTTTTTTCTTATTGAAACATTAATATTTTATCAAGCTGAACTGTTTAAATTTCAAGTTAGTAAACCAGTGAACTATTTTTAATCACAAAGAAGTATTTACCAAGATGCATTTCTATTCATCCAGCTATATATAATTGAGTCTATTTACTATATTATGTCCCTTCAGCGTGTTAGGCTGGCATTGTCAAGGGCTTCTAGCTCCAGTCATGCTAAACAGAGCGTTGTAATGGTGTATTGTTGCTTTATTGTTTAACATCTGATCAAAGGCCGATGAGATATATCTCTTCTCGGATAATAAATTTGTACAAGGTCTGTCTCCTTGTGCAATTCATTGCTACTACAAGAGTAGCTGCGTAAAATATTGTAGACTACTTTGAAGTTCTAACCAAAACAGTTTAACAAAGATGAAAAAAAATCCAGTGGAATCAAGAAGAAACAATCAAATGATAAACATTTTTTTGGTTTATTTGCGGTGGCGACAGAGTCAAATTGGGTGAAAAATTATACAAAATGATAAATATAAAGGGATTTGAAACCATAAATGTTGTAAAAAAATAATAGAAACGCTCCTTTGTGTATAGAGAGATCTTCCCTGAACAACATTGATTTTGTCAGATTGATCGTTCTCAAACTTGAATATCAGTTTATTGTATTTCTCGGGTGTACAAAATTATAAACTCTTTATTTAGTTACACACATTTAATAATTCTAAATCAAACAAAGTTGTCTAGTTTTAAAATGAGATCAAAATCATTCAAATGAACTTTCAGAATCCAAATTAACAATCAATGTTCATATAAAATAAATAATTGATTAATAAATACAGGAAAAATTAATTTCCAAAATAAATTACAATAAATTATTTCTTTACTAGTCCTACTACCAAAAATTAATCATAAGATGTGTTTCCAAACCTAATATCTATATCTGTCTCACTCCTTTTTGATTTATTATCGTTTAGGCTCGGGAAAACTAAATCTGATTCGGAAGGGTTAGAATCATCAGTGGAGAGAACTGGTGGTGTTTCTGTACTCTTACTGTCCAAATCAGAATCATTTTGGGAAGGCGACGAGTTTTCCAAATGTGTATTATCCGATTCATTGTTTATTTCCCAGTTTTGTCCGTAAGACGGTTCTTGCGAAGGTTCTAAGGGAAATTCAGGTTGAGTTTCATCATAGCTGTTTTCTAAAGGAGGACTCCAGGACGGAACTTCGTCTTCCACATGAAGCTTTCTGTTCCCTGTAAGTGCGTCGAGGGTTTCCTTCATCAAAATGGCTGGTCCTAACACCACTGTAGCAAGAGGTTTGCCGATCTTCTCCACAGAAGCTTTCGCCACTGTGTTGGCTTGCTGGTACAGGTATCTGGGGATGTCCTTGACAGCTTTAGATGCAGAATGTGCAAGTTCCTTGAAGGTGTGATGAAGATTCACTCGCTCTTCTACAGGATCTTGACGGTATTCTGGAAAATATATTTTACAAGTTACGCGTTAGTATTCTAGTGAACAAACATTAAATTATATACTGTTACAATTCTAGCGTTAACTTTGGATACTGAAGTAGACCTTCAATTCAAATGGGAAAAAGCTGTAGCCAGTTAACTATTTAAAGACCACATGAGCAAAACTGTTCATACTAGCATGGAAATTCCATTTCCTCTCCTAGATTTCTAAACTGTAATAGTCGATGGATGTTACCGATCCTATAGGTAATGATATGTTTTGAGTTTGGCATGGTTAACATTAACAAACCAATGTATAAGAAAGAAAACTGTGTTTAAATTTAAAATACTAAAATCTGTCGTAGCTCAATAATCGTAATGCACACAAAGTTTTGTCTAGCAAAACAGTTTGCTTTCATCGTTAGATTTCAATTGTGAATATATACTGGGGAAAATACATTTTGATTTTATGTGGGTTGCTGTGAAACTCTTTAACTCCATACAATTTAATTTCTTCTTTATGGTTGAACCTGATACAACACTGATAGACTTCCAAGTAGACTGAAATTTGAGAAACACAGAGGTCCAAAATGACAGTTGAATATCAATTTTGACTCTCAATATGAATAAGATTAAAGTTTAAAATAATAGATGTTGACAATAAATTGCCAAGTTGTGACACACACACATTGCAGGGAAAATGGATCACTGTCCTGTGCAACTTTCCAAAACGTCTTAATCTCAAAACCGAAGATATCACTACATTGGCTATGATTGTATCAGAAACATGTAGCGAAACATGCAGCAAATTTCACACAGTGTATGCAAATATGGGTGGATTCTGAATCAAGATTGACTATTGATATTGCCTTTAATTCTTCAAAAGGCTCTATCACCATTCAGATACATAATGACCTTGTATTTGAATCACAGCAAATCTTAGCATTAACTTACCTCATATTACCACACAAATTTAAAAATCAAGAGATAGAGGATTTGACAACTGTAACCCACAGTATTTTACTTGACACCTGTATTATAGTGTTTCAAAGGTTTGATTAATCACTTTTACTTCTTGTTATTGAACTGAAATTGCACACATTCAAAATTAATTATTTAATTTTGTACCCCTCAAAATATAAAAAATTACATTTTTATTTGAGTGAGGAATTTTATTAAATTTATGGTTTATTTTAAAATCAATTTATTAATATAAAATCCCACTAAATCTAAGATATCAAAACATCAGTAGTAAAACATGAATTATGGTATTACATTTTATAAAATAAAAACTTCTAACAATCAATGAGTCACAACATTTCTAGAAAAGTTTCTAACATTACACAATTTGATATTATTTCAGAACATTTAAAATTGATACAAGCAATACTAAACATTCAAAATTAATTCAATTCAAATTTCAGAGTCATCTCAGTGAAAAGGATTCTTTCTTATGACCTACATCTACCATACCCTACACCAATTCAGAGAAGAAAAAAATATATTTAATTTTTAGATGGAAGAACATCTTCAGAATTATCACCATTTCCCAAACGAATGTCAATTCCAAGATTATCATCATTATTCTTCGGCTCCTTGTCTTCGAATTCAATTGCAACATCTGAGTTTCCATTTGTAAAGATTATTTGCGTTGTAGTCTTTGGAGTTGAGGAATCTGGTAAAGGCTCTTCAGAAAATCCTTCTTGTGAGAGGTCTGGGAATGGCATTGGCCGAGGGTTTTCAGGTGCAGGGTTGTTTTCAATCGGTTCTTCTCGGCAGTTTGTTCCACCGTAAGGGCATTCATACTGATGAGTGTGTGTTCCCATAGGAATAATCTGTGGACGTCCAATGTCTATGGTGTGGCTTGTTTGGTGGAAATGAGTATGAGTCGAACAAGGTGGGTATGGACAGAACCGTGGAGGAAAGGGCGGGCGAAAACCTGGAGGTTGGTGAAAACCATTCAAAGACCCGAAGTGAACTTCTTTGTTGTGCTGAACCGTAGCATCAAGATGCGAGCCAATTATGCTTTGCAGAGTGCCAGCTAGTTGTCCGATGGGATGAAGACCTTGTTGTTGGAACTGGGGACCCAAAGGTGGCCCAAAGTTTTGTCTGCCAAATGGAACCTGAGGATGATCTCCAAAATGGAATGGATGGATTTGTCTCACAGATCGCTGCCTTTTGTCTTGTTCATTGGAATTGAAATTTTCAAGAGAGTCGAGATTCTTCTGATACGCCGCTTCAACTTCAGTTTCAAGTGGGTTGTCGTTTTTTGAGAGACCTGAAATAGACATTTGTGTCTAAATTGCTTTATTATTAAAATGTAACAGATTATGCAAGAATTTAAGTAATTTTTTGTAGTAGTAAAAAAATAAAAATATGATAAACACTAAAATACTAATAAAGGATGCAGCAAAAAAACGATCTCAGGTCATCTGAGAGTAGTGGGAGTAGCTCATTGGAAAGCTGCTGTAGTTATAGAGCAGTTTTGTCAACTGAGCAAGCAACGTGCGTTTGTTATCGAGTCATTTAAAAAAAGTAATGACTCAGCTCATTGCAGCTGGCATTCCATGCATTCTTTCAATTAGATCGACATGCAGAGGTTCCGTTGCCATTATCTGAATGGATAATCAATAAAATTAGTTGGATTAGTACAAATTAATCTGTTGGGATGAAAATTAAGATCGAACTTCTAAATTTGTGTAATAGAGCGGCCAGACATGTTTAAAGCAAGACGCTTGTTTTCAGGCGGGCCTAAGAGGACTGTTTTCCACAGCAGTTCAAACTCTTTAAAATGTTAGTTGTCTGGCGTCAGATCTGACTTTGGACGGTCTGTCAGCTTCTTTTTGAATGCATAAGCTGTTGTTCTAAAGTTAGTAACCCACCGCATGATTGTGCTACACAACGGAATCTCTCCACATCACCCTAATTAAAAGAATGCACAGAACTGCCGCTGAGTTGCAATGACTGAATCATTACTATTTATTGCGACTCGATAACAGACTAACCCCACCACTTTCAGACAACCTGGTTCTGAACCGTGCGCTGTAGAAAATAGATAATTTTTTGCCGCTCCCTTTATGGGTGGAAACAAAGCTGTTTCTGCATTACGTTACATGTCCCACAATGATTGTCTATCAATTAAAGTCTCCATCAAGCTCTTGTTACAACCAAACCAGCTAGTTCAAATCTTAGCCCAACGTTGGGTTCCTTACTTTGTCCACTACTATTCTAATCATCCGGTACCTCTCTTTTGGAAAGATAAAAATATTGGCATAAATAGGTATTAATTACAATAAATAGGTTACAGTTCTGGCACTTAATTTTTTTCTATCGAGTACTGCTAATAGGTAACATCTCTATAAGGCTATCACGGAGAACCAGCTACAGTAGAACTCCGATTATCCGAATCAATAGGGACCAGACCCCATTTGGATAATCAAAAATTCGGATAATCGGAGTTTTACCGGAATTCCGGGAATTTTAAAGAAAAATCCTCATTTTCGGTACCAAGTGAACTTTTAATTAATAATAATTTAAATCAGAACATTTTTACAGTTTACAATGCTTATAGAACAAGTGTCCTATACATGTTATTAAGTCAATAGTGTTCCATCAAAGTCCAAAATTGGCTAAATGTGTTTAATAACAATTATTTGATATTTTGCAAAACTTATTACTGTAGCTTTACGTTTTTAAAATTGTTGAAATAAGCGATTCGGATAATTGGAGATTCGGTTAATTGGAGTTCGGATAATTGGAGTTCTACTGTATCATACATGGCTTTAATGTATGGTGTCATATGGTGGCTCTCATAATATGGAGCTATCATAAATGGTTTGATGAGTTGGTGGAGATGGTAGAGCCATGGACTTCGGGCCCAAAGCAGCATTGTTTGGATCCTAGTACCTGCCATTACTTTGTATCAGTACAGTCCATCATAGTATTCTACTGGCTTACCCTCTGCTTTTCTGGATACGTTCCATCTCCATGCAGGGAAGTGGACGGGAAGGTGTAGGTGAAAAGAGGCTGCCAACCTATTTTTTTTAGAAAGATCAAGGCAAGGCTATTAAGGAGAGGGTGTTAGTAAACTATGGAAGACAAACATGTTGATCAACAAGTAGTATCCTCAACTTCAATCATTTACTAGATAAAAACACCCACTGCCGGCTCCATTATGTCAAAAGCCCCCCGTGAATTTCCTAAATTGCTTTTCACATTTTCTATGTGCAAACACCTTCTGCATACACATCTGTCCACTGACCACAGTAATCATTGAGGATTGATGACCCCCTTCCTACAGAAACCTAATCACAGAACATTCACAGATTCATCCTTAGGGTAAGGACATGTGAAGGAAGTGTTGTGTAGTTTGCCGTAAACGCGAAGTAAAACAAACAAATTATCTGTTACAGGTGCGCGCATAGTGAGCAGGTTGAGGTGGAGGTGTAGGTCGCCGCTTACAAGGAGATCCAGCCGGATGCTTTTCGAGAACAAACTATTTTGATTTTACCTCGCCACTTAGCTCGCTGCTTATTTTAATTGGTCCGTTCAGCTGTTCTTCTGGACCGATTTATGAAAACGTTTTAGGAGTCATTCTCAAGTACTGATGACATTTTTCTGGAAACGATTTAAGTTCATGAAACAAGTGATAATATTCAAATCACCCAGTTTCTGCCGTACTTGATTATTGAGGTGAGCACTTAACTCTTGATTACTTAAGGTACTCGTAAACCACCACTTACTAGCTAACGACATATCATCACTATCATCCATTACTGACAGAAAGCATTATTTACAGAAAAACTAAACAATATCCAATTAGAACTTGCTATTGCGCCACACAGTTGGAGACAGACTGAAAGTGGACTGGAGTGGTGGGGGAAAAGGAGCGGTAAATCTCCTTAACATGCGATACCTAGCTCCACCCTATACACCTATACCTCCAGCTACACATCCAGCTACACCTCCACATACACCTCTTCAACATGTCCTTACCCTTACAAGAAACGTCAATTTTCCCTCATATAGGTTTTAGCTAATATGATGAGATTATTGTGGAATGAATAAGTTGACAGACCTTAATAGAATAATAGTGGACAAAAAGGACAAGACATTAGTAACAGATTTGAATGTGACTGAAGTTCAATGGAGACTTTATTTTATAGACATTTCTTGCTCTATGTTTGCTGTCCACCATATACTATGTCTTTTTTAAGGTTCCATTCAATCCATTCTATACTTGATGTCTGTTGTAAAAATTATTCTTTGTTTGGAAAACTGTTGGTTTTCTTTAAGAAAATGGTTTAAAACCTATAGCTAAACAATCTAAATATTCATGGCAGTCATAAAGTTAAATAAATAATGGTACAGTTATAGTTTGTCATTATAGCTATTTCGTTGTTATATCAAGTTGTAATGAATTGCCAGTGCTTAAATCATAAGCAATAATAGTTTAGTGATTGAGTGTAAATTAACTCAAACACCCATAATCATATAAAGGAATAACCTGCTGTATCCTATGTCCACTAATTGGTTAAGGATAATCAAAAGCCTTAGATAACACTACTTGTTTACACAATATTTCAAAGAAAGAAACCACTTCTAGAGGATATAACAATCAAAATGAAAATGACATGGATATGTCCTGAGTGACAAAACATTCTTCTTGATATGAATGCAAGAGTCTAGCTCCAAAAAATTGTATTTATAATGTTACTTTTTAAAATCTAAGCTTGATGAACTGGAATTATCAAACTCTTAGATACTCTAAAGAGCTTAATCAGTAATAATATATATTGTATCTAATTTAAAATAGCTAATAATACCTTTCAAACTAGGTTAACTTGTTAAAAACACAATTCAATATTTCAAACAAAAGAATAAACTTTAAAATCCACAGCTGTCATAAGTCTAGTCTAGGTGTTCATTTTGTGGGCTATTTTCTTACATGAAATTTAGGTCAATAACACTTATGTTGGTGAGGAGCAGGGTGAACAAAACATAAAATATTTATAAACAGTTGTTTATTAATTCATTAAGCATGTAAAAATGCATTACATAACATTGTCACATCATTACCTCATTACAAAAATTTTATTTTTTAAGTTCCCTCTGGTTAAAAAATTGCATTAAACATTTTTAAGTAAGCTGAAAATTTCAATTTAAGTTTTGCTTTAATCAATATTACTTTACTTTAATTACATTCACCTATTACAGAATAAAAAATTAATGCATTTAAACTAGATTACCGTATACAACTAAACTAAAACATAAGTTGACTGTTGACATATAAAAATGCAGTCTAAGAATTCTACCCAAATTTACAAGTTTTATGAGGCAATTATATATTCAGTTATATGTAGTTTTAAAACTATAAGTGATAAAACGTCCATGGGATTTTAAAAGAATAGGTTCAGTTTAAAAAAGAAATATAACTACAGTTCTTTATAAAAATAAAATTTGTAATAAAAAAATATTCTCACAAAACCCTATGTTTGAAAAGTAATTATTAAATATCATCATCGTATAACCTGATAGGTAAGAACTAATGTAAATAAAGAAATTGATAAAATTTTACAACTCTTAAGGGAAACATTGTAACAATAACTAAGAGAATATTTAACAAATATAATCCATACAAGAGATAGATTTAAAAAGTTCTTTGAAAGAATTTAAAAACAATATTGAAATGTTCTTGACGTTAAACATTTTAAATAATCATATATTTACATTCCTGCATCGCTACAGTAATATGTTTGAAAAAATCTTAAATAACACACAATTAACTATACAACTAATAGTTTTTCATGTTGAACAACTGTAATAATGTCACGTTCACTTAAGACAAGGGTTAAAATATTTACATGAGCTATATTTACAAAATACAGTACAACAAATATTTACAGCCGGGCACTAATAAATAAAAAAGCATTATATACATTTTGTTTAGTCTAAGTCAATATTAAAATCACAGTCCATAGTAGTTGTGTTAGTTTACAAAAAAGCTCATGATTTCTCAGCTCTTGCTTTGCGTTCTTTGTGCCTTTTAGCCAACTTTATTAGGTCAAAAAACGATGGTGTGTCATCGTAGTCATCCTCAAATGGGTCAACATAAAACTCTTCATCCCCATACTCGTCCTCTTCTTCCTCGTCGTAGTATTCATACTCATCCTCATCATCTTGAATCTGCAGTTCTCCCGTTTCAGAAAGTAAAGCCAAGATTGCACTTGCATCTGCTTGAGACATCTGTGTCGACCGAGCTGATCTTGATTTCTTCATAGGAACATTAGAGTGGCTTCCCATATTATTTGGAACCCTTTTGAGTAGTTCATTCATAATCTGCAGATTTTTCTTTGATCTTTTTAGTCTCTCCTTTTCTGAAACTTCATCCGTTAAAGGTTCAGACGAATCGTAATTAAAGTCTTCAATATCTTCATCTAGCCTCGATGCCCCGTCCCCCATGAGAAGTTCACCGGTTTCGGTAATTTTGTCAAACGTTTCCTCATCCACTAAGGCCTTCATGTCCCCAAATAGAGATCTGATCACTTGTTTGTCTTCTTCGCTAAAAGCGTTATTTCTGTAACCCTCCCTTATCACAGGCAAAAGTTCTAAAATTGTTGAAGCATAGTCGATTGGATTTACAGTATCTTCTAGATTTAGGCTGATGCTGAAGGAACAGTTTGATTTCTCATGTAACTTGTTTGGCTTATTATCGGTTTTTTTGTTTTCTACGGCAGTTCTTTTCCACCTGTGACCATGTGGTAATCCTAATAAACACAAGACACATTCTGTTGTTGGGTATTCCCTAACATTTTCATCTGTGTTTGTAACTGACCGTCTTCTTCGGTTTACACTGTCTTCTACCTCCAAAATTGATTCAGGAATTGTTGTCGCCTCAACAAATTCTGTTTGCAATCCCTCCTCATTTGAAGTTTCTATCTCTGTAGTGAACTTAAGCACTCCACTTTGGTAGGAGGAAAATGAAGGATTCTCACTTGGCAAGTATTCTTGTGTACTTTCTTCAACATTCTCATAACCTTCTCTCCTATAATCTTCAGTCAAATAGTTTTGATAACTAGTCGACAGTTCTCCTACATCCTGTGTTGTCTCTTCTTTACTCTGAGGAGCATCTGTGTTACTTGCTTCTGTTGATGCTGGAAAAGGGATGGTTTCTGTAAAATTATAATCTTCATTGAATTTAGATTGAGGGTATTCCGTTGTTTCTCTTTCCAATAAAGTATTTAAGTCAGGCATAGAGGTTTCTTCTGTTTGCTCTTCTGTCCAGTCTTCACTGAAAAGTAGACCTGGGGTATCAGTTTTCCCAAACAGTTCCTTTGGAATGGTTGGTATTGGTTCGTTTGATTTTTCTTCAGGTCTGGAAGTGCTAGTTAACGTTTTAGTCTCTGTGGCCAGTTTTTCTTCTACAGAAACTGTTGTCACTCTACTTGTTGATATTTCCGAAGTAGTTACTACTGATTCAGTTGTTTCCTGTAATACTATGTTTTCGTCACCCTCTCTTAACTGTGGCAGTTCACTAGGTGTTGTAACAGTAGAAATGTCTTCATGACCGGTACCTTTAGAAAAAACATTAGTTGTTGAAATTAATGGAGTGTTATTTTCTTTAGACTGCACAAATAATTCACCGTCATTGTTTGTCGTGAGGAATACTTGTTCACTTTCAGTCAATGCTGGCAATTGGCTGAAACTTCCTTGCGGAGTAGTCAGATCTCTCATGGTTTCGGTTTTACTCTCAACAATACCGTTAAAAACTTGTGTCGAAGCCTCAGTTAAAGATGAAAAGTCTTCTGATGGTGCATGGTTTGAAGTAGTTTGTTCTAAATTGTAGAAAGTGTGGTCAATGTCATCTTCTCTGGCTTGAAGTAGATACTTAGTCATCTCAGATTTCTCTGTTAGATCTTCCGTGGATTCCATCGTAGATGTAAACAAAACATTGTCTTCATCCAAGCTTGACTTGGACTCTTTGCCTTCAGTTGTATTGTCATCGGTTTCATAGGATTCTGTAAATATATCTTCTTTTCCTTCTTGATGGTTTTCAGTTTTAGTATTTGGTAATTCAGTTGTAGTAAATTCCAAGTCCTCTTGCCTGCCAAGAATGGTTTCAGCAGGTTCTGAAACAAGTTCTGTTGTTGGACCAACTTCATCCTTGTCAGGTAAATTTGTTGAATACAGAATTATATCCTCAGAAGCTTGTTTACTTGCTTCAGTACTAATTGGTTCGAAAGTAGGGTATGAGTCGGTAAACAATTCTTCTCTAGCCTCTTGATTCTCTTCCAATGTTATTGATCTATATGTTGTTGTATAAAATGTTTCTACTGGTTCAAATGCATTTTCTTCTGTAGTAGACTCGCCAAACAAATCACGAGTTTCTGCCAAATTATCAGTACTAAACATTGAATCTTGAGTAGTAATTTCTTCATCATTCTTACGATAATCTGTAGTGCTAACTCCATTGTCTGTATCTTCTCGTCCTAGATTATCTGAATTGTATGTTGTTGAATCTTGAACGGTTCTAAAAATGGTCTGTGTTGTGAATTCTTTCTCTTCTTGGTTGCTTTCAAATGTGACTTTTTCTCTTGGTTGAACTAAAGCTACTGGGGTTGTTTCAGATACATCATTATTTTCCATTCTTGTAATTTGCTCAGAATTGCTCATTGTTGTTGTAAAAAACTCTCTATTGGCATCCTGTTCAGTTGTGAGGAGGTAGTTTATTGCAGTTTTACTTTCTGGAAAATACTCCTCTGACACTGAAGTTTGTTGGTCTGTTGTTGGCACAGGAAGTTCACGAGGTTCTACTGTGGTCATTTCAGTAATCTCACTTTTCCATGCAGGGGTATTGTCAAATGTCAAAGAATCCAACTCTATACTGTCTCCTGACTTTGTAGTACCTTGTGTCTTGTTCTCTTCTATTTCATTGCCAAACCTATTTAGCTCTGTTGCTCTGCTTTCATGTTCCAAAAGGCTGCTTGAGGAGGTTGACTCTAGCATTATTTCATTTGTAGGCACCAAACTTTCAACAGGAATTTTCTCTTTTACACTTGGATCAACTTCATCCACAATCTTGAGAACTAGTTCACTACTAGCTGAAGTTGTAATATCAGAGAGAGTGGTGGACGTGGTTATCTTCTGACCATCTTCAATGCTTTTATCAACAATTTTAGGTGATTCAGTTGCTTCATGATGGTTCTGGTTGCCTTCTGGGGATGATTCATGATGATAGAATTTAGGAGTAGAATTCACTAAGCTTGGGTGTGTCTTCTGAGTTGGTATATTTTCAGTACTCGTACCTTCTCTAGCTTCAGGTTTAAATTCGACAGTTTTCAAAGGAGGTTGGGTAGGAACCTCAGTGGAAATTTCAGTCTTTGCCACATAGGATATCTGTGTGTTGGACTTGATAGAAGGTTCCGTCCCTATATTAGGAATCAAATTGTCAGGAATTTCCAAAATCTCATTTTCAAGTTTTGACACTTTTTCCTTCTGAGATCCAAAACCTTCTTTTTTATCAGGTTTATTTGAGAATTTCCCTGGTTGAGTTGGATGTGTATTCACAAGATCTTCAAGAGGGGTTGAATCGTGTGGACTAAGTTTACTAATGAGCTTCACGGTTGCATAAGTTGGCCAAAAAGTGCTTCGATGATGGCAATTCTTGTCTGGCCGTTTCCTATCACAGATGATGTGGTGATGATGTTGCTTTGGTGGATACTTATTCTTGGAGTGGCTTGTATGAGATGGTTTGGCGATAACCATTGGCTTGTAGTGAGGGTTGAAAGCTTGATTACAGTTGGCACCATAACAAGGCTGTCCAACTGAGGGCACAGGAACAATTTTTGCCAGTCTGGACGGAAAGAGATGAAGACAGTTCAAGATGTTTCCAGAACATGGACCAGCAGGAGATTGGTGAATGTATAATGGGTGAACAGGAACATGCTTCACAGGAACATCTCCGTGATAGTTTGGTCCAAAATGGTCCAAGCGTTCCTTGACAAAGGGGAGAGGAGCAAACGCATTGTAGAAATGTTGACGAACGATATCCATGTACTTCTTCTTCAACATAGCCAGGTGAAGCTGAGCATCTTCTCCTGCATCTCGGATGGCTTGGGCAGCTGCCAGTTGAGCATCGCTGTAGTCTTGATGGCCGAGGTGGTGGAGATTGAAGTCTTTTGCAACTACAACACCTATAAGAGAAAACTGGCTTGTAACACTTTCGGGGATTTTTATACAGTTTTTTTATTCATAACACCTCTCTGCCCAGTTGCTGAATGGCTTGAACACTTGATAAAAAAATACAAATCTAATTCAATTTGTATATAAAAAAATTCACTTGATGAAATAACGGTAACTGCTTTGTCCAACAGTGACTGTCCCAAATTATATACTGATTTTGTAGGAACACATAAAATTTGAAGTAAACAAACATTCATCAATGGTATACCAACAAATTTACCATTAATAACACTTCCATATTTGTTTTTCTAGGGTTTTCCATGCTTTGGTTAAACCAGTGGTCAAGAGAAAAGCTTTTCCAAAATATAAATCAATTGGGATGAAATTATTTATTTTAGTTGTAAGCTGAGCACCAGTATTTAAATAAACTTGTTTACATTGAATTCTACAGTACTTCGAATGGCATGCGTTGCAAGTAACTTATGACAATAAAAAAAATGTCAAGTGTAAATTACTTGATTTGACATAGTATTCTACTGGGCCAAAAAATAGCCCATAATCGAAAACCCAAATTCATTGTTTTCAATACATGGAAAGCTTAGTGACATTTGTGACATTAAAACTAGTCGGACATTCTGAGTTGTATCTTCTGAAATATTCTCTGAACTTTCCTCAAAAGATTTATTGTAAATATACATTTTAGAAAAATATACAGGGTGTTCAAAAAAAGGTGGGGACATAATTTACGTAGTGATTCCTTTGATCAAAATGAAGAATAACATTTTTCAAAAATCGCTTTGTTAACCTGATACCTGCCATTTTGTATTTTTTTACATAAACATTTCTATCTTTGAAATTTTTTAACCGATCTTTATGAAACTTGGTATGTATGTTACCAACCTGTGTAGCTTAGCCTTATTTTACCCCATTTTACAACAAAAAATCGTATTGTTTCAGCTATTTCTTATTCAATCTTTTTGAACTTGGTACCGTTTGATAGGGAATTTAAAATGCTAAATAAAAGCGTTCTTGACATGTGTTTCATAAAATCAGCCATTTTTTAGTAACAGTAATTGAAGTTTAAAAAATTAAAATGACCGCCATTTTGAAATTTTAAGTTCAATAAAGATGAATTTTTTTCCTTACATAGGTTTATCTTA
This sequence comes from Macrosteles quadrilineatus, assembly GCF_028750875.1. NCBI lineage: Eukaryota > Metazoa > Arthropoda > Insecta > Hemiptera > Cicadellidae > Macrosteles > Macrosteles quadrilineatus. The sequence goes on from NW_026542596.1 coordinate 125,361,044, forward strand.
ACATCCCAAGTTTTATAAAGATCGGTTGACAAATTTCAAATATACAAATGTTTATGTAAAAATACAAAATTGCGGTTATCTGGTTAACAATGTGATTTTGGAAAATATGTTATTCTTGATTTTCTTTTTATTTTTACCCAAGGAATCACTACGTAAATTATGTCCCCGCCTTTTTTGAACACCCTGTATATCTAAATAATACTGCCTTTAGCTCTAATAAATGCAACAACTCCATCATGGTAAAATATGTAAATGCAGTACCCAGTACTTTTAAATATAGCAGTATCTCAAATATCATTAAATAATTATGTAACATGAGAAGTGATAATAAAACCTTATATGAAGGATACAGAGTTTGTAATTACATTGTTTTTTTGCTCTTAAAATATTGTCTGCATATTTAATAAATGAAGTTCTGAAGTATGGGAATGCATAACCATGTTTTTTTAAGTTTGTTTTATAAAAAAAAATTAAATTAATATTTTATAGAAGTTTTTCTAACAAAGGATGAGCATCCATGAAATCTGTTTGAAAAAATCATGTTTTACTTTAGGTTATTGATATCTCTAGATCCCTGGTAGATGACCAATGTTTTAGAACCATGGATTGTTAATGAACTAAAATTAAAATTTATTAGTTGTAATGACAATTTGTAAGCTCTACCGCAAGGAACTGATTGTTTTTTCATTACTCTGTTAAAAGCTGATCAAATATCAAATCAAAAATTGCGAGCTTTGGACTAGATTAAGTTGTTGTTAGAAATTAACAGCTTTTACATTGTGTTTTATGGTTTATGTAACCTTGTACTCAGTTGAGTTAGAGCTTTAAAAAGCTAAAAAGAATCAATTCATTTGTACTAAATTGTAGCAGCAACGCACTCCTGAATGATTATAAAACTAACCATAATTATTAGTTTAATAGTTTCTCGCAATTGCAAAGTGAAACTGTCTTAAAAGATTATACAGGATGTTCAAAAACGGTGGGATATATTTTACGTAGTGTTTCCCTGGGTCAAAATAAAAGAGAAAATCAAGAATAACATTTACAAAAATTATAAGATATATATTGTTTGACATGACTAATACAAATCTGTATTTGTTACTTTGGTTGAATAAATGAGTCATTGAGTTATAACATTCATGCTTTCATGATGATGTTAACAGTCCCGCGATGGTCACCCTACCCATCAATGTTCAAATTCCTACTTTGAACTTTATTAATACATATATAGAACAAATCTGAAGATCAAGCTAGTAACTTCTGGTACCTATAGAATGAAGCGATATCCAATAATATTCTGAGTCTTGTACAATGTTAATAAACTAAAACTGTACCAAGAGTTTTATTTAATACTCCATCAATGATCTTGGGGCTCAACAAGGATGTACGAAAGTATTGTTGATAAATCTCTGTTCAAAAAAATACAAAGATAAATATATTTGGTCATTTTGTTCCTACTAAGAATTGGTTATTTAGTACGCTAAGAGACAATCATGAGTTATTAAGTTCCGGGGTGCAATAAAAAAGGTAGTTGAATAAATTCCAAAAAATGAATTGATCTTATACTCCTCCTGATAATCATTAAAAGTTCTATATTTAAATAAACTGTGTAGTCAACTATTTCAACTTCAGCAAACATATTTTTAATCTGATTCACTCACCAGATAATTAAGTGAAAAACTCTTGTTAGACGCAACTGATTCTTAGAAACGAGGTGAACTAGAAACTTTGTCCAGAAGGTAGTTGATGTTGTATAAAAATATTCCCTAATCAAAACAGCAACAGGAACACTCATTTTTATAAATCATTCATTATAAATGTAGAAAAAACTTGAGTAAATATTCAAAGGTTTTGTATAACAACAGTGAATTTCATTTATACTCAAGGCTTTTATTTCCAATTACTAAACCTGAATTTATGAAAATATAAACAAATACCCCCGCCGCAGCGAACCAGCCGACCAAGCAAATTTCCATTTGTCTGAATCTGAATTGATTTTCAATTAAATCTATTTAAATAACATGAAGATTAACGAGTACCTAGGTTTACTGCTACAAGGAAACTAATAGTGTTTTTTAGTTAAGTATTAATTGCTTAGTATTAAATAAATAAATTTGCCAAGCCTGATCAAAATATGCCCATAAACAAGCAAACTACAACATTTTACAATATTCTCCATAAGAATAACATGGAAATTTTTAATAATTTTTTTTTCAATTTTATCCCTTACCAATAACCGTACAAAAACACTTTGATATACTAAATTATTTTATTTATAAGGTCTTTAAAGAGGTCTAGAGAGAAATTGAGAAATTTTGTGTTTTGAGGGTCAAAAATAAAGAAAAACAATTTTTACCCCATAAAACCCCTTGTAAAACCCCGTTCCCATGGTCCAATCATGCTGGTTCGTGAACTAATTTAATTTTATTCCTCCTTACACCTTTTAACCAAATTTCATCAAAATCAGACAAAAATTATTCAAGTTATCGTGTTCACGGACACACACATACAATTTTGAACAAATGGTTTTTGGCCTCTGGAGACATCAAAATTAAAAAGTAAATCGATCCCGCTCCTATGTCTTACCGCCCCTATGGTAATAGCTACTTCCCTATAGGGAAATTCGCAAAAACAATGCATAGTTTTTCCCAGATATTGTGGGGATATTAGTATAAATTATAAAGTGTGGCTGAAAAGTCTTAGAATGGTTTAGTATACTTAAATATTATAGAAGATATTTTTCTATTATTTTTCTACTATTATGGTTATAGTAATGAGACTTGGTATGTCAATAATAACAAAAAATGTCTATTCTTTTAAGCTAACATCCCTTTTTTCTCTTAAGGGGCGCACGAGAAGACAGTCAAAATTCTTAAATAGTTTGGTATCAAATTAAACGACTTAGTTAGTTAGTAAAACACATTGCTGCAAACCGAAACTTGAACGGACAACCGAGTAATGTGTTCTACTATAACTACGACTTTCAATTTGATACCAAACTCGACCTGCTGCTATTTAAGAATTTTGTCTGACTCCTCGTGGGTCGCCCCCCCCCTGCCAAAAAAAGTAATAATAGCTTAAGAGAGTACACATTTATGGCTATTATTGATGTCTCACAACTTCATCCAAAAAGGTAAAAACTATATTACACCGTTCTTTTCAATCACACTGTATATTTTAACATATCCATTAAAAAGTAAAATTTTTTCATGATTTTTGAAAATTAATTTTGACATTCAACCTGAATAATAAAATGCATGGAAAATTTCAATGCTAAGTTTGCCACCTTCCTTTATTACTTAACTTTATTTTACTAGTTTAAACAACAAAATTTCCAACTTATTCAAGTTAACAATTGACGGTTGTTAACACATACACTTGCTCCCATTATACTGCGTAAGCGGAGTGGGCAACTATGGGTTTGAAAAGTTTAAAAATCGTTTGAACTATAACTGCATTGGGGGTTGTGCCATTTTTTACTCACCGTGAGTAGGTATGTAATAATATTGCAAATTCAATTAATCTTTGAACAGCTGTCATTTTTAGTTTGACTCGGTTGCCCGTTTGAGTTTGGGGTTTGGGTTTGCAGCAATGTGTTCTAATAAATAACTAAGACGTTTAATTTTAAACCAAACTATGCTGCTATTTAAAGCTATTTAAGAATTTTTTCTGACTCCTCGTGGGCATCCCCCTGGAGGAGATCATTGAATAGAATATGTGATAAAATACCGTAGATGTTTACGTCAAGTAACTTAGTGTAATGTTTAGTAGCTCTATTTTAAATATTTCCAAAAATATTCAAACAATCAAACTTTTTGGACATCCTGTTTATACATATCTTGGAAACTGATGTTTTCACACAGACTCAAAAATTGCTATATACAAAAGAACTTTCTCAATGTACTATAAATAAGGGGAGAAAGTAAAAATGTATAAGAAAATATATTACAGTTACCTACTAAAATAAACATAATCATGTTGCTGTAAATGTTGTAATGTTTGACAGAAAATCTCACAAAATTATCTTTGTAAACAATTGTTATCTTTCCATATTATAGACACAACCTATGAGGTATTAATTTAATTGCTTGAGGTACAAAAATATTACTTTTTCTTATTCAATATGAACGACGGTGGCGTCGTCCTGTAATCCAGCTACTAGGAGGTCACGAATTGTGGATATTTATAGGCATATGTACATATTACAGCTTATTACAAATATTTCACATTTTTAGTTGTATAAAATAAAATGTTGTCAACCCGGCAGACGGTCTTATGACCATTGCTGTAATGTGCTGTTTTTAGTAATTTTGTTGTTGTTATGCAGAAGATTATGTTTAGTTATAAGTTCATATGTATTTATGCAGTTTATTTTTTTGTTAATAAAGCACTTTTTCATTCATTCATTCATATTTATAGGCATACACTGTGGATGCGATGCTCCGTGGTGTGGATTAACGTCCGCACGAGTGAGTACTTGACTATCTGCAGTACTATCAATTCATTAAATACCAAGGAAAAAATGCGGTTCGGATTCCACTCTAAACTGTAAGTCCCTTAGTTGCCATTAGCTGTATGGGCTATTAATTAACAACTGTGTCTAAGGAACATGTCGGCCTTAGTCACCAACAAGACTACAAGATCGCGCCACTCATACATTACTCATCCTACACTCATATTTGGGTTAAAATACGCACATAGTGGCGTCCCCATCTTAAATAATTGATAATTGATAATAACGATTGCATAACTTTCTTTCTTATAGATAAAAATCAAATTCATAAAAAACTAACTGGAGTATACAAAACAAAACATATATTTTCCATGGCTAATATTTGCTACTGTATACTCTTTATTATATGGGGAACCATAAAAGAGGGGGGGGGGTCAACGTGAATCATTTGAGCCTTGGCCAAATTAAACAAAGGCCCTCAAGTAATAATTAATAAAAAATAAGAACAGTTAATCAAACAAATAAAATTTAAAATTCAATTATATGTTATACCAAATATAAGAAAATGTAGTAATAAAAGGCTCGTACCTTAAATTTTCTACTCGTGTCGTTAACACTATTTACGTGAGTTGCTACACTAGTGTTTTAATTACTAAAAATCACTATTCATAACTTCTAAGAGAGGTTGTGTTTTCGTTTATAACCCCTCATCGCCACTGACAGTGATGCAACGAAACCTTGTACCAAACACTAAATTGCACCACTCAACAATTAAATTTTTGGAATCATTACAATTTTACTTCTCCTTGTCAATCCTTAAACCTCATTGGTCTGTTACCCGTGTTGTTATGAATAAAACTATGCTGTTATGAAAGTAAACAATGTTGTCATGAGATGGTTTTCAATTCTAAGACCTGTACTGATAAAACGGCTACTTAAAAAACGGTTGTAGGTAAAACTAATTATAAAATGAAAATAGGTTAAATGTTAAACTTTGACAAGCTAAGAATTGTTCTCAATTTATTCTTTGATCTTGTTTTATATTGTGTTTTTTAGCAAGAACATAATGGCATGAAAAATTCTCAACCATCACAGTAATTTCAATCTAATTTTTATAATCTTAGATACTGTATTAGTTCAGTTAAGTCAATAATACAACTAATAGAATTTGACAAATGCATGTAATTTTCTTCATTATTTATTTGTATATTGTAACTAATCATAAAGGCACATAATCCCTCTGAAATGCTTAGAAGACTTCTGTCATTTTGATAAAATAGCAAAGTTAAGTGTTTTTAACAATTTACTTACAAAACAAAATCATTGCCAGATAATGTCATTGCACTCAAGAACTTTCCTGTCATTAGTAGGGTCTGTACATAAATAATCATTTTGCCTTATCATAACTAAACAGCATTCGGTTTTTTTAGGTAGGTAGATTTTTAGGTAGGTGTAAAACAGCATATCGTTACAATAATGGTATTATTCATACGGAATGTCCCTAAAATATATTTTTAACAAAATATAGAACATTTAGGTCAGTTAAAAATTCTGAAATACTGTAGACCAAATTTTAAATTTTGACTTGAACTAATTGGTAATAATATTTGGTACAGTTTTACCCTTTAGACAACATGATAATTGATTACACATATTTCGACTTTAACAAAAAATATCACAATTTGGCAAACATTGAATTATTTGGTTCTAAATAAAACGCCAAACGCTGGAATCTGAATCTTTGAAGTTTACTGAACTGTTTCTAAAAACAAATACCAGTATAAACGTTCTTTTTGTAACTGGGTGAAATTTTTTATTGTTGCCGACTTACACATCAACACACATGACTTTATATGACTCATTATCATGCACTGGAATTTGCTAAATAAGAATGAAAAACGTAAACTACTTAAGGAGGGATTTCACTAAAAAACTGAATTTTTACTTGAAAATGTTATTTTGATATATTTTTATTCTCCCTTAAACTCCATATCTAAAAAAACATTAACTATAAGACCGTACTATTTTTATTCACATGGACAAATTTTTTAAGTTAATAATGTATGTCAATTTTTCAACCGTTGATTGTTTTGTTTTGAGTATTTTAGTAATACAATTTGACTAAAACCTTTGACTATTACTAAAACCTACAGTACCTAGTTATTTTATAAATAGGTAGTCATTTTAATAGTCATTCACCTATAACCAAGTTAGTTTATTTGGAAAAACTGCATTTATTAGTATATGGTCTGTTCGGAATAGCGAGGGCCACAGCTGCTTTCAAACAAAGGCCACAGCTTTGGATTCCCGAAAGTTGTATTTTTTACCCTAGATATAACCCAGCTCCACTTCTAGAAGATATAGAGAGGTGATTTTTTGTTTTTATTTTGTTCAGCTTGTTCAATTCTATGATCTGTAGGATGGATTTGAAAGAAAAATCAATAGAACATATTTAATAATATTGTTTTGTTAATTTTCTACAAAAAACCTAGTTACATTTAGTTTTTTTATAGTTTTTATAGTTTACATTAAACATTTTATAGTGCCATTAATTTTATTCAAACAAAACTCATCCTACAGACCATAGAGCATACCTCAAGAAACACTTAAAAACAAACAGTTTTAATTAATCTTTCATGGGTTTTAATCCGTACATGATCTAGTAAACCCTTGTAAAACTTGAAAAATCACCCCTCCTCCCCGACAGGGGGTGAAAAAATCCAACACATTTTTTTGTTACTATGGTTACAACTAATTTTCAGAAAAAGTTTAAATATTTTTGGCTAGTAAGATTTCTAATTTTTTCATGAACTCCCCCCTCAAACAATAGGGTAAGATTGATTTGTCCAAAATAAGTGTAAAAACCGATTAGGTGACGGAAACAATGGTAATAAATATATAAAAATATGTGAAACATTATTCCTTTCACTTGTTGATCTATCATGATTGTAAGTGTAACTGCAGTTTTTTATCTAACGTATTAATTAATATGAACAGAAATACCTAAAAATTGTTTATTTGGGTTATTTTATTATCAAATCCTATCAACTGTCGGTAACAGCTTTTAAAATGATAAGAATAAATCAATCAAATGTTGTGGTTTTCTTACAAGACCGAACATGAAAATAACAAACAAAACTGAACTCTTACATGCGTAGATATTAATTAACAAGGATATATTAAAAGGGAGATATTGAAAACCAAATGATTTCACATGGTTTATAAAAGTCTGTTTTTAGTTGTTTTTAGTTGTGTAAATTGTTTTTAGTTATGTAAATACAAAATACTTTCTGGTAACTGTCTGGTAATATTTATACCGTTTCATGTTGTGTAAATACAATATTTTTTAACTCAGTCAAGTTTTCTAAATATTTAACTTAAACAGAATCCTGGAATCGTTGACAATATTTAGGCCCTATACTAATAGTTACTTTAAGACAGTTTTAAAATTATAAAATATTAAAAGTAAGTTTTTGAAGTCCTTGGTTAAATTAATTAGGTACCATTATCGTTTATTTATTAAATGAATAAAGTTCTAAACCCGTATTGTCAGGGCCGGATTTAGCATTTTTGCGCCCCTAGGCCCAAATAATTTTCCGCCCCCTAGTCTGGTCACAGTTACTTTCCTTCAAACCTTTATTAAAAACTATATCATGCCCATTGACTTAAGTTATTTGCTTAAATACCACTCCTCGTTGGAATCATTGCAAGTTTTTTTTTTGAATTGACTTGTTTATAGCCTTAACAAAATGCCGTCTTAAACACTTTTAGCAATTTTATGCTTTTAATAAATGCTCACGTTTGTGGCCGTGGGACTAAAACAAAACAACTCAACCCACCGAGCATTCCTGAAAAAAAAAACATGGCCATTGATTCCAATTCCAGGCCAAAAAACATGAACTCCATACAGTACGTGATACCATAGATTAAACATACTCCTTTAGTAGATTTGTCATCATTTTGGATTAGCTGAAAACAATTCTTGTTATTTAATAGTACCTAGTATGTTTGATCTATGTTTAAACCTAGTTTATCCAAAATAAAACGATCTAATCATCAACAATAGGTCGTCTCCTGGTTATATTACAAGAAATTGAAACACACATCATAGAACTAACCCTAAAATAATGGAACCAAATTACGTCAAAACTAACGTCCAGTGTCACCAACATAAACTAGATATGAAAAAAATTTTGAATTAACAATGTCATAAGAAGTCGACTTGAGTTATATTTAATCCATGGTCGTACTGCATCTAGGTTATATTTCCAAAGCAAAACAGAGCAATATTCCGGCCAATCGTCGATCCTTAGGCCCCTATTACACGAGGTAGCCTGGCGACGTCACCAGCGGCAGTAGCTGGCGACGCACTGGCCACCAAACCTATAACCAGTTGAGTAGCCAGTTGAGTAGCCAGAATTTTACCGCCGTGGCGCCGTTGTTGTGAGTGCTTGTCTTGCACTTGTACTTGTTATGAGCGGTGTTTACAGTGAATAATGAGTGATTATAAGTATCTTCTCCTTCTGTTACTTCTGAAGAAAAGGAGGCAAAGGAAGAGAAAAATGTACGTTCATCCAATGCTTAGTGCAAGAGAATCAAAAGGGTTATATTACACCCTTTTTGATGAGCTCTGTGCGGACAATACAAAATTTTTCAATTATTTTCGTATGTCACAATCCAGTTTCTTCGAGTTGTTAGGTCTCATAAAGGATGATATAACTTGATGATATCAGTGCAAGTACCCCGTGAACTGACTGAGTGGCGACGTGATCCTGGCGACCTAGTGTAATAAGCTCCATATGCTACAACGCAGCGTCGCCAATATGGGTAGCCAGTGGCTACCACAGTGGCGACGGGGCTCGGTAGCCAGTCGGTCGCCAAAGTGTGGCTGCGTCGCTGGCTACCCTCGTGTAATAACATCCATAAGAATCAATGCCCCATGACAAGCTGAGTAGCCAGTTTGGTCGCTGGCGACGTCGCCAGGCTACCTCGTGTAATAGGGGCCTTAGGTCTGAGGAGAAAATGACAGCATTATTGGTGCTTTGGAGGGTATTGAATTTTTCTAAAATCTAATGCAAACTGAGATTAATATTTTTTGGTTAATTTTAAAGGTAAATTCATCGTTGTTTTAATATTCAACACAACTTATTAACTTGATCCTGCAGATTGTTGTAAACTAATCAAAAGATTAGTTAATAACTTTTGTTTTGTGAGGTGAGGGTAGTAACAATGTCTAGCACGCATGCGCCCCTAATCACTCTGATCAGTAGTGCCGAGCCCAAACCAGCATAGTGGCAGTGGCAGTGCAGTGACATTGGCAATACGATGCGTACCCCTTGGGCGCTCGTCAACGTCAACATCCCTACAGCTACTCCCGTATAACCAATGTTCGTTATCAATTTTGTAACGAAATTGATGCGTAATTCTGAAAAATAGTTTAGATTTCCTAACAATTATTTCTTCTTATGAACTTCAGAATCACAACGCTTTGGAGTTTTTTTTATCAACTGTGACTATTTATTTTTTTATTTTTAGATAGCCTAGGTATAAAAAAAATTACTCTCGGCCGTGCGCCCTCTGGGACCTTGCGCCCATAGGCCCGGGCCTACCGGGCCTATTGGGAAATCCGGCCCTGCGTATTGTGGGAGAGCTAGTTAAATATTTTTTCATCTTAAGACAATGAAAATAATATTTTAAATAGATTTTCTACCCTACCTCATGATTGGTCTTTAAAACTAACAGATTAAAAATAGTTAGTTGCAAAGTAATGGATAACATGTTAAACTTATTTATTCTTCGTGTATTCAGTGATAATCCATTGCATTTGTAACTTGTGCTTCAACTTTAATTAAGTCAAAATAAACATTTTGTTAATAAGCGATTTCCAAAATGTTCACTCTAAAAAATCTCATACAAAACGTAATTTATGCAACCTTAATCACAACAGAATTCCCCATACCTGAAAGCAGTTATAACAATTTAGAATAATAAAATGTAACCAACCTTTGTGCCAGTTAGGGCGAGCGTAGCATGTGCTGGGGATGAGCAGGGCGCACAGCAGTAGCAGGAGAGACATGGCTACCCTGGACTTGCGATGGGCACTGGTGACACTGAGGGACTGACCAGTGGACCACTGGACTGCTGACTGCTGACCAAGGGGTTGTACATGGGTAGGGGAGGGGGTGGACTTTGACCCTAGACGCCAGACATGTCTGTGGACAAGCCGGAATGAACTTCCTTGTAGGAAATTCAAGAATAGTGCAAATTACCTGTATCAAGTAGAATAGTTTACTATTTTGTAGCTTTTAAGTAACACGATTTTAGCTATCATTAAAATTACACATCCTGGTTTTGATTGCTAAATGTTGATTAATTTTTATAGAAGAATAATATTATTTTATCAGAAACTTGTATAAGATACACAATTTACCCGTATCTCTACGAATACACTCAACGGTGATGGTATTGACACTAAAACTGTCATTGAAAAGTAGTTTCTCCCCGAATACAGTCAAAAATCGTACGTACATAAATAAGTAAGTACAGTATATCTAATATTTTTGACACGAAAATTATTCTTTGACATTTCGTAGATACAAAATAAGTATGCTGCCACTTTTTCTAGTGGTATATACTCGTGCTGAGTTATTTCTTTTACATGAATAATATATCGTAGACGTGAATAATTCTGATGACATCATTCGATTCTACGTCTCAAGTTAATCCAAAATCATAAGAAATCCAAAATTGGAACACGAAAATGATCAACATAACTTTTATCGTACCTTAGGTAATCATAAAGGTTAGTAAAGTTAATCATAAATTGATAAGCATTTTACTAGATATCTAGGTAGAAACGTGAATAGAGAAATAAATAGCAGGCTTGCATTTTATCTACGAATAGATAAACTGATGTTCAATAAGTAAACTTTCATTTGGGTTCATACCACATTCTACATGATCAAGAAATACTTCGTAATAAATACATAGGTAGGCTATCCTATCTTAACGTATTGTGTTCATTTAAAAATAACTTGGGTAAAAAATTAACTGTAACAAAATTTAACTAATACTATTTTGTCAACCATTCCCACTAAATGAGAGGTAACCTAGATGTGCAATGGATTGTCTTGAAACTAATAATAAATTCATTCTGTATAAAAGAACAACTAGGTATAATCGGTTTGTTTGCAGACAGCACTATAATGCTAGAAGACAATAAAAATCGTGTTTTACAGTATCATTACTTTATTTCAGACCCCAACACACACTATCTACATGTAATAAAATATGTGAGAATCCTTATACTATCACCGCATACTTAATACTTGTTAATTTATTCAAGTAATATTTATTCATCTTTTATATCTAATCCAACCGGGAAGGCGAGTGTGAACTCCCGGAATGAAACCAGTTCTTTCATTCGTGGATCGTAATCTAAATGCCAACAGTTCAATCTTAAAGGCTAGTACTCACTAGGACACCCTGTCGCCTATCAACCAGCGACCTGGTTGACGAGCGACTAAGTTGATGATTGAACGTTTTATTGCTGGGTGGTACAGACTAGGATACCTAGCACTTTCAACCAAGCTGGAAATCCATCAAAATTTGGTGGGGATAGACAATTTGTTTTGTTCTGGTTCACGCTTAAGCCTATCAAAGTGTGAACCTAAATGACAACACCATGCCCCCGACCAAGAGGAAATAGCTGCCGAAGTTTTGATTATATTTAAAACTGCGGGAAGTAGAGAAGAAGAAAGAAACTGTTTAGAAGCTTTTGGGTTAAAGGGTGGCTTTAACGGAGAAATAGTTACAGCCAGCCACATCGGCACTCCTACGAGCTTTTCGACTTTAAAATCCTCAGGATTTTAAGAACTATTTATATATGTCAGATGACAGTTTACGTCATACTAAGCAACCAGTGACACCCGTGAAACCTCACATAGAAAAAAGGACGTCAGATTGAGATTTTAGCAGGTTTTTGTTTCGTCAGTTCATTTTCGTTGTACTGCGCATGCGCTAGCCGTCTTTAGTTGATCAACTTGGTCGCTGAAGCGTACACACTCTAGTTTTTTGAGAAATCTGATTGCCCGGCGATAAAATGGTTGATCGGAAACCCCCAGGTTCTCGATACATGTCCGAAAACCAAAAAGTTGCCTGGCAACCTACAAATCACCGTCAACCAAATTGACAGACACGTACACACACGGCGATATTTGTGCAATTTGGTCGCTCGTCAACCAGATCGCCGGTTGATAAGCGACCGGGTGTCCTAGTGAGTACTAGCCTTAACATTCAAAACATTGTATATGATTTAGTAGTAATGTACCGTAATGCCATTCATAGTGTGATGAGTCCTCAATGCGTCAAAGAGTAGGATATTTCTGCCGACGAAGTTAATCCGTTACAAGTACAACTGACAGCTGACCCAGAATATTCTAGGAACGGGCGAAAGTTGAATGATTAACTGAGGAGTTCCCTCTGACGAGCAAAAGTTAACATAGTTCATTGTAAATCTGGGAGGTAAAAGTGCAAGTTGTCATACAAGACAACCGTTTTTGTGAAAAAAAAACAACAAGTATCAATGTTAAGTTTAGCTGCGTTTGTCCCCACGAGCCCTTGCACCACCTTAAGAGGGTTCCACGCGCCCGACTGGTTACCACGTAAACATGACCCTACAAAAAAGAACCTCGTGGTATTATTAAAGTGTTTTTCGAGTTGAAATAAACTGTAAAATACTCACAAAGATCCAAACTATGCCCTGTATGAACTGAAACTTCGTAATTGTTTCTTTACGTATTTACAGAATCATTTTGAAAATCCTTTTTGAAAATCCAACCCCACTCATTGCAAGCTCTGATATGTTGGGAGCACAAAAAGCACACAATCATTGGAAACTAATTAGTTTTAGAGTGTTGAAATCTTGTACCGTAGAGGCATGTTTAGCCGCCATCTTGAATTGACCCGGTAGAACCTAATACATATTAATGTAATAAGGTGAATAAAGTTGATGTAGTGAACTAAAATGCAGTTTATAATAAATATTTCTAACAAAGTAACACGTATCTTAAAAAAATAAATATATTTACTCCCCTTTATTACGATCGCATTTTCTAAAAAATACTGCACTTAAAAATTGAAATAATTTGTATTATAAGATTGAAGTTGTATATGTGGTTAATATTTATCGTAGTTATGGGGGTTTCCGTGGTCCACATAAATATAAGAATGCAGAATATTGGTCGTTGACCTACAACAACCAGCGTGGACCTCTGTACCTTCCAATGGAAGAAGCGAGAGAAAATGCAACTAGAAATATCATGAAAAACTACAAAAATGTTGGTGAATATATATTTATTTGTATGTTTAAATAGAATTGACCTCACTGCAACATTGTTTAACATTTGATGACTTAAAGTTAATTGTTTCTGGAAAGTCTTTGTTCTGGTTAAAGTTAATGGATTAGATTTGAGTACACCAGTAGATGTAATTTTCAATACGTTGATTATATTGTTAAATTCTTAAATATGTGAAATTCCAACAGCAAGATTTGTAATTGAAAACATCCCTTTTCACACTAAAATACCGTACGTTAAGTTACAGTAAATCAACAAATAGGGTGCATTACTGAAATAAGTTCATGCATTGTGTGTTTAAATAATCAATGGGTATTTGACTGCAATGAATTAATAATTAATTATTGTATGGATTCCACGGTTTGTTGCTGACGAGCAATATTAAACTGCATTTCCTGATTTTAATTACAATTTTTCTGTTGTTCAATTTTGACTCAGTCGTTCTGAAAACCTTTTTGTAACTAAAAGAGATTGTAAATAAAAATATATGTTCTTGCACATTATTGTCATCACGTTTTCCCACCAAACATATTTCCTGAACAACAATTGAAAAAGATGAGGAATTGAAATAAATTATCTAAAATCAGTTATATCGCAAAAGGCCTCACCGTTTTTGTAAAAATAACTTAAAATACATTATACTATAAGTAGTCCAGCCAGTCGCAAGAGGCTGTAAAAATTCCACAGTGTTTGTGTAAGTATAACTTACAAAGAGTAGACTAAGATGAAACTCTTCACAAAGATAAATCCATGGCGATACACCTGAAGAGTGTGAAGGCTGGGCTGTCCACAAGGAAGTGTGTGAATTACTTTACCTATGTGATTCATAGTCTAAAACCTAGCACCATTGGATCGTCGATAATCAATTTTCCATTTCCCTTAATCACACTTAAGTACGAAAGCGATAATTGAACAATGTCTACCGCTTTGTGGAATGTTCATTAACATTGAACAGATGATAGGTATGAAGCTGTTCCGTTTAAATACTAATGTACTCCTGTGGTTCGAAGATTTTAACAAGTGTTTCTAAAATCATAAACTTGTACTTCCACTCGATCGCACTAAGGCGAAGACACCAACCCCTTGGGACGTCGGAGGGCAGGAGTCAGGGTGACTGGAGACTAGAGTCTAGACCGCGGGCGACGGGCGACGAGGGGACGCCCATGGGGGCGCTAGGCAGGCGACCAGGCGAGACCGACGGAGTCCGACTCCACTCAGAGGTCCGTCTACGGCTGTAAATGGAAGTTGTACATCAACATAATGGACAACCATTATACATTCAGGTCATGGTGTCTCGTGGTCGAGATTTAGACAAATCAATAAGGATAAATTTAAGTGTAAACTTTTCCGTGCTACAGTAGAATGTGCAATTGAAATTCCAATAATTTAATATTTACATAGCTTAGACACCAAAGTTTTAACTTTGGCTGATATGTCAAACAAAATGTTTAATAGTTACTTATATTATGTAAAACAGTTTAAATAATCTGAAAACAGTCGCTTGTGTGGTATGACCATCACAAATTCAAATTGCATAAAATAGTCAAAGAGCGAAAACATATACAAAAAGAAGATATGTGTAAACCATTGACTATTAATATAGGCCTACTAGTATATAATTAGTCAATGGAAAAACTTAAAATTAAATTAATTACTACAGTAGGTATTTTTTGCCCAATATCACCGAGAAACTAGAACACTAAGAACACTAGAAGCTAAACGAAATTCTTATGATAGTATAAATTCTACCAACGTAATCAAAAGGAACACAATCAAATGAGAATGCATGACATAAATAACTATCGAATCAGCCAAACATATTTGTAACAGTGATTAGAAATAACTTAAATACAAAAATGCTGATAACATTTTTTTATCTGAGTCCTTCAAACTGATTTTCACGATTCTCGAAAGAATGCAAGACATTTTGAAAATGTTTAAGCCATTTATTCATCGTTCTGCAATTAATTATATACTTGAACTGATAGTAAACTAAATAAATGAAAAACATTGTATGATTAACAAGTGTCTGAAGATAGTCAAACAAAAATAGTCGTCCAGCAAAAAAAACATAACTTAAATGCCTACATATTCATTCTGAAAATATTTTATTTTATTTTCTTACGTTTAAACAGTTTTAGAACCTTGTATGTCTAAATAAATAGGCTTCTGATCAAAAATATTTTAATTTTTTTTTTTTAAGATGCTAGTAATGGTCAGTCTTTAGAAATGTCTATGCTAAAATGCATATAAAAGTTCTCTGTGGCCTACTACAGTGTTGGGGTATAAATTAGAGACACACATGGTCCACCCCAACACAATAATCGCCCAAAAGTTAGCGCACAAACCCAACAAGAGCATGATGCACTTTCACCATAACTTTTCCGGGCATCACGAACACTGCAAGTAAAACATTCCCACAAGTTTTATTAATTCAATAACAACTTGGTTTGTGAATTTTCCTTGAAAAATCTTAAACAATTTACTCCACACTTGATCCAACACAATAAATTAAATATTTTCAGTCAGAGTGTATAGTTTTAACCCTTATTATCATGTTCATTTTTGTTGTTATACATCTCGATTCAGCTCAAGTACAGTATAAGCTCTGAATACTGAATAATATACATTAAAGTACCTATCAAAGCCTGATTTATAAAATTTCCTCTAGTAGGCAGTGAAATTAGATTAATAATTGATATTTTTTCAACAAATCGGTAATATATGAATACTGCTTTGGGAATATACCTTATGCAATACATCTGGAAGATTCCACGTTTATCATCAAAATACCAAACACGAATAACAATACTAACTTACAATGCAAGTCAGAAATAAGTAAAATTATGTCGTTTGTAACGTACCGTAGATTTTGACATCACTGTTGTAGATTTGAAACAAAAAGTAACATATTTTGACGAAGTAACTATATATTTTTTAATCAACGTGAAACGTCATTGTAGTAAAACATAATTAAATGAACATGATATCAACTATTTATATTTGCATGTATGTAAGGATTTACAAACTGTGTCAGGTCGGTCAGTAGACGGAAGCCCACAGGTACAATATTGTGTCACTGTGTCATTGATACTGTATTACAACATAATGTCGTAATCTAGGCATATGTTGGGTTGTATAATGACCCTTATGTCCATTGGTCATACACCCAGCCTGTCCTAACATCAGTAGGCATCGATTAAAGTTTGTGTAACAATTAGTAAACTTCTCTTACAACGTACGTTGGTCTAATTTTGATCTCAGCCAAATTTGAGTTGGGCTAATTTTGTTTTATAAATAGTTGGTATATTTCTAAAACCTATATTACAGTCAGTTTTGTTAAATTATTAAAGTATAACAGAATAAAAGACCTGGCTACAAAGATTGCAATCTGAGTCTTAATTTATACATCTTGTGAGTTGAAAACGTAGAATGTTCAATTAATGAGGTACCTACATGTAAAACAATAGATAAAGAAAAATTAGACACTTTATGAAAAATATGTTTGCTTAAAGTGTCAATAGAAACTTGACTAAGGGCCATGTTTGAAACACAATTAGAACTTAAGTCTTCAGACTTTTTTAAAGTATAACAGCCTAGAGTTAAATTTTTCTGGAATAGTTTCGATAGTGCAACATTGTACATAATTACTCTAGGAACAAATCTATGAGTTTCTAAGAGTGTAAATACACTACGGTCCCATTAGAAATAAGGCATAGAGTTTGATAAATAAGAATACTAGAAAAGGTTAATTCTTGAAGTTAAAAATTCAGATTCATATGACTCTACGACCGTTATTAGTGTTGAGAACTTGATTCATAGCCCTCCTCTAGACACGACAATAAGTAAATTTTATCATTAGCAAATCCATATAATCCCTGATTACAAATCAATTAAAATAGATTGAGCACTGAAATAAATTAATTGAATGAATACTGTACTGGGTAGTAAAAAAATAACATTAAGCCATAACATTAGTTATTAATAACTATCGAAATATTTACACACTTTCCCGTAGGTAGCAAAAAACACAAAACGTGTACTTTAGTTATATAATTTTCCCCTTTTGTTTGTTGACCTACCTAAACTCCTACAGCACTAATAAAATATGTGTTGTGAAAAACAGTTATGCTATTACATTAATGACAACGATATAAATAGCAGATTCTACGAATTACGAAGAATTTCTATGGGTGAGGAACATTTATTAATTACAGACAGGAATCATTAATGGCCACTAACATTCAGCCTAATATATCTTTGACTATACAATATGCAATACGCACTACGGACACATTTCGTTCCAATTCCCATGTATAACATAGCAACATAGCTGTTTTAGATCACGTCAAACCTCTATAAGACGAATTTCAAGGGGTAGGGGAACATTTCGTACTATCGAGGTATTCTAAAGAGTTTATCCTTGCTCTAAGACAATCGTTGTAAGGAAGAGGAATGGATGGGGGTTTCATGTTGAAACAAGCTCCTTTTTGTTTTGAAAACTACGTACTGTACTATAGAGGTTGAGATCATGAGAAATTCGTCTTATAGAGGTTCGTACTAACGAGATTCGACTATATATAATTCAGTTCAATTGAACACCGACTGTATTTAGGCCAGAGGAGTCTGAAAATCTTGTTAACCCCTCCCCTTCCCTAGGTAGCAAATACTTTACAACCATAATAAGCTTTTTTAATCCGCTCAAATTATCCTGTACATGTGTCCAAGAATCACAGTTATCAGTCTTATTTCACGAGTAGCCTATACAAACACCTTTTCTAATTGTTTTAACTTAACAAGTGTTAATGTTTACAAACACGTCTATACCCAGTTTGCAACATCACCCGTATGCAGCAGGTTATAAATGTGTGCGCCGCCTACCAGGTGGCTCAGTACGGTAACATGTGGGTATTGTTGGTGACGGCTAGCTTGGTGTTGGGAGGTGACTCCGCGCCACCACCGGCGCTGCTGGAGCTTGGTGAGACAGGTGAGACCATGGGGCATATGGGGCTTTGAATGGCACTATGAGGGGAATGTGGGGATATGATTGAGTAGAGAGGTAAACAATAACTACAACACTGTTAATATAATTACTTTGTAACTGTAAAGCATTCGGTGTTCCTTGACCGTGGAGGATTCAGGTACCATGGGGTTTTGTATGCCCTTATTGGGGAAAGTACGTGGACTTTAAACTAGAGGTCGTCCAGTGGTCGAAAACTCGACTAAAAATATGTAATGTACGGACCTCTCTATTTTCACCCCACGCTGTAAATAAAACATGTGATTGAAATTGCTTAAATTTGTTTTGATTTCTTTTTATATTTCGTTGTTATTTTTTCACCAGCATGCAAACCTATAGGGCCCATGTTAATTTTTTGAAATTATTTAAAATTATTTTTTTTGTGCTTATTTTTTAGCATATTTTAATTCATAAAGGGATTATGCACATCTACATATCTTTCTAACACAGTGGGCGTAGATGCACACGATTTGAGGAAAAGGTTTTCAAGAAATTTGCTTGCCTATTAATAGGATGATCCTGGCTAATGAATCAGATGATCTTAGTCAGTAACAAAGTTACACAGAACATCTCACTCCATTCTACACTCTTCATTCACTATTATTTGGGTTAAAATACAGTAGGTAAATATTTAATTCTTTTTGTCTATGGTAAAATACAATTATTTGGGTTTTAGGTGGCAGAGACGTTGCTATCTCAAAGCTTGATAATTGGTTGATGATTGATAATTGAACAGGGTGTGGAAAACAAACATATAAAAATATTGTACTGTGGAACCAGATACACACAACTAACACTACAACCACGAAAAAATCCAATCAAACAAATTAATTTTGTGTCATCATGCATAAAAGTCACAGTAGGCCTATATGCTGTCACATAGTTAAAAAAGTATTTACTATACATCCTCCATTCATTGTGGATATATTTAAATATACAGTATAAATCGTAGGTTAAACTTTGTAATAAGTACGATTTTACACCTCAGACAGGCCTAAATATTTTTCGTAAATAGTTAACGTTGTACTTAGTTGTTTTCTTCACTGAGTTACTTTGGTTGTACTTTTGAAAAATCCTTGATCGTAAAAAAGGTTTATAGGTGATTTTATCTTTAAATTCAATGTTTGAAGAACCTTCGTTTACTAGACGAAATTTCTTCAATTACAATGAAAAGCATTTAATGTTAAATATTTGGAGTGAAGTGAATGACAAGGACGTATTCTGTCGAACGGTTGGAATTGTTTGGCCAGTGAATGTGGTCTGACGATTCCACTTGTGCTGTGGGGGATAAGCAGAGAATTTGAATACAGCAAGTTTATTTCTTATTCAATTGTAAAACTTGAAGCATCGTTCATTGTGTGGTTAGTCTGGTGAGCCAGAGGACGTTGGTGGTGATTGAGAATGTATCTCTTGTTTCAGGATACATTTTTAAAACATTGAGGGTTATTTTTACTTTTTAAGTGATGACTACATAGGAGAAACAATAGTTTAAAAACATGTTTTTAATTTTTTTCTGAACAGTTTTAAAGTTGGCAAATCAACAAGGGGAAATACTAAATATAAAACCAAGCATATAAAAAATAAACATATGCCTCAAAGTTGTCTTCAACTAATCCTTAAGGTTGATCTATGATAAAGTAGGTTTAAAAATACAACAGCGACGAGGTCTAGAAACAGTTTATTAGAATATATCTTCTAAGAAGGTAATATTTTGTAAAACATTAGCTACGTGTAATAAAATTCACAATCATTTCAGTCAAATACCGTAGTGGACATGTTATGTATAGAAATGTGAAACTATGTCAGTTATGGGGTTCTGCAATAAACGATTCAATTATAACAGCCTACGTTTTTACCGTAAGAATAAATAACTACAAATTTGGATTGTAGTTTTCTTATAATTTTTACATTATTTAATGTTTTATTCTACATTTATAAAAAAGCAATAATTTTTTGTTTGATATGTTGCAATAAATAAATGATGGTTTACACCAAGTTCGCTAAAAATTAATTACACTATATTCTAAAGTACAATAATTTTTGGCTCACAATGTCAAAAATATTTGACACGGTTTGTTGAACATTTATAGTTGTGAAATGTATTGGGTTACAACAGCTATCCAAATTTAATTATTGGTTTTCAAAGTTTTCAGCATAAACTTCCTTCCTTTCTCGTTATCCGTGTAAACAGATGTTATCGTGGCCCGCATTTAGCTAAGCTATTTCTCTCTCCAATTAATTAGGAGGCTCAGTCCAAAACCTACTCTCCTCCAATTCTGACAGCGAAAGTCTTTTGATAACGACGCCCACATAGTTCAGTAATCTTTAAATAACACTTTTACCTTTTACCATTTTAATTGCGAATGATAAAATTGAGAATTCCGTTTGCCAGAAAAATCTGATACAAGTAAAGAATGTTGAAATAGAAACTAAAAATCCACTAAGACTTTATAATTAAAACTAGTGGCTTGTAGGGGCAATAGCCCCTATGTATATATTCTAGTAATTATTTTATACAAATTATTAGTCTCATGGATCACCCTACCTTGATTATCGTTTAACATTTTTAATATTATAATATGTATAATAGTTATTACATACCATTATAAGTTATTATTTTTGGCATGAAAAATATGTTCCCTTTGCTTACTTCAGTAATTACTACTAACTTAACACCTTTTCAGACATACCTAACACAACCAATCGTACTCCATTAACTAATCCAGACCCTAGGTTCATATTTCTTATGAGCATCAATATTGAAACAACTTTTAAAACTAATTTGTGTGGTGGCATTCCAGATAGTGTAATTGAATTGATATAGTCGATAGGTATGTTCAACCTCTCTGCAAGGTTAATATACATACAGTACATATTACATATTAATGATATTACCATATGTTTTAAAGTAAACAAAGCAGACATGACCTCGATCCCCATGCTATTTTAATGTGAATTATTTTATTCCGTAACAACTTTTTGGTGCATAATTAAGACAAATGAATAATTTTCCCCAAAATTTCATGCCCAGACCTTTAAAATGAGACCTCTCCCAGCTTTCTACGACCTCCCGTTACCTCACAATTTCATTGTAAAATTTTGGGCTTACGGAATTAGATATATAGATGTTTAAGATTAAGATAATATTATTGATAAATATTTGCGGAATATTTACATGCTGTAGGTTGTACGTAATGTATTGCTTTAAACTCTCTGTGTAAAAATTCTCACAAGATGGGCAAAATATTGCAGAAAAGCCTCCCAATAAAATTGATCCAAGGGGATTTAGCCAAAGTATTTCAAAATAATTTGCAAGCGTGAATACTTCACAGATTTGAATTTTAGAGGGGAATAGTCAGTCAGAGTTCTCAACATTTTACAACGCGATTCTCCATCTAGAATCTTTAAGACAATTAACTCTTTGAATGTTGAAGTTGATTTCAACAATGTCAATATAAGCACTCCGAACTATAGAGATTAAAAAAAAAATTCATTTCAAGATACAAGTGTTAATAGGTTAATGCCAACCGATTACAATGGTGTATTATTTTCCTCTGTTTTGCAATATTCATGATTATCATTCCATAAATTAATTCTATAAACATAAATTATGAAACACTATGGTATTAAAATAGGGTTAATCCTTAACTCGATTGTAATTAGTTTTAATTGGTTAGCTGGTATTGTTTAAATAAAAAAAAAACTTAAAAACGTTACCAATAGTTTGTTTCAGTTTCAGAAATCCTCAGCGACCTAGAAGACATTCCATTGGAAGAACGAGTCGACGACACAGTTCCTCCAGAACTCCTGGAGCTGTACCAAAACATCGAAATGCTGCTGGAGATTCAAAAAAGCAACCTAACCGAAAGTCGGGAGGGCCGAGGACTTCTGAGCAAGCTGAGTTTTCTAACTGGTCTGAAACTCGGGAATTTCCTGACGAGCTCGGGCACGCTGGCTGCTAGTCAGAGTATAAACTTCCTGGGGAAGGTGCTGAACGCAGCCTTGTCTGTCAGCTACGGGAACGTCGGAGGATATCCTGGGCTGGGGGGAGAAAATGGAATTGGAGTCGGAGAACTGGGAGCTCTAGGGGCTCCAATAGTGGGTCTGCAGAAACTGCCTGTCATCGAGGAAGATGTTCCTGACGAGGTGATGTATCTGAACACTCTCTGTGTAGTTCTTCAATAATTAATTTGTGAACCGCTTTTTGACATCACACCCAAATCCAAAATACGCATTTAATGTCACATTTTCGTCTTAAATTACAAACTTGGTGTATTACAGTGTCGTGCAAAAATATCAGACCGTAATGTTTAGCGCTAATTCAATCCTTTGAAAACACGACCCAAACATTCGAGTCAAAATTGGTTTCAACTGTGAATGTATTTCGTGTTACTACTTGCTACTCCAAGCCTATAAACTATAAGGTACAATCATTGACTAGTCAATGGTACAATCTATGTTATAAATCATTTGTTAAAAGTAAATGGTTGTTTTCAACTTTGCATTTCTGTTCATACACATGACTCATGGAAAATTATTACCTCGCTTGTGCCAAAACGAGTCAAAGCAGAGGGTAATGCTCACAAGAAAGTCAAAGTACAGAAAATAAAATATGTGGTTCCAATTCACAACACGTTGTTGTGACTTTTTTAAGGCAGCCGCATTTCAAACTGGGCTGTTGTTAAATCCAAATTATCCTACAGTTACTTGACAAAGTGGGCCTTCTAGCACTGATTATAACACTTGAAGTGGCTGATTCCTGCTCTTTGTGCACTAGTTACAATAACTGCAAAATGTATGTATATTTTTTCATCACTAGAGTGTAGTGACTCTTTTCGACTCGAGTTCAAGTTTTACGATCGAGGCGAAGCCGGGGTAGAATTTGCGAGGGTTGAAAAGACACTTTTTCCACCTGTGATGAACTTTTACGTCATATTTAAACATCCAAACTAAGCTATAAAACGAGAAGAAATGTCATGTTAATTGACCTCTCAAACCGACTTTCAACTTATTTTCAATAATTTCCTTAATTCAAACAAACATTAAGTGATTATTTAACTATTTTCTCTATTACGATTGGGTTAGTACATACTCGATATGACTAACTATTGGCAAGAATCATTGACTATTGGCCTCGGAAGTCAATTGGTTGTACCGATAGTCGAAGCAAGAATGCAATAATAAGCTACAACCTATTTAATTTATATATAATATCGATACCATGCGTTTGGACACAGTTGAAGTTTACAATGGAGTTCAGCGGACCTTTACAAAAGAGCTGTTTTAGACCCGTGACGCATGTATTTAAAACGGCTATTTTTTTGCAGTATGACAAAAATTATTATTTTTCAAATCCTTAAATAATATCACAGATAAAACATACTTCCTTAGTCACTAAAAACTCAAAACCTTGTGTTCGTTAGTCTATATAATATGTACTGTATATGTTTCTGAATGCTGGCCTGAAAAACATCTATGCTATTGTTTTAAAACGTACCAAGTGTCAGTGCTGAACACTCGATCAAACCAGACATAGTGTTTAACTTATACATTTTAAAAATAACTTTTATTTTAGGACAAGAAAAGAGAAAAGCCAGACAACGCCTCCCTGCCAGTCACCTCCCCGGTGTCGACACCCGCCGTCAGGATCAGGGCGAGTCCTGTGGAGTCTTCGAGGAAGGAGTTCCTCAAGGATCACAACCACAGGGTGGACAACTTCAACAACAACTTTGAGAAAAAACTGAGATCCCGAACTGGACGAATAGAAGCATCGACGTAATGTTTAGATACCATTACCTTGGCGTAACAAAATCCTGCTTTAACTCTATGAACTTTCTTTCAAGAAAAGTACAAACATTGTAAATTTAAAATTGTAGTAAAATAAAACTTGTCTATGTATTCGAGTCTGAGCTCAACTTTGAGTCCAATTGAATTAAAGTAACAGGCCTGAAACTATATATACTGTAAGGGGTTTTGATAGTATTTTTTGTGTAAATTAACAACGTGTTGTATATTTATTAATTTATAGTCTTAATATCAAATCTCAAATCTTTGTACTTCAATATTGTATATGACCTGATCTTAGTCCCTAGGTTTTGAATTGGCCTTTTTAGTAGTTGACAATCTGAGAAACTTTAAAGTTCACAAAGAAAATTCTAGAAATTCCTGTAGTAGTAAATTATAGTCCTAGTCCATTTTGCCTATTTGATGCAACTTTACGGGTTAGGTTAGTTTTAATGTAACAGTGTTTGCTTATTTGTTTAGTAACCATTGTGAATATCATTTTTATCTAGCATTAGAAGACAAAAATTAAAATTTAATTTCATCCCATCGCTTTCACGATAGAAAATTAAAATCTTAGGTTATGTATGTATATATTCTTAAAATCAAACTGTTCCAATTACATTACCAGGGCTTGATCACTAAAATCTCTCTAAAATTAGGTAAAATGTGAATAATAGTCTCTCATCATTTCTTGACAATTTTGTAATTTGTTTACATAAAATTATGTTATTGAACAGAAACACAGTTATTTTTCCTTCTCACCAAAGATCTTGTTACAATTTCCCACAGCGGTGTACAGTCCCACAGCAGCCATTATCATCAGAGGGCCGTAAGATCTTGTCATCATAGACGAAACCGCCCCCAAACCCACGAACCCAGCCATAAGTGCATTTCCTTCTTGGAGGCACGTATTCCACTTGTCAGCTCTTTGGTGGTGATGTTGTGCGTTCGTTTTCTGTGGACTTGTAGGGATCATAGTCATATTGACTTTTGTGAAATGGTGTTGAAGTGGGGAATAAAAGCAAACTTAAAATTTGAAGCTTGGCTTGGTGATCGATTTAACGTTTTATTGCCATAGAAACATTTTAATTAAAATATTCATTGAGTTTTATGGGTTTTTATAACTTGACATTCAACAAACTCCGTGCCACAGTAGTCTGTACAAGTTTTTAAGGTGATGTTAACATAAAAAGAGACAGAGAATTTGATGTCATAGGGGTTTAATCATTTTCTTGTGCGATTTAATAGCTACAAATTAATTTCTTATTGTTAATACATAATCTTTTGTTTTACATGGAGATTCATCGTCCTATGGTGATGGTGGGTGCAAATCTGGTGCGTGCTGTAGCAGGATGACAGAAATTGACAATTTTAAAATCATCATTTGAATTTAACGATTTAACCTATACAAATGGAGGACAATGCCACACTTATCATGCTGAAGATAACATATTTTAGGGCAAACTCTGTCAGCCAAAATACAAGGCGTTTTTAAAAGAATGCCGGGATTTCAAACGGTCATTGCTCAGGGACTATTCAAGATAATTAAACGACTTAAACGTCAAATTGAAGGGAAAAGAATAAAGTTTTTTTCTCATTCTTTCATACAATTCGGAATGATATAACAACATTCAGATTTCATCAATCTTAAATGAGCGTAAAACTGGCAAAGTCTGTACGCTTAGGGCGATCGGCATGTTTATGGTTTATCTGATGTCTTAACTGATTTTTTCGATACAAAGACTCTATCTTTTATAGATAACAACATAAAGTGACCAATTTAGGTTTTTTAAACTGAAGATTTCGTCGGGCAATCGATTGTTCGGGCTTATGATGCAGAAATGTCGGATTTCTTCCGACTATGTCATCGTTTGTTTTTAGCCAGCCGGGTGAATGTCTTTTCAAAACACTTCGGTGCCACAAAACTCATTAAACTAGCTTCAAAAGTTTCTTTATCATCAAGTATATTTAAATTTATTTAATTTTGCAATGGATATAACCTCTGCGAACTACAGGTTACAATCTGTGCCTTCTGTTGCACCGCAAACGTCGTACTGGCGACTGGCGTCAGGCATATGAGTCACAATAGCGGCTTATCACGCCGAAACTGTTTTACACGAACAGTACCAAGGTCAAAGTTTCCTCCCTTGATGCACGGGAAACAAAACTTAGTTATTTTAGCTTCAATTTGACGTATAAAAGGTTTAGTTACCTTGAATAGTATCAAGCAATTACCATTTAAAATCCCGGCATTCTTTTAAAAACACCCTGTATAAATGGCACAGTTTGCCTAATGCTTGCGCCTTCAGAAACTGAGGGACAAAATATCGTACATAATTGTAGCTCGGTTGCTCTGTAGACAATGTAGGCAAGCAGTTCAGTAAACTGAGGGGAGGGTACATATTTATTTACATACCATCCATCCACAAATTATCCACAATCAATAAATATGTTGTCCCTTCCTTCTGACTCCAACAGTTCCATTTAAAAATATAATGTAATTGATCATTATGCTATTAATGTCGAGCTATATACGCTCCACAGAGTATAGTTTTGGGATCAGAAGTTTCTAGAAAATGAAATATCTCTGTGATGAGTATATAGATAATTATTTATTTCTTAGTTGTAAAGCCCTTTTACAGGTAATTTTATTGAATCTATTTTATCAGAGACTCTCAATCTCTTAAGATACAGTATTAATATTTTTTCCCATTTACAATCGAGCTGGATTTTGCACGTTTTAGTACCTTTATCAAATTGAAGGAAAGTGAGCGCAGCGAACGAGCTCCAACATACAGGTGAGTGAGCGTAGCGAACGAACTTCAACCAGGACGTGATTGAGCCATGCAAACGAGATCAGATAGTAAAAATAAAAGTAAGCCTACCGTTATAGGATCGACCGGCAGACACAGAGGTAATTTAACCTTTTATTGATTGTCATACCGATCCGGAACAACAAAAAACAACATAAAATGAAGCTATGTATAATAGTTTGGCCAGCATATCTTAAAATATGCAAACCAACTGCTGTTCTTTATATAAGAAGGTTTCAACTGAATATTATAAGATCCCCGTGCGTAGAACGGGTACACAGCTAGTTCCTGAATAAAAAATTAAAATTTCTACAAAAGCCACATTTTCTTCATCGATGCAACATATGGAAGTGTCAAATTTCTCCAATAATTTTGGAAACTACAAAAATGACTTCCGGTTTCGATTTAGTATGAATACACTACACATTTTAGGTGTGTTGAAAACGCAAATGCATATTATTTAAATACTTTTTTACTGT
This sequence comes from Macrosteles quadrilineatus, assembly GCF_028750875.1. NCBI lineage: Eukaryota > Metazoa > Arthropoda > Insecta > Hemiptera > Cicadellidae > Macrosteles > Macrosteles quadrilineatus. The sequence goes on from NW_026542596.1 coordinate 125,388,949, forward strand.
AATCATTTACGCATGGTGTGTTTTACTCTAATGTTATCCCAACGAACTGTTGGTTAGGTTAACCCTCTTCAGAGAAGAAGTAATGCCGGAAATTAAAAAAAACATACAAGGGAAGTCTTTTAGGTAATGTTTATTTTAAAGATATTAAACATACTCCCTATGATATCGACCTAAAAAGATAAACGTTTGATAGCAACAAGTCTAGACGTTGGACCGCTAAGTTACTCAACACAAAACGTAAAATATTTCAACTACCCAAAATACAGTATAGACGAATAAAAATACTATAAAAACATGTCTGAAGTGCATTTATATGTAAAAAAATTGCCACACCTAACGATAACTTTAAACTATCTACTGCTCTTATCTATAAGGATTATAACAAATCCATAAGAAATCGTATGTTTGGTATAAAATCACACTAAATTTAAACCAGATGTATTCTACAATAATTAAGTGTGTTTCCGATTTGAAACTAGTTGCTTTACCCATAGATAAAACAAAGGCCTACTACTCAAGCTTTTAGCTTACTAACTCTATAAAAGACCACCGATTATTAAAACTATAATCAAAGGTTCAAACTACTTTTCTATTTCACTCAACTACCAAGAGTCCTGAGTCCATAACATTTCGAATCGAATTTGAAATTTGATTTGAGGTTAAGTAAAAGTAAAAGTAAGATTGTTTCGTTTTGTTTTTATGGTACTTGGTGAAGTTGAAGTTAAGTTAACATTAAACTGTGACTAATAATTATAATTACATATCTATAGCGTTTTAAGTTAGCTGCAACACATTCTATAATGAAGGACATTCCCAAAGATTTTGCAACACCTGAGAAACAAGAAGCTCGAGCTTTCTTGCGAGAAAGATTCCTTAGAGTTATCACCGGTATAACAGGTGCGTACCATATTTAACCTAACACTTATGATTTCAACACCTCTAATTTTAGGTAAAAGGTTATCTAAGGCCTAAGTTAGTTATGAGTATTTCTTATAACGTTTCGGTACTTTGGTTTTATTATACGGAGGCTGGATTTACACTGTGTAGCAACTACAAACTAACTTAAAATGGTTTACAATACCTACATAGTAATCCCTTGTTGCTGATTTATGCAACTAGGCCTAGTTTCAGTTCTTCTTTTGAACCATCATCAGGTTCAGGCCTCAATGTGTCAGGTAATCACTTCATTCGAAGGTTGTTAACAAACAGAGTTCAATAAATAAATCATATACAAAACACGATAGGCCTAACACGGAACGGACACACATGACAAAACACACGAAGGGTCATCAACAATCGATTGTGGCCGGGCTGAGGTAAAGTCTAGACTATAGGTGAGTCTAGACTTTACCTCAGCCCGGGCAAGGGAGTATGTTTAAGCCCAGGCGCATATTGAGCTACGCGGCACGGTCCAGGCAGTGCAGCATAGCACAGGACAGAATTGGGCAAAAAGTCTGTGTTGCACAGTTGACATCGCATATTGGGAAGCAGTGTCATACAGTTCTCGTATAGGAGTGATAACAGTTTCTTGTGCGAATATGTTGTTAAATATTAGGATTTGAGTTTGAGTCAGATTCAGGCGCTGATCTAGATTTATTGTTACTTCTTCACCAGAGAACAAGAAAGAAAGGGCGTAAAAATTTGCAATGTTAAGTGATTTTTGTATTTTCTCCCAGATTTCATTCTTGTAATTACTCTTTATATATGTACCGTACTTAGGTACTATGACTGGTAATGTAAAATCTGGATAAAAACACACAATTTCTATTAATTTTCTTCTAGATTAGTCACAAAACACTAGTCAACCCGGCCCAGATGAGCAATGCGGCACAGACACATGCGGGACTGCACTGCACTGCCCTGCGCTGCGCCATATGCGCGTGTTCTAGCGAACATGTGGTTTACAAAACACTGCCCTCCGCTGCACTACGCTGCGCTGCTCCGACTGCGTCTCAATATGCACCTGTCCTAATCTATGGCTAGGCCCTAAATCGAATGAAAACTATCAGCATTTTCAATTGTATCAATCTATAACTTTTTCAGTTGAAACCTTAAGTTAGTTGTTCTGTTCAAAAATTTAGCAACCTCAATTGCATTTGCCTGGATATTAATACCTAAGTTTATCTAGGGTTCAGCCTAAGTTTAGGAGTTTGGATGTATAGTGCTTGAGAAGGCTATGTTGCACCTGGGATCAAAAGGTGACAACCCCCCGTGCTTGAGAAGGCTATGTTGCACCTGGGATCAAAAGGTGACAACCCCCCCCCCCCTTAACACAACCTTCTTAGTTGCCTTGTTCTCATAACTTAATCAGTATGATTCCCTTCTTTCCCTTTTTGTTTAGCCTATGTTTGTGTGTTCATCTAAACTTAAAATGCAACTCAAGTCAAAAATCATGTCATTGTCAATATGCGTGATTCGATCAACTCAATATCACGGACGATCAGTTAATATAAAATATCAGAAATGACAAAAATAAATGTGAACAAAAACCATCTTCTTTATTTCATTCCACACAACAACACACTAAAACTATTATTTGTTTTTAACAAAAACAATTGAAAAACATGTGACTGTTTATTTACATATATCAGGAAACAGTCTTTTAGCAAACAAATAAGAAAGATCTATTGAGGCGTTTTCTTTATCAATGATTGATCATCCTACGTCAATCACAACATTCAATCAACAAATAACCTTACTTAAACTTTGTATACTTACTTTATATAGGCCTACCTGTTACTCTGAATCCTTTTTGGTTGTCCGACACCTATTACTTTAAGCTAGCAGCCATTTTTGATTTGGCCTATCTATATGAGCCTTGAAAGACTGTGAGTGGATTGCATCTAGTGATCACATTGTGAGCCAGTCCACAACAATGAACAGCATTAGTAGATTTTTAAGTAGGCCTAACGGTACCTACAACTTCGCTTCCTTGGTTCCACACGTCCCAACATTCGTGCCGGCCACTCACCATAAATTGCTATCGTGCCAATATACAGCCACTTAGCTTAATTCTTTTTATGATTTTCTTGATAGGATTTTTTTCAGTGATGTCTCAATGACTACAAAATCAATTAGGAGTTTTTCTAGTAGGCCTACTTTGGTGTTATACGACAGCCGACAGCCACATTTATTTTAGGCCTACAGCACGCTGCGGTGGTCATGTTAGGTTGAGTTATCATATGTTTGTAGAACTTTTCTTGTTTCGTTATGAATCGAACGATACCAGATGAGTCATATCTTCTATTTATTATAACTCAACCTAACATATCCGCCGCAGCACGTATAAAGGAGCTCTCCGTATAATACCAAAGTAGGCCTACCGTTTTTATTGGTTGAATTAGCATACAAAAATTGATTCATCTAAACTTAGTGTCTGTTTGCTTATGTTTCCTCTAACAATGTAATATTCAATTTCAGACAAGGACTGCGAAATTCAACTCTTTGATAACACAACGGCGTCAGCTAAGTTTGGTGGCTGTGACTTGGATGCATTCCAGATTTTTGTTAAGGACTTGACCCAACCTTCTTCACAGACCGCTCCTCATGCACTAATAAGGACTACTGACATTCTAAGTATTGAGGTACCAAACGCAACATATCAGAAGTTGATAGACCCTACTAAAGAACAGAATGGAACAGCAATGGAAGTTGAAGCTGTGTGAATTGGAATAGAATACCTGAATGTCATTTATTTGAATTGTGAGCGTTCCTTTAGGTTATTGATGTTTAATGTGTAAATGTGATTCCAAAAATACAATCTTTTATATACTTAAAATATTTTACAGATTTTTTTCCATAAGATAATCTACTACACGAGATATGTTTGACAAAAAGTTTAAAATTCCGATACCAACAAGTCAACAGTCACACATTTAGGTTTGCTTATTCATTTTTTGTGTGTTTTTACGCCAGTGGTATTTTTTAATGTTTTGATAGGGAACGGTCTGAACCCTGGTCTTGTTTAACGTCGACCTTTGGTTAGATTGCATCATTAATTCATAGCCCAATGACAAATGTCATCTGGGTCTAGAAAGGCGAGCACTATAACCACTCGGCTACCCAGACAATTGACATGTATAGTTAAAAGAAAAGAACACCAAGACTTAGGATTATCAATAGGTCAGGTTTTGTTGCATAATATTTGACAGCGATTAACCCTTCTTTCGTGACATTTCTCACATTAAACCAACCCATATGTTATAAAATTAGAGTGGACACTCTGCTTGTGACACATGCCAAGACATCATCTGTGTATCGGACATGTGTTGTACAGAACCAATAGGTTGGTGTTTGGTCAGATGTCTTGTACATTTTGTTCATTTTCATTCTGAAATATTCTTCAATCATCTGTGATTGTTGGTTCGGTCGTTGGATTGTAACAAACTTGTTTGATGTGTGAGCTTTTACATTAGAGAATGGGTTAACCGTCAACCATCCTTAAAACCCTGCATCATCAACGTAGTTTTTCTGCCAAGGGAAATCCTAACAACATTTTGTACTCAATTGATTTACAGTAAAGTACATGTGAAATGTCTCAAACATGCAAAAGACATAAGACATGTCAATTTCATCAGACACCAACCAGGTCTTAAAACACAATGTCTACAACACCAGTGTGTAAACTGCCTTCATGTGTTTTATACATGGCTAAGTAGGTACAAAAGAGATTTTAAAACTTTAAGTCATATGTCTATTGTCTATTTGAGTTTCAAAAAAAGCAGGGAAAAAATAAAAATAAAATTATTACTAAACTTATTTAATTTTACGATTCTTGAACTACAGCTAAATACTAGTCTACATAAATCAACAAATATTTACAGATAATTATTTACAGGTTAACACAGTTATCTTAAGTACATTTTTAAAACAGTTAAATTATTGTACATGGAATGTGTCGAGATGGTTGTTAAAAACAAGTTTTTAATTTTGGTAATTGTTAATTATCTACAAATAGATGATAGATAGATAGATATGACCCTTTATTGTGATTTTAATATCCCAATAAAGAGTTTTTGCTATTTAGCCTTGAATGTCAAACTTCTAAAAAGTAGTAAAACCTACATGTAAAGGCAAATCCATTTTTTAAGTCCAGGTACAATCATACAAATACAGTAAAAAAAAATATCACAGTTACGCCTTTTCAGGCTTATCATTGGGTGGTAAAACTTCATGCTTTCCATTTACTGTTGAGTTTAATGAGTTTTTGTTTGAATCTTCCTCATCTTCGTACAGCTTCAGGTCTCCACCGAGATAGCACACCAACGCATCAAACAGGACCCCAATCAGTGTTAAACCTGAAAGTTAACAGTTATATTGTCTCTCATTGTCATATGTCAGATTTCAAACAGTGTGAATATTACAAATCACAAATTCAAACCCTAATTTTTTTAACCTTTTTAGGTGTACTATATTTTTCCAGCCATCGTTTAGAAACTTTGAAATAATCCAAGTTGTGAAAAAACTTTTAGGGAAATGCACTACTTGTATTGATGTCTCAGCAGAAACTCCAAGAAAAACCTGCAAAGGTAAAACCACTGGGCTAAGGCATTGAACTTCATATAGGCTAGTTACTGGGAAATCCACTAAGAAGACTCTTAAAAGGGCAATGATTGATTATGTGCTTTATAGTCTTGCACTAGACCGCTGCTGTATGGTGGATTGTCTGGATTGTCTGACCTTCCCCGTTTCATCTTCCAATTGCTACATACATCTGATGTCAGAATGGGGTTGAGCGGTGTCCACTGTATAGCGTGGTAGATTCATTCCACCCAAATAGTTAAAGGTTCACCCTTTCTTGTGTTACTAAGGCCAGGCGCACACAGGCGATTTTGAGTCGCGCAACAGTTGCCCGACTAATCGGGGGACTGTTGCGCGACTCACTCGGAGACTCTAAAGTCTAGCAACAGTTGAGCAAGAGTGCGCACACAGGCAACTTTTTAGTCGTGAATCTAATCTTGAGACGTGTTGGAAATACATTCGTTACAGCGTTCCGAATGGATTTCAATGATACAGCTGTAGTATGTGCTTTGTTGCTGAAGTTTCGCGCGCGAAAGAAAAAGAGAAGATACTGGGTTCATCGGTTCATCCCATATATAGTGAGCGACTTGTGAAAGGACAGTTCCATTTTGTACAATGACTTAAGAGAACACCCAGAGAAGTTTTTCAAATATTCAAGAATGAGTGTCGGGAGTTTTGATGAACTGTTAACACTTGTGAGACCAGCAATTTCGTATCAACCTCTTCTCAACTTCATCAATAAATTGTTCGACATCCTCATCACGCACACTCATACTTGTAATTTTCTAAAAACTTCACACACACAACAATTAAGTGAGCAAACACTAGTGACAGTTCTGGCCACGAGTAGTTGAACTCCTGGGGTGAGACTGAGCGGCACAGCGACTATTTAGTCGCATGTGTGCGCATCTACACTCGTTTCAATGGATACCAAACCTGGAGCGATAGTCCCGCAACAATTCAGTCGCAGAGCAGTCGCTGGCAAATTGGGTCCGGGAACATCGGTTGCAACAGTTGCGCGACTGTCCCCAGACTGTTTTCTTCGTGTGCGCACTCCAATTTAAAACAATGTTGAACATTTTAGTCGGGCAACTGTTGCGCGACTCAAAATCGCCTGTGTGCGCCTGGCCTAAAATGGTACATAATGCTGCATTTGATATAACTAATATAAATACACTAACAAAACATGGTTTTCAGAGAAAGAATTAAGTGCCACAGTTATTTTTCAATTGTTGAAACAATATTTTTAAAAAAGCCGTCCCACCTCCAAAGAGCGGATGAAATGCATCTTAATTTAACTCCAATGCATAACGGTTTGGAACACCACTGAAATTGATTTCAGAAACTGTAAAGATAAAACATGTCAATGCTACTCACAAGCTGAAGTCACGTTTAGTGAGTAACGTAGCCTGTATTTGTCGTAGAGCCAACAGTTGCCTCTTCTGCCACAAGTCTCGTCCCAAACCAGACAAGTAGAATCTGCAGCAATCATACATTGAGGGTGTCAGGAAATAGAATTTAGCTTAATACATTTTCACCACACTATGATTTTTTTAGCCATTTTACAAAACGCTTATTGGAGGCTGAAAGCTACGTATTGCTGTCGTGGTGATTTGGGGACCGAGCAGGTTTTTACATCCCTAGGGCCGAAAGTCAGCTGTTTGCTCACTTTCTTACACAATCAGTACTGTATCCATAAAATTGCAGCAGACTTGTTCTGATGATTTATTGATGTATTTCCCAGTGGCAAGAGCTAGAATATTTAATTATTGAACGTTTGTTACCTTATAGTCTTTGTTCTTGCAGAAAGATGTTAAAATCCTCCTACAGGTGTCCGTTGCACGTCCGCGCCCGCCCTCCCGTTCGCGAAGTCGCCGCGACGTAAACGTACGGTCTTGTGATGTGGGTATAAACTGTATATAAAATGTGTAAATAGTTCTTCTCGTCTTCCCGAGGATGCCACACACTGTGGCGAAATACATTGGAGGATTTTAACATCATTCTGCAAGAACAAAGGCTATAAGGTAACAAACGATCAATAATTAAAGACTTGTTTTATTGCCATCGCTGCTTAGCAAATATTTATTATTATTTTCTCTGATTCCTCAAATTATTTAAAAAAAAAAAACTTAAAGGTGTAGTTGTGTTGACTGTTAGTGTGTATTATTATTGTGGTGAATAGTGGTAATAGGGTATAGTGTGGTGAAAAATATCATACGTACCACAGACCAAAATGGTTTTGCAGCTCTCGATCTTTTAAGTTCTCGACTTCTTCTTGAACTTAAAAACTATCTCGAGCCGGCAAAACATTTTCGCCCCTAGATACGAAATATATTATTGAAGTAAACAACTTTTGTGGATTCAGTTTCTCATATTTTATTATTTCAAAAAATCATAAATGTATGGCAAATTTATAGGTGACAGAAACTACTGTGGCGTTATAAACTAACAAATTTAGTCCACACTTCATAAGGCCACTCACTATAATGCACTGTAAGGCCAATTTTGTCTGGTAATTAGGCTAATTTCCAGCAACTACACTCCTAATGCTTGTACAGTATTTTAAGTACTTTTAAAAGTCACAATCACCTATCATCGCTCCGTAAAGTATTGGGCCTGGGATGAAGGCGAACAGACTGACCATCAGCAGGCCGAGCCCTTGAGCGAAGGACTTGTCTACTGCAGCCACCGCTCTGAAACATAAGACAAATCAAACATTGTAAAAAAACAAATTAACTACATGAAAACAATGAATTGAAACTCATTAATGCTAAGCTTAAAAGTCAACTTATTTCAACAAAGCTTTGTTGAAATAAGTTGACTTTTCTTTTGCTTCTCTTGTATTTCTTCATTGTTCTCTAGCACTCTTATATTTGTTTAACAAGTAGTCATGCATGTACCATATTAATATGATGTTAAAATATACATCACATAGAAATACCTCTTAAACCATCAATTAATTGATCATATTTGATAACTTGGATGGATATAAAAATATCGTGATTTGAAACTTTTAATTAAAACTTAGGACTTAAAATCTGACTATGAGATGCAAATCATCTAAAAATATCTGACTAGAACAGAAGACCATATCAACCTGATTCACGATAGTATCATATTTCCAACACTTTCAAGGTTTTTAGTTCAAAACCACTGGGTCTTTGCATTGTGGCATTGACCAAACACACATTTGACATACACAAGATTTGAAGGCTCTCAAGTTTATGAGCCCTATACTCTAACCACGCCAGTCTCATTCCTATTCATCCTACTGTAAATGAGTTAAATGCTATCTTCATCCTCTGATTATCTTAACTTATTTTGTTTTCCAACCTATGTATCCAGCGTATGATGGAAGTTCCCACTGTAAACGCCTCTAGACAAAAAATCTCTTCAAAAGTGTTCAGAAGTAAAAAAAAATATTTCCAAAAACAACTATAGGTAATTATTTATTCCTTGTTCCCATTTGAGATATTACATACAAAATATCAGTGAGCGGAATAATTTAATTAGTAAGGATCTCCACATACCTGTAATTGACTAGAACGTTCCCAATCTTCCCTGAACTACCGAGACTGTGCATGACCATGGTGATGCCTATGAATATGACAAAGTTGTAGTAGCAGTTGGTTCTACAAGCTCCTGTCTTGAGCACAATCTCATCCTTTCTGGCAGACACTGATGACAAGACGTCATCCGGGATACAGGAGCAGTTGGTGAATGTCTGTAACAAACATAAAAAAGATGGGTTTAGAAACAGTAGGTCTAAGCTTGTCTTGATCACTTACAAATGTAAGCTGAATGAGTGCAAAATAAGTTAAAGCGGAGTTTGACGACTTGTGTAACCTTGTAACTGACTAAAACCAGCTGTTTCATTAGCCAGTACCATTTATTAAAAGCATAGATAAAACATACTCCCTTAGTAGATATGCCATCCTTATGGAACAGCTGAAGCCAATTTTATTGTTAGTTCTGTACCCAACTGTAGAGGTTGTGTTTTTTTACAATTTGTATCTTGGTATTTCAGCCATTTAAAACCTCATTTACCCAAATAAAATGATATAATCATAAACAATAACTGGTCTCGTACATAAATAACCAAATAGTAAAGCACAAATCATGAAAATAACCCTAAAATAATAGAAACAAAATTTCGTCTACCCCAGCGATCATTGTGGACGTACATGAACTAGACACAAAAAACAAACTTCAAAATTTACAACGGGATGAGGAGTCTACTTGTGTTGCTTAGTCTATGTTAAAAGCCCAACAGTAGAGGTTAACTATTAGAAAGGTCTATGCGGTATTCAGTTTGCCTCAATAAAGAAGAATTTTAATTCCATTTCATTTAAAGAACAATCAAGATGGGTCCAGTTTAAAATTGAACTCTAATGAAATTCTTTAGTTGAAACGATTCTAGCTGTGCGGTTTGTACAAAAATATTAAAGTTTTACATGGGTAATAGAGCAGAAATTATAAGAACTTGTAAGGTGTACCTGCCTAAAACTGTGACAAGTTTTAAGATTTTGTGATTCTTTCAAAGTACCGTTACAGAAACACAAATTGAAAATTATAAAAGTACATCTGCGGCCAGACATAGGGGATACTAAACCACATTAGAATGAATATGACAGTTTCCAGTCGTGCTACTCACAATGGGTGAAGCTGAGTAGTCTGCTTGCTGACAGCCTGCGTGACACGCTGTGTAGAAACTCAGCTGAGCCTGCTCTAGACACACGGGACTGAACTTGAGACTGTTACAGCCACAGTTGTTATTGCACTCGTTTATCAGGGGCAGCCTTTAGGAGCAGAATGACATTTGAGTTTACAACTACAGTAATTACTTGTATGTTAACTATACGTTTTTTGGAAGTGGATTCACTAAATGTTATATTTCTTTCATAGGTTATTAAGGTACCATGGAATCCGTGCGGCTCAATGAGTATGAAACATAACGTTGAGGAAAACTTTGTGCTTAGAGTAACTGTATTATTCTTAGAGTTATTATAAAGCTTGTTATAAATTGATTTTTAACATCTCTGATTGCATCGTGAACTTCACATAAAATTTTGCTCTCAGTTTGTTTTACATGATTACTTCTAATGAATGCTAAACGCTCTCCTTAATTTTGAGTGAACATGTATAAAATATGTGCAGCAAAGTTTTTCCTGCATGGAGAAATGAAGACACTGTTGCCTCACTGATAATCTGTGTGAATTAAATTCAAGTTGGGTCATTTTATTCCTTTGATTTGAGACATCCCTCTAGTCCAAACCAACGGATTTTCTTCATAGGGGATTCCTGAAATGTTGGGTGATATCAACCATTGAATGTGGTACCATTCTCTAACGTCTTTTAATGTGTTTGTATGGTGACCATGACAGACCATAATATAATTCCAGAAATGTACCGACATTGTCTGATAACAAAGTACTGTAGCGTCAGATTACGGATCTTGTAAAAATATTGAGTGTCAATTGATTTTCTAATTGATTTCCTATGTTTCCATAGCACATGGAGGAAGATCCTGTAATAACTGCAGACTTGTTTGTGTAAAGCAGTTAACTTGTATACAGAATGCCAAAAATGATACTCAAGTTTAAACCATATAAGCAAATGTAGGAAGAATTTGTTCAGTTGTACAGTATTGGAAAATATAAAATAACCAAATTAATAAGTTTAATTACTCGTTCTCTCCCCTGAAGCCAACCATACTGCTGTCCTCACAACTGAGAAAGATGAAGGACAGTTCTCCGATGACGAAGGAAATGCCGACAAGTACATTCCATCCTAATAGGTACGTGGGTCTGGGTTTAAACTTTGAAATCACTGCTCCTGATATGAGGAATCCTGAGGTCATCGACAAAATTGCTGTTGGCCCTGGAAAATAACATTGGTTGAGTCAGTAACAAACGGTGGATACAAGAAATGGCTGGCGACCTCTACATCGCGAAAAAAGGTTAATGGTTTCTACCCAAATTCATCTTCCCCCCAAGCTTTAAGGTCAAAGTAGATTGTCAAACTTGTTTGATTGCTGTATTGCAGTAATCCATCTTGAACAGTTAAACTAAAATTTTTGCCACTATGAGTACCTAATTGCTGCTATGCATACAAATCGTCAGAGATTCCCTATATTTTGCCAGTTCAACAACCTAGCCATAGATACAACCAGTGAAACCAAGATAAGAAAATGATAAAAGAAGATTAAAATGATGAAGAAGATGATGATGGCGATGATAGGAAATGATATTTGTTTATTGAACTTATGTTACCTTATTGCCTTTGTTCTTGTAGAAAGATGTTAAATCCTCCAATATATTTCGCCACAGTGTGTGGCATCATCAGGGAGATGAGAAGATCTATTTACACATTTTATATATACACAGTTTATATACACATCACCAGACCTGCTACGATGTACAATGTACGCTTACGTCGCGACGGCTTCGCGGACGCGCGATGGACACTTGTAGGGGATCACACTAGTACCGTCACCGTCTTTGTTCACTGACCTACTGCTGAGAAGGGTTGGTTTTGCGGGTTGAGAGTCTATGCTTTGTTGGCAATAAGGTAACATACGTTCAATAAACAAATATTCTAGTTCTTGACACTGGGAAATACATCAAATAGGAAATGATAGATGGATCAAGTAAGGAAATGGTATCTACCACTTACCTATGATGAAGCTGGCCCCGGCAGCCGATTGGTGGAACTGAATCTCCATGTATTTAGTGATGTATGTGATGTAGGCTGAGCCTCCCAGAATGTAGAACACTCCAGACAGGATGTTGGCCATCAGCAACTTGTTCCTCAGCAATCTAGCGAGTGCTGCTGGGAACTCTAAAATTTGAAAATCATACAAGTCTAGATTATTTATGGTAATTTTTGTGGGTATAGCACTAGCAGCATTTTTAAGAGGAAACTGTTGCTTGTAATTTCATAGACAATTTCATAGACAGAGGAGCATGGCTAGATTAGAGCATTGGACTCATGTTTTGGAGGTACTGGGTTCAAATCCTGCCAATCTTCTCAACTTTTAGCTATATGTGATAATGATGTCATCTAGTGGGACAAAGCTTACCTTAAGATTAGGCCCACAAGGGAAAAAAATAGTGTGGCCTATACATTAATCACAAGCACAATTTTTTGTCAGGATTATGTTAAGGATTATTTTGGTTGTGGCGGAAAAGTTTAAACTCACTAGTCTGCCGAGTGACAAGCTAAACATCAGTTCCTTCAAAAATCTGCGACGCCTCTACAGAATCAGAATATTATAAAGAAGAAAAGAAAACAACCATAAATAATTTGGAGTGGATAAATAAAGTGTTCCAAAAGGTAAAGATAATTATTTGATTAAAAAGAAATCACCATTATTTGCATCCCAGTATCAATTTGTATTACTTGTTGGTAGGTCTTCTTTTAATTGATGACGATAGCCAAAGATATCTCTGCAATAAATCTCATAAAAAAGTGTATGCCCTAATTGTTGTTTTCTTTTAAGACTAGCTTTAAAAAAAAAATGTTACGTTTTCCTAAAATTTCTATTTTTTTGCAATAGAAATATACAACAACAAAATAAAACATTTCAGCACAAGAAAGTATACCTTTCAAGGTTGGAGGTGCTTCGCTTTCCACTTCAGTCACCAGTTTCTCTCTGGAGACTCCGTTTTTGAACTCTACTTCTTTTTCTGTCTTGCGGACAGTTTCTAAGGTGATGTCTGCAGGTTTAATCACTCCCACTTTGCTCTTGCTTGGAGGCATCTTCTTGGGGAACATTGCAATGAGAAATGAAAACAGCAACATTGCAGTTCCCAGGATAAGCCAACCTGAGTTGAAGAAACAAATAATGTCATATACTTAATGAAAATACTGTTTTTAAAATTGAAAACATGTTTTGTTACTTGTACTTAATTCTAGAGAAATGTAGCAACCAGTCACTACACTGTTCTCATTTTCTCCTGTAAAAAATATAACTATTCCTTCAAAGGTGCATTTATAGACAGTATAAACTCACAAATCGACTAATTTACAGTATCAAGTATTGTTCAACTCTAAGACTTGTCACGTTTTTAATTATTTTTTTATGTTTGAACACTCACACTTAGCTTATCTTCATTCTTGTTACTTAAAAAAATTTCAAAATCAAAATGAATACAACAATTTATGATACCAAAGAAAAAATCCTGAATTTAGGATTTGAGTTGGAAGAATTAAAAAGTACAAGTAAAGTTTCAAGGAAATAAAAAGGCAGTGTTACAACCATACTGATGAGTCATAACAAGAAACTGTCATACAACCGATCTTATAGAATGTGGCTTTTTGGTGCTCTTCATTATGAGTTCAGTTACTATAGTTCGGCCGCTTAGAAAACAACCTGCGCGCTAATGCTAAACCAATGCTGGAGGAGGTCGCTTTCTAAGCGGCCGAACTATAGTACATCATACAGTATACTGCAGTCCTATGAACACACTATTGGAAAATAAACAAAAATGAAAAATGTGGATCTATGAACCTTCAATCTCTAATTATTCTGACTCATAACATGTCAAACTGACCCAGCCACCAAGCTCCTAGCCATCGAGGATCTTTGTTGGTTATGATGGGAGTTAGAGTCGGTGCTATGTAGAGTCTGAGGCATCCGTAACCTACGATGAACCCAATTGCTGGTCCAATCGTTCTCAGGGACATTGTGAGACCTGTAGAAACAAGATAACATGTTCAGTAAAAAACTGAATCTTGTAGTTTTAATATTTATTTATGGTGTGTGGTCACCTGCAGAAACCAGATCAGCATGATAAGTTTGAAATTAAAAATTAATTATCATGTCCGTTTGAACATTCATTTAGGTGTTAAAATAGGCATAGAATATTAACTTATAACACTTCTAAACTTTGTGTAGATGCAATTCAGTTTAAGTTTAGATGTATTGGAATACCAGCAGGAGTGTAAAAATGTTGTTTTTTCAGTAGCACACTTACTTTAATGTTCATTTTTTTATTTTGCTTAGGACAAATCCTATTTGTATGCATTCCAAGCCACGCATTAACTATTTTTTCATACGATACCAAATGGCTCAAAAAGTTACTGATAGATGATTAGTTCAATTTCTCTGTCTAATATGCATATACTCGTGTAGTAGAAAACTCGTTGAACTCAAACCTATATTTAACTGGCAACCTAAAAAGAACAGAAGACTTTGTGTAGAACAAAACACTCTAACCCAATCTCTAATCCAATGCAGTGATTTTTATTTGTCTAGCTAGATGACAAATTTGTTGAGTTTTCATACATTCTGTCCCTATTGCTCCAGTTCCCTTATGTTCTCATTTCATTTCATTTCAACAGTTATTGAACACAATGCAAACATTTTTCCTTATTTTGCCAAGTGCTAAATTAAAATTGTTTCAAAGGTGTGCTTTGTTTAACACTGGATACTCACTTAAAAGCAAAGGAGTTTTTGACTTCTTGGTGTTGTCATCAAGGTAGGTTTGTCCCAAAGCGTAGTAGAGCGTTGTTCCGATTCCCAGAACGAATTGAGAGAAAAATACCAGCAGTGCAGGGATATTTGAGAACTCTCCACCAACGGGTAATTCACAATGTGATCCGCCTTCCTCCCCTCTCACGCACAGGGATGCCTGATCCTCTTGGAACAAATACAAAATGTTTCATCATCTTTGCCATCTTTTGGAAAACTCCTGAAATAATTAATTAGTTGAAACCCTAAGAAAAGTAGTTGAAACTGATAAAAAAAGATGTGGCTGTTTAGATGATGCTAAAATTGTAATTTGAGCTTTTCAAAATCATACCTAGAAACTACAGAAAACTGTTTGCAATGAAATCATACGGTAAGTATATTTTGCATAAAAAATTCTAAAATAAGCTTGTAATCTTGATTAGAGACTTCTTCGGTGTAAATGACATTTGATTAATGTATATTTAAGTTAGTCGTTGTTAGGAGCAAAACAGTTTGTTGTTATGATTACATTTTAAAAGTTCTCCAATAAAACATATAAATTACTAAATTGTATACAGATATATACCCATGAACAAGCAGTCAATAGCATTTAATTCATTCTCTGTCAGTGTATAACACGGGTAGATGTTAAATATTAACAAATCTTTAAAAAAAAAGCTAGACAATTCAAAATAGCAGGACGTATGGTAAGCACCAGACGTATTACCTGGATCTTTAAACCAGATCCTAGTATTCCTAGTATCCATTAAATCAAGTATATGTTCGGCCATGAATAAACACCTTAAGTATTACCCTTCTACAATTGGCCTTAATGGAAGAATTGACCTTGGCAGCTATTTGTGTGAGGCTGCAGAATCCTTTGACAGAGAGCTATTGTGGCGACTGGTGACCATTAGCGACTGATTGTCGGTGAAATGAGAATCGCCTCACACGTGACTTCAACAGTCTTTCATTTCTTTCAATCGATTTTCCTTGCAATTCACACGTGTATGAGATCGTATGTGCAGGAACTTTATATTTGTAATTTATTGTAACGATGTTACTCAAATGAACTATGTAGGGATTATATCATCATTCAACTCAAACTCAAACCTATACATGTTAAACATGTTCAGTAAAAAACTGAATCTTGTAGTTTTAATATTTATTTATGGTGTGTGGTCACCTGCAGAAACCAGATCAATCTAGAGAATAATTCTAGAGAAATGTAGCAACCAGTCACTACACTGTTCTCATTTTCTCCTGTAAAAAATATAACTATTCCTTCAAAGGTGCATACAGCACCTAATAACACCCTAAGCATACAAAAGTTTTCTTTAAGACAAATAATTTGTAATGAGCTTAGACGTTTTAAAATAATTAATTACATTAAACTTTAATCTATTAGCTGTGAAATGTAACACTATCAAGTGTCAAATCAGCATTAAAATTGTTATTGGTGTATACCTAAACAATATGGAATGAAGAATCATTTGAAATCGGATTCACCAACATCAATCGCTTTCATTAGAACTTCTAGCTGCCATCTAGACTTCAACTTTAAATTCTAACTATACTACCTTTTATGATTTTTAATAAAAATACTTTTCCGTACTAGATGATGAAGATGAGTTAAATGTGTTGGTGTACTCCTTGGTGAGGGCTAGGGCGTCCTCCCCTGGGCCGTAGAGGAGGTGAGGCATAGCGAGGATGTAGCAGGAGGCTGCAGAGAAGGCGACACCCCACGCGATCCACAGCGGACGGTTCCTCTGGCCTCCGTAGTAGGAGAGGATGAGAGACAGAAGCACCTGACTGATCTCATTACCTGACATCATCAGACCTGGACACAAAATAGATGAATAGCAACAATTAATTAGAAGTACACACATTTGTTTTGTGTTATGTAACGAATCTGTATAAACCATAGACTTAGGTGTACTCTATAGTGTTAAAATTTCGATAGATAGCACCGCTAACTGTTTGCCTCCCGAAATTGGCTATTGGTTCAGTAAACCACCCCAATTGGAATCAAAGCCTTCAAATTTGAATGCAAGCACTATAAACAACCTGCTATTTTTTCAACCATAAGGATTAATCTAGTTCTAGCGGTTCATCTAGTTTCTGCAATGGGAAATGGCGAAAACAATTCAAGGGGGATTTTATCCCTGTATTGATTGCATCTTCAGTCATCACATTAGAGAGATACAATTGAGATGCTACGATGGGACTTTGAGAAATTGTTTATTTGTCTGCTGATTACTTGCAGACACCAGTTGTGAAACCCATGTAAAGATTGAATAAAAAATAAATTTACATATTATAAAATCAGGAAAAATTGAAACTATGAATTGAACAAATTGAATATAGTTTAAATTATGTTTTTTTCAAAACAGTATATAACTATTGATGCCAATGAAGACAAACTAAAATTAATCTCAGTTTCAAAGAATCTTGAATTATATCATCAGAAATAATTTGAGGTTTAAAGACACCAAAAGATAATAAAAGTAATGAACCAAATAGAACCTCTGAGAACATTTTCAATTGTTTTGTTTTTGTGGATATATAATCTCCCTTCATCCACTTTTTTCAACCTCTAAGCATGTAAAAGATTATCAATTCACCCTTGATCTTATTTCCAAGAACCGTGATCATCTTGACCTTACAGCAGATAGTGTATCTTGACCAATATACTCAAACTACGAGAATGAGGCTTAATTACTATTGGCTTTGCTCTTGTTCAGGTGTACTCACTAATAATATAAAAAAACTAAAATCTTGCTCAATTTTTTTTTTACAGAGAATTTGTTTTGGGCTAGTTTTTAGTTTGTGAAACTCATCACATTGTTATTGTACTCTGAGTTATAATATGGAAAAAGCATACATGAGTGTAGACGAACACTTAAGTTTTTTGGGGGTTAATTATGTTACATAAGACACAAGTGTGTCATGAGTGAAAATTTAAAAACGTACGTTTTCATGTCCCTGGCCTTTTACTTCGTAGATACTGGATTTGTAGTTTATTATTATATGTTTTAATATTTTTTGGGACGGGGGCAACATGTTACACACATTTATTTGGTTTTAAATAGGTTCTAGGTATTTTTTTCGTATTTTTAAAGTCTCGAAATTCACGACCATGGCGTGTCCCTAGGATACATTTTCCAACTTTCACGCTGTTTTTATGTAATTATTCATGCCGAAATATATAAAGCCATATTTTTACGTCATCAATGGTTATTAAACATACAAAAAAGGAGCATATTATAATTTTATTGTCATTGCAGACTGACTACCATGACAAAATAAGTCTGTCCCTCGATTTGGCTTCACGACCATTTGGGAAAAATATTCAACTTTGGAGCACGACAGTGGCAAGCCTGGCGTCGATGGAGTCAGTTGGTTTTAGAGACTAGTTCGGGGTGGACGTCAGGATTGTAGTGCCGGTCGTTTTGAGTTGAAAGGAGGAATTACAAGATTAATAAAGGAAAGATTGTGTTTTTTGTAATTTTGGTGTGTCCATGACCATACGTAGTCATTCGATGAAGTAGACATGGTGTTAATTTTTGTTTATAAGATATTTCAATTGCTAGATTAACCTAGAAGTCCACTTTGTATCCTCGAACATGAGGTGCAGGGCTACCGCCAGAACAGAGCCAAATAACACGTAATTTCACAACCAAAGTTTCACGACCATCGCGGTTTTTTTCACGACCAATCCAGCCTTATGGATTATAGTGTGTTTGGTCGTGACAATAACTTTAATATAATTGTAAATTGAACAGTTTAGTTCAATTGAAACACATAGTTTTATTATAACTAACAGTATAATTGAAGGATTGTTTGGAAAGATTTAGATTATTCCAGACAATTCACGACCGTACCGCTTGTCCCTGACCATCACGTTTATGATTTCTATCATAAAATTTTCAAAAATTAAAATATTGTCATATTTCAATGTTTTATACACAAAAGAAGCACACCTCTATACAAACATAACGATTTTTCGGGTCTCAGGTAAGTTTTTTCGGAGTTATACAAACTTAAAAAGATTTTACTGGCTTTTTTCTATTTTTTGAGTTTTTTAAATTTTTTTTTAGAAAGACCAAATATACCAAAAGCTCAGTGACCTTTTTATTGTATAATGGCCATAAAAGTAAATTAGTTTATAGCAAAACATAGTTATAAAAATAATATTAACTATTTTTAATATTCATTTAAACGTTATGGTCGTGACAGGATTTTGTGTTTTTCTACTAAAGATGCTCTTTAAAAAGAAAACTACCAAAGATATTGCGTTACCATGGACATTTTATGAAACTTCAAATGTTAATAAAATAAAAAAAATAATAAAAGTTTTGAAAAAAGGGGAAAAAATTTGCAAAGTGCTTTTCCTGAAAACGTACGTTTTTAAATTTTCACTCTCATGTGAACCTGTATTACCTGTTTAAATGTTTATTGTTTTCCATTCAACTAATTTCATTCAATGTTTATTGTTCTTCCCAACAACAAATTTATTTGAGTTTTGAATACCTAAATAATAGCTTATACAAGAACAGGAACCAAAACTTATCATGTTTTATTCTATCAACTGTGTTTTGTTCTATCCACCAACTATACTGCAATGTTACCTGTGGTTTTACTGGAGATCTTGAACCTCTTCTCGAGTGTAGTGAGAGTGGCCACGAAGTAGATGTAGGACATGGCCTGGATGGTGCCCAGGAGTCCGTACACCACCAGGAAGCCTTTGGAAGAGTTGAACTTCTGTAACCAGGATGGCCTCCAAGGTCCAAGACCACACAGCAGCCCGGCATCTCCTTTCATTCTGCAAGGAATCCAAAGTTTTAGAAATATTAGGATTTGAAAAAGATTACATTTTGAAAAATATTATACCTGTTAATCCGTTTACAAAATGTTTTTAAACAGGCTTATCCAATGCCTTTTATCTTACTGAATGAACTCTTCAGTTTGAATGAACTATGTAATTTTTACAAGAATATTTCCCAGATAGCAAGGACCCTTGATTCAAGGTAAACTTTTCCCTACAATTTGCATTCACAATTCAAGGTTGCAAATATTAGGAACATTGTGGCTGGATTCAAGGACAACAAAATACTGCCCTTTTTGAGTTCATAGATTCCGCCCTGAAACAGAGTCAACAAAACAACAGCGCGAATTCCCATGATGCAGTTCGACCAAGCGACGCCAGCCAGACGCCAGGATCCACCCCTAAACAATCCTAACCTCTTTGCAGTGTTTCCATTTGAGGGATAAAAATCCCTTTCTAGGGATATTTAGGGCCTTCGAGGGATTGAAAAGGGATTGAGGGATAACTAGGGATAATCAGCGAAATTGAAGGATTTTTTAGATTTTCTAGGGAATTCAGGCCTTTGACATTATAAAATTGAAATATTGATAAAATAATACATTATGGCTGTATTTCAACAACGTTAAGGACCTATTTTGGCTAATTTTGCAAGGTATTGATAACACATTGATCATACTACTTTTTCCCTAGGTTTTGGTAACAAATCGATTGTAGCATAGATAAAAGATACTCCTCAAGGAGTATGTTTTATCTATGGTTGTAGGTAGTGGTAGTGACGTAGTGTTTCAAAGTCGGAACACGAACACACAAGGGGAAGAGTAACAGCCAACACTGCAAGAAACAAGCAAAGGGCTGGAGTCGGCCGGTGGAATGGAATGGCGGATCTAGATTACTGTAATTTGTTACTTTCTTAGAAGCCCTGTGCTATGGTATGGTGTCAATGTCGAATGTTTGTTTTCGTTTTGATTTTGTTTGCCCGTGATTTCTGTGGTGTTTTTTGGTTAGTAAGTAACTTGGTGTAGGTGTAACCTTTTCACCAAGGCATGGTGGCCATGTTTGAAAAAGACAATTAAGTTTGAAATTTGGACACTTGAGTAATATTTTTGAAACAATTGTAAATACTTATAAATAAAAATTATTAGTTTATAACATTTTAAAAATAACTATTTGTTTCATTTTTTTAGTTAATTAATCTTGTTTTGTACAACATAGACAGTTTTAAATCATGGCTACCTTTAATTCCAGGCTGGAGGCCGCGGCCTTCGAAGTGGCAACGTTGTTATATTGCTTTGGTTTTCGATTCTATAATATTATGTTTTATTTCCATGTTAACTTATAGGGCGTCTTGCGCTAAACAATACTACGGTACTTGCAGCGTTGCCAATTCTACTGGGCCGCGGCCTGCCTGGAGTTAAAGATGGCTGTGGTTTTAATGGTACAAAAATGTTTTTTATATAGTATTACTTTATAAATAATATGGGATATTGAAGAATACTATCACCAGTTACCATATTTTAGGTGGCTATGCATGATATCCATTGGTTTGCTGCAAAAATAAAGTTATCTAGATTTGATGAAGAGGGATAATTGGAGGGATTATTAGAACACGGACTAGGGATAACTAGGGATTTTTTGACGTTGGCTCAGGGATATTTTTTTCTTGCGGATGGAAACACTGCCTCTTTGTCTTTGTCTTTGTGTGTCTTGTCAGTTTGTCTTTTTGCGACGTTTGTTTCTCGCGTTATTACTATATCAGAGTTTTTAGACATAAAGTATTCATATTGAAGTTAGTTTTTGTCAATTTTCAATTTCTTTGTTCATAGT
Source organism: Macrosteles quadrilineatus (assembly GCF_028750875.1). Taxonomy (NCBI): domain Eukaryota; kingdom Metazoa; phylum Arthropoda; class Insecta; order Hemiptera; family Cicadellidae; genus Macrosteles; species Macrosteles quadrilineatus. Next base: position 125,410,575 of record NW_026542596.1, read on the forward strand.
TAATTCCATAGTGTTCGATTTTAGAAGACTAACTGCAACAAAAGTGCTTGTGAGCCAACGAAACATAAAGGTGAGTCAGCTAATCTTCTCATTGTATTCATAATATTTTTTCCATTCTTATGATAAGATATGTGTGTTAGAATGCTAATCATACTGACATTAGAACCTCAAGTTACAAATGCTCTGAAAATTATCTTACAACAATAAACTGCCAAATTTGGACTAGGATCCAGAATAATTCTAGGCCTGTGCTTGCCCTAGGCCTCATGACTGGTGAATTGTTTTATAGTTGGCCTAGAAAGTATTGTGATCCGTTGGAATATTGTATCTGGAATTGTTCAAGACCTAGTTACTTATTTTTGCCAAATCCGGTGGGCTACAATATTATGAACACACAAGCCAATATGTAACTTAACACGTTCGCTGCTGAGCGCTAGATGCCGGGACGGCGCCAGTTGCTGAACTAACGCTCGGCCGCTGCGTGACATTGCCACCGATACACTGAATTACAATAAAAACAACAGTAGTTATACTGGATGGCAATGTTCTGCAATAAAACTGGCTTTGGACATAGTACTAAGTGATTCTGATAGATAGCAGCACTACCCAGGTTACAGTCGTTAAAGTAGTGTCGCTATCTAGCAGGAAAGAGGTAAAACAAAGCCCTGTTCCAAACGACCCTGGTGGTGATTTGGGAAACTATATTTTTTATTGTCAGAAAAGTACGTCCCCACGAGCTGCAAAGAAATATAGAACGCTTGTGACGTGCTGGCTTATCCATAGCAACGTTAAACAACAATGAACGGTGACGTTCTGGAACGTTCTTAGCTCCTGGCGCCGTGGCCCGGCTGACGTTCCGGAACGTCCGTAGCAGCGAACGTGTTAATGATGCAGTTTTTTTATCAGCTTAGATTGTCTTAAGTTATCATAGGCCGAAGTTATGAAGTTTCATTTAAGAATGAAGAAATGATTTTCGATGGATTGGTTAAATAGACCTAGGCCTATAGAAAAATATTTTAATTTAGCTTAGGCCTATGTCTTAAGTTATAGACTTGGTACTGTAGCCTAGGTCTAAGGGCTTATCCTAGTCCTATGTCCTGATGCTAGGGTTTTTCGGCAAACGTTTAGATGGGTTAAGATTAGCATCTCTCAAAGATTTTAAGTTTTGTACGCCATACCCATTGATTAAACTAAGTAAAGGTAGGCTACCGTAATGAACTAATTTAAAACAACCTTCTAAAAAATGTCACTTGACTGGAGACCTGCCATTTTGGTTTTATGTAGCTGTTAACTTTAAATCATATCCTGGTAACTTGTGCCTATTTAAGTTACTAAAGATGTATATTGCCCATGCTGTAAGTTGTAAAGTTATTGTAACAAGGTTACCTAGGCTGCTGTGTTATTTTTCAAATTAACTAATTAGCTTCAGCGAACACAGATTTAAAACAAGTGGCTTGCCGTTTGAACAAACGTTACAAGATGAGTTGCCATCTTGCTTTGCATCGAAATTTGCAGAATTTAGAACTGTAATTTAGACATTATTATGAATAACTTTGTCTGTGTGCTGCAATTTAACTTACGGTACCGGTATTAACAATTTTGGAAAAATTCTGAAATTTTCTGCTTTAAATAAACCTTACCATTTGTAGGCCTATAGTTTTTAAATTTTATTGATGATTTGTAATTTAAAACAAAAAATATTAATAGCCTAAATCATAACTTAATATTATTAAAACCTTAGAGTAAGAAAGTTAGTAGGTTAAACTTACTAAAACTTTCGTTTGTTGGTCAAACAAAAATTCACTTGGAAGAAAGTTGTTTAAAAAAAAATTAATGCCAGACTTATGGTTTACTTCTTTTTCCATCTTGCTTAATTTAGCCAGAATTTCAGGTTGAACAGAGAGGCAAGACCATTGAACGAGTCTAAACTAAATTTTTTGTACTTGATTCATTTGGTAAATCCCACTGTACACCCCTGAAAACACACACTGACCAATTATGTCTATTCTGTACTTTACTACAGAAGTGAGATTGTCAAAGCTAGTTTGTTAAATACAAATACATGGCATATTCTCTCTAAAAGCTGATTGTTTTGTATTTTTCTTCCAATACTAGCTGTAAGCCGCGGGCTTTGCCCCGTTTAACTTCTTAATTTTCAAGATGATCTCGTTCGCATGGCTCAATCACGTCCTGGTTGAAGTTTGTTCGCTACGCTCACTCACCTTTAGATTGGAGCTCGTTCGCTACGCTCACTCACCTTAAGGTTAGAGCTCGTTCGCTACGCTAACTCGCCTCCAGGTTGAAGTTCGTTCGCTACGCTCACTCACCTTTTGGTTGCAAATTAGCTGTTGTCATAAATGTAAAAGAAATAATAGTGCTGCACCCTGTTGGTAATCCTTGTAACTTTAATGCTATTAAACATCATAGAACAGAACCAACTTGTTTAATTGAAACAGCTGTTAAGATTCATTAATTCCATTTCTCATAAGGTTAACATGGGAAACTCCAGAGCCACTGGGGCGGAGCCCAGAGGTCGGAGGGTAAAATCCTTTCTTAGTGATCGTCTACTACCCAAAAGGATGATGCCTGCCAAGATTCAGGTTCCTAGGTCTTATGGTTTCTGAGATTTCGTGATGAGTGAGTGAATGAATGAGTCAGTGGTATTTGAGCTTTATAGATTTGCATAACAAATTCTTTTGTTATTGTTATCTATTATGAGGCGTTTCACTTAAACTGTTTCAGTTGTAGCCAAGAGACTGTTGGCTGAAGCCACTGAATTGAAAGTAAAAAAAAACTGCATCCGTGCATGGCTGTGACAAGCCAAATTTAGGGCCAGTACCTAAAAGGTTTGTAGAGCATATTAGTTATAGAACTGTTTATTTCATAAGGTTTACTTTTGTTGTTACAGTAGAACCTCGATAGTTCGACACTCCCTGTAGTTCGACACAGGCCGTGATGACAAGACATGGCATCAGTGGCCGATGACGGGTTCACCAAGGTTAAAAACTAGAGCATTCTTAGTGTTTTCGTGCATGGAAAAACTCAATAGGTAGCCTACTTAAAATATCCCATTAACTTACATTTTTTCTAAGATCCAAAGTGTAAAAAGCATGTGACGTAAATTATGAGGGGCGAATAAGATTGTATTTACTGAGCAGCCTAACCCTAGTACCAGCCACGCTCAAATTTCTTCCCCCGGGTGCTGAGAAGGATTCACGGTTTTGACTGATTAATTATTTTAATTTAATCTAAGGTTCAGAGCTCTAGAAGCGCAAAAAAGATCCTGCAGACGTCCAGGAGGAGAGCAATATCATCCTCGCCTTTGTTAAAATGTTATTGCAAATTTTGCCTAACTTTTAGAATAACTGTAGGACAGACGAGTACTCTACCCTGGCCAATTCGATAAAACTACCTACTCGTTTAAACTGTTGCAACAACGGGTTTTAGAATTCTAATAACAAGTCTCGGGTTTGTTAATTTGGTTTATTAGTATAAGGAACATACAAGGGTGGTTTTTCAAGTAAGAGCCAGTTTCTGCGTATAAATCCATAATTCGCTTAAGTACGCTGCAGCAAGGCTCCTCGCCACTTGCTGGTATCATTTGTGAACAGAATGACACAATTTGCAGCTCTGTAGCTGACATGTACCTACATTTCGCTGTGTGTTTCAACAATTTTTTAGACTTTTTGTCCCCGTACGCTAGGCTGGAGCCCGGGATTGTTTTTCACATTACTTCAGGCTAGACCTAGGGGTTACGGCATTACCACTTAGTTAAAATCCATTGGTGATTTGGCGGGATTTGAACCCTGGACCCCAGGAACCGGAATGACCGCGCTCTAACCACTAGACCTGCTCGCTCCCCAATTTTTTAGACTATTGATAATGTCAATGATAATCAGGGCCGGAGAGAGCCATCATGGGCCCCTGGGCTCAGCTATCCCGGGCCCCCTATTTACTTGATTTAGTGTCCAGCCGTCTCCGTGCCGTTTTGTCACACAAATAACTATATTAATAAATGTTTGCTCACAGTTTCAGCTTTAATCACAGTCAAAACAATTCAAGTAAAAAATTACTTAGTGAACTGGAAAACCATGCTGAAATTTTTAACTCAAGCAGATTACATGTACAGAAAAAATTAAAAAAAAAATTAGATAAAACATACTCCCTTAGTCGATACTTTATGATTTTTTTTTGTTGCAGGAAAAGAGGAGTTATTGGTGCACAGAATAGGAACATCAGGCTGAGGTTATGCGACAGTAAATAATGTATAAGTAAAATGTCACTTAATTTAACTCATGTTCTAATTTTCAAGTTTGTTTTATACTTTATATTTTCATAAAATAAATTTACTATAACCAATGTCACTTGCTACATTTTATTTATACCCCCACAAATAGTGATATTTTGGCTATGTTTGAAGAACTGTTTTGAACTTTTAAACTTTTTGTTGATCACTGAGATGTCTTTTCTAAAGCAGGGTCTGGTGTAATTTGATGAGGCCTTATTAAAAATTAAATGCTCTCACCCTTCACTCACAAGCTTGGCAGAATAGGCTTATTATTTTTAACCTAACTCAGTTATCCTATACAACATTTAAATAAAGTGTTATAGCATCATTAAAAAAAATGATTAAAAAAATGGGGGGGTTTCTAGCTGCCCCTTCCCTTGGGCTTCACAACAGAATTGAAAAATTTTCTTTGCTACAAACAGTTGTTTTGCATTGGTTTTGCTTAGAATTTTCCTAACAGCGGTTTGGTAGCTAATACAATTAAACGAAAGTTCTGTCAAAAGAAAAATATGTTAACATTGTAATTTTAAAGCCAGTGAGCCAGAGCCCTGATGGAATCTCTCAAAGCTACTTCTTGTACATATTAAGTGAAACCTATTATGGAGGTTAAGTGAAACCTCCATGCCACCAAGTTCTGAGTACATATGCATGGTAGTTTTTGAGGAATAGTGATCAATGAGTGAGTGAGTGGTAACTGTATTATAATATAGATTATAAGGTCAAATTATGTATCCACCCAAAGTTTTCTGCGTAGATTAAAGCTTAAGGTAATGTACCTTGCGTTTAATATTTTAAGGCTTAAATTACTGCCATAAAGCAACCAATATTTTGATGTCCTAATAGATAGCTGTCCCCGCGCTTAGTAGGCATCATTAAAGTTCTTGAGTTCACAAAGACAAAACAGCTAGGCTATCCACTAGGACATTAAAATATTGGACTACTTTAAGACCGTAAGAATGCCGTAAGTCAAGTAAAATTCCTTGTCAGTCAATCACTTGTTACTGTATGTACTGAGTTGATCATGATTATGCTTTTATTTAACCCGAATTCAACAATATATTTTGATTTCAGCCAAAAATCTTTACCTTGAATTAACCTTAAATTTTCAGGTTATGAGTCCTGAATTGACCATGATTTTACCTTAATTTAAACATACTTATACCTTAATTCAACCTCAATTCAGCCTTGATTATGCATTACTGCCAGAAACGTTTACCTTGAATCAACCTAAAATTTTCAGGGTTGATTCAGGTTTCACAAGTGTTCAGTAGGACCCTTGAATTAGCCCTGAATTAGGCTTGATGGCTTGATATTTTAAGATTAATTCAGGCTTGCATCTTTGAAAGTTTAACCTTGATTTAATACTGAATCAGGAAAAAATTGCTATCTGGGTTGGAAACACAGAACACAAGTACTAGGTCCTAATTAGTTGAAACTTCCTCAACAAATCATTTTGGATATTAGTAAACGATTTTATCAGCCACTCTTTGATACTATTTATCAGTTCCAAACACATTTGTTTACAACCAAGAACCAATAGTAGCATTTCATATAAGATTGATGACGTGTACTTTATCTTAAAAACAAGATCAAAAGACTGCATATGACAAGCATTGTATACTGTTTAGCAACTCAGTACAATTTACAGTTAGTGTTGACATTCTTGCATTGCCTTATCACCAGTACCAACACCTCAGAACTGACTGTTAAGAGCTTGCTTTATCTTGGTTAACATTTATTGTTGCCTAATATTAAATGCAGTTGAGTTTTAAATTTGTCCTTCTTGTTCTACAAAATCTTTGGATGTTTTTGAATCTTTTAGTTTATTTTATTGCGATCTTCACTTTCATGTTAATCATGTACAGTGAATTTACTTTGTACTGTATGTGACATGTGCTGGAATTAGTTGAGACAATTCTTGATAAATAAATAAATCAACATTTATTTGCCTATTGAATTGATTGAACATTTAGGATGTATAGAGTAACCTCAACAGTGGAGGGATGGAGTGAATAAAATAGCTATTTTAATTATTTGTTCAGTTTATTATCTTTTAAGTTTTTATTAGTCTACAATTGTATCTATTTTGATGTGCATATAGAGATAATATGTATACTCATGATAGGGGATGATAGCGGATAGAGCGTGATACTTCAACCATAGAATAAAAAATGAATTAGTAATAACTATAGTTGTTATGAGCATCAAAGAAAATGTATTACAATATAAAAGAAAACAATTTAAATATGGTCCTGGAGAAATAAAGTAGAATGAATAACTTGGAATATAATGTGAAACTTAGACCTACAACAGGAGTAGTTAATTTTCATTGTATTTTTAAATTACTTAACGTGTTATCCTCATTGTTATCCTCATGAGCAAAAGACAAGCCGGTTGTAGCTTATCAGCAATATTGAATCAAATAAATTGGCTTTAATTGAATTAGATATCTCTCCTGGAGGTCCAATTACCAATGTTGCCTATGTTGTGACTTGTAGTAGGTTGCCGAGAGCATTTTTTTACGATATACAATCTTGGGTTGCACGGAATTTTATCCCCCTGGAATTTTACCCCTGGGCAAAGCTGATGTCACTATGAGGTAGTAACCTGAGTGCTCTAAATTAGTTTGCGGGCAGAATTTTACCCTCCGGAATTTTACCCATGATTTTCTACCCCCCGGAATTTTACCCATGGGTTTCTTCCCCCCAGAATTTTGCCCCCGAATTTTTACCCCCCGGAATTTTACCACCTGGCAGATATAGAAATTATTGAGAGTGATTATTTTTCTTCCTTCAATTTAATTTAATAGTAAACACTTTATTATTAAGTAGCCTATGTTTAATTAACTTAATTTTTATATTTGGGAATCAGGTTTGAGTCTAACTGCTGGTTAATATGTATGTAAAATGTTTACTAATAAATTACTGAAAGAAGAAAAATAATCATTCTCACTTATTTCTATATTTAGCCAGGGGGTAAAATGCCGGGTAAAAATCCGGGCCATACATTTTGAGCTGAGCTCATGAAGGGGGTAAAAGTCAAGAGGTAAAATTCCGGCCCATACACTCTAGGTTTTATAATTTGATGTGTTCTGACTAATTACAAAACAGTGAAAATGTACGTTTAATAATTTGACATGTTAACCTATTGAACTGATGTTGTGCAACTCAAAAGTTCGTGGCCAGAATTTTACCCCCTGGTTTGTGATGTCAGTTACGCCCAGGGGGTAAAATTACAGGGGGATAAAATTCCGCTACCCCAAAATCTTATCTCCACCAATAAAGTAAAATTAATGGTCTCTAAAAGTGGGGAGGTCTGTCAATTGAAAATCTCCCTCCACAAAAAAAACCACGATAGTTCCAATGTGTAGGCATATAAACTAACAAACTTATAAACTAATTTACACAATTTTATTAATCATTTTAGCCTCTGGAATGCTTGTATATAATTAATTGATAGTAAGATCTTGCCTTAGCAATCCTATTTTGTTGATCCGAAATTAGTTTCGGACCCGAAGGTCCATCATCAGTCGGAGTCTAGGTTGACCAAAGGTGGATTCTACTAGGCCTATAGAAATTTGGTCAACCTAGACTCCGACTGATGATGGACCTTGGGGTTCAAAATTAATTTTGGATCAACAACATAGGATTGCTAAAAGACCTTACTATCAATTAACAATTTTATTGTTGGTCTCATAGGTGTAACTAGAATGCCCCTAAGAGGGGAGGGGATACACCAGGAGTTTGGGGGGTATGGATGGAATACCCCCCGGTAAAGGGGGTCTCGAAAAATGTTAGAAACTTAGACCTGTAGACTCGCGATTTTAGGCTATTAGAGACACATACAAGATATTTCTTAAAATTTTAGAAAAACGTTTTGCTTGCATAAAATCACGTTTTAAGGTCGGGGGATTCAAATCCTTAACCCGCCCTGGACGATACGAATTAGAGCAACCCACAAAATCTGATCTAATTTTCAAATTTGGTGTCTTTCATTCAACTGGTATTTACTCAGGGGAGGTATAGAAGAGGCTACAGATGACAGCTGTGGGCTTCTTATTAGCTGAGGGAACGCCATTACCGTAACAAAACGATCCGTTGTCATCTGCCTCGGTGGTCTAACGGTTAGCGTGCCGGGCTAATATGCTAAAGGGCCCGGGTTCAAATTCCGCTGGTGACATTAACTTTTTGTCCAAGATTTTTTTATTATCAGCAAGTTTGGTTGGTTTGGTTCGGTTATGACGGTTTAATTTTATTATTAAGTCATTATAAAATTTTAATTGAGCAATTTCTAGTTTTATTTAATAAACAGAATTATTTTTTCTATTACTAAACTTTTGTTATATTATTTCATTATCAGCAAGTTTGGTTAGTTCGGTTAGGTTATGATGGTTTAATTTTATAATTAAAAAATAATAAAATTGAATTTGAGGCATTTATAATTTTATTTTATGAACAGAACTATTTTTGAGATTAGTAAACCTTCTTTGCCAAAGTACTCTCTAAGTTTACTACAGCGCTGTTCACGGAGGAATTTTGAACTAATGCCTCATTCGTACCTCCCCTAAGTCAGACCCCATTCAACTGTACTCGTATTTAGTACTGTACTAGTTTCTACAAAACTATTCATTCTGGCTGAGTGTTTTGTACACCAAATTTCAGCAAGCATCTTGATGAGCTAATTAAAGCATATTAGTGATCTAAACGCCTAGCTTATATTACGTAATGAGTCGCGTCACCTGACGTTATTTTAAAGGTCGTTGAACTTGTAAAGACTCCTACGTCTACGTGTGATAAATTGATTTGGAGGTCTTTGTTGTGTCAAGACGTCTTCCGAGGTGTCTGTCGATCCTCTGGTTACGCTTCTGAAGTATTGTATTTTGCGAGTGATATATCACAGAATATAGATATAACCTTTGCTAGATTCACAGACTGAAAATGCTATAAAATCGGTCTTCACTCTATAATTCCACTGTCCTTAAATAGCGTCCTATAGAAACTAGAGGTGTAGTGTTCAAAATCTTCAGCTTTAACCCAAAAGTACAATATGTCTTCAATATGTTTTTTATACAATATGATTTTACTTCAAAACCAGTGGAAGACTTTTACTGTATTTAGTACCTTCGTCACTGTGTATTATTTCAGTTACAGAACGATAAATATAAAAAACAATATTGTCAGTTGAAAAAAACATGAAGGTGTTTATTCTTGGGAAATTCATAAGACATGTCAGAATGCGGCTCGACTACAGTATTGTTATTATGTTCACGATAAACATTACAGTGAATGCAGCAATCTTCACACAGTCCAATGCTCAATGCTCAATGCTCATACTGCAGATTCCCGAGCATACAAGGTTACATTGAGTAACCATGCGTGACTTCTCTTCACATCATGCACGTTTCTTATCTTATTGCAATCACAATCCTCTTCTTATGATACTAAAATAAATTTACAAGGTTCTTAAACCTCAAAGCGATGTTGAAAGAAGAATTTTGCATACGATAACTAGCTTAGGTGATGCATTTTTGACTAAACTAACATTCGACTAGGCACAGCATTGAATGTGTTATACATTCAATGCTGTATTTATTGAGTGTATAAGTATATTTTTTTCTATGACATGAGAACTTTTCTAGAATAGGAACTTATAATTTCAATCATAATTTATATAATTCATATAATTCATCATGGTGATGGCCCCTAAACATACGAGCGGTCCACTAAGTACTGAAGTACCGGGAGGTGTTCACATAGGGTTGGTTACTTACGATAAAAATATAAAACTGATTAGGATTGCACATTTACGCCCGATTAGGTCTATGCCTACACCTTGCTATCAAGTTTCTCCAAAATAATGAAATGGATAGTTTATTTCTTAATTTTCATTATTTAACTAAATATTAACTATTTCGAAGATTTCGAAACAGATTTTTTTAACAATGCCTTCAGACGATGTTAGACATGGACAACTAACTTTTGTAATGTTTTTCGCAATTAAATTCAGTAATCTGTTGTTTTGCTAAACTTGTTAACATTATAACGGACAAAAAATCTCACAACTAACACCTTACTCTTACATATAAGCAGACATAGGCTACTAACGGAATGTAAAATATTTTTTGATTCATTTGATCCAAGCACCTGCAAGGTGTTGCCTTACCTATCCACAACTTGTTTGGTTACTAAATAATGGTCGGGTTCATTGTCTCATTCCTTATTTTTTTCTTCAACTTATTCCTACTGTCTGTGTTGGTCCATTAAAATTTCTTTTATAAGGGCTTGAAATGTATTGGGAAGAAACGTTTTAAATTAGACATTATTAAATACATGAATAGTTATACCATTGACTATTGGATACTGAAGGTTAAACATACCAACTTGTTTATAAAACAAAATCTATGTTGATCGTGGATCTCGTATTATTTGACCACTATATTTACAGCAATTTTTTATAAATAAAGTTGTAAGATTAAGTAATTCTATCCAGCAATAAAATAAGGGGGCGTGAGATTCTGGCAAACGTAATGCAACCAATTTGTTGACCTTCACATTGAACTTTGCAAAACCGGTCCCCGAAGCTGCGGACTCCTCTGCTATATAGCCTCACGACATGCAATCTCCCTTGGGGAACAACTTGTCGAACTCAAGGATACGTCTATACGAAGCCTCTTTAAACCCATACAATTTGTATACAAACATAAATATTTCCTATCTTTTTTCGTATATCGTCTGTCTGTCTACAAGTGTTTTTTTTATACACGCATTCATAACTCCTTAAAAGTTTAAGCAACAGCGTTGAAAATAGGCAAAATCTTTATTGTATTAGCTGTCGTTGTGCAATATAAGAATACAAATGTCAAAACAATTTATAAATAACGGCTATTCAAAATATTTGAAATCAAATTCCACAAAAGCCATTATATACCAAAATAAATTGCAAGATACATAAGTTTACAAATTTTACTATTTGGTAAATTTTATAGTAATAGACTAATGCGTTTATGACCAATTCATCTTACTTCCTATAAAACCGAGAAAAACATATTACAATGAGCTATTTTGACAAGTGTTTTTTCTTAGTCCAACGGTTTAATTACAATAATAATATTCTTACATAAACTATGAGCATTGAACACGACCACAGCAGATACAAACACAAGAAAACACAAACACAAAACAGCCACAAACCGAACCAACAACAACCACGACCACAGTAGCAGCTGATAGACCGGCAGCGGAGAAGATCGAGAAAGTGGGTTGCAGAACTCTCGTTCTGGGTCACGAACCTGCGGGACGACAGTCGCAAGAAAACGGAATATACACCTTACAAATCTCAACATTATACTGCCACTGCCACCATCACACACTTGAATGGGGAAAGCTGAATAGAACAGGCAGTGAATACGAGTGTATTTAGAGTTAAGTACCAGAGCTTTGTCAATGAGCTAAGTTTATAAGTAAATTTTAGTTTCGAAGTTCATGAGCTAAGTAAAGTCGTATAAGCTAAATCTATGACCGAAGCACAACAGCTACGTTCCAGAACTAAGTGTAAGGTCTGTCGAAGAGTAAGTATAAGCTAACTCCAAGATAGGACAAAAGCTATGTCTATGGCTTAAGTATAAGAGTTGTACCAGAAATCTAAGTTGTTATCCATTAAAATGTCTAGGTTTTCCGGCTTGCCGAGCGCGTAAGAATTTAAAATAACCAAAACGTAAATACTGTATAACTTTAGAACGAAGTTAGACTTACGAGACGATTAATTTATTGACAAAACATGATAATGTAAGGACGTCATGGCTTTATTTATATAAGATACGAAGAAATAGTCAATAACAGCTCATTTCAAGGCTTTAGGTTTATTGACTGTTGATTGTAGCCTAAGCTGTCGTGATCATTTAGACACTGGAACAGAAACTGATTCATTTGGCTCATTTGGTTCAAAGCTGGGGGAGTGTGCTATTATAGCAGATGGTAAGTTCTTTGCGGCGGATGTTAACCTCTTATTCAAGTGATTTGGTAAATATTATACGAAAACATTTCCAGGTTATCAAACATCCTAATTTTGTGTTAGTTGAGCCCTCCGAAGTTTAGGCTCACGGGGACATCATCATTGTCAGCCGCGATCGCAGCAAATTGACAATAAAAAAATATTTTTGTAAAAAAAACTATTGTCAATCCATTGCGGCCCCTTTTCCTTGCGGCCCTAGGCCACGGCGTAGTCGGCGTAGTGGTAAAACCGGCACTGCTTCCTGACACCAACAATACATGAACTTTGTTAAAGTTTTCAATTAGCAATAAAAAAATTGTTGGGGAGGTGTAGTGGTTAGAGCGCGGGACTTCGGTGCCTGAGGTCCCAGGTTCAAATTCCGCCAAATCACCAATGGATTTTATCTAAGCGATAATGCCGCAACCCCTAGGTCTAGCCTGAAGTTATGCCCAAAAAAAACCCGGGCTCGTGTCTAACGTCCTAGAAAAAAACTGTACTTTGTTAGAAGTTGTCAGTTTATTATTTATTTATTTATACAAATAATACAGTAATTTGAAACAGCTGTTTAATATTTTATAGTATATTTATTGTTGTTTTAATTGCTAAGCTTGATCTATGATTTAAATGTTCATTGTTGTAATGTTATAAGTTAAAATTGAAATATGTGTGTGTTGAAAAAGCTCTCTGATATATCGTTTTAAAGCTTTTACCAACTTATACTGAATTTAATCTACATGTTGATGTGATTCCTACAGTACTCAATTATTATCTAACCAGTTTCATACAAAGTTGTTTCTTTTCTACATCGAATAAAAATGTACATAAGTAAAATAGTATCCAAATCTGCATAAATAATGTCTTTGAAAACAACATTGCATAGTAGAGGTCAGAGGTTGTGTGCAAATCCATAATATTGCACACATACAGGGTGACACGTAATCGAGATGATTTATAGTCCCACTGCAAGAAGACTATTTCGCAAAGAAAACTAATAGTCTACTTTAGCATCAACGTAAAGCTATTTAAATACAAACAAAGTAAGGATTGCAGTTTAATCTATGCTAATGAAGAACGTATTATTCAGTGATTTGATACAACAAAGACAATTTTAGTAAACAATTTAAATTGTTCTGACAGTGTTACCAATACCATTGACTATGTGGTGCCACAGACAATATTCTCTGTGGTGGTACCAGGGTGGTACTCATGGTAGCATTATACAGACAATCGGCTCTTACTGATGAAAGTGCGGAATATAGATAACTTATGTTATTTAAAACAAAAAAAAGCATTATTTTTTATTAGGTTTACAATTTTAAAGATTTTATGAAAAATAAATTTATAACTCTTAACTTTCTCTCAATCATCTTTATATTACATCTTCAATAATCCAGTAATATAATATATTTCTCAGTAATACTGTAATATATATTCTACATACTATCTCAACATCATATGTCTCTATATTTTACATGTATGTGTTCGTAGAGACGACAACGACGTTCGCATTCACTAAATTTAAATATAACTTGTAAATCTCACTTATTTGTATACAATTGCTAGCCTACATAAAATGAGCCATGAAAAGAGTAGGCCTATTGATCTGATATTAAAGTGCGGAATATAGATAACTTATGTTATTTAAAACAAAAAAAAGCATTATTTTTATTAGGTTTACAATTTTAAAGATTTTATGAAAAATAAATTTATAACTCTTAACTTTCTCTCAATCATCTTTATATTACATCTTCAATAATCCAGTAATATAATATATTTCTCAGTAATACTGTAATATATATTCTACATACCATCTCAACATCATATGTCTCTATATTTTACATGTATGTGTTCGTAGAGACGACAACGACGTTCGCATTTACTAAATTTAAATATAACTTGTAAATCTTCACTTATTTGTATACAATTGCTAGCCTACATAAAATGAGCCATGAAAAGAGTAGGCCTATTGATCTGCTTGGAAGACGTTATTTAACTTTATTGTCAAAATTCTATCACTATAAAAATAATTAAATAGTTAAAAGGACGGTATATATAATTTTCCTTTTATTTTTAACTAGTTCGAGGATCAATAATGCAACCACACATTCGCTTATTCTACAAGGCTACTACAACGAGAATATTTTTCAACAAAACATGTTCGTGAAAGTTCGGCTTTTACGTATGAATGTGGCATTCAGAATTTCACCTTTAATGATCCCAAATGACCTTTGCGAAGAATCTTCACGTCCCTAATAGAAGCATGGCCTTCAATTACTGTATTGCCTTGGGTGAATCTAGGATTACAGACGTTACAACTGTTGTTTACTATCGAGGGTTCTTCCCTGGTGTTGAGAACAGCAGTATTCAATAATGAGCGAGGAGGTTAAGTGTATGTTTGCAGTATCCTGGATCCTTCCTTTGATTATTTAGCAGGTATACAATCACGTACATACCAGATTTTACGATACATACACATTTTTTATTTTATTATTATATACAATATTAATATGAATATATGATAATGAATATAATAGCAAGTGATTGGTAAAATGTTAATGAATGAAATAAACAAGATTGAATATTCAGAATCGACAACAAACATGTTTTGAGCTATGCTAAAAGTTTGATAAAAAAAATATAAAAAGGACAAAATCGGTATTTCAAGTAAAAGTAGAGGATTTATAAATAAATAATAACAATTAAATACTCTGAAATGTGTACATAAATTATTGTAATATTTCTGTAATATTGATTCCACACTTTTCAAAAGATAGTAAAATCAAAATCTGTCAAACCCATTGTGGTTGAACATTTTTAGCGACAAAGAAGGGATTTTACAAGGAAGTTGGCATCGGAAATTGAGTCACTGACGGTAGTAAAAGCGGAAATCATATTTTTCCGCTTCTTTCCTTTTAAGATTACACCTTTGAAGCGGCCTTTTAATTCAGATCAGCTGTTTTCCTTTGTGCTTGATGATTGGGACACTCCCCGGACATCCGGAGACACAGTGTAGCCAATACTACAGCTTTGCAAGGAAATCTTTTATGGATTAAAATTTTATATAGGAGTGGTGCTTTAAAATCTGGAATAACATTCATCTTTAGGACCCAATATGGTATTTGAAATACTTAACTGCTGCAAAGAGGCGTCCTCCATGTTCAGGCACTATGATCATATTTAATTGTGAATTTTTAGAAACAAGCATAAACGTAGATGCCATGAAACACACATAGCGTATACAGCTGATCTGTACATGTTAACTTTTCTTATCTCTCGACTCCTGTTGGTTCAAGACATAGCAAGGTGCGGTTATTTTTTTTTGTTATTTCACCTTGAAAAATTTTGCTACATTCAAACCGTAAGATGTTGAGCCGTTGCTTGACCTCTGGTATCATGAACAAACGGTGAAACGGACACTGAAATATTAAACAAATCAAAAATAATCGGAATTTGAGATTATAATTCTACTTGTAGTACTTTGAAAACAACACACTCATGTTTTGTTGTATCATTCGAAGGTTTGTATTTCCCCGTACCATATAGCGAGTATAGAGAGAGGATACGGTAATTGTGCATCAATTTGGACCCCAATGACAAAATTGCTACAATGATAGAATCAGCTGCCGTGCACTGTACAGCGGGGTTTGTGGACTTCTCACATTTAAACAACTCTACTGGCTGAAGGTGTACTTTAAATCTATGATTTATTTGGAATACTTGTCATTGTCGATTTGCAAACTAGCGTAGAATAACTGAGTTAAAAATACAGAAAACCAATAGTGTATTTCGTACTTAGGGCCAAAAATGAGGTTTTGCCGGCTCGAGATAGTTACGAACGCTATTTTTCACCACACTATACCCTTTTACCACTATTCACCACAATAATAATGCACACTGTTAGTCAACACAACTACAACTTTAAGAAGAAAAAAACTATTAGGGGTTTAATCAGGTTTTATTTACTTTAAGTTTGTTGGAATTAATAGGCAAGCATGTTTATTTAAAACCTTTTTTTCTCAGCTCGTGTATATCACAAGGAAAATCTACTCATACTGTTAGAAAGATATTTTTCTGTAGATGTGCAGAACCCCTTTAAAAATTCAAATAGGCTCAAAAACAAGCAAAAAGATGAATACAAAAAAATAAATTTAGCCTTATGGGTTGCCATGCTGGTGACGAAATAACAACAAAACATATAAAATCAAAACAAATGGAAGAAATTCCAAACACTTGTTTTATTTACAGCGTGGGGGAAAATAGAGAAGTCTGTTCATTACATATTTTTGGTCGAGTTTTCGACCTCTGGACGACCTTTAGTTTTAATAGAAATCTTATGTTGACATCGAACTTGTCTAACATTTATAGCGCTTCAATTAGAACCACAAGCATGTGAGTTTAACACAGAAGAAACAACAATTTTGAAGGATGTTTCCCAGTAGGCCTACAGTATTGTTCATGACACAACCAATATGTTGTCACGAGTCAGCAATACAACACAATAATCAAGCCAACAATAGCAAGACTATGTCAACGACTCTCACAGAGAGGTTTGAAGACTCTGAAGGCTATCTTCCACTTCAGACCTACTTAGCCGAAGAAGAATCTGCGCAAACCGGTTGACCGTCACCTCAGCGAAACCTTCCATACAGGTATTATCTTTGCATCAAGCAGTTAGTTGCTGTCCACACGTCCATATGCGTCGTGTTAATGTGAGCAGGATAGGTGTCTTTAAACTCCGAATTTTTATGGGTAAATAACATTAAATACTATAGCATTGTTTCAATGTGCAAGTGTTTTGAATAGCTAATCACTACAATATACGCTCTTACAAGACATTTTGACACAAGACGTTGTATACATACACTTTATTGAACTGCTGCATAGTAAAACGGCGAGACATAACATAACGACTTCGAACGTTTATTTTTTCACTGCTGCTTTACAAACAATACAGATTTCCATGCATACTATTTGGTGAAAGTATATTTTAGTCAAGAAGGATTACTTCCCCATTGCCTGTGATTTAACTGAATAACCTTCTCAATCTTAGAGCCATTCTGTTTCCTCATCAAGTGAGAACTTGGGAGGCCTTTGAGGAAGAAGGTAGACGATATACTCATCGAAGTGGGAAATGGCGTGGTAATATGATGACTATAAAGAAAATGGAATAAAATAAAAATAAAAAGAAGGATAAGGAAGAGGAGGAAGAGTAGAAGAAGAAAAATAGAAGAGGACGGAGCTGAGGTGGACGTCAAGATAAGATATCGAAGACTCTTCTACTCTAGGATGCATGGCTGATGAAAATAGGCTAATCCATGATTTTACAAGTAAAAACTTGATTGGTAATCCATCCGTCGTATCCATAAAGCAAAGTGATTGGGGAATACTGTATAAGGTATCAAAAGTTGTATAAATGATAGTGGTGCCATTTGTAAGACAAATTACATTATTATAATTAAATAGGATGAAAAATACGAAAAACCACTTTGACAAGCTATTTTATTGAGAATCATGTGTTCGTCATATATGATAGTAGATTAAAGAGGGCTGACACCATGATGACAGTCAAGGCACTACAGTGGTTTTGACGTAACATTGCTGACTCTCGACACCACAGCAGCCACTACCAGTGTGGCAACTACAGCTGTGCTGATCAGCTGGTCCGTGACGTTACCTAACCCTAGAAAAGGTGCCACTGAAAATCGTCTTCCTCTAGCACCCAGCTTCCGTCGGACCAACGCCGGGTGCTAAAACCCAAAACCCAAGCACTATGTTAAGGGAAAAGTTATATTTATTTGGCTCAGTGTGTCATTTGTTTAGCAACTGGTCTTCTTCATATTCAAGTTAAACTTGGTAGTTGTTTGTTTGGTTAATGATAACGTAAGTTGTCACACGTCATACAACTCATTCACGCACTGAGTAAGAAATTACGAATCGCTGGTTCACTGGTGACATGGTCTCATACGATAAGATTATTTCGTTCTATATGAAGTTCGTAATCATGTACAAACAGAAACGATCTTTATACAGCGACATCCTGTCCGTAATGTTAACACGAGTTGCGCCACCTCAGAACAGAGTTAGATTAGCATGCATCACCATTTAGCATACTACCATTCATTCATAGTTACAGCATTCCCGTGATCGTCAGACCTCCGTACACTGATAAACAGTTCGTCATATCAAAACGGTGTATTAAGAGTTATATTCCATTCGTGTCGTTTCGTATTCCTAGTTAAACTAGTATTGAACGTGTATCAATGGATGTATGAATCTTTTATCAAACGTTTTTATTTACCTGTTTGTACATATATAGCACAGATTACTTAAAAAACAATTAACCAGTAAAGTCTCAGAGAGGGATTTCATCAATTTAAATAGTCCTTGACACATTTGAGGCATATTTTAGTGACACTATCATGCAGCGAACTTGAAGATTGACAGAATTCGAACCCAGGTCTTCAGGACAGAAGGCCTGTGCTAAACCATGAGACCAATCGCATGCAATCTTAGCACTACAGAGAAGAAAACAAAACGACTCAACACACAAAATAATAAAATTTTAAGTTCTTATTTTATGAATATAGTCTAAGTAGTGGTTACAAGAACAACAATAGATACTGCCATTAGTTATTACTGTATTCTCATCCCATTGTATGTGAGCTCATTTATTAGTTTTAAGTTCTCAAGTTACTTACTTCTTTAACAATTTGTACAGCTACTTGTTTCCAACACACTTTTCAATTTTTAAAATCAGTTAAATGAACCCGATTAAATAAATCTCTTCTCGAAACAATAACGCTATCGCACGATCGAACAGATTGTAGTGGACAATGGATGATTTCCGGTTCCAGATCAGCTGGTAGTAATTGTTGTAATCAGCTGATATATAATGGCCGACACTGACAGCACCGTTAACAGACGAGTTAGCAAGGAGCAGCTAGCATGCAGCCATTGACCCAGATGTACCGTGGGCTAGGCTCGCCATTGGCAGGATACCAAGAGAAGTGTTGATAGCAACAGGACTTTGACTCTGTGAACTCTAGTGCAGTGACAATGACAACGCTACGAGGAGGTTACTGCAAATTTACCAACTGATCTTAGATATGATACGGTTTTTATCAGCGCTATGGGGTATTGCGCGGGGATAACATATAGGATACTATTAGAGCCAGCGTGGTATGTGTAACTAACAGCTGATATTCTTACAAAGACATGTTATGTGTGTTTTCATCATAAGTTTTAACAATATTTTTCGTCATACTGCCAAAACTTTAGGTTTAAATAAAATCAAAAGTATAATTACGTACTGTGTCTTCATAACCTCAAATGTTTCTTTCAACTTGTCTTTTGAAACAATCAGCTGTTGCACATGCTTTCGGTTCATTCATAACTATTCAAACCAATAATTGTGGTCCAAATCAATCGGTTGTTCTTCAAAATAAACATTCGATTTGGACTAGATTAGATTTGGATCAAAACATTATGTTATTATCCAATGACTAAAAAGATGAACTTAATCTCAACGCATGTGTCAAAAACAGTAGTTGTTTTTAAAGCAGTATGACGAAAAACTTATTAAGAGTCAATTAATATGAAAACAAATAAATTGTACAAAAGAAATTTCTTAGGGGAACTTTAATAGCATCCTTATAGCAATTGATTACAAAGGGTTAATTACATCCTATGATTTAAACATTTTAAAGCAACTTTTTTTTTAGCCAAGAAAGATTCTTGACGTGATGTAAGAGTGTATTCACATACACACAATATATAGAATTGCCTTATTGGAGGTATGCAGCAAATGATACAAACTCATTAAAAATCTTGCGTATCGTTTGTGTATTTTTTCTATAGATTATAGTCGTGGTATTGGGTATATTAGAATGTATTTAGTTTCTTTGTAAGATCAGAGGAATGGTTAATCTGAATTGCCATTTTAAGACTTTTTATAACTTTTTGTGATCCTTTAAGTTGTTTTTAAATATTGCTGAATACAACAACCGGGAAATGGCAACCGCACAGACATAAATAATAAATAAATAAAAGGTTATAAGCGCAAACGACTAAACAAATACATAGAAACAAGGTAGGTGCAGTGTTAGGTCTTTCAAATTAAGTATTGTTGTTATATACACACTCTGGTTTATTAAGTCGAAGGGTTTTTAATTATGTTTTACTGTGGGTCGATTATAAAAATTAGTTGGAGATGTCAGTAGAACGCTTAAATGAGCTACTTTCAACCCGTTTAAAACCTAAAGAACGATTTTTTTGTTTAGTTTGTTCTAAAATTTATTTCACAAGTCTTAAAATCTGATATATTACAAAACTTTTGCAAAACTTATGACAGCTTTGCCTGACTATTCTACTGGACCGATTTACACGCGTTTTATTTGTGTTTTGAGAGTATTCATGTTAATTGGGTCAAAAATGGAAATTCCACTTTTCTTATGGAGATTTAACATGGGGCTAATTCTATATATTAATAGACAAGCGTGTTTATTGAAAACCTTTTTTCTCAGCTCGTGTGCATCGCAGGGAAAATCTACGCATACTGTTGGAAAGATATTATGCCTGTATATGTGAAGAATCCCTTATAAATCAAAATAGGCTCAAAAATATGCACAAAATGAATTTAAAATAAAACAAAAATAACATGGGCCAGTTTGCAAAATACATACTTTTGGTCGAGTTTTCGACCACGGATGAGCTATAGTATAATGTAATTTTATTAATTGGTATGAAATTCCCATAAGATTGAAATATAAGCTACTACTAATAAAGTAACGTAAAGTAACTCTACACCTGACGTTGTAACTTCAACATAAACACTCACCTGTTTCCAATGTTTACAGTAGCCTAGTGTTGAATGTGTTAATGTCCCCAGCACATGACACTCGCGACCAGACCTGACTGACTGACTAGTGACTACTGACTCTGACTGACTGACTGCTAGTGCTAAACTGACTAGTGTAGGACCACGCCGAGAGTTGCTGTGGTGTGGAGGGGGTCTGGTTGTAGAGTGGTCCACACCAAAACAATGACTTTTGGATACTGAAGTATACTCTACAGTATATTGATGGACCTGCTGATGCTAAATGTTCATTAAAAAGCATAGTTAATTAATCACTCACAAAATATGCTACATTCAGAAGTTCCATTTCCTTAGTTTTTGTTTCTCAGAATGTTGAACTTGGCATAAAAGATGCAATGGTTTACTGAGAGTTGTCATTGGCTTATATTAATCTTCATTGATGTCTACGCCGGTTGCATTTTTCAGAAGAGATGTTGGAAAGAGTTCACAAACGCTTTTTGGGAGAGTGGTACAAATCCACATTTTTTGTGGATGTGCCGGGAATCGAACCCATTTCTCCCACAATGAAGTCCGAGACGCTAACCACTAGGAGCAACACACCCTCAACTTTAACATGAGATTGCATTATCTAATTCTACCATCGAAAGGTAACATTCTCTTAAAAAATTTACCATGGTCATGGATCAGCTGAAGACAATTTTTATGATTGGTTTACCGGTTTGGATACATTAATGTATATTATTTCTTGTAATTTTACTGTTTTAAAGCTAAATTAACAAAACACATACATTAATAGGTTATCAATTACCCTATAGCAATAAAAAAACGTACAATCCACCTTAAATGAAGAGAAAAGTACACTCAAACGAAACACATATAAAGGCCTTCCATTTTATCCTAGGATGAGAAGTCTACTTTTCCTATTCAAAGTCGATGCACACACTTCTTAGATTTAAATGGACCAGCAGATACAATACATGTTTGTGCTGTGGTGTCTTTGAGTGCGTGTGTCTTCTTTATTAAGTTTACTAACTTTAAATTACGATTATAGAATCATTATGGATTTAGTGGGTGGCTAATTCCCTAATAGCTAAGCACAGTAATTTTCAAGTGTGTTTCAACTAGAAATATTAGTTATTGTGTAAACTTTTCAAGTTCAATCGTCATTCCAGTAACTAAGCAAGTCTAATCTACCATGCATCGACACTCAAGTTCGTGCCAGAATCAACATCGCTTATCAAGAACATTAAAGCTTATCCAGCAGTTTCTTATTCGTGAGTCACTAGCGATAATGTGACGAAGTTGAGCTAAGCAAAAAAGATCAAGAAATTCGTTAATAAGTGATTCACATTGTAACATTTTGCTATTATCTACAATAGGCAAGCTTGTTCCTTGACAACCTTTTTTTCTCAGCTCGCGTATTAGGAGGGAATATCTACGTATAATGTTGGAAAGATAATTTACCTGTATAATATGTGCAGAATTATTAAGGGATTATGAAAGAAAATAGGCTCAAAAAAAAACACCAAAAAAAAATTTAAAAAATTAACATTGGCCTTATTGGTTGCCATACTGGTGACGAAATAACAACGAAATATAAATAGAAAATAAAAGCAAATTGATGAATTTCCAATCATATGTTTGATTTACAGGGTGGGGCTGAAAACAGAAAACTGTACATTAAGTATTTTTGGTCGAGTTTCCGACCACTGGACGACCTCTAGTTACTAATTATTTTGTGGGTTACAACAATAAATTTTTGACTTTCAATTTTATTTTTTACGTAATTAGATTATGTTGGCAGTAGTTTTAACTACAGCAAACACGTTTTTAGGCCAGAAATAAGTTATTTACAAAATTTGAAAAAAATCGTCGAAGCAGTTTATGAGATCTTTGTGCAAGCACATACATATTACTGTACCAGCAAACATTGCTCATATAATAGTTAAGGATTGTTTGGTGGGTTGCAACAATATAAATGTTTGTTAAATGCCTGAAGACATTCGAATGGAATATAATGATTAAGGGGTTGCAGTCTTAGTTTTTCAGAAAGATTAGTAGAAGAGAGAATTACTTTGGTTTATTTCAACATCCCCACAGCTCGTAGCAATCCCAAGAATTCTCTGCAGTTTCTATACTTTCCTAATTGTCTTTTGTTCTACGACGTCTTCAGTAGAATACTAATGCGTTGTACTCCACTAGTTCTGACTGATGTCTCTAGAAAAAATAGTGCTATGGACCTGAAAATTAAAACGAAACACTTCCTTGCCCTATTTCTTACCATAATGACTCAGTCATAGATGTCATAAAGGGAAAATTGCCAAAGGATGAAATAATAATCCCAAGTATAACATCTACGATTTTTAACAATCATCTGACATTCACTAGGTAGGTTTTCGTGCATGGAATTCTCCATCAACTAAATACATATTGTATTTAGTTTGTATTGTAAATAAGTGTATATACGGTTCCGAGATAGACTTTGATGTAAAGTTCAAAGTTTTGTTTCATACGGTATTAATAGTGTAAAAACAAACCTAGATTTGGCATTCTAGTTATTACTACTCAAAATTACATATTTAAATTCCCGTACTTCTAACACCATTATCCATTGGTCCTGTACATGGACATTAGGAAAGAACACATAACAAAAATAATGAAAAATATGAATCTATAGTTCGGCCGCTTAGAAAACGACCTGCGCGCTAATGCTAAACCAATGCTGGAGGAGGTCGCTTTCTAAGCGGCCGAACTATAGCTGACGAAATCTACCTATCTATATACATAATACGCTAAGCCGATTTTTGTGAACAGAACTCCTCCCTCATTTTTGGACCGATTTTGATGATTAAAATGTCAAAAGAATTGCCCTGATCTGTAGTTTTGCAAAGTGTTTTTTGTTTTTTGATATCTTTATTAGTTTGGGCAGGATCTTCCATAAAAGTTGGATTTCCTCCCATAAGGGGGAATCTAAAAATTTAATTGGAAACTTTGTCTCCACTAATTTGAGAGAACAGCTGGGCGTAGAAACTTGGTAGGGGTGTCAAAAGAAAGGTCTTGGTCTGTAGATGGGTTATCAAAAGAAAAACTAAGTAAATTCCCTTAGGGCTCTGCCCCAGAAGCCTTTAAAGATCCCTCTACAGATTTTTTTACATTTTGGCCATGTGGATAATACTTTTTAATGAAACAGCTGTTAATTTGTAAATTGTATTTTAAACAATACACATTAATTGGAAGTTACTGAATTGTCCAAAAGAAGCATTTGCAATGTTATTTTCTGATTTTAAAATTAATTTTTTTCTGTATCATGTTATGTTTTGCAATATATACCATGACGAAATCAGTTGAAAATCCTTTTATCACAGTAACTCTTAAAATTATTTCTTATTGACCTTATATCTATTTTACGGGTTGGTGACTGCCCTTTTCACCATTTTTGTCTTTATTTTTATCATATTGTTCTAGACAGATCATCATAGGTTCATGGGATTATTGTCATACATGTTTTCAATCATTGGAAAAATATTAAATTGTGTAATACAATACAAAATAATAGCCTACAAGTGCAGAAGGGCACGGTGCCTATTTGAGCCGTGTCCATATTTTGTTAAATTAATAGTAGTTAACAGCAACTGGATAAACATTTTACAATGTTTATGTAGAAATATTTGCATGATAAATAAAGTTATTAAGCTGGAAAACTGCAATATACTGCCGACTTTTCAGAGAGGTTACTTCGATGTATTCATTCAGCTTATAGTGAAAACATAATATAGATATGTACCTATACAAATAAGAACTTGAATTCTTAGAGAGCCTTTGAATGTTATTAGACTAACGAAAAGGGTTGCGCATGTTTACTAGCGCTACTCTGCAACAAAAACCATTTAATTTATCTCCAAAATATATATTCTTAAAGTGCACTGATCAGCAGCAAAAAAATCTATGTAACTTACCCATATGTTATTGAAAATAACACAACATTTTGGCTGTAAATATGGCCCAATGAGTAAATAATATTTAAGCAGCTACTGTCATGACAGAAAGGTCATATTCCTTTTAAACTAGATCACATCATCCTTTATAAGATACGTTGATTAACAATGCATGTAAACGTCAATATTTACGTAACAGCAAATTTACAGTATTTTTGCTTTTTGGAAATGTCCCATTTCTATGTCATTTGCATTATTTGTTGTCAATGAAGCCGCATATAAATGAGGAGGCCCCTAACAGTTTAAGAATAAAAGCCAACTTCACTTCAAGTATATTCCACTACACCTCACATTTCATAGAGAGATTATATTGACAACTTTTTGACGTAATTGATATGGCTGAGACAACTAACTGACATCCCCCATGTCAAGGAATTCCAGCTTTAACAGTAACCCCTCAACAAATTTCTCAAAACTGTGCTAGAGGGTTATTCATTGGCACAGAAGTACGATATGAACTGACGCGACGTGACGAAGGAAAAATAAAACTTACACTGTAATAGATATACCTCCCTTTGAAGTTAGAACGTGTCTTCCCAACAAACAGATATTTTTTTCAAATAAAATCATAGATTAATCTGCATTACACTGATGAAATCACGGAAGTGTTTAACTACCAAAGATCCACCAATACGATTTTAATACTATTTAAAGTTTAATCCAAACGATGAGATACCAGATAATATACTAATAACTCCGATGACGTACAGTATGGGAGATATTTTATTCATTGAATGATCAACCATATTTGGTAACTATCATTATTTTTTTTACACTTATTAATCTTTAAACAATGCTAAATGCTCAAAATATGAACAATTTCACTCAATTTATCGCAGTTAGATGAATTAGCGTAATCCTTGAAAATAACCGTCGATTTCGACGGGTTTCACCTAGTACATAATATTACTCAATGTAATTTGAACGCTGTAAAACATCATGAGGTAAAAACTGTTAACTCCTTGACCGAATAGTAACTAGTAATAGTCGTTGTGTTTTTCCCTCTTATTTGTAGATAGCAATACGTAACATCTCTATTAAGTGATAATTATGCATGGTCAAGTCGATTTCAATGAACGAATAACCCTGTTTTTGCAATTGTTTTTTTGACCTTGACATGTATTTGAAATTACTGTGATAAGTAGGCTACAATCGCATATATACTGTATAAAGTTTGTACAAGAAAAATAAAGTTTGCAAATTCTTAGAATTTATTTTAGCTACATTTTACAAGTGCGGAAAATAAATGGAAAATTGTTTCATACACACAAGTCATCGTGCCCTAAAACGATACCAAATCATACAAAATATATTGTCCTGTGTAAACTGACATAAAAATGATAAAATGCATTTATTTTCGATTTGACAGGAAAATAATGAACTTGATTGGATAAAGCCGAAAAAAAAATCTTTTCGTCGATTTGTGTATGATTACGACACAAACAACATCGTTTAAACTCTCCTTCTACAAACATTTTTCAATTTAAAACAAAAGAGTACAATTGATAATAATTCCTAATACTTTGTCGAGTAAAAGTACCATAGTGATAACAACAAAATCCAAACATGTAATCAATTATCGTTTTTAAAACCAGCATAGTAAATATTTAGCGACTGAAATGTTTGCAAGCCTGATGAACAACTGGATTTTATGTTAGTTCCGCATTTAGGTTATTAGTTTCGGAACGGAAGAGAAGAAAACAATGGAGTGAATGATAACTTGCAGCTCTGACATTATGTCATGAGGACATTGTCAATGTCACTGGACATCCTGTGTAACATCATGTGGAGTGGCGACAGAAAACTCATAATTTGGCGACAATTATAATAACTCATTCACGAAGACATTTGTTAGTGGAATATTCAGTAGTCCAAACTCACGGGTTAATATCTTAGGTTATAGGACAATCAGTTCCGAAGGGTAAACAAATAGTAAATCTCATGTTTTACATAACATACATCATTATAAAATTATGTTTATAATTAAGGATTAATTGAACAACCATCAACGTTATCCAGACTTTTATTTTTTATGTCCCACCTTCGCTAGTTCTAGCCCGGGACTGTTTACACATTACTTCAGGCTAGTCCTAGAGAGTGGTGGCATTATCATATAGATAAAATCCATTGGTGATTGGCGGTATTTGAACCCTGGACCTCTGACACCGAAGCCCCGCGCTCTACCATTAAAAAAGCTCGTTCCTCTTTATCAATGTAATCCAGACTTAAAATGCTTTAAATACAAATAAAATCTTACTTGTACATTTAGATGAGAAGTATGCCTATAATGTTATAGGTCTTGATCGTCAATTTTTAGGGCCGGAGATGACTGAAGCTGTTCTAAGGCAAATTGCAGATTCTAAGACCCTTTTCAACATGTGTTTATTATTCAGTTGGTCACCAGTGTTTAACCGTGCACGTGCGTGTAAATGTTTTCGTCGTGTCTTGTGTCTATCATAATTTTTATATTTAATATTCATTAAATGACTAACGCAATTCAAAAGAAGACAATCCATGCTTTAGTTTTGTGTACCGCTACGCACCCGACGATGACGTAATCTCAGCAACGGTCATAGTGCAGCTTTTTGGCATTTTTGGGGTTTAGCCTCTGGATTGTAAAACTGTACGTGCTGTCTAAGGAAGACGTTGACCTTAGTCAGTAGCAAGACTACAAGATCGCTCCACTTATCCTACACTCATCTCTATCCATACTTGGCTTAAAACACCTACCTCCTATAATAGTTCCTATGGTCGCCATTTGAATGTATTAAAAGTATTGTGAGGACGGTAAGAACCTATACGAGTTATCCACACTTAATTAATCCACACACATTCAGCCACACTCAAGAATCATCAATGTAAGTTTGTAATTAAATAGCGTCTAATATGTTTTACTGAAATGCAATAATTATGAACAAATTAACATTTTTCAAACTAAAGTAGGACGGAAGACGAACAGCTGATTTCTGGACGAACAGTTGTCATCGTCGAGCGTGACCGACTTGGCCTTGGTTCTGGTCCCATCACAATTTTCCCATTGTTGCATAACCACAGATTGTCCAAGCTTGTTACATGATTTAAATTTTATCCAATGACAATAGAAAATATATAATTGTTGTATGACTGTGAAAATGCTTACATACTCCAATAATATCTTGGCTAGAAATGCAAAATATTAATTTAATGCCCGATTACGTTACACTGCTTAGTATTTTGATATATTCGTCGAATTTGCTATTAATTACATTTTGCACTACCAACAGTATTAACAATTAATCTATGTACTGACATATAAGCGTAAAATGTTATTTAATTTACCAAAACACAACACTCGTAAGTCTTCTTGAGTTGTTGTACTTTTTTCCTCAAACGGGAGGAGAACTTTCGTTGTTAACATTTAATTGACGTCCAACAAAATTCAGTATGGATCTCTGGTTTCTCCTCAGTCAGTGCAGATACAAACCCAAACACCGTCTTGGGACTTATTGCTTAAGCATTACAACCCGTTTAAGAGTAGCCTCATTATTTACCAAGTGGAACACAGATACATTATTTTATTTCATCGTGTCTTTACATTTTTAAAGTTAGGCCGATAAACAGTTGTTTTAACATTTAAATAGGTACCCCCAAGGGTCAAATGGGTAAATAGGCGCGTCTATGTCTGTACAAGATTTTCATAGATTTAACAGTAGACACTTTAATCTACACTTGTCTACTAATTTAATCTATGCGATGTACAGACAGATTAAAATCAACCAATAACATGATCTTTTTACAGCTCTGAGTTATTGGTATTCTCTTGTATATTTAATTAATTATGGATATTTACTGGAAGAAGAGTCTGTAAGAATCAGTAATATAAGTGGTTACGCCAGACCAGACTTATCAGATTTTGTGTGATTAACAACTATATCGTGGTGATTAAGCATGTGAAGGGGGAGAGCCATTGCTACAATGATATTCAAACTATGATTTTCTTATTAGTTTGGAATATTGAGTTTACGAGTATGTCAATGATGCAGATACTGAGGTCGTTTTAAAAATCTCTAAGCATCTCTTGCTCTCTGAATCTCTGAACTTGAAAAAAATTACAGAACATAGAGTGAAAAATTGCAAAATTCTGAGAAGTAACCTTCATCATTACACTGTTTTTTTTATAACGACACGTAGAGTCCAATGCTGGGCTTTCTCATCCCAATAAATACTTAATCATTTTACCAAGGTCAAGAAGATGCCCGCTTATACAAATGTTGGATTTGCAAACAATTACACGGGTGCTATTGACTGGTATACAATGTACGATACTGTTAAAACTAAACTAGCACATTTGAAAAACTAATAAAATTTTTGTCTGGTAAGTCGTTTGAATCTTATAAACCCAAATTCAAACCAAGAGATTGTAAAAAAAATTATTTCAGTTATTATCGATTTACTGTATTAATATCTTGAAAGTATTTGATCCCAAAGACCAAAGAATCAGGCTGTTGAATACTCACTGTAAATTCTAAAAAGGTTAAATATAATATTTGATTCAACAAAAAGAAACAGTCAAATATAACGCTGTTTTTACTTCATCCTTCGACAAAATCCTAACGAAATGATTCAGTTAAGAGGGTTAAGTTCTTATTTTCACAAATACGGTAGTTTCTGTATCTTTTCGCGTTTTAGAGTTTTAATTCCGCTTTCTAAAGATGTAAACCGATTATAAAAAATTCGCGATGAGTTGAGATCTCAAGCGCTGAGTTGAGGGTTCAACTAGAAGTTTATGAGCGAAAGAAGGTGTGCTTATGTCCAATTAAAAGTTGTTAAAACACAAAAGCTACTTAAGTCGCGCACGGCCGGGGTAAGTGGGTTTAAAAAGAAGTAAAGTATTATGAAACGTACGAGAATCGCTCTGCTGAATCAACTTAAACCTTGTCTACTGAAGGGTAAGTAACGCTGTATCGTTTTAAGGCTTCATACCGTTAACACTTCAAGTGATGTTTAAGGCATATCCTTATAAAAACCTTTTCGAAATAAGGAACCAATATTTTAAAGGTTTGTTTGAACATTTAACAATATATTATTTCTTTTTCTGTTGCTTGGTTAATAGAATTTATCCAAACCAAAAGAATACATTTTCAATATCACACGTTTAAACTCTCGATTCTAAGAAAAAAGTCCAAATGGAGTGTTTAAAATTCCTGCTCAACCAAAGCTAGGTTATTGTCCTAAAAGCTAATGAAGTTTTTGTTGTGCCATAATAAATACAAATCCAAATATAGCCCATTTAGCTTCCAAGTCCTTAATGAATATAATTAGTGCCTTTAGAATAAAAATACCTAATCAACAACAGAAATAAGTTAATTATTAACCCCTTTTCAGCATGTTGTATAAAGGTTAGTCAGTAGTATAGGTCAGAAAATGTCCTTGTCCTAGATGTTATACTTAATTTATTTTTAAGCTACAAAGTAACACATTAAGTATGCATATTGTAATTGTAACAATTGTTTGATTGATATCATCATCTGTTTCTCAATTGGAGTATTTTTTCCAAAACGTTATTTTCTTTGCGTTTTCTGTCTCTGGGGTGCAATTTCCAGTTCAACTTCCTCATCAAAGATCTTCAAGTGTTTGACGTAGTACCAGACTCCAAAATCAAACATTGTTCCAATCGTGACAAAACCTGAAATCATTTAGAAAAAAAAAAAAAAATAATTACTTATTAATAAAAAAATTTCTGGTGAGAGGTATTTTTGTGTGATGATGTAGTTTCCCGACAAATTTGTTAATTTATTTACTTGAAATACACTCAAAGGACAGTTGACATACTTTAATAAAAGTATTATTCTCAATTAGTTGTTGTCAGGACCAAAATCTATATTTAAAGAACTTGTAAATATATTGTTCTTGTATTTTTACGTTATAATTAATTTACCTCAAATTACCTACTTCATTAATCAAAACTCGAGAAAAATGTATTACTTAAAGTTGAACATATTTAACTGAGATTCCAGTGAAATATTTTATGTACACAATTTCACTACAAAACAAATAGAGGTATATAAGAAACCTCTATGTATAGTTTAAAATAACATTTATATAATATCAAGGATTTCAAAACTGTAACAGATCAAGAGTAGGCAAAATTTTTAGCTATTAAATTAAGTTGAAATGTTATTTAAAAAAACAAGTTATTTGTTGATCTACAAATAAGTTCTATGAATGTATGTATAATGTATGTAGCATAATGTTCAATAGAACTGTCTATACAAACCTGCAGCAGTGAAGTTCATGAGATACCTCAACATCTCAGCATTGTATAACCAACAATTGCCGGTACCAGAGCATGTCTTACCCCACACCATGCAGCACAAGTCTACAACATTGAACATTTCAATTCACACAATCAATTACAAACACTAAATATTGGTTTAGGATGTATTATAGAGCACAAGGATGTAGGTTTTACAGATTTTTGTGAAGACATCAGGCTTGCCTGATGGGGAAGAGTCCGATTTGGCACAAGAAAGTGAGCTTTATATTACCCATACCGGTAATGTATAAACAAACTATTGCTATACTGACAGCATTTTCAACAAAGGAAAGGTTAAGCATCCAAGACACTTGTGTATTGACCATGACTCATTTAATGATAGCAATTGATATTGATCTAAATAAGGTGGATCATAGTCTATATTTGTCGTATGGTTTCTTCAGCCACCCACCAAAAGATGATTTGAGGCATAGAACATTAACAGAATACAATGTACCTACTTCAATTAATTTGGCTTGAAATTAAACACAAAAGTGTACCACCTTTCACAAACCTAGTCATACTTGAAATCTGGAAACCAACCAGAATGAACCATCATCGACAACGGAGGTCATTGACAGTGTAATAAACTGTAAACTGTTTCCACAGCTACAATGATCAGAATGATGATGTCTGTGGTCATTCAAACCAGAGATCAAAATATGTCAATGACAGTAATTGGGAGAATTTTGTTATGCCACCCTGTCTTCCCCAGTGGTTTTTGGTGTGATATAGGTGTCAAAAAATAGTCTTAGTATTTTGTTGACCAATATACCGAACAAAATCTTACCAATGAAGTAGCCAAACAGGATTGGTGAAGGAATGAAAGCAAACAAGCTGAGAAATGCCAAACCCAGCCCCATAGCTACTGTCTTGTCCTTTTCATCAACACATCTGAAAAATAAGACAAATTTAAACTGAAATTGTTAGATCTAAAATGATAAGTATGAAGTAAGCTAACTATGAAACACTATGATTGTAAATAAAACCAGGAATTAAAATCACAACTAATCCCACACATAGTGAATTGTTCTCATAAATATGTACAGAATTAGAAATAAGTGGCAAACTCACAAACAACACAAAAGAAACGGCCGAACACTTCAACACATTCTTCTCAAATATAGCAGAAAATACTCTTGACCAAAACAGAGCAATCATTATAGACCCTGAAACAGTGCTGAATGGAGAGGAACCAGTCTGCCCAATACACCTTACCCTAACTTCAACATCCTATAAAGAAGTTAAAACGACAATAAACTCCCAAAAAGCCAAAACATCAAGTGGAATAGATGAGTTTTCCTCTAAGATGATAAAGCACTGCTCTCAAGAACTCATCTCTCCTCTGGTTTATCTTATAAATAAATCATTTAAAGAAGGAAAATTCCCATCCGCCATAAAAGTCTGTAAAATATACCCCAAACATAAAAAAGGACCAACTGAAAATGCTCAAAACTACAGGCCCATCTCTCTCATCTCCAGTTTCTCTAAAATCATAGAAAAAATTGCTCTGGCTAGATTAATGGCACATCTTAATCATAACAAACTCTTAACTGACAACCAACATGGCTTTCGGAAGAATAAATCTACATCCTCAGCTATAACAGCACTAATTGAGTACGTCCTAGACCAGATAGAAAACGAACAATACATTTCCGCCATCTTCCTTGATTACAGTAAGGCTTTTGACTGCCTGGGCCACGACCTGATATGCAAGAAACTTGAAAGACTCGGTATAAGAAACTCTGCGCTAGAATGGTTCAAAAGCTACCTAACGGGACGTTCACAAGTCGTGGAACTGAAAAACTCATCAAATGAAGTCACAGAAAGTTTCAAATCTTCAAAAAGCAAGCTGACGAGAGGAGTTCCACAAGGCTCTGTATTAGGCCCGATTCTATTCATCTTATTGACTAATGACTTCCCCAAACAAATTGAGAGTGAAAATGCTGTTGCAATCATGTATGCAGATGACACAACCATTTTGATCAAGGACAACACAGCCCAAAGCCTTTACCTTAATTCAAAATCGATCTTAAATAAAGCTATCCTCTACTCAAAGAACAATGACTTAGCAATAAACCCCAGCACAAAAACTACAACTCTGAATTTCAGTAAGAAAAAAGACATAGTCCCTCAATTAGAGGATGTAACAATAGAAAACCACACAAAATTTCTCGGTGTTATCCTTGATAACAAACTAACATGGAAAGAGCACATCAACCACCTAAGCAAAAAAATCAGTACTGGAATATATGTCGTCAGAAGAATAAACTACATAGGTGGACTCTCTGTGGCCAAAACAGCTTGCTTCGCACTGGTAGAGTCGCATTTTAGACATGGCTTGACAGTGTGGGGAGAAACTTCAACAAAAAATATTAATCGAATTCTTGTCCTCCAAAGAAAGCCATAAGAGCCCTCGCCAACCTTGTCCCACCACAGACTTGCAGACTAGCATTCGCAAACCTAGGAATCCTCACAGTGGTGTCTCTATACATACTTGAAACCATAAAGTATGTGAATGAAATAAACCTTCCAAGAAACCAAGACCTGCACCACTACAACACCCGTCATGGCTCCAAATTTGCACTACCAGTTCACTGAACAACTCTTTGGGAGAAAAAACCTTCCTACACTGGCTGCAAGCTGAAGAACCATCTCCCTGACTACCTGAGAGACCTGACTGGCAACAAGCTACACCAGGAGTTGAAGAAGTGGCTAGTCGCAAGACCCTTCTACTCAAAAATAAAGGAATTTTATGAAAATTATGGAAATTGACAATTCACTATTGTATTGACACTATTGTAATTCTTAACGAATTAACAATAAAGAATATTGTATTGTATTGTATTGTTAGAGCGGAGGCTGGCGTTTACCCCCCCTCCCCCCCCCGGTGGGAATTTTCGACATATACATTTTTTGGTTTGTATTGACATGTACTTTAAGGTTTTAGGTGTTTGCCACTTGTGAATTACAGCATGTTCTGGAAAACACGAAAATATCATGAATATATATATTTAAAAAAATGGTTTTTCTTTAGCGAGTTCGTTTGGCTCTACAACCCGACCCATTTTCATGATTGAGGTCTCAAATTGAAGGTATTAACGCACAGATTTCACATCAAGCATCGGCATATAGTTGCCTACAGTCCCACTCGGCTTATATGTAAACAACATTTTTTCCCATGTATTTCTTATGGGAGTTAAATTTGGTTTTTTTTTCTGAGTTCGTTTGGCGCTTCTACCCACCCGATTTTCATTATTGAGGTCTCAAATTGAAGGTATGCACGCACAGATTTCACATCAAGCATCAGTATATATTTATCGACAGTCCCACTCGGCTTATACGTAAATTACATTTACCCCCCATGTATTTCTAAAGGGAGTTAAATTTGTTTTTTTTCTTTTCCGAGTTTCTTTGGCTCTTCTACACGTCCGATCTTCATGATTGAGGTCTTAAATTGGTAGTATGCACACATATATTTCACATCAAGCATCATCGTATATTTAACTACTTTATTACTCGACCAAAAAACATAGGTTTGATATATTTTTTTATTCGTATTTCAATTTAAATTGTACAGTATTTTACCATTTGTAATTATATAACCCTATATATTTTGGTCTAAGAACCTTCAGTGATATACCGGCTTGCATTTAAGATATTAGTTATTCAAATCGGACGGTTTTCAAGCAAACGCAAGGTGAACATCCAACATAAAAAAAATTGTAAGGTTTTTCTATGATTGAATATCAATAGCTCCAGTATTGTTTACGTTTTTTTATATGTTTTAGACTCAAAATAATCAGTCAATTATAGGCTTTAATTTGAGCTATTGATCGTTTGAATCAGTTAAGTTTAAGATACTGTATTACACAATCAAAAATAATAAATTTGATTATTTCTCGGATATGATATTTATTTTAACGCCGCAGTGCAGCATGGGTCCTTTAGTATAGATTTTTTAGTTTGATTTGATTTAATTAGTTGATTCCTGTGCGTAGGACGGGCTCACAGCAAGTTAGAATTTTAAAATGCAAGTATGGTGAAGTCATCAGATTGTTCTCAGTGACATGCAAGCAAATGAAATGAAACGAAGTGAGCAAAGTATTTTGCAAGTACTGTACTTGATGCTTTTGAACAATGCATTATTCTGCTTGAAGTTGAAAACCGTGATCAGAATTCCTAGATGGTCTGTTTATCAGCTGGAAGACCTGTACCCGAATCGGTGGAAGACAATTTACTCAATGTAGATAATCTAGAGAAAGCTGCATGCAAACAGATTAGTTGAGATAAGAGCAATAAGAAATATTTTTCTGGAGTTTTACTGCTGTCCCAGGAACGTGATATTAACCTTGAGAAGCTGATGACATACCCATTAGATCCAGTACCATGGGCATCAGCCACTGTCGATAGATGCCCAATTAAAACAGAAAAGGCCAAACTGCTCCATGCTTTGGAGAACAAGGGTATAGACGAACCTCTCAATATTGAAGAATGTATGTATGTAATTGACGGTATGGCTTACTTTTAGGTTCTTACTAATATTCCAGAAACCTCTGGTGAACTAGCACAGATTGCCTTCAGCCGTTTTCCGAAATTCAGCAGGATATACTTTATTACGGATACCAATTTAGATGTATCTATTAAAAACATTGAAAGAGAGAAGGGGATTTGGAGAAACGTTTTTAATGAGAGGTCCAAAATCAAGATCCCACGGGATTGGAAAAAAATCCTAGCTAATGGTAAAAATAAGGAACAACGGGTTAACCTGCTAAATAATGAATGGTCTCAGCACAAATATGCATAAATTCAAACAAGCTTCAATACACGTTTCTAGGGTAATGTAAGGTTCTTTTTGGTGATATTTTGAAATTCACCCCCCACCCACAAACAGGGTTGCTAAGAGTAACTTAAATTTTTTTAAACGCAACCCATATCAATCAGCACAATATTTTAAAGAGATTTAAACAAGAAAATTACTGTCGCAAATCCGATTTTGATATGAGGAAAACGAAGTTTTAGACGTTAATTTTACTGGAACTTTACATTCCAGTAAAATTTACGTCTAAAATTTCTCAATAAAATTTATTTAATTTAAATAGAATCTCTTAAAATCTCTTTCCTAGAGGTACTCGTCAAATCTAATGTTATTTAAATAGATTTAATTGAAAATCAATTCAGGCCAATTTGAAATCCGCATTGTCTGCAGGTTTGCTGCAGCGAGGGTATTTTATTAACTTTTTTATTTTCATTTAAAGCCTTTGAATACATACTAAAGAAGTCCATAAAAAATATTGCACCAGTAATTAACGCAGGCTACCCTTTTGTAATTTAAATAAAACAGTTTTTAAATTTAACAGTTTTTATTTATTTTCCGGAATACGCTGTAATTTAAAAGAGGCAAACAACTTAATTCTTAATCTGGTAGGTAATACCAAAAAAAAAAGTATAAGTCATAAATTCCCACGGGGGGGGGGGGGGGAGGGTTTCATATTGGTGGCTCATGGTCTATGTATATAATATAGTATCAACATAAATGGTATCAGAAATCTGACTCATACTTTCTCCCATTAGCTTCTCAACAAACTTGTTCATAGGTAATCGATGAGAGTAACTATGCTACAGGTAAAATCACAAATGTTGAATTAAATTTTGAACCATAATTTTAACAGGAGTGGGGGTTGCACTATTTTGTTTATAATAAAAGACCATTACAAACAAATTTCAATCAGAACCAGTTTTTTTTTTCAAAAAGTTACATAAGTTACAATAACTTTTGAACCATACTTTTTATCCTGTTGTAGGCCTAGTTCAAACCAAGTAAGTTACCTGACGGAAACTAGAAAATTTGATGTTCGACCGGTGCCTCCGCTGAATTTCAGGATACACATGACTACCAGGAATATGAGGAAGTGTGAGGAGCAGTCCACAGGGCAGAGACCCTCTGTGAGCACCCAGGGTTCCTCTGGGTCCTCCAGGGCTCCACCCAGGACCTGCAGAGAGTCAAGGGTCAGGTTGGAGTCAGAGTCTAGGAGAGATCTTGGGGGTCGAGGTACACAGGCACAGTTAGTGTACACCTGAAACACCACCATAGTGTGTTATTTCAGCCATAACATTCACAATAATAATCCCAAAAACACAACGAAAATAAAATCCGATTCAGCCATTGGTAGAGTGTAAATAGTATTTTTATCGACTTAATAGAAAGAGTTGGAGTTGGAAAGGAAAAGCTGATTGAGCATAGAATGAAACTACAGTATTATGTATCTTTACAAATCTAAGTTCATGATCTAACAAACTAGGAATAATTTCAAGGCAATCAAACTATTCTAAACCTGGACTTCATCTTCTCAGAAAAAATAATATTTTGTGAAAATCTTTAGATTAAAATTTGTATGGCTTGCATGAAGGTGATGTTTTTAGTGATAAGCTCTTCTTGGTTAAGAAACTTCCTGTCCAAGCAAGAACTTACCTACCAGTTTCTTCAAAAACAATAACTGAATTAAATTTACTTTCTCAACCTAAAATAAATGTCACCTTTGACCCATTGGCAGTGATTTCATAGTCCTTACAGCCTGCGTGACATGGAGAGATGAAGGTTCTTCCGTCAGGAGAGCAAACTGGGGAATACTTGACATACTCACAGTTGCAGTCTGCGTTGCAAGGTGTTGTTGTGTCCATTCTACAACAGAAAATAATAGAATGACAACCAGTATCAAATTATTGATAATCAATACCAATTACAAATTGTGTTTCTGTGCATAGTTTTAGAATCCACAAAACCAGTTGGTGAATAGCTTCGGTTTCTTCTTCGGTTTCACTGTAAATTTATGTTTTTTTTTTTTCAAAAAGGTGCCTGCATGTTCAATTTGAAAAATTCTTGTTACATAATTCAATCCTACCCATCTAGTGGTTTTTAAATGTTCACGTTTGGAACGTAAGGAAACTTGTGGTCCTTTTTAGTATTTTTAAACCTTTTGGTTATATGAATGTCCTATGATAGCAGTAGTCTTTACATTTTATAGTAAACAAAATGTTACTTATGTGCAAGTTTGGCCCAGCAACATGAGAAAACATTCTGAAGAGGACTTGGGTCCATTACCAGTACGAAAGGACTCATTATCATTACCCACCAAAAGTAAAATGTCCCAATCATGTCATGTCTTTTGTCACTTACTGTCCAGAAGCTAAGATGGCTCCTTGACGGTCATTGACTGGACAACCCAGAAAGGCGTAAGAGATGATGCCTAATACACTGATGGCTCCAACAACCACGTTCCACCCAGCCAAGAACCTTGCACTTGGTCTAACTTTGGAGATGAAAGCACCAGCAAACAATATTCCTAGGGCTGAGCACACAAGTCCGATGGCACCTGGAATTTGTATTACTTATGTTAGTGTAAAAGTTAATGCTTGTTGTGATTTATCTGGGTTTTATGAAAGAAGATTGCTAAATATAGTCCAAACAGTGGGAGTAAAAAGCATAATGCTGCAATCAATAAAGGGGAATTTCAGGAGCAAATATTCAGGAAGACAAATTTGTTTGTTGAGAAGTAGACACCTCTTTTATATATCATTAAATACTACTCTATAAAATAACTTTAAAGTTGAATGTAATACATCCTACCTGTAATAAAAGAAGCAAAGGCAGCAGTCTGTTTGTAAATGGTCTCTATGTACTTGGGCATGAAGATCCAATAAGGCATGTATCCCATAAAGTAGAAAACAGAAGCAAAATTGTTGCACATTAAAGTCTTGTTTTTCAGGAGCCTGAGATATGTATTTATCATATCTGAAATCATAGATATCGTAATCAG
This sequence comes from Macrosteles quadrilineatus, assembly GCF_028750875.1. Classification (NCBI taxonomy): domain Eukaryota; kingdom Metazoa; phylum Arthropoda; class Insecta; order Hemiptera; family Cicadellidae; genus Macrosteles; species Macrosteles quadrilineatus. Next base: position 125,449,774 of record NW_026542596.1, read on the forward strand.
CTCTCGATTTGTTAATACAAACCACAATTCAAAACTACCAATAATTTTTGACATTAGTAAAGGATCGTTACATTCTTTTTAATCACAATTATAGTATAAAAGACATTATTTTTACAATGTTTCGGGATCTAAAATCTGATCCCGTTCTCAGAGAAGAAAATACCTTAAATAGGTATAAGAAGATTAGAGTACATATCTAGTTAAAATTTTAAAAGGAGAACCCATTAAATTGAGGAATGTGCAGTATAGTGAAAACACGAACAATAAATAAAAAAAATCTGTACAAATAGACGGCTATGTTTTAGCATCCTCAACCTCAACTATTAATTATCAAAACTGGAAATAAGTAAGAGGATGGAGGTTTATTGATTTCATTTAACTACACTATTTAATATGTTTCACTTTATTTTATATCCATTCAAACTAACAAATGTTTTGATTTAAATTCCACATAGCAATACTTGATTTATTGCATTGATGTTGAGGTGATGAGGAGTTAAACTGATGCTTATTTTTCCTTCAAACATTAATACAATGGATTTATTGAAGTATTGCTACGTTGAATTTAAATAAAACACCAAATTGGAGTATCAAGAGACTTGACTTTGGTTGGGTTTGTGGACTAATCTTGCTCTTGCTAAGCTTCACGTACCTGAGGACAAGAGCAGTTTTTTCGCCCTGAATTGTCGTAATATTTGATTTTTTACTAAACGTGATGGAAAATATGGGGTGAGCCAATACAGTACAAGGTTGAAGTGTACTGGGTGGTGAGTAGTGGTAGGTACTAGGATCAAAACCCACGACTTTGCTGGGCGTTACTAACTGAGCCACTGAATTACTAACAACTGAATATAGATTATGTTCAATCTGTACCTTTGAATGATGAGTGTGTTTCCTCCAGAGTGTCGTCAGGGTCTGCGGTGAAGCCTGCTTTGCGACGCTCGGAAGCCTGTATTCTCCGAGCGGCGGCCCGTGGCAGAGACTTGGGGAATAGTGCGAGTATTGATGCGAAGAGTAACAGAGCTGCGCTGATGACCAACCAACCTACATATATGTAAGATTATATAAATTGAATGATTGCATGTTTATACATTTTGGTAAGTTTCAAACACTTCCCGCTTACGGAAATATCTGGAATTATACATTTAAATCAACTTTACTTATTTTTCCACTTCAAATCAGTGATGAGAAAATAATTTATGAACCATCCGTTTTTGCACAAAACAATAAAAACATAATTTGACTCAAGTAAAAGTGTATGCTGTATTTTTACAAGTGTGTGTACCTAATTAAAGTTTTCTGAAAGGATACGATCTACATTAACTGAAATTTATTAGAGGAAATTTGGAAAAATAATTTACCTAACCCGCCATGTAAAACTTCCCTATCCCAAGCGTGATGTATACAACTTCTTTACTTCTCGAGTGATATAAAGACGAAAAAACTCACTCGGTGAGGTAATGAAACCCATTTAAATAGCATTGAGTGCTTAACTGAAAAAATATACCTCTATGAAGCCAACAACGTTCAACGCTAGAAATCAGATGTGCGCTTGACTTATATTGTTATGTTTTGAAGAATTTTTCTAACCTAGCCTTTGTTGGTAAATGAACGTTACTGTTAGAAGATAAGTGAAATGGATAATGAAAAAAAATGTTCGTAACCTCCTGTATTGTCGGGTCAGGTAAAATCTTGTACGTTACACGTTACGCAAAAGCGTGTTTACATCACTTAGGTAAATTATGCAACTCGCTTCTGCTCGTTGCACAACATTCACCTGCGTGATGTAAAAACGCTCTTACTACACTTGTAAGGTAAAAAGCTATTACATTTATATGTAATTTTTTAATTTTTAGTAGCAATTCTTAAAAATAATGTGTATCCCCATTGCTTGAAACAAAACATTATAAGAAATTATCTATATATATAAAGCTCAAATACCACTGACTCATTCATTCATTCACTCACTCATCACAAAATCTCAGAAGCCATAAGACCTAGGAACCTGAAACTTGGCAGGCATCTTCCTTTTGGGTAGTAGACGTTCACTAAGAAAGGATTTTACCCTCAGACAACTGGGCTCCGCCCCAGTGGCTCTGGAGTTTCCCATGTTAACCTTATGAGAAATTGAATTAATGAATCTTAACAGCTGTTTCAATTAAACAAGTTGGTTCTGTTCTATGATGTTCAATAGCATTAAAGTTACAAGGATTACCAACAGGGTGCAGCACTATTATTTCTTTTACATTTATGACAACAGCTAATTTGCAACCAAAAGGTGAGTGAGCGTAGCGAACAAACTTCAACCAGGAGGCGAGTTAGCATAGCGAACGAGCTAACCTGAAGGCAAGTGAGCGCAACAAACGAGCTCCAACCTAAAGGTGAGTGAGCGTAGCGAACTAACTTCAACCAGGACGTGATTGAGCCATGCGAACGAGATCATCTAGAAAATTAAGAAGTTAAACGGGGCAAAGCCCGCGGGTTACAGCTAGTATTAAATATTTGTAATTGTGATTCGGTTTAGAAGCAATGTAGTCATATTATATTATATGTAGTCATATACCAGCCCACCACGCTCCCAGCCAGCGAGGGTCGGACGGAGTGATGGTGGGGGTGAGAGAAGGGGAGATGTACGTGGTAAGACAAGCGGAGGCTAAGGAGTAGCCGATAGCTGGACCCAACATGCGCAAGAAGTAGGAGAGACCTGTAACACAAATACACGTGAAACATATGCACAAGGGGTAAAATACAGAGCCTAAATTCACATTGTGAATACAATAACTGTCACTTGCATTTTATTTTTATCAGCTTTTTAAAATCTCAAGGAATTGTCCAATCAGACATAGTCTCTAAAGCTAATTAAAACCAAAGCAGGTGTTAAATCAATTATGTGAAATGAAAAAGAACCGAGATGTTTTTATATTTGTTCCTTTCCCAGTTTTAAGAATATAAAACATTGAAATACAGCAACAAACCGGCAACACTACATAGAACAAAGCACCTGTCCCACCATAAACAAGGAGGAATGAAAGTACCCTCAACTGTGGTTCTAAATCCCCCAGTCAAAGAAATAAAACAGAAAAGAAAGACCTGTCCTGTCGCGAGCCAGCAGACAGGCTGCCTTCTGTCTTCTCGTTGTCCGATCGACCGATTGGAAATAGTGTATAGAACAAGTGATAGTGATTAGGAAATAAAGTGAGAAGACCCCTACAGAAGCAACACAAATGCTGGTGAAATGCATAGGGTGACATTAACATCTTACCTACTCAAGAACTACAGGCTAAAACAAAGGTAATGGGTACTTTCCTATTAAAGGGAACATTCATTATTATCGATGATTTTTTCTCGATATATCGATATTTTTATTTTCCGATCCATTACAAATTGACAACAACTAACTGATCATCTTTAGGCTAAAATAGTCTATTATATGGATTAAGAAATAAAACTGTTCTAAGCTAACCTAAAATAACCAACCAAACTTGCTGGACCATTTAAAAATTCCGTTTGGGTTTGATAATAGAAAAGGCAAGTTAAACACAGAATTTTTAAATGTTATAGCAAGTTTGGTTAGTTATGTTAGGTAATTTTTTTAGAACAGTATTTCATTATTGTTTGTTGATACTGAACCATATTTATCGCGTAGTTGTCAGCTGATATGTTTCAATTTGTTAATATTGGTATATCGAGAAAAAATCATCGATAATAATGAATGTTCCCTTTAACAGGAAAGTACCAGGTAATGTAATATGATATGTATTGTAACTAAAATATGAAAGGAGGTAAGGTGTTGAATGAATGATATGCTTTTTGTAGCTTTATACTGACTATAATCCGTTCACAAAATTTATGGGGAGCAATTTTCATCCCATCCACCTCGCCCTAACATAGAAATAACAGCCGACAGGTGATCCTGCTTCTGCTGATTCATTTATACCTATAAAAGTGGTGGGAAACCCAGGAAACCTTACCCTAAAACCGCCTAAATTTTGTGAACTAAATATAAGATCAGCTGTGTCTTTAGTTAGGGATATTTTTGTTTACTAAATGGCCCATGATCCACTGATCCAGGATAGTTTCAAACCATGAAAAACCAATGACTCAAGATCAAAACAGGCAAGCAATATTACCAGATGCTCAGCCATTTATACATATCATATCCAAATCCTCATTCATATATCCTTCTCCATATTCCTTTCTAATAAAATTTGTGACTCAATAGATTAAAAAATAATCAAAATCTTATCAAGTTCAGAATCTAAATCTATGCCAGATTCACTAGGATGATTCCAAAGCCTTTACTGTTCACATCATAAACTCACAACAATTTGTACAATCTTAATCTTCAACAACTTACTGACAAGTGCAGGGGTCTTTGACCTCTTGGTGTTGTCGTCCATGTAAGACACTCCGAGAGAGTGGTACAGAGAATCACCAATTCCACTTATCAGCTGTGCCAGGAAGAGTATCGCTTGTGGGGCCAGATTACCTGAGTTGTCATCACATTCCGGACCAAGGGAGTCACTTTGACAAACCAACTTGCGGTTCTGTTTATCTAAGTGGAACAATTTTAACAAAATTACAAACTAAGAATTTCAAAATAGAAAACATGATCTTAGTAATAAGGTTTTTTGTGAGGATAGCAGGTTTGTTTGGGTAAAAGGAATATAATTTGTGTGTATAGTGTAAAGTTTTGTGTTTTTTACACCCGAGTGGATTCTTGTTCTTGAGTGAAAATTTAAAAACGTACGTTTTCAGGAAAAGCACTTTGCAACATTTTTTCCCCTTTTTTCAAAACTTTTATTATTTTTTTATTTCATTAACATTTTAAGTTTCATAAAATGTCCATGGTAACGCATTATCTTTGGTAGTTTTTTTTTTTTTTTAAGAGCATCTTTAGTGGAAAAACACAACATCTTGTCACGACCATAACAGACGTTTAAATGAATATTAAAAATAGTTAATATTATTTTTATAACTATGTTCTGCTATAAACTAATTTACTTTTATGACCATTATACAATAAAAAGGTCACTGAGCTCTTGGTATATTTGGTCTTTCTAAAAAAAATAAAAAAATAAAAAAATTGAAAAAAGCCAAAAAAATCTTTTTTAGTTTGTATAACTCTGAAAAAACTTACCTGAGACCCGAAAAATCGTTATGTTTGTATAGAGGTGTGCTTCTTTTGTGTATAAAACATTGAAATATGACGATATTTTAATTTTTGAAATTTTTATGATAGAAATCATAAACGATATGGTCAGGGACAAGCGGTACGGTCGTGAATTTTCTGAAATAATCTGAATCTTTCTAAACAATCCTTCAATTATACTGTTAGTTATAATAAAAATATGTGTTTCAATTGAACTAAACTGTTCAATTTACAATTATATTAAAGTTATTGTCACGACCAAACACACTATAATCCATAAGGCTGGATTGGTCGTGATAAAACCCGCGATGGTCGTGAAACTTTGGTCGTGAAATTACGTGTTATTTGGCTCTGTTCTGGCGGTAGCCCTGCACCTCATGTTCGAGGATACAAAGTGGACTTCTAGAGTAATCTAGCAATTGAAATATTTTATAAACAAAAATTAACACCATGTCTACTTCATCGAATGACTACGTACGGTTATGGACACACCAAAATTACAAAAAACACAATCTTTCCTTTATTAATCTTGTAATTCCTCCTTTCAACTCGAAACGACCGGCACTACAATCCTGACGTACACCCCAAACTAGTCTCTAAAACCAACTGAACCAGAAATTAATGCTGTCAATGCATTTGTAATTAAGCGTATTGAGCTACTCCTACTTTCTAAGCATACCGATTGGGATGGATACTTCTTCTAATAATTATTGTAAGCTGTTCATCATTTTGTCACATGACATAGTGAAAAATCAAAGATAAAAAAGACTTTTGATAATAGCAAACTTGATGAGAATAATATTGTTCAACCATCTAAATCTTAAATCCTTTATTTCTATCTAAAAATATTTATAAATATCATCCATGTACAGGCTATGTTCTCCTTGAGCAAACTTTGGCTACAGCCAGTCAACGTAAGTTAGATGGGGTGTATACTCTAGTATACAGCCAGTAGTATAGTATACACAAAAAGCAGCTACATGTGTACATGTTACCTATGAGGAACGCAGTCGTATTGGCATCATGGTTGGATCCATATTCCTCTGTAAGAGTGAGTGCGTTCTCTCCGGGACCGTACAAGAAGTGTGGAAGTGCGCTTACCAAACAGTACGCCGCTAATGTGTATACTCCAAATGCCATCCACCGTGGTCTGTGGCCCTTGCCTCCGTAGTAGTTGAGGAATAGACATAGACACAGCTGACTTATGTCACAACCCACCATGATGATGCCTGGAGACATAGCAGATGAGATACATTAATTAAGACGGGAAACTTTTAAACTTTTCTGCGAGGAATAATCTGGATATGGCAAGAAATCATGGTTGCCCCCATTATATACACACATTATAGAAATAGTAGGTATAGCGAGCCATTGGATAAGTAACCAGGGCATAAAATAAAATGTTAACTGGGCGACACAAGCACAAGTGTCGCCCAGTGACAATGGGTGTGGCATATTTTCTTATGTTTCACATTTATAATGTATCGGAATTAAAAAAATTACATTATGTAAATATTTTAGAGTATTGAGCTATGATTTTGGCCCAAGGTTGTGAAGGGTTGTGAAGGGAGCCTTGGCCTGTTACAACGTTCTAGAATACCGTACGTAATTAAGTGAGATTATATGGACTATTTAAAAGCAAATATAATTGAAAAAAATCATTAAAAGATACTTAGAAATGTTTTAATTTCACTTTAACGTATGCATAATTTCCGGAGGGAAACTCCGGACCCCCCTTTTTGATGGGTGGTATTCCATACACCACAGACCCCCGGTAAGTCCGGTGCCACTGTCGCCCAGTGGAAATCCCTTAGTATATGCTCAGTAAGTAACTATTGTACATTACCTTTTAGTACCTACACTATTTGGAAAATTAGTAGTGCAGGTAGTTTTGATATTTTCTTTAAACAGTTTATTATTCATTGCTCAAACTTAAATATCATGTAATAGCAGCATTAAAATGTAATATAAATGACTAATACTCATTTGTATAATAATTTGGATATCAACTTATGAGTATTTGGTTTATATTTTAGTTTGACAATGGATTTTGCATTCTTACATAGCTGGAGACTATATATTTTAAGGAATTTTTAATCCTGGTAAAACTTGAATAGGTACTCATTTTTTGTTGATGGTTATTTTACAAACTTTTACAAACAATTGTTTATGACTAAATAGAATCACCTTTTTAAACTTGTACATGTTCTCTATTATTATAATGAAAGAGGCATTCACTCCTGTTGGATGGTAACATCAGCATATTCAAAGGGTATATCAGTATCTGAAATGGAATACACACACACACTAAGCTAATTTAACAGTGGGATGACAAATCTACTTGAAGTTTCCAAAGATAATAGTTTAGTGGATAAATAAAGACTAATAAGAACTAAATAAAGAGCTTTGTTGAAGGTAACCTGGCTCTAGTTTTTAATGGTAACCACCTTACAAAAAGTACCCCCTCTGCAGCAAACCTGAAGACTAAGCGAATTTCCATTTACCTGGCTGGAATTCCACTAAATTATACCCTTAAAATTGTCAGATTTAGTTCCTATTTAAATATCATTTATTTTAATGAGTACCTAGGTTTGCTGCCACAGGGAAGGTATTGAAGTGTGTTTTTATTGAAATGTTGATAGCTTATTATGAAATAAACAAAATTGCCAAATTTGATTAAAATATATCCATAAACAACCAAACTGCAAAGGTTTATTTATTCTCCATAAGAATAACATGGGAATTTTAAATTTACAATTTTTTAAATTATCTCCGTAACCGTCAGGCATACAACAACGCTTCTATATACAAAGTTATTTCTTTTTTTAAGATCTACAAAATAGTTGCAAATAAATTGTAAAATTTTATGTTTTCAGGGTGAAAATTGGGATTTTTACCCCATAAACCCGTGTTCCCATACTCTGATCATGCTGGTTCGCAAACTTGTTCGAATAAATGTAGGTTTACACGTTTATACCAAATGTCATCAAAATCGGATCAATTTTGCTCGAGTTATCGTGCTATAACTATATATACCTATATGAATTTGAACGGATGGTGTTTTGGGTATCTGGGGACCTCAAAACGACAAAGTAATTCGGTCCCAGGTCTAACCATGAGAACTACAGTAATTAATAGCATATACTCTAAATGGGAAATTCGCTAACAAGTAGTTGTCAAATATTGCTTGCTGTCCATATTGAATTTTACATTTTTGATAGGGTTGGAAAATGTAAAATAGTATACAATCTATTCAAAATATTTCAATTCAGTTGAACCTTATAACACCTATGGAGCACTTAATAATCAATTGAAAAATATCTTTTGGACAAAAACTAAACACACAATATCATATAAAAACTCACCAGTATTTGTGGATGGAATTTTAAACCGCTTTTCAATTGTGGTGATGGTTCCATTTAAGTAGGCAAAAGATGAAGATATGATACACCCCACGAATCCATATGAGAACACGTACACCTTCTTGTTTGCAAACACCTGCATTAAGGAACCCTTTAAGCACCATATTCCACAAGATATCTCGTCTGATCCCTGCAGTTCCAGAGCGATATCACTGAGTCTTCTAACCTTTGCGTGGGGAGTTCCACCTCCGTAGTCTGGTTTTATGTTTCCATTCTCCCCTTCAAGAGGTCCTTTTCCATTCGGAACATCTGTCTCTTTCGGAGTTTCATCCAGAAGGGGTTCCTCCTCTGGAAGGATTGGTGTTCCATTTTTGTCAACTTTTTCATTACTTTCCTCAGATGCCACCATAATTTTAAAGTCTATGAAAACGTTTGATAAAAATAATTGAATGGCTTAGAGAGTTTTACGAACAAAGTTGTTACTGAAAATTAAAAACCTTTTGTTACAATTACAAATGTAAAAAAACAAAACAGTTTAATGACCAGTTGTGAAGCTTATCTTTCTCTATTGCATACAAAAAGAGAGACGTAATTTTGATATTTTTATTAGCTTTGAAAAATCCAATTTTTTTTCTTTTATCACCTCTGTTTAATCAAGGATCTCTTTAAGACCTGGGGCAAGACTATTAGGTTTGTTCCACAAGTTTGGCTTTTTCTCTTATCTTATCATAGTCATATATTTTGGAGGATTAAACATCGTGAGTAAAGTGTAATTCAACAGGAAGAGGGGTTATTTTAACGGCGAAAATTGGATATTTTCAAAACACTCGGGACAAATTCTCTAAATTGGGATAAAGTCCCTATTTATTACGGGACAAAATCTTAATTTAGGGAAATTATGTGACTACCAACCTAAACTTTTGTTATTGTGGCGCTGCAAAGTCACTTGGTTTGTTGGGCTTCGCTATTGGTCACTGCAATGGCTGATGAGTGGAAAAAGAGGCAGGAAAGAGTAATAATCTTAACAATCCAAGTGGGTTGTTGATTACTGTATCATCCTACTGACTTTATTCAGGTGGAGTCGGGGTTATGCGGTTTGTGGCTGCATTAAGTGTTTTGAATTTAGGTTGGACTATCAAGGTAAAGGTCCTTATAGTTAACGGGGTTGTTTATTTATGTTACATCCACAAAGTTTTATCACTTTTGGAACATTGGCTTAAACAAAGAGGTTTGAAATTGTATCGTGCAATGTGTAGGCAAATAGCATTAGAATACAGTGTTAGCAAAATAGATAAAAAGTATAAAGATAATAGATAATAAATAGATAAAATGCATTAATTATAAAGAAAAGTTTATTCCATGACTATTATTGGATCAAATTCCTAAAAGGTTGAAAATTTTTAATATATACGCTTAAAATAAATGCCTCAACACCTTTTAATAAAATTATGTAACTCTGATGAAATATCCACCCCTCGTTGTAAAAACTCACATATTCAGTGTATACAGTAGATATAGCGTTGAATGTGTTAACGTCCCCAACACATAACATAACACTATTGAACAGGCCAGTGACTGGATGACTGACTACTGACTAGTCTGACTGACTACTACTGACTGATTGCTGAACTGAACTAAAGTGACTAGTGTGTACGTCTCCGGGTGATGGTGCGGTGTGGAGGGGGTCTGGTCGTAGAGGGATACCACGTAGCACACCAAAACAATCACTTTTAGATCCTGAAGTAGACATCCCTTCGTATATGGACCTGCTGATGCTATATTTTCATTAAAAAGAACACAGTTTAATTAACTTGTCTTTTTAATTGGAGGTATGCCTTTTATTTAGAGGCATGTCTTTTATTTAGAGGGATGAATTTTTGTTAAGAGGGATGTCTTTTAATTTAGAGGGATATCTTTTTGTTCAGAGGGATATCTTTTTATTTGGAGGGATGTCTTTTCATCTGGAAGGGTGACAGTTTTTGGAATTTTCTCTATGACATTTAATTTTACAACGACCCTTCAGTAGGTATATAAAATTATTTGCGTTTTTTTTTAGCTCTACCTACACGATGGATATATTGTAAATCAAATATGTGAAAACCCCAATTTTTTAACATTTCAAAACCCTAACATCAACTAATAGATCTTGTGGACATACCAAAAATGATTAGCAGATTCTAGAAAATAATTTTCTAATTATTGTCTTTTGTTATATGACGTTTTTTCGGTTATGTCTAATTAAAGTTTGTTGAAACACAAACGCCAATTAAGTCGCGCACGTCGGGCTAAGTGGGTTTGAAAAGAACTAAATAAGGATCATGAAACATAGGAGAATACAGGGCCGGATTTAGCATTTTGGCGCCCCTAGGCCCAAATAATTTTCCGCCCCCTAGTCTGGTCACAGATAACATGCCCATAGGCCTAAGTTAATTGCTTGAATAACTTACCACTCCTCGTCGGAATTTTATCATTGCAAGTTTTTTGAAGAATTGACTCGTTTAGCCTTAACAAAATGCCGTCTTTAAACACTTTTAGCAATTTTATGCTTTTAGTAAATGCTCACGTTTGTGGGACTGAAACAAAACAACTCAACCCACCGAGCATTCCTGCAAAAAACATGGCCATTTATTCCAATTTCAGGCCATGATACCATAGATTAAACATACTCCTTTAGTAGATTTGTCTCATTATTGATTAGCTGAAAACAATCCTTGTTATTTAAACTTAGTTTATCCAAAAATAAAACGATATAATCATAAACAATAGGTGATATGATTATATTCTCCTGGTAATATTACAAGAAATGAAAACACACATCATAGAACTAACTCTAAAATAATAGAAACAACGTCAAAACTAACGTCCAGTGTCATTAACAACTAGACATAAAAAAAATTGAATTTACAATGTGATAGGAAGCCGACTTGAGTTATATTTAATCTATAGTGGTACTGCATCTAGGTTATATTTCCAAAGCAAAACAGAGCAATATTCCGGCCAACCATATCGATCCTTAGGTCTGAGGAGAAAATTACAGGATTAATGGTGCTTTGGAGGGTATTGAGTTTGTCGAAATCCTTTTGCAAACTGAGATTAATATTTTTTCGTTAATTTTAAAGATAAATTAATAATTTTTCTAAATATTCAACGCAACGTATTATATATTTTAACTTGATCCTGCAGATTGTTGTAAACTAATCAAAAGATTAGTCAATAACTTTTGTTTTGTGAGTTATTTGTTTTTTGTGTTTGGTGGTAACAGTGTCTAGCACGCATGCACCCCTAATCACTCAGATGAGTTGAGTAGCACAAGCAGCTAGTGGCAGTGCAGTGGCAACACGATGCATACCGCTCGGGCGCTCGTCAACATCCCTACAACCTACTCCCCCGTACCAATGTTCGTTACCAATGTTGTAACGAAATTGATGCGTAATTCTGAAAAATAGTTTAAATCTTCTAACAATTATTTCTTCTAATGAACTTCAGAATCAGAATGCTTTATTAGCCAGAGTTTTTCTTTATCAACTTGACTATTTATTTTTAGATATTAAAAAAAATTCCTCTCGGCCTTGCGCCCTCTGGGAGCTCGCGCCCATAGGCCCGGGCCTACCGGGCCTATTGGGAAATCCGGCCCTGGGAGAATAACTATGCTGAATTAACTGAGTACCTTCAAACTATTGAAGAGTAAGTAAGGTTGTATCATTGGAAAGGTTCATACAATCTTTGTAAGCTGTTTGTGTGGAATTATAAACCTTTAATACTTCATGATACTTTTAAGGCATATCCTAAAAAAAATCACAAGAAAGAATCTCAATGGGAAACCTTTTTAGAGATAGCTTTGTTTGAAGTTGTAATTTAAACAATAGATTTTTTTATTCTGCTGTTCCTTGGTTAGTATATTTTTATCCAGGAAGACATTTTCAATGACACACCCATACAGTTGAGTTTCATCAAAAAGTTAAAATGGAGGATATAATATTTCAGCAGAACCGAAGTTCGTGTAGTATCGTAAAAACTGATGAAGTATTTGTTTTGCCATGTGTATAAATACAAAATAACTTCCTTAATACATGTATAGAACCTTTAGAATAACTATAAATATTTAACAGAAATAAGTAAGATAGTATTAACAGTTTTCAGCATTTTTATATTTTATCAAGATCAGTCCTAGTAGGTAAGAAACATTCTAGTTCTAGATGTTTATACTTAATTTATTTTTAAGCTACAATGTAACACATTAAGTATGCATATTGTAATGGTAGCAATTGTTTTTTCAATTTCAACATCCGTTTATTTAGAGTATTTTTTCTTAGACGTTATTTTCTTTGCGTTTTCTGTCTCTGGGGTGCAATTTCCAGTTCAACTTCCTCATCAAAGATCTTCAAGTGTTTGACGTAGTACCAGACTCCAAAATCAAACATTGTTCCAATCGTGACAAAACCTGGAAACATTTCAGAATAATAAATAAATAATTACTTTAAAAAAGATTCTAGTGTGATAGGTATTTTTGTGTGAAGATATTGTATTTTGACAAATTGTACTTGTTAATTTATTTACTTGAAATATACTGAAAGGACAGTTGATGTATCGTAATAAAAAGAATTTTCCACATAGTGTTGTACCAACATCAATGTAAAGAACAATATGTGAACAACATTTTGTAGTAGTTTAATCTCTTACAAATTACTTATATCTATGTTTAAATTGCTTCAATGATCAAAACTCAATCAAAAATGTATTAGACCTACTAAATATACAGTTTGAACACATTTAACTGCGGTTCTAGAGAATACTTTATTTTCAATATTTCACTTCAAAACAAATTGAGGTCTATAAGAAATCTTAATAGCCTAGTTTAAAATAACACTTATATAATGGCAAAGGTTTCAAAACCGTAACGGATCAACAGTAATTTTTCAGCTTAGTTAGTTGTAAACGGTATAAAAATGAAATAAAAGCTATGTGTTGAACTGCAAATAAGTTCTATGGTAGTGTATGATGGTCAATAAAACTGTCTATACATACCTGCAGCAGTGAAGTTCATGAGATACCTCAACATCTCAGCATTGTATAACCAACAATTGCCGGTACCAGAGCATGTCTTGCCCCACACCATGCAGCACAAGTCTACAAAATACAACATGTTACCCCATACAATCAAATATAACACTTAGGCCGTCGACACACGGGAAGACTGTTTTCCAACTGAAATTGGCAACTAGTTGGACAAACTAGTCGCCAGCGTCCCGACCAATGTAGTTAGGTGGGACAGTACACACGGTGCGACTGCGATGCGACCAGTTGAGGACCAGTCGGCGATCAGTCGTTAAGCAACCGGACCTGCCGGTTGCTAGGTGATTTCAGTCGCCTGGTTTGAACAACTTTTCGCATATTTGTATTGCGCTTTTCAGGGATCGGGCATACCAACTGCGATAACTCTTCGTAAGTACTTTTTGACATCCTGTTCATAGACTGAAATTTTGCGTCTGTTTCTTTTAATTCAGCGGCAGCTACAAAGAGCCTACATTTAATATTTGTTTTAACATAAGGATGTACCCAATTTTCACTACCTTCTACGTTCTTGATTGTCTATAAAACACCAGGGCTTCTTAATCACTACCACCCACTTCAAACACCATACACAGTACACAGTATCGTTATAACCAAATTAGAACTCATTTACTGTCTCAACTCAACTACAGTCGCGCCCGTGTGCGGATTTAACCAACGCAACTGCAACCGTAATCGCGTCACAAAAAAGTTGGTTCAACTTTAGTTGGGTTTCAGTCTTCCCGTGTCGACCGCCTAAATATTGGTTTATGATGTATTATAGAGCACATTGTAGGTTTTACAGATTTATGCGAAGGCATCAGGCTTGCCTGAATGGGCAAGAGTCTGAAGAAACTAAACACTTTATATTGTATAAACAAAGGATTGTTATACTGATAGCATTTTCAACCAAGGAAGGGACAAAATCTTACCAATGAAGTAGCCAAACAGGATTGGTGAAGGAATGAAAGCAAACAAGCTGAGAAATGCTAAACCCAGCCCCATAGCTACTGTCTTGTCCTTTTCATCAACACATCTGAAAAATAAGACAAATTTAAACTTTAATTGTTAGATTTCTAAAATGATAAGTATGAAGTAAGCTAACTGTGAAAAACTGTGATTGAAAATAAAAGTAGGAATTAAAATCACAACTAAACCCACACATACAAAGATTTAAATGTTTTAAATTTATATTTTAGTAAAGGATCAAATCAAAGTGAACCCCCTGCTGTTGTAGTTCAAACCAAGTACCTGACGGAAACTAGGAAATTTGATGTTCGACCGGTGCCTCCGCTGAATTTCAGGATACACATGACTATCAGGAATATGAGGAAGTGTGAGGAGCAGTCCACAGGGCAGAGCCCCTCGGTGAGTACCCAGGGTTCCTCTGGGTCCTCCAGGGCTCCACCCAGGACCTCCAGGGAGTCAAGGGTCAGGTTGGAGTCAGAGTCCATGAGAGGTCTTGGAGGTCGAGGTACACAGGCACAGTTAGTGTACACCTGAAACACAATTGTCATTTTATATATGTCAGCCATAATATTTACAATAATCATATATTGGGGAGCGAGCAGATCTAGTGGTTAGAGCGCAAGACTTTGGTTCCTGAGGCCTCGGGTTCAAATCCCGCCAATCACCAATGGATTTTATCTAAGTGATAATGCCGCAACCCATAGGTCTAGCCTGAAGTAATGTGAAAAACAATCCAGGGCTCGTGCCCAGCGTCATAGGAAAAAAAAGGTAGAGGGTAAATAATATTTTTATGGTCGTAATAGAAAGAGTTAGACTTGGACAGGAAAAGCGGATCAAACATAGAACTACAGAATGATGTATCTCTACAAATCTTTAGTTCATAATCTAACAAACTAGGAATTTCAAAGCAATCAAACTATTCCAAACCTGGGCTTCATCCTACTAATATTATAAATGAGAAAGTTTGGATGTATGGATGTATGGATGGATGTATGGATGTATGTTTGTGACAAGTGAATGCGAAAAATACTGGTCGGATTGGGCTGAAATTTGGCATGATGATAGCTCACATTCCCGATTAACATATAGGCATATTCTTATTTCAAAAATCCTTTCGGGCTCTGCCCCAGTGGCTCTGGAGTTTCCCATGATAACCTTATGAGAAATGGAATTATTGAATCTTAACAGCTGTTTCAATTAAACAAGTTGGTTCTGTTCTATGATGTTCAATAGCATTAAAGTTACAAGGATTACCAACAGGGTGCAGCACTATTATTTCTTTTACATTTATGACAACAGCTAATTTGCAACCAAAAGGTGAGTGAGCGTAGCAAACGAACTTCAACCTGGAGACGAGTTAGCGTAGCGAACGAGCTAACCTGAAGGCAGCAAGTGAGCGCAGCGAACGAGCTCCAACCTAAAGGTGAGTGAGCGTAGCGAACGAGCTCCAACCTAAAGGTGAGTGAGCGTAGTGAACAAACTTCAACCAGGACGTGATTGAGCCATGCGAACGAGATAGGCTAATCTTGAAAAATTAAAAAGTTAAACGGGGCAAAGCCCGCAGGTTACAGCTAGTATTATCTTATAAGGAAAAATAATATTTTGAGAAAATAGGTCAAGATCAGTAATTTGAACTTTAAAGATCCCATAAAGTCTGGACGTTTATTGAATTATTGATTCTATTTAAAATATTTATGTTGTCTGATTTACTAAGCATATTTTGATAAATATACTTATTTCAGTTTTCCATGTGAATTGGTTAGTATCATGGGAACTAGTTATTATACTAGTAGTCAATTTTGTAAAAAAAATACCGATAGTTAGAATTTAAATACTTGCACTAATTTCAAAGAAGGCTATTATATGATTAGATTAAATTTTGTATGGCTTGCATGAAGGTGGTGTTTTAGTGTTAAGCTTGGTTAACAAGGTCCATCCTAACACTTCTTGTCTCCTCACAAGAACTTGCCTACCAGATTCTTTAGTAAATCTACCTTCATGTCACAAATACCTTACTACCCTGATTAAATTATTAAAATATGTAATACCTTTGACCCATTGGCAGTGATTTCATAGTCCTTACAGCCTGCGTGACATGGAGAGATGAAGGTTCTTCCGTCAGGAGAGCAAACTGGGGAATACTTGACATACTCACAGTTGCAGTCTGCGTTGCAAGGTGTTGTTGTGTCCATTCTACAACAGAAAATAATAAATTGACAACCAATATCAAATTATTGATAATCAAAACCAATTATAAATTACGTTTCTGTGGATGGTTTTAGAATCCACAGTACCAGTTAGTGAATAGCTTCCTCCTTTGTAAATGAGGTGGGTGTATAAAGTTATGGATGTTCCAATAATGCAGGGATATAATAATAAGAATTCCTTGATTGGAGATATATTTCTCAGATTCCCAAGAGATGCATAATATATCTCACAAGCCTCTGAATCCTGTTAACTTATATTTAAATCTTAAATGAAGTCTGACTTAGGTTCTTCACCAATTTTCCTCATTGCCATCACCCACCAAAAGTAAAATGTCCCAATCATGTGTCATGTCTTTTGTCACTTACTGTCCAGAAGCTAAGATGGCCCCTTGACGGTCATTGACTGGACAACCCAGAAAGGCGTAAGAGATGATTCCTAATACACTGATGGCTCCAACAACGACGTTCCATGCAGCCAAGAACCTTGCACTTGGCCTTACTTTGGAGATGAAAGCACCAGCAAACAATATTCCCAGGGCTGAGCACACGAGTCCGATGGCACCTGGAATTTGTGTTACTTATGTTAGTGGAAAAGCTGAACAGCAGGGTTGAAAAGCATCACAAAGTGAAAAGTCTTAAGCCGGCTCCCCATTACGAAAAGCAAGACAACTAGATTGCCGAACATAAAATATTTTGTGCTTGGCGGATGGCGCTTGTCTGGAGCCGCCTTTATACAATAAAAAAAGTATATATCATTTATTGATCTTCCATATATAATTAAATGGTACACTAAAAACTGTGATGCTGAATCCAATACCTGTAATAAAGGAAGCGAAGGATGCAGTCTGTTTGTAAATGGTCTCTATGTACTTGGGCATGAAAATCCAATAAGGCATGTATCCCATAAAGTAGAAAACAGAAGCAAAATTGTTGCACATCAAAGTCTTGTTTTTCAGGAGCCTGAGAAATGTAATTTTCATATCTGAAATAATCAATATATCATAATTAATCAAATTTGAAGGATCATTGCAGTTTGTTTCATTACAATTAGTATAAAAAAATGTTTCACTATGTTTTGAAATCTAGAATCTGATCTGGTTAGGTGAGAAGATGCCTAAAACATAGAAAAATTAGTGTTCAATCCTATTTAAAACTAGAAAATTACAAACAAAAAAACATAGAGAAATGTATAAACAGTCAAAACAAAGAAAAAATATAATAACCGTAGTACAAGTAGAGGGTATATGTTTAAGTATCCTCAACATTTGATATATACTTGAAATAACATCAAATACTGCACTTTGAACCACTATGAACCAAACTCTCTATCCATAGAGTGGATGTGGCATCGGCGCACACACTACTTAAGGGGGTTGAATCAACAGTCTTTAACCCATAAAACTTAGTTTCCAATGCAATTTGATCATTCTGATAGGTAGAAAATCAGAAAAGATACCTTAAAAATCAAACCAATCACAAATACCAATCAATCGATTAATAATTAATCAACCAATCTAAATTAACACAAACTCTCTATCCATGGAGTGGATGTGGCATCGACGCACACACTACTTAAGGGGGGTTTTGTGTTCTAGTATTACGCTAGTAATTGGGTTTCAGGACTGTGGTCTGTGGCCCTTGCCTCCGTAGTAGTTGAGGTAATGTTCAATTATGTACCTTTGAATGATGAGTGTGTTTCCTCAGGACTGTCATCAGGGTCTGCGGTGACGCCTGCTTTGCGACGCTCGGAAGCCTGTATCCTCCGAGCTGCGGCCCGTGGCAGAGACTTGGGGAATAAAGCGAGTATTGAAGCGGAAATAAACAGAGCTGCACCGATGACCAACCAACCTACATGCAAGAATATAATATAAAAAACCAATACTTCAATTTGTAGACACTTTTACGTAAGTGTTATACACCCTTAAGAAAATATTTTAATTATATGTTTACATAAATTTACTTACATTTTCCATTACAAACCAGTGATGAGAAACTAATTCATGAACCTTCTTCCATTTTTTCCCAAAATAATCAAACATATTTTTATACTTGATTTATTTAAACATGGATCTTATAAAATCTTACTTATGACAATCAAGCTGTCAAGCAAAGTACTCTAAAGTAATAGAGCATGCTACATTTATACAAGTGTGTCTAACTTCAAGTTTTCCAAAAGTAAAATACCGGGTGTCCGAAAAATAACTCCCTAGTTTTGATAAACGATTGTTTATTGTAGAGAATACATATTCTTATATCTAATACATGAAATTAAAGAGGGTTTACTCAAGTTTATTTTGACATTAGTACACCTCGATATGTGACCCATTTGTAGCTCTACAGATATCTAACCCTTATTCGATCTCTCTCCAAGTTTTAGTTAACATATCAGGTGTCACTGATTCTACTGCAGCTACGATTCTTTGACGAAGATGGTCAATGTCACGTATCTTTTCTGAATAAACCAAGTTCTTAACGTAACCCCAGAGGAAAAAATCCAGTGGTGTTATGTCTGGGCTTCTTGGAGGCCACGCGATCGGGCCAGCTCTCCCCATCCATCTTGCCGGGAAACGAGCGTTTAAGGCCGAGCGCACACGTTTTTTGTAATGGGGCGGCGCACCGTCTTGCTGGAATATTACTAGTCCTTTTTCCACCTCGATGTCATCCACCTGTGGAAACACGTACAGTTCAAGCATTTCACAGTAGATATCGCCATTTATAGTGTTTTCACAAAAAATAAAAGGTCCAACAATTCAATCGTTCATTAAACCGCACCACACATTAACCTTAGGCGAGTCTCGTTGGTGTTGAACAATTTCTCGTGGCTTCTCAGACCCCCAAATTCGGCAGTTGTGGCGATTTACAACCCCGTTAACATGGAACGTTGACTCATCAGTGAACAAAACATTGTTCAGGTAGTTTGGATTCTCATCAATTCTGTTGAGAATGTCCACAGCAAAATCTAACCTTAAGCGTTTATCATTTGGTTTTATTTCGTGGACCAGTTGGATTTTGTACGCATGTAATTTCAGTCTTTTACGTACCACGTCGTAGACAGTAGATCTTGGTAATCCCAATTGTAGACTACGACGCATTAGTGACGTCTTAGGGCTGCGTTGGCATGAGGCTCTGATTCTCTCTACATTCTCCGCTGAAACAGATGGCCTGCCCGGTCGTTTTCCTTTTAAAACACTTCCCGTCTCCTTAAATTGTTTTAACCAACTGCGAATTGATTTCGGATCAGGTGCACTGCCACCATACTCACGTCTGAAGTTACGTTGCACCGTAGTAACAGATTTTGTTTCCACTAACCAAATTACACACTGTGCTTTCTGCTGTGGAGTTGCCATTGCACTGACTGACAGTCAGACAGTCGAGTCTAGCGCTCGGCGCGGCGGCGCGGCGCGTGGTGGAACTACACGCTCAAGGTCAAACAGGTGTGCCAACCTTAATACCAACGTACGAAACTAAAACTTAAGAGCATACTCAACAGGCCCAAAGAATTATTTTTGTCCATTCTAACGAATACTGTCCTCAGAAATTTGATAAAACTAGGGAGATATTTTTCGGACACCCGGTATATAAGAATCCTACATTTATTTGTTATTTTTTGTAAGTTAGAGGAACAACTCTATAAATTTAAATAAAATTAAAAGCTTTCTGTATTATTTACAACTAATTGATAAATAAAAATGGCAATAATATTATTGTAACTATTGTGATTAGGGTTTAGAAGTGATGTAGTCGTTTTCGAAGCTATATACTTACCAGCCCACCACGCTCCCAGCCAGCGAGGGTCGGACGGAGTGATGGTGGGGGTGAGAGAAGGGGAGATGTATGTGGTAAGACAAGCGGATGCTAAGGAGTAGCCGATAGCTGGACCCAACATGCGCAAGAAGTAGGAGAGACCTGTAACACAAATACACGTGAAACATGCACAAGGAGTTGTGGACAACGTCTTAAACAACCATTCTCAGTGCGATTAAAATTGAAACTTAACATGCAATGTGTTTTGATCAGCTTAAATCCTAAGGAGTTGTCAATTCAAATAAAGTCTTTAAAGCCTTAATCTTTAAATCAACACTTGAATCACAAATGAGATGGGATACAACTGAGATGTAACTAAAATATGATGGAGGATGGGTTAAATGAACGAGATGCTTTTTGCAGATTTATCACTGACTTACACCCTGGTTACATGAGCGCCACGTTTGCCAAACGTGCGTTAGTCAAGTACCTAGGAACAAATGGGATTGTTCACTTGCAAAATGGGACCAACGTCGACAAAACGCGACGCTTGTAGTTTCCATTTCAAACGCTACGTTTGCAAAGCGCTTCTAGCTCCATAGTCCCACTGGAGTAGTGACTATATACAGTATAGCTGGCTCCAGTTTCTTACCATCAATAACTAATAACTCGTCTCAAGATCAAACCGGCAACCTTTCCGATTGTACTATTAGCAGAGGTGCTCAGCAAAGTTGATACATCATATCATACCATAGCTATGCATTTCTAAGTAAAATCTGTGACACAATAGATTAAATAATCAAAATCTTATCAAGTTCAGAATTGTATTCTACTCCAGATTCACTATGATTACAAAGGCTTTACGGTTCACATCTTCAACTCAAAACAATTTGTACAATCTTATAATAATAATCTTCAACAACTTACTGACAAGTGCAGGGGTCTTTGACTTCTTGATGTTGTCGTCCATGTAAGACACTCCCAGAGTGTAGTACAGAGAACCACCAACACCACTAATCAGCTGTGCCAGGAAGAGTATCGCTTGAGGTGCCAGGTTACCTGAGTTGTCATCACATTCCGGACCAAGGGAGTCACTTTGGCAAACCAACTTGCGGTTCTGTTTATCTGAGCAAAGAAAAGATAAACAAATTAGACACTAAGAAATTTAAAACAGAAAAGGTGTTCTTGAGGATTTTTGTGAGTAGAAGGTTTATATAGGCAAAAGTAAATCAAATTTTATGGCTTACTAATTGTAAGCTGACCATCTTTTAGTCATATGTCATTTTGAAAAATCAAAGAAAAAATAAGCTTTTGATAATAGCACGCTTGTTCAACTATCCAAATTCAAAATCCTTTATTTCTATCTAAACATATTTATGGGTATCATTATCCATGTGCAGACTATGTTTTCTTAGAACAATTTGTGGCTACAGCCAGTCAAAATTTGTTAGATGGTATGGCATATCAACTCAGTATCCCTCCAATACGTACTAGTATTATACACAAATTAAGCAGCTACATGTTCATTTACCCATGAGGAATTCAGTTGTATTGGCATCATGGTGGGATCCATATTCCTCTGTAAGTGTGAGTGCGTTCTCTCCAGGACCGTACAAGAAGTGTGGAAGTGCGTTCATCAAACAGAACGCCACAACTGTGTATACTCCAAATGCCATCCACCGTGGTCTGTGGCCCTTGCCTCCGTAGTAGTTGAGGAATAGACACAGAAACAGCTGACTTATGTCACAACCCACCATAATGATGCCTGGAGACAGATAAAAACCATTAATTATGACACAGGAAACTTTGAAACGTTTGAACTTTCCTGAGGAATATTGTGGCTATGGCAAAAAAGCATAGCTAGGCAAACACTCATGGAATGTTATGAAATATTAGATATAGGATTCAATTTTTGGCAAGTCAATACCAAACGTCCAGACACAAACTCGGCACTAGATACTTTTTCCGTGTTGATACTTTACTTTGAAATGGCGACCAAAGGAATGTAGGTAATTTAAGCCAAGTATGAATGGAGATGAGTGTAGGGATGAGTGGCGCAATCTTGTAGTCTTGTTACTGACTAAGGCCGACATATTCCTTAGGCACAGCTGTTAATTAATAGCCCATACAGCCAATGGCAACTGAGGGACCTACAGTTTATTTCGGAATCCGAACCACATATTTTTCCTTGGTATTAACGAATTGGTCTAATTATCAGGATAGCACTATGCATAGTCGTAGTACTCACAATTGTATAGTACACTATTTGGAAATTTACACTACTATCATTACGATATTTTCCTTAAATTGTTCATTATTCAGATGTCAGATTGATGTATAGAAGTTTTAATAGCAATTATGTTTGTGGATGCCCAAACTAAAATGTCATGGCATCAAAACAAAGGCTAATATAAATTATGGATTTAAATTTATGGGTTTTTAGTTTCCTTTTAGTTTGACAATGGATTTTGCATTCTTACATTGCTGGAGACAATCCATTTTAAGGAATGTTAAGTGCGGTTAAACTTAAATGCTTCATTTTTGTTGTTGGTTATTTTACAAACTTTTACAATAAAATGTTTATGGGGTATCTCAGAATCTGTCATGGAATACACACACCATTGAGTATACACACACTATTTTATAGTATGAGAAATATAGCCTACTTGCAGTTTCCAAAGATAATGGTTTAGCTGAAAAATAAAGAACTGTGTAGAATATAATTTAACCTGGCTTTAGTCTCTTAGACCTTACAGAAACAAGTAATTATTGTCAAATATTGCTGCTGTCCATACTGGATTTGAAATTTTTGAGAGAGCATGATTGGAAAATGTAAGTACAAAATCTACTCAAACCTCAAACTATGTCAGCTGAACTATGTGAGCACTCCATGTTTGTGTTAAGAAAAATATCTATTAGACAAAAACTTAACAAACAATAGCATTATAAAAACTCACCAGTATTTGTGGTTGGAATTTTAAACCGTTTTTCAATTGTGGTGATGGTTCCGTTCAAGTAGGCGTAAGAGGAAGACATGACACACCCTACTAAGCCATAAAAGAACACGTACACCTTCTTGTTTGCAAACATCTGCATTAAGGAACCCTTTAAGCACCATATTCCACAGGATATCTCGTCCGATCCTTGCAGTTCCAAAGCGATATCACTGAGTCTTCTAACCTTTGCGTGGGGAGTTCCAACCCCGTTGTCTGGTTTGATGTTTCCATTCTCCCCTTCGAGAGGTCCTTTTCCATTCGGAACATCCGGAGTTTCATCCAGAAGGGGTTCCTCCTCTGGAAGGTTCGGTGTTCCATTTTCGTTAACTTTTTCATTACTTTCCTCGGATGCCACCATGATTTTAAAGTATATAAAAACGTTTGATAAAAATAATTGAATAGCTTAGAGAGCTTTACTAGCAAAGTTGTTACTTAAAATTAAAAATCTTTTGTTGTGATTAAAAATGTAAAAAACCCCACTTTCGAATGACCAGATGTGAAGCTCATCTTTCTCTATTGCCTGCAAACGGAGTGGCGTAATTTTGATATTTCTATTAGCTTTACAAAATCCTTGATTTTTTTCTTTTATCACTTCTGTTTAATCTAGGATCCCTTTAAGACCTGGGACAAGGCTATTAGGTTTGCTCCACGAGTTCTACTGTGTCTCTTATCTTATCATAGTCATATATTTTGGTGGATTTAGGAATTTAGCTAAACTAACAGGTTTTGACACTTTATGTAATAAAAACCTTTAAGCATTTCCGGACCTACAATCCATGTCCTTTTCTCTGTAACGTTTGGATTTCAAATTATATTTTAACCTTACCAGTTAAAATAGATAAATGTCAATTGTGTAGCAATCTTAACATATACAAGAATACCAAAACAAGTGTTTTCACAAAAAAAAACGTAGATATCTTTAAGAGTGTGTAAGGGAAACTGGAGTGGTGCGTAAACATTATTGTATAACGTAACTACGATAACGCAGGTTGACCCCATGACCAGGGGCTATCATAGGAGATACTAACAGGGAAACAGTCTAAGGGAATTGATACATTTAGAGTAAGACAAGAGTAAAAACAAAAAAAAGTCTTAACGATTAGAATCATAAAAACAATTGGCTTCAAAATGCATTGATAATGGACTGAGTCATGGTGTCTTGATGAAATGGTTGCAGTCTTTAATTTTGTACTAAATGATTCATTATCTTAGTTAGTATTGATGTAAAATAAATTGGTACAAATAATTTTTATGAGAAAAAAATATCTATATATGGTGTAGGCTACTTTCAATTGATTCTTCTAGTATGGTATCAAATATTTGTTTTAATTCAATTTTCTTATGTATAAAAAGATCTGCAAATTTGCATCTCTCATCATTCCAAAATTCTGAAAAACAAAATTCCTTTTTTTGAGAGCAGAGTTGGCTTTTTGTTCATATATTGTATAAGATCCTTGTTTACCTAGTTTTATTGTTTAAGATTTTGTTTGGTTGTGTTTAATCTGGCATTTGAGTTTAGACCTGAACCATAAAGGGTCTGTTTTAACATAATAGTGGAGTAGCTTGAATAGTTATACCCTTCATGGAGATCTTAACAGTAAGTACCTAATTATTTTTCAACCTAAATCTTGGAAAAATAAACGTCTTCTACAACCTGACACATAATTTCTCCCATTAGCTATTCAACAACCTTTAAAATGGGTAGGCTGTTGTAGTAGTAACTATGATATTTTATGTAGAACATCACAAAAATTGCAACTTTTGATCCGTAATTTTTACAGCATTAATGTAAGAATTGTAGCATTTTCTTTAGAGTTAAAAGGACCATGACACACTAAATTTTATTAAAATGGTTTTAGCCGTTTTTGGGAAAATCTGATTTTAGAGTCATATTATTATGAGAAAAATAACCATTAAAAATCTAAAATTTAAAAAAATAAAATTTTTGATGTGATTTTATACATTTGGTAGGTACATACCAAATTTATCAAAATTGGATCACAGGTGTCGTCTGTAGCTCTGTACACATCCACACAAACACAGACATCACATCAAAAACCACCTTTTAAGGTTCAGGTGGACCGGAAAAGTATATTTCCACCCAAAACTCTAACTGCAAAATATTGATGAAAACAACAGTTTTCCCATATTACAACGAATAGCGGGAGGAAGTGAAAATATTGTACAAGTAAATAAATATATGCATAACATCACATAACTTATAGATGTAGTAATGTATTAAAATGTGCCTATCATTGAAGGCAATGTTTTGATCCCCACATGAGTTTTATTTGTCATGGAAAGTCCACAACCAAGTAGGAAAATGTATTTGAAGAAGAGGAAAAAGAGAAAAAGTTCTTCCAGTGATAACCATACCTTTTTTGTTTGCTTTGGAAAAAACTTAACACTTCTATAAAGTATGACATAGGGACATAGGACATAGGACAAATATGGGAAGGAACAATTTACCCAACAAAAGAAACCCATGTAGGCTATTTATTATTTTTATTTATTTATTTTTGTAAATACAGTAGTTGGAGTCTTAAGCTTAAAGTGGGACCACAATTTCATAGAGCAAATAACATTTTTTTATTTCCAATTTTTTGTGATTTCTACAGCATTTATTGAATGCATTTTTTATGGTTCCAGCTGGACCAAACTGGACCCAGCTGTTCCTGATCATTTGGCTATAAATTAATAATCCTAGCAGATGAAACAGCTGATCTTAGTAAGTAAAAACACTTATTTACAGATCATCACATACCATTCTTCACTCATCTTTCACTCATATTTGGGTTAAAATACAGACCTAAGTGGTGCCCCATTTCAATAAATGATAATTGATACAATTTTTTGTTTGTTAGATAGCATAATTGATTACTCATAACCCAATGACAAATGGCATCTAAATCTGAAAATTATCGAGCTTAGAATATATCCAAGCAACCTTTAGATTTGAAGGTGAGCTCTTAACTGCTACCCAAACTATTGGAAACTAGTTAAACTTATTCCCAGACGTTTAGAAACCTCATGGCGTCTAGTCTTTTAGTTTCCTTTTGTCATTCTTCAAAACATTGCCTTAAATAATCTCTTCTGTACAGAAAATCACAACCATTATTCCAGCTGTGCCTCATTCCTAAACAATAGTTATATAAAGATATAATCATCATAACTGTTATATAATAGATAATACTCTAGTGTTGGTTATACAACGAACACACAGCTATTCTTGAGGATAAATAATTCTCGAAGGAATAAAGGAAATAAAATCAAACATTTGTAAATATATTGAATTTATATTAATCAAAATTGAAAATATTTAACATCCAAGTTAAACAGTTGCACTGTTTGAGCTGCATTTGATACAAAATGGACTAAAAAGCTTTTGGTTACAATTTCTCCTCATCAAATTGTCAATATAAAAATGCTTTAAACTATTTACACAATATGGCACGACAAAGACAGAATACAATAATAATGGTCACCTTCCAAATCATTAAAACTAACTACCTATTATTTGGCTGAAAAAATATTTAACTCAAAATACAGATTTGCTTGGTAAAATTTAAAAATACATTTTACAAATTTGATATTTTAAAATCTACTTTCTACAATATGGCTACGATACATTAATTTCAAAGTTTAAGCTGGGTTTTCCTAGACGCGGAGTCGGCCAGCGGAGAGCGGACAACGGAGAGCGGACTCAGCTTGTCTTAGGTAATTTAATGTTACTGTTTTCCTAGCAGCGGAGCGGAATGCCATGTTAATTTCAATTCCGCTCTCCGTTGTCCGCTCTCCGCTGGCCGACTCCGCGTCTAGGAAAACCCAGCTTAAAATGTTAAACTTGAGAAGGATTTCAATTTATATAGACCCAGATGAACAATACAAATTAATTCAGGTAATGTTTATTTTTAGCGGTTTTTCCTTTTTTTTACAATTTTACACTGCAATCAATACAGCTCATAGATAAAATTGAATACTTAAAAATTTAGACTGAGATTTGTAATTTTTGGGTTATAAATTTATGATTTATTCCACCAAAAATGCTACAAGGCACAAATGTGTACTGAAATTTTAACACTAACTATTACAGTAGAGTCCCGCAAACTCAACACTCGATAAGCCGGCAGTCTGGATAATTCGGCCATCACCTGGATTAGAAAATTTGTGATTTTTATGTCCGAGTTAAACAGGGGCTCAAGTCAAACCATTGGCAACTCCTACCAAGGATTTATTTTACGATATCTGATGACTTAATACTGACTTGTAATATAAATATAAATACAGTAAATAAGGCAGCTAAAATTGTATTGTTCTTACTTTTAACCCTAGTTCCCGATTACCCGGCATTTCACAAATTCAGCACCCTTCCAGTCCACATTACGCCGAGTTTGCAGGACTCTACTGTAGTTTAAAAAAACATAAAGTACCTTAATACAAGAATATACAGAGCCAAAAAATAACCAAAAATGTTGAATGATAAAAACTAACAAAACGAGCATAAAAATAGTAAATTAAATTGTAGCTCGTTAATTAATATTTAGTTTGTGGAATCAGCAGACATAGACAAACTCTGCCTGTGTTTCTTCTTTGTTTCTGTAGACTTTAAATGACAATTTGGTTGATTTAGACACTATACATAACAAATGATTTAGAGGTTAATTGTACAAACAAATTTTGGTTTGTGATGTTTTTTTTATGATGAAAAGATGGATGAAAAGACATAATGATGGTAAGAACTATGTCCAATTATATCCTTATGGTAACACACATGTGTCCTTAATGGTAACACAAAGCTGTTTCAGAAACCAGAGCATCATTGTTTAGCCATCATATAAAATCTAAGTTTGATGAATGATGATTTACATTAATTAACTATATACACTTTTCTTGAGGTCTTTTAAGTACTTCCGAGAAGAAATTGACATTTTTCACTTCCTTTGAGTCTTCGCTCTTTGAGCAACCATTTCCATTTCAACTTCTTCATCGAAAATCTTCAAATCCTTTACATAGTACCAGACCCCAGCGTCGAAAAGCGTCCCTATTGTCACAAAGCCTGAAAATACATTTTACATTTAGAATATATTGTACTTGGTAAAGCTATCCTTTTTTTGAGGAGATTTAGATTGAGTAGATTTGAGGAGAAGTAAGGATAAGTTCTGTCCAATGAACTTAATTTAAATTCATGTTTTTATTTTCGAGCACCTTAGTCAAATATGTTAAATGTAATAAACCCAATTAAAATACCAATTTATGTTTTAAAAATTATGCCTACAAAATTAGATTACATAAAAACACTAGTTAACAGTTATTTTTCAAAATTTTTTCGGGGGCGGGGCACCACAGGTCCCCTGGCACTGGGGGGCGACTTCGACCATCCCTGCTTCAGGGCACTCCAAACCTGGCTACGCCACTGCCTGGAGATACTATACATTGGCACCCTTATATCAAATTTAATAACAATCTGAAAGACATGTGTTGTCTGAACACACATATTGATACAACTAACCTGTAGCCGTGAAGTTGAGCAGGAACCTGAGGGACTCGGCATTGTAAAGCCAACAGTTGCCTGTCCCTGAACATGTCTTTCCCCACACCAGGCAAGTCTTGTCTGCAACACCATATATCATACCCACTGCACCATTTGATTGTCGAAAGTCAATATAATAATAAGCCTTAAAATCAAATGTTTGTTTGTCCGATTGTATTAAACTTTGGAAAATTGATCTCTATTATGTCTGGAAAGGTTCTAGCCACAATTACACAAAGCCAGTGAGCGGGTAAGTTATACCTGCTTCTGGTAACTTTGAATACGCTACAGACAAGTAACCTGTCCCGTCCTGTCTGTCCTACAGGCCTCGTGTAAACACGGATAGTGTTCTGCTCCTGCCAGACTGCCAGACTGCAGTCTGGTTTTGTCCTTGGTCGGCCTCACGGGCATGTAAATGATTTTGTAATTATACATGTTTTTGATCTGGTTATGACGTGTATGTGTGAAGTAATTTTGACGATGGCTTGTGCAAGAGAATATGTTTGACATATGATGACTGAAGAGAAGATTTGAAAATGGGGTTGTAAACCCGAAACTATAGTCATCCACGACAATATAGGACTGATTGACGACAGGTTAGTAACCTCATTTTATGTCTATTATATACTCCATCCACAAAGTTTATGCGGTTTGAGGGGAAGCGATTCCATCCCCTTCACCTAACCCTAACCTTGAATCCACAGCCGACAGCTGATCAGCTGATACATATCTTGAAAAAGTGGTGATGAAATCCAGGAAACCTTCGCCTTAAACTGCCTAAAGTTTGTGTACGGACTACTTTAGCTAAGAGAGTGGTGCGATATTGTGGTTCTACAGAGTGGTGGATAGAGGTTTTCTTAAGTTGCTTCAAAGACCTATATACCTTCTCTACATTCTTTCCATTCCATGGATAAAGGATAAAGCTACTGATAAAAAAAATATATTTCATCCATATTGAAATGGGTGTTTTGACTGACAATCAAGGACCAGAAAGGGAAACTAGAAGATATAATTTTGTTCCAGATGTCTTTAAAATAAACACCTCACAATTAACCAAGAAATCTCTTTTGAACACTGCATTGCATTGATGTAACACTTACCAATGAAATAGCCAAAAAGTATGGGAGAAGGTATGAAGGCAAACATACTCATAAGCATGAGGCCGAACCCCATCGCAATTGGCTTATCTTTCTCCTCCACACATCTGGAACATAAAATCCCATGGGTGACTGATCAGTTAACAATCAGTACCTAATAACAATAACAATAATATCAATCAGTTAACAATAATTAGCTATTGCTATTCATTTATTAAGTATTCATTAACACTCCTGATATACTATACTATGGAATATTTTTTTCTGTTTTTACTAATACTGGCACAGACATTGCTAATGTACTTTAATTACCTACTTAAAATATTCAAAACGCGAAAAACCCTTTCATATTCATTCTGTGGATTTAAGAATGCAATCTTTGTAGCTGTGATTGTTTTCCTCTTTTTTATTCTACCTAAGAACTCGTTTTATACCTTCAGATCAAGTAAACTTGTAAACTCAATTAAGACTTCAAACCCCATTCTGTTCACTTTTCAATCCCTTTTTCTCCTTAAACCTTTTTTATCCATTCTTACCCATTTTATCTCATACAAAATCTACCCTACTTACAATATATAACCATCACTAACAAAAAAATGTACCTGACTGAAACAAGGAAATTTGAGGCTCTCCCTGTAGCTCCACTGAACTTCAGCATGCAGACGACGGCAAGGAACATGTAGAACTTGGTGGTGCAGTCCACGGGGCACGGTCCTGCAGTGATGTACCACGGGACATCCTCTGCATCTCCCTCAGGACCTCCCAGGAGTCCCTCCTCCACTAGGGAGACAGGAGGGTCCGGGGTAGGCAGGAAGGGAGGGCGAGGGGCGCAGGAGCAGTCCGTGTACACCTGGAACATGGTGGGGAGACTAAGTAGTGTAAGTGAAAATAGAGGGTAGTTAAGGTAAGTCATAGTCTCAACAAAGCAAAGAAATATTACAAAATAAAATCTCCATTCAAAAGCTGTTTTAACATACTTTTTCCTTCAAATCAGAATTTCGTTAAATGCTATCCAACTGCAATTCTGGGTCCAGATTCCCTTTTAAATTTATGGTTTTTGATCAAGGATAATTCTTGACAATTTTACTAACAAGGTTAACATTTTTTGTTAAAAAAACATTGAAAAAATACAGAAACAAATTGGAACAAAAGAAAGTAGGAATCTAAGTGACAAAAGAAAATTTAAAAAAAATTAGGAAGTAAAGAAACAAGGTGGACAAGGTGTACACACACTTGTCTGAACAAAATGATTAAGAAATATGTCATTCTAAAAAACGGTCTACTTGGTAGAATGCAGTAGTGATGACTTGTGCACCTTTATTACTCAAAGCAGTTTTCCCATTTTCCAGGACTTTTTAGTAAAAGTATAATGATCATGGACAACCGGATTCAGGTTGGAATCATCAAAAACCTACCAAAATTTTCATATGTTCGAACCTGCCACCTCCTATTTACCAAGCAAGCACTGTAACCACCTTACCAGTCCAACTAAGGCAGCATTCTTCAGAGTAGCAAACATATAAGAAACAAAAAATACACTACATAAAATAAAATGGAATTTATTTACTACTTACCTTGGAGCCATTGACGAGTGTCTGGTAGGACCGACATCCAGCATGACATGGAGAGATGAAGGTTCTCCCATCAGGAGAGCAGACTGGGGAATACTTGACATAGTCACAATGACAGTCTTCATTGCAAGGCGCTGATGTCTGCAGTCTGAAATCACAAACTGCAAATTCAATTGCGTAAAGTAAAAACTGATTATAGAGTTTAATTTTTAGTCGAGGAAGACAGAATATAAAAAGTTAAGATCTGAATTTAAATTGCTATGTAGGTATTGTTTTTAAGAAAAGAGAGTATTTTCCCAATTAATTACATCCGCCATAAATTTAAACAAATTACCATTTTTTTCTATTGAACAAATACAAGATACATTAATTTCCATTTCTTTCACATCATCACGTCACATAAATTATCAGGGGTTCTCTAGGGTTAAATTATGTTACTGACATACAAATTACTTATCCCAAAAACATTACTTTCCTTACTTGTTTACTATCTACCAGAGAGTTAAGATTCTCAATTATTCAATAATCACTCGGATGATATTATTTGCCTAAGAGGTAGAGTAAGATACGCACTTACTCGCCAGAAGAAGTGATAGCGCCCTGTGTGTCATTGACAGGACAGCCCAGAAAGGCGTAGGAGATCATCCCCATGACACTGATGGCACCGACCACCACGTTCCAGGCAGCGAGGTAGCGTGCACGAGGTTTGTACTTGGAGATGACAAGACCTGATATGAGGATTCCAAAGGCTGAAAACACCAGCCCGACCGTACCTGTGGGAGTCAGCATGTGAGTGGAACAACTTAAAATGTTTACGTGTGATAAGCACTGAATAAACTTGACCTGCTTACTCCCCTGTGTAAGACTATGGTATAATCTATGAGTAAAGATAAAATATTTTTAGAAAATAATTGAGACTATTTGTGAGTAGGGTAACTTACTTAAAATATTTCTGGACTACCTTGTTAGCTGGATTTTTTTATTTTGAGAAACCTGTTCCTGTTAGCAAAGCTGAAGGGGAGCTTAGTGGAATCCCGTTCATAGAATTCTCTGATTACGGATAAATTTTCTAAAATTTAAACTGAATTTAACAGTACATAGAATACTAGAGCTGGAGTGTTGTTTTACTAGTTTCTCTTGTTCAAAAGTTGGCTGAGAAGAAGAATGACAGTAATTGTGGTGGAAGGAGAGTTAATAATCTTAGTGGCTGCCTCTGATGATCTTTTGTACAATAGTAACTTTACTAACCAGAATATCTTAATATATTCTGAATAAAATAAGTTTTCTAGTATAATTAAGATTGTTGTTTTACAAAGTTGAATGTGGGAAGCTTAATACTGGAGGGACATAACAATTTTGTTCATTCACCTGTTATAAAGCTCGAAGCTGATGCCGACTGTTTGTACATAGTTTCAATGTACTTTGGCATGAAGATCCAGTATGGCATGTAGCCCATGAAGTAGAAGATGGCAGCAAAGTTGTTACACATCAAGGTGGGGTTCATCATGAGTCTCTTGAAGGTTTTCATCATATCTGAAATGTATTAGAATAATTTTAAATTCATTTTTTAAAACTTTACTCTTAATTTTAATTTTGTAAATTGTTTGTAAATTCTTTTGTAAAATACACAGAAAACGTCTGGAGCTTGACTCGTTTCCTGCAGGGTAGTAATTTTTTTTCAATTTAACCTTTATTTTTAATATTGTTATTTTCTTGTATCTGGGCAAAAATTCCTAATTTAGAACAACTCACAAAACTTAAAACTGTCCCGACAGCTTTCACCCTTCATTTAGGTGGGCTTTTCCCACCAAACTGCCATCACAGACTACTGAACTCCTTATAAACTACACACAGACCACCAAAATGAAATTCTAGCACAGTCAAGCTTGCACAGTTTCCTGATTCGGAATACAACACATTAGACCACTCAATACGACTGAAAGTTTACTGCACTAACATGGTAAACTCAATGTTAACTAGTTAGCTTGTCTTCTAAGGGGAGCGAGCTGGTCTAGTGCACGGGACTTAGTTTCCTGAGGTCCCGGATTCAAATCCCGCCAAATAAACAGTGGATTTTGTTTAAGTGATAATGCTGCAACCCCTAGGTCAATTCTGGGCTCGTACCTAGAGGTAAAAAGAAAACAAAAAACTTAGTCTTCTAGGTTGCAGCACTTGTCAGAAAAGTTTTGCACAGTTTTGTCGAGTTATGCTTGCATAACCAGTTGATTGTGAAAGTAGATTTAATTTCCTAACTTATAATACCCAATGTATTGGTTCTTTGTGCCAAACCAACCTTGGAATGAAGCTGGTAGTTCAGGCTCCACAGATTTCTGTTCTTCTATAGCTGCCTTCTCAGTTGCTAACATTTTCCTGGCAGCAGCCCTCGGTAGTGTTTTGGGGAAGAGCGCCAACAGGGAGGCAAACATGAACAACAATACTGCTAGAACCAGCCATCCTGGAAATAAATAGAAAAAATAAACTTATTTACAAAACATGATACATTAAATTCTAAAAAATATTTTGAGCTGATTCTATCTAACTTTGTATGCCTTACTTGTATACTTATTAACATTAAAATTTATAACTCTAAGATATCAAGTTTTCAGTTTATGCTTCCGATACAGATACAACAGAGACAATTAATATTTTTAAGCTGTTTATCCAAATTAAGTCCGTTATTTAGTAAATTAACTAAGTATAAGTAAAGTCATTAATTGATTAGGATTTTTTAAATGTTTGGAACAATAATCCAAAATAGTGTTATGGCTTCTTTCTAGGGGGCTTCTTTCTTTCTTGTTATGATAAGCTCGATCCTATGTTATAAACTCTGATGACTACCAGGAAAGCAGACCTCTCTTAAGGGGAAATGTTATTAATACCACTGCTTAGTTTGATGTAAAATATGTTTCCAAAAGCACTATTGATTAGGTAAAAACACGTGTGTGCAATAATTACAAATTGTATACTTGCCTAGCCACCAGGCCCCAAGCCACCGAGGATCCCCCATTTTGATTGTTGGAGTCAGAGATGGTGAAATATAGAGCTTCAAACAAAAAGAAGCCAACGCATATCCAATGGCTGGGCCCAACATGCGGAGAAAGTAGGAGAAACCTGGAAATAAATTAATCAGATGAGTACTACTACTTCATTATTTTTTTAAATGAT
Organism: Macrosteles quadrilineatus; assembly: GCF_028750875.1. Classification (NCBI taxonomy): domain Eukaryota; kingdom Metazoa; phylum Arthropoda; class Insecta; order Hemiptera; family Cicadellidae; genus Macrosteles; species Macrosteles quadrilineatus. The sequence continues at coordinate 125,484,616 of NW_026542596.1, forward strand.
CTAAAATGCTTCTAAAAAGTGTAAAACTGTATGTTTATCTTTTGGCATCACATTTGAATCTGCAATATAAAACCAAACTTCTCATTTTCTGAGTGTTAGAGGCAAGAATGTTTAACATTTCCCAGTACTGTACTTATCTATACTCACTGACTAGTGCAGGAGTCTTTGACCTCTTGATGTTGTCATCCATGTACGACACTCCCAGCGTGTAGTACAGTGAGCCCCCCACCCCGGACACTAGCTGTGCTGTGAACAGTATGATCTGCGGGGCCAGGTTAGCCTCCGCCACATCACACCCCGCCGACCCCGCCGTCTGACACAGGATCTTGCGGTTCTGCTTCTCTGCAACAATCTTATTGTTTACCTGATGGGGCATTTTTTTCTGTTGATATTTATACCCTACTCTTAAGTATTCATATCTGATCATATGGCTGTCCCCTTTCAACTCCCACACAAAATCCCTGTCCAAAACTATTCAGGTCTATTGGATCTGAGGAAAGTTAATTCCACCTACTTATGACAATGTGTCACTGAAAATTAAAAAGCTTAAAAAGTGAGCCTTGAGAAGAATCCCATGATAAAATCCACCTATCTAAATGGGAGGTTGGCCTCCATCAATTGGGTAGCTGTTTTTAGTGGAGGCTCCTAAAATGTGCAAGTATCGATTTTTTATTGTTCTGTACAGCATGAAGAGTACAGTATAGTACTTCGATCAAAGTGACAATCTTACAAAATTTGTAGCCTTATATAAAAAAAGTTTTCTTTGAGAACATTTTTTTAAATATCTACAATAAAGCAAGGTTTGGAGATATTTTGAAAAATATTCTCATGAAGGCTAAATCTACGAGGCAAAAAATCCAGATTTGTAACGCCCCATCAAGTAAGTAAAGCAAGGTTTACCGATAACTGCAGCGGTGGTGTTCCCATCGTCATAGTGTCCCCCGTACTCCACGGTGAGTGACAATGCGTCTAGTCCTGGGCCGTACAGGAAATGTGGCAGAGCATTCATGAGACAGAACACCACGACAGTGTAGACACCCAGGGCGATCCACCGAGGCCGATGTCCTCTACCTGCGTAGTAACTGAGCACCACAGAGACAAACAGCTGGCTGATGTCATTGCCTACTGTGATGATACCTGTGCAAACACAGAGGACTATGTAAGATAAGAAAGATATAAGAAAGCAAGGTATGCCATAGAGTTTAGAGAAATTGCATTCATTGGGTTGTAGATTCATCCAGAGAAACACTTTAATGAAGACAATAATCAATAGTCAAAGGACATACTTGGAAGATGGCATCAAAAAGCATAGGGAAATTGAAGAAGACGATTTAAGGCCAGAGAAACTAAAACAATGAAAGAAATACACAATAATAAACTGCAAAAGACGCATCAAGTTGGAGGGCATTCAAACACACAGAAGTGTTTCTTCCTCACTCTTCATTTTAAGTGACGACTCAGAGAAGTAAGATACAGAGGAAACACGTTTATGGGACAACCATGCGCTTTCAGCTCTGGTGTGTTGAGCCGGAAATATACTTGTGACAAGCAGGGAAGAGCCCGAGCAGCGAGCTCTATGCGGAAATTTCTATCGCACAGGGTAGAGAGTCTTCCTTTACTGTGAGCGTTATTATTATTTTTACCTACCCATTATAATTATTATCATTTGAGATGGGAACACCACCTATGTGCGTATTTTAACCCAAATATGAGTGAAGGATGAGTGTAGGTGAGGCCTTGTGTAGCTTTGTTACTGACTAATACTATATGGTATCAGCTGTTTCATTAGTAAGGAACATTTATTAAAAGCCCAATGATCAAGAACACCTGGCTCCAGTTTCAAACCATCAAAGAGTAGAGGGGTGGTGTTGGACTTTGCCCTAGACGCTAGATACCACATAAGTGTACCATAGAGTAAGAGTGTATCCTCTATTCCTAACTTCTCTGTGATGAATATAAAAAATTTATAGATGAAAACTCAGGTATAAATTCTTCAAAATGTAAAATGAATGCAAAAGACAAAATTAGTTTACCTGTTGTTTTGCTTGGTATTTTAAACCGTTTCTCCAAGGTGGTGATTGTGCCGTTGAAGTAGCTGTATGAGGCAGAGAAGATGCAGCCGAGGATGCCATAGAGGATCACGTAAGCCTTCTTGTTGGCGAACCTCTGCAGCAGTTTCCCCTTGCAGCAGCCTATGCCACAGGTTGTGTCTTCTGAGAGTACGATGTACTCAGTCAGCCGCCTCTGTCTCTGCAGCATCTTGTCTGCTTCTGAACCTGAGACATTCATGTTGAACTCATTATTTTTTCAGAATTTTTTTTAATTTGTTTTAAATAGGTAGGATAGTCACCTTCTTGTCTTTATGGGTGAAATAACCGCACACTGAAGAAAAATGGGAAGACCCTTTTTGCCAACCCCTGAAGCAAGGTTTTGCCCCCTGCCCCTTTAAAAGAATTCAATTAGTGGGGTCAACAAATAAAAAAACTACTTTGGTAAAAATAAAATTGATAAATAAGTACTGGTACTGTCTCCCTTTTTTTTGACAAACTAGTTGAACTACAGGAACAGGTAATATATCTTAATGTTATATTTTAAATGGTTTCTAAAAAGTATATGAAGATCTCTTTTCAAAGTTGTTTGGAAGACTTTTACTTTGTTATTTTCTGACAGTGATCAAAATAATGTTGAGAAATTGTCTATGTCTATACAAAGCCAAATCCTGACTATACTGTACCTTTGACATGGCCATTCTCCTCCAAGTGAACTGACTGAGAATCCTGCAAGTCCTTAAAGTCCGGAAACTCTGCTGTTCTTTTAGGTATCATCCGTTCCTCCTCGGCCAGAGAAACCCCTCCATTTTCTTCCGACTGTCCGGGTTTTTGGTTCATTGTAAAACACTTTTAGAAATATTTAAAGTCTTTGATAAAAATATAAAAAGTTTAATAGTTACATTTTTACTCAATAGAAAATTTTACTTAACAAACCACCAAAATAATAGTCGTTGGTTTAATTATATATTTTTAATCACTGAGATTGAACTCAAGTACGCTGCATAACACACTAGAAGATTTTCTTCGTTTGAGAACGGCTTCAGACTTATAAGGTCATTCCCACCTTCCTGTAAAAGAAAGGTTAGTTATTTTATCTTATCAGTCATGCACCTTGAATAATGTTTAGTTAAATGTAGGTTTATCTTTTATATAACCAAGTTAACCTAGCTCAACTTTGATATATAGGACTAAACCTAGACATATACAGGCCTCTATTATGTAACGGAGCCAGACAAAACATAGACAATAAATAGTATTGAAAAATTGTATGTTTATGACAAATTCTGATATAAAATTATAATAAAGTGTTGAATTGATAAATTTTGTAATAAGTACTCAACAAAATATTTCATACATAAATACTTAATGTGAACATACTTTATGTATGTTTACTACATACTTAAGTAGAATTAATGATTATCAAATTTACAACTTAAAAAAATGAACTTTACTTGCATTAAACTAACATTTACAGGAATTATTCCGCTGTCTGTCACGGCCCAAATGGCATTTTACGCGGCCTACTCCAAGAAAACTAAAGTAACGATCATATTAAATTCTAATAGTTGAATCGTATTCACAGGATTGACGAGAGTAAAATAATAAAATAAATCTACTATGATGTTTATGACCTATGCAAATTGTTAAGTAATAATGTGCATAGCTACAATAGTTCTATTAGCATAAAATTCTTGGAAATAGAGACTTTGTAATGAAAACATAACCAGTCAATTCGTAATTAAAAAAAAAATTTATTTAAAACATTGTATGATTAAATAAATTATTTTTAAATATCCTTTTTACCTCGATTATTAGAAGAGAAATGTGCTATTCTAATATATGATTTTTACTGTCAAAGAAAACAATCACTAATTTTTGTATTGGTTTTGAATAGAAACATTTGTTATTAGCTACACTAATTTAGCTGATATTTTTTTTTCTTACTGGCAATCTTGTATTAGAATTCTTAACCAACCCCTTACGTTTGAATAAAACACATAAATTAGGTAATAACATTACAGTTAGCACAAAAACGGATACCTGCAGAGGATTGATATTTGAAAAAAAAAATACCAACCAAAAGTCAAAATTAGAAACCAGTCATAACAGTGTCGGCTGCTTCTGGCTAATGATCCTAAAAGTAACATTTTATCAGCAATATAAAGCAAAGGTCACTCCCTGAGCCTGACTTTTGGACATTCCAGCCACATTTTATTGTGAAAGAAGAGTAAATTCGTATTTATTCCATGGTAAATTGGTGGAAGTTGTTGTAATCTCTGGTAAGTCAAGAGAAATAAAAATTAATAAAAATAGCATCCTTTGTAATCCTATTATTTCCTTACGATGTACGTTCTAAAACAATTTGGTTGACTTCTAAAACAATTTGATTGACTTGAACCACAAGCTACTTAAACTGTGCATAACTATGGGAACTGTTTTAGCCTACAGTCATTCATATTAACACTGTATTTTATGAGCATTACAAAGATTTTCTGTTGAGAAAAAATGTTTTTGTTACTATTATGTTAAATTAATTTGAAGACTTAGCCCAATGCAAAGCTATAAGTCTATAGTCAATTAGGCACAGATAAATGAGCCTATTTGTTTTGGTTAATAAGATTTATTGGATTATTTAACTCTCATCTTAAGTTTTGACAGTCAATATGGGTTAATCAATACTATTTTTTTCAATAATCCAAACCTCTTCGTAGCCTACTAAAGATCAATTAATATATAAGGTGTCCCGGAACTCTCTACCAATATTTTAGGGCATTGTTCCTGGGTAAGTAACATATCTAAACATCGAAGTCCAGAGTTACTCACACAGCCGCCATTTTGTTTTTTTTTCACTTAATTTTTTTTCTGAAAATTAGTTAAACATACTAAATTGAAACTTTGCACAAACATTTCTGACAACTAGAAAAAGCTACGAAACAAATGAAAATTTTCAAAATGCATAAAACTAAATGGCGGTTGTGCCCACTATGGGCTTCCGGACAATTTAAATATGATATAGGTACATGTTTCTTACCCAGAAACAATGCCCAAAAATATTGGTAGAGAGTTCCGGGACACCCTGTAGATTAGGATCGAAGAAAATAAAAAAAACCGATGAATGTAGTCGAGAAATCGAGAATCCCATGTATCATCTGAATGGCTTCCGGCTAAGAAGACTGTCGGGAGTTGGTAAGCTGCTCCCCCGTGCCTGGGACGCCAGCGAGTGCGTCGTGCAAAATGCTTGTCTTGACTGTACTCTTCCATTCCTGACCTAATCTCTTAATCCCTTCTTTGCGGGTGTGAGTAAACTGTTCTCCCTTGGCTGTTACATACATTTGATTTATGTTCACTAAACTATTGAGTTACAGACTAGTTAGAGTTTAATTGTGTAATGGTAATAGAATGTAAGTATGTAAGTAATAAGTTGAGGCAACAAATAAATTACAGCAACCCATTCTAGTTTCCAAACACTATGGCCCAATGATAGTCTTTAGAAAGTAAAAAAATTGAACACTGCTTAAAATTGTATAACTACTGAAATAAAAAATATTGCGTTATCAAATTTGTGTTGCTCTTGAATAATGCACGCATTAGCATTCCACTTATAATACTTACGTTCAAAAGTTTACAAGTTTTAGGGATATATTAAATAATTGAAAAAGTTTTTAAATGGTAAAATGTTGTATTTCCTTGTCTTATCCTTGAAATATTAATGAATAGTCTATACATTTACACCAATCATAAATATAATCAAACGATCTTTATGATCAATAAAGATCCAAACTATAGAAAAACTCAAACTTAAAAAACATTGATTTCTTATCAATAAAAAACATCATATTTTTAAATATTTAAATAAATTGTTGAAAATAATTAAACTCTCTTTGTTAACAATAATATACTTGAAAAATTGAAAACTCATTATAAAAAATAAAATATACTAGTTAACAATATAGAAATAATAATTTTTTTTAATATTATAATAAACCCTTGAAAATAATTAAACCCTCTTTATAATCAATTATACTAAATGAAAAAATAAAAACTCATTATTAAAAACATACTAGTTACTGTATCAATATAGAAATAATACTATTTACACGAGTTTCTTGGAATACTTTACCTACGACCGGTTTTTAATTACTAATAATCACTAAACCCGATTTCCAGAAGAGGTTATGTTTTCGTTTATGTATAATCCCTCATTGCCACTGACAGAGATGCGACGACTCGTTGTACCAATCACTAAATGCACCTATCGTTATCATTTAAATTGGCAAAGAGATGGTTAGTTAAAGTTCGAAGCATTACAATAATTCTTTAACTTTTTTAAATTATTTTACTTTTTCTCTTAATTCTTGACCCTCATTGGTCAAGTAATGTTCTCGTGTAGTTAACTAAAATAAACTGATACATTACCCGTGTACATAGTTAACTAAAACTATGATGTCATGTAAGTAAACAATGCTGTTATGTGAAACTTTTCAATTTTAAGAACTGAACCGTAACGGCATTTAAAAAACTGTCGTAGGTAAAATATCCAAATAAACTCTTGAAAATGATTAAGGTTTGTCACATGAACGAAGCATGAACGAAGTCCGTAATTTTTTTGCGAATTGCTTACTAGCAATTTGAACGAAGTATTTCTGCGAAATCGCACCACTCAAATAACGTTCTCTTGCAAGGTTTACTTCGTTTTTTCTCTTCCTGTACTGTTTCCCTCCATTCTCCCGTGGCTTGTCTTGCACATTATTGATCTTAACATACTTGGAATGACACCAGCTCACTCACAAAGGGTAAACACATATAAATATTCTATAACAAAATCGAGTATATCATCATAGTATGCTCATTATCTTGTAGGTATGAAAATCAATAGTGTTTATCAATGTTGTTAATAATTTTGCCTTTAAGGATACCGAAATTACAGGTTATACACGCGTACTTACAGTAACTGTTAACACAGCATCTACGGTCCTACTACCGTTGGTACGGTCATAATACTTTAGATCCATTAGGGTAATTTGTAACCAACTCTGAGTCAGATGAAATCTGCAACCAAAGATAAGTACAGTGGTCACCCATTGCAGATTGAATTTTCTTAAAGAACTTCATATGTTGTTTCCTTCTTATCAGGAAGTAGGGTAAACAGAAGTGGGATGTAGTGTCCATTCTCCACTGCAAAAATGGTAAACATCTGCTTGAAATTGTCACAGCAATAGTCGAAGGTTCTATCCATTAGCAAAGTCTCACTGTCTTAGCATTTCTATATTTCTCTCTGTTCCAAATATCACAATTTTATTTTCCTTATCGTTGTCTAATAGAAAGTTCTTTCCCCGGCCGGTTTCAATGTTCATGCTATCCAGCGCCAGTTGAGTTTGAAGTAAAGTTTTAGGTAGAGGTGGCAAAGATTTTCTTCTCGCATTGTAAATATTCTTCCTGACCTTCGAGCTATGTTTTTCAGTGACTGTTTCCTTTCCACTACTTAATTCTAATTCCAATTTAATGATTTTCTCGGGTTTCTCTCAAACAACTGTTCTGTTGCTTTTCTTTTGCAGCTATTTGATATCGCTTGGACTGAATATTTGCTTTCGTCGGGGTCATGATTATGCTGTAGATTGTGCTCTAGTATGTCAGTTGTTTCCGCGGGAGTACCGCGCACGGACGTTTTACCTCAAGATATACCACACAAAATCAATTGTTTTCGTATTATGTTATCACATAAAATATGCATGATTGTTTTCCATGCGAAAAGAATGTTTACGGTGCAAATGTAATGTTTGCTATCATATTTTTTATGTTGTCGACGTAAACAAAAAAACATTATTTGTAATTGTAATTATAAACAGTTTCGATAAGCAAAAACCAAAACTGTACAATCAATGTAAATTTGGACTTGTTATATAAGGCCTAGGTAAAAAATGTCATTAGTTTTTAAGCTTTCGTAACTGGATTAAAGAAATTAAGTATTCCAATGAATGTTTTTATTTAAAAAGTAATTAGTCTTTGTAGTGTACCGAAAAATAACGTTGAAAACAAAAGTGAAAGTGGATAGTTTATTCTCAAACCTATAACAAAATTAAATTACTTCTAAAAACAGTTTGCTACAGAAACTTTACATGGCCTAGGTAAGATGTAATTATTATGTAAAACAAATTGTGATGAAAATCACTCCAAAACTCCCGCCGCGGGCATGGAACTTTCGGTGTGGCATGGCTCAAAAACAAAATTTGATAACGCACTATATTTGCGTAGTGGTACGACAATCATTGGAGCATAGTGTTTGGAAACTAGAATGGGTTGCTGTAATTTATTTGTTACCTCAACTTATTACTTACATTCTATTACACAATTGAACTCTAACTAGTCTGTAACTCAATAGTTTAGTGAACATAAATCAAATGTATGCAACAGCCAAGGGAGAACAGTTTACTCACACCCGCAAGGAAGGGATTAAGAGATTAGGTCAGAAATGGAAGAGTACAGTCAAGACAAGCATTTTGCACGACGCACTCGCTGGCGTCCCAGGCACGGGGGAGCAGCTTACCTACGCCCAGACTGTCAAGTCTAGTTTAAACAATAAGATAGCACAAGTGGGTGACCAAGTTGACGCTAAGGATTATTTTTATAGAACGAGGTTTTATTTATAACGTGCAAATCATGGCCAGAGTATAAATAGCCGCCAACTAGTACAAATCGTTTGTATCCGGTCGGACCACGTTGCATCATAAGTCTGTGTGGGAAGAATTAGGTTCAAATCGCTGAATAAATTCCAAACACCAAAATTTTTTACAAATAGGAGTGTTTCTTTGCATTTTAAAAAGTGTTTATACTATTTTGAAGTACCGGTACCGACAGGTTAAAATGTAATCAATAACAATTTAATTTTTTTCTATTTCGAAAGATTCCACTAAACATCAAACTATGCCATAAACTAATAAAAATACAGTTATGACAGTTTAATTTTTCTAATAATATAAAATCAAAAATATTTCCACGTTTCTTTCTTTCAGCATGTTATTTACGAATACAATTCTAAGCTTATTGTTTATCATTCATACGTAAGAGATTAATATTTTGTTTTGTCATAGATTGTACTGTACTCAAACTTACATAAAGTCTACTATGAATATCTTTAAAGTCTGTCACAAATATTCATATAAACTCGCCCGATGATTAAACAGAAAATTCACATGTTGAGGTTGAACAAAAAATTTTTGACACAGTCTGAAAATACAATAAACATTATTTAGATCAAGTATTAGCTCATGAGATACTAAATTTCGTCAATTAATTTATCTAAGACTATTCCCTATATGGAAAAAGGCGGAATGAAGAAAAACTTAATTTAGCTAACGTATGGACTGCGCTGTAACAGCTGTAAATTTTTAAACAAATTACAAAAATCTTTAACATTAGTTCACTGTATATAATAAGACCTCGTGGCGCAACGGTAGCGCGTCTGACTCCAGATCAGAAGGTTGCGTGTTCAAATCACGTCGGGGTCAATAAACTTTTTAAGCTATTAATTTCGTAAAAATAGAAGAGCAATATGTAAAATATAGTTGATACTTTTTTACATTACATTTCATAACTTGGGCATTCACTAAAATTGTTTTAATCTTCGTAATTCTTTTGACTATTTATTCAATTACAACACGAATAATGTTTTAGTGTGAAAATATTACGGTTTTAAGAACGAAAATATTTTCACATTGATGATTCAGCAACCCTTAACTTAACAGCTAAAATTGATTTTAAAAATACAACTCCACTACACATGCGAAACATGTGAAACCTTGGTATAGGTAACTCTGCCAATCATGTCACTAATACAAAAATTGATGACATTTGGTTTTTACAATTTTTATACTGCATTAGGCCTAGTTATTTGTTATTTATTAATGTCCATTTAAGGGGAGCGGGACGTCCCTATCCCGAGCATGTTAAATTTACCAACTTTAGGTAATTTTTTCAAAAAAATAAAGAGCTATAAATACCACCATAATTTTTATTTTATTTTAAAAAGTATATCGTCGTTACATACCCTACCACTTAAAAAAAATATCTCTACTAAAAATACTTTTTTTTACAATTAATTTAAAATAGTAAAAATATATTAAATTGTACAAATAATATTTTTTTTATGTAACTTCCCATCAAGTTAGAATATTGAAAGTGGCAACACTATCAACTGACAAAACCAACGACAAAACCGACCTCATAATTAGTTCGTCAAAAATGACGATCAACTTGAAATGTTTTTTTCTCCATGAAATATGTATGTTTACCTCAAATTGTTGTGTTTTCTTGTAGAGGAAAATCTAAATAAAAATTGAGCTAAAAAACCAAATTCTAGATTTTTTACTATTTTCGGTACCTAAGAAAAAACTAACCCCAACCTCCCTTAATAGATGAGAAGTAAAAAATGTAATCTGTAACGCAGTTTTATCCACTACTTTTTATGAAAACATAGACATTTATTTATTTAAACTACAGTCCCGTACTTCGTAAGTTATTGCTGTAAAAAAATATAGGACTGTCATTAAAACTAACATGTTTGCCTCTTCATGCCTTGTTTGTACTAATACCTAATTCTTTTTCAACCTTTTTCAAGCTCTGAGCACTCTCTAGTTTTAAGAAATTTATAAGTTACAAATATATGTATAAATGTATAGAATTAAAAAAAAACATTAAAAAAATAAATAAAAAAAACAAATGTTTTTAGTTGAAATAGGCCTAATGGTACACCAGAAAGGTAATTTGAATGTATACAAATGTACTGTACTTGTTTTATCTAGCATTTACAATGTGTTTGCCAACCCGGCTGACGGTCTTATAAGACCAAGTTGGAAAAATGCGAGTCTGCTGTGTGAATCATGAACTGGTTATACTATGGAAATATTGTAAAACTTGTACTTAGATCATGTAAATAAAGCATTGTTTCATTCATTCATTCATTCATTCAATACCTAATTCTAGAGAAATGATGTTCACAGCTAGACAACGTAGGCAAATAACTACAGTAGAGGGTGGAGACCTTCAACTTCAATGTCTGCATTTCATCAGCTTTAAATTGTTTAATAGTTTGAGATCAGTGCAATCATCAGGACACTTCTAGGGATTTCGTATAACAAGTTAGCCTATATGTCAGTAAGTTCTTGTATGTTAAGTTTGTGTGCGTGAGATGTTAGATACAATGGCATAAAATAGAAGGAAACTACAGAACTTTATTTGACAACATTGACTAAGTAAAGGATCGGGGAGATAGGATAAACACTATTGGTTATACTTGGGACTTGTACTCGGCGTTGTAAACAAAACCCAAAACACATACCTTGACCCAAATCTCTTAAATGTTTATTAAAATATATACAATCTAAACACCATAATAAAGTTTAGATAACGCAATCAGAATCTTATAAATTAAGGGTGATATACTAAAGAAAACGCGAAATACCCCCGTCGCAGCAAACCTGCATCCTAAGCGAATTTCCATTTTTACCCGGCTTGATTTCTACTAAAATATTCCCTATAAATTTTCAGATTTATTTCCTATTTAAATAACATTAATTTTAGTAGTTAGGTTTGCTGCTACGGGGAAGATATTGAGATGTGTTTTTTCAATTGAAATATTGATAGCTTAGTATGAAATAAACCAAATTGCCAAATTTGATTAAAATATATCCATAAACAAGCAAACTAGAACAGTTTATTTATTCTCCATAAGAATAACATGGGAATTTTAAATTTACAATTTTTTAAATTTTCTCCGTAGTCAATGAACATTCAAAAACACTTCAATATACTAAATTATTAGTTTTTTTAAGCTCTTCAAAATGATCTAGAGAGAAATTTAGAAATTTTAAGTTTTTAGGGTCAAAAATGAGAAAAACCCATTTTTACCCCATAAAACCCCCCATAAACCCCTGATCCCATGGTCCGATTATGCTGGTTCGCGAACTCGTTCGAATAAATGTAGGTTTACATGTTTGTACCAAATTTCATCAAAATCGGATCAATTTTGCTCGAGTTATCGCGCTAACGGACACATATATAAATATATATATATATGAATTTGAACGGATGGTGTTTTTGGCCTCTGGGGACCTCAAAACAAAAAAGTAAATCGGTCCCGGGTCTAGGTCTTACCATGAGACCTACGGTAATAGCTTATTCCCTATATGGGAAATTCGCTAAAAATAGGGGAAATTGAGTTATCCATTTACCAATAGTTTCCAATTATCTTATATCAAATAATATCACTAGGCTTTAGGCCAATGTAAACAACTGTAAAACAAACGCTACAATGTTATATTTAGGCTAGCAGGACGGTAGGACCACACCACGACACAGTAGGACACTTTAGCCTCAATTGAGCCTTAGACCAAGTAAACAATCCTATAACTTACCTGTACAGAGGTTGGCGCTAGAGGCTAGCAGGACGGTAGGACCACGGTCCACGACACAGTAGGACACTTTAGCCTCAATTGAGCCTTAGACCAAGTAAACAAACCTATAACTTACCTGTACAGAGGTTGGCGCTAGAGGCTAGCAGGACGGTAGGACCACGGACCACGACACAGTAGGACACTTTAGCCTCATTTGAGCCTTAGACCAAGTAAACAAACCTATAACTTACCTGTACAGAGGTTGGCGCTAGAGGCTAGCAGGACGGTAGGACCACGGACCACGACACAGTGGACACTTTAGCCTCATTTGAGCCTTAGACCAAGTAAACAATCCTATAACTTACCTGTACAGAGGTTGGCGCTAGAGGCTAGCAGGACGGTAGGACCACGGACCACGACACAGTGGACACTTTAGCCTCATTTGAGCCTTAGACCAAGTAAACAATCCTATAACTTACCTGTACAGAGGTTGGCGCTAGAGGCTAGCAGGACGGTAGGACCACGGACCACGACACAGTGGACACTTTAGCCTCATTTGAGCCTTAGACCAAGTAAACAATCCTATAACTTACCTGTACAGAGGTTGGCGCTAGAGGCTAGCAGGACGGTAGGACCACGGACCACGACACAGTGGACACTTTAGCCTCATTTGAGCCTTAGACCAAGTAAACAATCCTATAACTTACCTGTACAGAGGTTGGCGCTAGAGGCTAGCAGGACGGTAGGACCACGGACCACGACACAGTAGGACACTGATTTAGCCTCAATTGAGCCTCCGGCCTTGCTGTGCCAATTGCTTGATTCGCTGATAATGCTTCCAAATCCATCCTTTGTTGAGCGTTTCCGAGCTGAGCTCCTTGTGTCATATCAGCGAGTGTATTGGTAGTTCTGCTAACATTGGCTCGACTGATAACAGCAAGTGTAACATTATCTTTACTTCCTAGAAGTTAATGGGTTGTAAAATTGGGAAAATCTGGAGAATTTAATACAATTTGACCCCCAACTTTACTTCATAGTTAAAAATGTCATTCAATATATTGAAATCTGTATCTAATACATATTTACTTCTACAAATTCTGGTATTTATCTTCCTTAAAAGTTTACGTGCTGTTGAAGTGGCCAGAATCTTTTTGTGTTCCATAGGTTTTGAATATGTTATTGTAGGGTGATGTTATTGATATTATTAAGATAATCAAGTACAATTTCCATTGCTCTCAAAAGCGCAAACCCCGTGATACATTGATCAAACAATGGATATACATGATACTGTATACAATTTAGGGGTGTTTAAAAGTAAACCACCTTGCGTAGATGATGTTAAATAAGCTTGATGCGCTATTATGAAATAATCTTTCATATTTTTTGCTCTCTTAAGGAGATCAACAATTAATGTAAACGAACGTAAAAATGATGAGATCCCAGAATCCCCCTCTGATTTAAAATTCAAGTTTTATTTGTCCAAGGTTTAAAGAAGTATTCGTATTCCGAGGGGGAGTGGGAGCAAAAAATTAAGAGCAGAAATTAAGTCAGGGATTAACAGTGAATTTTTAAAATTGACCCTGTTTCAAGACAAGCCCCTTCCTTGTTCTTAGCAGCGACATAAAAAAGAGCAAAGAAATCGGAAAAGTTGATCCAGGCACGTAAATGAAAAATTACATTCTCTTCGGTAAGACCTTAAGTACAGCGGGATGAAGCGGGGTCGCCGTAGTGAAAATCACTCCTGCATTCGGCTATCAGACAATCTTAATTATGGGGAAATATTAGACAACTCACTTATAACTAGACCTTCAACATTTTTATTTGTGTTTTTCCTTTTTTTGTACAAAATCAACCAATCCATAATTGAGATGGGGACGACACCTATGTGCGTATTTTTAACCCAAATATGAGTGAAGAATGAGTCAGTGTGAGATTATCTGTGTTAGAATGTAGAATTCACGATTCTGATTAGTTAACATTCTTATTACATTTTCTTTTTCTTATTAAATTTTATCAACATTCCATACGGAATTTGTCACTAGGCGGACAGCTAAAGTACAATAGTAGTAGTGTACAAACTAAAGTACAACTAAGTTACTACGAGTGTCGTTACGACTATTTACGTGAGTTGCGTACACTACTTTACCTACAACAGTGTGTTTTCATAACTAAATATACTAAAAAACACTACTCATAACTTCTAAGGGATGTTATGTTTTCGTTTATAACCTCTCATTGCCACTGACAGTGATGCAACGAAACATTGTACCAATCACTAATTGCACCACTTAACAATTAAACTGGCCAGAACAGCTGATTAGTTGAAGTTCAATTCATTACAATTTTACTACTTTTCTCTCAATCTTTGAGCCTCATTGGTCCGTTACCCGTGTTGGTAAAACTATGTTGTTATGTAAATAAATAATGCTGTTATGTGAAACTTTTCAATTCTAAGAACTGAACTGAAACAGCTACTTTAAAAACTGTCGTAGGTAAAATGTATAACGATTATCATTTTACAATACAATATAAGATAACTTACCTAGTCTGACAGTTGTACTCTTGTGTGGCTACACAGAGATAACCAGTGATTGTTGCATCATAATATCTGTTACAGACTATCCATTACTCCCAACCTCAAGTGTCAAGTACGCTAACTGCAGAACAAACAATTGGAGATTGAATTTTACAAATGATTTCATTCACATTTAGGTAAAAACACACAGCACTTCGTGTCTGTCTGAATATAATTATAACAACCAGGTGGATAACGCTGGTGTTGAAAGTGCATCTACCATTATTGGGAATGGGTTAGCCGATTTTAATTAGCAAACGTTAAACGATATACGTTTTAATTGCTGTATTAACGCCGTGTTTGTCTTTTATGCAGTGTGATAATTAGTTGATTTTTTTAGAATCCGAGCATGTAAATACATGTAGCACACCTGTGAAAGGTTTTCTATAGTTATTTGTGAAACTACACCTTGTAGACGAGTGTGGAAAGTTTCTCGAGTGCAGCAAATGCAGTTTACACTCGTGTTACCCATAATATTTTTCATACAGTCACTATAAATCATGTAAATAATTAGTCTTTCAACCACTGTACAACACGTTTTTTGGTTAGGTTAAATCCGAACATTGAACGAAATGGAAAACGCTGCACCAGCTAATCGTAGTCGTAATATTTTAAGTGCTGCCAACTTATTTTCAAGTGTACACGTATGCATAATAAAATCACGCTGTTTTGTGTTTAGTTAGAATGGTGTGCGCCAAAGTAAGGCTTTCTGTACTAATCTGTACAATGAAGCCCACTTTGTCCGGAGACTGTAGGAAAAATATATGGTACTCGAGTACCATATTACCATATTACATATGAAATATCGTAGGCATTTTGTTCGAACTAGGTTGGAGACTGAGTAAACTCAATCTCCGAGAAATGTGAAATGTATTTAACCATCGTTTGTAACTAAACGTTACAATACTAACATCATTCCTAATCCTAGAAAGGTCTAAAATAAAAAAAAAACACACGGCTAGTAATTTCAAATGTGGTTTTTTGCCAACGCATCGCATACAAACTGTCCAAAATACACCTCCTTCGTCCGAGGGTAAGGGTAGACCCAACAACTACTCCTCAACCCCGTATTATCCCCTTGCATATCAACATGCAGTAATCTCGTCTTAACAGCGTGGATTATACACTGCCGTGCTCGCCCATTTATATACCATGGAGACGCTAAGGGTAGACCCAACAACTACTCCTCAACCCCGTATTATCCCCTTGCATATCAACATGCAGTAATCTCGTCTTAACAGCGTGGATTATACACTGCCGTGCTCGCCCATTTATATACCATGGAGACGCTAAGGGTAGACCCAACAACTACTCCTCAACCCCGTATTATCCCCTTGCATATCAACATGCAGTAATCTCGTCTTAACAGCGTGGATTATACACTGCCGTGCTCGCCCATTTATATACCATGGAGACGCTAAGGGTAGACCCAACAACTACTCCTCAACCCCGTATTATCCCCTTGCATATCAACATGCAGTAATCTCGACTTAACAGCGTGGATTATACACTGCCGTGCTCGCTCATTTATATACTATGGAGACGCCGCGCGACGTTCGATGGCTTTTCTTCTAATTGCGTCTTTTTATTCCAATGCATATTTAAGGCGCCTTCCGACCCCGTTCTTTTAAACCCAATTTCCATTAGGGATCAAATATTCAGATGGTGTGATTAAGGCAGTGATCACAATGTCCTCCGCTTGCTCTTCTAATGTCCCGGCTTAGCGGGGCTCTTCAAAAATTCTCTTTTGATTAGAATTTTTTGCAACGTCTTAGTTACTGTCTTTCATGAGCTTAGTGGATATTGTTCAAGTCTCAATGCTGTAAGTGACATTTTCAGAATTATTAATTTTATTGTCGGAGAAAATCTATAGCGGAAATAAAAAAAAGTTATTGTGGTATGAATTAAAAATGTAATACTCATCTAAAACATGAAAGTGAAATAGTATATAACTTGTCTGGTAATTAGATTGTTGTTTTAATTTAATCATATTACATTGATTATTGGGTTAGCATTAAATTAATCCTCATGCAATAATTTACACATAATGATATAACATATCATTATTTTGACATATCCTATGTCAATTAATATATTCTCTGAAGGAATGTGACGTTAGCATATGATAAAAAATATAATAGTTTACTCAATACTTTAATACTTTTTTTAATACTTTTCATTTCAATGGCGACCATACAAAGTAGGTATTTTAAGCCAAGTATGAATGGAGATGAGTATAGGATGAGTGGCGCGATCTTGTAGTCTTGTTAGTGACTAAGGGCAACATATTCCTTAGTCACAGCTGTTAATTAATAGCCCGTACAGCTAATGGCAGCTAAGGGATCTACAGTTTATAGTGGAATCCGAACCACATTTTTGCCTTAGTATATACGAATTGGCCTAATTATCATGATAGTATTGCGGATAGTTGTAGTACTCACTTGTGCGGACGTTAATCCACACGAGGGAGTATCGCATCCACAGTGCATGCCTATAAATATCCACAATTCGTGACCTCCTAGTAGCTGGATTACAGGACGACGCCACCCGTCCCAGTATATAAATAAATAAAAATATAATAAAAATACGAAACTAGGAACGGTTTTTTTAATTATGTACCTCACAATCCCTAACCTTTTTTCACATTGTAGCCTACTTTAAAGACATAAATTAAAACTTGGAACCTACGAATTTTAAAATATATAGTAAACACAGAACAATACTGCCCTTTTTTCTATTCAAAACCAATAGGCAGTTAATAGTTACTTCGTTGATAGGCTAAAAGGTTCGTTGATGGCATTTTTTGTATTCCAAATTTGTTTTATTTTTATTTGTATTGTTACACGATACAAGCCTCTCATGTGTGAATTTTTGTTAACACACCTTTCTATGTAAAAGATTGTTATAATTTTTAATGATCTGCGTATTTAATGAATAATAATCTCGTGTTTTAAGGAAGCTATCTCTAATTGTTTGACAGTGATTTTTATAGTTTAGTAAAACCTAAGAATCATTCGCTTCATAATTAATAGAACAAGCACAATAATCATTATAAAACTAAATAAGAAATAGGAAATATTAAATTCTAATTAAAAGTGTAATAGGCATTTTTTCATAAAATTAACAATATTTTTGCAATTTCAATTTCAAAAATAAAAATTGTCCCCATTTTGAACTTTTTTATAGGATGAATGATCGGTTGGATAATTTCAAAGATAAAAATGTTTATATGAAACAAACAAAATGGCCGATATCTGGTTAAGAAAGCGACTTTGGAAAAAACATTATTCTAGATTTTCTCTTTATTTTGACCCATAAAACCGATTCCCAGAGTTTGTCTGTATACTTACGGGACACCCTGAATATAGATATGATTGTAAACAAAATAACAAAAATAATCACACATCATATATTTGACGTTTAGCAATTAAAAGAATGGTTTACAAACGGAGTACCTATTGCAATTTACTTAAATACAATGTTGTTATTCAGAATTTTTCTAAATTTTTTTCTAATCGGTACGTTTTTATGAAGAAGTTATTCTTCAAAGATCAGTAATACCATTTTTTCAATCTAATTGGAAAGTAAAATAGTTTAGGAAACACAATAACGTACGTTTGCAATTTTTTACAAGTGCCTTCTTTAATACGAGATGAGTAGCCACACAATGTAGGCCACACGCCACTAACCCTTGTGCGGTTTGCCCCTTACCCCGTAGGGTTAAAAACCGTGTGAATGGCAATTGCGTCCCCGACCCTCCCCTAGCCAGCCACCCTTTGATTGTATCCCCAAACATGTCAATTTGATTCATATTTACTACGTTTACAAACATTTGTTAAACTTTAGAGCATTGTTTAAACTGTGTTTTATTTAACGCTGAAATCTATGAGACAGTTTCTACGATTCAATAAAAATTGTGTTATTACTTCCTAAACTTTTTTACTAAATGTTGTATAAAAAACATGGTAAAACCTCCTTTAATGCTATATAATGTTTCTAGTTAACATCAAACAACCCAATGCCCACAAACCGAAGAGAAGTAGCTCAAGAACTTGAGATAACACAAGATAAGCCAAGAAAGGGGTCATTGTGGACACTTTCAACCACTTGATTATTGCAATTCCATTGCAAGCTAAAATGCATTTTCTGCATTGTATTGCAGAAACTGTCTGCAATAAGTCTCAGATAACATAATTCTCACCATTACCAAAACTTAAAACCTCAAGGGCTCAAAGGTTGAATAAATGTGTGTGTTTAATCTGTTGAACATGTTTTATAATGAGCCTACATACTACATTAAGTTACCTACTACATATTTTATTTGAAATTACAGTCTGTAAACTGCCTAATAGTTATTGAAAACTTTACATTTCACTTACAGTATTTGAATTGAGAGACGATTACTGGATCCCCTTGATTGCTATATAAATGTGAATAATAAATTCAAATGTTAACTAGATTTTTGTTATGGGATTTTAATTGAGTTTTGCTATATGCATGTTTTTACAACGCACTAGATAATATAAAAGATTACAGATAACCTTGAATACTTGTGAAGTGTTAAAAATCTTACTGTACCAGCCTGGTTGGATACGGAAATCACGGTTAAAACATGTAAACACTGTCAATCTTATACATAATACGTATGTACTTTTTTAGCTGATTTGTCCAACCAAATTTATCGTAACCATTAACCAAACTAAAGAATTTAAAGGATTTCAGTCCTTAAAAAGTTCAAAATAAGAATTTCCAACAAGATTTTGACATAAATCAAGATTTTTAAAGCACGAAACGGTGATAATGATGAACCTCTGTAAGATTGTCCTGGAACTTTGTCAAGACAGGATGATTGACTCTTCGTCGGAATGCGAAGTTAAAGACATAGAGGACAAAGAAGAAGGGTCGGGAGGAATCCTCTTTGGCGGGGGGAGGGGGGTACCATCGGGGCGGGCTTCCTCGTTTTAATAGAGCGCTTAAGCTCTTTTTGCTTTTAAAATATGATCTGCCATGAAAAATAGAGTCACGCTTCTAATTATGAAACCGGGAAGGTGGGTTTAAGGAGTCTTTTGTGATGGAAAACGGAGGAAAATATTAAGTGGGTTTTTTCAAAGAAGTGGGATTAGAGTAAGGTCAGGACCATTAATTGCGTCTTTGACGAAGCGTTCATTAACGACAATAGCCAATAAAGATTACGTATCTTAAGATCATTGGATCTTTTGGCCCCTAAGACTATTACTGGGTAATTAGTAAAACTTTGAGGGATTTTCTTTTATCCTTAGAGTCTTTGACACTTGCAAGGTTTCTGGGGACATTAGCTTTTGTTCGTTAAAAGGCTGGGAGAGTTTTTGATCGGAGACAATGAGCGAAATTTTTACAATGTAAATTAAACAGCTCTTGAAGTAATCTCTTATTCAAGAAATTTTAATGTATTTTCACCTTTTGGTGGAATATGAGCTCAATTAACTTTTACCTTAAATATTTTTAAGATTTTTAAAACAAATTACATGTGTATGCTTTATACTCATATTACTTAAACTTCAAATATAGTATTTCATCAACTCAAGATATGTTTTGAATTATATATTTTAATCCTGGTTTAAAATGTACTAGGGGAACCCGAGCGATTTCGCATGTAAATATGTCAAATGCAAACCATTATTGTATAAATAAATGTATTATGTTATCCGCCAAAGGCTATTTCGTTCATATTAAAATATCATCGCTGCCCAAAATGAACATACTGTATAGGATGAACTCCATTTTGACGATATAGGTACTATAATCAATGTTAGGATAATTTCTTATGTCTAAATGAGTTTTAAAAATTCAAGTACAAAGCTGTTTTTTGTATTGTTGGCCTGGATATTTTTATATTATTGAGTATGAAAAGTTTTACATTTATTCCACAATAAAAAGAATTTAAGAAACATGTTTTCGTAATTTATATTGTGCAAGCAAAGGTCAAACTATTATAATGAGAAAATAAAATCAAGCTGTATGTTATGGATTATATTACTTTTTATTAGTAAACGTAACAAACCCCTATCACTCGAATAAACCGTACTCAATAAATTAATTTATTTTGCTTCCATTGGTAAGATCTGTTTACAACCGGTCGTGAAATGATCCGAGTAAAAATAAAAAGATCTAATTAAAACAGCGACGCTTCATCTCAATAACTTAATTCATCTTAAAGAAAACGCTGACTTTAATTAATTCGTCTGACTTCTTCTGAGACATAAAACCCCGAGTTTAAAACCGAGTGATCTGGGCGAAGCCGCACCAAATGAACATTGGGATCGAATTAATTGTCTTATAAAAGCCATCTTAATTCTGCAAGTCATTACAAACCCTTTCCGATTCTTGGGTCAGGGATTAGGTCGGGACAAAATATTTTCTTCTCGACTGAAAACAATTCTTCTGCTTCAGCTATTAAATCTTTCGATTACGAATTTAATTATGCCAAATCGCTGTTCGGTTTAGGTTCTCAAGGCTGCATTGGAATAGATACGGTTTTGGATACTTGTAAACCAACCTAAAAAATTATGAAAAATTATTTTATTTTAACACATACATTAAAAAAATAAACGGTATCAGCATTCTGACTCATACTTTCTCCCATAAGCTCGTCAACAGAAGGTGTAAGCGTAAGATGTAAGCGTCATGGGTAAGCGGTAAGAGTAAATATGATATTATATAGTTAAAAATCACAAAAGTTGCGAATACTTTTGAATCTTAATTGTTACAGTAATAGGTGTTGTACAACTTTTTTAGAATTATAAGGTCCATAAAATATTAATTTTGATCAAAACCAGCCTTTCTAAAAAAATCAGATTTTTTGTTATTTTATGGGTTTTTTATAGGAAAATAACATAATTTACAATAACTTTTGAAGCGTAATTTTTACAGAAGTGGGAGTGATACCATTTTGTACAGATTTTAAAGGACTACAACCATTGACTTGTTGTATTAATAGTCAAAGCTACAACATACTAAATGTGTATCAAAATCGTTCGGGCAGTTTTTGAGAAAATCTTATTTTTCCGTTAATTTATGGGGTTTTATAGAAAAATCAACACTAAAAATCAAAATTTCAAAAAAATAAAAAAAACGCCTGGAGATACCATGGATTAGAACCTAAATACCAAATTTGATCAAAATCGGACTACAGGTGTGGTCTGTAGCTCTGTACACACATACATACACACATCAGTTAGAAAACCACCTTTTTGGGTCCAGGGGGACCAAAAACGGATATATTCACTCAAAACCCAAACTAAAAAATGTTTACGAAAACAATACTTTCTCCATATGGTATAGGGAGAGAAAGTTAAATATAAGTTCTTGTAATCTTCAAACTCCCTTGAAAGATCGCCAGAAGTAACACAGCCACACAAATTAAATAATTCAATCATAAAACCACCCTCAGACCACGGCTTTGCCCTGAGAGACTGAAGTGGAGACAGGTTATGGAGTATCACATTTTGTTATTAGTTTCCCAAGTTATCCTCCGTTTGAGCACCGTACAAACATGGCCGCCTCTAATCTCGCTCACATTAATTACTTCGCCGTCCATTTGATAATAAACTGTTTGCCTTTGGTAAAAACAGACGAGCTAATCACATTTGAGAGGTCAATGTATAACTGAGTCTTCAAAGGACCGCTCAGCGCTCAGCGCCTGGTTGTAATTAATTGGCAGATCCGCCGCGTGGCGCGCTGCTGTTGTTATCCGGTAAACAAACTACATAGAGTAATGTACGGAGTGGTTATTGGTTGATTACATGTAATGCGTGTGTACCCTGATGTGATACAATATCGTTATAAAGTTGAGTGGAATTTATTGACTGTGGTTTTACCACTAGTGGGTTTATGTTGAAACTAGTTAGTTTGTCAGTAAATATCTTAAAATATTTACTTTTGAATAGTATAACTTGAAAATGCATTTGTTTAATATTTGTGAAATATGAATTTATTTATTATGTCGACGTGTTTTATTAAGTTTATAAAATGTACAAGTATATACAGTTTTGTAGTATCGGTATATTTCAAGATACTACATTAGCGCAGAAGGTGTAGGCTGATCCAACACCTTTTAGGTCTTAGTTTGGGACCACTTTAGCATGTGTCTTTTGAAAAGCATTTTAAACATAGCTACCATCATGGTTTACAGGTGCTTTTATACATAAGCTAATTTTTGATAGCACATCTGACTAGCTAAGTTAAAATATGACTTTTTGATAGTACTAACGCATTTCTTATATATAATTCGGCCAAAATAAGCCACTAGTACTCTCACGACCCTCACGAAGTTTTACGCCCTGAGCTGATTCGAAACATTGGCGGTTCAAAACCGACCGACTGCTCTACAGAATCGTATTGTAGCAATCAACACCGCCCCAGATGAAATCTGTAGCACGGATAAGAAATAGAGTGGTTTAAGCAATAAAAAAAATTAAAAAACAATTTTGTTTTGCAGACTACAGTAATCCTTTATTAAATAGTCCTCTGTGCTAGGCAGCCTTCATAAATACTTTGGTAACACGTCTAGTATGAAGTAAATTAAGATAAATCAATGTTGTGTTGAAATTACCAGTTTTACGTAGCATTAACTGTGTCAACCTACCAATCTCGCTGCATATTCAGGGCTGTTAGCCGATCCGACACTCAGCCCTACACAGACAGCACTCCGGGAAACTTTGCTCGCCTACAAGCTGATCTTCGCAAATGGCAAAGTTTGCATCACGTGTAGTTCCGCAGAATATTCATCATGACTAAGTCCATATACATCTTGACACTGTCAATACTACTCTTCGGTGTTTATTTTTAGATGGGATTATGGGATTTTGCAATGTATATCTTTACGATCAGCTGAAGAGATTCCGCCCTGTTTATGGAAATGGTATTTGGCTATGAACATTTGTTAACGAATATTTAACTAATAACTAAAAAATATTCCAATTGTAATAAATTGGTTTTCCTATTGGATAAGAACCACTTTATAAATATTTCCAATAAAATGAGCTTGATAAAATAAGCACACGTAATTCGCCTATCTGATGATGATTGGAGTGTCCAATCGAAATCGATCATAACTTACCATCTTTTGTGTATTTGCTTATGTATTTACCACCTTGAGAGTCAACAGTATACTTCCATATATATTTCCAAAATACTTGGAAATATATATGGAAGTGTTATTTGATTTTTTGTTATTACAAATTTTTTGTTGGATTTTGGAAAATAGACTATAATTTTGTAGCTAATGACTCCCTTAAAATATTTAGATAGAATTATAACTACATCTTCATAAATAGAATTTGTTACAAAAAAATTTTTCTGATTAAAAATTTGATTTGGCACTAAAAAAAGTCATAGTTTTTTCCTTTTAGCATTACATAAACAGTTCTACCTAAATATACAGATTACAATACCCGAAACCATTAGTAAACATTTGAATGATTTGGTAATAATAGTTTTTTTAGTTATATCTATTTTAAGATTGAAAAATGCAAAAAATCCCATTGTTGGGAATTGCGCGTTGAAAAAGACTTAAGCAGCTGTTTCATTTTGTTTATTTGTGAATCAGCTGACCATTGAAGGCAGGCGTTTATACTATTAGGCCCTACCTAGTTTTAATTATAATATATGTGTAAAAAATGCATAGTTTTGTTTGTATTTACATAAATATAAAATTTTTTCACAACAGATTTAGGTGGTTTGCAACGCAATCCAAGCAATTCCAATTTTAAATATTTTTGCTAGATAAATTGATACAACTCAAAAACCATTTGAGCTGCATTGTTGACATTTTGAAAATAAGATTGGGCTATCATTATCTACATATTTGGGTGGAATTATTCATGTAAGATCATATAAAGACATACAAAAAATAATTATGGAGTGCATAATAAGTCTATAGGGTTTTTTTTATTTTATTACAGTATCTGTAAAATTTATTGTTCATAAGACTATTGTTGTTATGTTACACAAATACGTTTATAAAATTAACCCCTACAATCTAGTTTTGAAATTATTAAAATCTTCCAACTACAACTAAAGTTATATAATACGTTATGTGTTGAAATAAGTCGATCGACCGACTTTTTCAAAACCAGATTCCGTTTTTTTTTTTAATAAGGCCTAAACCCCCCCCCAAATTTTTTACAGCATTTATTATTTTTTAATCTATAAGCTATAAAAATAAAAATGTTTTAAAAGAAAAATAATGATTTCACTGCCATATCCCCTTCGTATACTTTACTTTTCAATAAAATGGCGACCATACATAGTAGGTATTTTAAGCCAAGTATGAATGGAGATGAGTGTAGGATGAGTATAGTACCATAGATTAAACATGTATGTTTAATCTATGATAGTACCAAAGCACCCCTCCAATCAGACCAGCAGTTCTGCAGTTTGTTTTCTGCATGGTTTTCAGTCTCTGCATTGAACGATTAGGAAAACAATTTAATGTACTGTAAACAAATTACTAATTGTTGCACAAACCTACCCTCACATTTTACATTAATTCAAACATAAAATGCCGTGAACAAATGAGTTGTTGACATTGGAATTATTAGTGGGTTGACCAAATACGTGATCATTCATTGCACAGTCATGATGTGGACGCCTGCAAAGACAATGTCTTAGAAGCTGACTATGTTCAATAGCTTTTAAACCTATAAGTAATGGTAATGCATTAGAGTGCTCGATCAGTGGTATCGAGGCGGGGTAAGCGCCTTACCCAAGATTATGGGGATTGTGGGTAAGGCAACGTCTTGGACGGACCACGAGATCTACATTGAGTGTTGAGTGCAGATTGTTGAGTGAATCCCAAGCATTGTCTCAGCTGTTTAAGCAGGTCGGTTTACCTCATCGCATCTGATTCATGCATTGTTTATATAGTTTGTACTCTGTGCAAATGTCGTCTGCACCTTGGATTTGTGTGGGGAAATTAAATTTCCATCACACTGCACGGAAAGTAGCTATTTTGCAACAAGGAAAATAATTGTGTCCAAAGCTTTTTGTTAGAGCTAGCAAAAAACCTCTTACTCTAAATTTTTCAATCAGAGGTAAGTCATTCTTTTTGTGTGATGAAAAGTATCGTTCATAACTTGTACCGAAATCAGACACTCCAATTATTCTCATCTTAGGCTTCGTTCTACGTGAAATTTGCTCGTTAGGATTGAGTGTGCTTTGAAAAATCCACTTTTGGTTCTAGGAATGAAAAACATATAAGAATGACAATGTGAAATAAGACAAAAAATTACACAGTGACTATGCTCAACCTATGCGTAGCCTAAACACCTTTTCTATTTCAAGTTAAAAATATAAAACTCTCTTTTGTAGTCGTACATTTTTTTATGTCAGAAGTCATATAGAACATTGCTAATATATAAAAAAAATAGTATCACTACAATTATTTCAATGTGTTTAAGCGAGTTCTTTTTTTCATTTGAAACACATACTTTATGTTTTCCATGTAAGTTGACCTGTAGCTAACGTTGGCTCCGAACCAACGGACCAAGGTATTATTACATAGATAAAATGTGTTGGTGATTGGCTAAAGGCCTTCGGGAGGATGATCAGCAATCTAACTACTATACTAGTTACAATAAGTGTTCTTGAGAAAAACTCTTAAGAATTTTCGGCAATGCCGACGTATTCTGTATGCTGCACATCCCACAATTTGAACAACTGTAAATACAGTTGGTAACAATTTTAGTATCAATGTCTAAATAAAAGTTATAACGAAGCACACCCCAAACCCTCGGTATAAGCTAAACCCTACACCAGAGGATTAACAATGCAGGGGACGGTTTAAGACAACAATGAAGAATATTGGCATTATATTATCTTTCTGTAGACGAATTTGTAAACAAAAAAAATTATCCGTTGTAAAGTAAAATAAGAACCTCAATACACACTGCAATATCTACTTCTTGAAATATACACTACTAGAGAACCCGTGCAGCTCAATGAGCCGCATAGTACAGTATGAAACATAACGCCGAGGAAAACTTTATGCTTAAATTAGAGTAATTTTAGCTACATCTTAAGTGAGTTGTTTAAACACTTGTTAGAAACTAATTTTAAATATCTCTGTTTGCATGTCGTCAAGGTTCACCTACATTATTTCTGCTCTCAGTTTTAATTGATAACTTCTAATGAATGCTAAACGATCTGCCTCAATTCGAGTTAACATGTTGCAACAAAGTTTTTCCAGCATTGAGAATTAAAGATTACTGTTGCCTTACTGATATACCTGTGTTTAGTAATTTAAGTTGGGTCATTTTATTTCTTTTATTTGAGACATCCTTCTAATCAAACGAATTTTCTCCGTGGAGAATCCTGAAAAATGAGGTGATATCAACCATTTCATGTGCTCCATTTTTTACCCACAAACTCTGGGTTACCAACTGGACTGCCATAATCTGCTTTGAATAGGCTAAAGCAGCAACGCCATTGAAAGTTGGTTAACGTATGTTAACGTGTTGTCTGTCAGTGTCACGTTCTTCAGTGGAGTTTCTCTAAATACCTGTCCCAAAGTTTTGAAAGTATGGATTCATTTGTCGACATAGGTTGGATAACTCTTGTAGTTATACGATTTGGATAGCAATTTTCATGTTCTCTTTTTGAACAGCGTATTATTTGCCTCTTCTAAATCTTAAAAATAAAATTGACCGTAACAACTCGATCGTTGAATATATAAAAACTAATTCCTTCACTTATGTTTGGTCTAATATTGCCACTAAAACTTTCAATAGCAAATGAGTTGTTGAAACTTCTTATTTTTGACTTGAAATGTCTGGATTGTGTTGGTAACTTCAGTCAAAAAACCTTGTATAAGTTTTTCCGAGGAACTGGCAACATAAACCTGGAAGTAAACAATCCATTTGCGTTTTTTTTCTCAATTGAAGTAGAGCAAGTACCTAATACAAAAATTTTCAATAAAAACTAAAAGGTCCGCCAAGATTTAGTATAATCTTACTACTTGAACTTATCATAGTCAAGGCATTATTATAGTTTCTACTAAATGTTTTGAAATATCTCGATCTGTCAGTGTCAGAAGTAAACATTTCTTGCATGCATTCATTTGATCTGACATTAGGCGAGTTTACTTTACCACCGGGACAACACTCACTATGTGCTTCGTAAATTTTTTCACTTCCAAAAGTGAGTTGCATAGCAGAACCATCGATGTATATCAGAACTGTCAAATATTATTCATCTCACTAAGTGAATGTGTATCTGGGTCTTTTAGACCAGGCCTCTCTATTTCTACTCTCCTCATTAAGATATCTTATTATTAATTGTCTCCTACTCCCGTTTTCAATATTTCTTCTTTGAACTTGAGACATATTCTGTTCTTCCTACAAAACTGATTAACTTTTTAACTTGGTCTTAACCCAAAACCTACTCAATATTACAAACATTATTATTAACTCCCAAAAAGCTAATGAATGAGTTTCTTTTTATAAACAGCTGTTTTTTATTTTTAAATTTGTTCTGTGTATTTCTTATTGGGAAAACTCGACCTTTGAGAGGGTCTCACGCCCTTAAGAGTAGAATTTCAAAATTCTAAAACCTTATTGCAAAACTACACATTGAGACAAATCTTTTGACACCTTAAACGTTGGAATTGGTCCACAAATAAGGGAGGAGTTGCGTTAACAAAAAACGGCTTCACGTATTATATATATAGATAGATACTCCCTATGAAATGTAGGTACTTGGAACATTGAAGCACCGTCAAACAACGTGAAGTAACTTACATGGTTAAATTATCATGAATAAGTGAAGAGGGAGTTGGTAAAATATTAGTTACATCTTTTTTTAAATAATATTTTGAAGATCTTAAACTAATTTCCACGTGGTAGGGTTAAATATAGGTACTTTTCAACCTAAATCCTGACGTTATAATCATAAAAAAGACGCCACAAATGAACCAAAGAAGTCTAAGAAAACTAGAAGTAAACTAAAGTAGAAGTAACTAGAACTTAAAAGAAACTTGGAATCTTCACCACTCGAGCACCTGAACTAACAAGAGGTTTAGAAAAATCCCCCTTTGATGTTAACCAATTAATTATCCTTTGAAATGTTCATTTTGTTTGGTTTCGACCGATTAAATGTACTTCTCTCATCTCGTTTTTTTAGGGACAGCAGATGCAATGCCATTTTTATGATGTACCCATATTTATTTAAAATGACATTTTATTTTGGATAAGCTTTTCAAATATCATGTACGTAAGAGTTTTCTACAGTTTTTACAGCAAGTCTTAAAACAAAATAGGTACTTACGTATTATACGGAGGCCACTTATTTTACAGCGCGCTGCGGTGGTTAGGTTAGGTTGGTCTATTATAAATATGTTTGTAGGACTTTCCTACTTTCGTTATGAATCGAAGCAGACAAGTTTTATAATAGATCAACCTATAACCTAACCACCGCAGCGCGCTGTAAAATAAGTGGCCTCCGTATAATACGTAAGTACCACAAAAGATTCTATTTACCACGAAAATATCCACTGGAATGCTCAGGCACATCAACAAAGAATAGACAACTTCTTCATTTAGCAAACTTCTGCTGCTTGAATACGAATCACTGATAGCAAATTTTCAGGCGAAAGCTCAAAAATCTTCTACTGTCTCGCACGGCAACCTTGAACCAAATCATGAAGTTATTCCACAATCCCCACTTGGTGAGGAATAAAGGGTTACCTTTGGTAATGCTGAATGGGTAAAGGGTTAAGTGTAAATGTAAGACTGAGTATCCAGAAGGATCGTTCACTGGTATCTAGGCTGAGTAGTGAGTAAGCGCCTTATCCCAGATTATGGGATTGTGAGTAAGACAACGTCTTGGACAAACCGCAAGAGACTTGAGTTTTGAGTTAGACTTTTGAGTAAGTTATAAGTGGTACATGTAGTAGGCCTACGCATTGAGATTGTCACTTAATGTCCTATATCTCTGTTGATATGAGGTAATATGGTTGTTTACTGTCCATAACAAAGCTAGACCAGGCACAGGTCATGCTACTTTAGTACAATCATAGATAAAAGGAGCGTCTACTTCTTTTAATCTATGGTACAATATCACAAGAAGGTAAAACCATTGATATAAACTCAGCAGTTGAATCATGTTTGGATTTAAAAAAACGTTGTTAACTTTAAGCTATCAACATGTTATGCTGAGGCCAAATACTGTTTTTTGTCTTACCCTTTGACCTTTAAATCACTTATCACTGAAATAACAATATTTTATTTTATAACTGATGCTTATTTTAAGACACATAATCAACTTTATCATCACAAACTGAGCATGTGGAATTGAAAAACGTTGTGAATAGTTTGATCCACATTCATAACATGAAATTGCGTGTAAACAAGACGGGTTATAATAAGTTCGCAGAGCAATTAATTGTGTTGTTTTATTGGTTGAAGGACCCGCTGAGGCTGCTAGCCGTGGCCCTCTGCAGCCAAAACGTTTCATGGTTTCTACGGTCCTACGACTGCTATGATACACAGAGTGGCCACGATTAAAAACAAGTTGCACTAAAATTAAGTTTTTGTGTCTGTGTTTTGTACGACAAATCTCCACACGTTGTTGAAGGGGATTGCCTTGTGTAATGTCCATGTGAACTTGAAAATGAATCCATCCAGAGCCTAGGAGACAATATGGCAATTTAACTACTTCAAAAGAATTTCTTGATAAAACGTAATATGATTTAATATTATTCATTGTTTCAAAATTATACAGATGCTACGCCACAATGAAATTGAAATCTTATACATGTGGGGTTCACTTGAGTCTTGCGGGATCATAGTTGGAAATGATTTATTCAAAATGTTTAAAGTGTAGAGTAAAGAATAGCGTTACTACATAGAAGTTTTATATATAGAAATAATTATCGAACTACTCGCTTGTAAAAGTAGTATAAAAATACAGTACAGCCATATATTCTTCAAAGCAAATCAAAATATGGAGTATTAAAAACTTATTTCATAGTGATACTAATTATTTTTAAGATAAGGAAACCAAATAGTAGCAACCTTATTAAACTTAAAAGGAACTTAATACTTTACGTTCACAGTGGTGAGAGTAAAATCATCTAGTTACAAACATATAGTTTCCATCTCTCTCGTCCAGAACTGGGGCAGGTAGTAAACTCAGACTAAAGACATTGGTCTTGTTATTATCAGAAACATAATATGTAGCTTATTTATGTCATAAGCAAATAAGGCAGACAATTGGATTACTTAAATGCACTACGAATAAATACCCCCGCCGCAGTAACCTGCATACTAAGTGAATTTCCATTTGTCCGTATGGATTTTCAATTAAATCTATTTCAATAACATTAGGTTTAACGAGTACTTAGGTTTTCTGCTACTGGGAGGGTAATAAAGTGTTTTTTTTTTAGTAAAACATTAATAGCTTAGCATAAAATAAATAAATTTGCCAAGTTTGATCATAATATATCCATAAACAAGCAAACTACAGAACAGTTTACTTATTTTCTATAAGAATAACATGGAAATTTTAAATCTACAATTTTGTTATTTCTTCGTAACCAATAACCGTACAAAACACTTTAATATACTAAATTATTTGTTTTTCAAGCTCTTCGTAAAGGTCTAGAGAAAAATTGGGAAATTTTATGTTTTAAGGGTCCAAAATTATAAAAACCATTTTACCTCATAAAACCCCGTGGTCTGATCATTCTGGTTCACAAACGCATTCAAGTACACCTTACACCTTACCTTACACCTTTAAAACAAATTTTATCAAAATCGGACAAAAATTACTCAAGTTATCGCGTTTACGGACGTATACAAATTTGAACGAATGGTGTTTTTGGCCTATGAGGACGGTAAAATGAAAAAGTAAATCGGTCCCGGGTGCAGTTCTTACCATGAGACCTACGGTAATAGCTTATTCCCTATGGGAAATTCGCTAAAAGGATAGTACTTTCCAATAGGGAGAATGAGAGTACAGTATATCTAAAAGGAGCATAATTGCAGACACACAGACATTTTATATTTGTGCCCACAGTCTTTAACTCATCAAAAAAGGAAAAATATAAAAGAAAACGTAAAATATGGAGATCTCGATCAGCATCGTCTGAAGGGAGCAAAGTGTGTTCTGTTTGTAATAGACACCCCACCCTTCCCTCACCCTAGTTCATTTATTTCCCCGAGAAAGAGAAGAAAAATCCTCAAGATCTTTGGCAGAGGGCTTAAGTCGAAAGACAAGGGCTTAAGAATTGCCACAGATTAAAATGTCGTTTGCCGGCGGAGAATGGCCCGCCAATATAAATGTTTCTTTTCCGTCCGAGTTGAGAAAAAACGTGATATCATAAAAGGGAAGAGTATTAGCAGTTGATTAATATGCAACGGGTCTTCTCGAGATGAAGAAGTATTTAGTTGCGAGATTGTTACCTTCTCAGAAAGAATATTCAACGTAATAATTATACAGATATCAGCTAAGTGATGCAGAATTCTAGTTTTACAATTTGATTCGTTTTGATAAATTCATTCTTTTACCAACTATTCATTTTATTTCAATTTTTTTTTCTGTGTATGCCTATTCTACCTTCTTCAGTATAATTAAACTTACATAAGTAACAAAAGACAGCCTCTACTGATGTGCTTTTTCTGTAGTATTACTTAGAGAACTAGTATTATAATCGGTAAAATATGGATATTTGTGAGTTCAGAAATGTCGCAGAAGTGCCAATTCATCTATTGATTACTTTAATAACTGAATGGATGTATTCCTACAAGAAGAAAGTTCAATCTTATTTTCGTCCGAAATCGCAAAGGTGACATTACTCATGTATAGTATACACAAAAAAAATTAAAAATTAAAACGTTTTACCAGTCTAAATGAAACAGTTAGACATATTTATTTGGAGATATCTGGACGGTGTCACGGGTTAAAGATAAGATTTCTGCTTTGTCATTAAAAGTTAACTGACCATAGCTTTTTATCAGTTGTATAATAATACAAAATATCTCTGGTCATAATTCATATCAAAAAAGCTTAAATAGTCCTAGTTAAAACAAGATCTTTCAATTACAATATTTCAATACGTTGTTTCATAGATATCCGTGGATATCAGATCAATTTAAAAATATATTTTGATCTGTATAACATTCCACAAACTAATATTAATTTGCTTTTCTATTCCCTCAAAATTAAAAAACAACGACACAATTTCAGTTTTATTTTTATTTTGGCAACACTGACAATTGTACAGTTAACTGTTGCATGTTTTGATAATCAAACATAAGGCGTGTGGTTTGTGTGAACTGATGGAAATGGACTGTGTTAAGAACTCTAAACAGAAAATGAGGACGACATCCCTCCCATTCCCTTCAATGCCAAAAAATTACAATAAATACCTACACTTGTGTGACTGAGGCACACGGTGAGATGATACGATCAATCCAACAGTTAGGAGTGTCAAATAAAAAAAGAATTATTTCTTAAACCGCACATAAGGGTGTATTCTGGAGTAGAGGCGTGGGGTAAAACTTTTGTCTATCACTGTTTGATTTTTTTTACCCATTTCTAATGGATGTTTTTGCCTTATACAGAAAAACTTCTACCTTTAGCTACCTACATGATCACAAACCTATGGTTTCAGCTGTTAGAGGAAGGATCTTGTGATGAATATGCTTAAAACCACACGAAATATAAATTTAATTACAAAAACAGGAAAAATAACACTTTAGAGCACAAAATTATCAGTGTTACCATACGAACTGGACGGAAAATTGTGCAAAATTGTGCTAAACGACTATAAAGTCTGCTATCACTTTATATAAGTAATTATATAAAGTGTAGTCTCTACCCATACATAATTACTTAACTTTGAGCCAATTTAAACCCACCATCCTAGTTAAAAAGCTTACCAGGATAAACGGAAACTAATAAAAACCAACTCCAGCATAAATATATAATGAGCATAAACCACTTGTGGGGGAGTCGAAATAGATTGTTGGACGGGATAAAACATGGAGAGCTCAACGACAGGGTCCCTAGGGAACCGCAGACAGACAGACGCGACGTTTAATTTAAGGCCAGGATCAGGGATGACATACATGTCCGCTTTGTGAGATATTCTATGGATTTATTTGTTGTCTCGGTCCAAGCTTTAGCCCTCTGGGACTTACTTGCTTGTTTACGAGACTTTTGTCTCACAAATACTTCGTAGCGACTTGGCCGAAAGACTTTAGATAATTATATCGCATTGGATTTGTTGAGGAAGTGTAATTTTGGGAGTTTCTAAGTTATTGCATCCTAAAACGATATGAAGGGATCATTACGAATGTTATTATATTTTCGTGCGAGTGTGAGGCATACATTCGCCTTAATAGCTTTATTACACAGTAATTTTTTGTATTTCAAGATTGGGGAGCGATCTGGTCTAGTGGTAGGGCGCGTGACTTTGGTCCCTGAGGTCCCGGGTTAAAATCCCGCCAATGGATTTTATCTATATTGCCGCAACTTCTAGCTCTAGCCTAAAGTAGTGTGAAAAAGAACCTCGGGCTCGTGCCTAGGGTCCCAGGACAAAAAGTATGCGTTTCAAGATGAATATGAATGCAAGATTAGGTTAGAACAGCGTGAGATGACTTTAGTAGATTAGTTCTGAATTACGAATAGATTAGCGGTTGCTTTAGCCAGAACCATTTAAAAAGCCCGATGATCAAGAACAGTTAGGTCCAGTTTTAACCATCACAAAGCTTCGCCATGGATTGCTTAAAACCATAATAACAACCCGAAAGGTCTAACTAACAATAAAATCAGAAAAGAATAAACAAATAGTTGACCTTCTGTTATTATAGGTGAACCCTTTTTTCCGTATCAGCCGATCTATTCAAGCCACACAGCTACGTTTTATCTGTTCGTAACATAGATGGATGGATAATAAAATCAATGGCATGTCTTTGAATAAAGAATGCTTATTTATCTTTAATACATGATTTTAAAATGTACATTTTTGCTTCGTATACTTTCCTCGTGTAAAATATTAAACTGTAAATCATTAAACTTTTTCTTAGCAAGTAATCGATTGTACAAAGAACTTGTGAAAGCCGGCAAGAGCCTGAGTGGAAGAAAAATAAACCAGCTCGGCCGATTGCTCCGGAGATGAATCAAACGCAGACTGCTTAACTCAACCGAACTGAAAAAAGTGTAACTCTGAATCGGGCGCAATCATTGCGAGCGACTCTCGGGAAAATAAATAATTACGATTCAGTTTATAAAACATCAAAGATGGATCTTTTTAAACTCTTGGGAAGGCCAGGTGGGTATTAAGAACGTTGTCGAGTCTTTGAGCGGTTTTCTGAGACGTTTCAATTCCACACTAATGGTCATTATCATTACAATTGACATGTGCTGCATCTTCTTGATTGTGTGGGACCAACAGAGGCTTTAGATTCTGGTGATTTGAAATGTTTACTTTAACCTCTAATTTGAAAGAGAAGGTATAAAAGACATTGACATTGGGTAGACCCTTGTTTAAACTAATTTAATGTTTACTGCATGGTTTGACAATTTACAGAATTAAACTTGGTATGTTTATGACGTTTTAGTGTAATTAGATTGACGATTGTCCCAAATTTGCAGTCAACTCATCGGAGCTAAAGTAAAAAATGACTAAAATTGAAAAATTTTACAGTTTATACATTTATTTTGTCAATACGAATTTTTCTTTCCATATTATACTCTGAAATTAGAGAAACTCCATCCAAAAACATATATCTTACTCTAAGGCTTTATGTAATTTATTGGAAGAACAACATAATCTTAAACAATTAGACATGAAACAAAAACAGGCAGTAAACAATACCTAAGGTAGGTTATGGTTGTAAAATTTGCATTAGTCAATGTTTAGTTTTAGTTCTAAACTAATCCATTTCTTCTTCTGTAAATAGTATTCTGTTGTTTTAAAAGTGTTTGAGCACACCATAAAGCGATTGGATTCTACATTATTGTGGTGCTAAAATACACAAATAATATTCTATGTCTAGGCCTAATTGTTACAGTGTTTTTAGATACTTCAATGCCCAAATGACACATTTCAAAAGTTTACAAATCATTTTTTTAAACTTGTTGGCTTGTGTGTAACTAAGTACAAAATAATCTTAGAGCTTATCTGCATGCAGTAATTTAATTTAAGTTAATTTTGCCGGATTCTGAATTTTGAATTAGTTAAAGAAGTATCTCGAATTTTTCGTGAAAGGCAGCCAAAATTTGAATTTTTCCTATTTTGATTAAAGGTAGAAAGTTGTATAGACGTTTGTTGACCAAGATACATTTATTTGAGCATACTGTTATTATTGTATACATGACCAACCTCCCCCCCTTCCTACCATACGAGTGACCACTTACTATGCACAACGAACACTCTTCTTTATCTCTTATCTCCATGTTCCTAAGAAACAAACCCTTAGATTTATGGCTTTAGTTTGTCCAGATGACGAATTGTAATATATTGTCACGAAAATATGGTTATAAAGACTACACCATTTGATACAGGAAATTCCGTCAATGAATCTTAAATAAGACATACGCGAAAATGCTAAATATAAAAATTTACAAATATGTTTAACTTTTGTAGAACGTGAGCAAGCCTATATAATTTTAAGTTTTAATTTGAATGAGATTACATGTAAAATAAATAATATTTGTGCTAGCAAAACCATCCAATTGAGCTCCTGATTTAAAATCTAGAAAATAATTGTACAGAACTACAAAATATTGGCAGAACAATAATAATCTCAAGTATTTTAAACAAGGACATTATACAAATTACGAACCTTGTTTAAATTAGAAAGCTCCTTGAACAGGTTTTAGAGCCAACTTTCACGTTTGTAAATCACAGATTTTTAATTTCTGACTTTTTTGTGTTACATTGTAAACAAGTTTTAATTTAAGTGATCGTTGCAGATATAAACTTACAATCGCCAAAACGTAAGGTGAACCAAAGAACTTTTCCTACAGTCACCAGACTAAGTTGGCTTCCTTGCACTGATAATAGTACAGAAAGCTGCTAATTGCTGCATTTACTTACTTTGTCGCACCGTTTATACTTTGTCACACGGTTTATACTTTGGCGCACACCAGTATTCTAACCAAACAACACAAAATAGCGTGGTTTTATTATGCACGTAATCCGAGTACACTTGGAAATAGGTTGGCAACACTTAAAAGATACTTTTTATATGATCAGCTGATTGACTATTGACACTACGATTTAACCTGCCATTTTGTGTTTTATACTATTTTCGTTCAACGCTTGGTTTGAACATAACCTAAAGTGTAGTATTTGAAAGAAGAATTATAAGTGGGCCTAACATGTTTGAGAATAATGAACTCAGTGATTGTGAATATATATATGTTTACACCAGAAGACATATGTAGCACAAACTGCAAATCATGATTCATTAAACCTGTTTCCTGAAAAATGAAGAAAGAAGTATAAACGAACATACGAACTGTATTCTTCTTTGTGCGTAAGTAAGAAAGTTACAAAATTACTCGTTTATTGTGTTTATACTGATTATTACTGTTAATAAGTGTACTCTGGAAAATAAGTAATACCTAAAGATATTACGACTACAATCGGCTGGTGCAGTGTTTCCCATTCCGTTCAAAGCTTTGATTTAACCTTTCAACCTAAAAAGTAAAAACGTGTCGTATAGTGTTTGAAAGACTAATTATTTATATGCTTTATAGTGACTGTAAAAAAATAAATGTTTAACACGAACGCAAATGGCCTTTGCTGTACTCGCGAACCATTCCTAACAAGCATAACATTTATCTCATTTGCAGCAAAGTGCCACTTTGCTCACTAGTTACACAAATAACTATATCATTACTTTTGTGATATTGAAGTAGACATCCTATCTATATGGACCAGCTGAAGCATATTTTGTACACCTCGTAGAGCAATATGTACAATATACACTCTCAATACAAATATAATACTCTCAATATATACAGAGTGGGCTACTGTCTAATTCCTATTTTCTCCCATAGTTGATTGTTTCAGTATGGAGAGAGCGGATCTAATGTTTGAAGCATTAACTATTGGACGCTATAGCCTAAAAGTCGTCAAATCAGATTGGGATGAGTATAAAGTTTTTATTCTCTACTAGTAATTGATATCAGCGCATTCTGTTGGTGACTCACTTCAACTACGTTCATTCATAATACTTAAACTGATTCAAACAGGTTCTATCAATAACCAAAGCTAATAAATCAACAACCTTCATTCTCAATTTTTTTTAGATCTAAAACGTATTTGTATCCAAATTTTAAAGAGAAAACGAAGAGCCTCCCTGGCTTAGCGGAATTGCCCCTTCAAGAGCAGTAAGACCCGCGCGGCGTGTGTGCAATGAAGTTGCCATAGCTCACACATACGGCGCTGGCTTCTGGCAATTATGATAAATGAATATTGGGGCTTGCCTCAATGTCTCGCTTGCCGGCCGCGCTCGCTGCAAGGATGTTTTTAAACGTGCCCGGAGTCTATATAGCGTTTAAACAACCCTTTATTGAATATTCAGCCTACTTTTCATAAGTAAAGTGCCTTCAAAGACAAACAAATGTGTCTCGATACCCCGTGAATATCTAATCCTATTAACTTGGGGCTGTAAATTGTATTTTAATGTATATTGAAACTGTGGCTCCAGTGGTAAATATTGTCATTGTAATGGTTTTCGGAAATAAATTGTTATTACTTCGCTGTTGTAGAAGCTAAAAAAACAGTTATAGTTATTTTTTGGCCTTGTAAGGGGTTTTTATAAAAAATAAAAATAGTTAAGTAAATAACGTGATCACAAACCAATGTAATAAATGCAATTTATATTTTTTTATTGTTGCAAACAAATCTTAAGGTTTATTGGAGGATTGTCATCTTTATTGGCAAATAGAGTGCTTCAATGTGAAATTGCTGGAGTCATTATGTTCTTATTTTTAATAATGTTATACTTATAGATCTGTTTTATGCATATTTCGCTTTACTTTAACAACCGATCAACCATTTACATTTTATTTAAGACTAGCTGGCCCGACAGACGTCGTCCTGTCCTATGTGGTTTTATGTCACATGCTCGTCCATTTTCAAGATGAGCTCGATCGCATGGCTCAATCACGTCCTGGTCGAAGTTCGTTCGCTACGCTCACTCACCTTTGGGTTGGAGCTCGTTCGCTGGGCACACTTGCCTTCAGGTTAGCTCCTTCGCCACGCTAACTCACCTCCAGGTTGAAGTTCGTTCGCTAAGCTAACTCACCTTTTGGTTGCAAATTAGCAATTGTCATAAATTAAAAAAATAATAGTGCTGTACCCTGTTGGTAAACCTATTAACTTTTTAATGCTATTGAAGATCACAGAATCAAATTGTTTAGTTGAACCAGCTGTTAATATTCTTTGATTCCGTTTAAATATGAGTACTCATAAGGTTAACATGGGAAACTCCAGAACCACTGGGACGGAGCCCTTTTGACGGATCTGCACCACACTTCACACAAACCATCCTTTAATAATGCTTAATAATGCCTGAAAGTTTCATTACAATCTGTCGAGCGGTTTCGGAGTCCGTAAAGGACAAACAAACAAACAAACAAACATACATTGGATTATATATATATATATAGAATATAGATAATATTTGAAAGTATCCTTCGTAAATTAGTTATATTCGTTAAAAACTTATAGCTTTTGGTTCGAATTTCGATGACTGACTTCTATTTAATACCCATTTTATTTAACATAAAATTACATAAAATAATTTCCATGAGACAATTGATTTTCCATTAGTAAGATCTATGTGTAGAGATATTTTGTTTGACTATTTTAACTCGTTGTTCTCGCTGTTTGTAACTTTAACTTATACATTGCACCAAAGTTTATTGCATGGTAAATTGTAAGTATAGTTGAATTGCAAAGTAATAAATTGTAAAAGATTTGTCTCATCACTTCCCACCCTTATCCACAACATGTACAAACCCAAATCTCAAATTCCTACATCCCGAAACAAAACGTTTTCCTAGTACTACAAGATCCACTTTACTCTTACACCCCAGCTAACAAACTTACCAATCCTTGCAGAAGTAGCTTTTTCTAAGCGAATTATCACCTAAGGAAACAGCGTGTCTTATTGGGCCTATTAGAGCTCAAAGCCGTGACGTAACCCTGTTATGTTGTCTTGGCCTAGTGAGATAGGGACAATTACAGAGCACTCAGCGTCCAAGAACACAATTAGCAACCCTTTCCTGACCCCCTCCCCCGGAGAGGCGTTCAAAAAGGGTTGGATTAAAACGCTTGTATTGATCAGCTGACTTGCCTGTCGTGTGAGACGCTACCCACCTTACAATGTCGGGGTGACGAAAGAGATAGCCTCAATGTTTAGCCTCTTATTTTTTCTTTCATGCGGACTTTGAAACTCGTTAAATTATAATTCTCCTCAAAGTATCAATAATTTAAATAGTTTTACCTAACCTAACCTAACCCAACCTAGCCTAACCTAACCTAACCTAACCTAACCTAGCCTAACCTAACCTAACCTAGCCTAACCTAACCTAACCTAACCTAACCTAACCTTACTTATGAAAGAAAGAATGTTTAGTTTACTCTTAAATTTCTCTCATACTGTTGGAAAATGGATTATATTTAGCCTCAATGTTTAGCCTCTTATTCTTTCTTTCATGCGGGCTTTAAAACTCGTTATATTATCATTTTCTCCCAAAAGTATCAATAGTTTAAATAATTTTACCTAACATAACCTAACCTAACCTAGCCTATCCTAACCTAACCTAACCTTACTTATGAAAGAAAGAATGTTTAGTTTACTCTTAAATTTCTCTCATGCTCTATGAAAAATGGAACAATTGGTTGAATGAGGATAATCTTGAAACTTGTGAGTGTGAGACAATTAATCATAAATAAGTATCCACTTTTAATTAATTGATTTATGTAACAGAGAACACGTGTTTGTTTATTGATTAGGGAAAATCCTACATAAAATAGTCGGTGAGATCACCTTACCCTTGTTCTAGAGAAGGTTAAGGTTTTGTAAAAAGTTAGGTTTTTGGAATGTTATTACTGTATGTTACATCATATTAGTATTTTTATAGTCGATTGAGTAAATGGAAAATGACGCGAGGAATAAAAACACTTTGATGTAGATTGAACTAATACAATGAAAAAAAGAAAAAAAATGGCTGTAATCAGAATTTAACCAATTATATGGCTTCTCTTGTGTAAAAGTCTACGTTATAAAGAAATGTCAATATTTACTCAAGAACTTCTACACCCATAAACACTTAAACGTAAAAATTAAACGCATTTACACAAATCCAAGAGTTATCTGTTTGTGATTTTAAACGGTATAGACGTTAAAACACTAAACACTTAATATACTGAATTAATACTCAACTTTTCCTTTAGAGCATGATGTGTTTGTAGTTGTTAGTAGTAACCTATTATCTGGAACTTGTTCGCAACGGTCAGTAACAGTGTTACATATGATACAACAGAGTTTCCAGCCAAGGGTCTAGGGGCACTCATGGTAAACCAATCATATCAACATCAACCCCTGCAAACTGGCTTAGCGGCCGACTAACTTTTTATGCAATTAATGCTGTTGGTGGGTTCGCTCTATGTGACTCAGGTTAATAAGATTACACTTATATTCGTTACTATCTATGCGGCTATTTTATCTGAGTGATAATGCCGCAAACCCTAGGTCTAGCCTGAAGTAATGTGAAAAACAATCCCAGGCTCGTGCCTAGCGTCAGAAGACAAAAAAATACCCCAGCCGCAGCAAACCTGCAGACTAAGCGAATTTCCATTTCCCTGAATGGATTTACACTAAAATGTCTCCTTAAAAATATCACATTTATTCCCTATTTAAATAGAATCAGTTTAAAACATACTTAGGTTTGCTGCAACAGGGAGGGTAAAAGTGTTTTTTATGTAAAATGTTAATAGTTAACTTAGTAAGAAATAAAAACATTTTCCAAATTTGGGCAAAATATGTTTAGAAACAAGCAAACTACAACAGTTTACTTATTCTCCATAAGAATAACATGGGAATTTTAAATTTACAATTTTTTGGAATTTTCTCCGTAACCATTAGGCGCATTACAACGCTTCAATATACTAAATTATTTGTTTTTTTAAGCTCTACAAAATAGTTTCAAAAGAAATTGCAAAATTTTATGTTGTTTGGGTCAAAAATGGGAAAAACCCATTTTTACCCCATAAAAGCCCCCATAAACCCCCGTTCCCATGGTCCGATCATGCTGGTTCGCGAACTCGTTCGAATAAACGTAGGTTTACACGTTTGTACCAAATTTCATCAAAATCGGATCATTTTTGCTCGAGTTATCGCGCTAACGGACACACACACACACACACACACACACATATATATATATATGAATTTGAACGGATGGTGTTTTTGACCTCTAGGGACCTCAAAACGAAAAAAAAATCGGTCCCGGGTCCAGGTCTTACCGTGAGTACTACGGTAATAGCTTATTCCCTATATGGGAAATTCGCTAAAAACTGTCTTTGGGGCTGTATCACTTTAGTTTCGGGGATCAGCAGGTAGATTTCGGGGCTTCCCAAAACATCGCTTTTGTTCCGCGGACATCTCTCTTGTTCTGCGAGAGAGGGGGCTTCACTCTCCCTCCCTCAAATTCTCTCTTTCGTCCTCCTACTAATTCTATCTTTCATGCGAGATTTGAAACTCAACAAAAATATAAATAATTTAAATAATGTTAAAAAAAATTTAATAATGTTACGTTACCTATAAACATAACCTAACCTAACCTATGAAAGAAAGAATTAGGAGGAGAGCAAATGAGAGGATTTGGGGGAGAGATTGCAGCACCCTCTCTCACGGAACAAGAGAGATGTCCGCGGAACAAAAGCGATGTTCCGGGCAGCCCCAAAATCTACCTGCTTACCCCCGGAACAAAAGTGATGTGAAGAAATTAGTCTTCAACCGCGGAACAAAAGCGACACACTCATCTTTGCCAATAGTATTTTTGAATGAAGGAGCAACAAACTCGTTCAACCGTAAGTGGTATATGCCAAAGTTAGTGGATTTGTTTGGGATCGACCCCGTTCTTTCTCCATACGAGGTGCTATCTACTATAGTCGGTATGAAGGAACCTGTCTCCTGAACCTTCGACTAATTGGGGACGAGCAAGGCTACCAGTGTGCTGGCAATACACCCAAATACCCATTGTCGTTACTATTGCACAAAATGTGAATGGTACTGAATAAAAAAAATAATTGTTGTATATCTGTTTACGTGACGTGTTTATTTGTTTTAATAAAAGTCAGGATGTGATGTTTTGATTAATTTTGGTTATATTAATTTAACCTTCGTCTGCACAGATATTTTCGCCAACAGTTCTAACGATTCTGTACTGAAATCGTAAAATGGAACATTCGTGATGCATTTGCAATAAACTTAAATAACCCAACAAGACATCCCTCAGTTAAGTAGGAAATTATTTTGTGGTCGAAAGCTATGAACTACTAAACCACTTAAAGTGCAATAAATCATTCTTAACCATCCGAAAACAATTAACTCAGTAACGTAGTTATAATTTCAAATCGTGTCAAGAACCGAGATGAAACACTGATAACCAAATTTCTCTCACACAATGTAGGTATTTACAAATAACAGTCCTCGACGATAAACCATTGTTTGTTTATAAATTGTAATTAAACAATTAAATTAGCATCGAACGGACGGTTTTTGGACGGTTGAATACATTAAGGCGTCACCGACATAATTGGCCTCAGTGT
The DNA here is from genome assembly GCF_028750875.1 of Macrosteles quadrilineatus. Classification (NCBI taxonomy): domain Eukaryota; kingdom Metazoa; phylum Arthropoda; class Insecta; order Hemiptera; family Cicadellidae; genus Macrosteles; species Macrosteles quadrilineatus. Next base: position 125,528,467 of record NW_026542596.1, read on the forward strand.
GGATTTAATTTGACTGCTGTGTACATATCTTGATATTATCTGCGTTATAAATCGTGGGCGCATTATTGCCAGAATGTGTTGTAGCACGATAATCGTTTGGACAAAGACCTGAGTCATGAAGGGTGCAACGTTCCTTTGTACATATTTTTGGTAAAACTACGTGTTAATCGTGTTAAAACAGTGTTTCTGTCGATTTATTCGATCTCGTTCGGGATTTTATATCTATTGTTAACAAGTGGATAACAAGAGTCAGTTTCAAATAACATTGGTTTCCTTAATTGATCCCTTTAATCCTTGGCCCTTAATTACACATTATTGCAAACCTCAATAGCAAAGTCGACCTTGATAACAAGTCTTATTTGCTCATCCCTACTTGTTATCGAGCTTCCACTGTATTTACCTTAGGTAAAAAATAATCAATCATCTGCAGTCGGGGGTTGTATATTTTTCTTACTGTCATCTTATACTGATTCTAGCTAATATTTTTGTATTTATTTTATGATATGTTCTTTGTATCAACCAATATTGTCAGCAGGCCTATTTTAAACTTTGAACCAGACAATATGGGGGGACACGTAACTGTAAGAGGCTAAACAGTTAATACTTTGGCATCGGCAGTTTGGTTTTACCAGTAAAATCAGATGGAAACCATTTTGGGGGATAATTTATAAAGGTTAGAGATGTACGAAAAATTAGCGAATATCCCATATAGGATTGGGTGTTAGTGGTAAGACCAGTAAGCTGCTGTAGTCTACAAACACATTGTCTGCCACTATCCAAGATATACAGAGCCTGCTATAGTCTTCAGTCTTCACACACATTGGCTGCTATTATTCAGGTTATACTGAGCCTGCTATAGCCTTCTGCCCGCACACATTGTCTGACATTATCCAGGTTATACTGAGCCTGCTATAGTCTTCAATCCTCACACACATTTCATGCGATTATCCAGGTTATACTGAGCCTGCTATAGTCTTCAGTCTTCACACATTGTCTGCCAGTATCCAGGTTATACTCTGCCTGCTATAGTCTTCAGTCCTCACACATTGTCTGCCATTATCAAGGTTATACTGAGCCTCCTATAGTCTTCAGCCCTCACACATTGCCTGCCATTATCCAGGTTATACTGAGCCAGCTATAGTCTTCAGCCCGCACACATTGTCTGCCACTATCCAGGTTAGACTTAGTCTGCTATAGTCTTCAATCCTCACACACATTTCGTGCCATTATCCAGGTTACTGAGTCTGCTGTAGGTTTCAGTCCTCACACACATTGTGTGCCATTATCCAGGTTATACTGAGCCTGATATAGTCTTCAGCCCGCACACATTGTCTGTCACTATCCAGGTTATACTGCGCCTGCTATAGTCTTCGGCCCTCACACATTGTCTGCCAGTATCCAGGTTATACTGAGCCTGCGATAGCCTTCAGCCCGCACACATTGTCTGCCATTATCCAGGTTATTCTGAGCCTGCTATAGTCTTCAGTCTTCACACACATTGTCTGCCATTATCCAGGTTATACTGAGCCTGCTATAGTCACACATTGTCTACCAAGTGCTATCATCGCCCCGTGTGCCAGTACATGTAAGCCGCCACGCACTGTGCGTGGGGCACCGACCTGTTAGCTAATTATGCAGATCTTCAGGGTGATAGACGCAGCCCACATTAAATTGAAAGTATTATTAATCGCATAACTGCTTTATTTACCCATCATAAATAATGCAGCACGCAAGCGCAGCACTCGTTGTCTGATTATTCCAGAGCCTCTCAATTATCTGATGTTTCCCCTCGTATTCTGGTTATGAGCTGTCATTAAGTTTTGTACGCTGTAAATTCGGGAGTCGACCAAATACAATTAAAAGGATATTATAAGATCTTGCAATGAAACGGCCTATATGGTTAGTAATACTCTGTCTTCTTGTGTATGGTTACAAAGTATAATATTATTTTAATTTATATGAATAGTAATAAATATAATTAGGTTTACAGGTAAGTTATATTGAGATGAGATAGTTTTATATTTTTTCACAAAACATCGACATTTCAAGCTTTAGTCTTAATCGTTTTGTATGCCTTACACTTCTCTTATAAAATATAACATACAACACTCTGCTTGAGTTGTCTATAAATTGTTTTAAATAACCAAATTCATCCATGCATTTTTATGGATGTAAAGAATTAATGTGAATTCAGATTGAAACATATTCAAAAGCTTAAGTGAATTCATAAGCTATGTTGCATAAATTTACAAACTTGATACGAACCTGTGAAATTATTGCTTATTATTTTGAAAATTCCAACTTATCGGTCTATGAGACATACATTGTCATCGTAATTTCAAAAACGTCCACAGAAGAAATCCAAGATGCAGATCCCCCACTCGACATATTTGCCTGGTTCAGCGAGAGTTTGCACTCATGATACGGTCCTAAGCCAATCTTAGCGAACCCCTTCTTGATATCCGCTCACTTTGGCGGTCTGTGACTGCGTGTGCCTGTTTGGAGGTGTTTGGACACCTGTCAGAGACTGAGGGGATCTGTCAACAATCACACTTTGACCAGTCACCTGTCAGCTGACAGCTGTGAAGGGATGCGCGAAACGGGGGCTTTACAATACTTTAGGTTGTTACGCTACAGAATAAATGGTTACACTCGTAGTACTCTGATAAGTTTTTTACTATCGCACATAAAATATTTCCTTAACCATGCGATATTTATTATTTAAATAACATTTGGTTTGACTAATACCATTCTCGTGGCAAGACCTGAACCCGGGACTAATTTACTTTCGTTTTAAGGCCCCCAGCGGCCAAAGAAGAAGAATTTAAAAAAGAAAATAATAATAATAATAGCATAATAATAGTAATAATAATAATAAGAAAAATGAGAAAAAGAAGAAGAATAAGACGACGAAGAAGAAGAAGAAGAAGAAAATATGAAGAACCTGAAAAATAATTCACAAATATTCAGTATACCTACTACAAATTAAATTTTTAGATCATGTTTATACTACTCTTTAATTTGGTAGAAACAACTTAAAGAAAATTTCCAATATTGCAAACTGCTTTTAAGACTTTATATTGTTTAGTAGAAAACTGTAAACGTTTTTAGATATATATTCGAAATCTAGTTAGAAAATTTATATACACAAATATTTTCTACGTTTAAAACTCTCTAGAAAACCTTCTTCTCTTTAATACATTATAACTTGAAGAAAACGGACAAACTGATGTATTGAAAAGCAAATTGTTTTTTGAACTAAATTTAATTGAAGTTAGAATACGGCTGTTGTGTCTGAAACCTCCTGTGGGAACCAAATTGGCCAAATTTGAGCGGATTTACGTTTAATTAGGAACTTTCTGTCTGGAAATCGCCAACAAGAATGTGATGTATTGCCGCTGGGGCCCTTTGTGCAGTGATATACGCCAGGACGGGCGCTGTTTGAGGCGCATTTCGAACCCAGATTTGCCAAATTCCTAAACCTGTGAAATTTGCTACCGCACCTCGCCAGGCGATTTATCACGAGGTAACCGCATGTTTGCAAATCTCTGCTTGACGCCGCTGCTTTTCTTGAGAAAGTGTATTATTGGGTGATTGAGGGACTGGTTTAAAATGTACGTAAGATTTTAACAAAACTTAAAAAGAAGTTTACCTTGATTACCCCCTAAAAGAAATGTGTAGCCTAAGTGATTATGTTTAATTCTACCGATCTTAATAAGGTAAATGACTACAGAGTTAAAATCGGAATTTGGCATTCCACATATCTCTCACAAAATTGACTATAAATACTACAATATTAGACTTCTCCTCCTAATGTAAAAGCTGAATCATAATTTGATGGGTGTTTTATCTTCGCGACGTTTTGATTCAGCTGATACGGATTCAATGTTTTTCTCTTGTTTAGGGTTGACAGCTTTTATTTGTAAACATACCAGAGGATAAACAATAGCCAATAAATATGTTGTAATATTTAGAGAAAATAGTTTAAGAAGTGTTTAAATATCAATAACAATGATCTACCAAAACTCCGCTTTCTATCTATGTCATTGAAAAGATCGTTCTCCTCTGGTTATATTGCTGTACTCTACAACATATATTCCCAAGTTAATATTTGTAGCCAGTTTTTTTTACCCAAAACCGTCGTAGTTGATTTGAGCCACCGACAGATTGCGCTGATCTAAATTACTGGTTTCTGTTGAATACACAACCTTTTTTACCAATTCAAACTAATGGAACGACTTATTGAGAGCTATAGCAACTGTTATGACCCATCAACTTTGCCAGCAACAAAAAATAAGGTAGAAAATAGAGTTTTAGTCTCTAACGCGTTCTGTGACTGGCTCACACAACTATGCTCTTTTAACAAAAAATTGGCTACAGCTGGTCCATATAGATGGGATGTCTATTTCAGTATCCAATAGTCAATGATATCATTATTATTATTGGTGTACAATTCTGTTATGAAATGCGTACAATCGTTTTTTACTATTATTTATATAGTAAAATTATGATCAAGAAGATGGATATTAGATTATGATTTATTTAGAAACAATACTAAAATAGACTACTGTAGATTTAAAAGATCCAATCGTTATAAAGGTAAATAGTTATATTCATAATAGTAGAGATATCTTAAAGCCAAACATGCACTCACTTCTAATACCCACCTATTCATCAGGAAAAAAGAGAGCCAATAGTAATTAGATGGAAAGTAATAATTCTACAATAATCCATCAATGTGAGAACTGAGTCGATGTATTTTACTTGTTAAGAGCAAGGTGTGTTCAACAGTTCGCTGCAAAAACCGCAATATTTAATCCACACAATCAGCCTCAATCCCTTCATGTGAGCCTAGAGATTAGCCTTCCTAAACCGGCTTCTTCAGAGGACTTAAAGAATTTAGTGGCCTATAAAAAGACGGAGTTTAAACGCGGCGGAGGAGGGCGGGCCGGCGGTTTTTTGGATTTGGGCCGCGGCGTAGCCACTGTCTTTGGCCTCCGTTTATCGAGGTATCCCAAAAAGAAATAGTTTATGCGCGTCCCAAGAATTAGCCGGGCGCTGGAATTTTGAATACCTGGAAATCCGGGAGTCGAAACAATCGGAATGTGGATGAGGAGGAATTTAGGCGACATGGCCGGGGTCTAAATCGGCAGATTATCCAGGTTGGCAATTATAGCCCATTGTCCTGCCTCGCCGCCTGGTCCTGTCAAGTGTCCTGTGCTGTGGCCGAACTGAGAGTCCTGCCGGGTGATACTGACTGGGCAGTAGACACGTACCTCGCGTGGAGGGCATCTAAACATGCCAATCGATGAAAATGAGTTATGTGCAATTAACTCAGGTGAAGTAAAGGATTGAAATCAAATCTGGGAGTTTTGTGTTAGCTGTGGGGTCAGTTGACGATTAGAGATAAATAAAAGGTAGATAAGACTATTAAGTACCTACGAATTATCTTTAGTATCTTTGATTTCATAATGTAACATTGTCATGATTAATAACACCAAGGAATATTTTAACTCTGGAAGCTCTGCATAATTTGGTTGGTCAGTAGGTCAATATTACTATTGAGTAAATAATATTTGTTTATGGTAGCTTACATTTCAGAATGTAACGCGATTGACTTTTGTAATCTCAAATAAAACTATCTTTATGGACATTTTGCAGCCAGGTCAAAGAGAACGTGTACTCTCTTTAAGATATGTTTTACATTTGTATTCCTTATATGTCTTTTTGGTTATCTACACTTACCTTTAGAGTTAGATATCTCTTCCAAAACATCATATCCAAAACAGCTTATCCATCAATAGACAAGCAGTATGTACCAAAATCTTAAATTTGATATAAATAAAATAGAATAGTTCTGAAAAATACAGAGTACCGGTATGGAAATAAAACAGCGTCGAATTCTTAAAAGTTCAATTGGTTAAACGCTTTTAAAATATCAAAATTGGCAACATTAACACACAAAAAATCTAGTGAGAAATTGTGTATACGTTTATAACAAGTTTGCGAACCTTATATTCACATATTCTTCTGGTAGGAATTTTCGAATTTAACTCTTTCACACTTAAGATTTCATAAGCAAAACTGGTGTATCAACACCAATTGGTTGGTTATAATATTAACAGGATAAATATGTATAATTAAACTAGGTAAACAAACTGATAAATACTATAAAACTATAAAGAGTTATGAAAAATCCAATTATAAACTTCTTCTTGAAACCTTTCTTTTGAAGGAACGGAGTTTTATCGTTCGAAACAGTTACCAATAGATAAAACTGATCGTTTACGGTTCATTGGCAGATCTGAGATAGATCTGACCTTTTTATAAGTAGTTAACGTTGTCGTGAAATGCTTGCTTCTTATTGCCAGATCGTATACTGTAAACTACAAAATGGTAAAAATACCCTTGCCGCAGCAAACCTGCAGACCAAGCGAATTTCCATTTGCCTGATCGAATTTACACTAAAATGTCTCCTGAAAAATATCACATTTATTCCCTATTTAAATAAAATAAGTTTAACGAGTACTTAGGTTTGCTGCAACAAGGAGGGTAATACATGTAGGCTACATTTATAACTGTCTTAGGCATATTTTATGATTAACGCTTTCGTTTATAAATCTCAAAATCCTCTCAAAATTGTACGTTTGCTTAACCAAATCATTTGATTGCTATGAAGTAAGTGTTGAGGGATTCAACTAGCAGTGCATAGTTTTTACTATTTGGGTTGGGGACGCAACGAATTTTTATCCGAGATATGAATGGAAGATAATTGTGGTATTAGCAGGAATCGCAATGCACAAGTAATTTTCTATCTCAACCCTTATTGGGGTATTTCATGTTTCTAAAACTTGATTCTCCGCTAGTGTGTCCAACAAAATGGGTTGTTTTTCGTTTGACAATATTGACTAAAATAGATTAATGATTTGAGAACAAAAGTTTAACATCATTTTTGTCAATTCATTCACCTTGGATGTAAAAGTTTTTGGACTTTGAAAATATCCGAAACACCTCAAAATCATGAATCTCTGCAGTAAATACTCATATTTTAGACTACCTAACATAACAAGCTAAAAGAGGCTAGTAAAAATATGATTCGGTTCCTTAGTTGCCATTAGCTGTATGGGTTTTTAATTACAGCTGTGTCTAAGGAATATGATGGCCTTAGTCACTAACAAGACTACGAGCGCACCACTCATCCTACACTTATTTCCATTCATACTTGGCTTAAAATACTTACTTTGTATGGTCGCCATTTCATTGAAAAGTATTAAAGTATTAACATCACCAGTATTAGCATTAGTTTCGCAAAGATTTTAGATACCTCGAGGCTTTTAGCTTGTCTTCCTACGTCAACATGTGAAGATAATTTACAACTTGAGACAAGGAGTTGTCAAAATCTGTCATCCTATATCCTCGAAGGACGCCCCTAGGGTCTGAAGGGCTAAAGGGTCTAAGCCGAAGGCTGTAAAGTTTTCTCGGAGTCAGGGCGGCAAGCGCTTCCTCTAAAGGGTTTTTGAAATCTTCAGTTTTTGGGACAAAAGAGTTGTAAAACTTTCTATTTTACAAGGATCAGGTATACCACTCCTAGGTGCGAAGAGGGGGTTAGCTAGGGTTGAGGCGGGCTGGGGACGTAGGAACGCATAAAGGGTAAAATATATTGTTGCTGTAAAGTTTCCATTTGTGAACCCTTTTAAAAAGTAATACCATCAAAGGGCGTGTAAAATGGATAATTTTTACAACTTTTTGCAAAATTGTCATAGAATAATAATTTATTGTACCGTACACTAAAAAATCAATTGCTATTTAGGCTTGTTCAGTAGGCTGCTTTTTCACATAACGGGATGTTGTTCTTAACACTTTTATAATTCGTAGTTGCTTCAAGTAGTCCTTCCTACAATGTAATTTTCCATAAACATCTTGATGGATAATTATTTAATGAAGTAATCGCAAATTAGAACATTAATATGTTCTGTGCAACACCATTGTTATATTCGTAGAGAATATGAAAAATAGTCTAACCTCCTATCATCATACAGTACAATAACTATTTTCCAAACTGTATCTTTCAGTTTTTGGTTTTAAATCGAACGTGGTCTAAAAATGAACGGATTTAAAATTATATGTGGTTGTTAGATATTTTGATGGGTTTTCTCAACAATGTTATTTAATCATCGTTAAAGACTGTTGTTAGAAACAAGCTGATGACAAAGATGCAATAAATTTTTCAAAATCCGCACCCCTAAAGAGTAAACAATGGTACAATTTTGATTTTATAAAGTGTTAAACCTTATCCTTAACATATTTAGTACAAGGGAAGATCAAACAATGTTAATGGCCGATGTTAGGTGCATCTAAGTGCAGTAGATGATAGTCGTTATTTTATAACGATAATTAGTTGTCTAACGATGCATTTTATACAAGCAACTATCAGTAAACACAATCAAGAATGTGATAACTTGTTTTCTCATGGTAAATATCTCAATATTTTGCATGCCATTTTGTCAATCAGTTCTTATAAGGAATCTAAGACACTAAGATTATGCAAAAGGACATAAGATATGTTTATCTTTCTGAAATGGAATGAAAATGAAACGGCCATTTTACGCCAGATTATTTATAGCAAAAGTAGTCATGCAATGTTTTAAATTAATTTTACTGTTCAACACTTAAGTACAATGATGACTAGTATTTGAGGTTTCCCAGCATGAAAAGACATACAATAACTATCCAACATATTTGATGAAAAAATATAACCATTTCTAATGTTAAATGCAACCAGTGAGTTAGATATTGTATCATATTCTGCTTCTTAAACTGCAGTAAACCTCTTGTTTCTCTCCAATCAACACTGCCGTACGCAAATTCAAGTTGACAAAATAATGCTCAGTAAAATATTGAGAAATGTTAAGTTCGCAATTTGTAAGTGTGGATTCAATCTTTTCAGATGAACATAGCATCCGTGGTGAGCTGTCTAGAAACAAAACAAATCGATCTCTCAGCTGACAAAAAAACCCCTATAAACCTATCTTGATGAAGTCGTAATATATTTGTAGAAAGATGACTTTGGGTTTAACGACGGTTGGAATTATTGCTGGGTTTAGAAAGTAGATTACCAAGTCCAGACCATAACCATAACCCGAGATCCTAAAACCGAATGGGTTAAAATATAAAGAAGTCGGACATTAAAAAGATATAAAACAGAGTGCGATCGTTAGGGTTTAATAATGTAAAAAGTGACCGTTCGAATCCAAACACTCCTTTGTACTTGGTTCTAGTGCGTGTGAATGACGGCCGAGTTCTGTCTATTCTATTATAGAATGCCCAACATTTCATTACATCCACACCTATGTCAGGAGCTTTGTATGTGTGTTACTATGGTATAACTAGCAGAGTACCCGCCCTTCGTACGGGGTTGGCATATAAGTATAAAATGCTTATTGCAGTTATTGCGTTTGTAATGGGGGAGGATACAGTTTAATACAATTTTCCTCTTTAAATTTACGGTATACTATAGTATTACACATCTACCATAGTCATAATGTTCTACCACTTCACCTAAACAATTGATAAAAATAAATTATTAAAAATTTGCAAAATTTCACAAATTATTTATGAAATTGAAAACATAAACATAACTGTAAATAATCCGAATTTGACAGTTCTCATTGCGTATCACAGTTTTTGTTGCTGCTTAGTTCAAATTAGCTGTTTTCATAAATGCAAAAAAATAATAGTGCTGTTTTTAGTTAATCTTATAACTTGTTAATGCTTTTAGCGAATTTCCCTATAGGGAAGTAGTTATTACCGTAGGTCTCATGGTAAAAATAAATAACCATTTACCGATATGTTCCTCATGAAAACCATTTTTATCTATAATTTTATATCGATTGTGTCGAGTCAAGGGTAGCATAATTTCATGTCCGATAATTAATTATCAATGATAAAACAGTGTTTTTATTGAGGACACGGCTACCTGACATTAGATGGGAGAGCAAGAATCGTCTTATATTGTTTATTAACTTGCTCAGAGGTGATCATAATAAACTCGACAATGGGGTTTACAATCAAGTCTGTTAAACTCCGGTTTAGTTTAATGAGAAGGTTCTACAGTGAAATTATTCTTAGTGTAGGATAGAGTAAATCCTTGGTTATTATATATTTTACCTATTCACATATTGTTTGTTGTACAATATGTGGACTTCCATATTGTTACTTACCATATTGTTGTGTTGTTGTGTATTATTTGTTATTTTACAAACCAGTAACAATAGTCCTATTAAATTGCGTAACCGAATGTAGAAAAAAAACGAATAACTTGGTTGTTTGTCATCCGATTTTAACAAACATGGTATCATTTGATTTGGATTTAAATTCTCTATCTATTTTTTTAATATTTACGGTTTTCATGAAATTTTGCATTAATGATTTTAAATGGCCACCATATTGAAACGGCTTGAAATATTGGAACGAAACTTTATAAGCTCTTTTTACCTACTATAGCACATTTATAAAAATTTTGGAATTTCTATCTTGAAATGCCCAAGATATAATTCTGAAAAATCATAAACAGACTGATAAAGAGAAATCTAGGCATTTTAGACCCATACCTATTTGGCATTTTATGTTTGTCTTAGTCCAAGGAACAAGTTCACCAAATATGTCCAGAGAATTTGGAAACACCCTTTATATACATTACAATTTCAACTACATTAGTATAAAACTTACCAAAGGTGGCAAGTTTACTTAAAATCTACCGAACTCAAATCAATCTATGGCAATTCTCTACACATCTTCAAAATATTGTACATACTATAATAGGCCTATGTATGTTTTAATTATATTGTAGAAAATAAATAACAGCATCCACTGCATTACTGTTAACTCCACAAACGTGAAAAATTTACTTGAAATTCATCTGACTCAAAACACTCGATGGTAACTTCTTATGCATTCATCTCATAACGTACGTATATGTTATGTATCTGTGTACCAATACTAGTAAATAAATTCAAATTTGAAACTACACTTTTTAACATCCGAGAGGTGACAACTCCACTTACTCCCAGTACCAAAATCGCCCAATTTCCTATCCTTAGCCGCGTAGTCGGACATTGGCGGGATTAAGCCCCTCCTTCAGGTTCTTTCGGATTAATAAAAATAAACGGGCGCCGCCCCCGGTGTTAATATTATCATCCGCCCCCCGGTGTCGGCGAGCAGGCGCGGCCCGCCCCGCGGACAAGTTAAAATTTGAAAAACTGCAGGGGTGGGCCCGGGTGCGCGCGGTATATACAGTGTCGGCGCGTCTCTGCTACTCGCTAGATAGGTTCAGTCGCTTGCTAGCCGTCGTGGGGTGAACAACGCGTCGTGCGCCCCGTCACTCACGTGCCACACGCAGTATGTGCCGCGACCAAACTGACTCTCATTGATCAACATGGACTTTCAAAGTGCGATGGAGACTTTTGCTGAAGCCTGGGTTGCCGCGAATACCAAGACTGCTGAAAATGGACCTCAGGTCAGTTTGTTGAAATTTTCTCAGAAATTTAATTAGGGGTTGATTTTATTTGTAGTGATATTTTGAAGTTGTTTTGAAGATTTTTTGTATTTTTAAATTAGTGTTAAATAATTTGAAATATTTAAGAGTAGAACATAAATTACCGCGGCTGTTAAACTTAACACGTGTCTTTTAAGTTCAGACTTTTATAGTTGTTGTCTTTAGGCCTACTTTATTTTAAATCAATAATTTTAAAGTATATTACCTTAAAAGATTGTTGACAGTATAGTTTAAATGTTGGAATTAATTTAAACTATAGAGTGTTTACTCAAGGTCTTCATTATAGAAAATATTCCATAAATATAGCCTATTTTTACCTATAACAAGGTTAATAACAATTTTAAACACAGTTTTTCTTTACTATGAGTTTAAAATTTAGTTTGATTAAGAAGTTAGTTATAAACACAAATACTTTTAGAGGAATTTAATTATAAACAGATTATTGTTGATGTGTAGACATAAGCCACCCTTTAACAGCTTTGTAAGAAACTTAATTGTTTGAAACATGCTTTGGAATCATTTGTAAGTAAACAGGTAAACATATTGACCCAAATAATAAATAACTGTATAATTATAAGTAGGCCTTATAACAAAGACAATTCGTCTTGTAATACATATGACCATTGTATAGAGTTTTATAATCTTTGTTTATCCGTCGTATGCAAACTCAAGTCTTTATCTCCAAGCTTTCTGCAAGCGACTTTTTGACAAGATTACCTCTTTCCCTCTTTCTTCGTATGTTACTTAAATCAGGGATGGATTTCGTCATAACGAAATAGACACAATATTTTTACAAGCACAAAATAAAAACACTAGCAGATACGAAAACGGGTCAAAAGATAAGATGTAGAGAATTGCGGGTTCTCGCTTTTCTTAGGGGCTGAGTTTGCATTTCATTCCAGAATTGCCATTGTATGACTTAAAACATGTCAACTAAATAATTGCATTGTTTTGAATTTTAACTGCGTTTTATTTTAACAAGAGAGTGAATTGAAGTAATTCCTATATTCCAAAGTGTCCTACATACCTATATTTAATAGAGGCGCTTTTAACCACAATCATATAGGATTGCGATTATTGTTAATATTAGGCTGGGTTTTTATTTAAAAAATGTGGTGAGTTTGTCAAACATTACATTAACTCTTTCGATGCATCCGCAGAAAAACACCGTAAACTTATCATCAGCACTTGGGACGGTCTATGAGAAGTAGTGTATTGACCATATTGCGTTATTTTATTAGTGTGACATCACTATTCGGTGAGAAACAGTTTTGGATAGGCCTACTGAAAAATATATTTTTGCAAATCTTTTTGAGAAATAAAATTAGCCATGATTATATAAATAAGCTTTTATCATATAAATTTAAAACTAAGTAACTACCATGAGTGAACTACATGACAAATTTTATGAAACGATCATTTTCGATTAAAACCGTATGAATTTTCCATTGATATAATGTTTCTGCGAGTTTTGGTTGAGAGCAACGTGAAGAGACTCTTTTTTAAAAAGTGTTGATAAATACCAGTAAATGATAATCTGGAGGACTACGTAGTGCTATCATAATCAATTGATCAGATTAATGTTGTTTGAAGAAGACAGATATGATAGTTTCATACTCATCCAGGAGATAATGTTCTAATTGTTCTAATTACAGCCAACTTGATTTCACCTCCAAAAGTTCTAAAACAATGCTACAATTTCTTATCATTCACTGAACAAATCTAACTATTCCAAACAAAATTTAGATGCATTAAATTAATTTTATCTGCGCGTTAAATACTTTACAATATTTAACTAAACTAATCAAACAATTTTGAATTTTTTTTCATATTTACTATCAACTTACAGTTTAAGAGTTGATATAGAACTTTTACAATTTTCCGTAGTATCAACCAAGACACTTTATTTTCCTCTATTTGCCAACTAGTTACACTATTTCCCTCAGGATCAATCATTAATTAACCTAAGTAATTAATTAACTTGTAATGGAGTAATTTAAAACCGTTCACATACTAGCAGCAGCAGGTCATATGTTAATTTCTCAACTTATTTTCATGCGTCGTCGTCGGTCTAATATCTAATTTAAATGCATACAGAAGTCGCATAATTGTATGCAGTGTGTTTACATTGTTAATTATTAATTGTCGGACGCATTGTAATTGGTTGGTAATTACAATTAACGCAGACATCTTGTCGCTCGTTATCGGCTCATAAAGTTGATGGTTTGCAAATAATCGCGTTCGCGTAGCTACGAAGATGTGTACACTAGTGGTGGTATGTGGCATACCCTTGGACGTGGTATGGAGTGTAAAACAATTACAGTCGTCCATGAAATGTGTGCATTGAGATTGTAAGCTGTAATGTGAAGTAGATACGGGTAAACTCTATTAATTATCATAAATCCTGAGTAAAACGCTCAATGAACCTACACGATAATAGATTTAATTTAACTTCTTTACCTACAAGACTAAGCTGATTAATCCTAAAGTACTTATTTTAAACGTCAACTTAAAGCTACATAACATGATTGAAAATAGTATTTTGAAGTGTACTTAGTAGGCTACGGTATTTCATAAAAAAAGAGGTTCAAATTATCTCGTGCTTATTTTAAAATAAATTGATAACTAATTGTATGTATTGTCAAATATTTTTCGGAATATTTAATACTATCGGGACCCTTTGGTTAGTTTCAAATTACAGGAGAGATAAGTTTCTCACAGCGAAGAAGCATTGACCTAAAAGAATATGCCAACTCTATAATCCAATAAACAAGCTACATAGTATTTGCATTTCTAAAACACATTTGCACCCTAGTAAAGACAAAGGTGTCAAAGTCAAGTATTCAAAATACAGTACCAGGAACACAACAAAACGTTTGGAATAAAGAGGTCAGCCCGAATTCCCAAATACCGAGCCTTTCTGATTATCCTAGTCCGGGAAGGCCCTAATCTCGGACCCCGGCGGGGCCGCATGCTTCCGTGAATTTTGACTCTACAGAAGATATATGGTCCTACACTGTCGTGGGTTGGAGACAAAAGTATGTAAATATTGTTGGCTGAAGGTTGAAATGCCGCCGACTTCTTGCAGAGTCGTACCGTTGTATTTGTCTACTTTGCACCACCCTTTGTGTTGTCCCGTTTACAATCGACAGGTAGACGTTTGTCCCTTTACGATTACAGTTAGGTATTGTTTTTGCTGCAATGTTTCGGTAAATATACAAGGTTTTATGACAATCCACTCTTCAGGCAGGCGAGAGGATGGGTTGTCGCATATATTTAATTCTAGTTTAGTAGGAGGTTTATATGGGTAAACTGTTATCTAATCTTGTAAGGATCTAAAGTGTTAATCGACGGTACTTTTAATGTTAAAATAATACTTGTCTGTCAAAATGCATTTAAATTTGGCAAAGCTTCCGAATCTGTTATAACAACCTAAAAATGCGATGGAAATAAAAAAATATTAGGAACGATCAAGCGAGGGATTCATCCGACTCCGAGGAGTCTTTTTTCAATTCCACCGAGTTTCATTTAATAGTTTTTTTACTAGTTAGATGTAACAAACTAACTTCTTTATTGAGGAGGGATTTGTGAAATGGTGTAACATATCGTCAAAGTCCATTATTTTATACGCATTTTAGTCATTTAGTGAATAATATCTTTGAACAATAGTTAGTTGAAATACATTCATTTAGATGTACAACAATTTAATATGAATTTAATTGCAACTGAATTTTTCCTTATTTGAAATCAAACAATGAACCAGCCGTATAAATGTAGTGGTTTGAAAAGAATGTGTAAAAGAAGCATCCGAAGGGCTAATTTTGCGATTTCGGACCCCGGGGTAGGGCTTGCCGGCGTCAGAAGTCCTGGCCCGGGGGCACGAGCCCCAAATTGTTTCTTTACCTGGGTTTTGGGGCCGCCCGCTGCTCCAAATCTCCCCAACTGATCATCTGGGGCCGGAGTTAATATGGGATAATCAGCTTTGAGCCCGAGTGGACCCGAGACCGCGCCCGACCGGCGTCGCTAGGACCTGGGAACTGCTTTCGGGATTTTTTACCTTCCTTGCCGACATAGCAAACAAATTAATAGGTTACGCGTTTAATTTACCTTTTGGTTTCTTCCTAGAACTGGGATGAAAACTGTCTCGGATTATAGCGGGTGCGTTTTGTATTTTTAATATACAACGTACAATTTCTGTATTATGTATGCGTTTACACACCACTCATCGTCATTTGCCATAACAATTGAATTAGCTTACTTTTTAAAATCAGCGGGAAATTTTCAATTACAAGCTCGATTTTATAAAATAATATTCTTACGATTTCCACTGTCTATATATTATTTTGAAACAACCACCAATTCCACTTAGTAAAATTTTCCAAGCCTTTATATTGTACTTGTAATTTATTAATAAATACAACTCGGTTTTCGTAGACACCTTTTTTTTAGCCAAGTATAGTTTTTTACATTGTTCCTTCTTTACACGGCTGCCAGATTTTTAACATGCAACTAAACCAAAGCTAAATGAGCAAAGTCGGCTTATTAGGTATTTAAAGAGTCTAGAACAGTAATGAGTAGAGGAAAAGAAGATAATAATTAACAGGTATTTGATAAAGAGAAAATGTTATTGTTATTGAGCCATGACAAATAAACTTGACTCGGATTGTAAAAATAAAGATTCCAAAAAAAATTTTAAATTTATAATTTGTTAATAAAAAATATCACTCATTACTACGGGTTTGTGTATCATTTAATATAAATATGAATTTACGTTTGCACACAAATATAATATTTATTGTAGCCTAGTTTATAACTACTATTTTTTAAGTTTTTGAACCCTTAAT
This sequence comes from Macrosteles quadrilineatus, assembly GCF_028750875.1. Lineage (NCBI taxonomy): Eukaryota > Metazoa > Arthropoda > Insecta > Hemiptera > Cicadellidae > Macrosteles > Macrosteles quadrilineatus. The sequence goes on from NW_026542596.1 coordinate 125,544,865, forward strand.
GGTATTTTTGTGAAATCCTCCAATACTGTACAAACTAATGGTCATCTACAACTCTTTAATCTGTGCTACAACCTTAAATCCAACTGGTAAATTCCTCCTCAGTAGTCAGGGCCAGTGGTGGGGAGAGCGATTGTGGAGGCATCACCTTGATGATGTTTATCCTCCTCTGCTACTCCCATATTCGCCGCTCGACCAATCACAGCCCAGCGCGAGCAAAACAATCCCTTGACTAATAACACTTCGATGATAATGACGTCACTGTTTTCGTGGACTCTGCTGAAGACAAAGTAGAAGTGCTTAGCTTATCTGAGCCTCGCTGAGGATATGGTGAGTGACACAACGCAGACAGTAGTGTCACACCTGTGGGAAACAGTAAAAATGTACAATAGGATAAAACGTTTCTCTTAAAATGTTATAATCAAATCTTTTTAATTGAAATACTTTTACAAAACTTATGACAGCTAGCCTGACCATACTGGGCCGAATTACACGTGGGTTGTACCAAAAGAAAGGTTATCAGTCCTATATGTTCAGGTTTTATTTGTATCTTAAGAATATTTATGTTTATTGGGTCAAAAATGTAAATTCAACTTTTGTTATGGAGATTTGACATGGGGCTAATTCTATATTAATAGACAAGCATGTCCTGTGCATCGCAGGACAAATAATCTACGCACACTTGATAGAAAGATATTTATTTGACTGTAGATGTGCAGAATCCCTTTATACATTAAAATAGCTAAAAATATAAGCACAACAATTTAACAAAAAATAACATGTGCCTTATGGGTTGCCATGTTGGTGATGAAATAACAACAAAATATAAACGGAAAATCAAAACAAATGGAAGAAATTCCAATCACATGTTTTATTTTCAGCGTGGGGTAAAAATAGAGAAGTTTGTACAATACATACTTTTGGTCGAGTTTTCGACCACGGGGCGAGCTCTAGTGTTTATGTATTTATTGTATTGTATTTATATAAGTAGCTAAAACCAAATTGGGACAAAATGTACGTGATTTGGTTCTTAGTTTCAAAGAGACGTCAGAATAGTTTTGTTTTATAAATCCTTTTGTATGGTTTCGGTATGATAAACAATTTTGATTTCCTTTAAAATAGTAGAGTAAATTTTACTAAATTACGCAATAAATCTACAATATAACACTACTAAAATGTTTTAATAAGATATCTCAGAGCTTTGTTATTAAAATTTGCTCACTTTTAATTACGACTATTGTATATTTAGGCATGTTTATTTACAGTTACAGTGTAGCGTTATTATGTTTGCTAAATGTTTTTCAATATGAAAACTATTTTGACCGAATAAAACTTGTTATTTGTAATTAATCTGGTGTTATTTTTTTTAATTTAACTCACTAAAAAAATATGCAATGTAAATAAAAGTCAAAATAATAATAATATCTATGGTTCTTACCGTCAACGCAATCAGGGGTAATATTTCACTACGGCCGTTTCGGAGATGACTCCATCGTCAGGTGCGTAGTGGTACACTAAACTATAGTCTTGTCACATTTAACACGAACTTTCTTCATTTGCATTGCGTCAGGGGTTGAATAAATAATACACATATATGTACAGGACGGACACACGAAAACACGAATACACGAAAACATTTAGAGCGCGTGCACGGCTTGAAAACTGACGACCGACTGTCAAAACAAAAAAAGTCAAAACTAACGTAGACACAGACTAACTGGACTCAACAAATAAGTCTACAGTATTTTACAAAAACGTAAAAAGTCTACTATTGCAGTATCATTACAAAAAATATTAATAAACAGTAACCTGTAATTTGGTCTTTTCTCTTATACAGTTTTGTATGACCTATTTTTGGACGCGTCTGTAAGAAGTAGTCATATTCGAGGAATGATTATCAAGAAACGGAATGCATTCCTGACATTTATGGTTTTGTCGAGATTGCTCAAGTTACTCATCAAGACAAGAATGTTACTTTATTTAGATTTCTCATTTAAAACGAGTTGGTAAAATAATCTTGTTACATGCATCAGCCCGAAGAATTATATGATTCTAAAATTATACACGTATAAGACTGACTAAAACGTTTATAACCAATATTCCGTTTGTTCTAAACCCGGTAAATTCGCAAATTTGTCAAAGTGTTTCTTTAGCATTAAATTACCCAGTAAAGCAAATATTTTCTTCGCACCTACACCAGGTTATGTGCGAGATTTGTCAGACGGATAAGCTATTCGTATAATCACTAGACTAATTTTGGCTTATCTCACTAAAAGCAATATAATTGATTGCGATAAGCAGACTGACAAATCGCCTAAATCTGAAGATGTTTATTTATGATACGCGCTTCTCATCGGGCTTTACACTTGGTTGATTTATGGACCGCTACCGCAATCGCATAACTGGTTGGGTAACGTGGAATTAAGCGGGGAATTAGGCGGTGTAATAGGCAGCGTGTCTTTAAATTTAATTGATTTTTTGCATGCATGATTTAGTGTAGGGTTTAAAAATATTTTGTTTGCATGGTGACCTAAATACCTAAATGGTTCCTACAATGTTTATGTAAATAGACAGGTTTCAAAAAGGGTGTGTTAGTTCATTTATGTTTCCATTCATGTTATTTTGGCGAAGTTTATTCTTTAGGGCTTATTGTTTATTGGAAATGTAATATGAAGGGGAAAATGCATAACAGGTAAATCAATATTTTACAGATTTCCCAAAATATGACAATAATGACAAACACCTTTAACCTGCTCTTAAAATCGTAGTTACAATATAAACAAAAGACAAAAACTATTGGATTTACAGGTGGCAATTTTGTAACCACAATTATCGTCTGGCCTATTATAGGCCAATGACAGAGTATACATAAAACATGTGAAAAGGTCTTAACCAACCAATTGTGTGATCGCACGTCTAAAATAATTTAAAGTAATCTATCGGTAAATTCAGATTCCCATCAGCTTGAAAAAATATGTGGAGGGTGGTGTGTCAATATTTTATATAGGCCTACTGTTAAATTGGCTGTTAAACACTTAGGAATACTTGCAAGCATTTTGTTGGAATAACATTGGTTTTTGTACCTCATTGCAAACCAATCAAGAATTTGATCTTTACGTAAGAAAATCTCTCGAAACAGAAGACCAGATCTGTAAAGATGTATTGTGTACGAACATCTTCTATATATATAATACGCTGAGCCGATTTTTGTAAACAGAACTCCTCCCTCATTTTTGGACCAATTTTGACGATTAAAGTGTCAAAAAAATTTCCCTGATCTGTAGTTTTGCAAAGTGTTTTTTTGTTTTTTGATATCTTTATTAGTTTGGGAAGGATCCTCCATTAAATCTGAGTTTTCTCCCATAAGATTAACATGGGGTAATCTAAATATTTAATTGGAAACTTTGTCTCCACTAATTTGAGAGAACGGCTGGGCGTAGAAACTTGGCAGAGTTGTCCAAAGAAAGGTCTTGGTCGGTAGATGAGTTATCAAAAGAAAAACGAAGTAAATTCGCTTAGGGCTCTGCCCCAAGAAGCCTTTAAAAATCCCTCCACAGATTTGTTTACATTTTGGCTATGTGGATAATACTTTTTAATGAAACAGCTGTTAATTTTTAAATTGTACTTTAAACAACACACATTTATTGGGAGTTACTGAATTGTCCAAAAGAAGTATTTGCCAATTAATTATTTTCTAAATTTTAAAATTGATTTTCTTCTGTATCATGTCATGTTTTGCAACATAACGTTCAATTACAAAATCAGTGGAAAATCCTTTTATCCTCCAGTAACTATTACAATTATTTCTTATTGGACTATCTTATATCTATTGTACGGGTTGGTGTCTGCCTTTTCACCACTTTTGGCTATATTTTATCATATCATTCTAGACAGATCATCATAGGTTCATGAGATTATTGTCATACATGTTTTCAATCATTGGGAAAATCTTCGATTGTGTAATACAAGTGTAGAAGTGTCTTATCAGCTTTAAAAGTAACCCCACAACCAATTTCTCAAAACTATGCTAAAGGGTTATTCATTGGCACAGAAGTACGATATGAACTGACGCAACGTGACGAGGGAAAAATCAACTTACACTGTAACGGATGTACTTCTTTTTGAAGCTGGAACGTGTCTTCTCAACAAACAGATATTTTTTCTCAAATAAAATTATAGATTAATCTTTATTACACTGATGAAATCGCGAAAGTTTTTAACTACAAAAGATCCACCATTACGATTTTAATACTTTCTAAATGCTAAAAATATGTATAATTTCACTCAATTAATGGCAGTTAAATGAATTACTGCAAGTCATATTACATACTTTAGTCGAGTTTTCGACCACTTGACAACCTCTAATTTATATTAATATACATGTATATGTGGGCTGTATCATAGACCGTCAGCTGTTCTGGCGCACACAGCTAGGAGCGCCATGTTGTTACGGCTTACGCGCTACTTAACAACTCGGCGCTCTTAGCGGTGTGCGCTAGAACCTATGGCAACCACGGTCATTTTTGTCTATGGCTGTATGAATGTACCGCATGATGATGTCGCCATGTCGCATGCCCGGATCTAATTTTCGCCGCAGTTTCCTGTGCCTAATCCTGTTGATCATCTGATTACTGATTTCCAGTTCATCCTGTCCATCTCGTGCTCAGGCGTGGTAAAACTGTTACAATTACGTCATCGTTATCGCTTCATTTTCGGTGATCATTTGATACCTGACAGGACGTGCGTGGTGGAAACATCTAATTTTGTAATAGTGAATGAATTATATCTTTATTCCAACAAAGTATTTACAAACGTTTTACAGAAATATTTATGAAAAATAACAAATGTGAAATTGAAATAATAAATTAAATCAACCCTTACATAACATCTATGTATTATCAAGACTACTTATTTTTAGGGAATAAGCCGTCATGGGCCGTCACGAGCTAAATAGAATTACAACTAATGGTGAAATAAATCATGTCTTGCCTTCCTAACGTTATTCAACCTTAATTGATTGCGTTACAATTTCTGAAGCGTTAAATCTATGTATTACCAGTAACAAAATAATGTTACAATATAATATAAATCCGGGGACTCAAAATTAGAATATTGGAAAGCAATGAAATCATTCATTGAGAAACCACAATTGTTTCCAACCTTTGTCGGGTATAAGAAGAGGAAAAAAATAATTATTATATTATCTTTATTAATACAAACTCAGTATTAGAATAAAAAATACATAAGTAGTTTACTGAAGCTAAAACACAAATTAGGCTACTACAGTAACTTGGCAAACAAACTCGCACAAATCGTTAGTTACACATGTCACACACAAATCACACAACTTAACATGTAAAAAAACTTTCACATATAAAGTTTTCTATGTAAAAGTCTAAACATTTTAAGAGTCCAAATCACCTTTACAGAAACGGTCTATGCCAGCTGGTCTATAACAAATCCACTTTGAATTATTATAATTAATGATTGAATTTAAAAATCGGAACTATGTTACACCACATTACAATGATATTTTAAAATGAATGGTGCGAATGCACGGCCTTGACTGATCCCGGACTTCATTTTTTGTCCGGCACAATTTCCTGTCAACACATACGTTGAAATTACCGTCAAATTAACCTATATATGAAAAACAAAAAATGTGTGTTTGTACATTATGCATTAACCCGCCGCCAACTATTGAGAATGTTCGATTCCTCAACTATATCGTTATGTGTAACCTCCTGTTAGGGGTCTTAACAATGCCTACCGTATGAGGGTTTTTTGATTTATTAGTTTCCAATGGGGACTAAAACAAGTTATATTGTTGACTCTAGTCAATATGATGATGATATTATTCTTTACAAGTATAGGGAAATATGTGTGGGCATTAATTGCACCAACTGATTTAAGTCAGGTATTCAATTGCGCCAACTACTCCAGGGAGCCACCCGATACATTCATTAACTGCGCCAAGTGGCGGCCTTCTTTAACTGTATAATTGAGTAGGTTAAGGTTGGGTTATAGGTAAGGTTAGGATAGGTTAGGATGACACGTAAACAAGGACATTCCTTCTGCCGTTAACTCGCCCCTAACTGGCTTGGCAACGAAGGACCATTTTTTGGACCCTTTGAGGGTTTGGCGCAATTAATGCACGACCGGAAATATTTAAATCAGTGTAATCAATTTAAGGGAAAGTGATTCAGTTGAGTCTACGTACGAGAGCTTTGTAACTTTTTCACATCATCTGTTAATTATTAAATATTTTACCCCACTCCTTTGCTCTGGATGAATCAACTAGTCGGAAATACACAATCACAGTCGTATTGTCTCTGTACGCAAACTAATTATTTAACCATTTGTCACTGCATCGGTTCAAATGTCGGTCACACGACGGAGGTATAATCCCAGCTGATCAGTGACGTATTAATGAGCGGGTTTGGATAACTTAATATCGGATTAAATTACAATTAACCGTACAATCCATCATCCGTTATCCGAACGTCAGTATCCGAGGGATTAAGATACACGGATACTCAGCGGCAGATTCATTTGCAAATCATTTAAACCATATGTTCAGTAATCCACGTTAATTTTTTTGTAGACAGTAGAACAAGCTAATAGATTAAATGTGTGTGTATACATATGTTTTATCTGTTTGGACTTATTTTAAACTACTTTCTTTTAACAACTGTCAAGCTACTAGGGAAATTAATTAACAACTAGCAGAAATTCCATCATACACATGCCTTCTTAAATAGTTGATTATGTATATATTCAGTCTGTGCCGTCGGGAGATACGATTGAATTAAATCTTCCAATCATCGAATGATATGATCCTCTTGTACTATTTTTATAGGCAAATTTTCCGATTCCAACATACAGAAAGTATGAACCTACTTAAAGATCGCGTTATGGTTATTGGATGTCATTTCATTATTGTACCACAGCCTACATTATTTGAGATTATTATCATTATTTTTGCAAATAGCTTTGTGAAGAGAATTTACAGTTATTTATAACGAAGATTTTGTCCAAGTATAACTTTTTACAACTTTAACAAATTAATTAATTCCAAATAACTTGCTTAGTACGAATGTACGCCAACACCTAATACACTTGCAAACATATCACACAGTATTCATAATTAATTGAGGTGCATCTGGAGTCATTCCATGAAATACAGACGGATACACTTCAGTCATGTACCTTAAATGCTTTCCGATCGAGTAAACTTGAATGGTTTCCTCGATGGCGGGTGTTGTTGTTTTCGCGCCAACTATTTGACAGACGACTAACAACTCCCGCCGAAACAAACGCTCGATGGCTGCGGGGTTGACAGACCGCGGCGGATTTAGTTGTTTATTATTGTTAAATCCGCTCCTTATTTGTTATTCGAAATGGAGAGTTTCGTTCGGTTAATCTCTTAGGTGTTTAATTCCTAATTTAGGTAATTGAGGCTAGGTTTTGACGACTGACCACGGATGTTTGGAATGCTTACAATGCTCAATATTACAGTTTGTCACGTTTTGAGGAAAAGTTTGTTCGGAGTTTGGTAAACTACTATGGAGTTTTATGTAAATTCTTTCACGCATTCCCTGCCAGCCGTCAACTAGTATTAATTATAATCCCGTGCCACCTAGTAGTGAATATGTAAGTCACACTGTCGAACAACCAATATTTAAACAATATAATGGTCTGCTTTATATGATTGATTTACTTTAGTTATGCTACAACTTTACTTACTTAAAATAATGATACATATTTGTATTTGTAATCACGATATGAGTGACTTCAATTTCAAGCTAAAACCGATATTCGTATGGCAATTGTAAATGCTGGATTTACAAAAGTTCACCTGCCTTATGACTTTATGGAGTACCTCCCAAAATTATCCCAAAATCATTACTGGGACGGGTGGCGTCGTCCTGTAATCCAGCTACTAGGAGGTCACGAATTGTGGATATTTATAAGGATGCACTGTGGATGCGATGCTCCCTGGTGTGGATTAACGTCCGCACTAGTGAGTACTACGACTATCCGCAGTAATATCCTGATAATTAGACCAATTCGTAAATTACAAGGAAAAAAAGTGGTTCGGATTCCACTATAAACTGTAGGTCCCTTTGTTGCCATTAGCTGTATGGGCTATTAATTAACAGCTGTGTCTAAGGAACATGTCGGCCTTAGTCACTAACAAGACTACAAGATCGCGCCACTCATCCTACACTCATCCTTCACTCATATTTGGGTTAAAATACGCACATAGTGGCGTCCCCATCTTAAATAATTGATAATTGATTGATTGATAATTGATTACCTAACCTAACCTAACCGGACCTAACCAACCTAACCTTACCTAACTTCCCAAAAGTATCCCAATTATAAAACGGATTGTGTCACCATATTTCAATAATACGAGATCACAACTTGGTAAGTTTTTAACTCTATCGGCGAATGCAACATTTTCTATTGGAAAGTGCAAAACCGTTCTGTGTATGAATGGCAAGTCAGTTCGAACAAAGTCAGTAGAACTCGCAGACAAAGACAGCCAGGGGACATGGACAGGTGTGTAATGAGTGCATGAGTGGAGACGAAGCTTAGCCAAGACAGGAAGGGGAGTAAAGAGTGCGTCGAGGGGTGACGATGTAGAGGGTGGGGTGGGGGGAGGCGCGCCACCGTGAAAACTCTTGTCAACGGACAACCGGCGTGCAACGTGCACTGTGTACACTGACTTGCTGACTGCAAGAAAACATATCAAAAACTCCTGACTGCATAACAATATCCTGCTAAACAAATTTTGGTCAGGGTGTTTTCAACGAAACACCGCTGGAAAAGCCGGCAATAGGAGGAACTATTGGGGTGAGAAGGATGAAAATTTTGCTAAATTATAATCAACTATTGCAAAGTTTGTATACATTTTATTAAGTGTTGTGTATGCAGTCAGATTAAACTATAAGCTTGTGGAAAGGGAACGCTGAAACTAACTTTTACAAGATTTCCCCCGCAAGATATTACAAGGTGTAACCGCATCGCCCATGAAGAATGAAGCATCGAGCTTTTCACCATTGTAGGAGCTACTCGACGACAAAGGGGCTCGTGGCAACTAGAGTGAGAAGGAGTTGTCCAGCGGCAGGCACAAAGGATACAGTGAAGCCAACAGACATTGTGTTTACCCGAGGACCAGCGCGGAATATAAGAGAGGAGGATCTGCGGAATTAGCGAAGAAGGAAGACGCGCGGTGACTCCGGTACTGTAGATGACTGCGCAGCCACGGTCCGCGCGACGCAGGCGCACAAGACACAATGTGCCCAGACCATAACCCTTGATCCACAAACCGCCACTGACAGATCTCGACGAAATTACCGAAACAACAAAGCGTGTTTTATCTCCTTTGACAATGCATAATAAGTGTTGTCCGCCGGCGAGCGGAAGCGGTGGTGGGGGGCGGTTATAAAAATCATTGCGTCCATCCGGTGCGTTCCAGGCGGCGGCGTACCTAGGCGACAGAGCGTAACGTGGAAATGAAGTGAGCAAAATATCAACGGAGACTTTGGTAATAACACGGTAGGAATTGGGACCGGTGACAATCTCGGGACGCGTCGCGGATGACTCGCAGAAGTCCCGGAGCGGCGCTGGAGCGACCCCTGAGGGTAACAAGGGGAACTCGCGACCTGCGGAGTGTGGAGTCCGGGAAACTGCACACTTGACACAGTTGAGGCACCACGACCACGACCACGACCATCGGTGACCGAGCACTAGCAGATGTTGGAGATATCGCTGCAAGGAGTGTTCGTACATTGGGCACATTTTGGAAAAGTTCGTACCCCACTACCTAAATAAATTAAATCTTGATACAGATAGTAGAAAAGCTGGCTTATATCGATTTTGCACAATCGCCACTTATAACTTAAAAATAAACAGTAAGCCCAACAAATGGCTCGGACAAACAACAATTAAAAATAATCCAGTATATGTTAAAGGACAATAAAATGCGAAAGATATCGAATCGCAAGTTTTTCTTATAATAATTTAAGATCCATACAGTTAATATATTATAGGTTACGTCAAAACGTAGTTCCTAGTACAACTCTACCGTATACAAAATGTAATTTTGTTAACACAACCCATTTTACTTATCATCAAATTAACTGGCAAACAAACTTGAGGAAAATTTCCACCCTTATCCGCTCCGATAAATTTAAAAGCAATCATTTGACCAGCTTAACCTCCTCTTACCCGTCTCAATCAAATCGAAATTAACCTCGGGTCGAAATTGATTGCTCCAGATAAATACCTGGGATCCGGATTATATGGGGTTATTATAATATGCTACTTAAAAAGGGCGGGAGGGATGAGAGGGGGCGAAGGTATTTGGGAGACAAAGTTGGCGCGGGATTAGATCTTTGAAGGAAGCCCGGCTGCGTTCAAAGGGATTTACTGTGTATCGGGAATTATTGAGTTACCTGTACGTATGATTTAATGTAGTGCCCTTTCCTAGGGATATCATTAGGCATAAGCCGGCATAAGTGGGATCCGCCGCTCCACACTACACTTAATCTGCCAAAGGGAGTAAAGAACTCCACTTCCACCCGTGGTGGAGTGAATTCATTTGACAAATGCTCCGAATTAATGTAAATGTAGATTCCGGCAAAGGCTATCCGATGAAAGCGCACTGGGACTTAGCGAATTGAATCTAAACTCGGCAATTTGTGTTAATAGCGTTGTGGTTTATGGCTTTATTTTATATTAATTAAAGAACCTTTGTTTTTATTTTAAGATTTGATTTTACAATATTCAATTGTTTTTCTTAATTTCAAGTTAATACATTCCCTTCACTTTTCTAAAATGTTAATTATTTATACCATACTTCATTTGAACAATTTTCATCTTCCCTGTATCCACTATTTCGTCTTATTTGTATATTTGCTATATACTGATAATCCCGTCAGGAATTAAAATACCAAAATAGTAGCCTGTGAAATTGTTTCTAGAAATCTATGACCAATTAAATGTTTAGATAATTTACATAGATTCTGATACAATTGGTTCGTAAATGATTCATAGACAATTCTACCAGGGCCGGGGATAGTAGCTAGTACTAGCTACTATCCCCGGCCCTGACTTCTACTACGCATGTGAACTAAATAATGTGTTTGCGATTATGTTCAAATGAGATAATTCAGGATCAACATCTTACCAGCAATGATTTAATTAAATTAATGAATTCAAAATTAATTTGATGAAATTCAAAATGAAAATCAACGAATTTAATGAATGATTTGCCAGTATAGCAGTTTGAATTAAACAGTTAGATTATTGTATATATATATGCATATTTACTTCTTAACATTGAACTCATTGTAATAATACTATTAATTGTCGCAGTTCAATGTGGTTCCTTAAGACAAGTAGTATAGCTTAGTAGTATGAGTGTATTATGTCAGGACACCGTGCCGCGCCGCGTCCAGTTCCAGAGCAGTCAATAGCTTTTTTGATGTTTCGGAATGGATCACTACATCCCGGGTGATTGGGCTAAAATTGATGGTCTTGTGTAAAGAGACAGCTGATAATAGTCAGTAATATAAATGCAGATAATATTCATATTTGCCCTTAAATGCGCACGCAAGCGTGTTGTTCTGTCATAAAGATTCGATTGATTTTTTGTATCTAGAGTTGGAAACTTCAGCTGCTTTTGTCCGACAACAACCTTTATGTAATCTGCTAGAGTGAGCAGACCAAGTGCTGAACAATATTTCTCGAGCCATTTCTGCCACACTGCCGCCGGCTGCCCAAATCCCTTCGCCGCCACCTCGGTCACCGTCTAGACCAAGCACGGTCCGAAGAATATTTATAGATTAGCGTTTAATTATGTATCCCGTAATTAATACTGGCCTAGGTACTTTCTTTCTTTCATTCTAATACCGAACTAGGACAATTACTTTCACTCAATACATGGTAAATGTTTATAGAACACTTAAAAACTACTGTAGTTTATCAAAGATTTTTTTCAATTAAGGTTTTTGAACTGGTGTTGATTTGCGTAACCCTATCTCAAGAATCATCAATTTTATTAGATTTGACATGTTCTACACAAAATGTGTAATTATTTTAATTGTTATTTTTGTACCTGCTATTCTTGTAAATAGAGGAGCGAGCTGGTTAGAGCGCAGGACTTACTAGGTCCCGGGGTCAAATCCCGCCAAATCACCAATGGATTTTATCTAAGTGATAATGCCGCAACCCCTAAGTCTAGCCTGAATTTGTGCAAAACCATCCTGGACTCGTGCCTAGCGTTCTAGGACAAAAAAGTCTTGTAAGTAGTCTAATGTTTGAAAGAGGTAAAAATATAGTAAGACGGCACAGAATACAAATTTTCATCTCTTTGAATGTTGAATAATTAGAGTCTTCAATAGATTTTTCTCTGTATAAAAAAATCTTTGTACATTCATATTGTTACGATGTGACTGGCATATTCATTATTTTCAAATTACTATAACTGTCTCACATTCCGAAATCGAAATAACGAGTGCCAAATTTTGTTTGAATTGGGAATTTTAATTTACAATACTTATAGCAATCCATTATAGCAGCATGGATAAACCATTATTTGCACCCAACTTATATTTAACTATCACATTGTTACTAATTAAAGGAATGTCCTAATGATGTACAGTACATTCACTTTCGATTTCGGATATCAAAATACGGACTTGTAGGCGTCAGGAAGTCGATTTGTATTGTGAATGGACGGGTACAGTGTCAGTTCACTTCTAATCACAGTAAACTAGACAATTAATTTAATCTTCGTAAATACACCAATTTAATTGATCTCTCTTATCTGTATTCAGCAATATTTATTACCGTGTCATCTTGGAACAATGAGTAGGTTTGCTAAGTGTTAATGAGTTATGTGAATATCTAAATGTTTCCTTTTATACGAAACTACGTTTGATAGGTGTTTATGGATATTGAATATCTTCTGCTTTATTTTAAACCCGCAAATATATTCTAATATGTATTTCCATGAAATTTTTCAAAATAGTTAGCGCATTCCAACAGTTGTTTTTATTATTTTTTGCCCTTGTTTCTATGTGGCTTTATCAGGTGGTCTAAAATTCCAATAAATAAACTACCTGTATGATACTAGTTATCTACTGATGTGCAATTAAATATATCTGTAGCCTGTGTTCTTAAACTTCAATAACTAAACTTAAAAGATCTGTAGAGTCATCAGCTCTATGTTTAAAAACCAAATATAATCCCTAACAATGAAGTTAGCGTAATTGTAAATAAGTATAATGCACAATCAGAGCTATTGCAACATAACTCTGGCTTGGGGAAAATATCAATATAAACCAACATGTGTGTTATAATTTCGACTAAACTTGGGCCCGCGATTCAATTGCAATGTCTTAGGCGTCGCGTTCCAACCCTCATTGCTTTACTCGTTATGTTATTTCACTACTAGTGTATTTTGTCCTCCATGTCAAGTTTCAAATGATCACGGGGATTTAAGCAATAATTTGGGATTGGAATAATTAGGGTTAGGGACTAGGGAGGAATGACTAAGGTGGGTGGTTAGGGTATTTTTCTGAATTTTATTATTGGGAGATATTTAATTTTGATCAGATGATTGTGAGAACAGTGAGGTGGTACGTAATTTGTGTTAATTTTAATTTGCAATATTTGCGATATTTTACATTGAGGTACTGTTGAAAATTATGTTTAAAGTGCAACATTTTCGTCCATTTAATTACGTCTCTGAGTTACGAATTCACCCTCGTTAAGCCGAGAATAAGAGCCTCTAGGTTGTAGAAATAGAGCAAGAGATGAGTGGTAGATTTGCTATTGAAGATTTCTCTACAACGTACAACGGTAGTTCTCGACACTTTAAAGTGCATGGTTTGTAGGGGAAACGTGGGGCAAATAACGTAAACTCGAGGGGTATCGGGTATGGAGCATACCCCGCGATGCAATAGATGCCAAACCTCTGGAGGTATAGTGTGGGGTATGCCCAACGATCACATAAGGGTATGCCCCAGCTAGATGTAAACCACGTTGAGCGGGGGTAGTTCATGAGGTATGCCTCATGGGAGGTATAGTGTGGGGTATGCCCCAGCTGTAGAAGTGACCCTGGTATGCCCCGGAGGTATAGTGTGGGGTATGCCTCAGCTACAGAAGTGACCCTGGTGTCCAAGTGACGTTTGTGCTGTGTAGGCGGCGACGTGTAATCCCCGCTAAACCCGCAGGTCAAGTGGAGTCAACTGGACACTCGCGCCGCCGCGGCCGCCTCTGGTCCTACACTTAACACGTTCTGGCTTACACCCTTACACGTCACAGTAGGCTATAATGAGAAATATTGACTTACACAGGTGGGTATCTTGAATAGAGGCAATTTACCTGGGCAGAGTTAGGGGTTAGGCCTACCTATATCTTACTTTTCAGAACCATGTGATCGGGGGGGATTTCGGCTAAAAGTGTTGGCGGGGTTCTAACTTGGGTCTTGAAGACAGAAATTAACCAATGAAACCTTTGCACTCCAAGTAGACGAATGTACATAGATTTATATTATACCGTTTTTCAACAAATTTTAATCCTAACTTTCCTCCAAAACCAAAGTACAATGTTTACTGAACTGTAATTTAATAATATGTGTTACACTTTTTTCTTTATCTGAGATTTTAAAGAAGTGCGTCCAAAAACACTCCTTAAACATATCTCTACACTTGTCCTGTTAACTCACAGGACGGTAAATATACATAAAAGATGGTAAGTGATGATCTATTTCGATTGGACACTCCAATCATCATCAGACCCAATAGGTTGGTGCATCTTTTATACGTATCAATTATCAATCAATCAATTTTTTATCGTCTTATGTGTTAACAAAGTATAAATATGTGTTACAACAGTGTTATTAGACACATTTTATTCACTTTTTTCAATTTAACCGTAAGTACAATTTAGATGAAGCTATTTTTCTGTGGTACAAGTAATCTAACACAGATGAGATTTTTTCCTACGTACGCCCTGCAGTAGTTGCATCAACGTTGAAGATGAAAAATGGAAGGTCTTAATTCGAGAGCTTATCGGCCACAAAAAATACCACGCATAAAAAATCTTATTAATTCCGTAATTTATTATACAATGACCTATTATTCATACAATTTGTACACACGTTTATAATGGGGCATATCACATACACACGTGTCTGTATCATCGCCCATTGAGCCTTGCAATCTTCACACCCATCCAGCCTCCAGCCAACTGGAGCAATTATAGAGCTGACCCATTTAGCAGATCAGTCTTAATTGTTTAAACTTGGCAGTTTTAATGAAGTAAGTGCTTTCTGATGAACTTACATTACGTAAGACGCGGCAAAAATGAGTTAACTCAAACTTTTCCATGTGTGTACTCAAGGAATACGTAGGAAGAGGCAAAAATTAGTTAACTCATACTCTTCCATTTTAAGTGTACTCAAGAAGTACGTAGGAAGCGGCAAAAATGAGTGAGTTAATTCAAGTATGATTTTGATGAGTCACGATCACATTAATTTCATGAAAATGACAATAATAACCCTCAAGAGTTCGTTGGGCTAGTGATTTATCCATAAAATACGTATTTAATTACATTTACCAAAAATGAGTTTACTTGTTTCTCATTACCGACAAGTAAATGACGCATGTTACGACGTTCCGGAAAATGAAACCTTAATCACTTCTTCAGGCGAACAATACAAGATTAGTCGTGTAATCCGCGCAGGTTCGGAAAACACAAGTCAAACAACAACTTAAGAGCGGAAAATGAGAAGAGGCAAACAATTGAACAAATTTTAAAACCTTAGAACCTAAAACAAGTTTCAAATCGATGTAAATACGCATAAAACAATTTTAGTGCGCTAACTACGGCCCACTCAAAATTCGAGAACGCTGGGAAATGACTCAGCGGGTACCAGGATCAACCATATCTAGGTGCTAAATCCAGCAGAAATACGTTTCTAACTCGACCAAAGGTATTTTCGGGTCCTCAGCCCGCGTTCTTCAGTGCTAATAGTCCTTGTGATAAGCTGATAGCCGACAAGCCCTGACAGGTGTACAAGAAATACTACTAGACTGCTGGACTCATTCATTCTTCGACCAATTTTCACTCTTTCTTAATTGGCTTAGTCAGACCAGGCAAACCGCTGGTTTCTCAAAACTCAAAATGCTGGAGGCAATCTTCTTTCTGTTTAATAGTGTGAAAAGAGATCGTAAGTGTTTTTTTCGGTAATCTTGAAATTGGCATCGTAGTAACATTTATTTACAGTATAGTGGGTACACAATCGTTTATTTGAATTGCCATGTGTACTTGTGGTCAGTATTTTAGGTTTACAAACAGTTTAACATTATTTTCTTTTAGAGTAATGTCCGTATTATTATAATACTGACCATTAATATGTTTACTTCGTTGAAACCGTAACCAACATAATATTAATTAGTAACATAACAGTGCCACAATTTGTTTTGTGATTTAAAAACTGTCCTGTTGCTACCCCATGTTTGGTTACCATGTTAAAAGTGTACAAGCGGTTTGACATAGGCCTATTACAACAGTCAGACCAATAGCGTTGGCCTTCATAGGTCACAAAATTGTATTTTTATAATCTCACTCATAGATTATGGACCTTTACTATACAGTTTCTTAGTGCCCCAAAAGCTATACTTGTTATAATCCAAAGCCTATCTGCTCAAAATACGTCCTTTTATTGCATTCGTGACTGGAACTAAATCGACAAGTAAATTACATTCTAGATTAAAAACAATATCAACAAATAACAATCCAAAACCACAACAACAATGAACAACAATGGATCAGCTGATACATGGACATTATGTTGAAAAACAATCTGTATGAGTTCCTCTATCATATGGAATTGAAATGTTGAAAGTATTTATTTAAGGAACTTTTGCGTTATTTGTATAGATTACGTGTGTATCGATTGTTTATTATCGAAGTTTCATTGGCCGAAAGTGGGATTGGACTAAGTGGACCCAATCGTCCGGTAATCTGTCTCTTCAATCCAGAAAACAACTGTGGATAAAGTGACCAGATAATGTGTTACAACTCGTGATAAAATCTCCGCAACACTTGGTGAGGTTGACATGGTTCAGTGTTTTATTTATGGCAACACTGGATGGACAAGCAAATCACACACTGTCCGGTTCCATGACAAAAATTTGACGAAGAAATAGTCAATAAGTATTATTGTT
Organism: Macrosteles quadrilineatus; assembly: GCF_028750875.1. Lineage (NCBI taxonomy): Eukaryota > Metazoa > Arthropoda > Insecta > Hemiptera > Cicadellidae > Macrosteles > Macrosteles quadrilineatus. The sequence continues at coordinate 125,562,114 of NW_026542596.1, forward strand.
ACTTGCAAAGCATATAGTAAGTTATAGTGGGTTTTGTTGTTATAGGTGTTTGGACATTCTCTCAGCTTACTAAAATATTGTTGAGGATAAATGACGGGTGTTACCTAAAACGAATAGTTGTTTAGTATTAAGATTTTCAACATTGCAAAACATTAGCCTTAAAATAATAATCGTTGCAGTTTGGTTTTCCAAAAAAATCTTTGTAGTTTGTATCAATCAGATTTATTCCTCAAGCTATGAATATTGATTTTATAATTTTTGTAACATCTGACGAATGATAAAAAAATGCTTTTAATGCAAAAAAAAATAATATCTTCTAAATCCAATCTGAGGTTTTACTATAAAGCTATTTTACAAAAAAATAAAAATAAAATGGTTGTTTTCGTGTATCTGATTTAACCATCTTGAAAAGCTACTTCGTTAGGTAAATATTTAACAAAAGTGTGCACACTAAAAGCGTATATTATGCTCAGTCTTTGACGGGTGTAATGAATATATTAAGATTTACGCTTATTGGCTCTCATTATATTACCCTGTAGTAAAGGTCCTACATGATTTCGCGTTTAAAAAAAAAAATCAAGACTATTCTCTTTTTCAAGACTCTCTCCCGACTATTGTAGAATTTTTCACGATTTTTAAAAAATATCCGACAATTCAATTTATTACAGTTGCATTAGTTTATGAGTTTTGAGTTTGTATTAGTTCAATGTTGTACCTATTGTTCTCCATTTTTATCTGTAAATACATATTTCAGTATTTTCTGCGAAATAACTTGTCTAAGGCAGTATCATTCATGTGTGTATGTTATATTATGATTTTTTAGTAAAGTTCGTCATGGAAATCAACGGTAGATGGTCATATATAGTCATGAAAATCAATGACAAATTTTCTGTGGACACCCTGTAGTAACACGTTATCAACCATTTGTAAGACAAGTGCTGGGTCTTCTACAAGCACAGCGCCTATCCTCGTGGCGGCTACCTGTTGGAGTTGGAATGCCACATTACAGCTCTAATGGTCTGTTGGGAAGTGTTTTGCTATAGTCAGACCCACCCCCTTGGGGCGGTGGACTTAACCAACCCTCGATTTAGGAACCGATTCATTCGCTTTATCGATAGTCTAAACGACCCCCCTAACTAAATGTTTATTTCTTTATAACACATATTAAAACTTCTTTTAACTGGTTGTGTAGTTTGTTATTTATTTTTTTCAATGGATCTTTGATATTGCCTTTGGATCTAAAATGCTAAATATAAAACACATTTTCATATTTTTGATAATACTGATTCTTACATGTATGTAACAATCTAATCATAGTTTATTTCTTTATAATGAAGATGTGATCAGGATATTTTAGCCTTATGAATATTTGTAATGAAAATCTAGTAATGAACCAGCAATACGTTAGTAAACATACATCGAATTTACAAATTAATCCTATCTATATTCTTTTGAATAGACATTCCTCAACCAATAATCAAAAGAAGCTATTCTCTAAGGGTTTTTCTTAAATATTGAACATTTAAATGTAAGCCAGTAGTGTATCTCCATTCAGCGAACTTAACAAAAAAAACCATAAGGCATAATCGGATCCAGGAATCGATGAAATGTATGTTATTCAGCTCAGTTATCCTAGGAAGAGGTTGTTCTTTGACTCATTAAATTCATAAAAAAAAATTTCAAACCTTAACACTGCTTTGTTATTTCTTGGATAATGGTTTCTCCTTTTGGCATTATCCTTTTGGCATTATTTACTCATTGCATCGGGAAATTAGGCCCTTTTTAGGACGAGTCATAGTAGCGTAGTAAACCTCATGGCAATTCCCTTCCCTTCCCAAAAGTCCATTCAAACAGAGTGTCCCCAAAAAAACTGAACAGCTTTGCAGTACCGTACTTGAAGTGTAAATATTTCAATAACAGGCCTATACAAATGTTTTTAAATATAAACTAACACACATAAGTTTTTCTGGATACAAGTTTAATTAAACAATTTCAACATGGCTTCCATTAATGGCAGAAAAGTGTTTGGACATTCTCTCAGCTTACTAAAATATTGTTGAGGATAAATGACGGGTGTTACCTAAAACTAATAGTTGTTTAATATTAAGATTTTCAACATTCAACAGAAAGACAGTCAATACGGTTAATTAAAATCCATATTTTTTAGCCCCTGAGCTAATCTTGTGACTAAATCAATAAATAAGGTTACCTTCGTCAATCAGCTCATAGAAGTTGAAACATTGTTACGGCCGTTTCAGCATATCCATGCCATCATCAGACGTTCAGCCAAGTGGCGTCGTTAATATACAAAAACACAAACATGTGTACGTCGCGTGTGACAGTTTGTGTTTTTGTATATTAACGACGCCACTTGGCTGAACGTCTGATGATGGCATGGATATGCTGAAACGGCCGTAACAATGTTTCAACTTCTATGAGCTGATTGACGAAGGTAACCTTATTTATTGATTTAGTCAATACGGTTAACTCTGACCACACTCCATGTTGCATTTCATCAGTGATGTTGCTGAAGGCTGCATTGATTTTAAATTTCAATTCTCCAACATTGGAGATTTTCGGCTTGTAAACATGGTTTTTGACAAAACCCCAGACGGAAAAATTACATTGTGATAGATTTTGTTTCAATGTGATATTCAACACACTGCTTGCACGTTGACGTCTGCCTTACTGTAGGTTATGTTTTGAAGTTTAAAGCGTTGAGTGACAGCAATGATCAGCTGATACACGGAAATCATGTAAAAAAAAACTTTATGAGTTCCTCTATCATATGGTAGTTTCAAAAATGATCTATGGATGCTTAAATAGATTGTGCATTTTTTACACCCTGTATTATCACCGAAGTAAAACAACCAATCCAATTCATTATTCGTCAAATCCTGCTTATTTTCTCCTATTGCTTCAGGAAGTCAGGCATTTCTCAAGTCACTAACTTGACATAGTTTACCCAATGGTTCCCAGTCCGAACGTCCACTCATCATAGTCACCGACGCGAACTTACAAATCTAACAGTTCAGCGTTCACATCTTGATCACCCTTTTCCCACAGCTGTCGACCATTGTGCTTTAATTGAATACAACGTTGACTCCCACAGTTGACAAACTTCTAAGAATTGGTTCCCAGTTTATTGTGACTCTTCCGTCCACTAGGTCTCACGTTGGCGGCTTCTAAATCGCTTTTTAAACGTGTAAAAAATATTATTGCTCTTGTTATCCGGTGGATTCTCTTCCTTCTTTATCGTGACAAGCGCGTGAGTTGTGGAGCGTGTGTGAGAGAAATGGGTAGGGATAAATCTAGAGTATGAATAGTAAGATCGTTGCAGTTTACAAGATTAGTTTCCCTAGTCGTAAGACGTGGTTTGGTGTGCGTTAAAGTAACAGGAAAAATTCTGTCTTGAATCGGAAGAAAAATTAGCATGAGTTTAAGGATGTAAGGATAACTCGAATTAATTTCAACCCTGTGCTTCAATTGATAAGCTATTCTGGTCTACAAACTACCTTGAGTCCATAGATGTAATTTCTTTGACAATCCTGCAGCAAAGAAGATTCTTCTGAAATTTACCCCAATTACATTTGCTTTTTGTGCACAAACTAATAACCGATTTCCACCCTCAAACATCCGAGACGACTGAAGTTCAAATACTAAGATGAAACATAGCTGGTATAATTTCAAGAAGAAACTGACGTTGTTGGAATCAGAAAAGAAGAATGAACACAACCATCACATACCAGCATTAAAAAAGCAACACACAGAGTGTTCTTATAATAAGGAAAATTTGCTAAAAGCCAAGGTCAATTGATTTTACAGAATAATATAGATTTGTTCTTACACCATTAGGTGAACACCTTTTACGTCTACGTCAGCTTAAGTCTTCTGGATTCCAATATTCCATCATACTGACTTTCTTGGATTTCTTTTCAGAACCAAGCCCTGGCCCTGATCACCAACCGGGAGTCCAGAACGCCGCCTGAGTCGCCAGCCTCCATCAGGTGTTCCCCAGCGCCGCCGCCTCCACCACCGCCCCCAACTGCCTCCACACCTCCGACGACGGCCCCCGGCCCTGGCTACCCTCCGCACCTCACCGACGACGCTAAGAATGGAGGTATGTATCTCCTTGAAGTTGAAATTGGCTTGCACACTTACACTTCCATGCTAAACGCTCTAAATTAAATTTGCGAACAATCTCAAAGCAAAGAAATTAAATTCTTACCCTCGTGTGCAGCTTAAATCTTCTAAAGAAAAGTGACTGCAACTGATTTCGTTGTAAGCTCTGAGAATGTCACCCTTACATGGAAACTAGTCAGCGTTAATTATAAATGTTATTTTAGACTGCGTACGGAGGTATAGCTTTGCAGTGTAACTATTTTTACTTAAGTGAGTGATGCTGATATGCATTAACAGATAATTCAGCTTAATCTGTTTGTATATTCTTTAAATGACGAGAAGCGGGCCTGCAATCGATTAAAATCAATTTCATCATACCAACCGTCCATATATTACGGAGTGTCAATATATTATTGAGGATTCAATACAAATTCAATGTTAAACGTTTGATCAATGCACTTCGTTAAATAACGGAACTTAGTAAATAAATGCAATTGGTTATGAGGTAAAGACACTTTTTAAACATTTGACAAAAACACCAGCTGACTCTGGCACAGCATCACATGTAGCAACAGTCTATACACATCCGTCCGTCTGTCTGTCTGGCGGATTGCGACTCCCCCTGTATAATCCCAGCCCGTTCAGCTCAGTCTTTAATTCTCCAGACTAATCCAGCTTTGGAATAAAAGAGCTCTACTACCCATCCTGCCGACATTTCTTACCCACTTCACCTCCTTGTGACGGTTCTGTGTTAATGTTCGCTTTCGATAAAAAATACATGTCTTGTCGCTCTATTAATGTAAATCTGCATATACAGAGTGTCCCGTAACTCTCTACTAATGTGTTAAGGGCATTGTTCCTGAGTAAGAAACATATCTAAAAATAATATGTAAATTGTCCAAAATCCTTAGTCACTCACAAAGCCGCAATTTTTTTTCAATTACTATTTTTTTTTTAAAAAGAAATTAAAAATACGAGCCAAATAATTTTCCCTCTTTACATTCGGTCATACAATATTTGATTTCTTCTATAAAAAGTTTTTGTTCAACACCCTTATTTAAGTGTAATAGTAACTTTAAAATATATTTTCAGTTACATAAAAAAGTAAATTTTAGGATTAAATGTTTGAAAGTGTATTCCGGATGGGTGAATTAAACGCTTTTTTATATTTTTTATACAAATAGCATATCTTGTAAAATGTGTTTTTAGCTTGTTTTATGTGTTTTTAGTATACTTTGAAACGTGGTACAACAGGCCAAAATATTATTAACAGTAAAACAAAAACCACATCAATAACAAAACGCAGGCAATATAGCATATTCAAAACCAACTATCGGTGAAAAATAACACTAAAACACCCCCAGAATTGCAAGATGATCACGGACCACCAACCTAACTATGCCAAGAGTAGGGAACGAAACAATTCAAACTTATACTGTGACCAGATCTATCTGATCCAAATTAATTATTTGGGGCTGAGTTGTTTGAATTTCCGGATAATCCTCCAACCCCCCCCCACCCCACAGCCCTCTCAGGGGCTTAACTTTATCCCGGGACACGTCATCGTGCCGGAGTCAACCTCAACCTAGACTCAGTATCAGCTGATGTCGAAGTTTTAAAATTTATTCTAATGTCACATTTACAGCGACAAAATTTGTAGATTTTTTTTTAAATATTGAGGCTTATTTTTGAACACTGTAATTTGGCGAATTCACAAACACGGTTGATAGCATTTTAACTCGCCCTTAATGTTTAAGTGTATAAAATGATTTATTTACAATATCTGGAGAATTCAACATTAAATATATTATATGAGTTAATTGACAATATTAATGATATAAATTATGGATTGTTAACCGCAGCTACAAAAATGTATTGAAGATAACATGGGCACTTTCTGTAGGGCTGTAAGGCGGACACGGGGTTTAATAATAAACAAAAACATTAAAACCATTGGACTAAAATAAAAGTTTGTCCGTGCACGCGCTTGTATTAGAGTATAGAATTTTCGTAGAAATGTTTTTATAATTATGTTAGGATTAATATTGTGTATACACATTGAAAATTTAAAAAAGTGATATATAGATTCTAATTTTTGAAATATAAGGAAACCTTGAGGTAGCCTCATGTGTCGAAATGTGCATAGAATGATCCTCTAACTGCATAGAATCGTGTCCATCCCATAACAAATTTGACGAAGGCCGTTAAACAGTGTAGGCCTACTTAATACTTCGTGAAATGTAATAATTTTCCTTTAATGAAATTTGACAGTAAAACTGTTTGTTGCCACATGTCAAGCTGATAAATCTTGGTTTGATTAATATGTAGTTCATATCGAAAGGTTTAGGTTTGAATTAAATTGAACTACCGTCATTTACGTACTCCAAGCTTAGAATAGACATGTCTAGAGTGTGCTTTTAGCGAATTTCCCATATAGGGAATAAGCTATTACCGTAGTACTCATGGTAAGACCTGGACGCGGGACCGATTTTTTTTTCGTTTTGAGGTCCCTAGAGGCCAAAAACACCATCCGTTCAAATTCATATATATATATATATGTGTGTCTGTTAGCACGATAACTCGAGCAAAAATGATCCGATTTTGATGAAATTTAGTACAAACGTGTAAACCTACGTTTATTCGAACGAGTTCGCGATCCAGCATGATCGGACCATGGGAACGGGGGTTTACGGGGGGTTTTATGGGGTAAAAATAGGTTTTTCCCATTTTTGACCCAAAAAACATAAAATTTAGCAATTTCTTTCCAAACCATTTTGTAGAGCTTAAAAAAAAACAAATAATTTAGTATATTGAAGCGTTATTATGCGCCTAATGGTTACGGAGAAAATTCAAAAAAATTGTAAATTTAAAATTCCCATGTTATTCTTATGGAGAATAAGTAAACTGTTGTAGTTTGCTTGTTTATGAACATATTTTGATCAAATTTGGAAAACGTTTTTATTTCTTACTAACTATTAACTTTTTACAAAAAAAAAAAAAAAAAAAACAGTTTTACCCTCCCTGATGCAGCAAGCCTAAGTACTTGTTAGACTAATTCTATTTAAATCGGGAATAAATGTTATCTTTTTAAGTAGACATTTCAGTGTAAATCAAATCAGTCAAATGGAAATTCGCTTAGTCTGCAGGTTTGCTGCGGCGGGGGTATTTAGGTTATACAAGCTAGTAGTATTACTTCTATCATTGTACAAGCCCATTTATTATCCCCCTAGACCATGACTGTGGCCAGCCCCATTAGATATTTATAATTGCTGTAGATATACGCATTTTCCAGCCTTTAACTCCGTTAGAAGTGGAAAGGAGATGAGGCGTGAAATAAACTACCGTTTTGACGCTTGTTAAACACGCTATATTATATACATACTGGTCGATGACTTAATTGTAGCTTGGGCTGTGTCAAGTAACACAGACTGGCAACAATGATTGGCCAACAATGGGTGATTTTAGAAATATGTAACGTACAGGACGATGAAAGAAGTTAACTTAAAGTGATGTACTTAAGAATAATCGAACAAATATTCTCACCCTAACAAATCAATTAAACACCTATAATTTTTGTTTTTCGTATTAATATTAAATTAAAAATGGTAATAGCGAGTCAGTGCCACCGTCAGCGCGAAGAATGCTAGGCAGCGTTTGGTTCACTGTCAACGCTGCTTCTAATATTATATACTTCAGGTCAGTCAATTTGTGTCCCTTATGGCTAACCGTCCCAAGTTTTGTCTGATCCATGCATTTGATTACTATAATAACGGGTAATTTAAGGTAAAAAGGGGGATTGATACACTCTTAAAATATATAAATATAAATAAAGTAATTCTAGTTGTAAAACACATAATTCGGCTGCAAAGGTATCCACAAAATATGTCACGCCCACAAATATGTATTTAATAAAAATATGGGGTGGGGGGTGTATTTTACTTGAATTATAACTTTTCTATGTACAATAATCTTCATCGTATAAGTCTTGGGGTAAAACAATAGTGTTATTTTTGGTGCATTTTAAGTGGTGTAAATCTGATACAGACCTAAAGGATCAGAAACCTCCATCAAATAGGTCGCGTAAGTGCAATAAAAGGACACAGTAGTGGTTTTATTAATGGACTATTGGGTTACCGTTTATATCAGTAACAAACCCATCTCAAATCAAAGTGATGTAACTACCTAACACTTACGTAATTTTTTTTAAATAAAATATCCCTATTCCAAAACAAAATTACTAAATTATTAGTGTTGCGAGACAGGTCAATCAATATTTTTTTTATCTGAAGCCTCAATATAAAAGTGTTAAAATAATAATGATTGGCTTGTCATTAGAATACAATCAAATCCCCGAAAGTCTCAAATACACGGCTGTAGTGGCGTTTGGCGCGGATGTGAAGAAGGGTGTTTACTGGTCCAGTTGGGGATTAAGCGAGCATGCATAGAGAAACTCATCAATCATGAGCAGATAATCCTCTTTACCCCCTCCCTTACCCCTCTTAATCCACCCCTCCTTAATCCGGCCGCCGTTCTAGTTGTACTGGCAGTGTCGAAAACGTTGATCCGATAAGTTGACTTTAAAGTGAAACTTTATGGTGTTTTTCATCTTTGTTTGAGTTTTATGGATTTATTGAGGTAAACCACCAAATGCAGTAAAACTACCTCAAATTACCGAGATGTAAATAAGGTACTTGTTTCCATATATTCACGAAAGAATTTTCTTTTTGTAATGTTTTTTTCCACAAATGCATGTGTGAATTTGTGTGTAGACTTAAAAGCGACGAAATCTTTGTTTTAAAATTTTAAATAGTATGCTCTGATACGAGTTACTGAGGATTTAAGGTGTCTTTTTCTTATTTTGCAAACAACGAATATTTTCCACCATCGAGATTTAAAAAGCATTAATAAAAATGGGAGCTAGTTAAATAAAAAATTCAAAAGTATAACATTGATTATTACAATTTGACAGCTGAAATTAAAGATTATCCCTAATTAATCTAGTTAAAACTTGTAGGTGTTCAGTGTAAACATATACATATTTTAAATGTTTGATACACAGTTGTTTTATCCTTTACCACATTTAAGTATCAATATCTTTGATGTTTATTCCAAACTTTAAATATTGTAATACGTCGTTTATAATTTAAATTATGTTTAATTTATCAGAACTATTTGTTGAGTAGGCCCTAGAGTAGAAAATAGTGTTTTCAACAAATGGTTACAAGTTCGATTTTAACTACTCGATCAAAACCATTTTGAAGATGCTGTGCAGTTTTAATCTTAACGAAACGCCATTTGATAAAAATTCATAAACGTGAATTTATATCGTGTTTGATTTTACTCCTTTATACTTTGTTATACTTTGTTATACTTTGTTGTACTGTATACTTTGTACTCCTAAATTTACAAGATAGCAATTTAAAATTTCACACATACAATTAATAAATATTGTCTGATAAAATACACAGTTAGCGCAGTTAGCACAGTTAGCGCTCATTAAACATAGATCCTCCAAGAATACAATAAAACCCCCTGTTGTATATACAGTATTTAAAAACGCCTACAATTAAAACCGAAAAACAACAAACGTAATTGATAAGATTATTCAAAATCCATCTTCTATTGTCATGTTGTGGATTATTTATTAATAATAATCACTTGAACAATACAAACACAAAAAATGACTGCTAATCCAATTAACATATAATACACCATCGTAATACATTCAAACAATTAAAACAATCAGCGAAGAATTCAATTTGATTCGAACTAATTTAGAATCTCATCAGCAAGAAAGGATGATCCTCAGGGCTTAGTCCTTTTAATCCGCCACAAATTCGTCAAGTCGGAATAATGCAATTAATTTAATTAATAACGTAAAACACCAACACTGATTGCTCGTTTGTAGTTATTTGTGCCCTAATTCGAACGTTATTAGCGAATTCAATACAGTTTGTCAAAGATTAAGCCTGGAGCTCGTGAAAACTAGCGTAATCTCCCAAAATCTCCAGCGCTTGGAATAATCCGCTGCTCTACTGGAGAATCTGAAAACATCCGCTTCCGTCGGTTCGGCTTGATTTCATTAATTTAAATGTTTTTTGTGACCTGTTTATTTGTATTGTTTTTGTATTAATATTTATTGTTTTCCAAACTAGGCATTATTCTAGCAATTGCCTTATGGATACAGTGAGTGTAATGTTGTGGTTTGCAGAAAATAACTGTTAGAATAATGTTGTCACTGCATCTAAAGATCTACTTTTTATTTGTCGTCATTTTCTACTAAAGAATTTATGGTTTGTGAACCCCGTATTTATTACTGTTTTACTGACATGCGTACTGTTCTTGTTTATTGTAAGAAAACTTTAAACGCAATTCAGGAGATAAAGAGATATATTTATTGTTGTCAATTGTCAATATAAAGGTTTCGAATTCATCATGCAAATTATTGCACTCTATTAATGTTATAGCAATTTTAATTTATATATTAGTTTAATCTACTTTCAAACAGTAATTTATAGTCTTCGATTTAAAAAAGTTGTATATTTTTCATAAAAATCTTACAATAGTAATGTTGTGCTAGCTAAGTACAACATATATAACGAAAACAATCTTCGATTCTGGAATATAATGATTTTTTATCCTTGTTTGCAAAAAGTAAAAAGTAAAAAACTGTTAACCTACACCAGTTTTTACCATTTTAATTTAACTTACATACTAGTAATTGCGGTAAAAGTAGTCTATACCAATCACAACTCGTGTAATCAGCTGTTTAACAATATGTCGGCGATCACGTGGTGTGTTTAGCGTTCCGTGGAGGGGGTTGTACAGTTTTAGGTGAAGGTAGGAGAAGTGGGTTCGGGGAGAGGGGGGGGAAACGTTTTATGATTAACCACTGCGTTGAGGATATCCATCCATCATTGCAGGATAAGCCGCTCAACTCTTCCTAATCCGAACGCTACTATCCGAACTGGAAACATCAGTTTGATTTTTATTATGCTTTTTGATACGATCAATCGTATGCACAAGATACTGTTGTTTATGTCACGTAAATATGGTTTGTCTGTCAGTATCATTGTTTGTAGATGAATAACAAATATAAACATACAGTTTTATATAAATATAAAAAAAACTATTTTTTACTTGTGTTTTATTTAAAACGAGTTTATTACAATCACTTAAATAGTTTTTTATTTTGTAAAATTTAACTGAGATGTCTTAATTTCAAGCTACCACCGTATAAATGGAAAATTGCTTGCGATGTTCTAAATATTATTTGAAGTTTTGCTACTACAAACACGTTTAACGATAGCGACTTAGGAGATAAATTCCCCCCTAAAATTAGATTTTTATAAAACAGTTTTTGACCTTTGCAAAAATATCTTTTACAGTACCAAATTTTCGTTTCCCTCAATTACTTTAATGTTGGAATTTAAACTTATTTTCTTTTTTTGAATTAATCAAAATTATAATGCAACTTTTCCAAGTGAAATAAATGACTTCGGTCCGATTCTAAAGTCCTGTATATACCTATATTTGAAAACTTTGTCACATAGATTTCCCCTGATCCCACTGGAGACGAGGATAAACCACAAGACAGCCATGTCTGGTACACGCCATAGTTGTGTCCGGGTCACCTGAAATAAAGCAGACAGACGACCAGACGGCGACAGGGGTAAGAGTGGATAAAGGGAAGGTTTTGCAACTAAGCTTGGCAAATTTGAAAGTGCGAGACAGTTACATTTGAATCATACTCGGGAATATATTTTTTGTCTTATGGATTAAACTTTTTCTCGTAAAAGTTTCACTCATTAAGATTTCATTAAGATTCATTAAGATGCATTAAGAGTTCAGAACCAATAAAGTACATTGCACAACAACGGTTGTTCGTGTTTATTTTTTATTTATACGGTGGATTTTTTGAATGCTGTAACAAATGGAGTTGACTGTACCAATTAGGATTCGTTAATATTTTTTGTTGTACCGAATTATTCTGTCGATTTATATATCATATCACAGTATCTCCATCATATCACTTTTTCAAATATAGCTCTTCACAACATATTATATTATTATTTATTATTTTATTTTTCTCTGTTTCAACTCCTTACAGATTATTATCATCACGCGTATGTGAGGTATCTTATCACTCTAAACATCACTCAAGTTTCGTGACCAAAGAAATATTTCCTTCAATACGTTGACGTTTATCTAATCTTTTCCTCAACTTTGTTCGCATCAAACATGGATTCGTACCAATTACCCGGCAACCCTACTTACCCTCACTCTACTCATCTTGCACTCTTTTGCCGCCAATTCTTTCATACTTATCTCAACACAATCGACTTACAACACTTCGTAACAACTAACCTATCACTTTCCTCGGTTTTTTTTTTCGCATCAAACATGGATTTGCACTATAGTGCGTTCAAACAGCCGTGGCACCTGAGGGATTAGGAGGCCCCAAGGGTTTCCATGGGGGCTCCTAATCCGTCAGGTGCCACGGCTGTTTGAACGGAGTATAATTACCCGGCAACCCTACTTACCCTCACTCTACTCATCTTGCACTACTTTGCCGCCAATTCCTTAATACTTAACTCAACACATTCGACTTACAACAGTCCGTAGCAACTAACCTATCTCAATACTCCTTTGCAGTCTCGCAAACAAAGTTGGAATCCAACAAAATAAATTAATGCGGCGGCTGGCTGCTGCGATTCAGGTTGCCACGCTTTATAATTCCAATGCGCATTAATGCTAAGCTCCGAGTGGGCCTGGACGGGGATTTCCTCGCAAAGCCTTTATCCGGATTAGTGAGAGCGGAGCGGCGTTGCGGCGGCTAATCCAGGGGGGGATCTCTCCCCCTCCTCTCTCATGCCGGGACTGGATTCAATACAAATTGAATAATCTCAAGACTCATCTGAATATTAAAACGTCATCTTTGCCGCGCGTTTCCGCTTCCGCGATTGTCGTGTTGGGGTGTAGAGCTTTTATTATTCAGGCATGGAGATGTGTTTATATTATCGGTGTGTTTAATACGACGACACTAGCATTCCACTGATCACATTCGCAGTATTATCCTACTGTGCAATTAAATCAGTTGCTTCAGTAAAAAAGGTGTGTATTGTCTTGCCTTTATATCGGAGAGTAGTAATAACATATTTACCTCAAAATATTAACTTAACTTATAGCCAACATATTGAAATATTACCTTAAGACCATTTTGGCATTCTTTACGTCAAAATATGTTTATATAAGTCAAAAGACTCGTCATAAGCCATAATATATACTAGAATGATCCACCTTAGCGATCATCTTAATGTTAGTGTGCTATTTCAAACAGTTATCTATATTTACCTGTTTTAAATTCCATCCTCGTATAATTGACTATATTTAAACCCAAATAATTATTGGAAGAGATTAATGTGTTTATTTTTAACATATCCGATGTATTTATGTTTATTTTTTTTATATATGAATGCAAATTTGTTAGTTATAAACCGAGGATATACTTTATGTTAAAAGCATAACAATTATTATAAATTGTCACATCGTACAACACTTTGTAGTCCAAATAGGAAGTGCAGAGTTCTGCGGGAGGAACAGAGGATTATAAAGTTTTGCGCCAATGTTTATCCTTTCTTTAATTACGGCTGGATTAGGCTCAGGACAAAGACCCTTTTTGTTATTTACACCAACTTTTGTCTTTGTTTACCCAGGATTATGGGCCTGTTTCTCTCCGGAGGATTTTAGGTATTTATCGGAAAGTTTTATTGGGAAAGTTGTTTATTTTTAATCGTCGATTAGCAAAAGCTTACTCACTTATAAACAATGCAGTATAATTTTTTTATTATGTGATAACGTGATATTATTTAGTACAAATCACGTAATAGTGTTGATCTCTTAGGTTATGGGTAACTAAATATACTGTTTAGGATATTTATTGATAAATAATATTTTACATTAAATCAAATTTAATATATTCTATCAAAATATCACACAGGTCGGCTGAGTAGTAAAACTACTCGAAAAAGCTAGAATAATGCTTTTAAAGCCTCGCACCCTGGTATAGATATTTAAATAGTTATAATAATCTTTCTTAATTTTGGTAGAAAAATATGGTTGTTGAGTTCAAAAAATAGTTAAGCCAAGAATGGTTGAGGTCAATAGAATATTAATTATTATTTAAATTAACCACTAACAGCAATCGGTGTTTGAAATTTATACAATATTTTAAACTGTTTTTACATGAAATTCCATCACAGTCTAAAATACAATATAATCTACCTTTGCGGGTAAACCATAGACTACCGAACTACTGACTATAGTATACGAGATTTTAGAATTTATCTAAGTGTATTGAAAAGCTGACCGAGTAAGGATTTTGTCGCAATATAATCCTCCTTAACGGCAAAGTGTGTGTACATAGCAGAAAAACGGACGTGACTTTTGCCGCCGACCTACGCTGATACTCAGAGAGCTCCGGTAAGCTTTGGCGGTCCACGCACACACGCACGACACGTACTTCACCAACTGACTTTCTGTCATATGTTACCTGTGTTTGTATCACTTTATACATGTATTTTACAATATTCCTGCAAGTTTGAATTAATTTAAAAGAATAATTTGTCAACTCTTGTAGTCGTGCGGACGTACTTCTGTCGCTCATTCGAGATCCAGGCTTCACTCTGTAAGGGCACAGCTTGGAAACACATTTGTCTGATCTGATCTTCGTGAAGTTCCAATCCAGTGAGCTGAAACCCTACTGGACTGAGGCTGTTTTAGGACTTCGTCCTCTTCAGCCGATACATTTTTGGAGAAGTGTCTTTTAATGCAGTTCTTTGGCAACGCATCAATTTTGGAAGAGTGCCTTGGTCCCGAATTCTTTACGAAGCTTTTGGAGCAATGTAATTAATTTGAGTTATTTTATTGTTAGTAGCCTTTCAATTGATTGGACAGGGCACAGCAACAAGATCTATAATTGAACAGGTTTAAAAGTGGATATTATTTTAGGGTACTTATAGAAGTTGGGTCTTTCATTCAGTCCATGAGGTTGGCTATTGTGTAAATCGATTGCATCGAATGTTATCGTCTATTTTTGTTTGAAAATGAAGTAAATCCTATAAAACACTTTTCGATGTTTGTTTAAAATCAGTAAACGTGCAATTCTATTCTTTGAATACAATAAAAAAAATAATACTGTACATTGTATTCTTTCATGTTTTAGCTCATTTTAGTCTGTAACAAAGCTATACAGATCATCTCAGCTCTACACTTACTTCCTTCATTATTGGGTTAAAATACGCATAGGTGGCGTCCCCATCTCAAAAGATAACAATAGTAATAACGCAGTGCGCGCGCCGACAATTGTTGTAATATTTCCAACAATCCATATAAAGCAGTCACCGTGATCAGCTGTATCTATCTCCGAATGACGTCATAGGCAAATTTGCGCGGTTTGTGACTTATCACGGATAATCGGATGTGGTCGGATAAAGCATAATCAGTCGGATGTTGTGTAGAGATTCGAGGAAAATCTAAGTCAGTTGATAGAGATTACGGCTTCTACGTATTTGTGTACAATATTTTATACAATTGACGCACAATATTTTATTTTGGAGTTACTAGTTAATATACATGTTTTAAGTTCGGTCTTTGAATTCAAAAAATAATGTTATAAGTACTTTCGAAGTGATTGATGAAATTATGTTACAGAATAAAAGTCTTAAACGAAAATAAAATTATTCCTCGTAAATGTAAGTTGTTAGGCTGGACAATAAGAACAAATTGAATATTTTTTGTTTGGTTTTTAAAATATTTCACAAACTCGTCTAAAATTGTTATGTTATCACGTGATGGTTAAATTATGTGAAAAAATTATAATTTAATAATTTTTACATATTGAAAAAACCATTTAAAATGGCCATAGTTAGACGAAAATAAAATAAGTTTCTTACTTACAAATATTATAAACGCGCATAAGCTTACTACAAGAAAATTGGCAAATACGAAAAATGAACTTGAAAAAAAAAACTTATTCTGAAGTTGATATATTTCGTGGTTGAAACAAATGAATATAGCTAACTGCAACTCTTTCTTAACACACAGTTATTATAATAAAAATTAAGTAGTTTGAATAAAATTTCACCTTCCCAATATACTTTGCTTTTAACCTCATTCAAAAATGCTACTATTCATTTATTTGATTGCCAACATTTATGTCTACATTTACATTATTATTGTCAATAGTAGCGTTTTGTACAAACAATGGCACGTTTAAACCAGCAGGTTAAACCGAGTAACCAGCACCATTGAGCAGTTAGGGATAAAAACCATGATGGTTTGGTTAGCGCGCTGTTCCGAGACGTGGTTGCTGGTTTGGCGTTTTTGTGGTTCCCAAAACCGCGCAGTGACGCGGCGACAACCGAGTTAAACTATACAACTGTTAAATCACTCAGTCACTCCACTTAGCTCTTCACTCCGACCAGTCACTCTTACCTTTGGTTATAGCTGTTGTGAGTTAATGGAAATTAAAGTAGTTAAATCGAGACGCTGAGAAAGTGCGCTGATGGCAATTAATGACTTTTTGTTGAAAACACCCTCGTTTAAACAAATCTGAAACAACTTGTAAAATATAATATCTGGTTTATGCTATTAGTATCATAGTATCAACCTAATGGGGAAAATACAATTTTAACTGTTACACATTAATTAAGGGATGGAGTTATGTACAACTAAAACACATTTCTCGCCGAAGATATCTATCCTTTTTTCAGAGGTAGACTTACAGTCCAAGGTAGATTCCAAACCACCGGGTAATGGTGTTATAACACAGCTGAGAGAATATAGCCACAGAAGTACGTTTTCTGTGATATAGCTTACTAATGAATTTACCTTGACCAAAACAAAATTCCATTGGGTAAAAACATCAAGTAAATTAAGTAGTTCTGACCAAAATAGTTGACCTATAATATTGAAAGGGGTTGGATTGTGAAAACAAATTAGATGAATTCAGATTAGCTTTTTTAGGTATATACATCCAAATGATAATTTTTAATTTTTACTTTAATATTAATTTTGTATTTTTCGAACCATTGCATAGTAACTGCTTCGATTTTCGTATTGAGACATTTAAATAATTTTTTATTGCTAAATAACATGTAATTACAACTATACTTACCATAAAATAGTTGAAATATAATCATCTTCAAAGTTATTTATTCGTCGCATTCAATTGTCCGTGAAATAAAACAAATTTTGCCCACATAAGATGGGTTTTGACAAAGTCGTCAAAATAATTTACAGTAGCCAATTCTCAGTTCCACACCTGGGCTTCCAGAAAATATGACATCATAGTTCTGCAGAGTATCAGCCGGATGTGCTGAGGCTGCTGACCAAAGTCTGCGACAAAGATAAGAATCAGCTGATAACTGACTTGTCACCTGCTCAGATGCAGGTGGTCCAACTGGCACGAACTTAGCTAGCTGTCCTCGACTTGTTGAAATATTTTATATTTACCAGCAATGTTAATCAGGGTTTATCAGTAAAATTAATTATTTTCTTTTTGAAACGTTCGAATCGGTTTTACGAAGTTTTTTTAATTTTTTAGGTTTTATACGTTTTGTTAGTTGTATAGTTGTTATATATACCACGCCAATACCTACTAAAACCGAAGCCCAATCACACTGAATACTTAAAAATAATTAAGTTTAACATACTTATACACCTTAATAGATTAAACAAGCACCCATATGGTTAATACTAGGGCATACGAATATGCTAGACACATTACGGTACCGGTATGTTCCGTCTTAAATTAAGTCATTATATAAATAGTTTAGTAATATTGCAAAATATAAGAAAAGTATGTTGTAAAATACAGATTCTATATAACTTAAGCTGATGGTCTAATAAATCAACTCCAATAAAGAGTTTCCGTCGCTCTGTTGCCGGGCAGCCCCGTCACATCCGAAGATGCAAAACAGATACACGTGTTGTAGCCTGAGGTACGGACACGGACCGCTGCATGCGGTGGCCTGTGGGAGCGTTAGAAGATCAAAAGAAAACATAAAAAATGACTTGCTAAAATTATCATGCAAAAGGTGTATCACAATTAGTTATATTATTTATTTTACCTTTAGTGAATGCATTAAAATTATAGAAACACGATTCGAGGAAAGTTCATTTATTTAATAGAAGGATACCTTGTCAACCAGTAAATACTAACCTTATAGTATAAATATTAATGTAGTATCAGTATGATAAATAATTAAACACATTACGACTATTTACATGAATATTATCTTAGAATCAAGTTTCAGAATGTAAATAATGGAACGAAACTATGTGTGTTTCATCTCGTTTTCTGAAAATTATGCTAAGCTAATTTTACATATTTTAAAACATCACTCGAAGATCTAAATAAAAAATTACTTTTTCATATCTCATTTCTAGATATCTGTACCTAAAATGAGTAATAAATGACAATACAACTAGTAACTAACGATATATTTTAATTGTCCTACGTTTTTGTGTTTAAAACTACAAAATGTTTAAGTGAAATTACTATCCTACATTAAGTACATTAATTATGTTCTACATTATGATGAATTCTAATAAAGTCAGTGAAAAAAATGTGCAGAGTCAAATATTTCCTACTTAGATTCAAAACCGAAAGTTTTTCAACCTTTGAAAACGTGTCCAACTTAAAACAAGCCATGTAAAATAAAAGAGCGCAGAGGGGGGATGAGCCGGCCTAAGCCAAAGCCAGTCTTAGTTTTTCCAAGTCAACCTGGCGGGCCTAATCCCGTACTAATGAACTTGCAAATCTGTGCCCGCTTACCCACTTTCAATAGCCCCCCCCTCCCCCTGGTACCGCTTCTTTACGGATTACCCTGGGCTCAGATATCGCGACATTTTTGAGCCGAGTTTGACTGAGGTTGAGTCGACATATGTACGTGTGTGAGGTGAATAACGTTTTGAAGCTGCAAGATGTCGATTTTTCAGAGAGTATTTTACTCGCATTCCCATAACTCATTGGTCGCGAAACATATTGTTTATACATTTATGTATTTATGCCATTACCATGAACGTTAATATTTTTGAAATAAATACTGTAAGGTTTGTTACTTTTTGCAAAAAAGAATGTAGTTGTGTGAGCCAGTCCCAGGTTGCGCTAGTATCTAAAAATCTATTTTGTACCTTAAATTTTGTTCCTGACATAGTTGCTGGGTCATAACAGTTGCTATAACTCATAATAATCATTCCATCAGTTTGACTTGGTAAAAACCATCGTGCATTCGGCAGAAATCAGTAATTTAGATCAGCGCAATCTGTAGGTGGCTCACCTCAATTAATGACAAACTGGGTAAAAAAAAACTGGCGACAGACAACTTTAACATGAGGATGGAATGTTTAAATTCCTACACATTTAATTGTATATGTGTTAGTTGACAATGGAGTATCTTTTCATACAAATATTCACGGATCCGGGTATCATATCAATCGATATTAACCATCATAGATCGGCAGTAACATATATTTATCTACTTATTGTGTTAGTTAAACAGTATGTTTTATCTATGGTTAAACTAAATTTGCCTTGTAAATACATTATGGGCTTCAGATTGAAAATCTTCAGGAAGCATTTTGTAAAAAATAACAACAAAATGAGTATACATAAAAATTAAGACTGCTGCTTATGTTAAATAGTCGACTACAATATACTACCCGTTATAGGTGGATTACAAAAGAATATTTGGATAAATACTATTGGATGAAGGCTGCTCTCGTATACAATGATTTTCCTCGAATAAAGCTCGGTCCCCAGGTATTTTGTAGTAAATTTCAAAAATAAATGGACAAACAAGTGAAAAATATTTCTTAGTGTTTTGTATTGACATGTTGAGTGACACAAAGTTTAAACAGACGCGCTACTGCCCTGGTTCTGTCAGCAGAGATTTGCAAGACGGCGGCGGCTGAGTGTTATCATTGTTATCACCAGAGTCAGAGGCCGACCACAAGACGCCGCAGGATGTGTGATAAGACTCTGCGTGGGGAGTGATAACCCGCAGGATGTGGATTACAGGATTAGAGCTCCAGTCCCACACTAGTACAGGCAAAATAGATTAAAATTCACCAAAAAAACAAAAAAATTAGTTCAGGGATGAAACTTTGGTTTTAACTTCGTTTTACCAATAGAAGTCAAGATCCGATGAGTCCCTAACAGTCCCGATGGGGGAACATGGTTTTTAGGGGGTGGGGAGGGGGATTTTGATATAATTCATTATTCACGATTTGAAGTCATTTAGGAAGTCGTTTTTAAGGTTTGTATACACGGTGAATCGATAGGAACCATATTTAGGTCGATAGAACCACCTCCATAAGAGATTTAGCATATTGGTACATGTTTAGTTGTTATTTTTTCTAGGAGGGGTAGGTGGAATTTTAAATAATTTATGATTTTTGACTTATGACTTGTTGGGTGTCGTTTTCAATGGATTTCTACATGCCTAATAGAATTGAACCACTATTTTGTCGATATAACTACATTATTAACAGATTTGGAGTGCTATCTGACTGAAATAAAATAAATGTTTGTGCCCAAAATTAATTATTTAATATTTAAACATAAAAAATAAAACTATTATCTAAACATCAAGTATTAATTGAATGAGTTTATTTTTACAATAAATTCAATTTTTCCCATTATAAAAAATACCCCCGCCGCAGCAAACCTGCAGACCAAGCGAATTTCCATTTATCTGGCAGGATTTCTACTAAAATTTGTCCTTGAAACTGTCAGATTTATTTCCTATTTAAAAAACATTATTTTTAATGAATAATTAGGTTTGCTGCTACAGGGATGTAATGGGGGTTGTTTTTATTAAAATATTGATAGCTTAGTATAAAATAAACAAAATAGCCAAGTTTGGATTAAATATATCCACAAACAAGTTTATTTATCTACAACAGTTTATTTTCCATTAGAATAACATGGGAATTTTGAATTTACATTTATTTTTTTTCTCCTTAGAAAAAATGGTAATGGTGGTTTGGAAAGAAATTGTGAAATTCTTTGTTGATGGGGTCAAAAATGGGAAAAACCAGTTTTCTCCCCACAAAAGTCTCAATAAACCCATAATACATTGTAATACATTGACGTTAAGTCAGGGTTTAAACCATGTTTTATTATTTAAAGTTCAAGTAAATATCTATTACCTTTGCGTAACCCCTACAAAGTTTGTAAAAATGTTTTATATGTTTTGTACATATGTATACTGTTTTTATATCCTTCAGGAAGTCAAAGGAATACATTATTTATAAGTTACAACGAGGTTTTTAGCGAATTTCCCATATATTGAATAAGATATTACCGTAGGTCTCATGGTAAGACTTAGACCCGGGACCAATTTACATTTTTGTTTTGAGGTCCACAGAAGTCAAAAACACAATCCTTTCAAATTCATATACATATGTGTCCGTTTAGCGTGATAACTCGAGCACAAATTATCCGATTTTGATGTAATTTGGTAGGTACAAACGTGTAAACCTAAATTTATTCTAACGAGTTTGCGAACCAGCATGATTGGACTATGGGGACAGGGGTTTATGGGGATTTTATGGGGAGAAAATTGGGTTTTTCCATTTTGACCTCGTCAACAAAGAATTTCACAATTTCTTACCAAACCACTTTCTAGAGCTTAAAAGATTAAATAGTTTAGTATATACCTGGTTGTACGCCTAACGGTTCAAATCAAATCAAATCAAAATATCTTTATTCACTTTATACATTTAACATACCAATAGTGTCAACGCATACAAAATTGGTTATACAACTTAATCTATAATACTTAACCATACAATTTTACAATTATTTTAGAATGTATAGCTTATTCATTTTTGATTTAGAAACTCATCTATACTATAAGAAGCCAGATTAATTAAGAATGATTTTAATTGCTTTAAAAAATTGGGTTTGTTTTGATCTTTTTTTAGTAAGGCAGGCAAACTTCTTATGAATAAATTGTCAAAATATGAAGAGTTCATTTTTGAAAGTTTCAGCCGATGATGACTTTTTACAGTAAGATTTTTCCACCTTGTGTTGTATTTATTGGATACTTCAGTGTTTTTATCTTTATAAACATGCTGAATAGTTTTAAAAATATACAAACCATACACTGTAAACATTTTCATTCCATCATTACATTGTAAAAAAATTATTTTAATTTTTTTTTATTAAATAAGTTTCTTTTTATTTACGTTTCTTTTATTTACTTTCCGTAAAAATTAAAGTAATTTTTCACCGAATTCTTTTCCTTAAGGATTCTAATCCTTTATGGTTAAGGAGATAATTAAAAAAATTTAAATTTAAAATTCCCATGTTATACTAATGGAAAATAAATAAACTTTTGTAGTTCGCTTATTTGTGGATATATTTAAATCAAACTTGGAAATTTTGTTTATTTTATACTAAGATATCAACATTTCAATAAAAACAACCCCTATTACCTCCCCTGTAGCAGCAAACCTAATGACTCATTAAAATTTAAATAGAAAATAAATAGTAACCCTGTTTGGTAAATTAAAATTTGCTTGGTCTGCAGGTTTGCTGCGGCGGGGGTATTTTACTATAATAGGAAAAATTAAATTTATTGTAAATATAAACTCATTCAATTAATACTTGATGTTAAGTTAATTGTTTTATTTTTTATGTTTAAATATTAAATAATTAATTTTGGGCACAAACATTTATTTTATTTCAGTCAGATAGCACTCCAAATATGTTAATAATGTAGTAATATCGACAAAATAGTGGTTCCATTCTATTAGGCATGTAGAAATCCATTGAAAATGACACCCAACAAGTCATAAGTCAAAAATCATAAATTATTTAAAATTCCACCTACCCCTCCTAGAAAAAATAACAACTAAACATGTACCAATATGCTAAATCTCTTATGGAGGTGGTTCTATCGACCTAAATAAGGTTCCTATCGATTCACCGTGTATACAAACCTTAAAAACGACTTCCTAAATGACTTCAAATCGTGAATAATGAATTATATCAAAATTCCTCCTCCCCACCCCCTAAAAACCATGTTCCCCCATCGGGACTGTTAGGGACTCATCGGATCTTGACTTCTATTGGTAAAACGAAGTTAAAACCAAATTTTTATCCCTGAACTAATTTTTTCATTTTTTTTAGTATTTTTCCTGTACTACACGTCATTGTCTATACAATTGACACTGTTTGAAATTTTAACGGTTTCGGTTTTAAAATCAGCAGAGACCGGGTTTCCGCTTTCTTTTCGTCACAACATACTTGACAAGAGTCGATTGAGTTTATATAATTCTTCCATACTCATTCATGGAGAACGTAAACAGATTTTTCTTGCTTAAGTTTGCGATACACCACAATTTTACATTTATAATTTCTTTACGTTGTGTACACATTTCAGTGGCTTAACGGAACTTGAAACTGTATCCACTCTGGTCTTCTTACTATTTAACATTATTATTTTATTCTTTCAGATCTCAACCAGCAAAACTTACAATTTGAATGTTGTCAAAACCACTCGACTACCCAATTAATTAAAACTACAATTTATATTAGAATAGAGCCATTTTTAACAAAGATATTTATACCACTTAGAAATTGAATGCCCTTTATGATCTAAAGAAGATATTCTTATTGGCCCATTATCAAATCATAACTGTTAAATTAACAATTTTAGCTAGTATTAATAGGTGCTGTAAATATTACTAGTGTCCCTGTTGCTCGAATTCGAGCAATTGCTAAGTATTACAGGCGTTATTTTAAAACGAATAACAGTTATAATTTCTGATGACTTTAAAAGTTTCGACTCAAAGATTATGGAAATACTGAAGATGCACTTAACAGATCGATATAATCGACATTGCTTGTAAATATCTTATCATTTTTCAAAAGCTGATCTGGTTTTTAGTGTTTTCTAAAAAAAAAACAGCCTTACTCATAGCCGCATTAGGTTGGTCATAATAACGATTATAAATAAAAAAAAAACAAACATTATTTCTATTTCTTGTCCTTGGCGGTGTTCTATGACTTTCCTATATTTCCGTTGTTTGCAAATCGGCTCTTTCAATGACTACTATAAGAAATGCAGCACAGTCTTAATTCAGTTTTTTTAGTGCATCAAATTATCCAGGCTCTCTCGCTTTTTTCATTGTAATATTTACGCCAACCCAAATTCAAATAGTAAATATTTCATTTCAACCGAATCAGTAAATAATGTTTGTAGCAAACTGTTTAAATAAACAAAACTTATTGACTGTTTACAATTAACATATCTTCTTCTCACTTTTAATTTCTGACAACAGCTGGAGTTTCATAACAATGTTTCTTTCCCATGTTAATCTTATGGAGATATAAGAAACTTTAAAGGGCCCCAGGTCCTCACTCCCTAATTATTTCCGTAAAATGAAAGTTTCCTGCACAACTTCACGTTACCCTTTTTCCAATGACACCAAAAACATGTCAATCGGTTCAGTAGTTTCGGAGGAGTAATTGTCACAAAAATCCTGCTTGCGTATTAAATAAGTACGAGAGGTCGTCCAGTGGTCGAAACTCGACCAAAAATATGTAATGTACTCACTTCTCTATTTTCACCCCACACTGTAAATAAAACATGTGATTGGAGTTTCTTCCATTTGTTTTGATTTTCTGTTTATATTTCGTTGTTATTTCGTCACCAGCATGGCAACGCATAAAATCCATGTTAATTTTTTCAAATTTTCAAACTCATTTTTTGTGCTTATCTTTGAGCCTATTTAAATTTATAAAGGGATTCTGCACACCTACAGGAAAATTGCTTTCTAACGGTATGCGTAGATTTTCCCTGCGATGCACACGAGCTGAGAAAAAAGGTTTAAAAGAAACATGTTTGCCTATTAATATATAGATAGATAGATTTTCGCTGCACTACTGTGAAATTACATATTTTCGTTATATGTTTTCAAAATTAATCATTACTTTGTTTACTACGGGAAAAATTATGCTTAAAATCTTTTCTGAATTTTGTCGACGTAAACAAAGATTTGTTTTGACGACTGATTAAATTTTCAACAACCAAAACTGTACAACCAAAGTAAATATTGACTTTAAATTTAAAGCACAACTT
Source organism: Macrosteles quadrilineatus (assembly GCF_028750875.1). NCBI lineage: Eukaryota > Metazoa > Arthropoda > Insecta > Hemiptera > Cicadellidae > Macrosteles > Macrosteles quadrilineatus. The sequence goes on from NW_026542596.1 coordinate 125,587,394, forward strand.
AAAAAATGTTGAATTTTGTAATGTTCCTAACTTCAATAAAGAAGTATCCAATGTCTGTTTCAATTAAGAAAATTATTAGTCTTTGTAGTGTAGCGAAGAATAACGTTCAAAACACGAGTGAAAGTGAATCTATATATATATTTTGACCATAAATGGTCATTCATTATTTGGTGTCAAATATGTAACGACTCACGTTCTACTCTTGTTATGCAATAAACTATTGAAAAACGTGTGTAACTCAATGAGTAACAATATGAACTTGAATTATTCCCTATTAAACGATAAGATCGTGCAAATTGTAAAGAGTCCAAAAATTCACCCTAGTATAGATTATTATATAGTATAGTATTATAATAATATATTAACCATATGTTAAATGAGTAAGCACAGCTGATTCGCCTGATCATCAGCTGATCAGTCCGTATTACGAAGGCTGTACAAGACCTGCGGCGGCAAAGCTTAGCGAGTTATCGGTTTAGGTTGGACGAAGGGATATCCGATCCTCTTAGCCTACAACTAGGTCTAAAACTATTCCCGTGTTTTTGTTTAAATCCCTTGATACATCGACCTTTCGCCTTTTAGCGAACAGATTCGGCTCATCCCGGTTTATCTCGGATTAGAGTTTTAGTTTGTTTGTTTTGTAAAACTTCCAACGAGTGTCGAAGTTTAATTTTGATAAAATAATAGTTTTTTCGTCATTCTGTTGGTGTGAGTTTGTTTGAATATTCATAATAGAATATAGTATTGCATAGCTAAAAGTATTTATTTTTATCATAATTCAAAATTGATTACTAAACGAATTGGGCCTTTTACACAGTTTTTCTAATAATAATATTTCATTTTTCAAGAAATCCATATATAAATCTCAAAGTAACCATGAACTTTTGAGAAAACTATAAGTCACACCCCCATAAACCATATACTTAAAATGTTCGTCATGACGAGAAACCTTGCGCAAAACTATCCATTATTTCATGAATTGCCCTGAATGCCTGAATTACGGTCGTAATTCCTTTCTGAAGGGAACTTTTCATATGCCCAATGTTAAAAATACATCAGCTGTACTTATTTGTTAGTTATTCTGTCAATTTACCTTTATTGAAATCAGGTGTGATTATTTGTTTGAATTTGTTATTTTTATTTATTATTTGTGTATTCTGTTTTGTTTATTTCAGTTTAACCTAACTACTCAATAGTTTTATTCATACTTGTGAAATCAAACGGGGTAACAGCTAGTTAAATTAAAAATCAAATTATTCTAACTGCATTCTTTGAGCGCATGCATCGATGATAACACCGTAGTTATAAGATATCTTTCATAGTGTCAGAAATTGTAGAAATCGTCTGGAAACGTAAAGTCGCTGGTTCGACTAGAGATGAGCTTGGTTCTGGACCCATATTTTATTTGCCGTTCATTATCTGTCGATTATTGAGGTTAACGTAAAGTCTAACGAAGTTAACCAACCTTGACGAGCATTTAGACATTTCCTTTACAAATAAAACGTGTCAATAGTGTGGATAAACACAAAACGTGAACAATCTTTAACTTTAAAACTGCTAATGTTAATGTATAGTTAATACAACATATTTTATATGACTACCTAATAATATATTCGAATTACTATGTAAGCATTCCTTCAATGATATGCTCAATGTCACGCAAGTATACTCAATTAAGCTCCGTACTCATAAACATTTTTAAATTGCTCACATGTTGATTATTCTGCTAAATTATGGCTCTGGATTCATGGATTTACACCCAGAAACATCATTAGAACCGAGTTTGTGTAATTGACTGTACAATTACACTGTTTAGATTCAGTTCTCAAATACAGGCTGCACTTAGGTGCCTCAGTTAATGTTAATTACTAGGATACGTGTGTAAGGTTGGTAACCCTACACATGGAGGTTCCCTTGTTGATGAGCAAGAGCTAAAGTAAAGCAAGACATTTTGGTTTGAGCACGATAAAAGGGTTTACCAATAGCAACTTTTCCAGTAAGGTAGTTTGGGTTTCTTTGAGAAATATGCACTCCAAAACGAGCAAAAAGTTTCACGATTCGTGTACTGACTGAGCTTTGTGAATAAACTCAAAAGTAAAATTCGTGCACGCTGAAAGATTTCCACAACCTGTGGAAAGAAATTGTTTTAGCAAGGAATAATCTCATGAGATATGACAAATTAGTTAACGTCTGTTGAGCAACGGCTGACAAAACACAGAATGTCTTTTATCTTCTCCGACGCTGAAATACAATTTATGGTTGTAATTGTTTGGGTATTTCAATTATTGCTACAGAAAAAACTTAATTAGGGAATAAAATGAAGCCTCTTTATACAAACTCTGTATACAGGATCCATACAATTTACTAAATGTACTTGCTCTTCTAAGCAATAAAAAAGTTTAACTTACATTTCAACCCAGGTATGAATAGAAGAAGAAATCTGTCAAAGCTTTCCTTAGGTGTAAGTATCAAAGCCGGCTTCTCCAATGAAACATTTGACCTCTGCTGCAGGGTGGAGTGTGAATCCGCACAGCGCTCAGCTGATGTTTGGGTCAGCTGATAATTTGATCACCTGATCACCAGTCACGCCATGTTCCATGACTGGCCGGCTTACGTCTTATTCATGCAGCTCATCCCTTCCCGGTCGCTTCTTATCCCATTAAGAAGCCCTTGTCATTGACGTTGTATAACAGGCAAACAGTAGGAAATAGACTTAATTATCGGCTGTGCATACTGCAAGTAGTCTTTTCATACTGATGTAAGATCTGGGATATATTTATGTGGGATTTAAGTATGGCAATGTTGTTTTTTTATTGGATTGCATGTTATTCATTAGTTGTGGATTGGTATATACGACCTGCTTATCTTACCTTTGTCTCTTTAAAAATGCGTTTTGCATTTTATTGTTATTCTATTAGCCGCATTCGAGTAGATCACCAACTCTAAATCAAGCTATGCAAGTATGCACTGCCTTGGCTACACCCTCTCCTGTTGTAATCCGCATAGCTCCACCTTTACCAGGCATCTGCAGTATCTTCATCAGCCACATTCTGATCCGCGGCTCTGTGGCTCAGTTTTTGCTACACTTTACCGGATGTCTGGCTGCCTCTCTGATCCGCCGGATTAGCTCTCTCGGGCGTCGCTGATCCGGCGTGAATGTCCGGATCAGACGTTGTCGGAGAGTGAGGTCCTCTAGACCTCTAGAATCTAGGGTATAGCTTGAGAAATAGAGAAAACACCGCTAAAGGCTAAGTTCACGATAAGAGTTTGTGAAACTTCCAATTTAACAAAAACTTGTTTGAACCGAAATTACAAATATATAACAATAAGGTACTTATTTTGCTTAAAATAATTTGTGTTTATTTATCAATGCTCGAATTTATATCCTTAGTGCAAATATAAAGAAATCGGTCCAAGAATGTATAGAGCTACACTATATCATGTATGATTTATGTATAATTGGGCATAATTGAGCATAATGCATAATTGCGTTATTGTATTATGGAAATTTATTGTGGAAAAATGTTTCTATTTTGGTCAAGTGATGATTTACTACCTACATCTAAATTTCTAAAAAAATATGTACAAATATTTTTTATTTGTGTATCAATAGAAATTGTATGAAACATATTCTAAATATGTTTATTTTTACTTGAGTTTATGCCGTTTAGCGTCTATATGACGCTAAATATGAGCGTCTTAGGACAAAAAAATACCTCTTACAGCGTAGTGTAAGTTACACGATGTATTTGCTTGAATCGTACAAGGAAAATCGTAAAACGTCGACAATAACACATGAGAAACCCACGTTAAATCAACTTTCCCCGACAATTTTGGACTTCAATGAGTTGTTCCTGGTTTACTATAGGATTTTCGGTAGTAAAACCAACAATAGTGGCATACAAAGAGAAAATACACTTAGTTTTATAATGATTGTCAAATAACAATGCAAGTGCTAATAGAGAGGAGTCTGCCATTCATAAAATATGATGTAACGAGCGTTTTCTGCCGCTTTCCCATGAGTAATAACAGCTTAGGATTTATTTCAATTTTAATTCTGTGGTCGCTGATTTCAATCCATCGCCGCATAGTTTTGAGATGTGTTAACGTTTAAATTTCCATTGCATACAAACGAAACGAGTACTATGTATTCTACCGTATTTATAAAATCAATGCCATTAGCTTGCTTCACAATTAATTAATTGCTAAACAAATAAAAACTAATCATGCTGCATTTTCAGACTAACTGTACTGTTTGTATTAATGTTGTACCATAATTTAAAGTTCACCTTTAGGTATAATGTCAATAAATAGATTTATTGCAAGCATTAATGATCGATTCAGTTCAGATAAATTTGAAGTTTAATGGTAATAGAAAATGTGAAACTAATGAGGTTTAATCGAGTTTATTGGGGTTGTTACTAGCCTACGGTTACATTTCTGACTTCACTGTGATTGTGATAGGCGAGTTTTCATATAAATTTTGCGTTTTTGCATTATAAATTTTGCTCTTGTTATTCATATAAATTTAAAGGGCTTAATCACTTGCCCTTAAAACTCGGAGTGCAAAGGGGCCTAATGAGTATCCCAGACTTTGGTTTGAGCGTGGCGCGTTCGATTCCCGGTGTACACAATTTGATGGTTTCAGGTAGCTTTCACTATTATTATATTTTCACATAAAATACCACTGGAGTATACATCAACAAAAACCTATTTGATTTAATGTTATTCTAGATAAGAGCGCCGGGTGGATAAAGTAACACCCTACACATGCATTGGCTCGTATTACTTGATAATTACTTTCCGCTAGCATTTAATTGAGGCGAGGGCGATGGAAGATAAATAATGGACAGTTTATAAGAAATTTCCATGTATAATACTGGACGCCGCACCACTCAACCTGCACAACCCGGGAAACTGCGAGCAAATCCTCCAATGTTTAATTTACAATTAATTTAAATTTGTTCTTTTCCTGTTAAGTTTTCAGTCAACTTCTACGACGAAGTAGAGGAGTTATTTTTATGTAGTCAAACCAATGATTAAATCAACGTTCCAATGAATATTTGACCAAGATTGCACACCTATAGTGCATGAATCAATGAAAAATATCATAGTAGTAGTTATTGTACATAGTTTTAGATCATAACGACATTAGCTAAAACCACCGTATTTTTTAAATATATTAGCACATAAATTGTTTTCAAGTATTGAAAATATGCCTAAAATTTGTACTTTCAATATCGTCTAAAATCAATTGAAATTAGAAATTACTTTCTATGAATTAAATTAAAAATGTAAAAGTACTATTTTACTGGTACGAAATACAATAAAAATAACCAAGCGATTAAATGATAATACTATCAAGACCACCGGAATATTACCTCTTTCAGTTGAGAACGTTTTCCTGGTCGGGAGTCATCTTGTTTTGTTTCACAAGTTGTCACACATAGGTGGGCTCCGAACCACCAGGTCACATCGTCACAGCTAAAAACATTAGTGTTTGGCGAGATTTGAACCTGGGTCGCAAGGACCGAGATCTCGTGCTCTATCTACTAAACCAGTTATACTAAAATTACGGGCAAATTATTTTCATACCTTATTGGTGTCCAGGGATATAATAAAGTAAATTAACATTTAGATCAGAATCATTGAATATACATTCAATCCGGCCGTTACAGATAATATGTTAACAAATTGTTTGTAAACAGTTATAAATACTCCAGTTAAACGCTGTAATCCCCAGCATTGAAGCACCGGGGTTGTAGGGATGAAGATGAAGACAACAGGTGGATTCATTATCCCAGCCAGTTATAGCATCCGCATAATTCCCCTACTTTAATTCCTCTTGTTCTATTCCATGGAAATCTTCTGGCCTTTAACAAAAGGTATTATTCTCCCGGGTACTAATCCCTCTTCTCTCTATGTATTTTCTGGATCAGTTCACGACTCCTGTTCTTTTTTAACGCCCAAAGTACTTTATCCCGGTGCTAAGACTCGGTTTGAGTATTTATTCCCGGTTTATGCCGGGCTTATGTTTGCTGAGGGTCTCCTTTGTAGGATTGGACTCTAAGATGTTATGCAGACTTCTCTAACAGATAATTCCTCCTTCTCTTTCTATCTCTCTCCCTCTCTCTCTCTCATTGATCTGGACTTTACTCTAGTAAATACTCGACTCTTACGCGTCTAAGGGTCGTCCAGGGGATTATACAAAGTCGCTTACACGATTCCCTGTTTAACCTGATATCTTCGCAAAGTAGTAAGTAATGAATGAAGTAATTCTGTCTGAATTTGAGTACAGAAAATTTTAATTTTTACATACCTGAATAATTTTTGATTTTGGATTTAAAAAGGAGCGCTCTTCATAGATGTGAGATATGCGTTTGGTTGAGTTTTGTATTTTACATTTTATGAAAAGTTTTACATACTTTATAATATTTTAAGTCAATAGTTATAGTAGTGGAATGGGGGAGGTGTGTAACTGTTTTGAATACGTGGAGGAAATGCAAACATGTTTTTGGCAAAAATGAATTATTGCTTTACTATTTCACTTTTATTAACAAGGATTTTTGGTTTAGTTTCATTTTTTGCATGGCTTGAGTTTTAAGGTTTTAAGTGTAATTGCAGCGGAGGATAAAATGGGTTTCCGATGAGGTTAAATACGCTTGTATGCTTAATGACCATTATGAGACGGATACAGGTAGTTCATGATAATGAATGTAAACAGTGAATATACTCAGATTTCATTTTTGTGACTTTAAAATTTTTGTTTTAAACCTCAGAGTTTTAGTGAGGGAATTTACATAGTCAATCACTTCTTGATAACACCTGTAAACCTCACAAAAATATCTACAAGATTTTGTAACTGTTAGTTTGTCCAGTATCTTACTGGTTACTAGCCGTAATACTTTACACACACACTATTGCGCAATTAAGCCCCAAGCGCAATTAATAAAACATTATTTAAAGATAAGGTGTATAAAAGTTTCGAAACCCTTCGAACCGCAAAATGAAACTTTGATGTCTAAATTAAAATGTGTCCATTTACTGTATAATGTGTGGCAAGCGTAGCGTAACTGAACCTGCGCATTAATCTACGGAAAGATGCGCCGCGATAGCGTAATATGGCCGTGACGCATGCGTAATGCCGGTAATCGGTTGCGGTAGTCTTTCGGTTGTTGGTAAATCGACTTTGATATTTATCGAATAGCGATGTAAGTAATTGTTGAAACAAACACTTTGTTGTGGGTGGAGAATATTTGTCCGTTGTCCAATCAAAATTTACTTTCAAAAGTCTCTTCTCGAAAATTTTAAGTATACTGTTTATAGCCCATGGTTAGGGATTCAAGGACGATTAAAATTTTAGCCCACTGGTTCAGTAGGTCATCCATTTAACCGAAACAAGCATATACAACCAGACACCAAACACTTTCTAGACCAACGTGCCTAAATCTTAAATTATCGTGCGAATAATACATGAACATATGCAGCTTGACTGCAGAATAAACGATCTAGTAACATCTCAATCCCAAACCTTAACAGCTTAAAACATTTTATTTCACACAACCGAATACCCGATGTTACAACCGAATACTATATCGATTCACACCATCGACGCGATTACGATGCGTGTACGGACAAAGACTTGTACGTAGAACGGTTCAAGTGTAATCTCAGGCACGCATTGTAATACCTTAGGTTAATACTAGGTTCAGCATATTGTGAGAATATGCAAAACGGAGCGGTTCGCCGTAGTTCCGCCAGATAGCATCAGTGGTCGCTTCTGCGTTGCCGCCACCGCTCACCATGCTCTTATTACTGAGCTTTTAATTACACCTTCTTATGATATGACAATCAATTTGCGTCAGACTGTACTCCTAGTACAGTCTGTTCTATTTACTCTTTTCGTTTATAAGTTGTCTACTGTACCGCACATATGAGTATACTATCTACGTAAAATTTATCTTTGCCTTATTTAACTCCAAATTATATTTGTCTTCAATTTAAAAATTTTAGCTGTTTTCCTTCAATATTTTTCCCTCATGAATTCAATATTCACATAATTCACTCCATTAATTATTTAACTACTGTGTAAACTATGGTATAATGTATTATATAATATGTAATCCAAATCAGTTATATTATTACAATGCTGTACTGTGTTAAAATAATAAATAACAAGTAATTACGTTTAATAATAACCCAACGTTTTTGATAAAAGCATTGAAATACACATACACCCGGAAAAGATATTCCAATAATTTTCAATATACTGTATTAGCACTACACGAGACATGAATTTTATTCAAAAAGTGCATCACACCAAAACAATACATAAATCAAAAAGGAGTGAAAAAGACGAAGTTAAAGAATACACTAAAAAGTTAAAATAATACAATTTTCAACTGTAACATTAACTTGGAAAAGAATACGAAAATATGTAAAAAAAAAGAGCCAAGAAAGCAAACACTATGGAATCTAACAACAATGTAACATTATGCAAATTTTACACATTTTACAACAAACTACTTTCCACGCGCCGCCTAGTTGGTCACTTTGAAATACGCGCCGAAAATTGTAAATGTTGGGAAAAGTAATTAATATGGCTTTCTCATGTGGGAACATGTTTATCAAGAGTTGTGTGGGCAGAGATATCTCGTAATTATAACTCGAACTAGTTTCGGCCACTAATTCTTCTTAATTAATTACATGATCCGAATGTTATCTCCGTGTTTTTGATAGAGGCTATAGTGAGATTTTCCCACTATTAAATCCCGTTTTTGATATGAGATTGTCTTTAATGGGTTAGCAGTCACAACTATGAATCCTGCTGGAAGGAGTTAAACATAGGTTTATTATTTTAGTTGAAATATTATCTCAAAGCACTAGATTTATTCTTGATGTACATTTAAGTACAAAATTATACCTAAAACAAAGATTTCTAACCTCAGGGGTCCAAAAAACTGGACTGCGGATACTATACAGGGTGAGTTTTAATTGTCCCCCCCCCCAACTTTTTTCTACATTTTTTCAAATATCAATCCCAGACCACTTCCAAACATTGTTGGGTAGTAGGTACTTCATTTTGACAAGGTGGTCATTTCCGGCCGCCATCTTGGATCCACCATATTGGATACCAAATTTTTTTTCAAATGTAAAGGTGGGGTTGTGACCCATTATTTCGAACTAGAATTTTACCCTGATTACAATGCCGCAAACTGTTTTTAAAAATCTTGATTCATTCTAAAGTTATGAGGGTTTTTAAAACTTTATTTTTAGCCCATTTTAACATTGTGCATTTACAAACTAAGACGTTTGTCCACTACCAGTAATTGTCGACCTATTTTCACTTGGTTATGACTGATGTATCTTTTTCGGCCGCCATCTTGGATCCGCCATTTTGAAATGTGATAAATTATTTTAAATATGAAGGGGGTGTTGTGACCCATCATTTCTAACTACTTTTTTAAGCTGAACTTAATTCCATCATCCGTTTTTCATTTTAATTTTTTGATTTTTAAATTTTGACATTTTTTAGAAAAAAATTGCAATACTTCATAAATAAAACTTGATAACAAAAAACGGATTGCGGCATTGAGTTTGGCTTAAAAAAAGTAGTTCGATATGATGGGTACAGCACCCCCTTCATATTTAAAATAATTTATCACATTTCAAAATGGCGGATCCAAGATGGCGGCCGAAAATATACATCAGTCACAACCAAGTGAAAATAGGTTGACAATTACTGGTAGTGTATACTTATCTTTATCTGGCACTATTTTGAGATTATGGTCTTAGTTTGTAAATGCGCAATGTTAAAATGGGCTAAAAATAAAGTTTTAAAAAGCCCTCATAACTTTAGAATGAATCAAGATTTTTAAAAACAGTTTGCGGCATTGTAATCAGGGTAAAAATCTAGTTCGAAATAATGGGTCACAACCCCACCTTTACATTTGAAAAAAAAAATGTTGTTTCCAATATGGCGGATCCAAGATGACGGCCGGAAATGACCACCTTGTCAAAATGAAGTACTTACTACCCAACAATGTTTGGAAGTGGTCTGGGATTGATATTTGAAAAAATGTAGAAAAAAGTTGGGGGGGGGGGGGGGACAATTAAAACTCACCCTGTATAGACCTAGCCGTAATAAGTACTGTAATTCATGTTCAAATTTGTAAACCAAACATTCGTGGTACACTGCAGATTACCGTAAATAATTCCTTCATAGACTTTTGTCTCTGGTCGTAGGGTCATGGACTATTAAATTATACCTTAAATATTTTTAGTTATTTTTATCTCCAATCCTTTTTAGGTCTAATCCTAAGCGATTTATTTAACAAGTTTACACATATGTTTTTATTGCTCGCTGTAATTTTAAGGTACTGTGAACATCTTCATCTCTATCTGAAACATCTTCGTGGACCAATAATACTTGTCAGAATCTCTTTACTCACTTCAATTATTTAAATCGTATTTTTTCGGATATTGTTTTTATTTTAATCATTTTCAAATAATATATTTCATCAAAAGACCCAAACAAAAAACCAATCCTCCTCATATGACCCAAATTGCTTTTAAGAGTCGTGGGCATTCACCGAGTCCCAACCATAAACCACAGAATCATAATCGCTTGTGAATCTCAAGTTAGTCCATAAACCATGTTACAAACCAAGACTTGAACCTGTAAACCAGCTCATTACGGGTCGAAGTCGGTTAATGAGATTGACAGTACATTGCATAATCCCCGAGGGTAGAGTCGCCGGCTCCGCTAAGGCTAAGGCTCTTAGGCCAATCCGGCCACCACCTTTACCGAATCAAACAGCTAAATAAGATGAAGCGAGTGGCTTCTTCTAAACCCCGACTAATGAGATTATACTGAAGAAATACTCTGCATACGTAACAATCTCGGGAAACCTTTTAGCCCTGATCCGCCCCCTCCCTCCCCCCGCGACCGCCTAAAATAAACAAATAAGAAACCGCGGACGAGGTTTAGTTGAAAGGGTGGCTAAAAATAATTTGCTATAGACTTTTTTGGGTCCTTTTAAATTTGTTTTGAAAAGTCGGTAAAAAATATTTAAAATTCAAGAGTTTCACGTAAGTTTTGCAAAAATTACAAATTTAAGGTGGGCAAGGCAAGTACATCTCAATAAGTAATAATCTTTCTACATTACACTGTAAAATGTAGCTTTTCGCCTATTAAGCTACTTTTCAGTCCATTCAACTAAAGAAAATCGGCACAAGTGTAGAAATATAAGTACATATACTGTTGGGAATGGGACACATAAAAAAATCAAACGAAATAATATCAATATCATACATAAATTTAGTATGATGATGGCTCACATTCCCAATTGGCATATACTCATATTCTTATCTGAAAAATCCTTTCGGGCTCCGCCCCAGTGGCTCTGGAGTGTCCCATGTTATCCTTATGAATATTACATAATGGCTATGGTAGATGTGTTGATGTGCTTTGACTAAAGGTATAAAATATAATTTTTTAGACACTAGCGCATTCTGTAACTCGCTCACACAACTACGTTCTTTATTTTTAGTAAAAAATTGACGACAGCTGGTCCATAGAGATAGGATGTCTACTACTGTAGTATCCAATAGTCAATGGTTATTACTATAGCATACCATAAATTAAAATAACCAAATTTTCTCAAACCGTGTCCTCTCCCATTGCAAACGCAAAGCAAGAGTATAACTACAATAAGTATTTTATACGCCAACCCCGTACGAATAACGTGTACTCTACTAGTAAATTTATAGTTACATTCGTATTTTAAAATTTGTTTAAATATCCACATTAATTCTGTTAGCATAAAAAAATACGGTAAATATATATAAAATGTGATACACTCACTATATCATTATATTATTGTATAATAGAGCCAACACGTCAAAATGCAAGGCTAATTAAGAAGTAGTTAGAAATATTACACATTATTTAAGTTCATATTCAAAATTCTAACTTTTTTACAATATGAACTAACCACAACTAATTGAAAATTATTTATTTTGGTAATTAGTAACGTTTGGTTTTTTTTTTTACTAGAAAAAATCATAGACAATTTACAAGAATATGTTTAAACCTCAAATACAACACAATCTCAATACATAGGTGGCGAACACAAAACAATCGACAATCACGACACAAAGCTAATCTTAATTTTTACCTCAACGGTCAGTCCCCCCCTCTCACCAATGGCTTCTACACTGCTTTGTATGCGTTGATATTAGCTCCTTGGTTTGGTTTTCATTAAGGGGTCAGATTGTCCAGCTTTGCACCTGGATTACCGGATCAGCTGTGCGGTCCACGGCGGCGACGTCAAGTATTAAGTGGCATTAGGCCGGACCGTGGCTTTAATTAGTTCTGAACATAAAGGCCCTTCGAGCCGGACATTCTACAGTTAATCTTCGCCCGTAACTTGAGCTCGTCTAATGTATTTGCTGATTAATGTTCACCTTGGTATTTGTGTTTGGAATTGGAAAACGTTTTAGTATGAAATTGGGTTTGATGCATTATTCTGTGCGTTCTTAGAGGAATATCAGTAAAAGATAGGTGTGGAGAGGGGTTATTCGTAAAGCTTTGTCAATTAAATTAACTGTTTCTTTAGTGAAAAATCGCATCTGTCAAAAGCTTCTAGCTCTTCTCTGGTTCGAATCGGTGACTTATTGATTCATGGTTTGAATTTAGACCATGCTGTCCCTGATTATTGACTTTCAGTAAATGATACTAATTTAATAGACAATTAATATTTTAAAGTAACAAACTCGCGCAAAGCTACGTAAAATCAACCCAAATTCAAATTTTAATTAAATCCACCTCAGTTACATCTGAACCCAACAATATTTTTGCCGTTAAATAGTGGCAAAAAATCTTACCCTTAAATTTCCTAACTATTGTGCTCAAACAATTATTTTTCGATATGCCAAATCAGAACCACGTTATGTGTGGAAACTCTGTATGAACGTAGGTTCTGACATATTCGTCGCGATATATTATATAGTGTAAACAACAGGTACAGGCCAGCTATAAACTAAGAGGGAACAGAGAGTGCGATAAACGTGTGTGAGAAGTAGGCAGGTGTGCCAACTTATAACGCTACGAAAGCCTCAAGACAAAGGTTACAGCACGGGTGAGTGAAATAAAACAATAATCCTCTTACCCAATATTGTTACAGTCCAAGTACAGTATCGGGTAATCGGCGAGGTAATATAAGCAAAACAAGGTTAAGTTGCCGCAAGAACGAGCTAAACTAAAAAGCTTAGCTGTTCCTTTGTCGAGAGATTATACGAAATTCCCTCGCCCCGCCCAACACCGATGCTCCAACAAGGCGCAGAATCTTAGCGCAAATCCAGCGGAAAATCGCATTAAGAAGGCTTTAGTTCTTGTTCGTGCCCCTCGAATCTGTTAATCGTCACTCATATATTATTAGGTAAGTAGTTTGTTTCGAATTTATAAAACTTTCTGGGGCGCTGCGCGAGAGCGGGGGTGGGAAGAAATCCTTGTTGAATAAAGCTCTTGTCTCGCGTTTAAGACGATTTTGGCCTTAGTGAACTCGCTAATACCTTCCCGACCCTGTATTTCTAAATGAGATTTATCCTTCACACTTCATTGTTTCGTTCGGATGAAATAACGGCACAGTTTAGCGTCTTTTGTGATCCGACTTGGCAAAACATCGGTCTTCGGCTCAAACTTGGAGATCAACTTTGAAACTTGCAGGTTTGACGAGGGATGTTAAACTCTATAGTCAAAAGCGAATATTGTCAAAGTCGTTCAATGTTATGATGTTCTTCCAATGCGAATATATTGATTGTGTTAAACTGTGACAGTGGGATGCTAATCAATTATCAATTATTATTATGATCTAAAAACAAGCGCATGTACGAGAAACATTTTTTTCAGTCCGAAAATTTGTGATTTTTTTTTTAATATAGGGTTTGGCCACGAGAAATCGATTGGGGTTAAGCACAAGGTTATATAGACATTGAAAGTGCCCATGTTATCGTCAATACCTTTTTGTAGTCAACAAAAAACTGATTATTTTTAATGTCATTATTTTGATTTACGTGTAAACAAAAATAACTGTACTGGTTAGTTTGGACTAAACGTTTTAAAGAACAGTTATATTCAGTTTGGTTTACATACATATCACAGTTATATGTTTTCAAGGGTAATTTGCAAGGAATGAAACGCGGAAAACCTTCGAAACGAAAATAAATAACCCGAAAGGGAGAGAAGCTGCTCAGGAAACAAATTTCACCTTCAGCGGATTTTGGATATTCATGATTGGAACCGTTTGACGTGTCATACATGCACACGACGTGTGACCTAACTGATCCACGGTCAGAGGGTAGTTCTTTAACATCCAAACTAATCCAGAAACCTGGCAGGTAGAAAATGGGGTCACTTGAAACATCCAGTTTGATTCGCGAGGAGTGAAAGATGCCCTTTTAGTCCCCGTAGCCTACAGGTAGCCAACACACTTTTCCGCTGCATTTCATTATTACTGCCCATTATAATTTCAAAACGTCAAAAATCTATGAGATTTCAGTTTATATAAGTGTACAGTTATGTCAGTGGTTAATATTTCAACGAAATGTTACTCAAGTCACTGCAAATAATCTAATTGCTGTGATCTATGGAACGGGTGTACACACATTACACAGTTGATATTATTTCAGCGATTAAATATGTTTTTGGTTTGTAATAAAGCTATTTTTGTAAATGATAAAATGTGTCTGAGCATGATTAAAAGTAGAAACAGTCTGATTTGTGTTGAAACCTACCCATAAAGTTATCTTCGTTACGTTACTTCTCGTCATGATTTTCGATATTTGAGTTCATGGAAGTGATGTCAAATAATTACAGCAGAACAATTATTAATTACAATGTTGGTTTGTCAAATCTTTCTGGTTCGCAAATTACAAACTTGTATAACATACGTATACCAAACTAGAATATCATTTTGCGACTTATAGTTACTCTCAACCCCCGTTTTATGTTAAGACTCCGATATCTTGACCAGCTGAAATCGAAATTAACAGCTTTACTATTTTACTATGGATAGTTATGTTGACAAGATTGAAATGATGAGTTTGATTTTAAGTTCTAGCGACTTCCAGTTTTCCCAAGTGGGCTTATTCCCTTTGTTAGTCGCTATAGTTGGGATTGCGCTTTGCAGTGTAAAGCCAGCGATGCCATCTCTGACTATGTTCTGGGGTATGAGCGTGACGGGTTAAATAATTATGCAAATTCCACATAATCTTCATCACCCACTGGGTACAGTTAAACTGAATTACGCGAATGTTTAAACTGCATAACTGTAAACAAAGTGTAAAAGAAGATATATAATTGTGCGTTATTAGTAGCATTTAATTTGACACAAAACAAAATGTTGTAAATCATTATGTAAAGGGGTTTTAGTAATACAAACGCAGTAGTAAACTTATGGCAATTATTAGGCAAAATAGCCTAATATCATTGTTTTTCTAGAGAAAAGATATACCATTTGGTTCATGCCTATGGGGGATGGCCAAGCTGTTATAGGGTAAATAATTTTTCAAAATAGTGGTAAATTATAAAGTATAAAATATTTCTTTATGGAGTAACTCTGGCGTTTCGAGTGACCACTTGCTCACAAACAACAATTTGACTTAGTTGTCAATGGTCTGTTAAGGGTTTTGCAATGTGTTTTTTTAAATACCATATTAAGGTTGTTGCACGCTCAAAACCTATCTAAGTATGTAATATCAATAATGGACGAAATATGTTTGAAATGAAAGGTTGAACTTTTGTCACATCATTTAACTCGTGTTCCATGTTACGTCTTGATGATGGACTTTTCTCTATAATTCACACAGATTCGTTTTGTGACAACTTACAAACTCCGCAATCTCTAATCAACTTGAACTTCCCGACAAGAACATCAGTAGGAATCTCATTTAACAATTCGTCAAAGACACAAAAAGCGAAAGTTTAACTCCAGAAGGGTTGTTGGCGTTTCAACTTCTGCTGTCTTTGGAACAGCTGATACGGTTGACATTATCTCTGGACCGAACTTAGGAAATGTTATTTTTGCTAAACTTGTGACAATATTGCGCTATCAGCGACTCGCGGTGAATAAGCCGAAGGAAAGAATGGAAAGATAGCGTGACGTCTGCGGAAAGGAAATGAAGAAAACTCGCGTTGAAATATCAGAGTATTAGTAGCTCGCAACTTATCGAGAGATAGCGAGGTTTTATTCCGTTAAATACGTCGCCTTTCTTCGTTTTATACGGCGACTCGATGATTTTCTCGTTCGCAGTCATTAAATTCACCGCGTCTGAACACATTTTTGTATTCCATTTCCTTTCTGGATTTGCTATCTTGACAAGGGTGTAATCACGGGGGGGAGGGAGGGGAGGGAGTCGATCGGAACAACATATCTCTCCCTCTGTCTCTCTCACTTTATATACTTAATTAAATTGCACCGACCAATAACTGCGATATTTTCTCCGATTCTGTTTGCCTTTTGCTGATGTTTGAGGACTCTAACGCGCTCTCTGGGGAGAAGATGAAAAGATTCGATCGCTGATTATGATTCCTCACTAATGGGGAGGGAAACGTCTTATGTAGTATGATTCTGTCTAAGTGAGACTCGACATCTGTGTTCTTTAGATGTTAAGACTTGTCTGCTCCATTGACAAAGATGCTGATTTCAAATGGTTAGTTTAAGCATATTTACAAGGGTAATGTAAAAGTTATATTTAATTGTTAATTTATGTTCACTTCGTAAAGGATATTCGTACTGAATGAAATCGTACTTTTTATTGGTTAATTTTGTTTTATTGGTTTTTGATAGTATATTAGGATTATATATTGTAATTACACCCCAATATATTCTTCTTGTATGACCTATATAATCAGCCATTGAGCCATTTTCTTGGTTCGTGGACATTTAATCCCATTTACCATACGGAGGTCTTGCACTGACATAGTATTGAATAACTACTACAACCTTGGTAACTAATTACCTCCACAACCACTTAACAAAACAATCACTAAACACTCCGTAATCCAACAAAAATCAACCGACAAAATTTACTCCCAACAACAACTACGAAAAGTCGTCAACTCGTAATACATAAAATGTATAACATACACACAGTGACTTCCAATCTTCTAACCTGTATCTGATGCCTAAGAGGACTTCTGTCCTAGAACAGTCCCAGTTGGCTCATCATCTGCTGAAACTTTACGATCGGTTCTTGAACGGTGGGCATTAATTGCGCCAACTGACCTGACTCAGGTAATCGGGTATTCCTGAATTGCGCCAACTACTCCAAAGAGCCACCCGATAAGTTCACTGACGGGGTTGCAAGTGGCGGCCCTCTTTGACTGTATAATTGGTTAGGTTAGGTTAAGTTAGGTTAGGTTAGGTTAGGTTAGATTAGGATGACACGTAAACAAGGTTATTCCTTCTGCCGGCAAGGACTACTAGGCTTGACGCATTTTTTGGGACCCTTAGAGGGTTAGGTGTAATTAAGAAACTCTTTGGTGCAATTAATGCACGACCTTCTTGACAATCCAGCCAACCTTTTCTATAGTTTCTACATGACTCGTTGTTCCAGGCAAGTCGCTGCCTGTCCATTGCATAGTGGAGTCCGTGGCGTCCCTGCAGCAGTGGAAGTCCATCAGGAATACTCGCAGGACAGTCCTGGAGACGGACAGTTACGTCATCATCCCGGTCAACACCACATTCCAGGACCTGGTCCAGGTGGCGCTCCAGAGACTGGGGTATCCCAAGGAGAACGCTTCTGCGGCCAAAGGTTAGGAAAGTTCTAGCTTTTCTAGGAAATTTGTTGTTTAAGTCAAGTCTGTTTAGGTATTTCCCGTAAAGGAAGTGAACTAAAATGACTAGAGGTCAGGTTTCATGCGTCATATGTATGAGAAAACAGTATTATATTTTGGAAAAGTATAGGCTTCAATCTATGACTGGGATAGATTACTTGTTGAGAGTAAACACTTGTATTACAACAATAGAAAACTCACAGCACTGCAATATATAAAGTAAATACAAATGTGTCACTTCCAAATCAATTTTGCATCGTAGTTTGAAACTAAACAAATATACATGTTTGGAAATGTATTAGAGTCTTTTGTTATAGTTTTAAGGTCTATTGTTATGGTTTTGGGACTACTTTATCAACTTTATAACTTTGCAATACAATTTGTTGAAACTTTCTAACTTTTATTGCATGTACAGTTCAGAGGTTTAGTTGATTCCTGTAATGTATACAAGTTTTTTTTTGTGTAGCTTTTGTTATTTATTATATGTATAACATTATAACACAGTTAGCTCTCAATAATCTCATTTGATTGCCATCGAGATCCGTTCTTTCAAACCATTTATTTGTTCTGAAAAAGCCTAAACAAAATATAGAACCCTGTAGCCAATACAATTATGTATCATAAGTTGAGTCAAACAAGATCCGTTTAACGCTATTGCGATTGAATCACAGAAACATTTTGTTTGCAGGATCCGTAGTGATAAAGAACTGGAAACCCCTCAGTTTCGACAAGATCGCAGAGAGTCCTCTAGTCACAGTGGGAGATATACTGGGAGAACTGACCACAGTCGCCACTCTTCGGATACAAATCTTCAGGTACACCCTGTAGATCTGTTAGTAGCTTTGTACTGCATGATTTGACAGATTCTGACCATTCACTGACAACAGATTACTTGACGCGTTCGCAAGTTTCGGAATTTACTTTTTGAACTTTTGTCAAACGTCTAAAACCTAATAAAAAGCCATTGTTTTGATAAAATTGCATGCGTTTTTATTTTTCCTGGTAACTCAAACAAGAAATGTACATTCTAAATTAGCATTAAACTTCAGAATTTTTAAACGTGTTCTTGAATTTTTGTTTCGTTTCATGCAACAACCTCTATCACTGGTTGTAGATAGTTTCCACCATGTCTTGAAGCTAACTAATGAATGCAATAAACATATACAAGTTGTTTTGAAATATTTATGAGTGCACTGACAGCAATATACAAATTTCAGTTTTCCTTGGTAGTATTTGGCTACTAAAAACTTTGTAACAATAATTTATGACTGTGTGCTAATTATAATATTTCTTTGTATCCTTCATTTAAGATAGAAGATCATTTTCCAAAACTGCAAATAAATTAACTTTCTAACCTTATGTGCATTAAACCTGTTATATAATTTCATATTTTACACCCGTAAAAATTCTCTAATGCTATTGTTCGTTCTTTCTGATAAGCTAAGGGTATGTGACAGAATTTAAAAAGGGGAAGGCCAAAAGTAGAAAATCAGATTCAAGTTTAAGGACATTCAAAAGACAAAATCGAATAAATATTTGACTCATTGAAAACACTTCTTATTATTAAATAAATGTAGCGTTCTATCAAAACATTGTCTTAAATTCTGAGAAAATGTCTTACAGTATAAAATTTGTATTTACTCTAAGCAATAACTTATTCGATCTGAGAAATGTGTTATTTTCATTTCATTTTCATTTTTATTTTCCACAGCAATGCCATTTACAAAAACATGTTATATCTTAGAAACGACTTATTCCATCCCTCTAGCATCTCAATTAATCAAAATAATGACTCAAAAGTTATAAATAATGTTTTACTCTAACAAAAAGTCTGTTATCCATCCAATATCTTTATACGGTTCTGTTTAATGGTAAAGCCATATTGAGCAGTTTAGATATATTGACACCCTATAATCTATAGTCTGCATGACGCAATCTGTCCCCCGAACCTTCGTATGTCTGGGACTATCCCTCAGTAGACGGAAGATCAGGGGACAGGTCCCATCATACAGGCTACAGTTCATATCCTATACTGTAGGTTGTTTGTCTAGACAATAGACAGTACAGTGTATGCTATTGTAGGCCTCGGACCAGCGTGCTGACAGATATGAAGGATAAGCTGCTGAGACTGCTGCTGGTACAATCACACGCTCTGCTACTGTCCTCAGGATGTCCCTTGGATGAGGTGAATATTAACAGTTTTTGAATATTTACATTGTTGGTGATGGTTTGAACATTTATTTCCTTACGAAGATAGGGTGGGAGATTACTTTGTAACGTAGTAAAAATCTTTCACTATTATCCACGAATACTAGAAAAGACCCGGTATGGATCATAAACATAAACAAATGACGTTTTTGGCCCGAAAGTAAACATTATATTACATTGTTTAAATTGAACTGTCTAAACCATATGTTAATGCTATTAGTATAGGATTCGGGCCAAAAACGTCATTAGTATTCGTGCTACTGTATTAACGAAGGCAATTTCATACATGCTAAGGTTAAACGTTTGTTTATAAACAACGAGGATAATAACGGGAAAAGCATTAACAATAAAGTTATTGGATATTTTAGTGTTGTCGAAGTATAAGCCTTTAAATTGGGAGTAAAAATAATCAATGGTCCATGAATAAAATATACGAATGAATGTCAATAGTATTTAAAATTTTGATCTAATCAAACTTAACATTACTAACTTTTTAAACATAATAGGTACAAATAATAAACGATGTGGAATCCAGAATTAATAATTTTGGAAAAAACGTTTCAGTAAGGGAGGTAAGGCAATTCACAAAATACAATAAATGGTGTGATTCCAAGCTATAATTAATCAAAAATTTTGATCGCAGAATTTGTTTTAATTCCAGATCTAAAATTATATATAGGCCTAAAGAAATGAATTTATAACAAATTGTGTAAAAAAGTAGTTGTAAATAATACTGGAATAGTTTTTGCTTCTATGGCTGTTTATGGGTCCTAAACAAAACACGAATTCTCATAGCATAGAAGTAGGTTCTATGCTATGAAAATTCGTGTTTAAAATGATGATATAAAAAAATGAAAAATATACTAAGCAGTTTGGAAATTTTGCGTTCGTTTTTTTAACATTTTATATATTCTCCTCCATTAATACTCTAAATATAACTCTCAGGAGGAATACAAATTTAAATAATCAAAATATTAAAAATTTTGTGAAGGAAACAATAAAACATTTCCGTTTAAAATCCATAACGGTGTCAAAACAACGAGAACATTTTTACCATAACAAGAAAGTAATACAGCCAGACCTTATGCGCAACCACTATCACTATTTACAACCAATAGTCGATAAGGGTATTAGCAAACTTAAGAAATACTGTTTACAAAGAGATGGAAAATTTATTGGAACGCTCTGATTAAATCGCGTGAAAAATTTATTGGTTTACGAGTCTCTAGCTTCAAGGCTGCAAAGCGCGAACAAACAAAGGATCCGTTACATCATATATTCTCTTATTTACCTTCGAACTGAATCGGTTGTAATCACGAGCAAACAGAAGATTATTCTGCGCGTAGTAAATTACGAGTTGACGGAGCGCGTGCAGGTTTTGCAACCGAAGGTAAATCAGAGGACAGAAGCTGTGGTTTCGTGGCTGTGATAAGCAAACAAGGTGATAAGCCGGGTCTTATCTCAGTTCATCCTTCAAGACTCTTTATTTAAATAAGAGAGCCCCGTTGATGGATTAGGTTCATCAACAGTGACGAAAACAAAGCTCACGTCACTTTTGACACATTTTCATGACTCGTGTTATTTAGGTGTTTTAGGTGAATTTTTTGCTGCAGGAAGTTCATTTTTGGAATCATCGTAGTACGTAGACATGGTATTTATATGAAAACAATGCAACGGCATTTTCGTGTGTTGAAAATATATTTTCATTATTATTTCCCTCGTACGATATTTCTTATTTTGATTTTTTTTCAGCTGAGTTTGTGTTTTAGAAATATATTTTTTTTAAACAACAATTGATAACCATACTGAAAATAAAATAAATAATAAGAGTACAAATTTTCACTCTATTTATTAATCTATATTTGGATTCTATTGGATGTGTTTTGTGATAAACGGCATAAGAATTATATATTGAGTTAGATCAAAATGATTGAGGTCAATAAACTTGTTTATATTCAAACAATGGTAACGGACTGTTCATAATATTTGACATTTTAGCTCAATTTTAAAGCAATAATCTTCCGTTTAATATTTTTTGGATCCTATTCTAAGCTGTTTTTAGGAGAACAAATATTTGTACAATATTGTAAGAGTTGTGTAATTGTTTATTCAAGTTAAATTAAACCGGTATCAATTGAATTTAGTTTTTAACATACATCTAAGAAACTACGCCTATTGTGAGTGATAAATAATCGCAGTTTAATAAACATCCAACTGCTATTGTATAGGTTTAATTTTCTCACAAAGACCTAACCTCCTATTGAGCTTAAGGGAAAGGAAATCGTACAAAAATAATAACCTATGGTTTGCAACTATACAAAGACAAACATTTCAAAGTTTATCTACCATATTTTTGGGGTTTCTCAAACATAATTTACTATAAATTCATTTATTGTTTTTAGTCAAGAAAATTTAGCAACGGCTTTACTTTATAGTTTGTATTCTTCACCACATTGAGTGTAAAACCCAAAATTTTAACCTACAAGCCATATAAAGCGAACAAAGAATGACAAAGTGGAAAACAAACAAGCTAAGTGTCGTAAGAGTAGGATAAAACCTAGAGACTGTTTGTGCTTAACAGTAGCTGTGTTTGTCAAGAGTATAATCCTGCGAAGATACCTGTATCTCAGTTCACCTTGGCGTCTCTAAATTATTATAAAACTTTGCCGTTTTAATCAGCTGAGGAAACCCAACAAGGGGACTTAATAAGAGACTTAAAATCCAAGATGATTTATTTGAGGCATTCTCTACTGTTTGTTCCTCGCTTAATTGGCAACTTATAATCTTATGTGGTTCACATAAATACATGTAAGACGCGCCAGAGTTACTTACATCTACTTGATGTTTCAATAGAAGATCCGATGTTCCTTTGTTCCTTCAATTGTTTGGGAATAATGAGCAGATAAAAGTGATTCCCTGTCTGCGGCTTCGCTAAGAATCAAGAATCAAGCATCACTTGTCGAATTATAACGTGAGTTCTTACGCACAACCTCATTATAGCTATATTAATGCTCATGAGAGAATCATTAAGGGTTTCTTCCTCTAAGATCCCCCAAAACGCGTGTACATAATACTCTTTGAAAGTGCTCGAAATAAAAATGATAAAAATGACTTACTTCACAGAATGTATGAGATTGTATGTTTGTTAGCAGATCGCGCAATATTTTTAGACCTATTATCATAATCATCTGAAAATATTTTTATCCGAACAAATTGCATAAATACGACATCGGTCTTATCTCTTTTTTAAAGTCCATCGAGAGTTAAATCAACAGGCTCAACTATTTTTAACCATATCCACTCTTTATCGGAATAGTAGAAAGTTTTAACAAGGTCGCTATGTAATTTAAATTTGTGCTGTATGATCAATACTACTTTATATGGTTGAAAGTAGTTCCCTTTGCACAGTATTGAATTATATGAACTCTATTATTGTTTTGTTATGTTTTCTACTGCAAACAAATCCAACTTGGACACAACTAAATCGTGTTTACTCATGTGTGCAGATGACGTTGTCCCAGCTGGTACGCAACCAGTGTGGACCCCTCAACATGTTCGAGCCGCAGGAGGAGGTGCGTCGCAAGTTTGACCAGTGGTGGTCCATGCAGCTCAACCAGCAGCTCAGCCCCAGACCTAGGTTCCAGTGGCACTCACCCCCTCCCACTGATCCTGAGAGGAAGTACGAGAGGGGTGTGGAGGAAAGGGTGCATCCAGCTCTACAGGTAAACATACTATCAATATGTTTCTTCAAGACAAATTATTAGGTACCTAGAAAAAACATTTAATATAGGTTTCAGAGGATTTTTGACATAATTTCTCCATATTTTCAAATCAAATTATTGTATCCTCCAAATCAATTATAACCATGTTTGGATTTTTATCTAGGCCTAAATTTTATCCAGTTAGATGCCATGCAAAAATAGAACTGTTGGTTTTTTACGGCTTAGGACCTGGATTAGGTCACACCAAAACTAGTGCTAAAAATGTAAACTTCAATTACATGTGGATTTTAAAAATAAATCTCATGGGAATTTGTCCCCTTCTATACAATTAAATAGATTTTACTTCTACATAAAACCATTGTCCACAGTTAAAAAAAAAACAACTTTTGTTTTTTTATATTTGGGTAAATATTTCAACAGAGGAAACAAGAACTGTATATGCTTATTCACGGACATTACTTCTGATTTTCTTCTAGGCTACATTATATCACATATTTCTTTTTACCTACAAAAATAATTTTCAAACTTTCATAGAACTTAATTTTCAACAGTATTTACAATCATTTTTGTGGTTCCTCAAAACACCAATATTAATTGATTAACTACCACAGTTTATAATTTTTTATTTTATTTTTAAGTAATGAAATCTTAAAGTTATATCAAATATATTTGTTAATGTGCAGATAAATAACAAAATCAATTCCAAACACATTTTAATTTTTTTGATTGAACCAACCATATATAATTTGAAAAATAGTTTCCTAAACAAAGCAAATCCTCAGATAACTTCTAAACTCTGTTGAGCAAATTCCGTGGATCAACTAGTGAATCCATAACGGCAGAGTATTACGGAAATTTATGTACAAGCGGTTAAAGTGTATTAGACGATTTGCTCAGGGAGTTAAGGAGCGAGTCATTGGTGGGATAATATCCCGGCTCCCAGGTAAATCATGAGATCCCTGGGGATTTGTCAGTATTTCTCCCATCTGCACCTGTGTCCTGAGTAAACTTGGCATTAGCACTTCACCTTCCAAGCTCCGGCTGCTTGCTTAAGGAATATACTGCTTTGATTTTTAATATCCCCCCCCCCGCCCCCTACAGGAATTAGTAAAAAAGTTGATATTTGGGTTTCAGAGATGACAACTATATACAAGAATGTTAGAGATAGGTTTCAGAGATAGTAACTATAAAGTAACAACAATTAAGGTTACAATGTTAAGAGAGGAAATGCTATTATTCAGTATAAGCTTTAAGTAATTCAAATTGATCGTAGTTTTTCACCTTAAATAAACATCAATTATTTAAATTTAAAGCAAAATCTGTTTTAAAACAGATTAACATTAACTGTAGGTACCAGAAATATTAACTACCTACTGTTATAGTGAAATCAATGTTTAGACAATATGTCAGGGTGTGTTAAACTATAGTACAGTATGAACCAATTCTTTGAACTAGACAGTACATTTTCACTACGCATAACATAAAATTATATGAGTTTATAGCAAAAATTGCATTAAGGTTGATCTAGAGTTTTTTTCAATATGTGTTTCAAGGTTACTTTATTTAATAAAATAATCAAGTAGGATATTTTACAGCCAAAAGTGAGAAATTTCCAGCTAAAATACATCACCAACTTTTTTTGTCAACAGATTTTTCACCTGATTCTTTGAGCTAATTCCATAGTTACAATCAATTTTACACTTTTTTGCATTCAATATTTTGTGTAGGGGGTACCTATGTTCCGCCTCCATTTGTTTTATTTTTTATCAACATTTTGTAATGTTGTGATATCTTACAAACTTAAAGTATCATTTTCTATCTATAGGTATATTTAATAGGTACATAAAATGGGTATTTCCAAATAATCAGTTTGCATGTACGTCTAGTTTGAATGTTAATTAAAGTCGGTCTTCATTCATTACATTTTTCACATTCTTTACAATACTATATCACTCATCAAGATCATTGTTGGTTATGTATTAGGAGCCATATCTAATTAGTGTTGTTCTTTTACAGACTGTCCAAAACCAGTATCCCACACAAAAAACTCGAATGAGAACCAGTTTCGATCCAGAACTTGAACTTCCAAAATTGCAAAGATGGTTCTTGGAAAACCAACATCCTAGTCGCCAACAGGTAAATTTATTTTAGTCTTGGTATTTCAATTTTTTCAGATGAAAAATATCCAAATTTTTAGCAAACTTTCATGCTTCTACATTTTAAATGCTTAATGAAAGTTACTTTTAAAGTTATTGTGGTTCAAGTATACAGACCACTTGCTTCAGGTGAATAATTTATTAAAGAAACAACTAATATGTTTTTGGTTATAACATGATCAGGATTCCTGCTTTAACTGCAGAATAATTATCAATTTTTTAATCAATCCGCAGATATCACAATTTAACATTTTATGCTGCATGCAATACATTCTTGCATTTAGTCACAATTACATTTTTAAATATTCACAATTTTACACACTCTGTAAAAAAAATGGACTAAAATACAAATTTCACTGTTAATTGGACTGTATTGAATTTTAGAAAATTTTTACAGTAGTCACTGAGCTATGACTACTGTATTGTTTTACTAACAATGTTTTACCCCTTTTGCATAGTTAAAAAATGCAATGGAAAACAAATAATTAAGTGTAGTGTACAATATCAAACCAGAACTTTTGAGCTCAGGGTTAGTAGTAATTGAACTGTTCCCCTCATTCTATATATTCTTTCAAAAATAAAATTGACTACATGAAATTTTTTTTCTAAGAGTTTTTTGTATCTTAGTGTTAGTCTGTGAAAAATGTTTATCCTAATACTCATATCTAATTGTTTTGAAAACTACTTGCACATCACAATGTTGAGAAAATTAAACACTATCATGCATAATTAACATCTTACACTTTTGTCTTTGTGACGCAGATCCAGCAGTATGTTAAGGAACTGAACAACCTAGAGTCACGAAGAGGAAGAAAACCTCTGGATGTGAACAACGTTGTGTATTGGTTCAAAAACGCAAGAGCAGCCCAGAAGAGGGCGGAAGTGAGAAATATGACTCCAGGTAAAGCCATTTTAAGTATATTAAGGTTGTTCCTGATGAAATTCATTCAGAAACAAAATATAAAAGTTTTACAAATATTATCGATAGTAAAGCTTATTATTACTATCAATAAAAAGACTGCAACAACATTATAAGATTATCAGTTTAGAATAAACGTATTGAAAATTGGAAAATAGTTATCAGTCAAAGCTGGAAATTTTTTTTTAGATGGTTTAACCTTAATGAGTAACCTCTTCTGCGATGAGGGAAATGCACATGTAAATTTATCAACCAGAATGAATGGGCTTGACCCCAACTTCTCAATCAGTACAGATCTTTTGTAATCAGTTTCTTTGGTGAATTGTAAGAACAATCAGCTTATATATTTTTGGGGTTACAAAATTTATCACAATATGAGTAACCATCCAGTGAAGTTGTCCATATTTTCTCATAAGATGTAGGACAAGTGCATTTTACAAGTTAAAAAATTCCATTTTGTTGAGGAGTGTAACAACATTTCAGTATTTTCATCCTCTAGAATGACTAGTATTTTTTGTGTGTGCAAATTGACAAAGTAAATGTGAAAATTGAGTGGTTTCAATTCTCAGGTATTCTCCCCATTTATTTTTCTCCACCCCTGCAGATAAATGAGGTTTCAATTTGATTTTTAGCTCTATTGCATTATTACTATTCACCACGGGTTTGACAGTAAAGTACTGTGACATGGGTGAGCTAGTAGTACCGGTACCTTCAGAGACAAATGCAGTGTAACTTGCAGTTTTGAGAC
Source organism: Macrosteles quadrilineatus (assembly GCF_028750875.1). NCBI lineage: Eukaryota > Metazoa > Arthropoda > Insecta > Hemiptera > Cicadellidae > Macrosteles > Macrosteles quadrilineatus. The sequence goes on from NW_026542596.1 coordinate 125,614,986, forward strand.
AGCAATGTCTGGCTAATCATCCTGTGATTTTATGCGTAATTTATACAGAAAATCTAGTACTAATTGTGGTAGTAATGCTTCTTCACTGCTCCAAATTCTCTAACTCTTTTGGTCTATCAGGTATGCACTGTCACCTGTCATTAAACGGATACAACAGCAGCAGTCAGAGTCCTAGCTCTCCTGTGTACATGATGAAGTCTCCCGTAAGTGTCCATGAGGATGAGGATGACGAGGACCAGGATAGATCCTCACCCATAGGACCTCTGTCACTGACCACCACCTCCCGGAACAGTCCCTCCCCCTCACCACGACTGCAGCGACCTGCATCAACTGACCAGGTGAGTTGGGGTAACAGCTGTTAGTTGTGTGGAAGAAATAAGAAAGGAATGAGGAATATCGTGTAAAGCCAGAGGGGATGAGGATAGATTGAAGGAACGAGAAAAAATTCTCTTTCCTCCTTAATAAAAACAAAATACTCAACCTTAAAAACTGGTTTGTTAATATATACCCTTGTCCCTTGTATAGGCTATATGTTTTTTTTTTATTAATTTCAATCTCAGTCTTTGGAATACTCTTGGATGAACTGGAAACATTTTCTGTAAACTTCTAACAATAGGCTTCTAGTTTTCAATGATTTAATACATGAGTTACACAGAGACGGTGGATGAGCAGTTTGATTCATCATAGGTAATATTTAGCACAGAACCGTGAAAAAATTGAAAATCTTTTAAACAATATAAGCTGGTCTAGAAAAATAAGTTTATCTAATTATATGTATAAATTACAGGTAGAAGGAGTTAAACAAGAACCCCCAGACCAGGAATTACAGTCTTCCCGACAGTCTCCAAACAACCACCTAAACAACAATAACAACAACAACAACAAGGACTTGAACAACGAAATGTCAAATGAAGACGATGATGAAATGGAAGATGTCGGATCTGAAGGAGAGGATGGAAGCAAGGCGGGAGAAAACCAAAGTCCCGATGAAGAAAACAGGATTCAAGCCTTCAGAAACCCAGGTTCTCCGGACCTATCGCTGATCCCGAGGACATCCACTGCTGGCTTCCCCATGATGCCTCACTCCACTCCGCCTCCGTGGTTCAGCCACAGCATCATGTACATGAGCCACTACATGCCCAACCTCAACTCCGGTCACAACCCCGCACAAAGTTCTCCACAAGGATTGAATCTCTCCGCTTTGGCTGACGAGAGAAGGAAACGTAACAGGACCTTCATTGATCCTGTGAGTGAAGTCCCCAGGTTGGAGCAGTGGTTCGCGATGAACACTCACCCGTCCCACAACCTCATCCTCAAGTATACCGATGATCTGAACAGAATGCCGTACCGGCAAAAGTTTCCGAGGTTGGAACCAAAGAATGTTCAATTTTGGTTTAAAAACCGACGAGCAAAGTGTAAAAGACTGAAAATGTCACTGTTTGACAGTCCCGAGAGTGGACTAGCTTCGCAGCAGTCTTACAACCATCTACACTTGGCGGCCGCTCTGTCTGGGGAAAACTACCCTCCCAGAGACTGAGCTCTCAGCCAAGAGAATGTGATACCTTTGACTACGAGTAGACATTCCATTCTCATGGTAAAGGTGTAGCTAGAATGATAGGATATAGTTGAATCGGGCCACTGCAGATTGCCGATATAAATTACTGGTTTCTGTCAAATACGGAACCTTTTAACGCAACCAAAATGAAAGGAAAACTCATTTTAAGCTATCTTCTTTAACATCACATAAACAACCTCAGTAAGAAAAACTATAGACTGTGTTACAATGCCGTTACACAAGCTGTTCGTTTAACTATGTTCTATTTAAACAAAAAATTAGCTACTACTGATCCATATAAATGGCATGTCTACTTCAGTTTCCAAGAGTCAATGGTAATTTTGGTAATACCTCACAGTATTATGGACTAAATACATTCCGTCTATGTAATAATATGTATCAAACATTATTTTGAAAAACTTGTGATATTCGTACTTACCGACTGTGTTAAATGTTGGTATAAGCTGGTTGTTGGACTACAATGAAATACTGTTATTAATTTATTCTAAATAAACATTCCAACTAATTTGTAAGAAAATTATTGATTTTTCAAAGTGTTATAGATTTTTTGTGTAATGACGAAGATCTATAGTATTTCTAACTACATACACATTTTGTTTGTTGAGCTTTTATTGCTGTGTTTTTAATTTTATTTACTCAATTATTTTAAAAAGTCTTTGATTCTATTAGTTATTCCACCTCCATATATATGTGTGGTTTAAATAACACCACTTTCTTACAATATATTTTTTTTCCAAAAGAAACTATTAAACAAATTATATATTTTTTCTGTTAACGTAAATCTTACAAGCACAAACTTTACCAGCTTTGTAACATTTCCCAAACCGAAGGTTTACTGTTTAATGATCTCGTAAGCCAAATATTAATGCTTGCCAGTATATTCGTAGTTTGTACAAAGGAAACCTACTTACATGGAGACAATACGTTTTTGTGCTGTGTCCTTTAATGTACACGTTTATGGATGATATTGTGAGATTGCTTCATTATGAATTATATGTTTTGTTTTTGATTTTTTAGTACCTTAGTTTTATGCTTTTGTTTGTGTTTTGTTTTTCTACTTGAGTTAGCTTGTGTTAAACTTTGAACTAGGCGCTTAAAAGATTTTATCAGAACTTTGCAAACATGTACTGTAATTAATTACTGTGTTCAAATTAAAACCAAAGATGATGTCTACGCTTGTTGAGAGTGATATCACTTAGTGTACAAAGTGTAATTTACGAGTCAATGTCAATTATGTATCTTTGTTATGTTTAGTATCGCAGAACACCTTACGGTGCTGATTGTTTTATCGATGATTGTTTTATATGCAAGAATTAGATGAATTATTGTACCATACCTGAATGTTAATGTATCTACACGATTGATGGTTACATGTTGTACATATACAGTAAAGTTATTTGGAGTTAATTGTGTTATGCTCTTTCACCCTTACCATAAATCAATTTAGAATTATTCATTGAGGAAAAATCATAGCTTCGTAGGTCTGTCTCTTTTTATTTAGGTTTTCAAGTGCTAATACAATTTTAAAACTATAACTAAATTTAAAACGCACCATCCACCCAACTTGACTTAAGGCACTCCTTGTCTCTGCTTCAGGTCTATTCAACTGACTTAAGAAAATGAAATCAACAATTTGAGATGGTAAAAGTAACAGGACCTTGATCTTATAAAATGTTAATAACTGAAAATCACATTAAATTTTTTTAAACTACTCGTAATACCAAAATAAATTAATAAGGGTTGTCAAAATTTAGGATCCGAATCTAATATCAAAATGATCAATAGGGTGCTTACTACAGTGAATATTGAATAGGGTGTTTTTAATGTATAAAGTAGAATCATTTACTATATAGTCAATGGTAGAATTATCCAATAAGAACTTGTAACAAAATACAATGGTAATACCTATTGGTCAAAAGAACTACATTGGAATTTTTTGTAAATCATTTTTTGATTAATATACAAATTTTATTATGAAATATATAAGGTTAAGTTTATGTTTAGTAATGTAATCTTTTCCTTGACAAAACGAATTTAAAATTATATTATTCCCACAACAAATATGAAGAGTAAAAAAGATTATGACAAATATTTTCTTAAACTTATTAGATCCATTCCATATTTAAAGAACATTAGGTTTAACAGCTTTGCATGTAATCTTTAAATTGACCAAATTTTATAAAAATCTGATGGTTCACATTGAGAAATCACTTTGAGTGAGCAAATATATGAATTTGAATAGTGCTTTCGGCCCCTGCCGCCTACAAAATAGGAAATAGCTTTTTGCATATAGGGGAAATTGTATAGTGACTGTTTTATGAGTTTTACCAGAAAAAGAACTCTTAAGATGATATTTTGCACTCAAGCACTTATGTAGGCCTATCTTGGACGACAATTATTATTTCGTAAAATTACTGTAGATTTATATACTGTATATGAAGATATTTTATTTGCATTTATGTATCAGTTCCAATGATTTGGAGAAGGTTAAAGTCATATTTCTTATCTCTCAAAGTTAAGTATTTAAATTAGTGTTTCTATAATAGAATAAGCAGCTCTGTAAGGAAACTAGAAGGAAGTTGAATTGCATCATCTCCTGACCAGTGTATATTGCTCAGAGATGTGCAATGTACACAACTTCTACAACATCTTATCACTCATGCCTATCCAACCATGCTGCTTCCTCACACATTGCAACATAGCCTTCCACCATCTCCTGGTCAATGGTAGTCCTATAGCTAAGGCACATTTCAGAAACTTTCGAATGAAAACACTTTTCAAATACTAGGTAAACTCTCCAAAAGACAATAATTTTACAAAGGGATGTTATTTTATTCACAGTACAAAATATACATTATTTACAATCAGTTAATATAGATTAAAACACAATATTGATCATTACATACAACTAGATTATTTGGATTGAGCAATGAAATAATTTGATATAATTTCAAATTGATCTTCTACAAGTATTCAAACTTCAAATGTTAGTATTAATAAATATTTTTGTGAGTAACCAGTAGATCAACTAGATATTTTTTTCATAAATTAGAAAAAGCTAGCATAATTATAGGAATGATCGTATGAAGGATGAGCTGCATGATGAGGCACATAGTACCTCAGCGGCTCATGCTCATGCTCATGATGAGATTGGGACTTAGCATGAGCTACAGCTTCCATATGTGCAGTCTTGGCAGCAGCCACTTCATGAGTGTCCGCCAAATGTCCGTTGGGTAGTACAACTGGAATACCATAGCCGTGGTGTGAGCTGCTGTATCCATAAGCACCTCCGTACCCGTAATCTCCATGGCCGGCATAGTATTTTTCAGCCTTAGCATTGGCAACTGCCAAGAGATGAGCAGATTTGGCAGCAGCGACTTCTTTGGTGTCTGCAATGTGACCGTTTGGTAGGACCACAGGGATACCATATCCGTGGTGAGATCCGCTGTATCCGTAACTTCCTCCATAACCGTATTCTTGATGGCCGCTGTAGTACTTGTCGGCTTTAGCTTGAGCGACGGCAGCAAGATGATGGGATTTGGCAACTGCCACTTCTGGAGTGTCAGCGAGATGACCGTTGTGCAGGACTATAGGAATGGCAGTGGGGCCATGGTATTTCTGAACGTGTTCCTCTGCAAAATGATGAACAGGGAGTTCTTGATGATGGCTTGGGAGTTCTTGGTTGTGAACTAGGTATTCTTGATGATATACTGGGTATTCTTGACGGTGAACTGGGTACTCCTGGTGATGAACTGGGTATTCCTGATGATGAACTGGGTATTCCTGATGACCAGAGTATTCCTGATGATGAGTTGGATACTGATGATGACCGTGGGCTGCCACAGCTGCCAGATGAGCACTCTTCGCTGCTGCTACTTCATGGGTGTCTGCTAGGAAACCGTTATGTTGTACCACAGGGACAGCGTGATGATGAGGCTGAGATCCATGGTGTAGAGGTAGAGGATGGAAGAGTGAAAACTCTGGAGCACATACAGCTTGCTGAACAAGCACTGCAGCGACAGTCAAGAAAAATGTCTGGAAGTAAAAAAAAAAACATTAGAAAACTTCTATGGTTGAAGTTTATTAAACCCACTGTTTTGTTATTTTGAATTATTTCAAAATTTTATCAATTGTTTATTAAAAATTTGTGGATGTATGCAGTTTGAACTAGGCGTGTATTTTAACAATGCTACAGAATATTTAGTTTAACAATATCCTGATATCTTTGAAGATATTGTTAACACATTATATTTTAACAAGACATCTTCAGAATATTTCCTACGAAAATATGTGTGTTATTTACGTATTTATATGTATAAGTGACCTTAGTTTTACCAAACCAAATTCTCCTCCCCTGATTTGGACTTTGATATTAAAATGTATTTCTTGATCGGCTTAGTTTAGTTCACTGACTAATTTAATTGGTACGTTGAAAAGTATGTATTAGTACAATTATTATTTTTACTTATTTTCCCCTAACAAATTATAGCAAAAAAATGGAGTAATCGCTAAGGGATATTTTAAAGAAGAAGACGTTTGGTTATATTCAAACTGATTTTGAAAACCAAACAAATTCTTTCATACAAAATCCAAACAAAAACATAAGGTTTCGATCAAAAATAAGTTTTTTCGCACAGGAAATATGTTTTGAAATGGAAACAAATTGTTAATCATACATATACACAAAAATAATAGTCATCACAGATTAAAAACTTAAATAGAGTATATTTGGTCTTGAATAAGCTTAACTGTGTTTACTACTACAGTAATAAGTACAATTGTAACAATACATATCCGTATTGTATTTACGATACAAACCAATGTTTTTAGTATTTTTTATTGCTTCACAAATATTATTATTAGTGGTGATGTTTTTATATAACATTATTTGGCAGACATACTTTGAAATATACCAATTCATAAAACTGAATTTATTATCATCACAATGCTCAAGAATTGTACAGGTTTATGATACCAGAGTAAACATTTTCTGTGCAACATTTATTTGTTTCTTTTAATAATTAAACTAAATACTTGTTGATAAATTAAAATTAAAAAGGTCCTTTAGTTTTCAAATAATAAATACAAATCACAAGTCTTTATTCACAACTTTATCCAATTAAAGCAAAACAAATACAACCTTTTTAAAAAAAACAAAGTTAAGCATAGTAATTTAAAGTGCTAAATATGTTGGCCCTATTCAGTTCAATAAAATGTATTACGGTATATACGGACGGTACGGAGCCACGGTTCGGTATAGTTTGTTTCCATTGTACCCCTATATCGAGAAAAGTACGGTAAATAATGGTGTAATCATTATTCAATAGTAACAACTAATGTTTTTCGCTTTTCACTGTATTTTGTAATTTGTTAATATACTGTTGATGGCTTGTTATAAACTCGTGTTACAAATCTTTTGTTTAATTTCCCTGTTATGTTGCTCAACCAACATGTTTACTTGGCAACCTATGAGGCAAATGTAAATTTGTTTTGACTTTCAATTTAATATTTTACGTAATTAGATTTTTGTTGGCAGTTTTAACTGCAGTTAACATGTTTTTAGGCCGGATATAATTATTTGAACATTTGAAGGAAATCGTCGAATTCGTTTTGGAGATACATAAACTTAGCATACATACAAGCAAACATTGCTCATATTTTCAAATTATGTAAACACTCAAAACAACTGCAATGGCAACAATGTATTACTCACCTGATAGTCCATATCTTCCTCTGATGCTACACACACACTGACTGCTGGCTCCTCAGTTCTACGGTGTATTAATACAAGAACTTTGGTAACATCCTGAGCACCGGACCATCACTAACACTTCCTCAGAATGCTATGTTGATTGGCACACAAACCTTGAGTTTTGTGAATGCAGGTCACCTGTTAGATAACCACATAACTCACGAATAGTGCCAGAATTGTTACACTTTTATTATGAAAAACGTCCTTGTAGCAAATGTAAGTGATCATGTCATTAAGTTGTTTACTAATCAATTAAAAATGTTAAACCATACTGGAACTATTAGTCACATCTGTGGTTTAACTATTGACCAACTATTTGTAATATTCGTAAGCCTACTGTAATTTATAAGAATTACTTAAAGAATATCCGCCATACTTTTTAGCTTGGGCAAATATTATTTTGTGATCCACATAACAATTTGTATAAAAATAGCTTTGTAGTATATTTTGGAATTACCTATCGTATGTATCAGTAAACAACAATACTATACTAATAAGAAAATTTAAAGAACACAAGGCTAGACATTTATATGTTTTGATTGGTATAACAAATAATCATAATTTTTCATTATATATTTTCCACTTGCTGTTACCCGATTATGCTTCACCCGACATAATTTTTTGTTTTACTCAGAATTGTACACTTTTGGAGTAGCTAATATTTTTTTTTAATTGTTATTTCATCAAAAAATATGAAAGTGAAAAGACCGTAGGAACGATAATTCGATTTATGTTTTCGATACAACCACCTACAGCCCCAAGTGTATAACTGTACATTCGACGTCTTGAATGTGATTACAGGAATTGACCAGATTTGGTTAGAGGGGAGGGGGTGGTCGCGAAGGACTAATAAATTGAAATAACATAGAAGAAGAACATTTCATGCAATTAACAAAGAATCTTTAAGCTTATATTTAAAAGTACAAAACCCCTCATCACAATTTTTAAATCTCTTCGAAAAGACGCTCTTCTTAGAGTTAAGCCTCTTGATTTTAAAAACGAGCACACCCGCTCTGCTTGTTTGAGTAGCATTTTAATCGATAACTCGATTTCTTTTAATTGAAGACTTTAATTAAAAGATGCCTGATGTCTTGTAAGCGGCCTGGGCGGGTCTATATCACGTACAGCCCCGTATTGGTTGTTATCTTCCATCGGAAAACTCTATCTGGCCAGCTGTTAAGTAAACTGAGGCGTAACAGCATAGATAGTCGTCTTCTTTATCGCTCCTTTTCTCAGTAACTTCGTGGGAAGAATTTATTAATTCTTAAGGACGTTGCGGGCATTTAACTTATTCGAGATATATTTACAATTATCGGTACAATGTATAAAATATTCATTGCTGATATTTTAAGCACCATGCTAATTTTGTGTGTGGATTTTGTACGCTGTGGATTTTTTGTGCTTTCTTGTTCTATTTTTATAGCAGAGGAAACGACATTTTATAGTTATATTATTTTATTTTGATGAAATCGGCTCTTGGTGAACAACAAAACCTCTCATAAGAACAACTCTAGGGGCATAAGAACAAGTCATCTATAAGAGAAAATGTTTAAACAATGATATAACTCACGTAAAATCGTAAAAATTGCGCTATTTTAAACAAAAAGTATACAATGTATTGAAGGGTGAACCATATTTTTTTTTTAAGAGTATGTTTATTGGTTTATAAATCCATCATGTTTAAACAATCAGATGTAAGGGTTGAAATTTGTACTTCTCAATTTACTGAATTGCAGGCTCTTATTGACGTGTTCTTCATGACAGATCACAAAAGCACTGATATTGTTGCACATTTTTCATATTAAAGGGCGCACTTTGCTCCTTGGTTGCACAGAGGACAAAAAATAGTCCACAAATAAATCGTTCTTGTTAAACGTTATAAAGTAGATGAAACGATCAGAATTATAGAGAAAATCTCATAAAAACATTCTACATTCATTGACAGTTAAGCTGAAGATTTTCATCAGTTGATTCATAATACGATGAGTCTATGAAAAAGTCGGTACAAGTACAGTACAGCAAGAGATCATGGAAACGCTTTATCATGTCTAGTCGGTATATCATTAACTTTTCAAACATTTTATCTAAACCATTTCCACGCTATATTTTTATCAACAGCAAGTTTTGGACTTGTTTAAATATGTGACTTTTTATGCAATGCAACAAGTGTTTGGTTGACCCCAAAAAGCCAATAGAGTCTGGTTAGTTTGGACACGTTTTAATAAAAACGTCAAATCAAATCTTAAACCTAACATTCATAGCTTCTTGAGAATCTGTCACTTGTAATCTAACTGGCGAGATTTACATAAGCTTCCAAATAACGTGTTATAACGTAAACTTGACAGGTCATATTTTTATACAGCACAGCGTGTAACACTCCCTAATGCAAAAGAAAGTACTTGTGACTACTTTAGTTAGTTATTAGGAAGGATAGAGTACACTAACTACAATATATTATATCCCTCCTGCTAAAATGTCAAAGTAAATGCAACCCTATCTTAAACCAACAATTTTTTACCACACAATATTTTTTATTGTACACAAATAAGAGTTAAAATGCTTCTAGAGGGTTTTCGTCCCGTTCTTCACGTTTAGGCGGTGTCAACTATCTTTCAAGTAGGGTGCTGACTAAAATACTAAAAATATTTTGACAGTGGATTGTACCATTTCACTAATCTAAGCTATAAATGCAACACTGAAAAGAAGATATTCTTGAACGGTTCCCAGTGCTTCGGTAGGTACTGTGTTTTTTGTTTATTTAAAATATCATTTTCAAGATTTGTTATAAAAATGTAATCACTGCAAACTACGGGCGTGTAATAAATAAAAAATATGTTGTTCATTATTTATTTCCCAGGATACAATTGCATTTCTTGATAATAAGTTGAATTATAAGACGAATGATGTTCATCTCTACTCATCTGTACCACACCAATAATATTTAATTATTATTAATACAAATTATCATATACTGCAAATTAAAATACATACGGTATTTAGAGATATTGTCAAATCAGTGTTACACAATCCTAAACTGTTGAGGTACACGAAAAACTATGATGATACCATTGACACCCATGTTAGCAGTCATATGTACTAATGTTTAAAAATTATATATTTTATATTTTAATTTTAATTAAATAATATCGCACAGTAACACTGTAGAAAATATAGGGATATATAGAGCTTTTGGTTTAAAAGGTACACACCATTCAAGAAAAAAGCTCAAGTGAGTTGATTAAAACATGAGGGATGACGAAAATTGAGCTGTCAACGAATAATGCTCGTCAGTTGACAATGCAGCACAGTTGTCGCATAATCTGGTAGATAGCAGCACAGGCGGTGACAGACGCCGGAACTGTCACGTGGTATCCCGCCAGATCCACCACTGCCTCCACAATCCACTTCCGTCGTCGTCGACACTGCCAAACAATACTGTAACAAGTGATATTTATCACGTTAACAGGTTTTACACCACTCTCATACACACGTTATCTTAATTCTGTAGTTTAAAAAAAAAAAATCCCATTTAAAACCTCTTAACTCGTACTGCACCGATTTGATTTGCAGATTTCCTATGTCCTATTAATGTAGGGACCTATTAGTGTTTTTTATCATGTGAAATTTTGTTAAGTTATCTGACATTTTTGATTGTGGCATTATTTTCTATTATTGTGGGAATTTGCTACTAACGGTATAATATTGTTATTTACTATAGGAAAAGTCAGTCGTGTACTACTATAATTAACTGTCTTACTGTTATGTGCAGTAACTACTTTTAACACCAGGTTCAAAACGTAGGCCGAATGGCATAACTGCCTTCTTAGGATGGCCCTGATGGTTTTGGACAATCTCCTTGAAGGTAATTGAAAATAAACAAATTTAAACTAAAATTAAGACGAGTTTTAGTTACGACTAGGTTTTTAAGCGAGTTAATGGTTAACAGGGATTAGTATAGATATTTCAATTTACTATGTATTTGTCCTTATATTTAACAAAATAAATTTTACGCAACACTCTTATCGCCTTACGAAATAAGATTATCACCAAAAAAAGACAAATTCATTTAGATGTAGGCCCTAACTATTGACCGCGACAAGTAACCGATGCTAATGTCAAAGGTCACGTGATGTTCAGTTGCACAATCACGTGTAATCGGTTATGTGTTATGTGGCCAGACATCATTGGTCACGTGACCACCCACATAACACGCGCCTTAAGTGAATGAATGTTAAAAAAACGTTTATGCGAATGTCATCTATATGTGAAATGCAATACTTATTGTCTATTAGTACTGTATATTCACCTATCTCTATGGTATATTATGTGAAACATTAAGAGATAATAGACACAAAGGATCACTTAAGCGGTTCAGGGTTATGAAATGTGGACGTAATAATCATCGAGCCGATGTTTCTCCTGTGTACGCTGTAGTGGGTTCTAATAAACAAACTCAAGCTCTATTCAACAGCTGATAGTATTCGAGATTAGTCAAATCCATTACAATTTACGATTTTAGCGAATTTCCCTATCGAAGTAGCTATTACGTAGGTGGCACGGTAAGATCTAGGCCCGGGACCGATTTACTTTTTCATTAGGATGTCCCCAGAGGCCAAAAACACAGTGTATGTGTGTGTGTATCCGTGAACGCGATAACTTGAGTAATGTTTGTCTGATTTTGATGAAATTTGGTTAAAAGGTGTAAGGCGGGATAAACTTGAATGAGTTCGTGAACCAGCATGATCGGACCATGGGAACGGGGTTTTACGGGGTTAAAATTGGCTTTTCTCATTTATGACCCTCAAAACATAAAATTTTCCAATTTATCTCTAAACCTTTTTAAAGAGTTAAGTAGAAAATAAAAAAATAATGTAATTTTAAAATTCTCATCCTAATCTTATGGAGAATATTGTAAGATGTTGTATTTTACTTGTTTATGGATATATTTTTTACCAAACTTGGCAAACTTATTTATTTTATACTAAGCTATTAATACTGTACTTTACTAAAAACACTTTATTAGTTTCCTTGTAGTAGCAAATCTAGATACTCGATCGTTAAACCTAGTGTTATTTAAATGGATTTAATTGAAAATCACTTAAGACAAATGTAAATTCTCTTAGTCGGCAGGTTTGCTGCGGCGGGGGTATTACCTCCTTGTATGAGAGCAGTTAAGACAACGATTAACGAACGGTTTTAGCCAAATATAAATAATTTTCTGGTAAGATTAATTGAAACTGTTTCTTGAAATTGTGATAAATAACAGTACTCAATTGTAAACATGTAAGCACTTTAGGTGTTATTGGTTCGAAACCCTAAAATTTCTTTAGACGTACTGGGAATCGAACCAGTCTTGAATCGAATCTAAATTTTTAATTGATACTCTCAATAGGCTAACGCCAAACCAAGCTCTATGAATTACCAAATACCAAAACACCAAAAACTCTTGTATGAGAAATAGACCGACGATGAGAAACAGTAAATTAAAAGTTATAGCCAGAGCGAGGGTCGGACAATCATCATCTTGGAAATCACGGAGCTTAAAAGACCACGGACGTGATATAGTGGACAATCAGAGTTAATTGAAGATTGCAGACGTATAAGATGCAGTGATAAACGCTCTCACACTCTCAGGATCCTCTTAACAGCTGATGTTCATTTTCCACATCGCTACTTGTCGTTCTTATCCGCGGGAAGGGAGGAGAATATGGGATGCGATGCGGGAACTAATTTAAAGTTTGCCGCGAAAATACTGACATAACCGCGGGAAATCGGGTCACTTTGTAATTATTGTTGAAAAGTAAAACTAATTGAGTATGGTGTAAATTTGAACTCTGCCCACATGGTATTTTTCAAACTGATTATCTCATTGTCTTCGCGTACATGCTTCTTAAGTGTGTTCACTTAATCTTGTCATAAGTATATTTTATGTGTCTAAATATGTGGGTATACATAATGATTGTAAAATATCGTGTGCGTTTGTTGAGTTTACTTTTGATCTTTTTAGTTATAAATGAAATGGCACGCCTGTCTTTCACTACTAACTAACCCTTGCAGACCTTCAAAGTTGTACTAAACCAATGTAAATCTATGTAATTGTCTTGGGGAAATGCTAACGAAAAATACAGTCATTGTAAAGTGTCAACGTGCTTTAAAAGTAATCATTTGAAAAAATGCAATAAATAATACTATATGTCGTCCAGTGATCGAAAACTCTACCAAAAATATGTAATGTACAAACTTCTCTATTTTCACCTCGCGATGTAAATAAAAAATGTTGTTGGAATTTCTTCAATTTGTTTAAATTTTCTGTTTATATTTCGTTGATATTTGGTCACCAGCATGGCAACCCTTAAGACACATGTACATTTTTTTGTGCTTATTTTCAACCTATTTCAATTTATGAAAGGATTCTGCACATATACAGGAAAATATCTTTACATTAAGCATAGATTTTCCCTGCAATGCACACGAGCTGAGAAAAAATGTTTTCAAGAAACATGCTTGCCTATTAATATATAGGATAATTCTATGTCCCAAAAAAAATAACTCAACATTATTAAAAAGATTTCTGGGGGTTAAGATTGCTAAGCTAAATTCAAAGAGTATTTATTTTTAATAGAAATAGTGTGTTTATGCTATAGTAAAAACTATGGTGTGAGGATATTATTTAATTTTCATTAGTAAAGATCTGGTAATATATGCAACTATTAACAAATTTAGTGTTGTCTTCTTTAAAAAGAAAATTTAAGCTAATTTCATCGATATAGAAAAATATGGCCTATTAACCAGCAAATAGGCAAACAAAAATCTATGTAAAATTAAATATAAAACAATATTATATATTACACCAGGAAAAATAGCATTGGTGTTACGACAAACAACAAAATAATTAAGAACTAAAAGTATACTCTAAGATAAAACTGTTTACACAATGTTGAAGGTTCAAAATATTGTTTTAATTTTGTTTAGTTTTAATTTAATTTAACTTTAAAATTATAAGTTGTTTGTTCTCCCTTCTTTAAACTTCGAGGAATAATAATATTTTTTTTCGCTTGTGTGCTCCTACCCTCTACGCCTCTACCTAATGTTGCGAGACTTGTGAGCCTCGGGAAGTAACCAATTTCCTAGCTATTGGATTGGTAAAGTAGCATTGGCTTATCGCGAAAATTAACTAGAACCTACGCTATACAAATAATCAATTTCCTTGAAATATTGTTTGTTCTGAAGCAATACTAAACTGTAAATATAAAATATTAATTTAGTATAATTAGTCCATAATGTTATTTTTGATATTATAAGTATTTTCGCCTTTTGTATAAAGAAAAGTCAAACTAATTTTGTGCATGAATTTTACTTTGACTCAACTATATTCAAATATGGAAATCCGAAGAAATTGGGATGAAAAACTAACTAAACTTTAATTGATTATTTTGGGTACTATATTTAGGTTAGAGTGGAGATGTCATTCTAGTCTAACTAAGCAACAGCTATTGCCACAGTGGAGAATAATATTATTTGGACGATTTATTATACAATAATTACATAAATTTTAGAACTATCTGAATAATTTAGAGTTGAAAATCAAAGCTGTTTGGGTGTTTCCCTTGTTTCTCCACCCCTGCCAGTTCCCGCGGTGAAGGAGATAGCCGAGTAAGGGTGATGCTATGAAGTATTGCATCTTCTGCCTACATATTCATTACACTGGAATTAGTTAAACGCGCCGTTTACCCCCTGATCCGCCTGGAACACGCACTCCCCTCCATTTTATTTTCACTTTTCAACCCCTAGACAAGCCTTGTAGGTCATGAGGCTTCTTACGTATCAGTCGAAAGCATCACACTAATCGTTTACAGTTACGAAACTTGACTTGTAAAAAAAGAGTGCTCGTCCCACACATAAGTAAATAAAGTATTTTATACGCAAAAACCCTTTTCTTTTTTTAAACTCAATTTCATTGTTCCCACTCATTCATGGATATTTTTAAATTTTATGAAATCACCCAATCTTTTAGCGAATTTCCCATATAGGGAATAAGCTATTACCGTAGGTCTCATGGTAAGATCTAGACCCGGGACCGATTTACTTTTTCGTTTTGAGGTCCCCAGAGGCCAAAAACACTATCCGTTCAAATTCATATATATATATATATATATATATATATATATATATTTATATATATATTTATATTTGTGTCCGTTAGCGCGATAACTCGAGCAAAATTGATCCGATTTTGATGAAATTTGGTACAAACGTGTAAACCTACATTTATTCGAACGAGTTCGCGAACCAGCATAATCGGCCCATGGGATCAGGGGTTTATGGGGGGTTTTATGGGGTAAAAATGGGTTTTTCTCATTTTTGACCCTAAAAACTTTAAATTTCTAAATTTCTCTTTAGACCATTTTGAAGAGCTTAAAAAAACAAATAATTTAGTATATTGAAGTTTTTTTGAATGTTCATTGACTACGGAGAAAATTAAAAAAATTGTAAATTTAAAATTCCCATGTTATTCTTATGGAGAAGAAATAAACTGTTCTAGTTTGCTTGTTTATGGATATATTTTAATCAAATTTGGCAATTTGGCTTATTTCATACTAAGCTATCAATATTTCAATTAAAAAAACACACCTCAACATCTTCCCCGTAGCAGCAAACCTAACTATTCACTAAAATTAATGTTATTTAAATAGGAAATAAATCTGAAAATTTATAGGGAATATTTTAGTAGAAATCAAGCCGGGTAAATGGAAATTCGCTTAATATGCAGGTTTGCTGCGACGGGGGTATTTTTGTGTTTAAATTGAATTGAGTTTGAATTTTCTGTGCGCAAATAACATTGGTCAGTAGTTTTTCCAGTACAACAATAAATAAATAGCAGTTGCATAATCTGACAGACAGCAGAACAGACGAAAACAGGCGTCGGAACTGTCACGTGGTATCCCGCCAGATCCACCACTGCCTCCACAATCCACTTCCTTCGTCGTCGTCACTGGAAAATAATACCAGGTGATAAATATTGAATATCAAACCTTCATCATTTTAGTTTTTAAAAAACTAAACATGATGTTTTTCTGTTGATTAATGATGTTTTACCCTAGACGCAAAATACAATGCAGCATTATTCATGTGTGAAAATGTAATTTAATCACTCAACTTGTTTTTTTTCAGATTTTTGATTCAGGTGATCTCATTTATTTGTCTACAGCAGGTAGATATTGAACGTCCATTTTGGTACTGTACATTTTCGAATTCCACTTTTCTTGTGTCAAAGTTCTAACAACATTACAAGAAACTTGGCTTATTTTTTTAAGTGGTGTTTGAAATGAATTTTTACCGTATCAAATGAAATATTTCCCTCTCCAGAATTATTTTATCTGTTAATATGATAAAATAAAAGTACGGCAGACAATACTTTGATATTACATCAGCAACGATAAAGAAAAACTAAATTTTCTACACATCATTCAGGCTAAAACTGCATTCAACAATCGCTCTCAAGCTGCAAGTGTAAAAAAATGTTCTGATATTCAACAAGCAACGCGAGTGTACAGAAATGTTAAATACATTCGTGCAGAGTCTTGAACAACGATACCTTGAGTTCACCGAGGTTTTAACTGTTAACCTTCGCATTGAAATTGGATTTTTCATCGCAGAGTGCAAATCACTGCAAACAGGATTGAAGAAAGCTTCGCTTCTTTTCTTTCGTTCAAACTCTCTGCTTCTGCTAAACCCAAGACATAACATGGGAAACAACTCTGCCAAGCGAATGGAATTTACGTTGAAATATAGTATTTAGTGACGTTTCCCCGAAGATACTCAGGGCTTAAGACTCGATGCGCCCTCTTAAAAAGTGTTTGATTTTATTCTTGAAAATTGAGGGTGAGGTTGTGAAGTACAACATTCAAAGTACACATTCGTGATTCCAACAATCCTAAAGGAGAATCTTATATTTTTTTACCTGGTGCTTAAACATGGTATTCATAACTGCAAGCTTACAACAAAACAAGTCTTTACTTTGTTAAATTATTAGAGTCTTATATTAAAATTTAACATTCTCCAAGAAATATAACAAACGTCTCTCTATCTTTATGTATAGTTTGGTATTTTTATCATCAATGTCCGGGAGTGCCTTATTGCTGTTGATAATCAATTATAATTATCCACCCTTCAAGGAATTCGCTATTCCGGTTCAAGATGTGCATATTATATTATTAAATAGTACCAAACGCAAGAAAAGTTTATCAAATCCATTCAGTCAAGTAGCGTTCTAAGTATAGCTGGGCAATAATCGTGATCCTATCTGAAAGGTGGTAGTTTGTTTTTTTAGGGAGAAATGTCTTTGACGCTTTCGGAAAGGACCACAGCTGGACCAAGCTGCCTCTAGTTGGATGACCATTAGACCATTTTTATGGGATGAGTAAAAACACATGCAATGCTACAGTCATAATCTAGGTAACACGTTCGACACCTATTTATACACATATATTGTCCCGTTGGTTAACAGTGCAATTTGTAATATTACCAATGGAAAGTAGGTTAATAGTCTTGGATGACTTTTATTTATAGATAATTATGTCATGCAATATGGTTGTATTAAAGTGCCAATTATGGAAACGTTATTTTAAACACTTTTAACATTGATACAGAAAATATATGATGAAAATGAAACCAAGCAAAGTCAATTTGAAAATAAATAAAATTAATCTTCAACAACTTTGTAATTAAAACTTTCAAATAAAAAGATGCTTTATTACATTTAATTAACATTAAATGGAAAGTTCTTCAAACTGATATAATGAGAGGAAAATATCCAGACACGAATAACAAAAAAGCGTTTATACGCAAAGCATTAAGTCCACTACTGGACACTTAACACCTGTAAGTTCATTAAAATACAATATTTAAATTTGCTTTGAAAAGATCAAATTGAAATAAACAAAAGTTAAGCTTTACGATAACTTCTTGACAAAAATGTTCTTATATTTTTTAATTGGAAAAATCGGATTATGTTCATTATCCGGGTGTAATGCTTTCTTTGAGATGAAGTAGAAGTAGCCCATTATAACTGGGGCTTGGGGTTCCCGGGCTTTCTTGATAGACGGTGCTTAGACCAATTAAATTAGTTCAGTGTATAGGAAAACAATGAGAAAGACCTCAGTAGTGTGGTCCCAGTAGGATGTATGTAATTTCTTACATATCTGATAAGTAACCATCGGGAACGTAAACATTTGTGATTTTCTTCATTGATGTTTAATATATGGTTAGAGATCTTGAATTTAAGTGGGTTCAAAAGACCCTTCAGTTTTTATGTGGTGCCTGATACAGCTTAAATATGATTGACAGCCCAGCCAACAAAATCGTAGGTAGTTTTAGCAACGTCCAACGGACATCGGGAGCGTTAAAGGAACTTTTGCTACGAACGCAGACGAAGTTAACACCAACGATAATTGGATTTACTTTTCGTGACTCTTTCAAAATCGAGATAGCCCCATTTTACCCGACTAAAAAGATAAGTGAAGAGAACCCCTTCAGTAATAATGGACTTATTCAATATATGACTGGAGCAAGTATGTTTAATTATGAACATTTTGAGTAAATTCAGAGAGATCACTAGTGTTATTATTGTAAAGCTTAAGGTCATTGAGTGCGAAAAATTGGATTGTTTCCATAAACGAGGGAGGGGTTTTCTAGCTTAAGACGGGGTGTATCGACAAAAATAATAGGAGAAATCTCTACCAAAAACCAGCTCTACGTCAATACAAGAATTAAATGTATAAATATACATACATTTTATGTAATTTATTTTATAATTCACAGTTTTTCACACTTTTTGACTGCATACTAAACCGTTGTTATTTATTTTTCAGAATATCCTATGGTGATGTAAATAATAGTATATTTCGTACCTAGGGCCGAAAATGAGGTTTTGCCGGCTCGAGATAGCTTTTAAGTTCGAGACGAAGTCTCGAACTTAAATCGATCGAGAGCTGCAAAACCATTTCGGTCCGTGGTACGAACGCTATTTTTCACCACACTATACACTATTACCACTATTCACCACAATAATAATGCACACTGATAGTCAACACAACTACAACTTTAAGGTTATGTGAAGAAATAATTTGAGGAATCAGCAAAAATAAAAATAAATAGTTGCTAGGCAACGGTGACAATAACACAATTCTATAATTAATTGCAATGCTATGGATTTTGATTGTGTTTTTAAAATGCATTCATGTTTTAAGTAAGTAAGCGGACAGCTGATTTTGCGGCCCCGGCCTGTAAAAACCTGCTCGGTCCCCAAATTACAATGACAGCTGCTATGGCCAGCAAATCGTAACTTTCAGCCACCAATTAACATATGTAATACAGCAAAAAACATCATAGTGTGGTGAAAACTATTTTTCGTCATACTGCAGCAAAAACAGCCGTTTTAATGCATGCGTTGTGGGTCTAAAGTAGCATTTTTTTTCTCTAGGGGGCAAACATAATTTTTAGTCTCTAGGGAGTAAAAATCTGCGGCTGTAAACAGTAATAAATTTCGATCGTGGCAATCATATCGATCGAAATTATTTATCGATTGATTTGTTAGTTTAAGGAGCCTATTGTTGTCGATTGCTCGACATATCGATGATACTGTATCACAATCTTAACAAAACGATTGATTCACTTACTAAACAGCTGTGTTTTTTTCATTTAAAAATTAAATTGAAAACAAGTTGGAAGTCGTTTTTAAATGAAGTTTTGTAACATAGTTTGTTCAAATAATGGTGCAATATGACGAAAAATATAATAGTTCACCACACGGGCAAAAAGTGACTTTTTAATCCTCGCTCATTTCCCGACCTCGGCTTCCCCTCGATCGTAAAACTTGACCTCTGGTCAAAAAGAGTCGTTATTGGCCTTAGTGATGAAATATACTATTATGCCGTATTTGATTTCACTAAACAGTTTGATGAATTACCATGACAACCAAAATTAATTACAATCTTGTTATATAACTCTTCATATTCCAGATATTTCCAAATAAAGTAAAATAATAAGAACACTTAACTAAACACAACATTATAAGACTGTTACACTCGACGAACAAGCGAACTAATATAATAATCCCGACCATAAAACAAACCACCTTAAGCGACGTACGTGTAATAACCTAAGGACTATAACTACCCTAAGAAGTCCACCTGCCCCAAAACTGTCTAAGAGGGGCTTTGGGGAATCGATATATTGCTAAAGTGGGTAAGACGGCTCAGTATACCGGTAAACAATCATTTTTGGGGACTTACGCAATAAATAAAATGTGCTCTAAGACCTTTCCGGAACTTATAAGACTCCCTAAGTTAGTTGGGGCTCCGGTACCTTTATTTATGTCTTATTGAAGATTATCGTAGCTATGAAGACGCACCGTGGTCTTAAGACAACGATTAATAACGGGCAAAAACTTAACGGCCGCCTCTCGCTGGATAGGTTTATGGAGGCAATGTTTCATGCTTTACCTATAAATTAGAACCTCATTAAGGTGGGTTTATTGGTAAATTACCTTCTAATTGCCTTTCTGCTGGTTTTTAGAGTTATTTAGGTTATGTTTAGGGATTTATATGTGGAAAGTTAGGTCACGTTGTATCGAATATAACAGTGCCAAATGAAATTCAGGTCAAAATATTACCTAATGTATTTTGTTTTTAACACTTTTGTATAAATGTTGATGCATTCAAGATTTTTTACGCAAAGAAAATTTAGGAACTGCAATGATATAACAGAAATATTTAGAACAAATGAAAATATTTTATATTCGTTTACATTTTTGCTTAAGGTTCATATCCAATTTTACAAAAAAATGTTTCGTATTGAAGAATTATCTTGAAGCAAAAACATTTTAACATAGCGGTAGCTAAACATTACTATCAACTAGTGAAGAAGTTGGATTGTAAGTAATTTTCTAGCAATAGTTTATGCGTCTAGAACATTTTATATGCAATGATACATATTATTATTTTGTACCTAAAAAGTTCAACTATGCAAAGTACTTTTAGCAACGCGTGGTTATACTTACTTTACCCTCTCCCGATATAATGAAGCATTGACTATAGTGAAACAATCCCGCGAAATATTACCGCCATTTCCAGCTGAGAGTTGTAACAGGTGATAAAAGTGTTCATAACTTGCAATCCTTTATTACCGGGTAACCGAGGAGAAAGACTTTCTCTAAGTTTGAAAAATTGCTGAGATTTAAATACTAGGCAGAGCGCAGCGTGGTATATAGCCGTATAAATCAGCGGAAACTCGTGTTGCCGAGATAAAGACGCGGGAAATGTTTTGTTTAGAATTTATTCCCGGGTAGTTGATACTATTAGGAGATAAACTATGAAATATTATATTAATAACTCCGAGGTGTGATGGATTAAGGGTGGCTTTTTATCATAAACTTCTCTTCTCGCCTATCTCGTAATAAGATTCATGAAAAGCGCGCGAAACCGAGGGCCATATTTTATTCTCCCGCCAAAAAAGGAAAGCCACAGTGTATAAAGCTTCATACACAGACCGCGGAGATAAGCTCGCTCTCATATAATAACGATTGCTAAGTCTTCTATCATAATAACTCCGCTCTGCCGCGGTAACAATATAATTCCAAGGAGCAGTAAATCTTAACTTTTAGACGAAGGGGTTCCCCAGGATTAAAGATTAGTAATCTTAATGTTGGAGGCGGTGAGTTATAGCTTTCTAGCTTTATATTATTATTTGGGGCGCGCCTTCGCCACAACCCCCAAGACTACCACCCCCCCCCTTTCCCAACAGTCGTGTGTCTTTATGTATCTCTAGTGAAATATCTCTCTCTTACTTATAGCATCCTTTGCACATTATCAACATTCTTTCAACCCTTGTTGTACACATTGATTCACATCACTTTTTTCTTCCAAATTCTATTTTGATCTTTTTTCATGTTTCTCCAATTATTGGTTTGCATTATATATGTGTCATGAAATCAATATTGTAATCTATATTAAAATATAGTAAACATATAATCCATTTTTGAGAATTTAAAACTGAAGGAATATACTTGGAATATTATTACCTACTTATCGCCTAGAATGTTTGGGAAATTTAAGACCATCCTTAGTCGGGAATGGAAGTCCAAAACGTGTGTACGTTTCGGATGGGTGTATCTATGAACTTCCTCAAGGCAGGGCAGAAGTATTATTTGCCGTTAAAGCAGGTTCTTGGTTGTGTACACTTACCAATTTTGTTTTGTTCTTGACCCTTATTGATAATTCATAGCAATTAGTAAACTGATTATAACGAAAACTGGCAACAACTGATTCTTTTCCACTTACTGAGTGTGATCCTGCCAAAATCCGATTTTCTTCTCAAGTTTTTGGTTACAGATTTGATATAACAGAAAGTGATGCTTTTGATTTGGAATGATTGAAAAAGTTTACCGAAATTAGTGATTGATATTAATCTATTCTGTTGGTAGATCAATCAAGCTAATTACGTAAATTTGTATTCTAAAGTCCTATAGTCAGTGGTATTGCCCTAGCTGGTACGGTAAAACCTAGAACTAAAACCGACATAATTTTTCATTTTGACGTCCAGGCCACACCACTATTTGTTAAAATTGTTGTATGTCCTATACATAAATTTGTATGTGTGTGAGTCAGTGAACTCGAAAACTCCCGAGTTATTTTGGTTTGATTTTAATGAAATTTGGCTTGAAGGTGTAGGTCAGGATAAACTTGAATGAAATCTTGCTTGAACCGGCAAGATCAGATCATGGGTATTATGTTTTTTTTTTCTAATTTCCTATAGCTATTACCGTTTGTGGCACGGTAGTCCGTGAACGCGATAACTTGATTAACATTTGTCCAATTTTGATTAAGTTTGGCTTGAAGATGTAGGGCAGGATAAATTTGAATGAGTTCGCAAACCAGCATGAACAGACCACGGGAAAAAGGTTTTATGGGGGGGGGAATTAAAGGGTAAAAATGGTTTCTTCCCATTTTTTTTACCCTCAAAACATACAATTTTCTAATTTATCTCTAATTTGAAGAGCATAAAAAACAAACAATTAAGTATATTGGAGTGTATTTGTACGGGTATTGGTTATGGAGAAAAAAACTCTAGACATATAATTCCCATGTTATTCTTAAGGAGTAAGTGAACTGTTGTAATTTGCTTATTTATGGATACATTTTTATCACACCTTCAAATTTATTCATTTTATAATAAGCTATTCATATTTTATAAATAAACACACTTTACTACCCTCCCTGTAGTAGCAAACCTAGGTACTCATTAAACCTAATGTTATTTACATTTTTACTATGCGAAAATCAAATAAGGCATATGGGAATGCGCTAGTCTGCAGGTTTGCTGCGGCGGGGGTATTTTTTTCAAAAAATTGGTTTTGTAATCATCGTGTAGAGCCTAAAAACTATTTTGTATATTGGTACAATAAGGTAACACAGAAAATTCCTAAAATCTGTAAATTTTAATTTCCACGTTATTCTTATAGAGAAAATAAAAACTGTTGTAGTTTTCCTTTTTATGGATATAAGTTGGTCAAATATGGCATTTTTTATTTCATCCTATACCATCGTTTGGTAAAAAACAGTTGACTTTTCCTATGGCCACAAACCTAAGCAATGGTTAAATTTAATGTCATTTGATTGGGGAATACATTTATTGTTTAAGAAGATATTTAAGCAAAAAACCAAACAGCCAAATTGAGGTTCACTTAGTCTGCAGGGTTGTTGAGGCGGGAGTATTTATTTTCCATTTTTTACCGTAAAGGATTTTTGTTTCGAGGAATGTGTAGTTTTGAACTATGAAACGACGGAATAAAATTTTCATCAGTGTTTGTGAACTTCTGCTTTCCATTATAAACAATGAGCGAGATACACAGTGCAAAGTACTTTAAAGTGAGTGAGAACCATTTCGTCAACACGTGATTATTTAATCAGATGAAACACGCATCAAAATAAGCATCAGCTTTTAAACAATAACTTAAAAGTCTACTCATATTATACAAAATTAGTTATGTAAAAATCAAATGTAGCCTATACAAACACTGATCAAAAGAGTCGTTTCTGGCGAAGAAGACCAGCAAATTTGCTTTGGCTCACAACCAGATTATTAATGTATGATACGAATCAAACAGGAAAATAAATCTAAAAAATATAAGAATGTTCAACTTTTCTTCTACCTCGGGGAGTTTTTTAAACGTGGCTGAACTCAACGTTTTCCCGAAGAAAATCTGAAAGATTAGACCTAATTAATTGTTCGTTGAGCCTGTAATCTTCGTTGTCTTAAACACTTGTTAATGAACACAGGTAAATACATAAAGCCCTTCAGCTGAATGCAGAGATCGCAGATTAATGCGCAGCCGACGAAGAATTATCTTTCCCCCTCCGGACTCAAAGTTCGTTAAAACAACTCTAATGATTATTATCTTTTGTGACGCCACCGTTCATTTATTTAATTTACTGTTAAAGCAAAAGTGGCCAATGCCAATTCGGCTTCTGTCTTATTCAATTGTAGACGAATTAAGGTGAAAGATGTGATGTAATTTTTTTTTATCGGGGGCTTAACGTAAAGGACCAACTGTGCAGTATATTTGTTTGGCTGGTAACACGAATATTAGGAATTCTAATTTAGAAAGAAAATTGTATGGATTGTAATTATAAATAAATTACGTCACTGGCATGAAAGTAACCATGTTTTTATCAGTACACCGATTCTTTGGGCATTAAATAGGAAAACTAAGTAGTTTTTATTCTGATCAGGCTTTCGGGCTTCGCCCCAGTGGGAGTTTCCCATGTTAACCTTATGATTTTTCATTAAAATGAATTAATGAATCTCAACAGCTGTTTCAATTAAACAAGTTGGTTCTGTTCTATGATGTTCAAAAGCATTAAAGTTACAAGGGTTACCAACAGGGTGCAGCACTATTATTTTGTTATTTATGACAACAGCTAATTTGCAACCAAAAGGTGAGTGAGCGTAGCGAACGAACTTCAACCAGGACGTGATTGAGCCATGCGAATACTTATGAAGTCAAACGGGGCAAAGCCCGCGGGTACAGCTAGTTAACATATAAATGGAAATGTCTAAAAATATACAAACTAGCTGTTACGGCTATTAGCGTAGATATTCGGGCCAGTGGCGATATTTCGTTTCTGTGATAGAATCTGTGGGTTGTTCACAAAAACATAAAACCTGTTGTTGTTTTCTATGCTAAAAGATCCCCTAGCTCAAATCCCGTCAATACAAATAGATTTTTCCCTGTTATAATGCCGCGACCCTCTCGGCTAAGCATGAAGTAATGTGTAATACCATGTAGAGGGTAGCCGGAATTTTATCCCCCTGGAATTTTACCCCCTGGGCAAAGCTGACGTCACTATGACGTAGTAACCCGAGCCCTCCAAAGTTTGTTCGCAGGTAGAATTTTACCCCCGCGGATTTGGAAGTCTAATGAAAATAGCCAGAGCGTGATTAATTAGATTAGTAATAAAAACCGGAATTTTACCCCCTGTCCATATTACTAGCGTTTAGACAACTGAAGATGTACGTGCCGGATTTTTCCCCCGGATTTTTACCCCCCGTAATTTTACCCCCCGGATTTTTACCCCCTGGCTGGATATAGAAATTACTAAGAATGATTGATTTGTTGTTCTATTTTTATTTAATTGTATTCATTTTATTATTAAGTAGCCTATCTTTATTTATTTGTTTTGTAATCTCAACTAAGTAAACATAATTCGCTGTTTAATTTTGATCATACTAACCAACAGTTGGCTTCAATGATCGAATCCTGATACTCGAATCCCAAAATTAAAATTAAAAACCTGTTCGATTAGTTGATGTTACAAACAAATTAAGATAGGCTACTTAACAATAAAGCGTTAACTATTAAATTAAAACTGAATGAAGAGAATTAACCATTATCGATAATTTATATATCTGGCCAGGGAGTAGAATTTCGGGGGTAAAAATCCGGGCCGTACATTTTGAGCTGACCTCATGAAGGGGGTAAAAGTCCGGGGTTAAAATTCCGGGGGTAACATTCCGGCCCGTACACTCTATGTTTTTATTATTTTATGTGTTCTGATTAAATTCGCAACAGTGAAAATATACGTTTAATTTCGCGTTTAATCCATCGAACTGATGTCGCGAAACTGAAAAGTTCGCTACCGAAATTTTACCCCTTGGTTTGTGACGTCACGTTTGCCCAGGGGGTAAAATTCCAGGGGGATAAAAATCCGCTACCCCTTCTAAGAACAGGAAGGTGGTTGAATACAATCCTAGCACAAACTAGAGAAACATGTTTGACTGACTAAACAAAACAATCAGTCAAAAGTTATGGTGGCATAACTCTATGGCACTGATTAGCGTCTAAATGTATACAACTTTGTTGGAGTACCCCAAGGAAGAGTGTTGGGACCCATCTTATTTTTATCTGCCCCCTACACGTGTAGCCGCAAAATCCTGAGTTACGGAGCCCAAAACGTCTTCCCTCGGTGTAATAATTACCTCCAGCCTGTAAGACTCAGACAAATCTTGCTTAGTCAATAACATGAATCATGGGACGATCTCCAGCTTACTTACAGCGGAGGACTGTTTCTCAATTAGTGTTTATCTATGTTTACAGCACCGAGTAAGACTTGTCGTGAAGATTTATAAATCGAATTCAACGAGAATATGTTTTAGCGATTAATTTATCAATATAAATGTTTGGATTATTAACACGGTAAGGGTGATAAATGTGCTATTTAAATTTATTATTAAAGTTACTATTTCATTTTATTTTATGTGTTGACATATTCTTAAACTTGAATATGAGTATTATGTATTTGATATGAGAATATTTAGTGATTTGTACGATTAAGCCGTATAGAACACTTCTAGACCTTTGTCAATTTCTGGCTATTTTAATTATCATATATTAAAAGTGATACTAAAAGTTACTAAAATAGACTAAACATACATATTATGTGCCGATTGAGTAGGTGTTTGAATTTGTAGTATATTTTACTAAACTAAACTAAATACTCTAAAAATCCATATATTTGTGAACTATTTGCTTATAATTCCTATAGTATTAACTTATAACCAAAAGGCAAAGCACGCACTTTATTATCTACCTTGCAATTATGTAAGTCAGCATTGGCACATCAAACGTCATCAGCACGTACACTGAAAAAGGCGAAAGACACTGAAAACGTGAAAGAGTTTATATTATTTTTTTAAGTCAATAAAGTAACGTTACTAATTTCGTTTGCCTTGTGCCTTGCTGTATCACAAACCCCAGTGACGGTTTTAGGACCTTGTCGAGAAGGGGTACTGAGGAGTGTTTAACTCCCCAAGAGGGAAGGGGGGATCAGGGGTCCTCCTCGGCAAGATTTCGTATTTTTTTAAGGAGTTTCGTGGCTTTCATAAGCGATTTTTAACGTCTGGAACTGTGTCCAAAATTCTCCATTACGATTTTAGGACGAAATGTATGTTAAAAATGTATTGTTTCAGGGCCATATGGTGGAAGGGGCTTTCACCGATATAGCGCTCCCCTTGGGACCACCACTGTTGAGGCTGTATCACTTTATTCCGTAGTTGAAGGCTAATTTTTTCACATCACTTTTGTTCCGGGGGTCAGTAGGTAGATTTCGGGACCGGCCGAAACATCGCTTTTGTTCCACAGACATCTATCTTGTTCCGCGAGAGAGTGGGCTGTACTCTCCCTCCCACAAATCCTCTCTTTCGTCCTTCCCCAAATTCTCACTTTCATGCGGGCTTTAAAACTCGTTAAATTATCTTTTTCTCCTGAACAAAAATATCAATAATTTAAATAATAACCTAACCTTACCTAACCTAACCTAACCTATCCTATAAAAGAAAGAATTAGGCTGAGAGCGAAAGAGAGGATTTGGGGGAGAAAGAGTACAGCCCCCTCTCGCCCCCTCTTTTGCGGAAAAAGAGAGATGTCCGCGGAACAAAAGCGATGTTTCGGCCGGCTCCGAAATCTACCTGCTGACCCCCGGAACAAAAGTGATGTGAATAATAGCCTTCAACCCAGGAACAAAAGCGTCACAAGCCTGTCGAAACCTAATGTGTTTTATACAGTACAGTATTTATTATATTATAATTACTCCAAGGTAATTGAAGTAACTTTCCCCACAGTTAACGTAAAACAGATTATATTTGCAGTGTTGTTCATTTGTGTTAGTTGT
Source organism: Macrosteles quadrilineatus (assembly GCF_028750875.1). Classification (NCBI taxonomy): domain Eukaryota; kingdom Metazoa; phylum Arthropoda; class Insecta; order Hemiptera; family Cicadellidae; genus Macrosteles; species Macrosteles quadrilineatus. The sequence continues at coordinate 125,643,541 of NW_026542596.1, forward strand.
AAGTCCAACACTGGTTTGGTCTGATGTACAAACAAGGAGTTTGTAGGATGTCCGATGACAGTTTACTTACTCCCTCTCCAGCCACATATCACATCAAAGATTCCTCGGTCTCAGCTAATAAGAAGCTGGGCTACTATTGAAGGCAAACATGTGTCAAGGTAGGTATTTGTGTTTATCTTCCTAAGTATGTTTCACTGCAAAGTCACTGTACTAGAATAAGTAATAAATTGATTAAAGTTAAATAGATACTAAAGATCATTTGGCTCTTCTTTGTCATTGTTAGAATACAGTTCCTTAAGAATGACTTGAGCTTTGACTTTAAGATATAATAAAAAATAAAAAAATAGTGCAAATCCCTTAACTTATTCTTCTTTTCATGGCAGATGAGAATGAAACAGATAGATAATGAAAATAATATTTTCATACATTTTTATTTAATTGTGAAACAGTGTGATACAAAACCGTTTCCTACAGCTCTTTTAGAGTTATAATTAAAATGTTATAATAACTGAGCCACCGACTTTAGGTGAGTTGGTGGCTCTGTTGGCTGCATCACGGGCTTCGTGCCCAAGGCAGCGATGTCGTGGGTTCGAATCCTGGTCAATGCTGCAAACGTTTTATCAATAGGCTACAGTTCACCTTATTTCTGTACCGGCTCACCCCTTTCTTTGCTGGATACGTTCCACGCACAGATCTGTAGTCTATGTGGACGAGCAAATGCAAGGTTACAAGAGGCCGCCAACCTCATAAAAAAATAGTAAATCATTTAAAATTTAGCCTTAAGCCACAAAAAGCCAAACCTTGAAAAAAAAACACGATGAAAAATTAACATGCATTGAGTTTTACAGCCTGATGAAAGATTTTCCAATCTTTTCCCAATGCCAAACTCTAATTTGGCGTCGTCCTGTAATCCAGCTACTAGGAGGTCACGAATTGTGGATATTTATAGGCATGCACTGTGGATGTGATACTCCTTGGTGTGGATTAACGTCCGCACTAATGAGTACTACGACTATCCGCAGTACTACCTGATATTTAGACCAATTCGTTAATTACCAATCAAAAACGTTGTTCGGATTCCACTATAAACTGTAGGTCCCTTATTAGTTGCCATTGGCTGCCTTAGTCACTAAGACTAAGGCAAGACTACAAGATATCGCGCCACTCATCCTACACTCATCTCCATTACTTTGCAAAACCTAGATTAGCATGGTCACCATTTCATAAGAAAGTATTAAAAAAATTAATACCTACGTTTGAAATGCGTTTATAAATGTATTTGTGTATGGTCGCCATTTTAAAAGAAAGTATCAATTAATTATCAATTCAGCATAATTCAAACTGGTGTACATACCAATTAACGTATCAACGATGTATTTATGCAAGCTTCAGTTACGTACTACTCTAATGACATGCTTCTGGTTTGGCTTTTAAGACAGATATCGTAGCAAAACGAAAAATGCCCAAAAGATACACATACGAATTGTAAGATCCAATACAACCTAGCAAGGCAATACGATTACGTTCGAGATGAGATATTAGGATAAAAGAGGCAGTAAGAGGCTAAGCGAGGCCGGGGACGAAGATAAGGGGACGCTGATACGGCAAATATATGTCCGGCATATCGTCATCGTCCGGCCAATTTATTCTCGACCCATCTGCATCTTAAGAACCAATAACCTTTAGGGAAAACGATTCCAACGAGTGGATTTGCTATAAGGCAATATTTTACTTTTGAATTTCTCCGTCTATAAGATGGTTATGGATTTGTCCTCCTGTAATTCAGCTACTAGGAGGTAACGAGTTGTGGATATTTATATGCACGCACTGTGGATGCGATACTCACTGATGTGGATTAACTTCCGTACTAGTGAGTTCTACGACGATCCGCAGTATTATCCTGATAATTAGACCAATTCGTTAATTACAAGGCAAAAATGGGGTTCGGATGCCACTATAAACTGTAGGTCCCTTAGTTGGCCATTAGCTGCATGGGCTAATAAACAGCTGTGTCTAAGGAATCGACCATAGTCACTAACAAGACTACAAGATCGCCTACACCCATCTCCATTCATACTTAGCTTAAAATACCTACATTCGTATGGTCATTATTTAAAAAAAAGTATTAAAGTTGAAAGTATATCTGCGAGTTAGGTACTCAGTATCTATTGGAATTGTGCAAGTCGGGGTTAACATTTAGTGGTCAAATTTTGAGGTATAACTTAAGAGTTGCGCTGTTTGGGGGGTAAATCGGCTTATCTTTATGTTACTGTAGTTCCCAAATTTTCTTGCCTTTACGAATTATGTTGGCTATTATAAAAGTTCAGCGTCTCAGACTTCGGTGCGAACGGGACGGATTCGACTCCCTGCATTTTTCGAATATTTAGAGCTTTAAAAATTGGTTTGGACAGTTTTCACGAAGTGTCTGTGATTCCCTAATTGCAAGGCTACTGGCGTAAACATTTATAAAACTTACTGGTACATATTTTATTCAAAAATTAAATTAGGAGTTAAATTCTTTGAGACGAGAATAACTCTCCGGTGTCCTCATTCCAGATGAAGAGCTGCTCATAATCTTAGTCCGAGAGACTTGGTGTCCACCCGACCGCGATATCTCCTTGTGTTGTTCGGTTACTTTTATTTTACGAGCCACCTTTAACATCGCCCTAATTTTCTTTTGTAATGTTTTAAAATATATGCAACCCTTTCCATTATAAGTTAGTCAATATAGATGAGGAGCCCCATATGGAGATATAGATATATTTTGGAAAAGGAAAAATATGCCTTATTTATTTCTAAAAGGTGAGTTATTCCATACACCCACAATTAGGTGAAACAACGAATATTTATAGGGTTTAACACTAAAGTTTAGAGTATAATTAAATTCAATTATTTAAACAGAAGAATATTAGTTCAGTTTAGTAGGCATAAACATATTATTTTATCATTTGACAGTTATTTTATGTTAATAATCGTGTGTCAACCTTTTGTAACCAAACAAAATATTGAACGCCTCTTGATCAGCTGAACATTTATAATAGCCAAAATGATACGTAGATGCAAGACATTTTTGGAAATACAGTAACAAAATTGTATATTTCGTACCTAGGGCCGAAAATTAGGTTTTGCCGGCTCGAGATTGTTTTTAAGTTCGAGACGAAGTCGAGAACTTAAATCGATCGAGAGCTGCAAAACCATTTCGGTCCGTGGTACGAACGCTATTTTTCACCACACTATATCCTATTACCACTATTTACGACTATAATAGTCAACACAACTACAACTTTAAGGTTATGTGAAGAAATAATTTGAGGAATCAGCAAAAATAAAAATAAATAGTTGCTAGGCAACGGTGATAATAACACAATTCTATTGCAATGCTATGGATTTTGATTTTGTATTTAAAATGCATTCATGTTTTAAGTAAGTAAGCGGACAGCTGATTTTGCGGCCCCGGCCTGTAAAAACCTGCTCGGTCCCCAAATTACGATGACATGGCCAGCAAAACGTAACTTTCAGCCACCAATAATTAACGTATTTAATACAGCCAAAAACATCATAGTGTGGTGAAAAGATAATAATCTACAATATTTCTGTTTTTATTGGTTATGTTGCTTACAGAGCTGTGCAATAACGAAAAATCTAGTTCATCACACGACCCAAAAATATTTTAATTTTAATTCCCGCTAATTTTTCGACCACTGTGTCGCCTCTGTTAAACTTGAGAATAAAAGAGTCTCTGGTGATGTAACATAGGTTATTGTTATTATAGAATCTATGTAGAATCTTTAAAGACTGTATGCGCACTACAAGTGGAAATAGTAGATATAATACCAGAATATGACCCCACTTTCGGCGTTTTAGAGGCACTTTTAGGGCACTTTTTATAGGGGAAAAATGAGAAAAAAATGGAAGAGCTTTTTTTGGCCACTTTTTTTAAAGACCCAGCTCTCGACCTATACACCCCTATATAAATTTTCTACTTTTGTTAATACTAAAAATCACGTCTGGAAATGGTGAGCTTTTTTTGGCCACTTTTTTAAAGACCTGGATCTCGTCCAATACAAGCCTATATAAATGTTCAAACTCCATTAAAATTTCAAATCCACATCCATTCCCATGTATATTTTCAAAATCATGTGAGGTTTGTGCGTGAACTCGGGCATGCTCCCGGCTCATGATGTGCTCCCTTGGACATCCTTAGTGGAAATCCATGAGTTCTGGCTACTTGGGAACCCAAGCCATTTGACATACAACGAATCACCCTTTCTCCTAATTATCTTCTCTACCAAATACATGTCCTTATACTTGGTCTTTAACAACTCCTCTGTATAGAAGCCTCCCCTGATTATATTGCCATTTTCATCTTTCAAGATATAAGTCACAGGCTTTGTATTCTTAACTTCTGCTATTGTAAATAGTTCCCCTGTCCAATTTGGAGTATAACCTTTACTAAAAACATGTTTATACTTGGAAATCCTTACGCTATCACCTACCTTATATCTTGGCTTTTTAACTTGCACTACTTTAGAAGTCAACCTCTCATGCACATATTTACTATTCTTAACATTCACTTGGTTAGGCTTCATTCCTATAGATCTATGCACTTTATTATTATATTTTCGAATTAACTTTGGAAGTAAATCCAACCATTTATAACTCCCCTGAGCACTAAATTCTCTATATAACCAATTCTTTAAAGTTCTCTGAAACCTCTCCACAATTGCAGCCTTAGTTGTAGAAAATGTGTGATAGTGATTAATATTTAATTTTTTCATTAGTTTGCTAAAATATTGATTAAAAAATTCTTTTCCATTGTCAGATTGAATGTTTTTAACCCCCTTTGGTAGAATGGTTTTAATGGCTTCTGTAACCACTAACCCTGTCTTATTCTTTAGTGGAGCAGCATAAGCTTTTTTAGAAAATGTATCTATTAAAGTTAAAATATATTTATTGCCAGAATTTTCTCTAGCATAGTTTTGCATATCAACTAAATCTATTTGTATGGTTTCGTTTATACTCAATACTTTAAAAGACCTTCTAATGAAATTCTTTCTTGCAGGCTTATGAAGCTCGTATGCAATTTCATTCATTTTTTATAACATCATCCTTTCCTGTAACTCTAAATACATCACCATTAGCCCCAATCAATAGATTATCTTCCATTCTTTTAAATACATAGTTTTCTGGTATATATGGTCTATTATCTATATACTTAAATCCACTCAAAGATGTGGGGTCAGCAACTAATAAATCAGGATTATATTCCATCAAATTAAAATTTTTTTCTCCATATACAAATTTTGATCCATCGTAATGCATAGATTGTGACATTAGACAAATATCATCCAAATGTTCCCCCTCTGGTAGATTTCTTATAAATTGTTTTTTGGCATCCCAACATTTTTCTTTTTTATCAAAAGTTATAGTCTGTTCTTTTATAACACAGTCAGTGTCATCAATGGCAGGTTTAACACGTACTAACCTTTTACTATTAAAACTCCAATAGCCTGCTTCCATTTTTGGAACTTGTGAAACATTCACAGCATCTTTACTATCTGTACCTTCCATCAAATTACTAATTTTCTGTTTCTTTGCATTCCAAACACCATTCTCTGATTCTAAAAATTCATAATTATTATCGTCTTGTACAAATTTACCATCTTCTTTTCGTATTAAAGTCTGTTGTAAAGTGGGCACATCATCTAAACTTTCACCCTTTTCTACATTAGTAATTTTCCGTTTCTTAGCATTCCAAATACCATTCTCTGATTCTAAAAATTCATAATTATTATTGTCTTGTACAAATGTACCACCATCTGTTCGTATTAAAGTCTGTTGTAAAGTGGGCACATCATCTAAACTTTCACCCTTTTCCACATTAGTAATTTTCTGTTTTTTAGCATTCCAATTTTTATTCTTAGATTCTAAAAACTCATATTTAGTTCTACCTTGTAAGAAGACATCACCTTTTCTAGTTAATGTCTGTCCCAAAGTTGATACATCATCTACAAACTCCCCATCTTTAACGTTACCAATTTTACGGTTTAAACCATTCCAACTATCGTCTTGTAAATTTAAAGTAGGTTCACTACTAGCCCTGGGTTCTGCAGGCTTATTATATGGATTATATAAACGATAAAATTTATCTATAAACATATTTTTATTTAGTAAATAATTCCACTTTCTCTCAATTCCTCAATAATGGAATCTATTTCATTATCCACTCCTGAGTTACCGGCTTGGCGACTTAGCCAAAGAAGTCTTAACCTATCTACAAGCTCATTAGGATCATCCCAATAAATATAGTCTATTTTATTACCAGTCACTTGTCTCAAACCTTCACCAACAGACTTAAATAGAGGTTTAATTATATTAAGATATTTAGTATGTCTATTACTTGAAATTGGTGCACCATCTTTGTAACTCTTTAAATGTCCATTTGTAGCTTCCAAAATTTCTTTATAATTTTGCAAATCAGCCGGAGTATAATCCTCAGGTTCTTTTAAAGTTAACAATTGCCACAAACCTTTTGTCCCCTTGTAGGTTTTATTTGCAATTGTAACATCATCATTGGCAATGTCAACTTCCTTATTTCCAATAAAACATTTATTTGCTTCTCGTCTAATACCATATGTAGTGTCTGTCATACTACTTTTACTGAGGTAATTTCCTAAATAGTCTGATGCTAAAAGACCAAAATCTAATTTCTGTGGGGTGGATTGCTGTAATGGTTGTAATCTTGGTATTATTGGTATTCTAGATGGAGTCATTGGGAGAATCTCCATTCGAGGCCTCTCTGTTTTGGCGATTTTTTTTAATTCTTGTAATGGCTCTATTAAAGGTTGGAATGTTTGAAACCTCTCTTCAGCCTCTAGAAACTTGCCACGTTTTAAAGCTCTATATTTCTCTCGTATTTGATTTGCAGAGTCAACCAATTCTTGTTGAATGTTTTTCATCTTTTATTTACATTTTATTTATCTCATTTGACAAAGGATTGTACTCAAACACTTTATCATGTATTATTAAACAATATGCAGATGTATTTGCTGGTACATTTTCTGCAGTTTCAATCTCTAATTTAATATCAACAATTCCTTCCTTCACTGTTTCGTTCTGTCTAGAACAGTCTATTACAATTAGTGGATATTTCTTCATAAACTCAGCCCTACTAATCATAGGATCTGGGATAGTATTATAGTAAGTCTCTCTAAACCTCATAAACATCTCATAAGCTTTAGAGACATCTCCATTTTCAAAGTCGAGATTTAAATCACTATAAGGATAATATTCAGAGTTTAGAAATACTTTGAGATTTTTTAACTTACAGTGATCAAATTCATCAGTTCTTTTTCGTGCACTATTATCCCTAGCTGTTTGGAAACCAAATATAATATACCTAGGCTTCTCCAAACTTGAAGATGTCTTTACTGACCATGTATGTCTTGTAGTATTGGGATATGATGGAAGTTCATGCAACTCTAAGCTTCTAAATGCAATTTGCAAATTTTTATTTTGCAATAACATCTTTTGTAATTGTAACTTCTCCCCATCTGATGGTATTACATGTGGCATCACCCATTGAATTGAGTTAAGTATAATTTTGGGAATTGCATCAGCAGTACCACTGGCTGGAGCACTAGTGGTTGTTAATATACAATTCAAATCATTTTTGGATCTTTTCAACACCAATTCTTGTTTGACATTTACTAATACCTTATTAAAATCCTCAAATACACCCATTAACAGTTCTAATGGCAAACAAGTACTAAACTTGCCACTTTTATGGAACTCTTTTAAATTCGTGTCAGAATCAAATGCCACATTTGACAATTTAGTTGTTTTATTGTAAGAGCTCAATATTTTCATAAGACTAGAAATTCCTGGGTTTCTTACAATGTCTATTTCTTTACCTGCGACTTCATATCTAATTTCATCAAATAAGAATGCAAATGCATTATTTATAAAATGACCTTTATCATGATTTTCAATTTCTCCCTTAATATACAGATAACTCCTACACGGGAGAGTTAGCAAATCTTGATTATTAATACATATTCGAATTTCATCGGAATTATTTATTGCCAAAGTGTTGTAGGGAACATAGGAGTGATTTGTAATTTTAACCACACTATCGTCGAATTGGGATTTCCCTGTAACGTCTAGAAAATCTTCCATTTTTATTAATAGAAAATTTTAACTTTAGTCCTATTGATCGTAGGAACCTAGCATTTTGTACACTTATAGATAAATTCTTATAAATTCTCATATCTTTTTTATATGACAAGTAATTGTAGTTTCTTCTCCATTAAAGTCAATTGCCTTGTCATGCTGATCGGCAAATGTAATACTGACAACATCTAAACTTCTCTTATTTACAGGAAAATATATAATATTTCTTGGAACTTCAATAATTTTGTAGCCAGGAGGAGCTTCTGGATAAAAGCTATGTATGGTGTGTGATTTGTTTCCATTTAAATAGGACCCGTTTGCAATATTACATTTTACTCTAATCACATTTACATTATTAATGTTTATTTTATTTGTAGATTCAAACTGTACACCAGGAGTAGAAACACCTTTAAATCCCAATAAAACAGACCCTAAACATGGTTTTGTAAAATCAAACACGTGGCTAGAAAGTAATGTCGCTTTCATAGTTTTATTATTAGCTGTAAGGAAAAAGTCTGGGATTTGCTTTTGAATTTCCTTTGCAAGCTCAACCACCTCATATGTTCCTTCAGAAATTTCTATTGTAACTGGAGCTTTGTGGTCATAATAGAAAACATCATCACCTTCTCCAATGGTTAATTTGTTGCCTTTAAGTTTATTTAATTTTGGAATAAGCCCTTTGAATAAAAGTTTGACTTTAGTATTAATTAATGCTTCTCCATTTTTATGTATTATAACTTTAAGTTTACCATCTAATAACTGGTTTAAATCATCAACTAAGATCTCTCCCTTTGGTAATGTTTTTTTCTCTACTTTGTAATATGTTAAAGTATTTAGAGGTTTTTTCACATTAAATATAGAATTATAACTTTGAAAATCAACTAATCCAATTACATAATCATCATTTAATTCTATGGGAGGAAAGAACACTGACTTTAGCTCTGGCTCTGTACCCGAAAATGTTATTGTAAATGAATCCATTTTTATAAACAAAAATTTTTTATGAATGATAAACATAAAATTCCACAAATAGAACTATTTAAATCTTGTATTTGATCGGTTGTATAGAATATTTTATGTCCCTCAAAATATTTAATTACTTCTTTTGGAGGTTGGATTCCAAATGGGTCAAAATAAATTACAATATCTTTATTTTTACGATATGCTGTCCAATGTGTGCCAGATGAACTGTCTAAATTAACTATTCCGCACTCTTTTACTTTTGGTGTTAGATTTTTTAGCTCGTTTTTTAGGTACACCCCCCGGAAGTGAGGCACGTCTTTTGCGGCCTCTAACAGCTGGTAGTTGTCCATCTTTTTTATTAAATTTTAATCCCATTCCCATTTTTGCTTTTGCCTTCATCAAATTTGTCACCGCATAAGCTGCAGCTCTTTCAGCAAGATTTGCGTCATTCGCCGTTACTCTAGTCCAAGCTAAGTCTGCTAATCTCATGTCTGCTTTGTTCCGAGCAGCGGTATCGGGATTATTCATGTAGAATATGTCATGCTCTTTACAATAAGAGTCTAACTTATTTTTTGGAGGTACATTTTTGGCTAGATTTTGACGTATATTCGTTCCAGGTCCACAGTACCGATATGATGGTATGTGAAGTGGAAATGGAAGATTATTTATAAGAGTATTCAATAGCCCTCGACCCCTGTAAGGCTTTAAGAATAAACCTTTGCCTTTTTTACATGTTTTCTTATTATCATTTTTCACCATTTTTATTATATAAAAAATGTCTTTTATTCAACAAAAACATAAATTTAAAATAGTACATACTAAGGAAAATATACCAAAGAAGTTGGGTCTATTTCCTACCAATATTCGATGTGTTATTTGTGGTCCAAGTGGAAGTGGGAAGACGGTTGTAATTTACAATTTAATTGTAAGAAAGGAAGGATTAAAATTTACAAACTTATATTTAATATCTAAATCTTTAGAACAAGAAAAATATAAAAAAATAATTGAAATATTTAGTTTGTGTGACGAAGTGAAATTACACACGTGTACTGACTGTGAAATCACACCAAATGATGTAAAATCACAGTCAGTTGTTGTATTTGATGACATAAATAGTCAAAATATTACACAATTTTTTTCAATGGGTCGACATAAAAATATTAACTGTTTTTACTTGTGTCAATCTTACAGCAAAGTACACAAACATTTACGTGATAATGTAAATTTCCTAATATTATTTAAACAAGATGATTTAAATTTAAAACATGTATATAACAATCATGTTGGTAATGACTTTTCATTTAACCAATTTAGAAATCTCTGCCACCAATGCTGGGATAAAACTAAATATGGCTTTTTTGTAATAGACAAAGAAAGGTCAAAGAATAATGGCAAATATAGATTTATGTTTGATCAATTTTATAGTGACCAAGCGCAAGCGTATTGATGCCATCTTCTAGAATAAACCTCTTGTCATCGTCAAATGATAGTACTTTCTTGTTCATGGTTAAGGTTTGAAGATGATGATTTGTAGATTTAATTCTTGTCACATTCTCATAGTAATCTTGCCCAGTTGCAAGACAGTTCAAATAATGTTGATGTCTAAGGAGATGTTTAACTGTAGCACCATCAGCTCCTTTAGCTTTCTTCACCTCTAAAGCTTGCTTGTCTTCTTCATATAACCATTTTAGAGGAATATAAGAATATAACTTTGGTCTTAAACCACAATATTCATACATAATATGACCATCTAATTCGTCTTTGAACTTGCCTGTGACTTTTTTATTTTTATCAGAGTATAAGAAATGGTCTTTACTATATCCAGAGGTATCAAAATAGTGCAAGTCACTTTCTATTTCCTTGTAAAAGTCCTCTGTAACTATAGAATACATTAAAGAATCTGTATCAGTCATAAGAAATCTTTTGTTCTTAAATTTTGACATATAATTATAGTGGAAATCATACATTATTACTTTACTAATATCCAAAATGGTCATTCCCAAATATATCGGCTTATTAAACTTTACAACTAATTTATTTAAATGTATAGCATGTAAATTGTTATCGAACTTTTTGCTACAGTCAAACCTTGGATTAGTGACATATTTTGTTAATAGTGACTCATCCTTGAGATATATATCACGAAACTTGCGTTGGTTCATAATTGTTCGACCAAAGAGACTATTATTTAACAATTTGTAAAAGTCTTTTTCAAAATCATTTTTAGCACATTTGCGTTTTTCAATATTAAAATTAATATAGGGTGCAAGCCATTTTGATTGTCTAAATTTTAAAATTCTATAGTATTTTGTAGCAACCAAACCTAATTCCTCATATTTTTGTAATGCTTTATAATGTAAAATATATTTAGTTTTGTCATTTAAATTAGGTATTAATTTGCCATTCATTTTCTCAGGTGCTAATGGATAGTCATTATGTAAATCATGTAAGCTTTTATCGTATTTTAAATCAACTTCTAAGATATATCCAAACTCATCATTTTGATTGTTTTTGTAGTCTATCTCATTCGTCCAACGAAATCCATCCACGGGTAGTGTCTCACACATAGCTGTGGAGTATAGCGAGTTACAATCTAAATATATTAAATACACACTTTCTTGATTGGGATCATAATGTTTGCCCATATATCTATTATTGGCTTTAGCGTAACGTGTAGAAATCATACTGACTCCTCCTCTGATTGCACTTTCTATGAACAAATGCATGTCAATATCTTGAAATAATTGTAATTTTATACCAGTCATTCTAAGACAAGCTTCCCATGTTAGTCCTGGAAGTGAATACATATGTACGGGGTCAAGTTTGTAATCCTTTAAACACAGGTCTCTAAATGTCTCAAACACATCAGCCAGTAGCAATACATCTGTTTTAAGATATAAATCATGATATTCTTGTAAATTATGTATATTAAAATGGGTCCAGACATTTTTAGCATGTTCATATTCGATGGGAGAGATATGTTCTTTAGTTAAAGTACTGTAAAATTTTTCAATTGGAGGTAGAGACTCTGCAAACTTATCTGGTCCTGTCATATATTCATAGGGAAATACGCCTTTGCGTTGTAGTAGTGGATTGTCTATGAATCTAAATGTATTTAAATTGGAAGCTAATTTGTATAATGGAAGGGACAGAAAGTTATAGGAATCTAAAAATACTAAATCATCAACAGAGAATGAAATGTACTTTTCCATATCTTTGGCTATGCAATTTAATTTACGATTAAACTTTCCCAAGTGTTGCATAATTAAATGTCCATCGTAATTTTTTAAGTTATGAAAGAATACTGGTATTTTCTTTGTTACTTTATAGTTTAAATTGCAATCATTGTGGGCAGCTCCACGGTATTGGCCATTTGAATGACAATGTTCCCGTACCCTATCAAAATATAGAGGCTTTTCACAAATATGACAATGTGTTGAGTTTTGGAAAGATGCCTCTTGCTCAGGAGTCATTACAAGGGGGATATATATTGCCATTTGATTTTTAATGAAGTCATAAGTCTCAAACAACCTTTCGAAAAACACATCCATAACATTTTCGCCACTATATAACTCTTCAGAAATAATCTTAGAATCTTTTACTACGACAAATGCAAATCCAGATGGAGTATGGTTGTTAGAGTTTATAAAGCACTCAAAATCAGCATAAATTACAAATGGGGCTTTAAGTTGATATTTATAATTTTTAAATTGTAATGTATCTTGTTTAGACATTTCCACTCGTTGGACATCAAAGTTTTTACAATATGTTATATGACACTCCAATTTATCTTTGGTGTAAAAATGTTGTAAACAAAACTTGCAAAAATGCTTTTTACTGTTATCTTTTGTTGACCGTAGCATTAACCTATTAAAATCACGAATTAAACAGTAATGTGATTTACGACCTTGTTGTAATAATAATAGATCTATATGAGTGTTACTATTCAGTTTGGTTCTTCTTAATGGATATATAAATTTTTGGTCTTCAACTCCAAATATATTAACACTTATATTATTCTTTCTTTCAAATTGATCTATGTCAGATATTTTTACGGGATATTTTATATTTGTCATGTTCAACTTACCTACGTAGGGTGCATAGTTAGAGACTCTATTAGCATGTTTAGCATTCCTTGGATGTAAAGCTGCTAAAATTGACCAAAGGAAGCATTTATTATCAACATTCTTTATATTTAAAACTGCTTTTGTCAATTTAATACTTTTTGGTGTGGGAATGTATGACTTTGGAGTTAGGGGCTTATACTTGTAAACGTGCAACTGCCAATATTTAGTATGGTCATAAATCCATCCACTGCCTTCGGCTTGATATTTGTGTATGGAAGCGTCAATCTTTAAAAGGGCATTTTCAATTTGAGGCTTTAAATCTCTCTTCTCAATGGTTAAGGTAGTAAGGCTTCTAAAATCTGCAATACATTCTTTCTCATTAACTAATTTTCCATTTTGATCTATTGTATATTTTATAAATTTGATTCTCCTTACTAAAGTCCATTTTATTGGTAGAGGACAAGACTGAAGAGTACTTTTAAGTTCAGTTTTAATCGATTCACCAACAAATTTAATCATTGTATATGGACATTTGTTACAAGAATTTACATGTCTTTTAAAATGACCAACAACATTTCTTTTACAGAAATTACAAGTCTTATGAGTTTGTAATATATGAGATTTTAGAGCCATGTTATTATCACAGATTATATCACAAACTTTGCACAGTTTCACCTTCATTTTATGTATTACCTTGTAGTGGCGAATCAGGTTGCTTTTTTTGGAGAGCGATGCAAAACAATGTTGACATGTAGTCTTCATTTTTATATATGTAATTAAAAAATAGGTTGGAATCTTCTATATAGTAGAAATTACATTTTGACAATTTCAATTAATGAGAAATAATAATTTGAATTAGAATTTTATATTTTAATATTCAAAACAATTTCATACAATAAGATTTAGCAATTGTAATTTTCTAAATCAAAACTAAATCCAAAAACTTAAATAAAAAATACTTTTTAGCAATTCAGATTGCTGAGTCTACATATATACAGAGTGAGTGTTACCTATTTTAAAGGAGACTTGACAAAATTATATAGTGAATATAATTCGGCTAAGTTTTTAAATAATAACTTGTACACACTTTTGACTCAAAGTCCCCCGGTGCATAAAATTTGGCTAAGTTTTTAAATAATAACTTGTGCACACTTTTGACTCAAAGTCCCCCCCCCGTGAGTGAATTTGGCTAAGTTTTTAAATAATAACTTGTACACACTTTTAACTCAAAGTCCCCCGGTGCATGAAGTTTGGCTAAGTTTTTAAATAATAACTTGTGCACACTTTTGACTCACTTAAAAATAGTAATAACAAAATAAGTTATTTTTTTGGATAGAGAAGCAGCACACAGTTGACATGTAACTAAAAAAACAATTGGTGGAAATTACATTTTAGACAATTTCAATTAATGGGAAATAATAATTTAAATCAGAATTTTAAATTTTAATATTCAAAACAATTTCATACAATAAAATTTGGCAATTGCAATTTTTTAAATCAAAACTAAATCCAAAATCTTAAGTAAAAATACTTTTTAGCAATTCAGAATGCTGAGTCTACATATATACAGAGTGAGTGTTAGTTATAGAGAAGACTATGTTACCTATGTTAAAAGGAACTCGACAAAATTATATAGTGAGTATAATTCGGCTAAGTTTTTAAATAATAACTTGTGCAAACTTTTGACTCAAAGTCATGAGTGAATTTGGCTAAGTTTTTTAAAATAGACTTATATACATTTTAAGTTCCTTAGTGACTGTTCAAAATACTCTAAGTGTTTAAAAATAGACTTATATACATTTTTTACAAGTTCCTTAGTGACTCAATTCGGCTAAGTTTTTAAAAATGGACTCGGGAAATTAGCTACACTCCTAAGTTAAAAGAAATACAGAGTACGAGTACAAGCATCAATTACGTCACCAATTGATCCCATGACCCGACACGCGACAACATATTACAATAGTCTAGCTTAGATGTCAAAGACTTACCAAAACAAGAAGATCCAGGTGGAAGAGTGAGTGATGATTCCATAGAATGCCCCCCTTATATACCACAAAATTGTCTAAATTAATTTAGAACTTAACAATGGAAATTGAACAAACTGAAATTGAACAATTGAATAATTGAGGTCAATCAATCAAACATATTTGGTAATTGTCTAAACCTGCCCCAGACAGACTGGCACCAGACAGACAGAGAATGTTGACAATTGGTTTTGATTGGGGTCATTAGGTTACACTCACAGTCATTTATTTGAGTCAGGCATAGTTTACACATAGCCATAAGCGTGCCCGAGTTCGCGCACAAACCTCACATGATTTTGAAAATATACATGGGAATGGATGTGGATTTGAAATTTTAATGGAGTTTGAACATTTATATAGGCTTGTATTGGACGAGATCCAGGTCTTTAAAAAAGTGGCCATAAAAAGCTCACCATTTCCAGACGTGATTTTTAGTATTAACAAAAGTAGAAAATTTATATAGGGGTGTATAGGTCGAGAGCTGGGTCTTTAAAAAAAGTGGCCAAAAAAAGCTCTTCCATTTTTTTCTCATTTTTCCCCTATAAAAAGTGCCCTAAAAGTGCCTCTAAAACGCCGAAAGTGGGGTCATATTCTGGTATTATATCTACTGGAAATGACAAAATGTCCTGACTGCAAGTCATCTCTGAATCATCCAATAACGCTGATTGGCTCGTGATGAAGACAAGCTGAATGTAAGAAGGCAAACAGAGACCAGACGTCGTGAGGGAGGTTTGCTTAGTGATCAAAGTCGTGGAGGGTTTGCGGGTTTCTGGCCAATTTGACTCTGACCAATTAGCGGCTGCAGTCCAAGGAGCTTTCATTGAAAGAAGCGATCAGGGACAAGTCAAACATGGGAGACAAACAGTCAAACACTGAGATACAACATTGGTCCAGGCTGAACACGTGTTTGATCAATTAACTTGGAGTTCCACAACCAACTTTCAAAGAAAGGTAAGAAGTATACATTTTGATGTTGCGTTTATTTCATAGTGGGTTTAAAAGTATGTTAACGATGAAATATATTTTCGTAAGCTAAGGGAAAGGTTTCTCATCTATATTAAACATTTATTTTTATCAAGGGGGGGGGGGTGAACTCTTCAACTTATAAATGAGAGAAAACGCAACGAATCGTAAAAACAAAAAAATAACACAACACAAATGGTACGAACAATTACAATTATTGATTCAACAGATAAAATGAGGATGTAATAAAAGTTATATCAATTTAGGGAATAAACTAAGATCATTTTAAATATTGTTTCAATATGTAAGATGTGACTTACGTAACAACGGTTTAGTATTGTAGTTCAGTGTTAAGATATCCTGATCTTAGTTTAACTTTTAACCCCAATAGATAAAAGAGTGTATGAAAATGAATTTTGAATATGCTAGTTATTAATTTTCTAGTTTTTATTAAGATGACATAATTGAGGTAGGTATACAACTCTACAGGGTATAGATTTACAATATAAATATTTCAAATATTCTAAATCAGCAGTTACAGTATATTCATCTAAAAAGAATTGTCTTAAACATGTAAATAAAATAGAAAAATGCTCAATTTGCTTACAAGTTCTTGTTGTTTTTATTCTTTAATCTTCATGCTAAAACGCTCAACATCGCCATTTAACGGTGATATGATCCACAAAATTGTGATATAAGGTAAGTGATCCATATTTACAGGATTTTCTCCCGGGGAGTGATACAGGGGACCGCCTTGGGTCCTAACTTATTTTTATCGTCCACAAACACGTGTAGTAGCGCCTAATCCTGAGTTACGGACATTAAAATGAGCTTTTCCTTACACTTACAGAGTTTATCGCCTCGGAAAAGCTGAATTTAATATACTCACTGAAAATTGGATACATTTTATTATTTTTTGAGTTATACTGTAAGGATTTAAAAATTGAAGAATATGAAACACTATTCCCAACTTGTTCATACTAAGGTAACATGTTTATAATAGTATCAAAATATCTTGAAATATCTCCCCTGCGTCCATGTGCATATTTAAACTTATATCTACAGAACTAATACAAAAGCAGAAGATACCACGGTCCCAGTATTTACACAATGACAGACATTTTGTTCTACCGGGAAATTCTCTACAATCTATGTTACTTTTGTGAAAGGAGTTTCCCCACCAATATCAAATAAGAGGGTCCACCCAGTCCGCTAAGGCTCTTACCAAGACGTCGCCTCCCTTTCAACAGCTGATAATTAACCTAATCAGCTGGACATTTAATGGCGAGGTAAGGCACTTAGCGCCTTTGATCGTTATAAACCACAGTCTTGTGTTGTGGTGTCTTAGACGGACTCCTTGGCATTGAGAAGTTCCCAGAAGGCCATCAGTGACTTGTTAGAGGACTTTGACTCTTTGAGGTGTTGGAGGTCTTTGGTTGAACATGTACTGACTGGCCAATCATCATTGGTATAGAGAACGACCGGATTGCAATTACCGGAATAATTATGTGGAGATCAAGGTATTTGATGAATAGTAGTCACCTTCATTCAGGTGGGAGATTAAAAGCAGTTTTAGATTGAGTATTATCATTGTTGAATTGTGTATTTTTCTGTAACTACCTTGACTAAAAGACCTTTAATTGACAGTTAATAGTTCACGAGTAAGATAATGTTCATTTCAAAAGGGCTACCTCTTTTCTTATAAAGACCTTTGAGACAAGATTCTTAATTTGGGTTCTTGAGTTGGGCCTTGTCTATCTAGTTGTTTTGATGTCTATCGTCTATCAAAATAAAGATAAATACAAAAATAGATAATAGATAACTTTAAACAATCAAATCAGACTTTTAAGAATCCAACTTTGCATTTCACTGGTTTTTGATAATGAAGTATAATAAGCCAACTTACTTTAAAATATGAAGTCAAACGAAAAGGTACAAAAAATGTCAAACGAAACTGGCATTTGCCATGTAACCCAAGTAGCAAAAACCGTTGGCAAATCGTTGGCCCAACGTTTCTGTAGATCGTTGGCCAACGGTATGTTTTGGCACTCAGTCTTACGGCTGGCCAACCAACCAATTTTTGCGGAAGGGCCAACCATCCCATTGGGCATAAACATAAAAAACACAAAATAATAAAGATTTTGTATGCAAAGCATTATTATGAGTTGAGTAAATTGATTAAATAGTTCATAAAAACTTATTTTGAAAATAAAACGAAATAAAATTTTTTGCCCGGGACGGGTTTTGTACCCGGTACCTTCGACATGTGAGCCTCACACCTTATCTCTGAGCTAACTGTGCTTGTTGATTATGGGTGTTTTCAAGGGGGGTAGGTTGGTTCCGCATTTGCTACCTACACTAATCCGGGTCCCGTAGGGTGGGTTATAATCTGGTAGGTCAGTTCCGCATTTGACGGCTTCAACAATAGATCTCTTGAAATTGTAAAGATCAGTGAAGCGTACAAAAATGCCAGTCAACCGAAATAATCCATAAAAATAAGCAAGTTCTGAATGAGTTAAAGTTGAAGTAGCATGTTCCAGTTGTAACGATTTCTCTAGTTTTTTACCATAGCTGATGCAGATATTTCTTTCACCGATCCCAATCTTAAAGGGCGAAGATTATTATTGATTATTATTATATTGAAGATTATTATCCCAATCATTATTGCGAAGCCGCAATCTTAAAACTAAAAAAATCACATTACACCAGCTGCTGCTTAAATACGCTTATGTTACAAAATGCTAATAGCTCAGTTGGTAAACTAAACCTGTCACAGGAAAAACTTTAAACTTTGTAAGCATCTTATAACAAATTAAAAATATAAAACAAAACTAGTGTACCTGTTGCTCGAAATCGAGCAGTTGTCTAGTACCGGCACTACAGAAGCTATAAGTCTAGTAGTCATAATTTTCTATGAGTTTAAAAGACCCTATTAAAAGCGTATGCAACTAATGGAAATACATACGCATAGATACGCATGGATAATAACAGTTATAATAAACACGTCTTGTAAATACTGACAACAAACTAAATATGTTCTCTGCTGTATTCCCTGTAGTAAACAATGCGGTGTAATATTTCTAGGAATTCCCAAAAAAATATTTCCTAAAATATGGGAATCGGGGGAAGAGAGTATTTGTAGTACGCGAGGATGGTATGTGGCTGCAATCACTTGGAGAATTCAAGCATCTAGACCGCGTGCTATTCTGTGTGTTCATAGATTTTTTACATAACTATTATCACAACTAATCATAGTGTGTACGGTATCTGTGCAGTATTATTACTAAATAGTCAAATCAGTATTATTACTAAGATCAATTTTGTTAACATTTATGAAACAGGTAATTTTCTTACATCCTAAACATAAAATATGTAGAGTTTGTATCATAAATATTCCGAATTTCGAATCGGATACAAGCGTATCCAATCTTTGGATATTTAACTTAAATTTGTTCAATATTCATTCTACGTCGCCTTTTAGTGAGGCTAATTACCCTTGTCTAATGGAGTGTAACCCACCTTTGTCAATATAAATGCGGAAATAACCTACCTACTTAAGGGGCCCACCAGATTCAAATGCGGAACGAACCTACCCATTTATGGCCCTAGGGTCATTATCTGCGGAACTAACCTACCACCTTTTCAAGTGGTCAAAGAGTAGGTGACAGGTGCCATGGTCACAATTAATATTTTAAATATTTTTGATGCTACAGTATGACATGATTCTGTTTATCTGTTTAGGCCTCAAGTAGTTGAATTGTTTTTCTGGTAGTTGGAGAGGATACTAGTATTTGAATGTAGATTATTTAATTACCATTAGATTAGTAGGCTACTGTTATAATTGATTGTTATATAATTAATTAATCTTTTCTCTGTAACTATTTAAAACTTGCTTAAATAAGTTAAAGAATATTAAAAAAAAAATAATTATAATAATTAATATATGTTAAGCAGGTGTTCCCCACTGTATCTAGTATCACAACATCATCTGACTACATTCATTATTGATCCAATTTTTTACAATATCTGTCTTATATTCTGCTGCCATAACATTTATGTACTTTTAAATGCCTAAATCAATTTGTTAAAATTCGTTTTAGAATGTTTTATACTTAAACCCAACGAAGGCCCAACGATTCTTTCCTTTGTAGGGCAAACGAATACCAGTTTCCGTTGGGCCAACGTTGGCAAATCGTTAAAATTTCAGCCAACCATTTCCCAACCGTGCCGACCATTTCCCAACGTTGGGCCAACGATGTGTGCTACTTGGGAAATCTGGTCAAAATTCAAAATTTCAAAATTTTTTCAAAAGTCAAAATTTCACAAAAAGCTTATCTTAATAATTTATAAATACATTTGTATTGTTAAGACTCTCAATGCATATTCAATATAAATTAATACTCAGCAAGAATAAAGACTAAAACAAATACAGCAATCTGACACATCATTTCTCTCACTAGCTTGTCAACACCACTTATTATGAACAAGGAGTGGGGGTAACCATGATATTTTTTGGGTAACATAACAAAAGTTGTAATAACTTTTGAACCGTATTGTTTACAGTATTGGAGATTGTACCATTTTGTGTAGGGCTACAATGATGATAAAATACAAAATTTTATTCAAAGTAGTTTGAGTCGTTTTTGAAAAAATCCAATTTTTACCTTTATTTTATGGGTTTTTATGGGCAAATCGCTATTAAAAATCAAAGCTTTAAAAAAGAAAAATACCCTGGAGAAATCTTGGGTTAATACACTTATACAAAATTTCATGGAAATTGGACCAAAGGTGTACCCTGTATGTCAGGTCTGTACACGTCCACAATCACACACACTTCACTTCGAAAACAATTTATACGTCCAAACCGGGGCTATCGTCCAAACAGGATACATCCCCACCCAAAACTTAAACTAGAAAATTTTGACGAAAAATTACTTCTCCATATACCATGTATAGTGGGAGAAAGTAAAAAGGTATGCTCTTGCTCAAAATAACATATGTTAAGTACATTAAATAAATGGTACCAAATTATCAAATTTTGATATAATGCGCGGCCTTCATTAAGCGTAGTTTTAAGAAATAAAATTATACAGAAACGCACTCTAAAGAACAGAAACACAATTTAGAACTGTCTCTTGAGCTTATCCGCAAGGGACCCATAAGCAAAAGCACAGACAAGAAAAACAAAACAACTTTTATTTCCTTAGGCCCCCTTCACACTGGGCCACCATGGTGGTGACACCGGTGGCGACACCATGGTGGCTACGTTACATTAGCATTGATTTAAATGGGACATCTTCACACTGAGCTTTGGTGGCGCGTCTGGCCGCGCGACCAGAAATGCGGTGGCTCGGGGTTGCGATTTTCAGAGACACCAGTCTGGTGGCGCCACCACGTCGTACCATGGTTTCTTATCGGACTGTTCACATTGGAGCGACTGGCAGCGCCACCAGTCACTACCAGCGGGCATTACTCAGTATACTAGTTTACTAATCTTTTGAAGTTGTTAAGGTAATAAATATGGGGAAACGATTTTATTGATATAACAAAATGTATAGGTATTTCATTTACATCTTTTCGTCATTGCAATGTATACATTGAGTCAAGGTATTACAGTGTTATTAATAAATGGTATATTAACTATGTTTTTATTTAATTTTCCTCAACGTTAGTAGCAGTTTCTCTTCTGGAGATATTTTATCTTTCAGACGTCCCAGAAGCTCATAAAAACTTAAAACGCTCATTCTTGGGTAAGTATAGTAATTGTGAAACGTGTCAGGGTTATTTCTAAATTTTAAGGTCTTGGTAGTGAATTAAAAAAGTCTCTCTGGTACTTATATCTCATAAAAACGGATGAACAAAAAACATACGTTTTTTTCTTATGTTTTCACAATTTAAAAAAAAATATATACGCTAAGCACCTGCCTCTTCGACGTCCAACTGTGAGCTTTGTGGCTGCAGCTGCACTGGTGGCTGAGCTGGTGGTCCATGCACATTTTGACCGGCCACCAGTGTCGCCACCGGTGTCGCCACCATGGTGGCCCAGTGTGAAGAGGCCTAGTCAATGGCAAAAAACTTCCTCCAGGCCACAAAAGTGGCAACGCTGCAGACCCGGTATACTGAAACAGTTGTTGCAGTAATTTATGTTGGAGCGTATATACGAAATGTTTATGTGTACAAGTTTGTTACTCCTGCATTACTATGATGGCAATAGGCATGTTAACGATACCACACACCAAAGCCATGGCTTTGTTTTAAAGGAGGCTATGATATGATATTTAAGGCATAGCGGAGAGGCCTGTAGTGGCATGTATCAGCTAAAGATAATTTTCTGTTTAAATGTGTGTGCTGCTAAAATAATTTAAAAAATGTTGTCAACAAAGCGGATAAAAAGTGTAATTGTCGGTGGTCACAATGCTACATGCTACCTCAATGGTGTGGTCCTCCCCGCAGATGAAGGTGGGAGTGGCGTTGGCGTAGCAGCGGCAGCGGCGGACCGTTTTTCGTTTACCATCCAGTTGTGATCCAGTTAGACACCATGGATAAAACATACAATACACATCGATGCAAATGTATCGATAATAAGTGTATAATATTAGCTAATCATTCTGTGTCTAGAATGATAATACTTTATTTTGATATAGTATTGAGTTTTTTACAAGTGTTCAAAGTGCATACCTCTATGGCATGGTGATGGCATTATTTTTTTGCAACCTCAAATGTTGTCTGCTGGAAAATTATAAACGAACAACGATCTGTCAAAACACTCAAAACCGAGTATGTGTAGAACCAAGTAATTGATCCATGTTTGTTGAACTGTGTTCCTCGATTAAAATCCAATTTGTCAGTTGGTAATTATGTCCTACATAATCAAATAAATTACCGGGATCTACTTCAGTATCAGACATTAAGTGAACTGGGTGAGTTTGTGTAATATATAACTTAAAGTAGGGCCTAGGACTTTCTAAACAAACACAATGCTTGTCTATATTGACGTTTTATTTACTATATTATATTTTCACCCTTAAATATTTGAATAGTTTCAGATGATGGAAGACTTACTTTTACAAATCGCTAATGAAGCAAGTGGCCAAAAGTTTACCGACTTGAAGAAAGCATCACAGGATGCATATGGTAAGGACACATCTAAAACAAAATTATGATGGTTCAATGATTTAGCCTAATATTTAAGGAGGAGTTGAGCCTTACTTAAGCTTTGATATGTTTGTAATGGATCATGATTAATCCGAGCTTATCTGATTGTCAATGGTTAATTAATTTGTACCATTTATTCATTTTACACTAGCCTAAGTTAAATAAATAACATTCTTGATTTCACTCTAACACAGCTTTTTGGATTGGCTAGGCTTACTTGACATATCTCTCAATCAGATTCTGATTGCATAACCATTTGACCAGATAAATTGACAATGTTGGCAATTCTCAAGAAGGCTACAGTTAGGGTTTACTGCTTTAGAAGCCGCAGAGAAGGACAATACCAAGAATATAGTGAGTGATAAAATGGTTTTATGCACAGCTGAAGTTGTGCGTGTACAGATTTGTTCTCAATACCAAAATCCACAATTGAAGGAATAAAAATAATATACTATACCTACTACCATTAGGCCTACATTGTTTTCACCTATAAGGGTACTTACCTAACCTCTAATCAGGCCTGCTTTTATAAACGGGCAGACTGGGCATATACCCAGGGGCGCCTGGTGGGCGCCGTACAACAACTGCCCGTCAGCACTAGGAAAAAAGGGGGGCGCTGATTTTGATTTTGCCCAGGGCTCCACTGACTCTTAACGCGGCCCTGCCTTTAATTGGCGGAATTCCATTCAGATCCATTCACCTTGCTAACGTTGCTGCCATTGAAACTCAATGGTGACAAACAATTATTCATACCTTCAGGAAATGATTTAATAGGCTAAGTAAGTTAAAAAACCAATGTTAAAATGTGATACCCTAAGTAAATGATATCAAAAACCGTTCCAGACTTTTTGGAATCCCAACAAGGACTAATTAGAGACCCAGCACATGAATTACGAGCAAAATGTCTTCATGCTTTCAAACTGGCTTTGGAAACCAAACGAAGCAAGTTTGTTGCATTTGGACTCACCGGTCTTCACGTAAGTCAAATTTCATAACTATGTACGGATGAAATTTTATTTGTAAACCAGAAGTTCTGCTGTAGGGCCTAAGTTAAATAGGCCTACTTTAGAAGAAACCATCATTTACTTGAGACTAATGATTTCAGCAGTTTTAATTAACTTAGTGAACTTCAGAAAGTTAAATTTGTTGGATAGGATAAAGTTTCCTCACTACTGTATAGTAAGTTAACCCCTTATTTTTTCCAAACATGTTTGTACCGTTACCTATAGGCCTAAGCTGTAGTCTAACTGATAAAACCCTTTGATCTTTTGATCTTTTATTTTCATATTGGCCAAGCAAACAAAAATATTTTAACTTTAAATAAGTTGACACAATAAACTTCAATCAGGCCTATTTTATTGCTGCAAAGTTATAGGTAAGCCTAGTTTGAGTGATCAAATATATATTTTTTCAGAGGTTACTACGAGATGACCGTTTCCAATCCAACTTTGAACCCGAAGATGATTCATTGTGGCTGCCATCACAACTACTTCATGCGATATCATCCTTTCCCTCCCAGTCAGATGACACCCAAGTAGATATGTTGAAGGTAATTTGCAACGTTTAATGATTTATAACAAATTTCTAGGTCTGTAGTTGTACGTTTTCCTCCAGTTTTGATGGATGAAAATTCCTCCAGGTTTTTTGGACGTGCAATAACTTGGATGGTTTCAAAGTGTAGATTAGTCGTCCGCACTTAATTTGCTCGATGTCAGTCTCTATTCTGTAGATATGTTGTCCAATTGATTTTAATTGGTGAAGCCTCCTAAAAATATAATTGTGATGCCTATAGAAGAAAAACGTAATTCAATCTAGGCCTACTATGTTGTGATTAGCAAATTACTGGTGTGTTACTATAGTGTTAGCAAAACGGGAGTGCCGATAGAGACGAGGTCAAGTTCCTTCAAACCCACGCACCCCCACAGGTCTCCATTGGCACTCCTGTTTTGCTAACACTATAGACAGGTAGCCTAAGGTTTGGTTGTGATAGGCAGGCCTACATAGGTTCGTACACAGCTATAGAATTTTACATTTTGCTTAGAACAAGAAAAAAAAAATAGTTTTAAACCATAAGGTGATACATTTTTGCTGGGATTCTGATAATATAAATTACTAATAGGCTTTGTAAATTAAAAAAAGATTTCTTCTTACTTTCAATCGGTGACTTACTGTAAGTATACATTAAAAACCATATAAAATAATTTTGTGTAGGTCCTACTCAATGTGGCTTGTTCGTCATATTGGACCATGAACGGAAGAATTATCATCCAGATATTAACCTTGTGCAGTGAAGCCTACGAGTCCGGCAACCAAGCCATCAGAACAGCGGCTCAGGCAGCCACCAGCCAGACTTTGCGCTCCTTCTGTAACATGCTGGGTTTGTAGATTAAATATTGCTCTGTAACGTGCTATAACAAGGTTTGTACATTTTACATGATCCTATAACCATCAGGATTGTCTGTAAATTAAGGTCTCCTTCTGTCGTAGCCAAGCGAGCTAGATCAAATCTGAAACCATTGTCATGTTCTTTACTTTATCCACTACTGTTCTAGCCGACTCCCACCCTCTAGGGGGATATTAGTATCACCATAATATGAAAACACAGTGAATAAAACTAACACTTCTGCCAAGTATGAATCACGTTTTGTGATTTTGCCGAACACAAAAAATAGGCTGTAATAAAGGGAAGTTTAGATCCGTGAAGTTAGCCCCCCCCCATAAAAGCACTAACAATAAAACTAGTATTAATGGTTAGTGCTTCGTTAGTGCTGGTTAGTGCTTCAACTCCCATCGTTAGTGCTCTTACGGTTCAGGAGCTATAACCAAAAAACTGTGGGTGGGGCCAACTTCACGGAAGTTAGCCCCCCCCAGTAGTAATATGTGAGCACTAACTTTCTAAACTGTACCAACGGTTAGTGCTTCGTTAGTGCTGGTTAGTGCTTCAACTCCCATCGTTAGTGCTCTTACGGTTCAGGAGCTATGACCAAAAAAAAAAAAAAACACCAAACGAGCCTACAAAATTGGAGGAAATGTCCGCTTCCTCTCTGACTACTACATCTACTGTACAAGCATTGTGCGTATACTGTATGGCCGTCATTCATCTTTACGATTAAAGTGAAGTAGCCTAGATATATGAGTCACCCGTTCAAGACGGGCTAACACCTTCTGGATTGAAAACCATTAGCCAAACGCCACTGGGCCCTTGGAAGTAAATAGTAAATTCCAACTCCCACTAAGGCAGGCAGTTAAAACAATTTATTCTCAATAGTAGTCGTCTAGTCTTATTGATTATACTTTGCAGATGAAGAATCCCAAGAAACCATTCAAAGCTCGCAGCTCAGGGAGGTTGGAAGTGGAGGCATTGACTGCTTCAATGAAGTGATTCCTATCTTACAATTCATCTGCAGCAAACTCGACGAAGCCCAGAGGTAAATAAAGTATAGGCCTACTCAAAGTCATAGTTTACATTTTTGTCTCATTGAGCCCACCAGTTCAGCTTGTTTGCTGTCTCATGGTACAGCATTGGTTGTTGTCGCACATCCTATTTCATGCTACACGGTCATTGGTTTTATGATTTGTTGTGTTGGCAGCACTGACCGCAGCAGCCACAGTGTTGTGTTCCTACTAGAATGTCTACACACGTTGGTGTCCAGTCTACCTCAGAGTATCCACTCAAATCGTCACTTCACTGCGTTTCTCTGGCAGAAGCTATGTCCAGCCTTGATAGCGTTCCTGGGATCCCCTCGTGTCGACAAGAAGATAGTCTCACGCCAAGTAAGTAGAAGTTGTTAAAATGTGAGGGTTTGATTTACAGCTAAATTCAAATACTAGATCTTATTTATTGTTTCCTTGTTTGAAAATTAAATGGGTTAAATAAATCCTGGAGCAAAATAGCTGGAAGGTGGAAGATAAAATTAGTTTTTGTTTTTAGATCTCAATAAAAATAAAATGGTTATATTTAGTATGCTGTACATCCGATGAAATAATGAGACAATGTATCTGTGTGCAGGACCGGCCAGCCGGAGGGGAAGCTGAAGTAGGCAGAGGCTCTGGTGGTCTCCCGTCTGCTCCTAGTTTTGACACTTACCAAGCCAAGACAGTCTATAGGTAAGTTATGGGCCTACTACAACAAAGTCCTCATCTAATAAAAGTTGAAAATCATTGATGTTTCCTTACCTCATGTTTTTTCATTGTTTGTAAATACACTGTTTTTAAAAATTGATTCATATCCTTTTACAAACTTTAGAACCAAAATTATGTTTTGTGAAACCAACCATAATTTAATTTACCATTAGACGTCAATTAATAAGTCTTTTCTTATTGCCATAATACAAAGAGTACAGTAAGCCCCCCCCCCCTGCCCCCAAATAACTGACTAACATTAGATATCAAATCTAATTGTAGTTTCTTGATCCTAAGTTCCACACTAATTTTGTCAGTAGTATCCTTCAGGCCTACTGTTTCATAAAAAGGTTTGATTGCCAAAATGCTCTTAAGGGTTTTTTTTTCAGAAACTTGTTTTTACATGTACATTTAAATTTTATTGCCACAGAATTATTTACTGGTACACAGTCTGCAGCTTACAATAATGGTTTTGGTTTTGTTGGATACTTCAAAGTAATAATTTTGGACTGAAAATTCTGAGGGTAATAATTACCCTCAGAATTTTCATATTATTAATTATTTATAATATCTAACTTTAGTGTTGTGGTCAATATTCTACATTGTTCATCTCATCTATAGGTCGGCCGGTTAGAAAGCGACCTCCTCGTAGCATTGGTGCGAGAGAGAGATAATGAGCTGTGGGAGTGAGACAGACTATGGCTCTTCCCCCACTCCGCTGCCGCCCCGCCCCTTAAATATTAACAGCAATTAAATGATACAGCTGATCAAAATGTAATCAATTACATTCTTCATAACGTGAGAAAAATAGGTCCTACAAAAAATATTGTATAGCCTAAATCAAATCAAATCAAATCAAATATGCTTTATTCATAAAGTACAGTTTTGTACATTGAATGGCGTCAACTCAATCCATCTTAAATTAATAATTTACAAATTTGCATATCTTGGATCATTATGTACATTAAAAACCAAGAACCAGGAAATGAAAATAATCAAAACTGAATTAATTACTAACGCTAAGAGGGGAGGTGGAAAAATACTCTTCCAGGGAATCGAACGCTTTCTCTACTAAATAAAGTTTTTGTTTTCTCATGAAATTCTTCCTGCTTTGTTCATTTCTGATTTCATTAGGAAGATGCTTAAAAAATTTTAATCCTATATAGGATGGTTTTTTTCATAGAATTTTAATTTGTGTTTACTTGAAATAAGGAATTTTTTATGCCGAGTGTTGTATCGGTGACAATTTGTCTCAGAGGTGCTCAAGCAGTTTTTTGCTGGAATAATTGTGTCGTAAATAAATTGGCCATATACCGTTACCATTTTCAGTTCTTTGAATTTGTTTTTGGTTGTTTCGTTGTGTTTTAATTTTAAAATTATACTTATTGCTATTTTTTGAAGTTTAAGTATCCTATCCAAATTTGCTATTGTAGTTGAACCATGAAAGTACTAACCATAGGATAAATGCGAATGGACATTAGCATAATATATATTTTTTAATGTTTAATGGTTACAAAAATAAGACATTCTAGAGAGTGATTATAGTCCTGAACATAATTTTGAAAGGAGTTTGAGTTTATCAACATGTTCATCCCAGTTTAAATTTTGGTCCACAATTAGACCTAGAAACTGTGTACTATGTTTATGTTCAATTTCTTCTACATTATACATGATATTTGGTTTAATTAATTTTTTGTTTTTATTTGTTTTAAAAGTTAAAAAAATAGTTTTTTTGGGATTAAGCTTCAATTTATTTTGCTCTAGAAAGTTTCCAATGTTTGCCAATTCAACAAAACTTAAAATTTCAACTTGTTGCACTGACTCAGTCGAAACTTTTGAGATTTGTATCATCTGCATAAAAACAAAGATTGTTCTGAGGCAAACATGAGAGTGCACCGCAAAATCGCATCAATATTTGAGCATCATGAAATGTTATCATATCATTGTGTAAGCAGTTCCATTTGGTAACACAGGATTCCAACTCCCACGACACCGGGTGTCGGTGTCGTTTCATGCAGTGTGAAAACGGCCATTCCATTGGCGGAGAGGGGGAACATTCCCTTCCCTCGCCGTTGCCTCCCCTACATGCGCTAAAAATTTCACGCAGGTCGTTTTCTAAACGGCCGACCTATAGAATATCTTTTGCCTTAGGACAAGTTGTTGTTGCTAAACGACTCTTTTGACTGTCCAAGATAAATGATTGATATTTTCCCCCAGTATTGGCAGTCAGTTGGTGAGACTGGTAGGATGCGTAGGATCTCTGCGACCAGTTCTGGAGTCAGTCTACTACCGTATGCTGCTCTACCCTCCTCCTCAACATAGGCTAGAGGCACTCAAAGCCTTAAGAGAAGTGAGTGAGATTAGATTTTGTGTGTACTTGGTTCCAAGTAGTTTTAAATTCTTTTACATTTTGAAACACTGTAGTTTTTTGCACCTACACTTAATGGATTCAATATTCTCAGGGATTTTCTTCCACTCATCCCAGAGGTTTTCTTGAGTAGAAACCTTCAACAAGTTGGTAGATGATTCATGACATAACTTCATCACAGCAATAGTAATAGTTTGACTAAAAACCCAAAAATTTGTAAAGATCGGTACATCATTGTTTGCTTGCTAAAATTCATCCTTAACCTGAAAAATAATTGATTCCTAAGACCTATATAAAAATAATTTCAACGGTAAATTACCCGTTATATTTGATTTTATTCTTCTTAGTATATTCTTGTCGAGGCAGTAGGCTTTCTGCATTGGAATACTCCGTCAATGCACAAGAAACACAAAAATACCATAGGCCTACACAATAACTCTAGAGCAATAATTTCCTGTCGTTCAAGTGTGACTTGGGCAACAGAAAATAGAAAAGCATTCTATTATTGTGTTTGTGTAATGTTTTTTGGGTTTATTTTGCCACAATGTACTATCCCATAAAAAAAAAAAAAAAAAAAAACAAATTCAAGGGGTAATTCACATAATTGAGAGTGTGTTTGGGTAACAAAACAAACAAATCAGGCCATGACTCACCATCTACTGGCAAACTCCACCCACATGTATGCAATCAGTAATTAGTACCTATTACTTGACTAACATTTTTGCAAAAACATGTTTATTCTTCCTCGTGGTAAAATGTGATTTTGACACATCACTTAAATTAAGAGGATTATTCATAGCCTGGAGTTCAGTTTAAGAATGAATCAAAACCATTGGCGGTCATCACAGTCATGATCCAGGTATTTTAAGTTTTTATTATTTAAACAATAATTAATTGTTTGTTGTTTTGGCTGTCAGCTTCTCCGCAGCCCTAGCAGGATGGTGGACTTTGCTGGACCAATCTTGGTGGAGGATGAGAAGGGCTGTCAACAGAGTGATATGGCATTGACTAGACTGTGAGTAAGACTACCTGTAGTAGCTTATAGGCAGGGCCGTCCAAAGGGGGGGGGCAACCGGGGCAAGCTGCCCCGGGCGCCTTGGCTAAGGGGGCGCCGCGTAGCGGCTATTTGTATTAATATAGTATTAAAATATGCGAATGCGACTATTACTGCTTGGGGTGGGAGGGGGGGCAGGGGGCGCCACAACCACGTTTGCTCTGGGCGCCGCCAACCCTAGGGACGGCCCTGCTTATAGGTTCAGAAGGGGAATGTAGCACCTTAAAATTTGATAATAGAACAAAAGCTTATAGACACTTAAATGTGTGTAACAAAATGCTTGTGTATTGGTTGCAAATTGTAAAGTTTTACCTTCCAAAAACCTTAAATATCCACTGGCTTAATATTTTGAAAACATTCCTTTCAACTTTGATTAGACGTAGTAGAAAACCCCCTTGGAATGTTTGGGTGTTTGTTAATATGGTGATACTTAATGCTCCAACTTCTGTACACAATACTTGATTACCTCGTTGTACAGGTTCGAACTTGTGTAATTTATTAAGGAAGAATAAACTTTCTGTGCCCTACTCACCTTATTTTTGTTATTGTTTCATATTATTCCGTTCAAGTTAAAGAAAACTCCTTCATTCTTTATTTAACACGCTCGCTACCACAATATTATTACATTTTTCATTCATGTTGTCCAGGAAGGCATATATGCGATGTCCGGTTTCTACCTATAGACACATTATAGACTGACGTCGCATATTTGCATCGGTGTCCTATGTTATTAAAAAGCTTTAAGCTTATATCTTCGAAACAGTCTACTTGAAGGGGTCCTGAATTCTCTGCAGCGGTCTTCAGAGATGTCTGTCGCATATGTGCGTCAATTGGTCTGTGGATTTGATGATTAGTGACGTTTTATGATAGTTGGCAAAACAGATTTTTACTTTTCTGCATCACTGGCCTGTGGTCTACGTGTGCTGTGAACCAAGGGACACCCGGTCTAGATGTGTAATATTAAAATGCATACCTCGGTCCATGGCAATGACCATAGCGTCGCATATATGTGGCGATCGGTAGCGAACATGCTAAAAGTTAACTTTATGTTTGTAAGTGTTAAGGTTATTCAAGCACCACATCTCCAACATAAAAACCTAAAAATTGGAATTTAATTTCCATCATATGTAAAATTTAAGAAGTTTTTAATTTAAATAGAGTTCAAGCTAAAATGTAATAATTGCCTAGTAAATTATTGATTAGGCCTATATGGAATTACTAAACATAAAGCAATAAATTTTCCTTATGTAAAATTTTTTAAATGTAGGCTAATTTAAACTAAATAATTTAATGGAAAAATTGAAAATCAGATTAAAAAAAAAGTTTTTAACTGTATCGTCTATCCGTCTATAGTTTCACTCTCACATTCTGAATATCTAAATAGCAATGGTGGAATGCTCGCTTAACATTTCATTGGGTTTGAAAAGAGATCAAAATTTACTAAAGTCTGCTGAATCCGTCCTTTTCAATTAGCTGATTATGAGTCATTGGTGTTTTGTTTGGGATAACAATTGAAAATGCACAACAGTATTTTCAATCCGGCCGGTGTTTTTTGTTTATCTGCAGTGACCAATCCCGAATAATCTTTCTGTGGCCGGTCATTTGTTTAGAGAACTACAGTAGTGATAATGATTCCATTGTAGAATATTTCTTTTGTTACGTTTCAACTCTTTACACTTTAAGCCATGTAGGCTAGTAAAAAAATCTAAAAAATAATTTATTATATAAAAAATTTTGAACTAATTTTAAAAACAAGTATTTTAAAATTATGCATCCTAGTTATAGCCCAGGCAAATTAGATCAAATATATGGCGTGCTCCCCAAAAAATCGTCTAAAGCTGGAAAGTGTTTTAATACCTTTTGGGGGTCCCAAATAAGACTCCTGTGAGTTTGCGACGGATTCTGACGTCTGCTTAAGTTTTGGGAGTCGAAAAACTAAGAAAATTTTGCACTTTTTACAGTATTTCGCTTATAACTCCTAAATAACGAATCCTAAGGAAAATGTTGTTCAAAGGTGTCTTTTAGGGCATTTAATTTCGCGTCGATTGGTGTTAAATACGTCAAAATCGGCCGAGCCGTTTAGCCGCTGTAGC
This sequence comes from Macrosteles quadrilineatus, assembly GCF_028750875.1. Classification (NCBI taxonomy): domain Eukaryota; kingdom Metazoa; phylum Arthropoda; class Insecta; order Hemiptera; family Cicadellidae; genus Macrosteles; species Macrosteles quadrilineatus. The sequence goes on from NW_026542596.1 coordinate 125,676,522, forward strand.
TTTTCAAATTTGGGATATTTTCATCACCATGGCCAAAAGGTTGATTATTGACCAGTTTTCGGCTTACAACTCCTAAACGACGTATGCTATACAAAAATGCACCTGTAGTTAGTTTGGAAAACACAAAATTCTGCGTATAATGTTTTTTTATTAATCAATATTGGTAATTGATTGTTACCTACTTTGTATGGTTGCCATTTCATTAAAAAAATCGTTAAAGTTAAAGTTGGGAAATTTTACTAAAATTGGTTACAACGTAGATCCTATCCTTAAATGGATTATGAATTATTAGATAGTGGTTTATTCCAGAGGTTTATCTAATAAGGTGTGAAGAGAGTAAGACCCCCTATGTTATTTTAAGTCTAATATTGATCTATCCCTGTGTTTTCATTTTTCAGTTTTTGGCTTACATCTTCTAATGCATGCTATAGGAAAAATGTACCTGTAGTTAGTTTGAAGAGCATAAACGTCTGCGTAGAATTTTTTCCAATTCATTAAGATCGGCTTCACCGTTTAACCGCTATTGATTGTTAACACTAGATCGGATGCTTGTCAAGTTTCCGAAGCTTAAAATCTTACCTTTGAAGTCTGGCAAACAACCAGCCTAATTACCAAAAACATAGGGGATATGGCAGTGAATCTATCAATGAATCTATCCACTAGTGTGACGTCATGGATCCTGCAGCATGACCTATTTTTCTAGTGGGGCCTTGTCTGAACACGTCCTTAACTAATTGCATTGACTATTGGATTCAGAAGAAGACATCCCATCTATATGGATCAGCTGTTGCCAATTTTTTACTAAAAACTAATGTAGTTGTGTGAGCCAATCACAGATTGCTCTAGTGTCTAAAACTCTATTTTGTACCTTGTTTTATTGTTTCTGACATAGTTACTGGGTCACAACAGTTGCTATAGCTCATAATAAGTCATTCCATCAGTTTGACTTGGTAAAAACCAACGTGTAATCGGCAGAAATCAGTAATTTATATCAGAGCAATCTGTATGTGGCTCACATCAACTAAGACAAATTTGATTAAAAACCTGACGACAACTTTAACATAGGGATGGAATGTCTAAAAACCACAATCACAAAATAAATGTACTATTCATTTTTATTTTTAGAGCAACACAGGTTTAAATATCAAGTCATAAAACTAAAATTTTGACAATAGTAAACAATGAAATTTATCATCTTACTGTGGAGAGCTTTTCCGAGATAGAGGAATCAATGATGGGGATCTAGCCCGGTGGTTCGCTGGCAGGCCCATCGCAGTGAATGCTACCATGCTACCCATCAAACTAAGGGATATTGTGGGATCACCTCTTCAACATATTATCAGCAAGTTGACAATATAAACTCCAGGGATACGGTGAGATCAATAAGAAATTCATAAAATGGTTCCAGTGTCACGACCCATTTACCGAAAATAGTTCACTCATGTCAATCAGCTCAGGAGTTATCCCATATGATAGCATCAACGCGAGATATATAATGATAGCATCAACGCGAGATATATAAAACATAATGAAAAGGCACAGCTTGCAAGAAAATCGTAAATAGGCAAGCCTATGATGACCATAAACTATGCAGAATAAAAGGAAGTGGTGGCCTCAATTACGAGCTGTGATGGCAACAGCAAAGATTAAAGAAAAATCTGCCCCCTCAGTCAGCACATGATATATTCCACATTAAAGCCAAGCCTCAATTTGAATCATACTTTGGATTAAAAATAGGTCCGTACCCACTAGCGCAGTTTGATGACGAAAGCGTGATGTAGAAGAGTCTAAAATCTAACTATTCATGTAGTCTAAAACTACTCATGCTGTTTACTCCAATCAATTTGGATCTCACTGCGTTCTGACTGGTTGCAACATTTGGCGAAGTTGCAGAAGCAGGTTTTGACCCTGTACAAAGCATTATGGTGGGAGCTGTAGGGTGGGAGCAGAAAATATCCAAATCAAGTGAGGGTTGGTCTCTTCTAGAGAACACTTTCAAAATCTAATTTTGACTTTAATTCTATCAAAAGGGGCTGCTCATCCACAAAATCCTTTAGAGCTTATTTAAAAGTGTACTTAATTCAGAGAGATATGTATAGAAAATTAACGCCAATGGATTAACTCCCATCACTACGGCTAATCCAGCGTTTCGACCAAAATTGCTCAACTCCGTCTACCTATCTCGAATATCGTGTACATGTAAAAAAAGGTTTACATTATCATGCTACTTTTGAAATGCAGGGATATAATGCACTACTGTCTGAAAGACTTGCAGAGGCACGATTATCTCAATTCGAAATGTGACGAAAAAGATGGTAGCGTATACCATATGTCACCATTTGTGGCAAGACAAAAGAGCAAGGAATGAATCCTTATTCTTAAGATTCCAATGATGAGAAGAAGAGAAGTTATATGGTGAAATCTACGAAAACTCCCGATCGGTTTTTTTTATAGGCTAAATACGTAATAAGACTATGTAAATATGTCCCATTATCATCTTTCGTTTATTAAGCTAAAAAATAACATTTTTCTACATTTAATAAAATCTTTCTGGTTGTAATATCTTTTTATATATTAGAATCGCTTAACATAATTTTGGAGTGTCCAGAGATGGGTTCGTATAAATGGTAGCTAAGGACGAATCCTGGAATTGTTTTAACCTCAGATAGCAATATTAGATTTTTAAATTACATAGGGGTCTTGCTACTCTTCCCTTCACACATTCTTGGATAAACCTCTGGATGATGATAACCATGAAATAAACTATCTAGTAATTCATAATCATAATTCTAAGCCGAATTTTGTGTTTTCCAAACTAACTACAGGTGCATTTTTGTACAGCATGCGTCGTTCAGGAGTTGTAAGCCGAAAACTGGTCAAATAATCAACCTTTTGGCCATGGTGATGAAAATATACCAAATTTGAAAAGCTACAGCGGCTAAACGGCTCGGCCGATTTTGACGTATTTAACACCAATCGGCGCGAAATTAAATGCCCTAAAAGACACATTTGAACAACATTTTCCTTAGGATTCGTTATTTAGGAGTTATAAGCGAAAAACTGTAAAAAGTGCAAAATTTTCATAGTTTTTCGACTCCCAAAACTTAAGCAGACGTCAGAATCCGTCGCAAACTCACAGGAGTCTTATTTGGGATCCCCAAAAGGTATTAAAACACTTTCCAGCTTTAGACGATTTTTTGGTGAGCATATGTCTAATTTGCCTGGGCTATTAATTAGGCTATTTCATTTGTTAGTGAAATGGACAAACTAAACGTTAATTATAGTAAAATAAAATGTTTCTCCTAAATATGGGACATAGCGCATTTAAGCTATATTTAACTTTTAAATTGACTACGTGTACAATAATTGATGCATTTTATTTTTATCATTAATTAATTAAGTGTTTCTTTCTTCTTTCTCTAAAATTTGAACCTCCAGACTGTTTGATTATAGTGTCCAGCAGATCCAGTGGTCAAAAATGAGGTTTAGATTATCACATAAACACTAGTGTAGTCCCTTATAGTCACTCATATCCCCCCCCCACCCACCCCCCTCCCCAAATATGACGGCCTACATCATACAACAGCTTTTTTATGTTCCCTGTCCCGCTCTAATGGTGTCATGGAAGAGACATCTTAACTCTTAAGTAATTAAAATTACAAAGATAATATGTTGAATTTCAAATTTTAGCACGTTTACTGCGGTTGTGTGATGGCTGGCCGGGTTCGGGAATAGCTAATGTGCTGTGTGAATGAATGAAAATGTGAATGTGTCCAAAAATGTTTAAATTTAGTTTCATCCAATAGGATAGGCATAATTATACAACACACTACCCTGGTTGTGGACACAGTTTTACAAGAAGAAGCCACTAAACAAAAGTGCTAACGGGGCCTCAGTACTGCCAAATGGAATGAAAAAAGGTGTTTAGTACAATTTTGAGGTTAGGTTCTTTCACAATACTACACTACACTGCAAACTACAATCATTTTTGTTATTCTCTGCAATGTCACTAAATATAAGCCAAAATCACACACTACACTGTTCAAAAAAGCACTGCACAGTAAGGTACAATAAAGGTCAATCTGAAAACAATTAGCACCTAAATGACGTACGAAACCAGCACTAAACACAGTGACAGTACAACATTTACCGCAGAATCCAGAAAAACAATTGAAAAAAAAGATAATTGTAGTGGATGAAATTGAGGCAATGTTAGTGAGGGAAGCGCATCGCTACATTTATACTTTATAGTAGGGCGCAATGCGCATGCCGTGCTAGTGCTCAGGTGCTACAACTATAGTAGCCCGCAGCAAACGTGTCAAGTAGCCTTATGTAATTTTCAAGACCTAGGTTTGATGGATCTCAGACTTGTTACTTCTTTAATCTTTTTACCAAGACTGACTTTTCTCATTCAGGTATGCCTGATGAAAATCCACAAACTAACCTCAGTAAGGTTTGGTAAATATTGTATCCAATTTTTTTTTCAAGTTGCTCCAAGATTTTCCTCTCTCCTTTTTATGGCTTATCTTACATCAGTGATAGATTATTATTACTATTTTCATAACTTACTGAGCTTCGTTAGATTATTTTATTTTAGCCGGTTTATTCTTAAGTTCATCAACCTTTACTCGTTTTCTCAGTTTATGGATTCATAATTCTGTTTCACCTTCCAAAACAATGTTATTATATAAGTTTATTTTTTACTTTACCATGCATCAAGAGTTAACACCATGTAGAGACAATTGAACATCAACATTGACACAATGTTGCAGAGTGATGGACTCCATAGAGGAGTGTAGCCAGTGCAGTGACCCGGCCATGGTGCACACCAGCGCCTCCTGTATAGTTGCTATGTTAGCTACACTGCAGGAGCTGTCCACTGGCAAGGGAGTCACCACCAAGTACATGGACAAGATCAACGCATTGTACCCAACACTCAGACATTGCGACTACAGAGGTTTGGCCAGACATTAGTCAGAGTGATGATATTGAATGATTGATGAGTGATGATGAGAATGATTGATATTGATAGAAAATATTCATATTGTAGATTTCCAAGAGTAATTGTTATGATGTTAATAATCAACAAAGTTAAGCTTGAAGAAGTCTGTAAAATCTGAGCTGATCTTATTTTAATTCAGCCTTACCATCTTTTAAGTGGAGCTCTCCAATTTTGACTTCTTACGAACATTAATCACATAATTAATTAATCTAACGAAATTCAAATATTTTTATGGTTTACTAAGATCATTTGGCCTAATTTAGAACAACAGTGGTCAAGTAAACGATCTTTAAGTTGTAATATTGCTAGTAACATTGGAGCTTGAAGATACAACTGAGAATTTGAGTGTTCTCTTAGACATTATGAATGCACTATGGTTTGAGTGTTGACAGCAAAAAATGATTGCAATTGTTAGACAAATTGCGATAACAACCCTCAATTGATTTGCTTAAATATCAGCTGAATTTTCAACAGTGTTTTCCATCAACGACACACATTATGTAACTATAATACTATATGAGATATTTCTATGACCGCAACATCTTCCAAAGATGTCACCTAGTGACACTACACCGCTAACCTTGGTTACAGGTGCCCTGACGTATGAGAGCATGGCCAGACTGCCCCACCTGTACCTGGAGAAGGAGATGAACAAAGACAACACAGCTGATGAGCAGAGTGACAGAGAGAGCAGTAGTAGCAGTGGACACTCGTCTGGGCCTACCGAGGGGCCGGAGGAAGACTATCAGATAGACTCTGATGTAATATGATTGTATAACTTTTAATTCAGGGATTTTAATTGTTTTCACCTTTTAAATTGATGGACCTGAACATTAATTTGGGTTTTATATTTCTGAACACAGCGTCACAGCATTATAGCTTAGGTAAAGGCCATAGAGGATTGACTGATAGTTGAACCTGACCCTCCAGAGCCAGAGCGGCCAGAGTCTAGGACTGCAACCTTTCAATTATATGCTTATATTGATCTTGTAGTTGGAATATTTTTTTATTTACCATCCTAATCAATCTAATTGTAAGTAGGCATTTATCTTAAGTTTTAAGTACGAGGGCTATCCAGAAAGTGACAGATGTTTTGGCTTGGCGAAGCAGTAGGCAGGGCTAATAACAGACCAGAGATTATTTTTTGAGCGACCTTCAAATAGGGGTTTGTGGAATCAGCTTGATTAATCCATGGTAATCGGTACATATTGGATTTATTATTTACCTTTCAGCATTCCACTTCATTCACAAGTTTGTGTACAAAGCTATTCAACATTGAACATTGGGGTTTCTATCAGCACTCAGTGGTCCTGTAGTTGTAGTGGATGTTTCAGATGGATGAGCTGGAAGCTGAGGCAGAGAGGAGAAGAGAGGAAAGAGAAGCGCAGAGGTTGGAGAAGCTACAAGAGGCAAAGACAATGCAAGATGAGGACACTCAGTTTTTGGTGAGCTGCTACTCTCAACAACACTGTGAAACTCGTTTCCCGTCCTAGAGTATGTTTGGATGTTTGGTAATATTAATAATGCTTTTGTAGTAAGTTAAAAAAAAAAATACAATAGGGAAATGGGTCATTCACTTTCAGGGATTAAATCTATTTACCTTGTTGTGTAGGACTCTCACTAAAAAATACCTATCAGTCAATAGAAGCTCTCTCGGAAACACTGTAACGGTACTTCAGGAGTATAGGCGACAGATTTTCATGATGGTCCATCGGTTTAGCTCTGCTGCACCACAGCTATTCAGTTCTATGTTTCATTTTCGTATGTGACATTAAATTTTACAAATAGTACTCACTAGTTTATTATAACATAAGAAACCATAGCCCGGTCAATTATTCTATCTGGTCGTAAACCTTCTACCTGTAAAGTTGGTTAGATAACTAAACATAATTAGTCAACATCAGCCCATTCCAATTGTTACCCGACATGAAACATCCGATAAATTGTGCTCAGTCAGTATTATAAATCTACAAAAATATATGATTACCTTGTGTAAGGACTTGGTCACTACATCTTAAGGAATTGTTCTAAAGATCTTGGATTCGAGTATTTTGGATATACAATTTGAAAACTTGACAAGGTTTAAATTACCGATTCAACCTTTTTTTTCAAACAATGGTTACATTTTATTTTAGTGTTTAGTCCTAATTACTGTAGCAAACTGTAGTACTATTCCAACTCAACTTTTAACAATTTCTCAGGTACTCCTAAAGAAGTAATTACTTAAAGAAAACAAAAATACACTTTTCATAATAGCAAGTGTTTTCTGAATTCACTTTTTATGTAGATGCCAGCAGAGTCAATGGATGGGGAGCGCCACAACGCCAGATACTTCATGAGTACCCTGGTCAACCTGGTTCCTTCCTTACTGCCTCTGAGGTCATCCATCCAGGTGGACGAAGCACTTCAGGAGTTTGCTTCTAAATATTGTCAAGGTTTGTTTTCAAGCTTGTGATACGTAACTGAGCTCTTAGGTTGATTGCATCACCTATTCACCCCTAACACTGTCAGGATTAGTAGTAATATTCAGGAATGAATCCAATTTGAAAATATTTTCCGTATGCTTTTTTCATATTTAAATGTAACTAATCTTGCAATCATCGAATCACCTGAGCGGTGTTTGTTAGTAATGTATGCAGTTGTACTAATTGTACTCTAAAGAATTTTGACAGATCTAATAAACATAAGAAATATCTTACCAAAAGTTCCTGTCCAGGATTTGTGAGAAGAACTGCCCAGGATATTTTTGTTAAGGTAATTTCAGTTCAACATGTCCCATGGAGAATCTGAACCTTAAACCTCATTATCTTACCTTGATGTGATCTTTTAAATTTACTTTTCCCAAGAGCAAAAGGTTTTGTCTGCCAATACTGCTTAGTGCTCTCTAAATGATTTGTTTTTGATTGTGATTCTTTGGTTGATATAATATTTTCTCTCGTGTCATTACGTTAATAAAAAGTCCAAAGGAAATGTGTGTTAAAATTACAACAAAATCATGTGTTCTGTTCTAGATGGAAAACGAGAACCTTACAAGGATAATATATGTTTTCTACTAAATGGATTGAACCTGTTTGGATTCATAGCTTTTTTAACCATCAATCAGTCTAGGTGTACCATTTTCTTAGCATTCACAACTACACCTAGCTGCTATGAAGGTGCTATGTTGTTTACTACTGGGCAATGACAGTTTTAACTTTTAAACTGGCGTGGCAGAAAAGAGATGTGATGAGCTTTACTTCAAAAAATTGAATAACTAACCGCAACACTTGACATCAACCATCTTACAGTGTCAGTTTTCAGCTACATAAGTGGTTTACGTCTAAATTTTTCAGAACAATACGCAAGAAAAGACTTTAATGGTACCATCATGAACGCTGATGGCATCTACCTCGCAACCTACGCCGCTCTTCTGCTTAACTTGAAGTTAATACAACAAGGATACTACGACAATGACACAAAGAACATTCCCTTGAATGAGGTGAGTCATTTAGAGTTCTATACTTTTGTTCACTGATTACATTTTTAAATCTATAGTAAGGACTAAGATGATTGCTATGAAAATATTCTGAATTAGCTGTTGTATCAACAACTCACTATTTACTAACACAATACTTCACACTATATAGAAGAACACTTACAATCTTTGACTATTGGTAGAACCAGACATTACATCCCCATGTATAAGTTATTGCCAGTTTTTTAGTTCAAAATTGTCCAACAGATTGCGCTGATGTAAATTGCCGATTTCTGTTGATTCTTTTAACAAAGTCAAACTAATAGGGTGACTTTTTGAAAGCTATAGCATTCTCTATATTGCCTAAACTATATCAGTTATAAAAAATAAGGTAGAAAATAGAATTTTAGACAGCAGCACAACCTGTGACTGGTTCATTCAAATTGATTAAATTAGACAAATTGGCAACATCTGCTACATATAGATTGAATGACTATTTCAGGATTCCAAAAGTCAATGCATACTGACTATTGGATAAATAGTCAAATATACAACATGAACAATTATGAAATTAGTAAATAAACCAATACTAAAACAGCTGTAATTTTTCTTTAAATTAATTCAATAACAACAAACTTTACACTCATACACTTAACACAAACACACAAGAACATATTATTATTTTTCAAGCAAGAAAATTACCTGTGAAAATCTTAACCCACGACATAGTAACAATATCATACAATGGATCATACAATCTACCCACTTTGTGCTTACTGCAAAGGACCCATACACGATGTCGTCGTAAACGCATTAGGGCAAACTTATCATGAGCATCACTTTTTGTGTGCTGAATGTGCAAATCCAATCAAAGGAGGAACATTTAAATTGCACAATAATCAACCATTCTGCATTGAAGACTATGATAAACTCTTTGCTAAAAGATGCACTGCCTGCCAGGGAATCATCAAAGATTTTGTTTTGACCGCCAATAATAAATCATACCACAGAAACTGTTTTGTTTGCACAAATTGCAAGATATCGCTTCATAAAGGGTTTTATGAAAAGGACGACAACCCTTACTGCCAAGATTGTGCAGTTTCTATGTTTAGTAATCACTGTAAGTTCTGCAACCTGCCTATTCAGGGATTGGCCTTGAACGTCATGGGGGGAAAATTCCACCCAAGTTGTTTCAGATGCCACAAATGTGAAGAGCCTATCAAAGGAGACACTTTCAAGTTGGAAAATGGCCAGCCTGTTTGTGTTGGCTGTTCTTCTTGATTATTAGACAGAAGCAAAAACAAATTTAACAGAAGAACATGGCAATAGTATGTAAATTTTAAAATTACAAATATTTCTATTATAAAACTGTTGTGCTTATTTGGAAGTAGCAGATCTATTTGCAGATTTATATGATTTTTCACATTTTGAATAGATTATAAATATATCAAAATATAACAAATGGCGTGTATATATTGAAGCCGTTCTGAGTAGCTTATAAAATATATTAAACTATTTTTATTTTAAAAATATTGTAACTTAGTGATTGTCACAGTTTCCAATGAACCATTTCTCAGATAGGTAAGCTATATTCAAAAATACATTAACGGGTTTTCTCATATTTACCTCCTCTACAAAGAAGTAAGATGAAGAGGAAACATGCTTATAGATCAACCGTGCCCTTTTAGCTCTGGAATGGTGGGGTGGAAATATACTAGTACCGAGCAAGGAAGAGCCCAACAGCTATTGTTTACAACAGCATTTGTAGCGCACAGGCTCTTCCTACAGCGTGAGAACTGTAGTACGTGATGGCGTGGGGGAAGAGAACGGAAGGGAATATGCACTAGACACGAGGGACTGTGTACCATTGAATGTATCCTCTGTATCTTAATTCTATGTGCCTTCTCACATTATAATGCTTAAGCTAATGCACAGTGGAATAACTTACCCTTTGCCATTGTAAGCTGGGGATGGATGTAGCCCAGGTGGTGGTTGGTGAGGCCTCTAACCTTACCTAATAAGGGATGGAGCTCCCTCTCCCACCCTCCTAAACAATCTTCTGCATGCCTACACCTTGGAAAGGATTAAATAGGATCCTTGTTTTTACCGTTTCCTCGTGGAGTGTCTCCGAAAGCTTAACAATGTTGTTGTTGAGTATTTTTGAGTTGTAACCTGACTTTGGTTCAAAGTTTCTTTTTCTAGCATTTCGGTTTAGTTTAAGTTTAACTGATAACTCGCTTAACAAAAACAAGAATCTATAATTTTGTAATTGTTTACCGATCAGACACAAAAAAGAGACAAAAGCCTGTTTTGTGTTGAATTGTGAGTTGTTGAAGTTAGCGCCAATTTTAGTGCAAACCTTGTTTGACATTAACATCAAGTTAATCATAACCCAACCTAACCTAACCTAACCTAACCAGCCTAAGGGAGAGAGAGTTGATGAAATTCAGTACACCACTACTAATTAAAGTTTTTAGTGTGTATAACAATTTTAAAAACTAACATAAGTAAAGCCTGACCTGAGTTAACCAACCTAATCGCATGTGCCTTGCTAGATGGAGTTTGTACAAGAAGTCCATGACAGCGGAGTGTTGGTCTACCTTAGTGCTACATGGCTGTCAGAGTTGTATCAGCTGGTACTCACTGTCTCTCCTCTACAGAACTACAGTCCAGAGAGTTCCGACACTCCGGCGCTTATAAACTTGTTAACAGGTTGATCCTACAGTCTGGTTGTCACTTTCTGTTCCGCTTATCCATATTGTTTTGCTTTTGTCATCCACAACATCTTCACTTTGTTTTTGGTTTGCTTTTGTTATCTGTAAAGACTCCACTTGTTTTGTTTTGCTTCTATCATCTGCAAAATCTCTCCACTTTTGTTTTTGTTTTGCTTCTGTCATCCTCAAAGCCTCTGCACATTGTTTTAGTTTTGCTTTTGTTGTTCCCAAAAATTTCCTCTTTTGTTTTAATTTAATTCAGATCCCACACTATACTCACTTATTCACTGGTAAGAATTTGTATCCCTCCACAGGTGATTTTGATTTTAAAACTTGAGATGATTCGTAGTATATGAGTGACTCATTTCTTGATAAGGAATACTTAGGCAACAAGTGTATGTATAAATGTATATATATACATACAGTGTAGATTAATGAGGTAAATATACCTGAAACAGTTACTAGCCTAAAAAAAGTACACAAAATAATAACAGAAAACAAAACACAGATCTGAACTCTAGCGGAATTTAGCGGCGCAAGAGGTCATACACAGTTTCGTTGTCTGTATTACACGACCTTTAACATTCCAACTGAGTGAAAGAATTAGTGGGGAAGTAGCTACAAAAAAAACTGGTTCTGGTCTTCAAGAACAATGAACTGACGTCCAACTGTGACACTGTTGGGAAAAAAGGTTTGTAAATTAATGGTTAAAACACAATAGACCTTGGTTGGTATCCTTTAGTCTAGGGTTTTATAGCCTGAAACTATTTTTACTTCTCAACCATAAACCTCCACAGATGCAATATGAATAGTTCCTTTTCTCTCAATCTGGTTGCCATAGACCAACTTTTTCTGTTGTGATTATGCCAAAGGCTAAGAGTTATCTTGACATGTTACAGACCTGGACGGCCTAGGCAGCAGTCAGCAAGGTGGACAAATGCTATCAGACTTCCAGAAGCTAGAGAGAGCAACAACGAGAGTGGAGGTCAGCCCAGAGGTTGAGGCAGGTGAGTCCACCAATGTGGGTGTAATTAATTGTACATATATCTAAACATTTGAATACCCAAAGATGCCATCTTGCAAATTAATTACAAAAAAAGGTTAAACTAGATGGTAAGCATCTATGTCCAAAGTAGACTATTGAAGCTTGAGTCATTGAGTTTGTAAAACACACGCTTTACAGGAAACCATCTTTCGACAAATCTATAATTCATGCTAAAAGAACGGAAACAGTTACTAAATAATGGTGTAAATACCTGCATCTATGTGATCAATGTGTTGCTAAAATGCAACCGTTTCGACTCACAAAGGAGTCATCGTCGGGCCAGTACAGATGTCTTCTTCAGGGGGCTAAAACTCAATATAATGGAGGAAACAGTTACATAGACACTGATAGAGAGATTCCACAATACAACTTGTGGTTTCAATTGAAAATGAATGGAAAAAATAATAAAAAGTATAAGTTAAGTTTTTTTACAAGCCTTGAAATAGTTCACTTTTGATTTTCTAACTAGACCTTGTATGCACATTAATCCATTCTTTTTGTACTGTAGTACTCTTAGACTTAAGTTTTCTTGCACGGGTATCTTATATCTGTATGTATCACATTTGTTCAGGTGTGAAGTTGTGTCGACGAGTTCTTACGTGCAGTTGGGACTCGATGTTGACTGTGTTGTCTGCACCGCTGAAGGAGCCCTCTCTGTCCACCAAGGGCTCTCGCAAGGTTTCTGCAATGCTGCTGCTCAGCAATGAAGCAGCCAAAGATGCGCTGCGTAGAGACGCAGTTGTCTGCAGCCTCGATGCGTTGCAGCGTGCGGCAACTCTCAGTAACGTTCTCGGTCAGTAATGGGGAATGTTGAATCAATTTTACCATTATGTACATATCTAAGAGTAAATATTACATTACTGGCAAACAGTTGCTCAAACAGTTGCGGCTTTTAACAGGAATGCAGAGCAGGTGTGGAGGGATATTCTCTCTACTGGCGTCTGCCTCATGTCCTGACGATGGTGATGTTACGCTGTTTCCCCAGCAGAGTTCTCCACTAGCTTTGGCTCTCTTGCAGAGACAAAAGAAGCTGCACGCCTCTCACGCTCTCAGCATGGACGTTATACTGTCCCGAGGTTTGGAGCTCGGCAGTCACGCTCCGGACTGCTGGAAGCATGTTTTCAGGTGATAGTAGGCTACTGTGTAACTCTTAGAGTTCTATGTTTGTTATGGTCTACTTACTTCTTGTGTAATGATCCTGGTGATTAATACCTTAACTTTCTTTAAATGAACTGCTTCTTTTGTATCTTCGACTAATTGATGGTATTCATCTCATTCCCACATGAAAGTTTTTGCTAGTTTTAGAATAAAGATGAACCTTTTGTTGAATTAATACACCGACAGAGTCATCAGCTATCAATTACTGTTTTTGGTAGAATACAGGATCTCAGGATCCCCTGCAGCATGTTGTCAATGATTTGTCTTATGTCCCAGATGCTGCCTCCATATTAGTCAGTTGGAACACAGATTCTTCTCCCAGTCCAGTCAGCCCCCTGGCCTCTCTATGACCAAGATGACCTCCAACGCCAAGCCTCCCTCCACTTCCAGCCTAGACAAGATGTCTGCCGCGGACAGACTCCAGTTCAGCTTCACTCCGGACGACGACGATGAAGTGTGGTGAGATCTTACCATGGTTTTCCTTGTTTTAGTTATAAACTCTCTGTTTAGCTCTAGTATTTTAGATTTTAGTTTTTTTAGTAAACAATTCCTATATTTTACATCAGTGTTAGTTTTAAGTATAACACAAAATTTAAAAAATGTTGATCAAAATTACCATACTATCTACTGAGTTGGGTCATTTGGCAGAAGTAGTATTTGTCAACCATAAGAACCCTGAGTTTAAACCTAAATCAAGATTTAATAATCCATCGAAACGATGCCTTGTAAAAATGTTGAAGCAATACCGTACAAGTGCAAAAAGGGAAATGTTAAGCTAAAGAAAACAGATTCGCTTTTTTTCAGGAGATTCATAGTTGTTGACCAGTTAATGTATTAGTTTTTCAATTACAAAAAATAAATATTTTCTAGCTTATGCTCTGTTGGTGATTCAAAATTTTGAGAAGTGTAATTTAGTTGGATTAGAAGGTAGGCAAACATGGGTAAAGTATCTTGGCTGTCGAATCTCGTTTTTCAGGAGATGATAGCATCGTTGGATACTGGTCAATTCATTTTAACTTTATGAAAAGTATAGTGACTCTTTTTCCAGTCAAATTCCATCTTGCCTCTTGAAGAGCTACACAACATTATTTATGCTTTTTTTACCCTCGAGTGCCTCAGCTATCTATTGCACCAGTCACAGCCATGCCTTGATCATTCCATGTCCTAAATTAAAAATAATTCGTACTAAGGTGGGTCTTTTTCATTAGAATCCGACCCTATTCCCAGGCATTTTGCTGGTGATTTGCGACATGGTGTTTTTAAGGGGCAGGTTGATTGCCTTCTGCTCAGCCCCCTTTGTCTGTCTCCAACCTCTCAAAGTCCTATCCACAAGGGAGGTCCTACTGGAGGTTATTAGAGCATAACAATTGCCATTGCAAGGTAAGGATACCATCAAGGGAATCTCCATGTCAATGAAGAAGACCCATAGGACTAAAAGAAGTAGTGGAAGTTAGTTAGTGAAGCCAAATACCTTCTTAGACACAAATTACCATAAGAGGAACTAGTGAGATACCTTCACTATGATGCTGGCTTCAACTTGTTTCTAGCTTTTAACTTTTATTCTTGTTTATGTACAGCTCGTGACATGTAGGCTGGCACTTGACCGATTGCTACTAAACTATTTAAAAAACATTAAGTGGCGTCACGCGGGTTGAGTTTTCTGTCCTTGCGATTGCGATCCATGGGAAGGCGCTCAAGTACACGAAACACGTAGCGTGCACCCCGTGAGTCAGGGGAAATGTTTGCAGTCCGGTCTTTTCATTACCTCCACCTTCCCTCCGCCTACACTGCCGGCGCAAGGCCCAAGTGCCAGCTTACATGAGCTAGCATGAGCTGTAGCTGTAGCAATATATTATTGTTCCTTCATTATAGTTTTTAGCTCCTGAATGCCCAAACAATATTATTATGGCACATTTACTCAACGGTTCTAAAGTACGTACAACAACAGGTAGTTTCAGCAACAAATTTGAAGTTGTTTTCAAGCTGTCATTAAACAGGGGAGAACGGCCGACAGGTAAACAAAGATTACCGAAAAAACACAACATAACACTAACAAACAATTTCATGGCAATTATTTTATTCATAGCAGATGCACAAATGTTTGATGAGTTCTATGACTTTGCAGGGTAGATGTATACAGTTTCTTGGCTACCAGCAACACAGCAATCACCACACAGACTGTAGCAGAGCTGATTTGTGAGAGCAAGGTAGACAGCACATCTCATGGCATTCTCAGTCAGGACTATGCAGCCAGGATCATATGTGTCCTCTCTCAGGCTGTGGACAAGTAAGTAAATTAAATAACGCCTACTTATAAACCTATTTTTTCAATATCTTTGCCTTTTTGTTATTTATTTTTGTAGCTGTTAGATGTTGCAAGCATGCGTGAGTAATAAGTAAATCATGCTTTGCTGAAATTACCGGGAAAAAATTAAAATCTTATAAAAAAATATAAAAATCTTTTTACATTATTAGGGATAGCCAATGAATGAATGAACTGTTAATTTATCAAAGCTGTGTAAAGACTAAATAATTATCAGACCTTTGGTCCGATCCTGCACTCACTGCTATTCAAACCTCCCTATGGGCAATCGAGTACCATGCGATTGTATGCTGTTTCTCCGTGTGGTGTGACTTTACATGAAGAAGCAAGAGAAAACTTTTATATTGTTTTAGCTTTAAGCTTTTAGCACTTGGTTAGTCAATTCCTCATACCTGCATATCTTTCTGCTCCCCCTCATGTCCTGGCTCTGTAAGTAAACCAAGAAGAGTGGCTGAGTGGACTAGCATCGCTTTATTACATACATCTTATATTTTAGATTAACAGCTGTGGTGTTATTCCTTTGTCAGTTTTATTTCTACATCTTACATTGGCGCTCCTCTTCGCAGTCGTGGAGACCGGAGAGTTGTCAATTTCTTGGAGGGGGTTTGTTGTATTTATGTGTGTGTGTTGAGTGTGTGTGTTTTATTTGTTTTAGAGGTGTGTTACATTGTTGTGGTCTTTGTAGGAATTCCTTCAAATTGTAGTATGGCCTGTTCAGGAGGTATTTTTTAAGGCTAGTGATGAATTTTTTTGTTTCGTTTATCGATTTTATGTTTTGAGGAAGAGAGTTATAGAGAGTTGTTCCCATGTATGTAGGGGTTTTACTTGTTCTGTGTAGTCTGCGTTGGTTTTGGTTGAGATTTGTAGCCACTATCTGCGATGATGGATTCAAAGTGGAAGTTAGGAGTTTTAATGGACGACCCTTTTCAATATTCCAACCTTGTTACGGCCCTTTCAAGTTGGATAATCAAGACTCTACTGTAAAATAAAAATAGAATTTTGTTTTTAAAGCTTTTTAATTCATTAAATTTACTCGTTTTCAGACTGTTTGAAGAAGCAGCACTAAAGCTGAATCTGCAGGCCCTGACGAGCTTCATGCAGGCGTTGTGTAAGGCATCTCAAGGCCAACTGTTCTCCCGCCACCCTCTAGCCCGTGTAGGGCCCCAGGGGCCCCGCAAGTGGTGGGCCCCAGTGCGGCTGCCTCGGCCGTGGGCCCCTCACGATGCAGACACCTCCCTGCTGCTCACACGAGTGGGGCAAGTCATGTTGAAGACTGTGCGTAGTGGCAGACCATTGGTTCACATCATGAGAGTCTGGTCCATGGTAGGACCTCACCTGATGGAGGTTTGTACATTGTCTTGACTTGGTTTATGTTTTAATTTAGTGTGATGATTCATGATGTAAGTAAGTAGCCTTTTCTGTATGCTACATCAACTAGAGTAGAATTAATTCTCTTAAAAATGAGTGTGAAAATACCTCACACAAAAGCCTGTTTTTCTGTCAAGATGTGGTTTACAAAATAGATTTTTCACTGACAGCAGAGGTCTAATAGTAGTCCTCGCTTTACACAATTTCACTCTGCTCTGCACATTGTTAGAAGCTATCTACCAAGTATAGTGAAGACTAAATTAGTTTTATTTCTCTTTTCTATAAAATCAGCCATCATTTTTAGTATCCCTTTCATTGAATAAGTAATATATATATTGTTTTATAGGATTTGGGTGTCAATTAGTTTAGTTTTGAGACTCAAAACAGTATTCAAATTGTTCACAAACCATCACCTTAAAAAATTAGCAAGACAAGAAAATAAATAAAAAATTATAGGTACAGAATCTTCCACAACCATGGATCGAAGTCTTGTTTTACCTAGGACAGATTAATTTAATATTGTCAATAAAGTTTTCCTCCAATCCAAAAACTAGTCAAGTAGTCAATGCCAATTTGTATATCATTGTTCAACTCACGTCTCCTCTGAGATCTTTATAATGTTCCTCTTATGTGTTAATTCCTTATCATATAACTTAGTTATCTTTTTCTCCAGGCTGCCTGTCACAAGGAGAGAGTGATATCCAAGATCGCAGTGTCTTCTATCCACGACACAGTCACAGCTCTTCTGAATGAGCAGAATGAGCTTCCATACTTCCACTTCAATGAAGCTCTCTTCAAACCATTTGAGAATCTCCTCTGCCTTGAGCTGTGTGACGCTGATGTTCAGGACCAGGTCAGTAGTAGTCGTATTAATCAACTGTTCTAGTTTTCACCACACTACACTGTTCTAATAGACATTCCAGGTATGAAATTAGTCCCTAAAACAGCTGTTTACTGCCTGCTTAATCAAATAGGGTTTTATTACGTGCTACTGTACCGTAGTTAATTTTTACCGGACTCCAGCTGATTTTAATTATTGGCAATAAGACAACGAATCAACGAAGTTATGAATAGTGAGTGATTGTTAAGTTATTTAGTCTGTGGGAATATTTAACATATTTGTACAGTCATTTTTATTTTTAGGTTAGTTTAGGCTTAGATTAGTATGTCAAAAAATATTGTACTCCATTGTATGGTTGTTTGTATATAGTAAAATATCGTGAGGTTGTTCCAAACATACTCGTCCGGTAAACATATATTTTCCGTACTGGTAATATAGTATACTATTAGATGTACTATGTGTAAATTTTGTGTTTGATGGTAACCTTTTAATTGCAGGAAAATGTAAATGAACCACTTGTCTGATGTATATTACATGTTTTCTTCATTAGAAACCGACACTAAGAAATGTAATACCATGGAGGTTCTGAAACCGAAGGTTCAGTTGCTGAAATGTTTCAAATAAAAGGTTTCGTTAGACTGCTTGGTTGAATTTTTTAGATGGATGAATACAGAAATTAATTTTGTCTACAGGGACTACACCTTAGTTTTTAGGACCGTTGTTGGGATAGCAGGCGTACCTAAAAAGAAAAGAGTTAACGCTCGCACAAGTAACTCAAAACTACACTACACAATTGATTAATTACCTCATTTTTAATATTTCACAGTTGCACCTTCCTTGTTCCTTCTAGACCATCCTAAAAAAATGCTTCTCTTCACTTTAATCTTTGAAGAATCCCTATATTTGGACGAAATATCAGGTTTTTCATGAATTTTTACTGTGTATCCGTTATCCCGTGGACTGTTAGTTTTCTCACGTAAGCCTCCTGAATTCTACCTAAAAAAAAACCCAACTTGGATTTTCCTAAAAACATAATGTTACCAATGGCAGATTGTAAGCTGCATCTGTGAGTTTGTGGAGGCCAACCAGAACGAGATCAGATCAGGCTGGAGGCCACTGTTTGGTGCGCTGCGTGTTGTCAGCAGCAGTCATCTCGGCTCTCTACTGGATGTGTTCAGAGTGTTCCTAGACACAAACAACACGCTGGTGTTCTCAAACGCTGCTGTAGACTGCATCCTGTGTCTGCTCAAACATGTCAAGGGCAATGGTGAGTATTACCTTCTAGACGTTCCATTCCCATATATCAAGTCTTTGCCCTTTAAAGTGGATGTGGTTGAATCGAGTCTCAAACAAATTTGGCTGATGTAAATTACTGATTTATGTAGGTCCTACTTGTAGTACCTCAGTTTCTAGAAGTCATGCACTGCTGTTGTACTTAGTAATGCAGGTTTCCCGTTTCTACTCATGCTTGCTAAACGACATCCGTACACATTTCCAGACAACATGTCAGATGAACTGTCAGAGGAAGGCTGTAAGGATGACAAGTCCCTGGAACTGTGTAAGGCAGCTCTTAAGTATCTGCACCAGTGTAGCGGCATTCTGGGCTCCATGTACAACATGCCTGCCTGCCCCATGTTCCACACATCTCACAGGTGGGTGGTGAATCTAGACACTAAAATGTTTAATCGTGAAATATCACAGTTGATTTTGATAGTTTGAAACTGTACCTGTTGTTGATCACTGGGCTTTTGAATTTGATGTAAGCTCCTGGCTAAAGTAACACCTGATCATAGTAAGTCATCAAACAGGGAAAGTGTTTAAGGGGTTTTGAGCAGAGTTTCTAGTCTCACAATTACCAAAAGTGTTAATAATGAAGTCTCCGCTGTGGCCAAAGATTTGGCTATTTTATTGGGTACACAGCTAAAGTCTTTCACCAGCGCTCCGCAATCTCAGAGGAAGCTCGTGATTTTATTTTGACCGAGGACAATGTTTATGAAATTGTCGTGGTTGCAGAAGTTGTTCAAAACTGATTGTGGTGCAAGGACTAGTTTTGTTTTAATCAATACTTTCCAAAAGAACGTGATTTTTACCAAACCCAATTTTTGCCGAGAACCAAAAAACAATATTTGTGGCCTGACCTGAAATAAAAAATCTGCTACTTAGATCACTTATTAATAAAAAATAAAATCAAATTATATTATCATATCTTGTTATCGGACTATAATAGTTGGTCTATAAATTCCCCAATCAGATCATAGAAAATAAAGGGTTGAGTTCATCAAGTTTAAGCAATCTCACATGTTTCTAAATGGCCTAAGCTTCAGTCCCTGAAAAATCTGAATAGAGGGTCATCTGTACAGCGTGCCACCTGGGGCTACATAGATTAGAAATAAGACTCTGAATCAAGGCATCTCACCCCATTCGAAACTTGTCCTTCTCTCGTACTCAAGTTAAAATATGTAAAATTATGTCTGCTATCCTCAATTCAACACATTAGCTATTCACAATTCCCTCTTTAAAAAATGATCCCCACTCGCAGGACCCAGATGACCCTGTCGCCGCAGAGAGTGGACCCGATCATCCCACAGATGGAGCTCATGAGGCTAGACCCCGAGGTGGAGGTCGGCCCTACGGGGGAGCTGAGCTACTCTGCCCTAAGTGTGGGGGGAGAGTGTCACGACGTGAGTGCCATGGACCGGCCCAGCGGAGTACTACGAGTGTGGGTGTTGCTGCTAGATGGACTGTGTGGAGCCACTGTGGCTGCTTGTCCTCAGTACCAGAGTCACATACTGGACACTCTGTTCACATTGCTGAGAGAACTGCTGGTACACCCTGGTAGGTACTGGTGATATGTTGTAGCTTTGACTGACAGTGAGTATCCAGGTGTTGCGAGTGTGGGTGTTGCTGCTAGATGGACTGTGTGGAGCCACTGTGGCTGCTTGTCCTCAGTACCAGAGTCACATACTGGACACTCTGTTCACACTGCTGAGAGAACTGCTGGTACACCCTGGTAGGTACTGGTGATATGTTGTAGCTTTGACTGACAGTGAGTATCCAGGTGTGTTGTGAGTGTGGGTGTTGCTGCTAGAGGGACTGTGGGGAGTCACTGTGGCTGCTTGTCCTCAGTACCAGAGTCACATACTGGACATTCTGTTCACACTGCTGAGAGAACTGCTGGTACACCCTGGTAGGTACTGGTGATATGTTGTAGCTTTGACTGACAGTGAGTATCCAGGTGTGTTGTGAGTGTGGGTGTTGCTGCTAGAGGGACTGTGTGGAGCCACTGTGGCTGCTTGCCCTCAGTACCAGAGTCACATACTGGACACTCTGTTCACACTGCTGAGAGAACTGCTGGTACACCCTGGTAGGTACTGGTGATATGTTGTAGCTTTGACTGACAGTGAGTATCCAGGTGTATTGTGAGTGTGGGTGTTGCTGCTAGAGGGACTGTGTGGAGCCACTGTGGCTGCTTGTCCTCAGTACCAGAGTCACATACTGGACACTCTGTTCACACTGCTGAGAGAACTGCTGGTACACCCTGGTAGGTACTGGTGATATGTTGTAGCTTTGACTGACAGTGAGTATCCAGGTGTGTTGTGAGTGTGGGTGTTGCTGCTAGATGGACTGTGTGGAGCCACTGTGGCTGCTTGTCCTCAGTACCAGAGTCACATACTGGACACTCTGTTCACACTGTTGAGAGAACTGCTGGTACATCCTGGTAGGTACTGGTGATATGTTGTAGCTTTGACTGACAGTGAGTATCCAGGTGTGTTGTGAGTGTGGGTGTTGCTGCTAGAGGGACTGTGGGGAGCCACTGTGGCTGCTTGCCCTCAGTACCAGAGTCACATACTGGACACTCTGTTCACACTGCTGAGAGAACTGCTGGTACACCCTGGTAGGTATTGGTGATATGTTGTAGCTTTGACTGACAGTGAGTATCCAGGTGTGTTGTGAGTGTGGGTGTTGCTGCTAGATGGACTGTGTGGAGCCACTGTGGCTGCTTGTCCTCAGTACCAGAGTCACATACTGGACACTCTGTTCACACTGCTGAGAGATCTGCTGGTACACCCTAGTAGGTACTGGTGATATGTTGTAGCTTTGACTGACAGTGAGTATCCAGGTGTGTTGTGAGTGTGGGTGTTGCTGCTAGATGGACTGTGTGGAGCCACTGTGGCTGCTTGTCCTCAGTACCAGAGTCACATACGGGACACTCTGTTCACACTGCTGAGAGAACTGCTGGTACATCCTGGTAGGTACTGGTGATATGTTGTAGCTTTGACTGACAGTGAGTATCCAGGTGTGTTGTG
Organism: Macrosteles quadrilineatus; assembly: GCF_028750875.1. Classification (NCBI taxonomy): domain Eukaryota; kingdom Metazoa; phylum Arthropoda; class Insecta; order Hemiptera; family Cicadellidae; genus Macrosteles; species Macrosteles quadrilineatus. The sequence continues at coordinate 125,698,734 of NW_026542596.1, forward strand.
AGTGTGGGTGTTGCTGCTAGAGGGACTGTGTAGAGCCACTGTGGCTGCTTGTCCTCAGTACCAGAGTCACATACTGGACACTCTGTTCACACTGCTGAGAGAACTGCTGGTACACCCTGGTAGGTACTGGTGATATGTTGTAGCTTTGACTGACAGTGAGTATCCAGGTGTGTTGTGAGTGTGGGTGTTGCTGCTAGAGGGACTGTGTGGAGCCACTGTGGCTGCTTGCCCTCAGTACCAGAGTCACATACTGGACACTCTGTTCACACTGCTGAGAGAACTGCTGGTACACCCTAGTAGGTACTGGTGATATGTTGTAGCTTTGACTGACAGTGAGTATCCAGGTGTGTTGTGAGTGTGGGTGTTGCTGCTAGAGGGACTGTGTAGAACCACTGTGGCTGCTTGTCCTCAGTACCAGAGTCACATACTGGACACTCTGTTCACACTGCTGAGAGAACTGCTGGTACACCCTGGTAGGTACTGGTGATATGTTGTAGCTTTGACTGACAGTGAGTATCCAGGTGTGTTGTGAGTGTGGGTGTTGCTGCTAGAGGGACTGTGTAGAGCCACTGTGGCTGCTTGTCCTCAGTACCAGAGTCACATACTGGACACTCTGTTCACACTGCTGAGAGAACTGCTGGTACACCCTGGTAGGTACTGGTGATATGTTGTAGCTTTGACTGACAGTGAGTATCCAGGTGTGTTGTGAGTGTGGGTGTTGCTGCTAGAGGGACTGTGTAGAACCACTGTGGCTGCTTGTCCTCAGTACCAGAGTCACATATTGGACATTCTGTTCACACTGCTGAGAGAACTGCTGGTACACCCTGGTAGGTACTGGTGATATGTTGTAGCTTTGACTGACAGTGAGTATCCAGGTGTGTTGTGAGTGTGGGTGTTGCTGCTAGAGGGACTGTGGGGAGCCACTCTGGCTGCTTGCCCTCAGTACCAGAGTCACATACTGGACACTCTGTTCACACTGCTGAGAGAACTGCTGGTACACCCTAGTAGGTACTGGTGATATGTTGTAGCTTTGACTGACAGTGAGTATCCAGGTGTGTTGTGAGTGTGGGTGTTGCTGCTAGAAGGACTGTGTGGAGCCACTGTGGCTGCTTGTCCTCAGTACCAGAGTCACATACTGGACACTCTGTTCACACTGCTGAGAGAACTGCTGGTACACCCTGGTAGGTACTGGTGATATGTTGTAGCTTTGACTGACAGTGAGTATCCAGGTGTGTTGTGAGTGTGGGTGTTGCTGCTAGAGGGACTGTGTGGAGCCACTGTGGCTGCTTGTCCTCAGTACCAGAGTCACATACTGGACACTCTGTTCACACTGCTGAGAGAACTGCTGGTACACCCTAGTAGGTACTGGTGATATGTTGTAGCTTTGACTGACAGTGAGTATCCAGGTGTGTTGTGAGTATGGATGTTGCTGCTAGATGGACTGTGTGGAGCCACTGTGGCTGCTTGTCCTCAGTACCAGAGTCACATACTGGACACTCTGTTCACACTGCTGATAGAACTGCTGGTACACCCGGGTAGGTACTGGTGATATGTTGTCCTTTTTACTGCCATAAGTAGTAAGAGGCTATAAGTAGTAGGGAAATGTCAAGAACACTGCGAGAAATTCCACCTAAGGCCTTCAAGGTCAAACAAAGTCACACCCACAAATTCATGTGCTAAAACTACCCTAAAATGAACTATGAATTTCTTAACCACCTAAGCAAGTATTGTAGTACAAAAGTAGCTAAGAGAGATACTTTCCCTGAAAGATGAGGTTGCATTTTAGTTTTTTTGTCTAGGTGGCTGAATGGTTATAGTGCTTGCCTCAAAAACTGGAGGTTGCAAGTTTTATCCCAAGCAAGATAGACTGTAGACCCAAATGCCATTTATTTATCAGCTATCAAATAATAAAGGTACCAAAAGGTTTACAGTTTAGATGGACAAAAACTCATTAAAAATATTAAATATTCTAATGGCATAAAAAAGCATAAAAAACATCTTTTTGTGATAAGTGTATAATAATTACACAATCAAAAATACTACTCCCTTTTTCACTCGGGGAAGTTTTTCCAAGCAAACAGCACTTACTTCTCTATATTCTATTACCATATACTCTAATGTAAATTATGCAATCAATGAATTTATCCACTAGTTAATAACTATTGTGTTTCTCTTTCTCTCTAGGTTTTGAGTTTGGACTGTATTGCATCAACCATCTGCTGTTGCCGATGGTACAGAACTGGCTACGCAAGACCAGTAGACAGTTCCGGGGATGGGATATCTACAGTGGCAACTTCAAGCAATGCTGCGGCCTAACTACTGACTTGGTGGTCAAATACCTCATCCACCTACATGGTGAGTGAATCAGTACTTACTGGGTATTCAAGTGCTCATTTTTGGTTGAATCCTTTTTTTTTGTAAAGTAATAAAAGTTTAACAAAAACCCTTCAGATTGGTTAATAGGAGAAAACAAGGTTGTTAGAGTTTGGAATGGAGTTAGAGTTGGAGTTTGGAATGGGAAGATCAGAAGAGTTGTCTTGAGAGGGAGAGAGTAGAAAAAGCAAGTCTAAAAAGTGAACTCTGAGGAATGTGAAAGTGATAGTGAAAAGGTTGACCAGAGGAAGATCTAAAGGAAGTGGATAAATGAGGTGAATAGTATGAGAAGAATAGACGAGTGGGATGGCAGATAGTGTATGAGGGGTTTAGTAGTTTAACGATTTTGTCAAGTTTTAGTAAAGTAAAACCAAAATGAAAACAATGTGGGACTTTTCTTACAAAGATTCTCTAACAGAATTATTTCAGAAAGGCCGAACAAAACAGATTTCAGGAACAGATCAGCTAAAACTTCCATGTGCGCAACCAGAACTGGTTGGGTATAAGCGAAAGGGTTGGAGGAGATACTTTTTTTAAAACATCCGTGCCTTCACCTTGCTACCCTGCATGACTTACTCACCCTAGCACTGCCAATTTTACTGGTAGTGGTACCCCTATGTTTTCACTGTTTTCAGTTTGGCTAGCAGCAAACCATTTGCGGGCACAGAAGTTTTGGCCAATCTAAAATCATAAACATTTTCCCTATATATGAATCAAATAAGTAGAGCATTGAGACAATTTTTCTTTTCTTCATTGCAGAAGCAGACAAGAGCGAGTATGGCAATTTGATGCTGAAGCAACTTGTCTTGTTGATGGTGGAGTGTGTAGTACAACCTGTGGAAAGTATAGCAAGACTCGGCTGTGCCTGTCTAAGGTAAACATTACTTTATGGTTCATAAATAATTTCACTTTTTGTAAAATATTTTCATACAGATTGACGCTTTTGAATTTGTCTGATAGATCTTTCTGTTGAATGGAAGATGTGTGAAGAACAGGTAAAGTTAATTTAGATTGAACTCGTGTTATTGTTGTTTAATGGATTATTGCAGACATTTTCTATCAATTTTTTGTCCTAGGATGCTAGGCACAAGTCTGGAATTGGTTTTTACATTACTTCAGGCTAGACCTAGGGGTTACGGCATTATCACTTAGATAAAATCCATTGGTGATTTGGCAGGATTTGAACCCGGGACCTCAGGAACCGGAGTCCCACGCTCTAACCACTAGACCAGCTCGCTCCCCCTATCAATGATTGGTAATACGTTAAAAAAAAGTTGCAGAACGTTCCAGAATCTGATTGCCCCTATAGATGGGAAGGGTTGGACACAGTGAGTTTGTTGACAAACCGGGAAATGCTGGAAAACACAGGATGTGAAAACAACTAATGCTTAGAGCAGGCAAATTAAAAAAAGAAGATAAGAAAAAAGTAGAAAAGCCTCATCAAACCACCTTTTTTCTAGTGTTATAAGTATCTGGTCTCCTCCATCTAGGACTTATTTAATTATGTTATCCATCCGTTTATCTGAGAGCCCAGGTTATTTTAACCATAAGCTATCTTAGCTCTTTTATCCACTTGTTTATGGTTTTTACTTCCTCTACATTAACGTGTTTATCAAGTTTTTTTTTCTAGTGTTCTGAAAGGAGACAGGAACTTTATGTATTTAATGACCATCAAGAATTGAATTCATTCTTGCACCTGAATCATCCAACTACTGTTTTGCATATCATTGCTGCATGTGTCCACCAAAAACTGATAAGATTGGGTTGATTTAGTTAATGAATATCCCTATGTCTTGTAGGGTTAAAGACAAGCAATTGTTAGTTTTTATTCTCAAACCCCTATTGAACAGTTGAGAGCTTTTCCTGTTCAGCCATTTTAAATATTATAACCTTTGTCTATAATTCAATCTCTGTTGTCTCTTGTTGTAATAAAACTTTGAATCCTTGTATTAAAACGATATTACGCATCCAAAATAAATGGAAATCTTAAAACGTTTGAAATTGATCACACAACAAGCTACGATGGTTTTTCCACATATCCAGTCATAAGTATCAAGCTCCATTTCAGGAGCAGGTATGAAATAAAAACATGGGTGATAAAATATGCATGAAATGCTGGTAGAAGTTGATATACTGGTCGGGCAAGAAGGCGAGCAGACTGCACGAGTGGTGTCCCTTACTGTCATTTGATCTCAACAAAACAATGTGTATTCTACCTTTGATAGGCGGACATTTGAGACAAATTTATATATCTTGTGTAACACGGCCATATCTCTTACACTATGACATACTTCAACTTCCTTGCGTTTAAGGTCATCTTCTTAGGCTGTTGAGAGATAGTTTTGGGTGTAGTCTTTGAGATACTTCATGTTGTATTTTCATAAGTTTTAAAATAAACCAGCATAGTAATATGTGCTTCTGTCCAAATTATATGTTGTGAAAACTTTTTCAAGAAAAAAAAAACTTGTAGGGAATTTAGATTTTCATTTTGTAGGCTATATGAATGTTTTCATTTTACTTACAATCCATAAATTTGAAGACCTAAAACCAGAATTTACGCATAGCCTATTTAGATATTTTTATCAGAATTATTTTTAACTTTAGGTTTGGATTTAGTTTCTATCTCTTTCTGAAAAAATCTCTTATTTGGCTATCTGTTATGTTTTTCTTTAAACTGTTTAACCGCAAACACTATGTTTGTAGCTAAACCCTAGTTTAGTCATTTTATGAAGAACTGGTCCATAAGAATATATGTAAATAATCCTAAGGTTTAAACTATACCCCTGTTATAGAAAATTAAACACATTTGCAGTTGATTTGCTTTTAAGAGTTTCATGCACTAATCTTTATACCGGTCATTTTTCAATATTGTGAGCTGTATGCAATTTTACGTACGAATAATAGCACCTCAATTGCACAAAACACATTTTGAAATCCGTTTTTTATATCCCTCCGCCGATGAACGACTCCACCTAAGAGAAAAACTTAGTATGACACTTTTTAAGAAATATTGTTTCCCAATTTATTCCTACTTGGATGTTAAATCTACTGGCCAGGCATGGTCAACCAAATTTAAGTCATCCATTTGTTTAGACTGTTTAGAGACACACTTAAATTCTATCAGTAATATAATGGTTTCTATAACATCATTTTACACTATTTTGATTTTACATTATTTTTGTTATTTTTTTGTCTTGAAAAAAAAAAACACATTTTGATTAAAACAAGATACTCTACTCTGGTGTACAACCAAGTTTTAAGTTTGAATTTTTGTTTCTATTGGACTCGTAAATGTGTGAATGATGAGCACACTATTTATAGCTTTTTTCTAACTACTGTACTCAAATTTAAAAAAAAAAATTCACCAGTTGCAGTTGCAGTTGCAGTTGGTTTAATTATGCAACTTTTCCACAAATACTTTGGATTTATATTCTATTGTTTGTACTCGCAAAGCCCTTCATGAGTGGAATGCATATAATTAATATCTATATAGCTTGCATCTCGGCCTGGGTCAGACTGACATATCAACTTGCAAGCTTGGAGTTAATATTTCAACAGCTGGTCATCAACTGGCCACTCTAAGACCGTTGTGGCTACTTAATATAATTAACGCTGGCTGATGCTATTGTTAGTTTATGTATTCCCCTGGTCCTATTAGGTACCACTCACTAATACATTACTTATAGTTTAAGAGATGTGCTTTACATTTAGTTGTACATAAAATGGCATTTAAATTTGTTTTGTAACCAAGACTTTTTCCAATAAAATATAACTTGAATATACATTATCTAATCCACTTAAATGTAGATCAACTTAAATTTAAAATATCAAATAACAAACGTAATAAAATCAAAGGGAGTTAATTTATTGGTTAAGTTAATTTCTATAAAAATATCCTGAGAGTTTTGTACAAACTAAATAAGGCTCAAACATATGAGAAGTGTGAAGTGTGGCAAGATGGCATACAATCTTGTTTTGTGTGTGAGTAAATGTGCGTGAGACCAAAAACAAACAAAACATATTTCATTTTTTCTTAAGGTATACATTTTTTTTATTTTGCAGTTGCAAGTACACTAAGTTCCATGTTTATGGCCAGTGGATTACTATTTATTTATTTTTATTTTTTTTATTTATTTTTTGTTTTTTAAGAGGTAGGCGGCCTCTTTTAACCATGCATTTGCCCGTCCACATAGACTACAGATCTGTGTGTGGAACGTATTTAAGGACTAATAACCATGCACAATATGACCTCGTCATGTAATCCGAATTCGGATTAAATGACAAGGTAAATTGTAGTATAATTATTAGTCAGTAATTATTCAAGTAGGTTTGTTTCAGTTTAGGTACCAATAGTATGCATTATGTTCCGACTGTCAGTTCTGAGTATAAGATAACTGGTATCGTAACAGTGATATTCCAAACCTTTGGAAATCCTAAGAAAACATTTGAAAAGCTAGAAACTTAAACAAAAGATCATGTAAAAAAAAATCATAGACCACTGTAGTAGAATCAGTCTTGAAAAGTTGACAAACAAATTTAAATTCTAAGGTCTGATTTAAATCAACCGTGTAATTATTTTTCAATATCTGCCCATCTCTTTTCCAAAAGCCAGGTTTTCCACAACAGCTGATTCAGGGGCAGTAGTTGTTGAAAGAGGACACCCCAGAACGGCCAATGAGAAGTGACAGCTGTCACATTTCATTAGCCCAAGACTGGGTCTGACCGGGTATCGCTTTCCCGTTGAACCAGAAGCAACTACTTGGTCCCCTCCGTCACTGGGGCCTTCCATTAACAACCATGTACGGCCTTCGGTCCATATCAGGCTGCTTGGCTTCAATGAGTTCCACGGTGTTGATAATTAAAATGGAGTTGTCTGGTTGTAGCGTTTGTTTTACGTCTTAAATTGTTAAGTTTGAACACACTCTGAGAGATTGAATCGCTGAAAGCATACAATATCTGGTATTGCCTTCAGAGAAAAAAGTACTTAAACCATAACAGACAACATATAATATAATAACAGATTCCTTGTCCAAAATGTTGCTAAAGTTTTTTTACAGATTGTGATAGGAAATTAGATAACCACAATAATCCCTCAATTAACTTAAATTAATTAACTAGAAACAAATCAGTCAAAACATTGCAAATAATTTTCTTAATGTATTCCACAAGACAAAGACAAACAGGCTGTAAACTGTTCAGCCCAACAACTTGTAGAGCTGAAAATTAGACTCATTGCTAAACGAGATAAATTAGTTAACGCATCAGGTATTGTAAGAAAAATGTTAACCGTACCGATGTATAATGAACCAAATTGATCATTCTAAATCTAACCGTTTAAACATTGGATTTTGTTGGCAAGAATTGAATACTTTCAGTTTTTATGAGCATTACTAACTACAGTAGACCCCCTCTTAACCGACCTCGTATTAACCGATAATCGGATTATCCGCCTTCGATCGTAAAATAATACAGTTTGTTTTAACCGACTTTGCTTTGAGAGCAGCTCGGTTTAACCGCCGCTTTCTAGGAATCTTGGCATTTCCGCTCCCACGCTGGGCGATGAGAACTGAACCATACGCTTATCTCCACAGGATATGACTAACAATAAGTTATTTTGTGTTGATCACAAAAGATATAGCATAGCCTATTGTCAGTTTGTCATCATCGTTCGTAGCTCGAGCACATCTGATCTGATTTGTTATCTGTGCGGCAAACTTATAACATCATAAACTGCGTTACGATTTTGAGAACTGATTATCTTATCGCTGGAGTAAACAAACAATGCAACTTGTAGGGAAGGCAGGGAAGGGGGGTTAACAACTCCAAGGTCAAGATAGTTTTTGTGCTTGAGCCTCCAGTGAGAGGCTATAAATAAACGTCCTGTCTTGTAACAAAATGGTCGCTTGTATCTTTAATGTCGACAAAAGGTTCTGTACTGTATTACGATGTATTTAGAAAGCATCAATTAATACATTACAGTACTAAAGTTATTAAAATAGGAATTTTATTGACTCTTGCCTAGTATTATAATATATTCCACTGAAAGTAGGCCTATTTGACTTAACCGTGCTTTGTGTTTATTTGTGACTTTTCTATAAAACGAAAAAGGAGATAAGAGTAGTTTATTTTATAAATAATGCAAGTATGATTTCAAAATAATGATTATATAATTCCAAATGAATAGCACTTCATTATGTTATGATTTTAGGGATTGCCCGTTTTATCCGACCTTTTGAGTTATCCGACCTAGGTTCGGTCCCATTAGGGTCGGTTAAGAGGGGGTCTACTGTACCAACAAACTTATTTGTTTGAAGTTCATTTTTGGTGGGGTGACATTTGAAGAATTATTTTCTTGAAACACTAATGGTATGGGGATTTCCCTTTCTTGCCTAAGAACAAGATCAGATATCAGATCCCAAAACACTCAAACAAAACATTTTTCCTACCACTGCATGGAAATGATCACATTTCCACACCTGTAAACAGTACACAAAATAGCTCATATGCACTTTATTCATTCCCGCTCGCAAAATCAGCTGATTTTACTTTTGGCATTTCTATAAAACAATAACATCCACCAAGCAAATAACATAACCTAAATACCCCCCGCTGCAGCAAACCTGCAGACTAAGCGAATTTCCATTTGACTGATTGGATTTACACTGAAATGTGTACTTAAAAATATAAAATTTATTCCCTATTTAAATAGAATTAGTTTAACAAGTACTTAGGTTTGCTGCATCAGGGAGGGTAAAACTGTTTTTTTTTTTGTAAAATGTTAATAGTTAGTAAGAAATAAAAACATTTTCCAAATTTGATCAAAATATGTTCATAAACAAGCAAACTACAACAGTTGACTTATTCTCCATAAGAATAACATGGGAATTTTAAATTTACAATTTTTGGAATTTTCTCCGTAACCATTAGGCACATAATAACACTTCAATATACTAAATTATTTGTTTTTTAGAGCTCTACAAAATGGTTTGGAAAGAAAATGCTAAATTTTATGTTTTTTTGGTCAAAAATGGGAAAAACCTATTTTTACCCCATAAAACCCCCCGTAAACCCCTGTTCCCATGGTCCAATCATGCTGGATCGCGAACTCGTTCGAATAAACGTAGGTTTACACGTTCGTACCAAATTTCATCAAAATCGGATCATTTTTGCTCGAGTTATCGTGCTAACGGACACACATATATATATATATATATATATATATAAATATATAAATATATATATCCCGCGTCCAGGTCTTACCATGAGTACTACGGTAATAGCTTATTCCCTATATGGGAAATTCGCTAAAAAGCTAACATAACCTATTTATACGCAACTAAAAAGTTAATCTGTGTATCATGATAAGTTAATTATGGTGGTAGAAAAAAATAGTTAATTATGAGCATAAACAGTCATTGCCGCTCTCAAAATGTATGGCCACACTCAGCTCAACCTTCAAGTAGCCTACAGTTCTCAAGTGGCAGTGATGTTATACTCCCTAAGACATTCTACCAATAGTCTGTGGGTTTTAATCGATTGTATATAATTTGACACCTTTTGGAAATTTATTAATTACCTCGGAGACAACCTTATGCTGAGATCATTTATGTAGCCTACATGCACTCAAAACTAAATTTAAGAAAAATGTTTTTCTTTGATGACACTTCAGATCTTTAAGTAGTGTAAATAAATCATAGTTTCTTGCTGCAAATTTTAAATTCATTATCCTTTAGTGGTAGTCAGGTAGTGTGCATAAATCCCAATCATTTTAATGATATTGCTATTTATTCACATGAACTCAAATTCAAAACATGTTCTAACAAAATAACTTCTTTCTTCAAAAATAAAATACTTTAAATAACAGTTGGCTATATACTACTCCAAAACAAAATTAATGGGCGGATCTTACTTTTACAAAACTGCAATTCAATTACTGGTTAGGCAGACCTGGGCTGTTCTTACTGCTACTCATACTAATTAACACCTCGATATGGCAGTACATAATGCAATTATTACACCTTGAATCTTGTCTGAAACATTACCCAATATACAAATAAAATGTATTCTATACAAGCTCTAGCCTGAAAATATCACATGACTACTAAATATTGACTCTTTAAACATTATTAAACATAAGTAAAACATTATTTGTTTGTAATACATTAAGACATCAAGTAATTACACGTGATTCAAGAATTAATATAGCCACTTATTTAAATATTTCTCAAAAAGATAAAATAAGCAAAATTTAGAGTAAAATCACATGAGGACTCAACTGGTTATTACGTTATAACCCATTCATTGATAACTAAAACTAAAATCTTTCTTTGACAGAACATAGTGGACCTGTAAAACATAATCACAAAACATAATTTTCAGTAATACTTAAATCTAAAATTAATTAAAATAATTTCGTACCTTGTCGACGAGTCCTCAACAAACTTAGCCCAGTGTTGACCTTCCACTGACCTATCTAACGGCTAATTGGCTAATTTTTAAATTATCACATGGCTCAATCACGTCCTGGTTAAAGTTTGTTCGCTACGCTCACTCACCTTTAGGTTGGAGCTCGTTCGCTACGCTCACTCACCTTTAGGTTGGAGCTCGTTCGCTGCGCTCACTTGCCTTCAGGTTAGCTCGTTCGCTAAGCTAACTCGCCTCCAGGTTAAAGTTCGTTCGCTACGCTCACTCACCTTTTGGTTGCAAATTAGCTGTTGTCAAAAATGTACCTAAAGTTGAGTGAGCGTAGCGAACGAACTTCAACCAGGACAAGATTGAGCCATGCAAACGAGATCATCTTGAAAATTAAGAAGTTAAACGGGGTAAAGCCCGCGGGTTACAGCTAGTTAATACATATTTTTACTAATCATGATTGGAAATGCCCACAGTTAACTATGTACCACATGTATGTTACAGACACATTGTCCTGAGTGCAGCTCCGATCCTCAGCACTTGTCAGTGGGAAGTGATGTGTCTAGGGTTACACAGAGCTTGTTCTCTCTCCCTGTTCTCTCTACATCAGCTGATGGCTGCCTTCCGCCCGGGGTCTCACAGCTTCTACGGGGACGGAGCTCATGTCAAGGTGGCCGCTCGCAGGGACTCGACCCCTCAGGAGTCCGAGAGGCTGAAACAACTAGCACAACAGGTAAATCATGTGTAGTTGGGTTCTTTAGTTAATTCTTCTTTAGTTAATCTCAATCACCTTGATTTTTGGTAGGATTGTTTTATGTGTTGCATTCTCTATAGTATTTCAGTTGGGTTTTATTAAATGCAAACGATTAAGTAAATATATTTTAGACGAGGGGGCCTTTTTTAGCCACCATTTGTCCCTCTGCTAGGTTTTAAAATAACACTTAAATTATTCAAATTGGTTAAATAGGATGGGTAATAATAGATTTACAGAGGTTACGGAGAAACCCCTTTCCGTTTCAGGTATATATTTTGTAAATATGATACGGTTCCCTGTCAATTTCCTTCTTTGTCCTTTGTAATAGTGCTGAAATCAGTGACATGTCCCTCATGTCCACTAAAATTTCCATGTAAGATTTAGCTTCTTGTAATAACTGTCTTTAGCCTATCCTTTTGATCATGTGGAAACGGAAAAATTTCTTACAGAGAATATCTTTATGGATACCACATTCTTTTATGCAATGTGTACAGTTTAGTGGATAGACTCTTCTATAAGATCTGTGCTTATATAAAGCAAGAAGTAAAGAAGCAAGAAGTATCCATGCGTTTTTTCACTATATCCATGATCTTGGTAGGTTTTCTTGCTGGAAGGCCAGAGAGGAGACTGGGCTGACGAAGGCTCTGATGATCGCAGCTACTATCTCCTGCTCTACCCTCAGGACCTGGCTCCCTCAGCCAACCCGGAGCATTACGTGGTCCGGGTCCCCTTCAGGAACCTCCTCGTGGGACTCCTCTCTCACCAGATGCTGCTGCAGACTGTAGGCTGCCTGCTGATACAGGGAACACCTCACGTCATTCCTAGGTGAGGAATTAAAACTATTTGTTTGGATAAAATGATCATTATGTAATGAAATACAGTCCAATACAAAAAATCCAAAAAAAAAGTGAAATACAAGTATTTGTTTCTTGTTGTTGTATCTATTTGTTGGTAATCTACCTGCGCCTACTGTTGTGACCAGCTGTAAACGTAATTCTAGCTTTTATGATAGTATATCAGATTTTGATTCTTTGGCTTAGTTAGGGTCTTTGACTTGAAAATTGGGAGTCACAAATCTCTATCCAAACATTGAATTACCGGTAACGTGAAAAAGTCTTGTATAGAAAATATATTGATAGAAAGTGTCAGTTGTAGATGTAACATAAAAAATTGTTGTTGCAGCCTAGCCAATGTTCTGCTGCAATCCCCATCAGGCACCCCACATGACAAGAGTAACAACGTGGATCACACTTTACCAGGCATGATGCCTTACATGAGTCAACACCACATTCAAACCCTCCTGGCATGTCTGGATCTTTCATACGACGCTGCCATCCAGTTTGACACAAGACCCGGCTTGAAGTTCTTGATCCAGAAAGTAGCTGGAATGGAAAGAGCAGCAAACTTGTACCGTCAAGCCGGAGCTGCTTGGATATTGAAGGTCGTAACACTCTTTGACCTGAGCCTTCATGAAGTGAAGAAGTCTGGAGCTACGCTAGACTGTGTGAAGAAAATCATAGAGGAGGAAGATTCCAAACTGAAGCAAGAACTTGAAAAGGTCAAATCAAGCCCTTCGAGCGAAAGAGGGGACAAGATTATGGAAACACCACCATCTGGGAATTCAGAGAGTGACTGTAACGACATGACAACATTCCTGCTCAGATTGAGGCAGAGCTTTGACAAACTGTGTGACACGTACATCGACGTTGTACTGGACAAAGATGGCACACACTCTGCGGTCGATCGAATTTCTGATCAACCCATATTTTTCCTGATCGCGCAAACTGACGATTTTCCCGATATAAAATGGAAGGATTTATCCGACGAGTTGGTAAGTAATTTTGAAGAGGCTAAATTAGACGATCAGGATTCGGGTGATGATGACTCGGATAGTGATAAAGAAGACGAAGAAGAAAAAGCTGTACCTGAAAAAGGGAAAGATTTGACTACTGATCAAGACTCAAAAGTTCATGACAATGTGAAGAAACCTTTTAAATTTGCTGATCTGGCTCAGCAATACAATGACTCAGCGAGTGAGGGTGAAACAGACACTCATCCGCAGAAGGAGGAGAGTGTCTACAACGTGGCTGGTGGAAGTGATGTTGAGGGCCTCATGGAAGAGTACAAACGTAGAAAACAACTCTGTGCACTGCCGTTGTCAGCTAACGCGGAAAAACGTAAAAACCCTTTCAACCAAAGGAAAACCTCAATTGATCCTCCTCTAGTCCCAACTGATCCTCTTCCACCCGAGATTGAGCAACAGAGGAAGAACAGCATTTATAAGGTATGTACTGTTAAATCTATGAAAATAGCTTCTGTTCTAGCCTATAATAGAATTGCAAATGTTGTGAAACCCAGTTCAAACGACAAAAAAACTCAAGTAAGCTTTCTTTGAAAATAAGTTTAAATACTAAAGATCTAATACAATTTTTTGCCGAATTGACAATAATGCTTTTTATATTTTTGTATAATCAACGTTGCTTAGATTTTAGTTGAACATACTTTGAAATATTAGGTCAATAATTGGCACTTTTGCATGAATTAGCAATTTTAGAATACTTATTGTTACAACATATCCCTGTACATTTTCTACCCTAAGTAACTTCTTAATTATAGTACCTTTTCAAAAGTTTTTATGCAATAATCGTCAAAAAACACCTTAATTAATTACTTTATTTTTATCTATTGCATTTTGATTTTCTTACTCAGCATGGCAAACTTTTTGTTATTTCACTATACAAGTGCTGATTAAAGTTTTTTTTAAGTAGGATGTTTAGTCCTTCGTATAGGCCACCAAATGTGCAAACTTGTCTGATTTCAGTAGGCCATCCTGTTCCATTGCCGTCAGTCTGACAAACATTCTTGCCATATAGGCACAAGTTAGACAACCGGCACTGTAGTTGTCCTAAAGTAAAGTTGGTTTTAATATATTAGAGGTTACCAAGGGAAATTTATAAAAACGGTATGATATAGAGTATTGTTTCTGCCAGTCACGGGCACTGAGCCAGTTATGATAGGGTCAGTCAGCTGTGAAGGTGTGAGCCTTGACTGATGACTGATGATCAGTCTGATGAACAATGGCCCACACCCAACATCTCTATCAGTCTAATGTATTCTCATCAGAGACAAATTGGGGATTATGATGGAACAGTTAGTTTCATTGGCAGTTTAATGCAGTTTTTTATACAGACTTACGCATAAATGCATAAAAACGAGTAGAGAACTTTTTTTGTATAATTTACGTTTGCTCAAAGTCACAGCTTCAGAGTTTCAAATCATCAGTTTTTGCTTTTGTCTGGGGAAAAATATGATTAGGAAATTTACCATAATAAACAATATAGTTGAAGTAGGGCACTTATTTTGAAGGTGAAATTTTTAGTTGTGTACCTACCCAATGCTAAATTTTAGTTTTAATTTTTCAATTTTTTGATCAGCATTGTGAAAACATGTAAAGATTTGTGGTGATTTTTAAACTCAGTACCATGGATAAACAATGTAGAAATTTCTCCTATTATAAAAAACAACACAGATACATGGCAATATTTTACAATATAGACAAAAAGAGAGGAAGTAAATAGATATTTCAACTAAACAAGGCCTAGAGAACATAAAAAAATATAGTTTATTTTATATTTCAAAAGATAAAATATTTTATTTAAAAATCACAGGAAACTGCAGTTGCATCATTCTTAACACAAAACATGTCCTTAATTTACACAAAACTGTTCTTTAAAATGTACAATCAATACATTAGAAAGTGTTTAGTCGTAGTGATTCATGAATAAGTTTTTTTAGGTAAATTAAAACTAAATCAGAGAAGTAACCTATATTAAAAAAAAAATAATAACACAATAGTGATAGGGTTTGTTGGGTATCTGTAGAGGACCCGTTGGTACTGACTATTTGTTTCTTGTAATTTCATTAATTATTTTTGATGAATATAACATACAACAATCTCCATACCATTACCACATGTCTTCTGGTATTTTATTTTAAGGGTAAAACAAAAATCTTAAAATCTACCCCAAAATAAGATCAACCATTTAGTCCCGTGCACCCTCAAACGTTTCCAAACACATCAAAACAGGCTTCCGCTCTTAATAGGTTGAAAAGTCAACTTGCACTAAGTTTAAAGTCAATAGTTCCCAAGCCTTTCTATTATTTTATTTCTACATTGCTTAGCACTCAAAACGTATGGATACAGAGATAATTTCAAACTCAGTAGGTTCAAGTAGTTTTTAACACCTCTGGCATTGCTTGCGCACTGACACACTGCATTGACCCCTGTCACTGCAGGACAGTGAGGCTCACATGGCCGTGTGGGCGGAGATGTTGGTGTCGGTGTTTGACCTGTTGTCACAACTGGACGACTCCAGGTTCCGCACACTGCTGCCGCTGCTGTTCCACGGCGTGCGCTCCCTGACTCAGCACGCCACACACCCCACGCTCAAACACGCCATCGCCTCGTTCTTCCACAGGGTAGCGCTGCTGTACGGGTTCAGTCCCGAGTAAAAGCTTTACGAGATGAAGGCTCTTGCAACGGTTCGTATTTGTTTGTGAGCGAGTTGGGATGAAAATGTAGTTTCAGGTGAGTTGGAGTTTTACAACGTTTTTAAAAGTAGCTATTCAACTTTTTGTGTCAAAGTTTAATTCTGTGAAAATGTGAGGATAAAGGATAATTGTGTTTTGAAACCAAACTGTTTAAAACAAGGGCTAAAATTTGAATAACCAATTTTATTGCTACTCTGAGTATTTGATTATCTTTTAATTCATAAGTAAGTCATCATTTGCTACCTATTTTAGTGACAAAATAAGATTTAGGATGGTCTCCTATAAAAAAAGTAAAAAAGGCAGTGGCGTTAAAAAAAAATTAATTAAACTGGATGCAAATTACTTTTTTAACTATCCAAACATGTAGTTTTAGAGACTATTGCGGCATTTTCCATTATAATTAGTAAAATACCCCTGCTGCAGCAAACCTGCAGACTTAGCGAATTTCCATTTGCCTGATTGGATTTAAACTAAAACTAGTGAACCTGTGCGGCTCAATGCCCCGCAAAATAACATATGAATTTAGAAAAGAAATTCATCGTATTATATATTGACTCGACGACGAAAATTAAACAGTAATAATGGAGCCTTGAAAGGGAAGCAGTCCAGCCATTTTCTAGCTGTATGTGTATTACTTTTAGTAAATTAATAGGTAAGTGTTCAAGTTCAAGTATGTTATAGGCAGCAAGCAAGGTTATAGGGTAGTTATTTTTAAAGATTTTTAAAACACATTTAACACAACATTTTATCATATCAAACCAATCAAACCAAGGCCTATGTAGCATATTTTGAGGGTCATAAAAATGCTGCTTAAGGAAAACACACTTTTAAAAACAAACACTAAAAAACAATATTTTTATAACAAAAGCACTTCCATGAATACTACGATTTTAGCCTTAAAGTTACCTTCAGGAAGATTACCCTGCTCAGAGTTTTCCGTAACGAATATGCGTATCCTATTAAAAGCCTTACTTAAAACAACATATATAATATATTTGCTCATGACTAAAATTGGTCTGGGTAAGAACAGCGCTGCAAATGCCAAAGGTAACAGAAATTAGCATCTTTCCATTTCAAAAGGTAAGTTTGTTTCAGACGGGTAAATTTTTTTCCTCGAAATCAAAATACGTCCCCACTCACTTGTTTCAGTTAAGACTTTACATTCTATTAAGTTGTTAACCATTCTGATCACGTGAAGCCTTGTGCCATTAATGAGGCCCTTTTTGATGTATTAATATTCCTCATCAATAAAACCACTGCCCCCTTTTATTAGTCTAATCTGTGTCTTGGCAATCCACTGACCTCTATATTTTAAAACTCAGTTGGATTTTCTAGATGGTTGTCTCCGCCTTCGTCTGTTTTCATGGACCAACTCTTCTTCCCCTTGGTATACTATACTGACAATTAATTACCTGACTT
Organism: Macrosteles quadrilineatus; assembly: GCF_028750875.1. Lineage (NCBI taxonomy): Eukaryota > Metazoa > Arthropoda > Insecta > Hemiptera > Cicadellidae > Macrosteles > Macrosteles quadrilineatus. The sequence goes on from NW_026542596.1 coordinate 125,716,243, forward strand.
GTCAAGTTCATGTAGTAATTCATTAATACTATTAGTTTATAAAGAAAATTAGATAAAAGTTACTTGGCTTGGTGCTTTCATAACTGCAAACTCAAAATACACCCACAAGTAAAAAAGAATCATGATATTGGTTAAAAAACTATGTTTGTGTAGTAACATTATTCACATGAAGTAGATGATTTGTTTGATTTGTCGATCAGCTGTTTAGTTTCAAATGAATTAATAATGTCAAAGAGTTGTGATTTAAATACATAAATCTTTATAGTAAAGTTTTCTAAATCATGGTAACTTATTCTCCACTAAATTTTACTATTCCCAGCATTAAAATAAAGTAGTAAGATCCATTATGGGTAAACTTTAAGGTACACAATCCTTGATTGAAATGTAGTAGGTATACATTAAGAGTCATAATACACAGCAATTATTATGTAGTAGACTTTGACTATTTTCAAGTAACAAACATATGTTTCTGTAAATAAAAACTATCTCCCATGTTATCCTAATGGAGAAATACGAAACTTTAAAGGGCTCCAGGACCTCAATCTCTCATTATTTCCTTAAAAAGAAAGTTTCCTGCACAACTTCACGTTAGGCTCTTTCCAATGACACCAAAAACATGCCAATCGGATCAGTAGTTTCGGAGGAGTAATTGTCACAAAAAATCTGCTTGCGTATTAAATAAGTACTAGTGTACATGTTGCTCGAAATCGAGCAATTTCAAATAAGTACAGGAGTTGAGGAGTTACAAATAAACAAATGACTTGTTTAAAAACTAATAACAGTCATAATTTCCGATGATTTTAAAAGAGTCAACTAAAAGGTTAACTGATAAAAATACTCACAATTTACATAACAGTCCTATTCCAGTTTAAAGGGTTAATGTTTAACTATCAAACTGTCCATGGACGGGAAAAGGTAAGCTTACAATTTAAGTCAAAGTAAAAAGGCTGTCAGCTTTTATAATGTTAGGCCTACCTAAGTTATTTAGCCAATTTGTAGGTGAGGGTGTAGGCTACTTTAAACTCTACAGAACAGAGTTAGGCAAAAACTGGCAGAACTCTGAAATGGAGTTATTTATCATAGACATACTCATATGCCAAATCCTTAAAATAACAATTCAATAATTAATAACGTATATCGTTAAACACAAACCAACATCCAAAACTATACACATTTTTAATACAACATAGTTAATTTACACATTGACTGTTTACAATTAACAACATATGTTCTTCTTCAGGCATTTGATAGTTCTGGTTGTTCACATTTAAATGTCAAAGCAAAATGTAATATTTAATTTCTGACAACAGCTGGAGTTTCAAAACAATGTTTGTTTCCCATGTTAATCTTATGGAGAAATACGAAACTTTAAAGGGCCCCAGGGACTCACTCTCTAATTATTTACCTAAAAAGAAAGTTTTCCTGCACAACTTCACGTTACGCTCTTTCCAATGACACCAAAAACATGTCAATCGGTTCAGTAGTTTCGGAGGAGTAATTGTCACAAAAATCCTGCTTGCGTATTAAATAAGTACTAGTGGTCGTCCTGTGGTCGAAACTCGACCAAAAATAATTAATGTACAGACTTCTCTATTTTCTCCCCACACTGTAAATAAAACATGTGATTGGGATTTCTTCCATTTGTTTTGATTTTCTGTTTACATTTTGTTGTTATTTCGTCACCATCATGGCAACCCAGTTGGTCCATGTTAATTTTTTGAAGTTTTCAAATTCGTTTTTGTGCTTATTTTTTAGCCTATTTTAATTTATAAAGGGATTCTGCACATCTACAGGCAAATATCTTTCTAACAGTATGCGTAGATTTCCCCTGCGATGCACACGAGCTGAGAAAAAAGGTTTTAAAGAAACATGCTTGCCTATTAATATATAGATAGATAGATAGATGTCTCCTTAAAAATATCACATTTATTTCCTATTTAAACAGAATTAGTTTAATGAGTACTTAGGTTTGCTGCAACAGGGAGGGTAAAAAGTTTTTTTTTATATAAAATGTTAAAAGGTGCTGTGGTTTAGTAAGAAATTAATGTATTTTCCAAATTTGATCAAAATATGTTCATAAACAAGCAAACTACAACAGTTGACTTATTCTCCATAAGAATAACATGGGAATTTTAAAATTACAATTTTTTTTAATTTTCTCCGTAACAATTAGGCGCATAATAACGCTTCAATATACTAAATTATTTGTTTTTTTAAGCTCTACAAAATGGTTTAAAAAGAAATGATGAAATTTTGTGTTTTTAGGGTCAAAAATAGGAAAAACCCATTTTTACCCCATAAAACCCCCCATAAACCCCTGTTCCCATGGTCCGATTATGCTGGATTGCGAACTCGTTCGAATAAATGTAGGTTTACATGTTTGTACCAAATTTCATCAAAATCGGATCATTTTTGCTCGAGTTATCGCGCTAACGGACACATATATATATATATAAAAATATATATATATAAATATATATATATATAAATATATATATATATAAATATATATATAAATATATATATATATATATATGAATTTGAACTTATGGTGTTTTTGGCCTCTAGGGACTTCAAAACGAAAAAAAAAATCGGTCCCGCGTCCAGGTCTTACCATGAGTACTACGGTAATAGCTTATTCCCTATATGGGAAATTCGCTAATATTCCCTATATGGGAAATTCGCTAATATTCCCTATATGGGAAATTCGCTAATATTTCCTATATGGGAAATTCGCTAAAACCACAATCTTCACAATGTTTCGGGATCTGGAATATGATCTTGTCCTTTTAAAATGAGAAAGTACTTAGAAGACAACCAGCTTAGATTAGTCTAGATTTGTTTTATCTAAGGGGTTTTAATGTTCTTGTTTGACTACTATATACGTTCATATTTTTTCACACATATTGATGATTCCTCAGCTTTAGTTGGGTTATGCTTGATCTTAATATGTAGTAGGCCTGATGACAGGGTATAACTCCAAATCCCAAAAGATCGTTAAAATGTTACTATTCCCAATCAAAATGTCTGCAATAATGTCTTAAATAGCATGAGTTCACCACTCGCCAAATATAACCTTTAAACTTGTCCAAACTTTCAAATAATACCAAAAACCTTATCCTCAAATTCCAAGCAAGTTATCTTTGGAAGTTAAACCTTTGCAAGAGCCTTAACTTAACAGCACTAACGCAAGACTTGTTGTCTAGTCAATATCTCTCTCTTGCTTCTATTTTATACAGAAGACTACTAAATAATTCAAACCATCTTTACAACTGCAGTTTTAAGTGTTGTTGGTTGTCGGTTTGGAACTTAACAATAATGGTTGAAAGAATAATTTAGCAGTCTTAAATATCTTGCAACTCTCAATTATTAGTTTTAAGTTATAAGTATTTTTCTTAGGTACGAATGATAAGTCTGGTATGGCCTATAAAGTATTGCAACATTCCAATTTTGTTTTTGTTTTCACTTCTACACACTGTACTAGCACATTCTAGTCAATTATTTGTTTCCTTTATATAATACACTTAACCCACCAAATAGCCAATCCTAGTCAATCCTTGACGACTAAATAATTTGTAAGCACTCTACTAAGACATTAGTATTATTTTAGTTTTATCACAACACAATTTCTTTATTTTATATTTTTTAAGGGTTTTTTGTTTTATTTTCTTTATGTTGAATTTTTAGTTTAATCACTACTTACATTATACTATAATTATACTATATTCTAAAGCTAATCTATTTTCACCTAAGTGCTGAATACTGATTAACAATTTTTATGCAAATTTTGATATGTTGATATACATAACATTTACTTCTCGTCTTATATTTTTAATTGTTAAAATCCTGTGGATGTTTGCTTGAATTCCGTTAATTTATTTAACACAGCTTAAACATTCTAACGTTATTTTTGTATTCAAATACCAAAATATTAAGATTACAATATTCTAACTTATTTTTTAATTTCCTCATACTTATATCCTGTGCATTTTTTATTTTATATGATAAAACATAACACAAGATTATTGTGGAACACCGAGATTATTGTTTTTCATAAAGTACAAATTTTAATGTGCAAATATTTTTCTATATATTTATTTCATTAATGTTACGTTATTATACAATTATTTAGGATGAACTATTGTATGTTTTAAGGTTTGTATTTATTATTACAAATCTCAATACGACCAATAATTCATTCTGTATTAATTTATTATTAAAAATTGGATTGATAAGTTATATTCCTTTTCAAATAAACTAGTAAAATAACTACACATTACCTATGGTCTGTTCAAAAAATGTAGGCGGTTTGAGGGGAATTTCCCCCACCACTTTTTTCTGCTTAATGTATTTTGCAGCTGATTGACTTTTTTACAAATCTCAGCTGTGATCTGAGCAATTTTTTTATTAGTAGGACCAAGATGTAGAGGAGTTAGATTTATTCCCCTAAAACCGCCTAAATTTTGTGAACGAAGTATTACAACACTTCCTATTATTAATTATTTTTAACTATTTTTTTTTCTTTTTCCTGGAAATATTTTGTTTAAGTGTCCATAATGTTTTGTAATATCCTGGAATTTTAGTTATTTTTAATTGCAGTTTATGATAGGGAATATAAATTTAAGTATGTGATATGTAGCCATGACAGAAATAAATACAAATGTTTATTTGTACAAGATTAAACTGAATTGATTGATGGTGTAACTATTCTAGATGCTTCCAAGGTGTATGTTGTAGTATTGGTTCAAAGTATAAACTGCCTGAAAACAGAGTATCTCCAATATGATCCATATTTTTGTGAATGTATAAATGTAAAATGATTTGTAGTTTAAATTGATTGTAGTAGTATTCAATTATTAGTCATTTATGTAAAATACAATTACTGCAAACTTAAATTATTGCTTTTTATTCCAAGACACTAATTCTCTTTAGGGAAATGTGAGTTTTTGACAGATTGTATAAAAATAAGATTTATAATGAATGCATTTAATGTCCTTGTTATGACAATTTTAAAATTAGTCAAAACGTTGATCAAGAAACGCTTTCTGAAATCTTCAATGTGGTTGCTTAGTCCAGCAACCAAATAAGTATCTCTAATCAATTGTTCAGGTTATTTAAAAATGGGGTTTTAGTATAAATGCTCACAATGGCAGTCTAAGTCAAAGCTTTAAGAACAGACAAATGATAATAACTGACACATTTCCTGTTTTAGTAATCTCAATAGTTTAGATACGAACAAAAAAATAATGATATTATCTGGTTGGTTTACTCACAAACACTCTTATGGTCTAGGCGTCTAGGGGAAATCTATAATGAGAAACATGTTTTATTATGAAGTTTGTGCAAAAAGCATGGCATTTTGAGAAAGATTTCCTCTAAGCAATCCTGACATTTTTTTTTATAAACCTCTGAACTAAATTTAACACGACAAAATACTAAAGGAATTTAGCAATATGGGCAAAGTAAATTATAAAACCCATTTACTGTACATGTAGAACTCATTCTAGACATTTGTACCTAAAACTTAATAAATTATGGACATACAAAATCTAAACATATCGGACAATTACAGTTTTGACTAATCAAAAATCCATTTTACTATTTAATCCCGAGGTACTTTCAGCTTCGAGCCTAGCACAGATACCAACATTCAAGTTCTTTTTACTGCATATGGTCCTATTTTTTTCATAACTCAATTTTGTTTACAACGTTTCAATTATGTAAAAAAATGTTGGATAGGTGTTCACAAAATCCGCCGTGGTCTGGTATAATTGAATAGACCAGAGGCGGTCAGTGGTTTCACGGTGTTGAAGCTAGCACTTCCTTGTGGCTATGAACATGTTATTTGGGCTACTTTCCGTCTCTTGTGAACTAGGATAAGAAAATCCAGCAGGAGGAAGTGTGGGAAAATAAGTACACTAAAGCCAAAGCGGGAATATTAGAAGAGTTATGTTGGTGCTAAATCCATATTTGGATCCTTTACTTTAGTTTTAGGTGTGAGGACGAAGTGATATTGATCATATCGTGTTGTTTAGTATTAATTAAATCTGATATTATTGAGCAGATTTCCAGATTCATCATGTCGTGTTGATTCCAAAATGTTTAACCCAACATTCTTACCACACTGTTTTCTTATCTGTTGTGTTCAATATTATTCCACATCAGTTTCCTATTTGTTTCATCTAATATAATATTTCTTGCTGTTTTATTGTAAAAGCCTATATGATTCTACGTGTTCTGGAATATTCAACAGTAGTATTATTCAGTGTTATTTCCTGATTGTTTGACCCAATATAATAAAGTTTACAACACTAATTGAAATATTCTGCTCGACACAAATACCTGATTGAACAATAGTAATTGATTACTGTTGGTTTCAATTTTAAACACTACAAAATCGATGGTTGAGGCACAAGGCTCTTCCAGATTGTTTTGCTTATCATCTCTATAGTATTTTCCCGTTGAGTCTAATATCTGGAATGTCTTGAGAAAAACTACTTTTTTCAAAGAGTACACTCACCCTCTATCCACCTTTTCTCTACTCTTTATCGACTACTTTGCATCCCGGTATAACAGTGTTTAATCTTATTTGTTTCATAGTGCAATTGAAATAACAGTACTATATTATCTCAAAGTCGAGCAGTGGTGGTCCCAGGATTTCATTTCGGGGGAGATGACCACCAGGGGTTCCGTTGTTCCCCCCCTGAAAAAAGTGGAATTTAAAGCCTAAAAACGTATTTTTATACGTATTTGAGCTCTAAAATATGCTCAAGCTAATAGTATTTATGTTACCTAATAAAATATAAAATATTTCATGGGGGATATATCCTTCCCATCCCCCCTAGGACCGCCACTGGCCGAGACAACTTTAATAGTACTAGTGATCTTGACTGTATCATTGAAACTTACCATTAGATTTACCTCAATTCAACCCAATAATCAACAGAGACTGTGGAAACAAGAGGACTCAAGAACAAAGGAGATTCAGCATGAGGACTGAGTGGTCCTTTAGTCCTCTAGTCCTTTGGTGTCTGTATCACTTAATTTACAGGGTCAGCCATGCAAGACTCAGCACTGCACACTTGCACATTAGTTATTAACTCACTGCTAATCAGCAAATGTACCATGAATAAAACAGGACCTTATGGGGCTGAGGAGACTTAAGATAATTACCAAGCTGAGGTGACCAAGGGAAGGCGGTGGTCAGAGGAATAATTCATATGTCTTTGTTGTATTCAGGAATTAATTGCAGTGTGTGGTAAAGAAATTCACATTTAAAATACTTTTTATTTTTCACAAGTTTAAAATTTTTTTTGAAATTTATGAAATATTAATTTTACATTTTATTTTGGGATTCTGTGGCTTTTTTACTTGTATCGCAAAAAAGATTATTTACACTAAAATGTTTAGACATTTTTGAAATTTAAAAAGAAGATACAGTATACAACAATGTGTAAATGTTTTATAGAAATTAGTGACGTTAAAATCAAACTTACTTGATGTTTGATACAATAATTCTCTAAGAGTCACATTGCATTCCTGTGAGTTCTTAAATTACCTCAAATTAAATATTTTTTTACTGGTTTTATTAAATAAAAAGTTTACAAAATGAAAGGATCAAGTCCACTACTTTTCCAAGTGTCATTTATCATTTTTGACAACCCAATTAACAAATAATATACTTATCAAATGCTATCAATGTAAAGTAGGTTTCTTTGGCATCTGTGGGAATTAAACCCATCGGAACTTCCTGAAGGAAACTGAGGTCTCGAAAGGAAGTTGAGGTATATTGATAACATGGGACAGGAACTAATGAAAGTGCAAGAATTGATAACAGCTGATATTTATATCTAGAACTGTATTGAATGGAATTTTCCTTATACAATACTATAATCAAAACATTATAGTGCTGCACAGTCATTGAAGGAAGATCTCAGAATACAATTCCAACAAAACGATACATTAATCTTGTAAAATACTGTTTTAAACAGTTTGATACTTATATTGGATTGTATTTTGAACAACATTACTGTTACAAGAATTATAATCATCATTTAGTTATTGCAGTGTGAAATCAACCAATACTAATGAGAAAATCCAGCAGTGTTATTTTAATCCAACCCAAATTAAAATAACTGCGAGGCACATATAACCATAGACAAAAAGAATTTTTTGTCTATGATATAACGAAAAAGAAGCATATATGTTGGTATTCTTGTTTTCTTTACTTCATTTCCGATCAGCTGTTTTGCGTAGATATCTATGATGGTTAGTTTTATTAGGAATTTTTTGTAAGACTAGACCTGATGCTTTTCCAAGCTCGAAGAGTTAAGTAAATCATTGATTTATGCCCAAAAATGATTTGAATTTAAGTCTTGAGCTGAGATTTCCGTATCTAATAAATAAAGTATTATTGATGTGTACAAATTTAAGGAAACCGAATCCGTAGTTAACAAAAAATCGTAGATTTACAATACATAGGCCTACTCTATTGAAGCTTGTGAGAACACCGTGTTGAGTATTATCTATATATTAATTTGAAACTGTTTTTCTTTGTGACAGCTAATTTGAGAGAACTGGCGTAGAAACTTGGTAGAGGTGTCTAAAGAAAGGGCTTGGTCTGTAGATGAGCCATCAAAAGAGAAATGTGGTAAATTCCCTTGGGGCTCTGCCCCATGTGGCCTTTAAATTCCCATCCCATGTTATTCTTATGGGGGGAAAACGGGTTTTTGTCACAGCTAATGTCAAAGACCGGCTGGGCGTAGAAACTTGGTAGGGGTCTCTAAAGAAAGGTCTTTGTCTGTAGATGAGCAATCAAAAGAGAAACAAGGTAAATTACCTCGCGGCTCTGCCTCAGAGGCCTTTAAAGTCCCCTCAGCAGATTTGTTTACATTATGACCATATGTATAATTTTACACTACTTTTTAATGAAACAGCTGTTAATATTTAAATTGTGATTTACTAAATTTGTCTATATATTAATTTGAAACTGTTTTTCTTTGTGACAGCTAATTTGAGAGAACGGCTGGGCGTAGAAACTCGGTAGAGGTGTCTAAAGAAAGAGCTTGGTCTGTAGATGAGCCATCAAAAGAGAAACATGGTAAATTCCCTTGGGGCTCTGCCCCAGTGGCCCTTAAATTCCCATCCCATGTTATTCTTATGGGGGGAAAACGGGTTTTTGTCACAGCTAATTTCAGAGAACGGCTGGGCGTAGAAACTTAGTAGGGGTCTCTAAAGAAAGGTTTTGGTCTGTAGATGAGCCATCAAAAGAGAAACGAGGTAAATTCCCTTGGGGCTCTGCCCCAGAGGCTTTTAAAGTCCCCTCAGCAGATTTGTTTACATTATGACCATATGTATAATTTTACACTACTTTTTAATGATACAGCTGTTAATATTAAGTGAAGTATTTGCAATTGTTTTTTTTTTTAATTTTAAAATCGATTTTCTTCTGCATCGTGTCATGTTTTGCAATATAATGTTCTATTGCCAAATCAGTGGAAAATCCTAATATCACAGTAACTCTTAAAATTATTTTTTATTAAGTCAACTTATGTCTATTGTCAGGGTTAGTTTCTGCCTTTTTTACTACTTCTTGGAGATTGTATGTAGGCATGTTGCACGTAGATGATATTCTTTGGCGTATTGCATCTGTAGACGATTGGGTTGGTGTACAATGGAAAAAAACGAGAAATCCTGGACAATTTGATATAGGCCTACTAAAAATAAAACTGAATTAACACTGTGCTACATTTCTTGAGTAATCATTGGAAACAAAGTTAATTTTTTTTTGCAAACAATGGAAACATAAGAAAGTCATAGAACACAACCAAGTAGAAGAAATAGAAATAATGTTTTTTTTTTCTTCATTTATAATCGTTCTTATAGTGAACCTAATGCGGCTATGAGTGGGAAACATTTTGTAGAAAACTCTAAAAAACGAGATCAGCTTTTGAAAATAGATAAGATATTTACAAACAATTTTTAATAATCTAACTGTTGTGTACATTGTGAGTATTTCCATAATCTTTGAGTCGACTTTTATAAAGTCTTCGGAAATTATGACCGTTATTCGTTTTAAAATAACACCTGTAATGCTTCGCAATTGCTCGAATTCGAGCAACAGGTACACTAGTTTACAATTAATTAATTCCCAACAACACTACACCTCATCGATAACTATGCAACAATGCATACGATATCAGCTGACTGGAAATGAATTAGAGAAAACAGGAATTGTTTTGTCGTTAAACACAGCCTCACAATACTTGTAATATTTAGGTTGCATTAAAAGAAAACACCTTGTAATAAACGTAGTTTATCTCTGCAAAAAGTCAATGGTAGTCAATTTAAAAAAAATACATGTATATCTCTTTTCTTTTTATCATGCATAGCCTAAACCATTCTTCCAAATCATCTGAACATATTCAGAAAAAACAACGACTTAATCAAAAAAGTAATATAGCCATATATTGCCATTTTAATAATAACATTATTGTTATGTTCACTTAGGGCTTTGGGCTTTCAAAGTTTTAAGTTAGGACTTTGGGAACTAAACATAAAAAAATACTAACTATGTAACTGTTGTCACAGCCCATCAGTGTCGGGTATAGCTGTACGAGGCAAATTATAACAATGAGGAATCTTAATGTGTTGGTGTTTGCATTTCCACACCACGTATAAACTTTTGGAGCAAAAAATCAGAAATATTCTACAAAGATATATGTTATGTACCTAGAATTGCTTTAGGCTTATTTCCGTTTTGTCCTAACGATCTGTTTTCCAGACTTTCAAACTTCTGATGAAGTTGGTTCTCTGATTTGGGAAGTAAATACTGTAATAAAGATTTAAAATATCGAATTAGATTTTTACATTTTTGCCATTGTTTCGTTTCTTAAAGTTTACGTACAGATAATTAAACACTGTTATGCAATGATGCAGTTAATTGGGATTTTATAATCAATGGTAGTATTGTACTACAAATTATGTTTTACTACAGTTACCTGACAAAGCGGGCTTTCTGGTATTGATTACATCACGGAAAATAGCTAATTATTGCTGTATTTACTTACTTTTGCCACAATCCAGTATTCCAACCAAACAACACAAAACAGGATATTTTTTAGGCAAGTAATACGTGTACGCTTGAAAATAAGTTGGCAACACGATAGTCAAAGCTTATATCGTATGGTCGGATTCAAGATACCACGACTACGATTAGCTGGTGCAGTGTATCCCAGTTTTTAACCTAACCTAAAACGTGTTGTTTATAGTGTTTGAAAGGCTAATTATTTATATGCTTTATAATTGTAGGACAAATATACTGTGTAACACGAGGCAAAGTGTCTTTGCTGCACTCGAGAAACTATCCTTACCCTCAAGGATTTTATCTGTATTCTTTACATTCTCATCTTGTTGAGAGTTATGGTTCTAGTTCCTCACAAAGTATCGCCAGTTTCCGATGATTGCAAGTTCTCACTTTTTCTCCAGAGTTGCAAAAGCTTTGTCAAAAGAGGGCTCGCGGTCGGCGGCTGCGGTTTCTCCTCGTAAAACTGTCCAATAGCAAAAGGTTTAGAGCTTGCAGCGACTGAATGACGCACTAACTGTGTTTATGGTCGTTTCAATGACACGGGGAAGTCAGTTAACATTCGCAGACTCATAAAGCGTGTCAACTGTCAAAAATATCGCTACTAACTCCCCGGTCAGACGGTGACTTGGCCAGTCGTAGTCTTAAAAAGATAGGCTGTGGTCCAGTTTTAAATACTGTATTATTTATGGCTAGAAAAGTGTTTTGTGGAAATATATATCAAACCTTAACTGTTCACGTGAATAAGCCAAACGCTTGGTTTTCAATGTCATCAATGACAAAGTCTGCACTCTAACAACAAGCGAGCATCACCCTTTCTTGTGTTAGAAAATTCAATCATCTATTTATGTAGACAACTATCTTAGTTGGAAATACAAATTAACTTGATACGAGTCACCCCATGGTAAACAAATTTGAAGCAATGACTTTGGATATTGAGAGTTTGGTGTGTTGTTTGTCTATGTTTTAGTTATATGTGCATGCATTATTTATTTTCTATGACGTCACTTTTACACCGACGTATTTAGTGTATGTTAGAACTCGTGTGAAATAAAGAACTTTACAAAATATTATCTAATAAAGAACTGATTTAATTCTGATAAAGAACAAATATTTTATAACATTTCTCTTTAACTAAATTGTTCTTCATCACTTTAAAATTCTTACAACTCTTCCCAATTGTTTAAAATAAATTAAAATAAACCATCTGTTCATAAAAACAAAGACTAATAAATTATTATATTTGATGTTGATTAATATTGAATTTGTCTATACTATTATAAAAAAGAGGTGGTGTCTGTGTGTGTGTATGGGAAAAGTAAACGCGAAAACTACTGGTCGGATCGGGCTGAAATTTGGCATGATGATAGCTCACATTCCCGATTAACATATAGGCATATTTTTATCCCAAAAATCCTTTCGGGCTCCGCCCCAGTGGCTCTGGAGTTTCCCATGTTAACCTTATGAGAAATGAAATTATTGAATCTTAACAGCTGTTTCAATTAAACAAGTTGGTTCTGTTCTGTGATGTTCAATAGCATTAAAGTTACAAGGATTACCAACAGGGTGTAGCACTAGCACTATTATTTCTTTTACATTTATGACAACAGCAAAAGGTGAGTGAGCGTAGCGAACGAACTTCAACCTGGAGGCGAGTGAGCGTAGCGAACGAGCTAACCTGAAGGCAAGTGAGCGTAGCGAAATAGCTAACCTGAAGGAAAGTGAGCGAAGCGAACGAGCTCCAACCTAAAGGTGAGTGAGCGTAGCGAACGAACTTCAAAAAGAACCGAAATATCTTAAACCATGTCCTCACTCATAACTGCTATAAGCATTTGATACTTATATGCCAACCCCGTACGAAGGACGGGTACTCTGCTAGTACTATATAAAAATAACTCAATTTCCAACATCCTCCCCACCTTGGAATTTTGCTTTACGTCATCAAAATTTCAAACAAAACTATTTACATATTTCTTTTAAGTTTACAAGTCCATTTTCCTAGGAATTTTTATCTTACTCCCTCTTCTTATTTCTGTAGGAGTTGATGAATTATCTTCTGTTTCAATATATACAAGCATTGCATCATACTCTCTCTTAAATCTTGATCTCTTCGACGATGTTTCCATCCTGTTCACAAGTTGTTTCCACATATCTCCCCACCATAGGACACTCGGAGGATGGAACTTCCAAGTTACTTGATGGATTTCAAATTTCTGTTTCGTGGTTTTCCAATCCAACTGCTTCCTGCATTTAATTATACCAGATGGAATTAAATTTACCAAATTTGGTCCTGGAGCAAAACATTCGTTTACAGACTTACATCTTCTGTTCTTTGTAGACGCATCAAACACTCGTTTTATTTTTGTAGTTAGGCTACTGTCTTTTGTCACTGGGTGATGCAGCAATTGATGAACCGTTGTCGACTCTGCTGGATCTGAAACATTTTCTCTAACACAGTCACTTAATTTGTTGGAAGTATTTAGTCTTTTGCTTGATGACAAATTGACTTCATATCTGTTTTCAACGTTCACTGCTACATTTTCTTTAAACTGTTGAAACACTTCCGCATCAATGGAGTCTCTCTGTTTCACTCTAATAGGATCCCTTCTTCTGATTGTCTCCCAGCTCCCTAGATCTCTGAATTCTGGTTTACTCTGGCAAAATAAAGTTAGAAGAGACGTATTACGACTTCCACTGCGTGGTTGTTTCCCCATCACGGTCCATCCAAGGTACGTTTCAATTGCAACTAATTTGTCGTCAATCCTCTGGATAGTTCCTGTATACAAATCCACTAATACATCTGCACCAAGTAACATTTTTACATCTGGTACATTTTCACCTACATCAGTTAAAATAATGTTCTTTTCTTTCAAGATGTCGAAATACTCTTCACTCTTAAGCCTAGGTACATGGTTGCAAATTGTTTCTTGATCTGTCACAGGAATAGAGATCTTAAAAGAGTTATTTACATTCTGAAGAGTCACTAGGTAATTTTTATGAGATTTTTGTTTTAGATTTACCCCACCAAACAAACTATGATTAATGACTTCACTACCTGTTTCTTTTAGACCCAATTTAGTGACACAGTCCTTAGTAATGTAGGACCTCTGTGAACCTGGATCTAAAAGTACTCTTCCAAAATACTCTTTACCTTTCTCATCTGCAACCTTGACTAATAGAGTCTGCAATAGAGTTTCTCCTGTACCGTTTCCAAAATTACTGAGAACCTCTGACTTAGGCTCAGTTATACTTTGCTGCAGTAAGTCTGGTTTGTCAACATCAATTTTACATCGAGGCCTACTTTCATATAAGTCCCTACACATGATTCCATAATGTCTTTTACAACAGAAGAGACATTTGACAAATACCTTGCACTTTTTTGCTGTGTGACCTTGCTTCAAGCACACAAAGCAGCAATTTTTCTTTTTCAGATGCTCCTTTCTTCCATCTAAAGTTAATTTTTGAAAATAGGAACAATCTTGAGCATTGTGCCCTCCTTTAGAACAATAAGTACAGTTACTCACCAACCTTCTAGGACCCTCTGTACCAGTTGTCAATAGAGCTGCTACCGTAGGTTCATTCTGACGAGTTTCATGTACAGTTGACATTTTCTTTTGGCTGCTGCATTTGCTGTTGTTGTCTCCTGGAGTGGCAGATTTAAAACTCGAACGAGCAAGAGCCAGCCTCTCTTCACTCTCCACCTCAGCCTTTAGAAAATCAAGAAGTTCTTGTAAAAAATTACTTGATTTATCATCTGACAATGCAGAAGTCGAGAGTGTGTGTGGTAACTTACTTGAACGATGCCGCTCCCAGGCTCGTAATGTTTCTTCGGGCAAAGCAGATTCTACCAGAGGATACAGCATTGAAGCGTCCTTGTCTGAAGTGACTCCCTAAAGTTTCAAGTGCCCTTAACTGTGTTTCTAGTTTGTCATACAGTCGGCACAGTTTAGTATTAGGACCTAGCGTTACTTGTTGGAGCACTAAACTGAGCAGTTCCCTCACATATACTTCTATTAAAAAGTCGTCCCTACCAAATCTTGCTTTTAATTGTTCTAGGGCCTTTACATAATTAGTTCTGGATGGGGGGAAACTTTCTACTAATTCCCTAGGGGATGATACTGGTTTTAAAGATTGGATGAGGTATTGGAACTTATCCTCAGGTTCTAGATCAGGATCCTCATGGACCTTCTTAAACTGCCCCCAGAACCCTATCCAATTTTTTACATCTCCATCAAACTGGTTTAATTGTAATTTAGGTAGACTTAACCCCTTCTTAGATACTAATTTAAGACTGTGAACGGTATCCCCGACTTCACTTCTTGACTGTTGGCTTAGGCCAACCTGAATAATGAAATGGTCATACTTAGCTCTCATTGAAGATAACATGTCTCTGTAAGATTCTGCGGTATCAAACTCATCTTCTAAGTCCTCTTCTTTTGTTGCAGGATCTTCAAACAAGGCTTCCTTGATGTCTTCATCTAGCTTAAAAAGCCTATCAGCTTTATCTTGCAGCTTGTTTAAATTACTTTTAATTATTACTTCATCTTTACTATCTTCATTTAGTAATTTGTCCATTTCATTTCTGCACTTTGTAAAAGTTCTTCTTAGTTGAGTCCTTTCAGTCTTTAATGACTTCAGCTTATCCATTGTATGTAAAATATAAGCTTGGTCCTACTCTGAATTTTAACTATAAATGTCCTGTCACGGTCGCCACTATGTTAGAACTCGTGTGAAATAAAGAACTTTACAAAATATTATCTAATAAAGAACTGATTTAATTCTGATAAAGAACAAATATTTTATAACATTTCTCTTTAACTAAATTGTTATGTTCTTCATCACTTTAAAATTCTTACAACTCTTCCCAATTGTTTAAAATAAATTAAAATAAACCATCTGTTCATAAAAACAAAGACTAATAAATTATTATATTTGATGTTGATTAATATTGAATTTGTACTATATAAAAATAACTCAATTTCCAACAGTGTACAGTATATATTTCAACTGAATACTGATTCAGAGTTGAAGAATGGAGTGTATTATTTAGTGCAGCTTTATTACTGAGTAAGATCAGCTGTTTCTCTAGTGTGGATTTAAATGCTAAGTAATCAAGGTCGACTGTGCCCAGTTTCAAACCATCGAATAACTTCTGATTTTCTTCTCAAGATACTAGGCGAGGACTCCCCGACCTAAGTTGTTGTCAATAAGCTAATTGTAAAATCTAAAGCTCGTCTGTGTGTTTCATATGTCTACAGTTGCCCTTGTAAACAGTGTTTTCCATTATCATGCTACATGTACACAGGCTGTGACCTCTAAGGTCGCAAGGTCACGTAGACACGCGCCGTGACGTCGGCCCTCAAGCTCTGTTATTGATGTCTGTACAAGCCTCGGCCGCTATTTGCCTAATAGTTGTAATTGCTAATCACAGCCTAGTGGGTCTGCCGCTCGGCCGGCGCCGCTCCGACTCCTCTGCCCTCGCCTTCGTCTAGCGGGTGACGCGGGTGCGCTCCGTAGAGTCGTAGACCAGGATGTTTAAATACAAGTCAGAAGTCGAACACGAAGTCTAAAGTCTTGCGGACTTCGGGCCCAAGGCAGCGACGTCGTGGGTTTGGATCCTGGTCACTGCCCGGTCACTGCCACTAAAACTTATCAGTACAGTTCACCTTTGTACTGTACCGGCTCACTCCTTGCTGTAAACGTTCCACGCACGGGCGGATAGTCTATGTGGACGGGCAAATGCGAGGCCGCCAACCTCTAAAAAAAAGAGTGTAACGTCAACAAGTTGAAATACTCTGTGCATGTTTGAGTTAGTTACAATTCATGTAAAATTGTAGGGATGTCATATTTTGGCTGAATTAAAGCGCGACATACAGGAATTGGTGTGTACAGGGGGGTGATGTGTACAGGAATTGGTGTCTGGGATCCTTTAGGTTTCTTAATTAATTTATTTTAATTTTAACGTCCTATTGCTATAAAATATTGATATGTTTACAGATTGAATGTAAAGTACTCTGTTACTGGTGTAAGTCACCTAGAGAAACCAGCGGTGACCGCAGAGTTCAGGTGCCTGCGGCCAGGTTAGAATCAGCAATTTTTGCATTATCAGCTTAAGTCGCCAACGCACAGAGGGGAAATAATCCTAAAACTAAATAGCTTTCAATCCAACACGATTTTATAAATTTTCATTTTTTCTCGTTGTAGCAATATAAAGCCTGGTTATTTATGGTTGTGTATTATTATTCATGCAACTTAACAATGTATTTCCAGAACTTTAGAGTAATTTAAGCATCTTTTGGTACAATTTAATACAATTATAGCTCTAATAGGAACACTGGAATATTATCAAATAAGCTGATTACTGCGTCGATAAAGATCTACGTACGGAAATTCTAAACATTGGGGACAATATAATAAAATATTTCTAATTTGTTTAGCAAATTGTGTGTAGCTTATATACGAGGCTGTCAAATTTATGGAGTTACAACCCAAACTGCTTTGTCCTGATTTAATAATAAAACCTCGTCTATAATCGATGAGCGTATGTACATCTTAGATAGATACAGTAATATATAATTATTTGAGAAATGTTTGGAATTCAAACAGTAAAACCAATTGTATGGCGAGTTATCTGAAAAATAAGAAAAATATTTCTTTATAAAATCTATTTTAGTACAAACTAATTCGACCTTATTTATTAATTTGTCAATTAGTGATTATATAACAAAAGGCAAATATTGGATTATAATAAAACATTATTATAACGTTATTTGAACAAAAAACTGTTCTGATGGTGAAGAAGACACACAAATTAAATACGACTGGGATTTTCATAATTAATATACTACGTATTATTTGCACGTGATAAACATTCTTATTTCAACTTCTGATCAGTTTGCAAAACACATTCAGCGTTTTCCGTAAAAGGTTTATGTTTACAAAACCAATTTTCTGCCTCAACTTAACTTTGATTCATTATAGAGTGGAGGCATTTACACGGCTCAACCTCGGGCTAACGCGTGGCATATTGGATTGTGTGTTGCCATCCCAATATAGGGAATAGGTTATTAACGGATTTCCCATGTTATCATGGTGCAAAACGGGATTCGATAGAAACACCAGGAATTACTGTGTCTCCCAGCGGACAGATTTGGTGATTGGTTTTCTAAAATATGTCCCCTAGAAGGAAAGAGTAAAAATGAATTTGGGTTTTATAACTGCATTTATTTGTCTATATCTATATTATTAATTCGCTACATGAAACTTTGTGAACAATGAGGCTTTTTTGTGGATTTAACCCCACATATATTACCAAAATGTCCGTCTATGTGTGTAGATTTGCAAACTGACCTTAATTTTTTTTTAAGTCTCCTGGGCTCTGCCCCAGAGGTTTATAAAGTTCCCATGTTATCCTTATGAAGAACATATTTGTTTAAATTATGATCAGCTGGATAATTTAATTGCTGTTAATATTTTAGTTGCAATTAAAGGAAACGTGAGCTACAAACATTTACTGACTTGGTTGAAATTAAATATTTTTCACCACACTATGATGTTTTTGGCTGTATTACACACGTTACATACGTTAATTGGTGGCTGAAAGTTACGTTTTGCTGGCCATGCCAGCTGTCATCGTAAATTGGGGACCGAGCAGGTTTTTACAGGCCGGGCCCGCAAAATCAGCTGTCCGCTTACTTACTTAAAACATGAATGCATTTTAAATACACAATCAAAATCCATAGCATTGCAATAGAATTGTGTTATTATCACCGTTGCCTAGCAACTATTTATTTTTATTTTTGCAGATTCCTCAAATTATTTCTTCACATAACCTTAAAGTTGTAGTTGTGTTGACTATCAGTGTGCATTATTATACAGTAGTGGTGAATAGTGATAATAGGGTATAGTGTGGTGAAAAATAGCGTTCGTACCACGGACATTACAATAGAAAAAAGAGAGAAAGCCTGGAAAATAAATTTTACATACAGTAATAAAAAGAAAACTGAATTTACACTGTGCTGCATTTCTTGAGCAATCATTGAAAGAACTGGAAACATAGGAAAGTCATAGAACACCACAAAGTAGAAGAAATGGAACTAATGGTTTTTTTTAAAATTTATAATCGTTATTATGGACAACGTAATGCGGCTATGAGTGTGAAACATTTGTAGAAAAATTAGAACACTAAAAAATAAGATCAGCTTTTGAAAAATGGTCAGATATTTACAAGAAATGTCGATTGTATAGAACCGTTATGTACATCGTGAGTATTTCCATAATTTGTAAATCGACTATTTTAAAGTCATCGGAAATTATGACTGTTATTCGTTTTAAAATAATGCCTGTAATACTTTGCAATTGCTAGAATCCGAGTAACAGGTACACTATTAATATTTTTGTGTTAACTATACAGAAAAGGTACGTTGGATGAAATGCACATATTACTTGTATTGTCAGTTAAAAGTTGTTGTGCCATGCTAACAGAATTAGTCAAAGAATTTTGGTTTCCTATGTATAAATAACTCATAGTTGATTAAGGCATATCCTTAGTGCGTAGTTTTCATGCAACATAATCAGTGTTCAAAATTTAACCTAAACACAAAATTAATTTACTGATCAATAACGAAGCACATACATCAAAATGGCAATTAATAAAAATACCAGTAGTGAGGCTGAAATATTTAACTTTTTTAGGCAGTAAACAGATTTTTTAAAAACAAAACTGAATCATTACTCTCTACGCGTTTCTTTTTTAGATGTGAGTCTTTGATACTTAATCGCTTAAGTTATTAATTTCATGTATTTGTACACTGTTACGCAACTGAAATATGTAACTAAGTAAGGTTATACTTAAACCAGGTTATTACAAAATTGCTCTTGATACCTAAATATACGAGAGCAATTGGAAATTAAACACAAATTTTGTTTTAAATAGTGTATTTTGAAGTATACATAAATGCGTATTTACAAACAAGAACATTAAAAACTAGTAATAGAAATGTACAATAATACTATATTTACAAAATAATTTACAATTTAAATCGTTTTGTCTGGCCTAAAATATAAATTCTTACAGAAAATACATAAAAGTTGTTTCATATTAAACATGTTTAATGTCGTAGATATGATGAAAAAAGTTTCAAATGTTAATTTTTATTACAACTGATTCTTCGCCATCATTTTCTTTGTATGTGTGGAAAATCAAGTAAAATTACATGTAATTGTTGTCTCAGTTTTAAGATTGTAATAGTGCTATTTAAAACAATTAAATAAACATTACTTTTTTGGATATATCTTTATGCAGAGGTTAAGAAGGCTAACACATAACATTTGATACTTAGTACAAAAAGATGGGATGCTACCTAAGAGAATATATATTTTTTTTATACTTACACAGAAAGGTACTAAAAGTAGGTATACAGCTTAAGTCGGGCCGTAATAATCACCACTTGCCATTGATTTTTTATCGTCATTTAAAAGTTTGCTAGTTTTTCATTACCTAAGATTGTTTTAATTATTGTTTTTTGCTTCGGTGATCTAATAAGTTATTTTATTTAGCTAGTAATATTTAATTTTGTTAATGCATAGGGTACCTATTTTTTTAAATAAAAATATACTATATGCATATTTTTATTATAATTTGTTTGCCAAAGGGAACCATGACATTTTTAAACATACGATTTCTTGGTGCCAATATTACCTTATTGAAATGTTTCTCTATTTAGCACCTTTATGTGGGCTACTAATATAATCTTTATTCGACAATCCCACACAAAATGTCCAAGTAGCATTCAGGTTGCAGAAGCTATTGTACAAGGTCCCTTGCATAATGCAAGCTCGTTGCACTATTGACCTATCAATAATTAGTGATCAATTATGCGCATGTAGGAGCCGAAGGGCGGCGCCCCCCAGGGACCACAGGTCCTCAGGGGGTCGAGACCCTTAGCCCTTAGTCCGGTATTAACCCTTCATTTGGTAATTGTCTTCACCGTCTGAAACTGTGACAGAATTGGAAATTTTCAAAAAGTATTTTCTGGAATAGAATTGTTTTGCTTCAATTCCAAGATTAATACATTTTGAATTTCAATCAAAGAAATTTTGATTGTTGCATTTTTTTAAAGTCAGGTTTGAGAAGCAATCGATTAACTAGCGTTAACTACTTTAGTTTTGGAGTAAGATTTGTTTTTGACTCTTTCATCATTGAACGACACTTAAAAGCATTTATTTTCATCTTAAAAATATACTAGGTAAGAATACGGACTTTTTGTTGTTTACAATAAAAAACTTTTTCAAGCACAAATAATTAATCAAATTGTAGATGGGAATGTAAATGAATTCATTAATCAGTTAATATAATAATTTAAACAATATACAAACCAATAAAAACAATAGCACAAATTTTAATTCGTCAATTTGTTTAGTCTCTTTAAAAGAAAAAAAAACCTAATGTGAAAATCTTAAAGGAAATCTAGATAGATCTAAAAAGAATATAAAAAAATCTCATGAGTAGTTTAGATTGGTAATTTGTACACATTTTAGGTTTCTGGACACACTATAATGTAATTATTGTTTTTGTATATAATTACGATTTCAACAGTGCTCTGGATTTTCAAATGAAAGTCTAAAAAGTTTTTCTAACATCTATAACAAAATTCTCGTAAATTGTCATACTTATGTAAGTGAACATTTAATATCACAAATGTAAGCTACACAACGCTTAGATTTAAATTTACATGTTATTTACAGTATTTACATTAAATTATCGTATGGATTTTTGTTAGTTACAAAGTTACAAAATAATATCACAAACAGCGTCTCTTATATTTAAAATGTAACACTGAAATCATGACGTCATATTTACACTTAGCAGAGAGTATTTAAGCCTTTTATTAACACTAAGTTTTAATACACTGGGGCATTGGTCGAGTTCTAGTTAATTAAAATGCATTATTCAATTATTTGTATCGTTTAAGCAGATTTACAAGATTTAGAGAAAACGGTAGGATGAATGAACTCAATTTCAAATAAACCCTATGCTACTTATAGCTTAACACAAGTGTGTAGCTTTAAAAGTACTTAAGATTGACTAAAGATAATGAGCACAATCATGGATTAATAGAACCCAACAACGTACAAACGATTAATTTTCGTGCATAAATGGTTGTAAAATATGGACAACCTTTGGTTTTAGATTTTGGATTTTGGTTATAGCATTTAAATGAATTTGTATTGTAAATTAAGGTTTGAATGTTTGGAACCAGACCACACGAATAAAAAAAAACAAAAAAAAAACGTGAAGCTAAAAATTAAAATGAGCAGTATTGTTTCGCAGAACAGCGCAAACTCCTCATAAATTCATTTGTTGGGACGATGTTCAACCTAAAATATTTTTTAATCATAGCCTTTCAAATTCGCCAAAATCTTGAGGATTTTAAACATCAAACTTGCCACACAATTCACTTAAGGTTATAGTTTCAAGAAAAAATTCACGTTACATAACCTTTTGGTTCGTTTTGCAGAACTAAATTTATTCTAAAATATTTCGGGAACGTGGAAGTGCAATTTTGTATCAGAACTATACTTCCAAGACACTCATGGAAAGAAAGTTAACCCATAACTGGGTTACCTAAAAATTATGCTCAAAGTACCCTATTCTTTAAGGAAAACCTGTAATGATCTTTACAAATGATGTCCCATGAAGGACTATCCAGAGCCCAATATCTTTAGTCACTGTTAAAATATAACTGGTCAGCTCAAGTAACAGTTTGTATTGTTTTGGAACATTCTAACTTGAATTATTTAGTAGTAGTCATCCCATTCCGTGTAAAAGCTAAAGCTTAAGATTTAGAATGGTCGTTAGCTACTGTCAGAGTCAATAACTGTTATTTGAAGAAAGAACAACCGAACACGATTGGTCAAATATTTTATGTCACTTCAAAACCACAACATAGTGCCAAAGAATATTTTTTTGTAACAGCACCCTGTGACTGACTCGTTCTACGACGTGTTGCGTTTAATTGAAAGCTGGCTATAACAGGTCCAAAGTACTAGGGATGCTTACTTCCGTATACAAAATTCAAAGATTCTAGAGTCTAGTAAGGCCTCCAGACCGAGGCGTCGGTCCCGTGCTGTCTATTGACGTCCTCGCTCGGGGGCAGAATCCCTATCTCTATAGACCTGGAGGAGTTACTGCTGATAGTGAGGTTGTTCCCCACCAGAGCCGTCAAGTCCTCGTTGTACTCCCCCGTGGCCGCCGGCCTGTCGTTGTGATGCAGATGAAGGTGGATCTGGTTCTGGTTGACGGTGGAGTACAGTGACGGGTAGAGCACCATGGGTGGCGGGGGTGGATGCGGATAGGCTTGGGTTGCCGTTGGTGGGGAAGTGCTGCTGTAGTAGTTGTTGTAGTTATGGTGGGGTGGTGCTGCACAGGTTCCTGGAAAAGGAATCTATGAAAAATAATTTGTCAAGAAGGTTGTAGAAAAAATGGGAACAAATATTTTGTTTGATACTTGTTAGTGATGATTGGCCTTACGAGAAAGTCACCTTTAAGTTAAAATACTGTAGGAAATAAAATGTTGTCAACATTTCATAGCAACGATTTTTTTTTATTTATTAAAATATTACACCTTTATCTCAAAGGTCGCAGTAAAACAGTATTACTGAACCACGTGCGTATAAAATTGACCTAATAAGCAGTAAGACGAAAATATACGCTAGTAGATATAATAGAAGAAAGATACCCCACTTTCGGCGTTTTAGAGGCACTCTTAGGGCACTTTTTATAGGGGAAAAATGAGAAAAAAATGGAAGAGCTTTTTTTTGGCCACTTTTTTTAAAGACCCAGCTCTCGACCTATACACCCCTATATAAATTTTCTACTTTTTTAATACTGAAAAACACGTCTGGAATATGGCCCATTTTTTTGGCCACTTTTTTAAAGACCCAGATCTCGTCCAATACAAGCCCATACAAATGTTCAAACTCCATTAAAATTTTAAATCCACATTCATTCACAAGTATATTCTCAAAATCATGCGAGGTTTGTGCGTGAACTCGGGCACGCTTATGGCTATGCTTAAACTATGCCTGACTCAAATGAATGACTGTGAGTGTAACCTAATGACCCCAATCAAAACCAATTGTCAACATTCTCTGCCTGTCTGGCGCCAGTCTGTCTGGGGCAGGTTTAGACAATTACCAAATATGTTTGATTGATTGACCTCAATTATTCAATTGTTCAATTTCAGTTTGTTCAATTTCCATTGTTAAGTTCTAAATTAATTTAGACAATTTTGTGGTATATAAGGGGGACATTCTACGGAATCATCACTAACTCTTCCACCTGGATCTTCTTGTTTTGGTAAGTCTTTGACATCTAAGCTAGACTTTGTAATATGTTGTCGCGTGTCGGGTCATGGGATCAATTGGTGACGTAGTTGATGCTTTTACTCATACTCTGTATTTCTTTTAACTTAGGAGTGTAGCTAATTTCCCGAGTCCATTTTTAAAAACTTAGCCGAATTGAGTCACTAAGGAACTTGTAAAAAATGTATATAAGTCTATTTTTAAACACTTAGAGTATTTTGAACAGTCACCAAGGAACTTAAAATGTATATAAATCTATTTTTAAACACTTAGAGTATTTTGAACAGTCACTAAGGAACTTTTAATGTATATAAGTTTATTTTAAAAAACTTAGCCAAATTCACTCATGAGGGGGACTTTGAGTCAAAAGTTTGCACAAGTTATTATTTAAAAACTTAGCCAAACTTCACGCACTGGGGGACTTTGAGTCAAAGGTGTGTACAAGTTATTATTTAAAAACTTATCCGAATTATACTCACTATATAATTTTGTCGAGTTCCTTTTAACTTAGGTAACATAGTCTTCTCTATAACTAACACTCACTCTGTATATATGTAGACTCAGCAATCTGAATTGCTAAAAAGTATTTTTATTTAAGATTTTGGATTTAGTTTTGATTTAAAAAATTACAATTGCCAAATTTTGTTGTATGAAATTGTTTTGAATATTAAAATTTAAAATTCTGATTTAAATTATTATTTCCCATTAATTGAAATTGTCTAAAATGTAATTTCCACCATATAGAAGATGCTAACTTTGTTTTTTAGTTACATGTCAACTGTGTGCTGCTTCTCTATCCAAAAAAGTAACTTATTTTGTTATTACTATTTTTAAGTGAGTCAAAAATATATACAAGTTATTATTTAAAAACTTAGCCAAACTTCATGCACCGGGGGACTTTGAGTTAAAAGTGTGTACAAGTTATTATTTAAAAACTTAGCCAAATTCACTCACGGGGGGACTTTGAGTCAAAAGTGTGCACAAGTTATTATTTAAAAACTTAGCCAAACTTCATGCACCGGTGGACTTTGAGTCTAAAGTGTGTACAAGTTATTATTTAAAAACTTAGCTGAATTATACTCACTATATAATTTTGTCAAGTCCCCTTTAAAATAGGTAACACTCACTCTGTATATATGTAGACTCAGCAATCTGAATTGCTAAAAAGTATTTTTTATTTAAGATTTTGGATTTAGTTTTGATTTAGAAAATTACAATTGCCAAATCTTATTGTATGAAATTGGTTTGAATATTAAAATATAAAATTCTAATTCAAATTATTATTTCTCATTAATTAAAATTGTCAAAATGTAATTTCTACTATATAGAAGATGCCAACCTATTTTTTAATTACATATATAAAAATGAAGACTACATGTCAACATTGTTTTGCATCGCTCTCCAAAAAAAGCAACCTGATTCGCCACTACAAGGTATGGCGTATTGGAACATTTGTATGGGCTTGTATTGGACGAGATCCGGGTCTTTAAAAAAGTGGCCAAAAAAATGAGCCATATTCCAGACGTGTTTTTCAGTATTAAAAAAGTAGAAAATTTATATAGGGGTGTATAGGTCGAGAGCTGGGTCTTTAAAAAAAGTGGCCAAAAAAAGCTCTTCCATTTTTTTCTCATTTTTCCCCTATAAAAAGTGCCCTAAAAGTGCCTCTAAAACGCCAAAAGTGGGGTATCTTTCTTCTATTATATCTACTTACGCTATTTGGCTATTTGCAATATGAAAAAGCTCTTTTCCAGTGTAAACTTTTGTGACACAATCACTTTTGTACAGTACACATTTTATTTTGTGTTTAAGAAAATATAAAACATGATCTGGATTGAGAAAGACGGTACAGTTTCGTTGATGTTAGTTGTTCAAGCTTATAACCACGAATATTATAACGGATCTTCTATTAGAAAATCTGAAAACTGAACGAACAGTTCTTGACGCTTGTAACAGTTGATGACGAAAGTTTTCAGACCAACTGCAAATGTTCGAGTATATCAACCAGGAGTAATGAAACAATTTTTTTAAGTTTCCGTAAATTTCACCGTTTGACTCATCCCAAAAACTCACATTTCCATAGGGGATCGAACTGTGAAATAATAAACTACGTGAACTGTGTGTTAGACTGACCTCCCCAGTAGCCACTACTGCTGGTATACCCCGTGTCGTAGCGATGGGGATGGGAGTGTGAGTGGGGATGGAGGTGGGGGGCGGGCTGCAGTGACGTCACACTACCACCCCCACAATCCATCTCGGGGCTGGAGCTCTTGAGGCTGAACATGGTGTAGTCGGGGTGAGAACTGACCGGCGTCTCAGGCAGTACTGGAACATCAGGGAAAACCTTAGTGGAATAGTTAGAGAATGAAACAGGTTGGGGGTAATAGAGGTTTAAAGAACATTATCATTATCAAGATTATCAGATTTCCTAAATATATGTGCATTTGAGAATACGAAAGTAAACATCTTCTATCAGTTTGAAAGCATAGAATACTATAGACTTTTCTCATACCTAGAGAGATTTGTAAGCCCACGAAAGTGGAAAATATTTTTAAAGTCATGGTGAACGTACTTATGTAACACGTACTTATGTAACAAATACAGTGTTGGTGATTAAATGTACAGGTGAATTGGTGAATCAGTGACGGTCAGTGACCTACTACCAAAGCCAGAACAACTTTCGATGAACAGTTAGAACGATTATATATTTTCAATTGGATTTACTGACGTGAGGCTTTTAGGGAATGGAGTATGCTATCTCAACTGAGACACCTCTTCAGGTTTCTTTATTTTAAATATATACCCAAGGTATGCTTCGTACTACCATGCTATAGGATCATCCGCCTAAAATAAGTTGGTTTTTAGGAAAATTCAAGCTAGGACTCCAGGGAATAAGTTCCTAGTTCTAACCACTAGCACAGCCGCACCAAGGCAATTTCCAGTCAAACAATGTGTCTTTTAGAAAAGATTATTATTCTTGATAAACTCCCTATCTGAAGATGCAGTTAGATCACAAGGTAGAGACGAGCTAGGTTTTACCCAGAGAAATAGTATACATCTCTGTGCCTTTTAAATATAGTTTTTCCAAGTACTCTTTTTGTGAACAAAATTGTATAGGTTTTAAAGTGTAAATAATGTACCTGTGGGGAGATGGGAGGACATGGTGGGTTCGATGGGTGTCAACTCGGAGCTGTATCCAGAGTTCTGGTATCCGGAACTAGGGGAGTATCCGGTGTTGTATCCTGACCACTCCATCCCGGCGCTGCTCTCTGGAACATACAGGGGTGAAATGAAAATGAGAAAACAAAATTTAAACTCAACCGAGCCCAAACTGAAGGTGTGTTAAATAAAAGTCACCCTTTAGTTGAACCTTGTGACGGTTAAAGCATGTTTATGAAACCCAAATAAACTGATTTCTAAATGAATTAACTGTTTCAAAGTCAAATTTGATTGTAAACATAAAATCTAACTTTTTCGAATGTATGTCTAGCTCAGATAGTATTATAATTTTTTTACGATTAAGAATACCATTGTTGTGAGGAAATAACGAATGAGACAAGCCAAAGAATCAAGTGAATAATCTTTAGGTAATAATAGTTTTATAGTAATTATTTAATTAAAAGTTCTCTCCATGAAGTGTGTTTTCAGACCTGATACATTTAATAGATAATTCCACCAAAAGACATTGAAATATTGAATAGTACTAAATATTTGTTTAAATAACTTTCTAGTATTGTGCAATATAATATACGTTTGTAAGAATACCCATGTATCCAAAGAATATCAAAACGGATATATCCACTCAAAACTCAAACTCGAAAATTCTGAAGAAAACAATTCTTTCTCCATATACTATGTATAGGGGGAGAAAGTAAAAAAAATCCTTCCAATATCCTTTTTTTGAGAGTTTGATGAATAAAATACCTAAATACTAAAAAAGATAAAAAATAACATATTACAACTCTTTGTAGAAAACGCCATTTTGCAATATCAAAAATCCACACAGAGAATAATCAATCAAAACAGCTCATTAGGCAAGACGAGAGATAAAATCACAGAAAGCTTGTGACAATCACGCAGGCATTAGTGGCTTGGTATAATTTTGGGGTAAATCCGCGCAAACCCGTGACAAATAAAGTGCAATCAGAGCGAAAACCGCAAGTTTTTGGAGGGAAAATGACAACTAATTAGTGAACTATAACCACCGTAATAGACTGGTGAATAAGTCACGATCAAAGGTGTGATGTGTGCGTGCTTGTGTGTGTGTGTGTGTGTCAGTGTCACATTCAATAACATACGTGTCACAGTTCACAGTTTACGTACGATGTGGCTTAAGTTGTCCACGCTTTTGAAGGGTGAGTACTATGAATACATCGTGTAGTAAGCCTAACCATTGACGTTGTACTTCCCCTTGTGAAAGCTAAAACTATTGCTATGTTTTGTACGGTGCATGATCGTGATGACGACTAAATGGTTTATGTTATATTCAATGGTTGCAAAACTAGAGAGCGTGTAGAAGTGGGAAATAAAATATGTCTTCCAATTGGTTTGAATTGTAATCCCTTAATGCTAAACAGATTTAGAATGATACGGACAAATAATGTAAAAATTACGTGAGTGTTACCGGACATGAACTTCCTCCTAAAATTGTCCTTAGATGGCCCTTAAAAGCCTTAATGCCTTAATCTATGAGGCACTTTGTATTGTATGAGTCATATGGTTGCAAAAACCTTGCGAATTGCCGCACAAGCTAAAGAAGCTATTCTATGCATGTCCGAAAGGAGTTGTTGTTTAAAGTCCCTTATGATTTAAAATAAAGCAACCCGATACGTGTCTCGTAGTGTGTCGCGTTTCTGGGTTAGGCATTTGAATCAAAACCATTTCTAACTCACTTTATTGATTGTTTTTCTGTAAAAAAAAGTGTAAATAAAAGAAATCAGGTACGGTATTTCAAAACGTTTTCCATTTCCATACTTCTACAGCGCATTAAAAATTAGCAATATTCTTCGATAAAGCACGTTTCTATTAGTCAATTAAAAAAAAATCAATCGTTTACAGAATTCAATATAAAATTAGCTGATTCTCGTAAAAAATGTATTCAAAAATTCAAGATAAACAAATACTTTGGCGTTTCCGGTTGGAGCTTGGCGGGCCTCCGTTACTGCAGACGACACCCACATTGTATAATCTACTGTAATTGCAGGTTCGCCAACTGCATTCCCTCCAAACACAATTATCCCACCACTGCCACTGTAATACCCGATGCACTACTATATAAAGTGGCGCCGCCTGGCGTCGATCTCCGACTCGTAGTAACTGTTTGCGGTGTTTAGTTCCACAAGCAATCCGATACACTCACATACTCTCGTCCTCTCGATTCTTGTTTGAGCAGAGGTATTGACTTGTGATTTATTATTTAATATTAAGTGGCCAAGAAATTGCTTAAATATGTGGAACTAGTCTGTAGGCCTACTAGTTCATGTGAAGTTCCTCACGTTGATTATAGAATTGTTCACAAGCCGGCTCGTATTATAGTTTTAAATATTTATGATGAAAACCCAATACAATATATTGCTTGGTCATAAGTACTAGTACTACAAATAATAGGGAGAATATTGGTTTACTGTATAGTTACATCTAGGGTACATTTTGTACTATCCATTGGATAGCATAGTTTTGGGAAATGGACTAGTTGAATGATTTAAAAAGGCTTCTTAGTTCTTTCACAATAAAACGCGTAAACTGATTTGATTTGACTGAACGAACGCGGAACTATTTTACTGTAAAGTGAAACTAACATGTAGCCCAGATGCCAGAAACACGAATCATGATAATCTAGCAGTCTATAATTGCTGTCATATTTGTATATTCTTGCAAAAAGGAGATGTATTGCATGCAATAAAGTCTGAAGTCTGACTAAGAAGACTTTGAAAATAAATAGCTAGACATTTTCATTAAAAAAAACCATCAGAAGTCTTGAATTATTTCCACTTGTTCTACTCTATTCTAGCACTAATTAAAATCAGAAATACATTATTCTAAGCCTGCTTCAAGTGAAAACTTCGAAGTAAAGACGTCAATGGAGGTTAAAGATGTTCCTGATGAGTCTTTATAATTCCACAGTAGCAAGACAGCTAACGGTGGCTCTGGCTCTGCCCAATCCACCAATTATAGCAATCAAGGTCCCACTTAGCTCCAGAGATTATACTCTGTCGTCTTTATTCGGTAAAATAAGTTTGTCTGAACACCTCAATTTGGCGAATGTGACTTGGCCTTTCGAGTTGGTTTAAAATATTTTCTTACTCCCTCGCAAAACTACTCGGTACATGTTGTCAAGTTGAACTTGACCCAATGTTTGTTTTGCGTACTGAGGATCCAATCATGATCGACCTTGGGGAAAACACATGTCCTTGCTATTTGCCTTGGAGTCTCGACAAGATGAAGCCAGGAAATGGCTGTAGCTAGGGTAATACCTGCCATATGCTGTGTGAACCTGCACTAGGCAAGGAGAAGAGTCAATAACGTATACGTGTGTTGGTTATGCAACGAGGTAGCGTATCAGTAGAGGAAATGGTTCATCCAAGATGGTTGGCAGTGAGGGTCCACAAGATTTTATTGGAACAATGTGTGCACTCACCTTAAGATATTAACCTAGACAGTTTAAAATATGTCATAAAATTTACGGAGGTTAGGTAAATGTAGATATTAAGCTCTCTTGAAAACTGAAGGAGTTCTCTTACCTTCCAAAAGAGTCAACACTTAGCGCAGATGTCTAGATTAAATTTAATTTAAATAGTCATTTTATACAATGATGAACTCTAAAACACAGTTGAAATTTACCCGTCAGTAAATTCTTAGATTTTCGTAAAAACATAAAAATTGGATTGAAACTAACATTAAATCTAAACCCAAACTCATTTTTTTTTTTATTAGGTATGGTTCTAAAGGCTCATAGGGAACTGTGTCTCCAATTTCTTAACTCTATGCCTTATGGATCCAGAGATTGTGTGGTCAGTGAGTGAATGAGTCAGTGAGTTTCGGCTTTCATAGAGTACACCACACAACAATTAAGATGAAAAGATGAAAAATTAAAAATACTCAAAACTATTAGGCCCTACTATTCCTCATGTTATTTTACGTTGTTTACCGATATAAAATAATATAGATAGATTGTTTTAACACGTCATTATTATAATTACCCTCGATGAACGACGTTTCCAATAAATCGCTAATAATGCCGCATGTCATAATCACCGCTTTAATCAGCTGGTTTTTCTGTCCCGGCGTTAAATAATAGAGCTAGATGAGTTTTAGGGGATTATTGTCAGCTGTTTATTGCACGAACCTTTAATATCTCGTTCACCGCTTTCCGCCAATAGTGATGAAACAGTCAATAGTTAGTTGTTCTTTATACTGTTTTGTTACGTTGTGCTGGGGGAAAGGTTTGTACAGATTAAATTTAACGAGAGTGTTATTCAATTATTGAAATTATCTGAATGAATATAACAACAGTTGCAACAATACAACAATATTGCTACAGTATTGCAACAATACTACAATATTGCTACAGTATTGCAACAATACTACAATATTGCTACAGTTGTATTTTGAGCATAACAAAATTACGTAGATAGTTCGTAAGCTCCATCCACCGTATTGATTGCTGTTGTTTAATTTATCTTATGATCTATAATTAACTAATTAGTAGGCCTAATGAAACTAATTTAAAATTAGAAATAAAATTAAATGTAATTAGACAACATTTTATCAAATCCTAACTGTAAGAAAGGAACATGAGGGCTTAGTTCGCCTCAATAAAGAAGCATTTTCATTTCATTTCATTGACGTTTCCTCGGTACGTCAAGAGTGCACGCCGTATCAGATTCAGGTTCCGTAAGATTTTCGGCGGTTTGCATTCAATTGGAAGTATCCAAGCCGGTTGCCGAGCCCGCGCGCAGCGACCTGCTTACCGAAATGAATTCTTCATTCTGGTTTCAGATTCCGATTTGGATATTATAAGCTAGAAGTGTGAATTTTCTTCGTTTACAAAATCATCCTTGCGTGTTCAATTTTAAGGCAAGAAAGTCAAAAAGAATTATATTACTGGGATATAGACGACTAACGTAAGTCAGTCAACATTTACAATACAAGAAGAAATCATCTCGTTAATAACTTAACTTTAATTACTATCAAAGCACCTTGACATATAATATTTATCAACAAAATGTCAACACCGTACAAACATCTCATATGAAAGGTACTACGTTCACGGATCTTCGAATCATCCTTCCGTGCGTCACAAACGCAAGGAAAACAAACGTTGAAATTACCAAACAGCCTTACAGCAATGACGGTTGCTCAATAATTACAGACGTGAGCGCCATCAGCTGGGCCAGACCGAGCCATCAGCTGGCTACCTGTAATGACAAGGTACCATGAATGAGCCGATCAGGGACCAATCAGATGTTGATCACATTCCACGCTGTGAGAACCTGAGCAGTCCACGTGCATACGGATCATATTTGGGAGAAAACTAGTCTGTAATGGATCCAGAATCACCAGTTGAGCAACGAGTGCGTTTCCAATTGGAACTTCTTGTAAGTGTGGGAGCTGCAAAGTGGATACGTGCGTGCTATGGTAAAGTCAGTCAGTTATAAAAGAATTTTATTGTCTTTAAATTATATTAGATAAAACGAAACGCGTGATTTTGACCTAGATAAAACTCGGTTAGTTCGGAACTGAACACAACTTGTCTTGATCATTATGCGTTTTATAAAGTAGTCCTGAGTAAAAAACCAAATGGTTGGTGATCAAATCTTCCAAGTCCATTCAACAGTTTTCCTGCAATTGAATGAAATATAAAGTATGTAAAATTGAACGATATCAGCAAACTGACACACACGTTCTCCTATTAGCTTATCAACAACCCCTATAAAGGTAAGTGCTGAGAGAACTACATTAAATGCATATTTTATGGGAACTTCACAAAGCTTGCAATGACTTGGACCGTAATTATTACAGCATAGCGGGTTGTACCACTTCGTTTAGAGTTAAAAGAATCATAACATAATAAATTGTAATTAATTTCGTTAGAGCCGTTTTTGGGAAAATCCAATACTTAATAGGTTAAATGAAAAATCACCATAAATAGCCAAAAAATAATAAAAATAAAAACATCCCTAAAATACCATGGATTAACCCATATATCAAATTTCATCACAAAACCGGGTCACAGGTGTGGTTTTTAGCTATGTGCACATCCAGAAAAACACACACACACTCTAAACAAGATTGTATGATTTACCAATTAATTGAGACATTTATTATTATGGCAATGTCATCTTTTCTTGCTAGAAACAAATTAAGTGAAGCCAGACTTTATTTTATAAATGAATTTCGAAAAAAAATCCCTTTCTTAACTGTTCAAATTAAACATTGCCAATTTAAGAACTTACGTTGGCTTATTCATTTTAATTACAGTTAACACAGTTTGATATTATTAGCACAGTCTGCATTCATAGTTAAGATTTTATATTGACTGTTTTGTTGGCGTGCAACAAAGGGGTAAGTTATCCGTAATGCGCAATCCAGTAACTGGTAGGAATGCTGCCGTCGGTCACCGGTCCGGGACAAGACGGCACAAGATCACTTTCAGGAGTAACTTTAGAGCGAAGCCGGACAAAGCCGACACCAGGTGAGCTCTGAACAGCATCCTGTGTGGCGGGTGGTCCTCCCCTGTAAGCGAGGGATCGTCACATCACTCCATCTGAAGAGGAAGATCATCATATCACTCACTCACTCTCTAATGATAACTCATTAGATAACTCTTGCTGGCTAGGAGATCATCACATCGCTCCCTCTAGTGAGGAGATCATCAGATAACTCACTCTAGCGATTATAACATCACATCACTCCCTCTAGTGAGGAGATCATCAGATAACCCCCTCTAGTGATAAGATCATCACATCACTCCCACTAATAAGAAGATCATCAGATACCTCCCTCTAGCGATAAGATCATCACATCGCTCCCTCTAGTGAGGAGATTATCAGATACCTCCCTCTAGCGATGAGATCATTACATCTCTCCTTCTAGTGAGGAGATCATCAGATAACCCCCTCTAGCGATGAGATGATTTCATCACTCCCTCTAATGATGAGGTCATCAGATAACTCCCTCCAGCAATGAGATCATCACATCGCTCCCTCTAATGATGAGTTCATCAGATAACTCCCTCTAGCATTGAGATCATCACATCGCTCCCTCTAATGAAGAGATCATCAGATAACCCATCTCCTAACTCTAGCAAGGAAATCATTACATCACTCCTTCTAGGAAAGGGATAATCACATCGTTCATTCTAGCGATGAGATCAACGCATCGCTTTCTCTAAATCGGAGATAATCCGTTAACTCCTTCTAGCGATTGGATAATCACATCGCGCCTCCATCAAGATCATCGCATCTCTTCCTTTGGTAAGAAGGTCTACACATCGCTCCCTCTAGTGAATTGATCATCATATCACTCCCTCTGGTGAGGAGCTCGTGAACTATTATTCATAATTAGTTATTTGGAATTTATTACAAGTGCTTACCGATAAAGTGACTATCATATCGGTTTATATAAGGACCTTTCCTGTTGGTTGAAACACCATGTTTAATTGAGCGAAGCGAGCGAAGCTCTTATACGTAGACTCTTATGCATTTCGTAATACGAAAACTCCTCCTACATGGCTGAATCAATCGTTTTCAAATTTTGCATGGTGATAAAGACCATATCGGTGAGTGCCAACATCTATATGACGTTAAAAAGTTCTCTCAGGAATCCGCCCCACTGGGTCTCAAAGTTTCAATGTAATCCTTATGGAAGCAGTATTTGACACATAAACAAAGACATATGATCAGCTGTGGACATTTGAATGCAGTAGATAAAAAAAGCTGATAGCGTTATTCCACAGATATTAGAACAGAAACGGTATGGATCATAAATATAATTAAATGACGACATAGAAGGGAGGAAAACAGGTCCGCGACGTAGGAAGTGGTGAAGGAAGTAGTAAAGGCGAGCAGTCTGGAGTGTGGAGACTGTTTATGACGATTATATTAAGGTATCTGCATTCCTAAAATTCCATGGGAAGGGAGGGAAACAGGTTCGCGACGTAGAAGTGGTGAAAGAAGTAGTAAAGGCGAGCAGTCTGGAGTGTGGAAACTGTTTATGACGATTAGATTGAGGTATCTGCATTCCTAAAATTCTATGGGAAGGGAGGAAAACAGGTCCGCGACGTAGGAAGTGGTGAGGGAAGTAGTAAAGGCGAGTAGTCTGGAGTGTGGAAACTGTTTATGACGATTAGATTAAGGTATCTCCATTCCTAAAATTCTATGGGAAGGGAGGAAAATAGGTCCGCGAAGTAGGAAGTGGTGATGGAAGTAGTAAAGGCGAGCAGTCTGGAGTGTGGAAACTGTATATGACGATTAGATTAAGGTATCTGCATTCCTAAAATTCTATGGGAAGGGAGGAAAACAGGTTCGCGACGTAGGAAGTGGTGAAGGA
Organism: Macrosteles quadrilineatus; assembly: GCF_028750875.1. NCBI lineage: Eukaryota > Metazoa > Arthropoda > Insecta > Hemiptera > Cicadellidae > Macrosteles > Macrosteles quadrilineatus. The sequence goes on from NW_026542596.1 coordinate 125,752,238, forward strand.
AGTAGTAAAGGCGAGCAGTCTGGAGAGTGGAAACTTTTTATGACGATTATATTAAGGTATCTGCATTCCTAAAATTCTATGGGAAGGGAGGAAAACAGGTCCGCGACGTAGGAAGTGGTGAAGGAAGTAGTCAAGGCGAGCTGTCCGGAGTGTGGGAACTGTTTATGACGATTAGATTAAGGTATCTGCAATCCTAAAATGTTATTGGAACGAATGAAACAGGTCCGTGACGTATGAAGTGGAGAAGGAAGTAGTAAAGGTGAGCAGTCTGGAGTGTGGAAACTGTTTTACATCTAAAATACTAAAATGCAATGGAAAGTGAGGAGTGTTGAGTTTGGGAATGGATTAATGTATCTGCAATGCTAAAATGCTACGGGAAGAGACTGCAGACTGTATGTTAAAATGATTACGAAGCACGAATCGATACATATTTTCCATACCGTTCACAAATAATTGTTTACAATCGAAATTTACAACTGAGTTGACAACAGCTGATTTTTACTCCATAGAGGCTAACAACTATTTTTACTCCCTAAATATTAAAAATGCTACTTTAGACCCACAACGCATGCATTAAAAACTACTGTTTTTACTGCAGTATGACAAAAAAAATATAATATGAACCCTTGATGACTCCGCTCAATTTTACGGATGCCTCTGCAAACGCCACCTAGTATATCTTTTACAAAAAATTGTCAATAATTTGAACCGTATTACTTTGTTTATTTAATTAAGTTTATCCATTTATATATTAAAAGACAAGGTTGTTTCCTGATAAAGTTTGTGATAAAGTGCAAGTTAATGTACAATTGAATTAAATGTATCTCAACATTACCCGTAAGAGGCTCTTTGTCACAGTTTATCAGCATAAATTCATTTACGTAATAGGATCAATACCAGTTGCTACTTATTCATAATTTTAGTGGATTGTCTGTGTGAAACAACACCCAACTGATTGGTTAGGATACATACATACTGTTATTATGGTTTTCCTGTAACTAAGTAATCATGTATTCGGACAGTGTTCGCCTTCTACAACCCACGATTCTCTTTTCGAGAGCTTGCGGCGTTTGCCCTTCGGCTCTCAGAAAGCTGTGGATTCCTCTCGTAAACAAGATCTACACGGTCTTTTTGGCCATCGGTTGTTGTTGGCTGGCACCGTCTTACATGTGCACCGTCTATCAGACGTACAACGACATCACCGCATTCGTCTTCATCTGTTATGCGGTCATGGACATTGTCTCTCTTCTCACCAGTCTCACAAGCGCCTTCGTGTTCAGTGAAGAGTTGGTCAGATTCTTCGCTATCATGGAGTCGGTTCAAAGATCTCTGTTTGGGCTGAACATTCGTCAACCTCCAAATCCCAGCAGGAGATCTCAGCTGTTATGGATGTTTGCCTTCATCATCCTAATGTTAGCCTCCTTCGCAAATTTGACCATTCAACATAATAACGCGATTTGGCTGCTCGCTATTCCACGCTATATAGTACATCTCGGTTCCTTTCTAAAGACAAGAGTTCTGCTGAGCCTAGTTGACGAGAAGTTCTCGCTCCTCATTTGGCATTTGGACGACTTGAACGACCGCTGGCCTCTGTTCCTGCCTCGACCTGCTGACGTCAGCTTCAGAGAGTTCACCTCGGTCGCCAACTATCGCCGCACCAAGTTCGTCCTCCCCAGTCACGACGATAGAGCTGTCACGGCGTTGAAGATCAACGAGTTCAACAAGACCCACCTCAAACTCGTTTACGCTTGCAAGACGCTTCAGCGCATCTTCTCTGTTGAATGGTTCATCAGCACAATCTCATTTTCTCTGCAATTCATAGTCCACTTCTACATAATGAGCACCCAGGAGGACAAAATGGTCGTGACAACAAGCTTCTTTAAACTCGTTGTCACCGTCTTGACCTTGGTGATCAACTTGACACTGGCGACGAAAATCAAGGAGAAGGTATGAATCTATTGTAAGACGGATGGTTAGGAATGTGGAATCTACAATAATTACGGACACGTCACTTGGTAAATGGTTGTAGGAGAGGGTCACCGAGTAACTTACACAAGGGACGATAGAAAACTATCTGAGCGAAGGCGGTCAGAGGGTCCTACTCTACCCTCACTAGCACCGGGGCCATCTGACCGCCCCTGCACAGAGAAGATTAAGATAAGTTCACTAAAATACTTCACTTGTGGGTTTACCACATTCGAAAGAAATTATTTTGCGTGTCAGTTACATTACAATACTTATGTTACATTTCTAACAATACAATAAGACTCTTTTCTTACCGCATTTCATCCGTAGTACCAACAACGCATAATGTTCTAACCAAGAAGTTATTAAGTATTTTAACTTATCCTTTTGAAAAAATCCCCTCATATGAATAGTAAAACGCAACCTTATAGAACAGTTAAATTTGCCTTTGATTTGCTTAAAAGTGTAATGATTTATTTATAAATTAGCCTTGAATGTAAATTTTTCTTGGTCCTGTTTTTTATAATCAGTCTAAAAGCACAGCTACATGGGGCGGCTTGCTAATGATGCTTTAATTAATACTTATTTTTCACTCAAAATGCATTATCTTGTAGATTCTCTACATAGAAAAGTCTAGGACTGATATAGGGATACCTCTACTCTGTAAAAAATAATAACTTATGATTACAAAATGCCATTAAAATAACATTTTTTGAAAGTTCAAAAAATCACAGGTTAAAATTTACTTGTTTAATAAATAAAAGAAGAGAACAGCCTAAAGAAGAGTTACAACGAATTACAAATGTAAGAAAACCTTTAACGAAACTAATCTTGGACAAAACATTTAAAATTTAAAGCTATTAGGAAATAAGCGGTTTTAACGCGATCGCCAAACTCAATTAATACATTTTATACCATTTAAAATACAGTAAACGGTAAAATATGAATATATGCTAGCGGAATTTACACAAACTATTGCAAGAAACAACAACAGAAAATAGCTATGATACAAGTTTATAAAGAAAAAACTAAAATGATTAAAGAACGTTAAAGAAAATATGAATGTGAAAACGTCTAAATTTTAAACATTCTCTTACTATATTTATACCAAATTAAAATATCAAGGTTTGTTCCTCCTAATAATCAATTAAAATATTTAAGTGTTGAAAATAGGACTTTGTATCTCATTTCATTCTTATGGTGATCATGTTTGTTATATAAAATGAAGATGATGTACTTAATTTATAAGATGGCTAGCTGTAACCCGCGGGCTTTGCCCCGTTTAACTTCTTAATTTTCAAGATTATCTCGTTCGCATGGCTCAATCACGTCCTGGTTGAAGTTTGTTCGCTACGCTCACTCACCTTTAGGTTGGAGCTCGTTCGCTGCGCTCACTTGCCTTCAGGTTAGCTTGTTCGCTACGCTAACTCACCTCGAGGTTGAAGTTCGTTCGCTACGCTCACTCACCTTTTGGTTGCAAATTAGCTGTTGTCATAAATGTAAAAGAAATAATAGTGCTGCACCCTGTTGGTATCCTTGTAACTTTAATGCTATTGAACATCATAGAACAGAACCTACTAGTCCAGTCAAGGAATGAGTTGTAGAGTGCGTGAGCAGGTAACTAAGCGATTCCTTCAGAAACTTGTTCAGGGAGCTTAGGGTGTTAACATACCAAAAGTCCTGACTCCTAGGTGGTGAGCCAGTGGGTGGAGGGGGGAAAAAGGGGGGGGAGAAAGGTACGCATTTTGGGTTTTTTGATTATATCTCGAAAACTATCAACTTTTTGTATACTATAGTAAATTATAAAATTGAAGAAGATTAAATTTTCTACAAGAAAAGTATATAATGTGTTTATTTTGGTTCAACAGATTACGAGTTGTAACTTATTTAATTGATATCTTATTAAAATCTTCTTCCATAAGAAATACATGTAAATTAGTATGCGAAATGGGGCGAATCCTATCCGCCCAATGGAAATATAAATGATATTCTGGAAATCTTGACAAAATTTCCAGTAATTTGACACTTTAATCATTAAAATTGATCCAAAATTAAGGCGAGGGCGAGGTAAAAAAATGTCGAGTTTTGGTGTTTTTTTATTGGAAATATAAAAAAACCTTAAATCATCCCATTTTAAAACTGTCACCCTCGCTTTAATTTTAGACAAAATTTCATGATTAAAGTGTCAAATTACTGGAAATTTTGTCAAGATTTCCAGAATATCAGTTATATTTCCTTTGGGCGGATAGGATTCGCCCCATTTCGCATACTAATTTACATGTATTTCTTATGGAAGGAGTATTTTAATAAGATATCAATTAAATAAGTTATAACTCGTAATCTGTTGAACCAAAATAAACACATTATATACTTTTCTTGTAGAAAATTTAATCTTCTTCAATTTTATAATTTACTATAGTATACAAAAAGTTGATAGTTTTCGAGATATAATCAAAAAACCCAAAATGCGTACCTTTTCCCCCCCCTTTTTCCCCCCTCCACCCCCTGGCTCACCACCTAGGAGTCAGGACTTTTGGTATGTTAACACCCTAAGCCCCCTGAATAAGTTCCTGAAGGAATCGCTTAGTTACCTGCTCACGCACTCTACACCTACTTTTGGATCATTCATTGACTGGACTATACTTCTTTAATTGAAACAGCTGTTAAGATTCAATAATTCCATTTCTCATAAGGTTAACATGGGAAACTCCAGAGCCACTGGGGCAGAGCCCGAAAGGATATTTGAAATAAGAATATGCCTATATGTTAATCGGGAATGTGAGCTATCATCATGCCAAATTTCAGCCCAATCCGACCAGTATTTTTCGTGTTCACTTGTCACAAACATACATCCAAATTTTCTCATTTATAATATTAGTAGGATGATCCTTGTAATTACAAGGACTTAAGGTTTACTAAAAGATAATTTATCATATAGGTTTATAAATAAAAAAATTGTCGTTGGTTGAAAACACTATCACTTGGAAATTACGATTCAATAAACGTACGTGCTTTCCATTATTTGTATTTTATAAAGATTATCCATTAACTGATTGAGAGACACATTCGGTTCATGTTGAAGTGTTTTATATTCCCATTCAATTAAATGTGTCTCTTACGAAAGGACACACTTTGTCACAATTCATCAACGTATACATTTCTATAACCGGATCAATAGCAGCTCATACTTGTATTCCGTGTTAAGAAGTTTAAGAGTATGATACCTAACTGTTATTGTTAGTGTACCGAATAGTTTATGATTTTTTTAAAGGTGTAAAGTTTCTAACCGTGGGATTTTCCTGTCACTAAGTAACCATGTATTCGGACAGCGTTCGCCTTCTACAACCCACGATTCTCTTTTCGAGAGCTTGCGGCGTTTGCCCTTCGGCTGTCAGAAATCTGTGGATTCCTCTCGTAAACAAGATCTACGCGGTGGTGTTGGCCATCAGTTGTTTTTGCCTGGCCTCGTTCCACATCTACTTCGCCTATCAGACGTACAACGACATCACAGCATTCGTCTTCATCTGTCATGCGTTCATGGATCTGGTCTCTCTTCTCACCATTCTCACAAGCGCCTTCGTGTTCAGTGAAGAGTTGGTCAGATTCTTCGCCATCATGGAGTCGGTTCAAAGATCTCTGTTCGGGCTGAACATTCGCCAACCTCCAAATCCCAGCAGGAGATCCCAACTGTTATGGATGTTTGCCTTCATAATCATAATGATAGCCTCCTTCGCAAATTTGATTATTCAAAGTCATAACGCAATTTGGCTGTTTGTGATTCCACGCGACTTCGTTCAGCTCGGATCCTTTCTCAAGACAAGAGTTCTGCTGAGCCTAGTTGACGAGAAGTTCTCGCTCCTCATTTGGCATTTGGACGACTTGAACGACCGCTGGCCTCTGTTCCTGCCTCGACCTGCTGACGTCAGCTTCAGAGAGTTCACCTCGGTCGCCAACTATCGCCGCACCAAGTTCGTCCTCCCCAGTCACGACGATAGAGCTGTCACGGGGTTGAAGATCAACGAGTTCAACAAGACCCACCTCAAACTCGTTTACGCTTGCAAGACGCTTCAGCGCATCTTCTCTGTTGAATGGTTCTTCAGCACAATCTCCTTTTCTCTGCAATTCATAGTTTACTTCTACAGGTTGAGCACACAGGAGGACAAAATGGAGGTTGCAACTCGCTTCTTTAAACTCGTTGTCACCGTCTTGACCTTGGTGATCAACTTGACACTTGCGACGAAAATCAAGGAGAAGGTATGAATCTATTGTAAGACGGATGGTTAGGAATGTGGAATCTACAATAATTACGGACACGTCACTTGGTAAATGGTTGTAGGAGAGGGTCCCCGAGTAACTTACACAAGGGACGATAGAAAACTATCTGAGCGAAGGCGGTCAGAGGGTCCTACTCTACCCTCACTAGCACCGGGGCCATCTGACCGCCCCTGCACAGAGAAGATTAAGATAAGTTCACTAAAATACTTCACTTGTGGGTTTACCTCTTTCGAAAGAAATTATTTTGCGTGTCAGTTACATTACAATACTTATGTTACATTTCTAACAATACAATAAGACTCTTTTCTTACCGCATTTCATCCGTAGTACCAACAACGCATAATGTTCTAACCAAGAAGTTATTAAGTATTTTAACTTATCCTTTTGAAAAAATCTCCTCATGTGAATAGTAAAACGCAACCTTATAGAACAGTTAAATTTGCCTCTGATTTGCTTAAAAGTGTAATGATTTATTTATAAATTAGCCTTGAATGTAAATTTTTCTTGGTCCTGTTTTTTATAATCAGTCTAAAAGCACAGCTACATGGGGCGGCTTGCTAATGATGCTTTAATTAATACTTATTTTTCACTCAAAATGCATTATCTTGTAGATTCTCTACATAGAAAAGTCTAGGACTGATATAGGGATACCTCTACTCTGTAAAAAATAATAACTTATGATTACAAAATGCCATTAAAATAACATTTTTTGAAAGTGCAAAAAATCACAGGTTAAAAATTTACTTGTTTAATTAATAAAAGAAGAGAACAGCCTAAAGAAGAGTTACAACGAAATACAAATGTAAGAAAACCTTTAACGAAACTAATCTTGGACAAAACATTTAAAAATTAAAGCTATTAGGAAATAAGCGGTTTTAACGCGATCGCCAAACTCAATTAATACATTTTATACCATTTAAAAATACAGTAAACGGTCAAATATGAATGTATGCTAGCGGAATTTACAGAAACTATTGCTAGAAACAACAGAAAATAGCTATGATACAAGTTTATAAAGAAAAAACTAAAATGATTAAAGAACGTTAAAGAAAATATGAATAAGAAGACGTCTAAAGTTTAAACATTCTCAAACTATACTTATACCAAATTAAAATATCAAGGTTTGTTCCTCCTAATAATCAATTAAAATATTTAAGTGTTGAAAATAGGACTTTGTATCTCATTTCATTCTTATGGTGATCATGTTTGTTATATAAAATGAAGATGATGTACCTAATTTATAAGATGATGATCCTTGTAATTACAAGGACTTAAGGTTTACTAAAAGATAATTTATCATATAAGTTTATATAAAAAAATTTGTCGTTGGTTGAAAACACCATCACTTGGAAATGACGATTCAATAAACGTACGTGCTTTACATTTGTATTTTATAAAGATTATCCATTAACTTAATGAGAGACACATTCGGTTCATGTTGAAGTGTTTTATATTCCCATTCAATTAAATGTGTCTCTTACGAAAGGAGACACTTTGTCACTATTCATCAAACGTATACATTTCTATAACCGGATCAATAGCAGCTCCTACTTGTATTCCGTGTTAAGAAGTTTAAGAGTATGATACATAACTGTTATTGTTAGTGTACCGAATAGTTTATGATTTTTTTAAAGGTGTAAAGTTTCTAACCGTGGGGTTTTCCTGTCACTAAGTAATCATGCATTCGGACAGTGTTCGCCTTCTACAACCCACGATTCTCTTTTCGAGAGCTTGCGGCGTTTGCCCTTCGGCTCTCAGAAAACTGTGGATTCCTCTCGTAAACAAGATCTACGCGGTGGTGTTGGCCATCAGTTGTTGTTGGATGGCCCCGTTCCAAATCTACTTCGCCTATCAGTATTACAACGACATCACAGCATTCGTCTTCATCTGTCATGCGTTCATGGATCTGGTCTCTCTTCTCACCATTCTCACAAGCGCCTTCGTGTTCAGTGAAGAGTTGGTCAGATTCTTCGCCATCATGGAGTCGGTTCAAAGATCTCTGTTCGGGCTGAACATTCGCCAACCTCCAAATCCCAGCAGGAGATCCCAACTGTTATGGATGTTTGCCTTCATCATCCTAATGATAGCCTCCTTCGCAAATTTGATTATTCAAAGTAATAACCCAATTTGGCTGCTCGCATTTCCACGCGATGTGGTTCATCTCGGTTCCTTTCTCAAGACAAGAGTTCTGCTAAGCCTAGTTGACGAGAAGTTCTCGCTCCTCATTTGGCATTTGGACGACTTGAACGACCGCTGGCCTCTGTTCCTGCCTAGACCTGCTGACGTCAGCTTCAGAGAGTTCACCTCGGTCGCCAACTATCGCCGCACCAAGTTCGTCCTCCCCAGTCACGATGATAGAGCTGTTACGGCGTTGAAGATCAACGAGTTCAACAAGACCCACCTCAAGCTCGTTTACGCTTGCAAGACGCTTCAGCGCATCTTCTCTGTTGAATGGTTCTTCAGCACAATCTCATTTTCTCTGCAATTCATAGTTTACTTCTACTGGATGAACACCCTAGAGGACAAAATGGTCGTGACAACTAGCTTCTTTAAACTCGTTGTCACCATCTTGACCTTGATGGTCAACTTGACACTGGCGACGAAAATCAAGGAGAAGGTAACAATCTATTGTAAGAGTGGTAAGTAGGAATGTAGAAACTACAATTAGGGAAACGTCACTTGGTAAATGTTTGTAGGAGAGAGGGCCCCGAGTAAACCCACACGAGGGATTATCGAAAACTATCTGAGCTAAGGGAAACGAAGCGAGTGCCGTTCTACTCTTTCTCGTGGGGATTATAAACTGTCAAAACCGTCAGATAGGTCCGAGTGCCGCTTGACTCCCCAGAGCATGAGTGTTCAGGGGAGGGGTATTAGTGGAAGCGGTTGTAGTGGGCAGGATGTAACGGAGACTAGGTACAGTTTCTTAACTGGGCTTCCCTAATATCGGTTGAAAATTAATATTGATTCGATCTGTAACCTTCATTCTATTTTTTCCATAATCAGCAAGTTTGGTTAGGTTAGGTTAGGTTATAATGGTTTTATTTTATCCCTGAATCAAATTTTGCTCATCCTCCCTTGTTTAAACTTTCCACCCCCATAGCCACCGCATTGTGGGACCGGTCACTGATACCTGGCTGGCACTCGCCCCGGAAGCCTCGGGTTGTAAAATGACTCTCGTCAAAGTGTTAAGGCAAACGGCACTCGGCCCTGTACTGAGCGAAAGCGGTCAGAGGGTCCCAGGTCTACCCCTCACTAGCACCGGGTCCATCTGACCCCCTTGCACAGAGAAGATTAACGCCCAGTTCACTAAAATACTTCACTTGTAGGTTTACCTCTTCGATAGAAATTATTTTGCGTCTCAGTTCCATTACAATACTTATGTTACATTTCTAACAAGACAATACGACTCTATTCTTAAGGCCTTTCATCCGTAGTAGCGCCAACGCATAATGTTTAAACCAAGAAGTTATTAAGTATTTTAACTTACTTACTTTCTTACTCCTGTGGCCACTCAAATCCAAGAAGATTTTTGGCCTCACCAACAAAGTGCCTCCATCTTTCTCTTTCTTCTGCGTCGTCCACCTCTGCTCCCAGTCTTCTGACGTCCCAAGCAACCTGGCCATCCCATCTCAATCTTGGTCTCCCAAGTGGTCGTCTTCCTTCTGGGTTTCCTCTCCACGCTCTTCTTATACAGTTGTCTTCTTCTCTCCTTCCAACATGCCCAAGCCATCTGATTCTCCTACTTCGAATTAAAGCTACAATATCAGGTCTTCTATAAAGTTCCCTTAACTCTTTATTCTTTCTAATCCTCCACACCCCATCTTCCAAAGTTGGTCCGTATATTGTCCTCAATACTTTATTTTCAAAAGTTATTAGTTTTCTGAGTATGTTCTTTGTGAGGGTCCATACTTCTGATCCATAATGGAGAACAGGTTGAATTACTGCCAGATATATTCGAATATTGGTGTTTCTTTACAGGAGTCTGCTTTTCAAAAGTTTCGATAAGCCCCAATAGCATCTATCAGGTGCATTCCATCTAGCTTTTATTTCCTGCTCCATCTTATTCTGGCTGTTTGTTAAGACACCCATATATTTAAATTCTTCTGTAGTAGAAAATTTGTGGCTCAAACATTCCAGTGTTGAGTTTACAGGCTCTGCCTGCCTTCCTATTTTTATAAACTTTGTCCTATCTTCATTCACGTATAGCCCTACCTTTCCTGCTGCCATTATAAAGGATTCTGCTAATACTTTTAGGTAATTTTTATTTTCAGCTAATAAGGCTACATCAACGGCAAACGCCAGTACGTTGATCATTCCTTCAATATTAGCACCCAACTGAATAGATATTAGGCCTACTTTATTTTTATTTATTTATTTATTTTCAAGAGTTTGTCGGCCTTAATTATTTTACTTATTTAAGTATTTTAACTTATTTTGATGGAATTTCCTCATGTAAATAGTAAAACGCAACCTTATATACCAGATAAATTTGCATCTGATTTGCTTAAAAGTGTAATTGTTTATTAATTAAACAAAAATAATAAGCCTTGGATGTCAAGTTTTCTTGGCCCTGTCTAAAAAGCACAGCTACATGGTGCTGCTTGCTAATGATGTCGAACTACTTACAGTATTTTTCACTAAAAATGCATTAAACTTATCTGGTAGATGCTCTATATAGGAAAGATTTAGGACTGATACAGTGAAAAATCTGTAAAAAAGAATAACTTATGATTAATAAATGCCGTTAATTTTTTTTTGTAAAGTGCAAAAATCACAGGTTAAAACTTACTTGTTTACTTAATAAAAGAAGAGAACAGCCTAAAGACGTGTTACAACGAATTACAAATGTAAGAAAACCTTTCACGAAACTAATCTTGGACAAAACATTTAAAATTTAAAGCTATTAGGAAATGTAAGGTTATAACGCAATCGCCAAACTCAATTGATACATTTTATACCATTTAAAATAAAGTAAACGGTAAAAAATCAATATCCGCTAGCAGAATTCACACAAACTGTATTGCAAGAAACAACAGAAAATAGTTATGATACAAGTGTATAAACAAAAAACTAAAATAATTAAAGAACTTGACAAAATATATATATGTGAAAACGTCTAAACTATAAACATTCTCTTACTATACTTATACGAAATTAAAATATCGAGGTTTGTTCCTCCTATTAATCAATTAAAATATTAAAGTGAATAACACAGTACTTTGTCCCAATTCATTCTTATTGTGATCACGTTATTTATATAATGCCTCCGCCGCAGCAATCCTGCATACTCAGTGAATTTCCATTTACCTGATTGGATTTTCAATTAAATCTTTTTAAATAACATTATGTTGAACAAGTACCGAGGTATACTGCTACAGGGAGGGTAATAAAATGTGTTTTTTTTTACAAAATATCAATAGCTTAGTGTAAAATAAATAAATTTGTGAAGATTGATCAAAATAGATCCATAAGACATTTTGCAACATTCTCCATAAAAATAACATGGGAATTTTAAATTTAATTTTTTTTTTAATTTTCTCTGTTGCCAATAGGCTCCTAACTGTATGGTATACAAACTTATTTGTTTCTTGAAACTCTTTAAAAGGATCTAAAGATAAATAATTGGGAAATTTTGTGTTTTGAGGGTTAAAAATGAGAAAAACCTATTTTTACCCAATAAAATCCCCCGTAAAACCCCATTCCCACTTTCCGATCATGCTGGTTCGCAAACTCATTCAAGTTTATCCTTACAACTTTAAGTGTTAGGTCCTTACACCTTTAAACCAAATGTCATCAAAATCGGACAACAATTACTCGAACTATCGCGTTAACGGACGTATATAAATCTATATATACAGTATATATATAGTACTACTTTTTTAAGCTGAACTTAATTCCATGATCCGTTTTTCATTTTCATTTTTTGATTTTGAAATATTGACATTTTTAACAAAAGAATTGCAATATTTCATAAATAAAACTTGATAACAAAAAATGGATTGTGGCATTGAGTTCAGCTTAAAAAAGTAGTTCAAAATGATGGGTCACAACACCCCCTTCATATTTAAAATAATTTATCACATTTCAAAATGGCGGATCCAAGATGGCGGCCGAAAAAATACATCAGTCATAACCAAGTGAAAATAGGTAGACAATTACTGGTAGTGTATACTTATCTTTATCTAGCACTATTTTGAGATTATGGTCTTAGTTTGTAAATGCATAATGTTAAAATGGGCTAAAAATAAAGTTTTAAAAAGCCCTCATAACTTTAGAATGAATCAAGATTTTTAAAAACGATTTGCGGCATTGTAATCAGGGTAAAAATTTAGTTCGAAATAATGGGTCACAACCCCACCTTTACATTTGAAAAAAAACTTTGCATCCAATATGGCGGATCCAAGATGGCGGCCAGAAATGACCACCTAGTCAAAATGAAGTACTTACTACCCAACAAAGTTTGGAAGTGGTCTGGGATTGATATTTGAAAAAATGTAGAAAAAAGTTGGGGGGGGGGGACAATTAAAACTCACCCTAGGTCTCGGGCCCAGGTCTTCCCATGCCCTACGGTAATATCTACTCCCCTATTGGGAAATTCGCTAAAATAATAATTATGTACTTAATATATAAGATGATGTTCTTTGGAATTACATACAAATTAAAGTAAAAAATAATATATCATATAAGTTTATACAAAAAATGTTGTTGGTTGAAAACACTATGATATTTAATCTTTCACTTGAAAATGACGATACAATAAACGTACGTGCTTTACATTTGTATTTTATAAAGATTATCCATTAACTTAATAAGAGACACATTCGCTTGATGTTGAAGTGTTTTATATTCCCATTCAATTAAATGTGTCTCTTACGAACGGAGACACTTTGTCACAATTCATCAACGTATACATTTCTATTAACCGGATCAATAGCAGAACCTACTTGTATTCCGTGTTAAGAAGTTTAAGAGTATGATACCTAACTGTTATTGTTAGTGTACCGAATAGTTTATGATTTTTTTAAAGGTGTAAAGTTTCTAACCGTGGGGTTTTCCTGTCACTAAGTAATCATGTATGCGGACAGTGTTCGCCTTCTACAACCCACGATTCTCTTTTCGAGAGCTTGCGGCGTTTGCCCTTCGGCTGTCAGAAAGCTGTGGATTCCTCTCGTAAACAAGATCTACGCGGAGGTGTTGGCCATCAGTTGTTGTTGGCTGGCCCCGTTCCACATCTACTTCGCCTATCAGACGTACAACGACATCACAGCATTCGTCTTCATCTGTCATGCGATCATTGATCTGGTCTCTCTTCTCACCATTCTCACAAGCGCCTTTGTGTTCAGCGAAGAGTTGGTCAGATTCTTCGCCATCATGGAGTCGGTTCAAAGATCTCTGTTCGGGCTGAACATTCGCCAACCTCCAAATCCCAGCAGGAGATCCCAACTGTTATGGATGTTTGCCTTCATCATCCTAATGTTAGCCTCCTTCGCATATTTGATCATACAAAGTCATAACGCGATTTGGCTGCTTGTGATTCCACGCGATATGATTCATCTCGGTTCCTTTCTCAAGACAAGAGTTCTGCTAAGCCTAGTTGACGAGAAGTTCTCGCTCCTCATTTGGCATTTGGACGACTTGAACGACCGCTGGCCTCTGTTCCTGCCTCGACCTGCTGACGTCAGCTTCAGAGAGTTCACCTCGGTCGCCAACTATCGCCGCACCAAGTTCGTCCTCCCCAGTCACGACGATAGAGCTGTCACGGCGTTGAAGATCAACGAGTTCAACAAGACCCACCTCAAACTCGTTTACGCTTGCAAGACGCTTCAGCGCATCTTCTCTGTTGAATGGTTCTTCAGCACAATCTCCTTTTCTCTGCAATTCATAGTTTACTTCTACTGGATGAGCACCCTAGAGGACAAAATCGCCTTGACAACTAGCTTCTTTAAACTCGTTGTCACCGTCTTGACCGTGGTGATCAACTTGACACTGGCGACGAAAATCAAGGAGAAGGTACGAACCTAACCTCTTTCCAACTGTTCCTGGTCATTTTGTATGATAATAGTCAACCAGAAGTGCAAAGCAGCCTATGTCGTGCTCCCAATGAAATATATATATATATATATATATATATATATAAATGGTTAGTAAAAAGTCTGGAGACCCCCTGTTAATTTAATTTTTTTAAGGCCCATTCTAGAAAAACAAAACTCGGCACACCTTTATGGCATGTTATGGAGTACTTTTTGGGCAAAACCGCCACTTGGTGTACATCCATAAAATGGGGGATTTTGGGAAAACTCAAAAATGTCAAACGGTAAGACCCATAGAGTGACACCTGATTTTAAAGGTGCTGGTAACAGAAAACCAACAATGCAAACTAGAGGTCTCTATCTCAATCCAGTAAAAAATGGCTGCCAATTGAAATTCTCAGAAGTTAAATATAACTTACAGCTTACCAAGTCTGGAGACCCCCTGTAAATTGTGTAACGACTCACGCTAGGAAACTAAACTCTACACACCTTTATGGCATGTTATGAAGTAATTTTTGAGCCTAATTGCTACTTGGTTCCCAAACCAAAAATGGGGGATTTTGGGGAAACTCAAAATTTTTAAATGTTAAGACCTATTTAGTGACCCCTCATTTTGAAGGTCGTGATAAAAGAAAACTAACAACTCAAACTAGAGGTTCTATCTCAATCCAGTAAAAAATGGCGGCTGACTGGAATCTTAAAAAATTTAGAATTAACTTGCAATTTTATATTCAACTAGCTGTAACCCGCGGGCTTTGCCCCGTTTGACTTCTTAATTTTCAAGATGATCTCGTTCGCATGGCTCAATCACGTCCTGACGTCCTGGTGTCAGTTCGTTCTCTACGCTCACTCACTTTTTGGTTGAAGTTCGTTCACTACGATCACTCAGTTTTAGGTTAGAGCTCGTTCACTGCGCTCACCTGCCTTCAGGTTAGCTCGTTCGCTACGCTAACTCGCCTCCAGGTTGAAGTTCGTTCGCTACGCTCGCTCACTCACCTTTTGGTTGCAAATTAGCTGTTGTCATAAAAGTAAAAAAAATAATATTGCTGCACCCTGTTGGTAATCCTTGTAACTTTAATGCTATTGAACATCATAGAACAGAACCAACTTGTTTAATTGAAACAGCTGTTAAGATTCATTAATTCCATTTAAATATGAGTACTCATAAGGTTAACATAGGAAACTCTAGAGCCACTGGGAGGAAGCCCAGAGGTCGGAGGGTAAAATCCTTTCTTAGTGAGCGTTCTACCCAAAAGGAAGATGCCTGCCAAGTTTCAGGTTCCTAGGTCTTATGGTTTCTGAGATTTCGTGATGAGTGAGTGAATCAATGGTATTTGAGCTTTATATACAGGGTTGGGCAAATGTGTGGATACCCCTAGTTAACTTTTAAACGCGTTGCAATAGGAAAACCAAACTCGGCACACAGCATTACAAAAAAAAAAAAAAAATCGCCTACGGCTCGTGAGTAAGGATTTCTCTCGAGTGAGTCAATTGCTCACTTTTCTCACTAGTTGCACAAATAACTATAGTTTACTTTTTCTTGTTATACGTTAATCAAATTTGGCAGTTTTTATATTTCATACTAATATTTCAATTAAAAAACACATCTATTACTTTCCAGCAGAAAACCTAAGTGTACTCAAAATTAAAGTTTATTTAAAAAGGAAATAAATCTGACAATTTATCAGCATTTTATAGCTATTTTGTTTACCATATATGGAAAATCGCTTAGTCTGCAGGCTTGCTGAGGTTTTGGTATGTGTTTTCTATTGATACTCCACAAGTGTAAATCTATGCCGTGGTCTCAAAATATTTTATTTTGGATATTTAAGTTTGTTTCTTGAAATTATTTTTTAATCTCACCACTATTTATTATAATCTCTTTTTGGCTATTTAAACATCTGATTTTAGCCAGTATCAAAGCCAAACAGAAATATATTTGAATTGTACACTCATTTTCGGGTAGAATTACTCACATAGGCAGCGTTCTAATCTCAATTAATGATAATGATTTTAATTATAAAGTTTACTGGCTTTTAAAATGAATCGTTGTCATTTTAACCCGTAAAGCTTTGACTCATTTTATGTTTCAGTCAGAAAAGGTCGCCATTCTGGTTCACGATCTTCTAGATGAAGACCGCCATGATGATGACGTCATTGATGAGGTATTGTTTAAAAATGTTTAAAAGGGTTGATTTGTTTTTTAATATGTTTATTTTAAGTTAATGGAATAGTTGAGTAATTTAAAACAAAATTAGATACATCCAAAACAACATACCTCAAGAATTTATGTAAGAGCAAAGTGATGACATTATTAATCCACCTGAAGCCTTTTTCAAATCACAAACACCTATAAAAAGTAGTTAATTGTTACGTGTTGACTAATTACTGTCTACAAACTTCTATCGCTATCAATATTTTCAGCTGGAGCAGTTCTCAATGTCTCTTCTCCACCGCAAGGCTAACTTCTCTGCTGCTGGGTTCTTCGACTACGATCTCAAGCTGGTATCCAAGGTAGGTATTGAAGACGAACTATCAATTTATCAAAAGGCTAAATCAGTTTGAAGGCTATACTAGAATACCCACTTTAGTTGATTACCGGATTTCATTAGATGTTTTTCAATTTTATGCAGCTTATACTATGTTAGATAATATGTTCAGTAAAAAGAGTTTAAAGGTATTTCCAAGAGTGAAATTATGTATGATTTTGGAAAATGACACCACGTTGTAGCATATTAGAGTAATAAAGTTATTGCTTACCAATGAGACATTCAAGACTGTGTTTAGTTCTGTTGTTATATTCTGCTGAGGAAGCTTAGCTTATAAATTTAAAATGTTATATCCTTTCAAATATATTGTTAGTTTTTTTTTATTTTAGCTTTATGATTACTCTCCCATATTAAGAGTACATAATAATTTTAAACCATGTAATACTTTTAGCTTAACTAGATTGATAGCCAATTTCTCAATATTTGGTTTAATTGAATATCTGCTACTTATTTGTTGCAGATAGCAAGTTTGCTCGCTCCCATCGTCTTGTTCCTGGTCCAAAACAACAACCGCCCGAGAGCTGGACGAAAGAAGCACTTGACAGCTACAAACACCACTAAAGTGTGAAACCCCGTCTACAAGAGCGGTTTCCCAGCACAAGTTTGTGTATTGTATCACAATTATATGTAATGTAGTGTCACTCATACATCGAAGTAGTTCAGAATTACCTTGTTGATATTTCAAACTTGCCTCATATATGTTTCCTTGAAACACTCCACAGTGTTTTAATAATCATGTAATGTATGGTTTGTTAATAAATGTCTTAATATAAACGAGTGTTGTAAAATTCCCTTATTACTAAAATTGTATCAGAATAACATTAAACATTTTAACATATAAAGGTAACATGTAATGGAAATATGTGAGTTTATTGTTTAAATAAGTTAATTTAATCGCGTAATAATAGTATTTCACCTATCGTATGTTACGCTATAGTTTTTTTCATTGTTAGCACTGATTAGTTTACAATGGTAATTGCAAAATATTCTTACTAGTAATTAATAATAAACAAGTGTGGTCCGTTTGTTTATTTTACGAAATAAAAAATAAACAATTGTCCCTAATATAACTAAAAATATGTATATTAAAATATTAATCACTTTTTAGCTTAGGTACCTATCCACATAATTAAGTTAAAATTTCTAACGGTATTAAATATTTAATAAAAAGAAACAATGTTTTTATGACCAGGTGATTCTCAGTTTTATATTTTTTTTAACACTTGTTCTGAATTTATGTAAAATGTGAATAAAAGTAACTTGCTAATAATATAAAAACACCCCTACTATTCACAATGCGACACAATTTTATTGGTACCACGAGTACTAGAAAAATACCGGTATGGATCATAAACATAAACAAATGACGTTTTTGGCCCGAAAGTAAACAAACCCCCATACTAATAGCATTAATTAACATACGGTTTTGTTTAATTTGGGGCCAAAAACGTCATTTGTTTATACAGTGTGTAAATTAAGTATCGAAACAAATCTGTCTTTTTAAAACCGAAAT
The DNA here is from genome assembly GCF_028750875.1 of Macrosteles quadrilineatus. Classification (NCBI taxonomy): domain Eukaryota; kingdom Metazoa; phylum Arthropoda; class Insecta; order Hemiptera; family Cicadellidae; genus Macrosteles; species Macrosteles quadrilineatus. The sequence continues at coordinate 125,770,570 of NW_026542596.1, forward strand.
AGATAGAAATGTTCTGTTTGTGACAATAACTGTTAACAAAGGTTCCGCAATTTTTTATATCAAAAATATTTTTAGCCCCCCTATTTTTTCAAATAGCAACCCCTCATTTTGAAGGGTTTGTAAAAAGAAACACAATTACGCAAATCCGAGGTGAATATCTCATCCCTAGCCAAAATGGCGGATATTCCAATTTTGCTTTTTTACAAAAATTAAATTTTGAAATACCCACCACTTAGGCTGGGGTGAAATATCTACCTCGGGTTTGCGTCATTGTTTTTCTTTTAACAAACCCTTCAAAATGAGAGGTCACTCAATAGGGGTTATTATTGAAAAAAATAAGTCACCCCCACCCCCTATCCTCACAAAGATAGGGGAGTGCTAATATCCTGTTAAAGGGGTTGAAAAATATTTTTGATGTAAAAATTGCGGAACCTATGTTAACAATCAGTTCCACAAACAGAATATTTCTATCTATTTCGGTTTTAAAAATACAGATTTCCTTCCATTATTTGTGAAATTGGTGCTTTTTCACATACAGTAAATCAAATTTTGGAATGCCTGCCATTTTGGATAAGGGTGAGATATCCACCTCAGGTTTGCTTCATTGTGTCTCCTTTGACAAATCCTTCAAAATGAGGGGTCATTCAATAGGGGTTGCTATTTGAAAAAAATGAGTCACCCCCAACCCACTACCCTCTTAGGGGTATTAAAAAATATTTTTTACGTAAAAAGTTGCGGAACCTTTGTTAACAATTATTGCCACAAACTGAATATTTTATCTATTTCGGTTTTTAAAATACCGATTTGTTTCAATACTTAATTTACACACTGTATTTATGATCCATACCGAGTCTTTTCTAGTATTCGTGGTTGGTACTGACAAATTTCAGTATCCAAGGTGGCATCTAATTTTACAATTAAAAATTTCGTCGCATTGAAGGAAATATGCTTGAAATTGTTCGAACGTCTTTTGTCTTGGGTAGACAAACCGAAATGCGTGAATGTCCTTTTAACATCGACACAAATCTTTAGAATTTGAAGTTTGTATTGCCGAAACAGGTTAAATATATTCCATACACATTATTACTTTGTGTGTCAATAATATCAATAGTCAAAGATAATATGTACTAGCTGCTGTATCCGTGCTTTGCAATGGGAAGAAAATTGAACTTTGAAGAACGGGTGTCCCCTTAATATCATATTAAACTTTGATAGTTAAAATTATCTCATAAATATTAGCCTTTTTTCCAACGCATTCTGAATGTTCTCATTCTTCCATGGAGGTCAATTAATATTTACTATTGAAAACATCGTCTCAAAACTTCAAGCATCCAAGGGGTGTAGCCCAAAAGGAACTCAGGGAAGTGAATAGCACCTAAGACATTCCCAGATATATGGAACATCTTTTTGCTTAATTTTGGCTATCGGTTTAGTATTTTAGCCGTGACAGCCACACAGACAGACACCACCTCAATTTTATATTAACAAATTCAACAAATTAACAAAGTCAACAAATTGATGTTGTCCCACAGCAATGTAGATGTAAACTATCAAACATAGCCTTCTGGGTCAACTATCGCTCGAAACACCTATCAAAAGTGAGTGATTGAGTGAATGAGTGAGTGAGTTAGTGACAGTAGGTGTGAGTGAGACAGATGACGGCGATGATGGCACATTACGCTTGTGCCCGAGGTGAAATGATGGATGCTGTGACATTTGTTACACCCACGCTAAACTAGCCATCAGCTGTGTAATGGACCAATCGGCGTTTCTGGTGCAGATATGGATGACATCATATTAATAAGAAATTTGTGGGAGGGAGCTGGTCTAGTGGTTAGAGCGCTGGACTTTGGTTCCAGAGGTCCCGGGTTCAAATCCCGCCAAATCACCAATGGATTTTATCCATGTGATAATACCGCAACCTCTAGGTCTAGCCTGAAGTAATGTGAAAAACAATTACGGGCTCGTGCCTAGCTAGCGTCCTAGGGAAAAATAATTATAAGAAATTTAGGAATGGTGTGTATTTTTATAGTTGTTTTAATACTTTATGCGAACATCCGGTTATACTAAGTCGTCGTGTTCCAAAGTCAACTACTCGTGATACTTAGTACTTGTTGAAAGTTTAATTCTTTTAGCTGTTTTACACTAATTTCCGGGTGAGCTGGTCTAGTGGTAGAGTGTGGTTAGTCTCTGAGGTCTTGGGTTCGTACCCTGCCGAGTTAAGATTATGTACTGCTTAATCTTAAGTACACACAATACTGTACTTTCAATTATTAATTATCATTTGAGATTGGGACTCCACGTAGGTGTATATTTTAACCAACAAGGAGTGAAGGGTTAGAATATAATGGTGTTGAATAAAGTGTGAAAATCCTTGTTACTGACCAAGATAAGCCAGGAGCATTTTATTTAAAGCCCAATGATCAGAGACAGCTGGGTCCAGTTTTGATCCATCAAAGAGCTATAATTTCTCAAAATCAATCCAAAAACCCCAGCCAGTTATTTTTAAGTTACAAAGATTGTTAGATCTATTTATTCTTTACTCGCCCTGTTTTCACGGTCAGCAAGGTGTTAAAGGGCCACAGCTGCCAAACCAATTTCTTTATAACATGTATAAATATGAATTGTAATTTAATAGCTAACTATTTACCTTTAGTAACGGTCAGATTGTAAATTAGAGATAAAACAGTATACTAAAATGCATTTTAAATGAGCTACTTTCATTTGTAAACTAATTTAGGCATTTAAATAACTTTTGATAGTTTAGAAACTGCAATCGAGTAAATTTCAATATTGAAAATTAATAATTTAGTCATCCAACTTTCTTAAACAAATATATGTTTATGTTGATTTGAATATTACATTTTCCAGCTATAAGGTTATCTTTTGAAAGTAAATATTTTCACATTAAATACTCAATGAGTGCACGGTTCCCATTGTATACCATTTTGCATACAAACTATTGCTTACAAAGTTACCCTATGTTAACTCAATCAGAGAATAAACATTTAAACTATAAAACTCACCTCAAACACCGGAAAACTAACTAAAACATCGCTCTTAAACTTTAAGCCAACATAATTCAAAACTCTGTAGAATTACTACAAGGTAACAAGTGTACTTGCAGTGTCTATAGTCAATTGTTAGTGATCTGCACGTAATCCATTGTTGAAGTATTGTCACTCCGCCCACGCATCGCGCGAACGAGACGTTGTCATAAAAACTGGGAACATGAATCACCTCGTCACGGCCATCGGGGATCCCGGGGTATATCAGGATCAGTCATATGTTTTACAGATACACCCGCCAAATTCCTAGAGACTCATTACAACCAACACATGTCACGATCTGGGTAAATTTATGTGTGATAGGTCCATCCGCTGATATCGTGTTATTTTTACCATGTGGCGGAAAATAGTTTGATACAATGGATAGCTTAAAGTTACTTGAATTTTAATAATACCTATATGAATGTTGTCGGGAGTAAAATCTACGGGTGATTATACTTTAATCCTCATATTTAACAAATTGTTATGTATAAATATGGTTTCTCCTATACCAACCCTTTAAAGGTATGCTACTTACTACTTAAAGATTTTGTGACAGTATACTATGTAGGTTTTAGTATTTTTACAATTCTTTCTTACTTGAAAATTAGTTCAAAACTTGAGTCCCAAGATGTAAAAATTGATATTTTTGCAGTTAAATAGGTAACTTACTTTTTAGCTTTTTACGTGTTGGCACCAGCGAATATACATTCCAGCGAAATAATACATCTTCCAACAATGTTTCATCATATAAAACCTATACTGAGCTGTAAAAATTAAATAAACTTTTAATTATTTTTTTGTTCTTCTCTATGGAGCTGAAACCTGGATTATCGATAAAAACACAGAGAAAAAACTTATTACTTTTGAAAATAAAGTCCTGCGCAAAATCTTTGGCCCTACTAAAGAAGGAGATGTGTGGAGAATTAAACATAATCAGGAACTAAGAGACCTGTTCAAGGAGCCAGATATAATTGCAGAGGCTAAAAGCAGGAGGCTTCGCTGGACGGGCCACATCATTAGAAGAGAGGAAGATAGCACACTTGATCAAATATGGAAAAGTGACCCACTGGGGAGGAGACCACGAGGGAGACCGAGGAAACGCTGGACGGATGAAGTAAAGAAAGATATGACCAGGATGGATGTTAATGAAGATACCGCAAGAGACAGGGCGACGTGGAGAGAGTGTGTTGGTGAGGTCAAGTACCACTTGGGGTACAAATGGCCATGGGAGTAAGTAAGTAATTATTTGTTTGGTAATTTTTATTCATCAACGTCCAGTGTTATTTACACTACAGAAATACATAACAAATAAAAAAAATGTAGTAAATACAAACAACCATATATTCACATTTTACTATGTCTAAGATGCATCTACAAAAAAATAAATAAATAAATAAATAATAATAATAACGAAGCACGAGAATAATAATTTACAATTCTTAACCAGTTAACATAACATGAAAACAACCTCAGTGTGATAGGACAGTGATAAACTAATTAACCCTTTAACAATACAGTTTAGCAACAATTTCGTTACAATACATTTCTGTTGAAGGCTGGAAGAGCATACTTGGCTTAAAATACCTACTTTGTATGGTCGCCATTTCATTGAAAAGTATTAAAGTTAAGATGATATTGCATTTCCAAATCCCAGCAAACACAGGAAATACCGTACTTAACGTATTAAATCTACATTTAAAATGCTACAACGGTGATCAATTTCAACTGATTTAGCAGGTCATCAAGACCAATAAGTTTTCGATTGGTTTTTTTGTATTGGTTAAGATTTAACCAATTTAATATCAAGATCCAACTCGGACTTTGACATCCCGATGGAATAGCCTAAAGGTTATAGGGTTTATGAATGTTTATATGGGTAGGCTGGGTTTATAATCTACCTTTATGTAAGCGAAGCGAGCGAAATAGTTATTGTCTTCCAAAACAAGCAGACACACGAATACAACCCATATTTCACAATATTATAGATTATTTCGTGTTTAAATTGAAATATTTTTACAATTCTGTGGACAACGAATTATTTACAAACTTTCCAGGAAGTTAACAGATTAACAATTATATAACGGTAATCACTCCATAGTGCTTCGTCCTTCCCAACTAAATTACCAAACGGTTCTCAGGCCCTTCTAATTCAATTCCCGAAAAGGCACGAGAATGAAAAATATGAATGAAACTGCTTGTGGTTGCAGGCGCATGAATGGACCGACCGGAAGCCACAGTAATGCACATGAGTTAATTAATCTGGTATAAAGAAAGGAACGTTCGCAACAAAATGGCGGCCGACCGCAGTTCTCCAATCCCGGACCAGCTGACCACAGCGCGGCCGATCGCTGCTCATTACCTTCCAACTATTTCAATTGTCCGACTGATGAAGGTAAACACGAAGAGGTGAAGCGGCAAATTAAACAATTTTTCTCTATTTCGATTCCATTCGTAAACTTCAAAACTTCATTTCATGCATGGACCGGCCGGGTAAGTAGGGAAGTTGATCGAGGAGGATATTCGGCGTGTGTGAAACATGTTTTATAAGAAAGTGATTTTAAGGAACGTTTTTTGAGGGGCTTTTATGTGTTTTTGACATTGTTGTGTACATTGAATCTATTATGTGCTAAATTATATAAAGCTAGCTGAAAAGAGACTTCTATCAGAGCGTTTTAAGGGAAAGCGATCCTAACTTCTTCTACAGTATATTTTATTCACCGAGGATTATACCAGTCAATATCTTAAGACGTCAATAGCTAAGTCAACTCACCAAGATTTTTTAAAATTGTCTTTCAGATTACCTTATCAATAAATTAAATACAGTCCGTTAGGAAATGCTCACGCTGTAGAAAAGTACCTTTACTCAAGATTTCAAAAGAAAATAAAGTGACAATGGGTTTGGCTACAAAACAGGTGAAATGAGCCAGGTTTATCATCCTACGTTGACTAAAAAATCTAGGTGCCAGATGCTAGATGTACAGTACTCTAAAACCCCCGTAAAAATCTGTTAGCTGTATCAGCTCCTATCAATCAATTTGGGTCTGGCAAAACCGCTGTTAGATTTAGTTGTTATTTACATTTATAATGATTATTGTATTTTGAATAACACATACAACGTTTGTTTGTAAATTATGAAATAGTAAAGATTGCCACTAATGAATACACTTGGGCACCTTTGTGTGTTGTCCAGAGTATCTCGGTCTGCGCACGAGAGGGGTGGGTTCGATCCCCGTCATATCCACAAAAGTTTAGGGTCTTAGACCTCCTCTAAAAGTTTGAACTCCTACTACACGTTGTACACACTAATACTGTCGTCTGGGTGAAAACCCATTCTTCCTCAGCCGTTTCATACTGACCGGCGCTACATATTCCATGAGACATTATTGTCGCAGCGACAGGAGCGACATGACGTGATCTGTCGCCTGTCGCAGCTTGTCACACACGGCGATGATGTATACATGATGTGTGGTGGCGGTGACCGTCCCTATATCTTTAATGAGCGACGGATCAGCCAAAGTGGGGGATTATGAGCACAATTACCTGCGGAATTGCAAATCGCGCGTTAACACCGACGGCTCTACTCTCTCGTCACAGTGGAAATCCGGAAGACCACTCAGATATGAGTGTTGTTATGGTTTATAAAACATTGATGTTTTTTATTGCACTCTTAATGGTCAGTATAAAATAATATGCTAGATTTAGCTAATTTGTTATCTATATGACCATTCTGTTGTGATATGTCAATGCAGGTTAATCAGTATACGTACACTTTTTTTAGTGAAACTTTCTGTAATGCTAGAATTAAGAAAAGCTAATAAATCATCGTAAGAAACTAGTTTAAGAAACTAGTTTTCTTAAAATAGATTCCAGGAATAAATAATTGATTAAATTTAAAATGGGAATACAATTTGATTGATTGAATAAGTTAACCTCGAAAATTATTATTTCTTGTATCTATTTATTGGTTGTAAACTATAAAAGCACCAATATATAGTGTCATTGAAATCGAATTTATATTAAACAATGGAATTTTTTTGTTCAGAGTTTTTGGTTGGGGGGCGAGCTGGTCTAGTTGTTAGAGCGCGGGACTTCAGTGCCTGAGTTCCCGGGTTCAAATCCCACCAAATTGCCAATGGATTTTATCTAAGTGATAATGCCGCAACCCATAGGTCTCCTGAAGTAATGTGAAGAACCCCTAAGCGTCCTAGGAAAAAAATATTGTTGGTTGTTACGGATTCTACGGCATACTTGTAAGAACCCGGACGTGATCAAAACCTATGATATAGTTTGATAAAAAAAAAATCCTATACCATTTTTAGTTCACACAGTAACCTGAAACTTAGCGAAAAGAACATGCGTTGGAAGTGCTAAGAAATTTCACAGAACAATGGAGTAAAAAAGCAGCTGAGGAAGCGTTGCTGGAATGGGATTACAATGTGGTTCGCCACAAAATTACGGTTTTGTCTTGATTAACAAATTTACAGTTGATTTGGCTGAGTGAGTGACACTAGGCCTGTATTACGCCAGGAATGTCTTCTAGACAAAGAATCTCACACCTTGGTCAAATTTGGACATTCTCGCCGCCATCTTTGTTTTTAAAATCAAGGATCCAGAAGTACCTCAGCAACCAAAAATATTTCTTCATACGTGTGTAAATGTTTCCTTATAAAGGTGTTATTAGCTCAATCTTGAATCCAATCACGAGGGAAATATAAGCTCCATAATATGTTTATTGACTAAACCTATGTTATTTTACTTCGCTAGTAAGGGATATATGTGGGGTGAGGGTGGGTTCTTTCTTACAATAACAAATTGAATTATTTGATGTGCATTTCCCTTTGAAATTTCAAAAAGAGCTCTAAGGATGCAATCAACCTTTTAAATGCTTGATTTAGTAAAACTTGCATTTAAATAGTACACTATTTTTATTACCTATATAAAACTAATTAATGTGATTGAGAAGAGTATTACAACGTTTATCTAATATAGTATTTATTAAGTAAATTAAATAATTTTTGGGGATTTTAATTTGGAGGATGGACCAGATCAATCTTGTAAACTTGAAAAAGGTTCTAATTTCAGAATAAGAAATACTAATCAAAAAAGATTGGTACTTGTTTTGATTCATAAATGTCATAAACTACTACGCGCAGATACATGAGATAGATGTTTAAAGTTAATCTTTTGGAGGCCTTTTGTAAATCCCTATTCTAGATTGATGCGTGAGTGATGCCAACCAACTGTGATATCCTTTTCAAGCTTTGCGTAAAAATATTGCTCCAACGTGTTACTGTCCTTGAGTAACAGTTACCAGATCTATTGTAGGAAGAACTGTTTCAGTGAGAACATCAGAGGAAGTTGTGAAGACTGGAAACAATCGGTCAGTGTTCCTGGTCACGGGGCACGCGTAAAACACTGTCCAAGAGAAACTAGAGCTATCCTTGCAATACTTGTTGTGCTAATGGTCACTAAAGTTGGGGAGCGAACTCTAGTGGTTAGAGCGTGGGGACTTCGGTCCCTGAGGTCCCGGGTTCAAATCCCCCCAAATCACCAATGCTATCAAGTGATAATGCTACAACTCCTAGGTCTAGAAGTAATGTGAAAAACGATTCCGGGCTCGTACCTAGCGTCCTAGGACAAAAATGGTCACCAAAGTGACACAGAATAAACATTAACTGTTTAAACAGAAACAGAACTTATCCTTCTCAAGGTACCGTTTTACCGATAGCGTATACACTAAAGTAAAGAGTGTAAATACATATATAAGAGTGCACGAGCTAAGGTATCGACTTGATCAACGTTGTTGAATGCAGTTCCGTCGAAGCTGAGAAACAAGCTGTTTTCGTCGAAGTTTAATTTTGTTTTAATTTCATAATCCAGACAAATTTGTTATTTACAACTATGTGAATTATTAAAAAAATGTACTTTTTATAAACTAATGAATATCATTGACTAACAATTACATATTTTTAACTAGAATAATCTATATCCATTACTAACACGCTTAAAACTCATACTTTCTTGAACCCTCGAAATATGTATTCTCTCAGTTTTAAACTCCTTGATTTGTTCTTAAGCTAATCCATTATCTAACCACCTGATAGAATAAGTACGTATTTTAATACGAGCAAAAAGTTGAACACGCAGTTGGCGATGAAGGGATATCCCACGTGTTAGCGTCATTATGACTCCATGTTCGGAGAAATTGTTCGAGGAGAGATTGTCATGTTTTGCATTTATATGAGAAAACTAGATGAACTTAATACGTTTTAAACTTTGTTGATGGATGAAATTTAAATACAATGTTATGCAGTCCAGTTTTTCCGTCAGATATTTAGTAAACGATTGTTTAAATAAAAGGAGCATGACTCAGTATACTTGGGTCTTACAGATGTACCGCCAGAATAGGAACTAAGTTACTGCATAAAAAACGTATGGAAAAAATTAAAAAAAAATCAATTATATTAGTAATATGTTCTTTTTTATAATTGCTTTATTCATAGGTTATATATGAATCATTAAACAATCTAGAGTAACTAAATCAACTTAGAGGAAATGAAATATAAATTTATTAAATATTCGTACAAATCATTAGAAGGGAAACACGATTATGTAAATACACTTTTTTTAATAAAGAAAGAAACCCTTTATAAATAACATGGTTGTTCTTTGTTGTTTGGGTATTTACAACTAATTGCAAGGTTTTATGCTGTGCAATCGAACATATTAACGTTTATTTAGGTCACAGGTCCGAAATGTCTTAGGTCTAATAAATTGAAATGAGGATAAATGATTTTGAATTTGAGAATATATAAAATACAATTTTCTTCTAAACAAATCATGTTGAATGTACACATGAAAAGGTGTGCATCAAGTTGTCAGGTATTTTTAAAGTTTAAGTAAGTTGAGTCGTATATATTATCACATGGTGTGTGTAAAACTAATTAGCGAAGAAGTGATACTTACTTTTTTGTATTTATCCTTTGACAAATATATTTAAAAGGTGTTTTTATCTGATTTACTAGCCTAATCTGTGCCAAGAACAAATTTTATAAATAAAATAATTGAATATGTGTTTAAATAGATAGAATGCTTTTAATTCAAAGACTCGCTAGTCGCTTCCCTTATTTCGCTAAGAATACATTTTGCAATAATAAGATGATCTTGTTTCATTACAACCATCCGAAAACATAAAAACCTAATATTTAATTTCACCAAACAAATTTACATAGAACATTTCCAGAAATAATCTTGTCGTAAGGGTTTTAATGGTATTGGACGCAACATTTGTTAAATTTACCTTCTCAATTCCCTTCAATGATGGATGCATTTTTATGTTTTTGTAATCGAATTTGGATTTAAATACTAACATCTCGTTTGGAGCGAATTAAAAGTCGATAAAAATCAACAGGGCCAAATCCACCAAAAGGATTATACTGTAACAGTGGAATCGTATGTTTTGACTAAAGTAAGTTTTATGAGCGACTCAGCACTCTGCTATTGCAACTGCATACTAACCTATCTAACAACAAATTTCTCTATGGCTTCATCAATATTAGTGTTTCACAAACAACCCTATCTTCTCATGATTGAACAGTACGTGTAAGAGACCCTGTTAGTTGAAGTTTGTGAGTGTGTGTGTGTTTGTGTGTGAGAGTATGAGAGTATGAATGTGTGCTGCCAACAAAGGAGTTTCGGTTTGATCTGGCCCGATGCTTTCCACAACAAAGGGTGGTTGCATTGTAAGCTGTGGACGAATCAGCTCAGGACCATCAGGATGCAGGCGAGTCAACAACTAACTGCGACCGCTGAGCTCAGCTCATCCCGAGCCTGCCTTTACTTTGCCTTTACACAGGATCAACCCGGCAACGCAGCGTAACTGTACTGTGTGCGACCTATAGTGTTGCTCACTGATTCGTGCTTGTGACTGGACAAGTAAATTCAGACTTTAGTGGGGTGGTTGCACAAAGGATATTCTTATCTTTAGTCATTTGGAAGGAAGATTCAACAAAAGTTTGTAAGGAATTTGAAAATTATATTATTACTACTAATTAAATACAAAAACAAACAAAAAATAAAGATGTAATTTCAAGTTTAAACGCGAATGGCAGAACGTTAAAATTTTATATAACATAATTCTGCCATTATAAAACTGTTCAGAACTGTTAAAATAATGCTAAAATTAGAATTTGACAGATTTAAACGTTCTGCCATTCGTGTTTCAAATTCAACCTTAAACAAAATTTTATCTTTCGTTTTTTATCCACTTAATAGGTTTTCATGGAGAAAACATTCTAATTTTGTTACAAATTTGTATTGAATCTTCCAAACATAAAGTGTTTTCATACGAGCATTATCGTCACTTATATGAACGTGGTAATATGAGTAAGATGTGTTCTCAATTTGTTTCACCTATTGACTCTGTTTGTGAAAAAAATATTTGACAACCTACAAAATAATATATGATCGGGGACACGTCTTGGGGTTGGTGGTTGGAACAAATCCCAAATCTTTAAGAGAAAAATTTCTGGGACATGAGCCTGACGGTTTTCATTTTTAACAAAGCTCACAGGACACGACTTCTCATAAATTTGTTAGCAATTCTACTAGTTCAGGTTTGTATTTATTACCTAGTGATACTGATACTTTATACTTTTATACTTTTCTTTGAAATGGCGACCATACAAATGTAGGTATTTTAAGCCAAGTATGAATGGAGATGAGTGTGGGATGAGTGGCGCGATCTTGTAGCCTTGTTAGTGACTAAGGCCGACAAAATCCTTAGACACAGCTGTTAATTAATAGCCCATACAGCTAATGGCAACTAAGGGACCTACAGTTTATAGTGGAATCCGAACCACTTTTTTGCCATGGTATATACGAATTGGTCTAATTATCAGGATAGTACTGCGGATAGTCGTATGATGTCTGAAGATGAGTTTGAACGTCGCGACCAATAGCCAAGTAACGGCGCGCGCACTGTTAGAGCATTGAGCATGCGCACTGTAGCCAGAGCATTAAGCATGCGCACTGAGCATTGAGCAGCGTGGGAAGGCACGAGTACTTGACGAATGAGGTGATCTCGACGAGACAATGGCCTCAGGCCTCACGGCTCAGATGTGTCTCAATCAATCAGTCTCTCCCTGGCCTGGAGAGATATCACTCCGACCGTGTCCGGACGAGGGAGTGTACGGATAATATGCCATTCACATGTTGGTCCAATAACCCTTCCATATTCCTGCACGAGTCTAAAATGATTTCTTTTCAGAATTAAACTCTAATCTTAAATAGGTTGTCAAACACTTGAAGGTAATTTCTCACTGATCCAATGGTAAAAATGTGTTAATTTAGTTTAATTGTACGGTTATATTCTTGAAGGTGGATAAAGGATGAATCTTTTTTCCAAATAGGGTCGTAAACAATTCTTTTGAAGTTTTACCCGCAAGACACAATTTTTTCCTCACACTACTAATTAATTCAAATACACCGATCTATCAACAAACTAACCACTTACTGTCCAAGTGTAGGAATCGTCACATGTTCCACACCCTTCCACCTCCGGCAAAACTGTCCATTCCTCCTGAGAATGGTAACTAGACCAATTTCCGGACACCCTGTAGCCGCTGGGCAGGACCTTCTGTTTATTGAATCCACGCCGACACACGCAGGTTCTCATTAGCCCAACAACCTCTTATTACTCCCATGCGCTGTACCTCTCTGTAATCTAATAAGCGGCGTCCTTGTTCCCGGACCCGATTGTCAAGGAAATTTACGCCCGGCAAAGATTGCTTTGATATTCCCTCAGTTTTTACCTCTTGATTGCATTCAGCTACCGTTTTTGAATCTGTGTTTAGCGTTATGGATGTAAATTACAGACGCGTCGTCGTAATTCAGAAGAAATGACAGCCTTGTAATCGGGGAGGTGTGATGGGGAGCGGGTATGTTCAACTAGAGAAGAAGGTTGGTAAAAAATAAATGATTTTGTAGTTTTACAAGATGAGTAGTGGGTAGTGGATTTTGTTGTCATGGGATCAACATTCTCCATTGATTGAAGTTTTTTTCCAAAAACATTAACTAAGAACCAATTGTAAATATAACATTTGTAAATATTTCATTTTCTCTCAAGAAACCATTTCTTAAGGAGTGAAAAGTTGTGTACTAATCGCTCACTCACCTTTGTACAGTTCACCAGTTTTACGTAGGTCTTGTAATTCTACCTTCGTAATATCAAAAATTAACTTGAAGCAGATTAATTCCTAGATAAATCATTTTGTAGTTTTCCAGAATTTGGTCGACTTATATTTCATAACATTGAAACGTTCCAAAGCGCAACGTTTATTCCACAAAAATAATCGTAAAACCCGTTGAAAATGTTAAACTGGTTATATACACCAGATAAGGATTATTTATCCTTTATCCAAAAAATGTCAGATGAGTTAAAACTTGAAAGATTGAATCTTAATTTATTTTCAAATCTCTTAATAGGTTCAACTGATTGCCCACTGTCAATTGGTCTGAAAGAAGGTTTTTGAGTAGAAAATGTACTTAAACTGGCAATACTACTCCAACTCCAAGGAAATTTTAGCTCCTTGTGCTATAAGCTAACCAAGACTGAATGAAGGTGAGTCGAGCGGCGTTTAGAATACTCCCTCAGTCCATCAGTCATCAGAGGTATCGTTCGTGCAGAACGCCCACCAGCTACTCGAGATCCACTTGGATGATCATGCAATATGAACCTATATTCGACATCGACAACGGTAGTTAGGACGTGAGACTTACGAGAGGATATTCCCGGAACTGCTAAAATATGAAACATAAAAGGGTGTCCGTTTCTAACCTCCAAATTCTTTAAACCACCATGACATAACATACTCAACTTCCTCTTAAACACTACCTATGTTAGGATAACCCAAGAATGCTTAAAGATACTATCCGCCACGTAACGCCTTCTTGGAGTGAAGTTTAGAGCTACGGCTAGGGTTTGCCGATACCTAAGGTAGACCTTTAGGTTTTATCAATGACCAAGAGACAACATCGTAGTTGGAGGGTTCAAATCCGGTCCTAACCAAAATTCCAAAAAAATTTTCTAAAAGAATGTTTTCACCAGATGAAGAAAAAACATAAAATAAAAGACTTAATCACTGAATGATCCCTGAATTTCAATGGGTTATGACAAGAGTGCCGATCTATTTAGTGACTCAAACATTGTAATGCAATACATTTGGGGGAGTTATATCGCTAAATGATCCTTGAAGTTTAAAGAGTCTTGAGTGCCGATTTCTTTTGCGACTCAAACATGTTATGGGTTGTCTCTTGAGAAATCATCTCTAAATTTTAACCGGTGTCTTAGAATAATCTTTCCTTCCCTAAACCCATAATTTCTGAATGAGCATTTTTAACCCTACGTAATCACCATTTCAAATATCCCTTGGTTGTTTACGCCATGGTGTTGGTCAGTCGTATCGGAGGTGTTGAGATTAACAAGTGACGCCTGGTCGTGACATTGTTATTAATTAATTGAAGCACGAGTTGTGTACGCAATCAAGTGACGTCACCGATCTGTCTTGGACACTCTCCCCCCTCTCCCTTCCCCTGCAATCTCAGTATGACGTCACTTTAATCTTCTCTCACATTTACTCTAAACAAGTTGATTAACAGCTGTAAATTGATAGCGAGATTTGCACGCCCTTGTCTGTGGATGATTATTTACACTACGCCCCTGGTTGTTTTGTATAATAGAATATTAAATAGCTATAAACAACCGTAAAACAACATGTTTAACAGACAAAGTAATGTACAAACTATAATTGTGGAAAGGTAATTATTACAACCTACATACATTTGCCCCCTCTGTGTTGCAAAAAAGTAAAATAGCTAGATGAGAAAGTTCCATGTATTAAATAACGTAACTATACTCATTCTATTTAGTTACAATTTCCCAATATACTGTAGAATATACATATAATATCTGGTTTAAAACGTCAATAAACTTAATATTCATCCTTACAGCATCATGCTGTTTTAAAACTGGTAGAGGATGGTGGTCGGTCTCAATAAAAATGTGTAAATAGTTATTCAATCTAAGAGTTTTAATTCACCCTGGAAGAAAAAATTATCATCTGTAACCAAACAGAAATAGACATTATGGAAACCGGCTGAATGTTTCTAGTACGTTGTAAATACGCAGTAAAAATTATACTTTTGAAAATATAAATACAGTATAATTTTTTTGTCCTAGGACGCTAGGCACGAGCCTGGGATTGTTTAGCACATTACTTCAGGCTAGACCTAGGGGTTGCGGCATAATCACTTAGATAAAATCCATTGGTGACTTGGCAGGGATCAAACCCCGGACCTCAGGGACTGAAGTCCCGCACTCTAACCACTACGCCAGCTCGCTCGTCAACATACAGTATATGGAGTATTCTTCAATAAAAAAAAATCCAAGCAGACAAAACTGCTGATATTAATTTTGAAAAGTGGATTCTGATTCAATCTTCACAATCAGTGACTTGATTAAACATATTAAGTTTTACAAACTATCTGACGTATATGTATACGAAATGTTGTAAATTTAAAAGAAAATGGCATAATTCCTTGGTTAATTTGATTAAGAATCCACAAAAAAAATATATTACTGTACTTGATTTATGTTCAAACTCTTTTTTCGCCTTTAAAAAATTATTTGGGAAGAAAAATCCACTTGCAAAAACTTTTCCACTCTACCAATGTTTGTCACTATGTCTCGTTTGACCCGAGTGTAAACTAGTAGCACTCACCATGTAGCCATATAGCCTAGCCATGTAGCCATGTAGCCGGTCTTGTTATAGCGGCATAATTAGTGGTCGTAGTGTATATTGGACTGCGAGCGCGCTAGTTTTCTCACTGCAGCGCCAGTAATGATGGCATGCGGTGTTCTGATTGCTCTTCTCCTATATAATTACACTATTGGCGAGAGTTAGCCCTAATTGGGAAGGGGGAGGTTCACCCTTGCAATTAATATTCGCCGAATAAGTTTGCCGAAAGTTGCGTCTGTCACCGCCACTGCTAGCGGCGACCAGTTCTTGCTTACCTTTCCGACCGAGGATTCAATTAACGCTTTGTCACTTGCGATTTATGAAATTAGTTCTGCAAGCATTTTCTGTTTGTTTGGGACTGGAAGGGTTGTTGGAGTTTGTAATTTTAGTTTTACGGGGTTTGTTGTTTATTGGTTCATTCTTGTCTAGTTTCGAATACTTATATTTATTGAATAATACGGTTTTAAATATTTTTTTGTTTGAATTTTTTTTGTTATGTTTTGTGTTTGGCCAATATATACTAGGTAGCTAAGCGGTTATAGTGCCTTCTAATCAGAATCGACCTTGAAATCTTGTGGAAAAGTCCGTAGCTTCTTGATGATTCAAGACTGAATGTAATGATTTTAATTAATAGTCTCAACTCGTAACATATTTTAATTTTAGTTTAATTCTAATTCTTAAGTATGATTATTTAAACTCTACCCTAAAGTAGTATTAATTGATTATGCTGATTTGAAAATGGGACCTTTGTCCAGATCATAATTTAAATAACGTAATTTTTATTATTGAACCTTTAATTTGTACGATTATAACTGTTAGAAACTATCTACAGAAAAATATATTTCATTTTGATACCAACCATGTGTAATTCGGTCCATTAGTATGGCCAGGCTAGGTGTCATAAGTTTTGCAAAAGTTTTTATTATATAAGATTTAAAACAAATCGGTTAATGTCAAAACCTCCAAAGAAAAAAAACTGACAAATATAATTTTAGAATATAATTATCGTAAAGGTATTCGATTTTTTATAACAAAATTTGTAAGCGAAAACTTGAGTTTCTCGTGATCATTGGTGAAGATGTCTGCTTGACGTGTTATCTAGCCCAGACGGTATTGTCCGTCTTGCGCAACGCAACATTAGGCAAATGGGTTTTGGCTTTCACCTTCAGAACTGCAGAAGCTGTGAGTACTGAGTAGGTAAGTGGATGCAATATGAGTAGTGTGTAGTGAGCTACACCTGATGCAACTACAGACTACTGATCATGCGCAAATGTCAAGCCTAATATGGACAGAGATCTTCCTCAATTGCTGACTGAGAGTGCATTACCAGACGCGACCTTGGATATATTCTCATGAGAACAATTTTGATTTGTCGCTGTTTTGTTGGACGTAAAACTGACGGGTTTCGTAAACCTTTTCGTACAAAAGCTGCCCTAGCAGATGTGGTGTTGTAGATGTAAATTAAATAACATTAAAAAAAATCTAATAAGCTTGGTTAGCAATAAAATATAATAAATCTCAAAACTATGTAAATAAATTATGTAAATAAAAATCATTAATGGTTTATAACTTCATAAAATAAACGGTATCAGAAATCTGACACATACTTTCTCCCATTAGCTTATCAACAACCATTATCATGGGTAAGCGATGAGAGTAACTATGATAGCTAATAGGTAAAATCACAAAAGTTGCATTAACTGCATTAATTCTTAACATTTTTGAGAAAATTCCATTTTCTGTTATCTTATGGTATGGTAAAATCACCACTAAAAATTACATAAGAGAAAATCGTATTTTTGAATTGAGGGGTTGCACTATGTTGTTAAGAATTATTAGGACCATCACATACAAATTTCAATCAAAAAGGATTTTTCGAAAATACGATTTTCTCTTATGTAATGTTTAATGGTGATTTCCCCATAAAAACCCATAAGATAACAGAAAATTTAATTTGATCTAAAATGGCCCAAAAAACGTGAAACGCTTATTCCTATATATATTACGTTTCAAAAGTTATTTTCCCCATTAAAACCCCCATAAAATAAGACAAAATCGTATTTTTTTATTTAGGTACTAATCCATAGTAGGTATCTCCAGGCAATTTAATGAAATTTTGATTTTTTAATTTTGTTTTTTTCCATAAAAAAAACATAAAATAACGGAAAAATCTCGAAAATGGGACACACGAGAAGAAATGGTAGAATTCGTGTAAAAACTACGGGTTAAAACGTGATTGTAAAGTATGTTATTTCACCACAAAAGAAATGCCATAAAATAAGAGAAAGTCGTATTTTTGAAAAAAAAACCGGGTTTTATTAAAATTAGTATGTGATAGTTCTTATAATTCTAAACGAAATAGTGCAACCGGGGATTACTGTAAAAATTACTGTTGAAAAGTTAATGAAATTTTTTGTGATTTTACCTATATCATAGTTACTCTCATCGCTTACCCATGTTAAAGGTTGTTGACAAGCTAATGGGAGAAAGTACGTGTCACATTGCTGGTACCGTTTTTTTTATATATATCTCCGGTCCCCTTGCCATTCCTGCAAAAATTATATTAATTAGTGAATCACAAAACTATATTTAGCGTAAAATAACATAAAATGAAGTTCTGCCTTAAAATTTTATGTATACTCGTATGTTCGTCGTAGAACACCAAAGAAGTTTTTATAAATGCCCTGCAAAAAAAAATAATAATATTGTGAAAAAATAACAATATTATAATCAAAGTTTTGTTGGATCAATGAAGCCTATTTACAGAAAGACTGGCGAGCGGCTTGTTAAATGATGCTTGCTAGAGACCGCTACACGACAGTGACGACGACCGAGACACAAAGACACGGAACTGGCCAACTATCTAGTCACCACTGTCAGGGGAACACTGATAACACGAATTTATGACTAAAATCACTCAATAAACTGTACATAACAATTACTATTTACAGTATACTAGCTGTTACCCACGGGCTTCACCCCGTTTGACATCATAAGCATTAATAAAACTATTGATTGGTTAAGTTACCCTGAAATAAACAAAATGCAGTAAAAGAAACAAATAATCACACCTGATTTTAATAAGGTAATAAATCGAAAGCATAACAAACAAATAAGTACAGCTGAGGATTTTTAACATTAGGTATATGAAAAGTTCCCTTTAGAAAGGAATTACGACCTTAAAGGGCAATTTATGATATATGGATAGTTTTGCGCAAGGTTTCTCGTCATGACGAACATTTTAAGTATATGGTTCAGGATTTCTTTTACTGTATTTTGTTTATTTCAGGTTAACTTAACCAATCAATAGTTTTATTGATACTTATGATGTCAAACGGGGTGAAGCCCGTGGGTAACAGCTAGTATACTGTAAATAGTATGGGGGTGTGACTTGTAGTTTTCTCAAAAGTTCATGGGTACTTTTGGCTTTATATATAGATTACATTTTAAAATTCTACCATACGATTTTATTTATATAGATCATAATATTCTAAAACAATTTTTGTCAGAGATTTTTTCTTTGGAGGTTAAGACATTAACCAATTTGTTTTAAACCTTATATGTTAAAATATAACTTTTCAAAACTTACGACAGCTAGCCTGCCACTGTAAGTTGATGCAAGTTTTCCCACTGACATTCCTTTAATTTATTGACCTATCGACAATAAATCTAAATAACCCACTGTATAAGCGGGTTCACCTAATCCCAAGAAAGTAGAGTTTTAGCTATACAAACTATTGATCTCTTCCATGAAAGATTTTAACAAACAAGAAATATTTCTTTGGTCCATTTTCAAGATGCTCGAATTTCGACGACTCACCACATTGTTGCCCAAAGTTCCCCATTCATTCGTCGACATCGGATCCAACTGATCGCAGCTATTTTTCATCGCCGTGATTACCGGAAGCCAATCGCAATCCTCGATGATTACCAAGGCGTATCGCGGCTAAGTGGCGGGCGGCGCGGCGCTAGGGTACGTGTTGGGCTACAATTACAACCTCGACAACGCAGCACCTCGGACATCCACCGATTACCGAGTTTGTTTTACTCGAGAATTCAGGTTGATTTCCGCCTCTGGGAACTCCATTGATGGACTCCATTCATTCATCTCTGGCGAGAAGTTGTGGTCAGTTTATTAGCTGACGGAAATTAGTTTTTTCTAAGTGAATTAGATAGTTTTTAGACAAGTCGTGACCACTTTGAGATTCATGATGATGTAGGGGTCTAAACATATTTATCTGCGTTGTTTTGTGTTTTTAACTGATATTGAAATTTTGATAACTGTATATGAAACTTGAATGACTACTTTTTGCTACTTAGAATCGCCGATTCCTTTTTTATTGCTTCAAGAGTAAATTCAAACTAATTTTAATTCATTATTTTCGAGAAACCTTAAATATTCCAATCCTTATCCTAGAACGACCCTAAAAATATCATAAATGAAATTAGGTACGGTAGTTGTATGTTACCTTTTAACTGCTTGACCAGACATCCCAAGCAAACACTCTACCTCAAAGATCTATACCACAGACAATGGAATAAACCAGAACATTAAAGTATTATATTGTCTGTGTCTATACCATGCATTGTTTTCATATAAGAAAAAGAGGAGAACTTTTAGCACCCTTTAGGTCCTGTTCCATTCCCTGGGCCAAATTCAGCACATGGTTGGGATAGTTATCTAAAGATTTACCGGAAACTGACTATAACGTGAAACGATGCACATACTCGTGACATTATAGCTTTCTTTACTAAAGCAACTAACTCACTCCCAGTTTTCAAGGCAATTAAATGCAATGCAATTAAGTTAACGTGAATAGGCCACTGACCTAATAGTAGCCATGGATCCTGAAAGAAGATTCCTGAGCTTTTGAATCGCACTCACTACACGAGAATGGAATTGTTTTCGAATTTGTACTCTAATTACTTCAGTTAATTAATGATTTCCACATCGCAAACCTCTTCTACTATTCAACTTTAGACATTTCAAACGAACTTTAGCAACGGAAATGCAAAAAACCTATCACACTAGCAATCACAGTGGCGGCACAAGAAGTCGCCGGTTGGAGTGGACTGTACCGCGACGGTAGCTATCATCACCGCACGGTCACGTCCGTGGCAATTTGGAAACGAGAAACAAAAGAAGCAGTTGGAACAGTGTCGAGCCAACGAGGGCCGCCTTCACACCTCTTGCAATTACTCTCAGTTCCCACGGCGTGCCTTACCCCGGTGATAATTGCCTGAGTAATCTACCTGCTACTACTACCACTGCATTACGAGGATCGACAATTTATGGCAATTCCACTTAAACGCCTCTCCATCCGGTTGTGAGGGTTTTTCATGATTCCCGTCAGTTGCGCTTTGTCGGTAAGTGAGTGTGTAAATTGTTTTGTTCAATAATGAGTGTATTACTACTTGACATCGTGACTGGGAGAATTGTTTTTGACGGTATTGTAGTGGGAATACAGTATGTAAAATGTACAGTACTGAAATGAAATGTATAAGTTTGTGAAAGATGGAACGTTGAAGTATTTGATTTCGGCTGACCAAATGCTACTACTGCACTCACCAGATATTGATTCAGAAAGGACCTTATACAACCATACAACCTAATGAACATCAGTATTAGAAAACATCTTCATTTTAGTGGGGAAAGGGTCTCCTTGCTAGAATTGCTCTTATTTTCTTTAGATTTACAGGGTTCGGGCAGTAGCTATGTTTTGTTGACGATTTTGTTGAAGCTCTTCGCATTCGTTTGACAAAAATGAATGATCCGCAAACATGTGTGAAACTCTAGGATTTTTCTGAGGTAAAACTTGATCTGATTTGTATCTCAAATCACTTATAACTGAAAGGTATATTACAGCATCTACGGAATCTTTAACATAATATTACTCTGTTAAAATACTCAGGATAGTTCCACTGTCTGAATATTCTTGTTTATGGACTTGAAAAAAGCTCAAATATTTTAGGTCCCTGAAGTCAGAAATTTCGGACACTTTCTTCAGTAGGTGAGACTGGAATTCAAATAAAATTTTTAACACGTTTTGACGTCCGATTTCTCTACTCTTCCTCCTAACAGCTTAACGTCCGGTACGTTTTCGTGAGTAATGATAATCATAACACATGAATTTCATTGAGTTGGTCAAATTACACATTTTAACGAGTGTGGCATAAAACTTAAAAAAATGTCTTATCCCACAAGGTAAGCTATCAATTAGATTCAAACCGCCCTCCCACGCAGGACAGTGGCAACACAGGAGCCAGGGTTTGGGCCGCGACCCTACCCGGTCGCCAATAATGATAGCTCACTATAACAGGAGCACCGCAGCGCTACCAGTCGGGCCTACAGCTGATTGAAGCCAAATGGAAACTAAATTGCTCCCTTCAAACCTTTCTCACGTCCAGACAAATCACTTTCCAAAAGGCAACTCCAAAATTACATTCCTCCGTCTAGAGTAGAGCGCCGGTCAAGTCATTACTTACTGTACTGGTCTAGTGGAATTGGTATTGATCAGAATGGTACCATTGACCGGTGAGCGATGCTTGTTGATCGTTCAGCCGTGAAATTCACAAATACGTCATCATTTGTAGTTTCTTCTATTGTGTTCGCATTCAAAACGGTATTCATGCATCAAGCGTTGTTATTGACTTTTAGAAACTCAATGCTAAGTAGGCATCGGCATCTCATATAAATGGACTACGTATAACCAATTTTTTGTCAACATATACAAATTAAACCCCCCTAGTATGAGCTGGAGTATAATTTAACATGGAACTGGGATGGGATGTCTACTACTAATGATAGCCAAAGGTGTCATGCTATAGACCCATAAAATACAATGGTTACACAAAAATCACGACTCACCAGGTATTGCCGTCGTGTGGCCCGGCTCCACCTTGTAGCCTGTGTTGTTGTTGTTGTTATTATTGTTGTTGTTGGAGACAACTTCACTCTTTACCCTCTGGCGGTACTCGGTCAGCTCACGCAGGTGACTGCCGAAGGGGGAGGCTTCTAGGTACGGCCGCTGACCCAGATCTAGAACATGCAAATGAATCTTGACCAGAAGAACACAATTGAAACTGTTTAAATGTAACCATAAAAGAATTATTAGTTGTAAAGTAACCATTGTTAAACTTATAAAATTAAAGAAAAGTGGACACGAAGATAGTCCACATGTTATTTAGTTGTGTCACAATTTTAGACAACACAAATAATAAAATAAGTGAAACCAATTCTAACGGAACCGAAGGAAAGAAATTACATAGTTAGTTTATGTTTTTTGCATTACATAGTCTGGCAATGTTCGAAACCTATTTTATCTATTCGCAACTACACGAATGGCACATACTGTTTATACTTTTTCCCATTGAAAAGGAAACTTTGAAATTTAAGTTTGAAAGGTAAATCGAATCCATACATTTAAAAACTAAATCGATTTGCTTATAAAAATCATACTCGACATATTGTGAATATAAATTTACTAATTATTGTTTTTGTGATATTTGTTCTGTAGTATAGCATTACTAAGTCATAAAAAGTGGAAATATATCATAATAAATACTGTAGGTTGTGTTTTTACAAATAGTTTTGTCTTTTTATTTAGTGGTAATTTATAAATCGTAAAAGTTTTACCTAACTGTTTTTGGTATTCATTTAAAGAAAGTTAAAAGAAAGTTAAGATGCTAGAATTAAAAAGTTAAAAAACTTAAACTTTGCAGTCATGATAGTGACCTGTTACTCAAACAAAACAATTTTCAATTGTATCTAAATATTTTCCAAATTATTGGCGAAATTACCGTACAGCAGTAAGGATTGTAAAATGTCCTCATCTAATCCGTCAAAATTATACGTAACATGTAAAAAATATTTATAAAATATATCTAAATACGAATACACATTCATCTACCTAAATATGCATTTTTATTGGAGAAAAATCTATTTAATCTACAGTAATGGTAAGCTTTGCAATATCCAATCATAGAATCAGTTTATTAACTGATGTAACTAGTCTAACGCTCGGTTTTGAAGATTCAATGTTGTGAACATTAAGGCAACATTTTCTTGACGTCATATGAAATTTATTATCAACAAAATTCTCAAACAGCTCTTACAAATAAAGAAGACACCACCATGAAACGTTGACAATTAATACACCCGTGTCTAATGTGTAATTTCTACCTGAGCTTGGATCTAGAGCCAGTCAGTGGTGAGTCTCAATTGGGCATCAATAATGTTCAATGATAAGGCAGTCTCCTCCAGATATTGCGTGGTGTCCACTACGACGTCCACTAGTGGTGTGTCTGTCCATTAGTGGACAAACAGTGGACATAAGCTATTCATTGCCTTTGTACGTCTCCGACCAAGGTGGGGACTAATTGGAATACTGAATATGCAATAACTACTGAAGACGGGCTGATTAATTTGTAGAGATTACTCATATTTAAGTCGTCTTACGGTTAGAAAGAAATTACAACATTGTAAATTCTCATTAAGAAAAGGATGAATTACTCATTAAGATAAAAGTATGTCTGAAAGACAACTGGCCTTTGTTTTTGAAAATTTTAAATTTTTATAGATTTTTTGATGGGAATTTTTAAATACAATAAATTGTTGTAATTTCGTTGTTGATGAGCTGGGCTTGAACCAGAGGCCCCAGTATAAAAGCTGTGCGGTTAACGGATAACCGCTAAACCAGCCACACAATCTGATAACCAAATAAAGGGTACAGTTACTCGAATTAGAGTGGAGTATAAGTTAATGTGAATCAGAAAAAATTATCATCTAACAGAAGAATTTTTTTGTCTTTTTGCACATTGTAATTTCAACAGCGTAAAATCAGTACTAAATGTTTATCTTAACTATCCAAATTCACTCTACGATTTTATCCTTGTAATAATAAACACGGTGAAAGTGTATTGTATAGACTAGGAATAGAGGAAGTTGAAGGGGTAGATGATTGACCCTTATTTTCCAATTTCTTTAAAAAAAAAACTTGTTAAGACGTAAAAATTTGATTTCTCAAAAAATTTAGTTCAACCCTAATCAATTACGTCATCAATTGTTTAAAAATTATTTTCTCTCAAAAACGTTAGCATATTTTGAGAGTACAGTAGTATGGGAAAATTATAAACCAATTTATCAGAAAATCAATTTTCAATTTTGAGAAAATAATGAACATTTCCAAAAACAAACAAAACGAGCGTCACTTTGTTCCGCTTTCTACGCAGGCACTGCTACTAGCTGTTGAGTTGCAAAGCCTATTTTCCTCAGGCACAGCCACCTCTCTCAGGATAACACAACGTCGTGTAGCTCAGCCTCTGTATCACGGAAACAATTACAGTGCGGAATCGTGCGAGTGTCGTCCTCCGCCATACAAGAAACTTGCCATTTTCTAGCGTTCTGCGTCCCTGGCCAGGAAACTTTGTAATTTTCGAATTTTCTAGAAAGTTATATACATTTGCTTTATGCAGTCAATCGTTTTTTTATGTAAAATGCAAATCTCAAAATTTTTTATTCTTAGATTAGTAACAAAATTTAAGATAGTGGTTGTAGCGGTAGAAACTGTAATGCTTCATTTTTTTACGTGTTTCTAGGGGGAAAAAACTAATAAATAATGCAAAAAATTAGTTTTTGTTCAGGTAAGCATGCATTCAAGGTACGGACTAGGACATATTTAAATATAAAGGTTTTATGAATGTTTCCGTTCAGGATAGAATTTATTAATTTATATTATTATATCATTATCAATATGTTTGTAAATCGAAACTATTTTAGTGCATAAGCCTTTTCTAAAGAGCAATAATGAAGTATGTTTACTAAATTTAATTCCATAGACAAATGTTTAAATAATTTATCTCTCGTTGTATATTAAGATACACACATCTCAAGAATTAGCTCAAACTGTAACTAATAAAACTCACAGGAAAGCATTATCTTAATTTTAATCATAACAGTTTTCAATATGGTTTAGTTTTTAAAATAACAGTAGCTGGTACTTTACTTTGGTGTTGTTAAAAACATGTCAAATAATTTCGCATCAAAATTAATGAATTAAAGCCGTAAATCATTGAGGACGCTTAACCGCGAATTGAAACTATAAATATGAAATATTATAAACCTACTGTGTACCAATTAGTTCTGTGTTAATGCTATGAGTATTTCGGTGTCGTGAACTGTTTTATTTTTTAGCTTGCAGGCTTATTAATTATGTCACATTAAAATTTAAAACCCTACCTTAGATTAGTCGTCACGCATTGCTTATTATCTACTGAATTTGAATTTGTATCACTGAGGACGAACATACTATTTTGTTAACCATATGGATTGTGTGTAGGAAGAACCAAAAACAAAATAATTAAATATAGACTGTCAGCCGTGCTGCGGTTACCATAGGTTCTGGCGCACACCGCTGGGAGCGCCATGTAGTTATGGCGCACGCGTTACGTAACTAAACGGCACTCCCAGTCAGAACCTATGGTAACCATGGTAACCACAGAACGGCTGATAGTCTATATTTAATTCTTTTTGTCTATGGAAGAACTTATGATTCATAAAATACAAATAATTTGTAAATGAAACAATTGAGTGAATCTATACCATTCAACATTTTTTCTCAATCATCGCTACCCCTTCTTAAGGGGTATTGCATATTATTTATCCTGACCATGGAGCAATATTTAGAAATTGTACGTAATTTAATTCATATAGTTTAATACGTTTAATAAAACAGAAACGGTTGCTGTCTACGTTTTTTAGAAGAATACACGGACAGAAACAAAGAAAATAGGGCTGAGGGTGGAATAAAGTTATAACTTGTGTAACTAAAAATAATTTAAACTGATGTAAAATGTCAGCATATATTCAAAGGAATAATTCTCAAAATCAATACAAGCTTTGGACAGAATAATAAACAACTAGAGGTCCTCCAGTGGTCGAAAACTCGATCGAAATATGTAATGTACAGGATTCTCTATTTTCACTCCACGCTGTAAATAAAACATTTGATTGGAATTTCTTCCATTTGTTTTGATATTTTGTTACCAAAATGGCAGCCCATAAGGCCCACGTTAAGTGTCAAAAAATTTTAAATTCATTTTTGTGCTTATTTTTGAGCCTATTTTAATTTATAAAGGGAACCTGCACATCTACAGGAAAATATGTTTCTATGCGTAGATTTTCTCTGTGATTTACGTGAGCTGAGAAGAAAGGTTTTAAAGGAACATGCTTGTTTATTAATATAGATACTACTGCACTTCCCGGTCCAGGATAGCTAGATTATGCTGCAGAGTTGTTGCAGATTATGCTGCCGAGTTACTGCAGATTATGCTGCAGAGCTGCTGCAGATTATGCTGCAGAGTTGCTGCTTTCTCCACAAGAGTGTATTTTATGTCGGGTAATGTCCACTTAGAGCGGATAGCTGATTTTAATGAAACTCGTGACTTCTTCTTCCTCTCATTAGTAGAAAACGTTGCCGACAGTCGCCATTATATTATTGTGGACATTTTAACTGTAATATTATGAGAAGAGAGCCCGCAAATTACTCATCTGAGATGCGAAGTGCATTTAACGTATGTTTTAACGAGAAGGAACGGATGAAAATATTAGTGATGCTAATGTTTTCCTAGACATAAGTGTTGGCATAAGGTTTCACTGTCATTGGTATCATTGGTATTATTGTTTCACTACAATTTTTTTTTTAGATGGACCTTGTATCAACATAACATAATATTTTATAACCAACCTATGTACTGTATTAATAAGCAAATCCAAAACATGTTGTCATTTATTTTTAAGACGTACATCATGATAAATAAATATTTAACAATCTTTCATTAAAGGATACGATCATGGTGAGATGATATTTTAACACAACATAAATTACTTTGCACATAAAAGTTTCAGTAATTGTAAATATGAATATGTATACTCTTCTTCGAAAAAAATATCATAATTATAAGAACAATATTTGAATTATAATACTTTATAAAAATTATAGGTTCTAAGGAATATTATCATAGAATAAAGGAGTATGTTTTATCTATGATAGTATATTACGTTACTAGCCCGGTAAGTGGTGTTTTACCGCGCGAGTACGTTAAAGCTTACCGAGTGAGTAACGTACGATACTTTGCATCATACACAAAATAATTTGTACATTTTGAAACGCATAGCACAATTTATTTAGGTCATAACATAACTTATAATATTTTTATGGTACATAAAATAAAACAGGCCGTTGCAGGCAGCTGTTTATTTCATCAGCTGAATAAATGCACGGTAACAGTACATAAATTGACTTTTCCGTGTTTAGGCGCGGTAAAGGGCAACTTTCCAGCCTATCAATACGGATTGAAAAGTGCTTGTTTCTGTGAAGTATGATGTGAACACTTATTTCGACCCTGGATTATTTTTCTTTTTTGCAAATAATACTCATCAATACGGCAACTATATTACTAGACCCAATCATTAACCCATAACTCACACATCCCAGTGTTGTTCATCTCACAAACATCATCAACAGGAGTTTCCGTGGAGTTTATTCACTCCCTTCTATATTAATGGCTTGTCCAAAAATCTGTTTAGTTGAGCCCAAAGGGCGGTCCATTAATCTGAGAGGGCTTAAATACGACATGAACAATCGGATTTGAAAACGAACGACCCTAACAGACCCACCCTTGTTAATTTGGCCAAACTCATTTGATGTAAATATGAGAGACTGTAAGGCGGTTAATGATACTCCCTGTTATGGGTATTTGTTGGGAAGGTAAAAAATGCAAATAAATAAAAATACAATTAATTAGTAATTTTAATTTATTGATGAGTAAAATATTATTTAGAATAAAACGCAATTCCTTGTGCATATCAAATATAATTTAGTTGACGCATAGGCCTATATAAGAAATCATTTCCTCAAGTACAAAAATGATCTAAGTGATAACTGTTAATAATGTTTTGTAACACCTGGTAACTCGGAGCCCACATTACGCTTTAGGTCGACCTTTTTATGAAAGAAAAATAATTTGATCTTTCTGGTTAAGATTTTTTGAATGGATAACAGTAACTAGAGGTCGTCCACTGGTCAAAAACTCGACCAAAAATGTGTAATGTACAGACTTCTCTATTCTCACCCCACGCTGTAAATAAGACATGTGATAGGCATTTCTTCCATATGTTTTGAGTTTCTGTTCATATATCGTTGTTATTTTGTCACCAACGGCAATCCATAAGGCCCATGTAACTTTTTAAAGTTTTTAAAATTCACTTGCGTTTATTTTTGTCTATTTTAATTATTAAAGGGATTTTGCACATCTGCAGGCAAATATATATCTATCAGTTTGGGTACATAATCCCTGCGATGCACACGAGCTGAGAAAAAAAGGTTTTAAAGAAACATGCTTGCCTCTTAATATATAGGTTATATAGGTCACGAGTAAACCTTTCGATTCGTCGTTCTAGATTAGAGTGGGATGTCTGTTCCAAAAAAAACGACCGCATAAGATTACAAAGGATATTTTTCATCTCTCAATTAAATAATGGATTATAACATTTTGATAACACATTCTCCTAAGGCCACCTTAAGCTGGTAGTCCACATATCCATAAAACATTAATAGGGATTTTTTTTCAGGTGATGAGGAAGTTCATACTTATGGTATTTACTCCACGACAAACCATAGGATTAATTAAGTTAATTTTATAGTGCAGATTTCTATCACACTACTAACATTATCCAATCAAAGAGAACAAATGGTTTATTTAATGAGATGATGCTATAAAAGGATATTGATCAAATTAAATAAATGTACTCCTTACTTAATAATCCTCATACGTGATATAAAGGATACAGTAGCTATTTTGCGTAAAAATATTATTTGTCCTACGGTTCATGTATGCATGAAATGGGTAGTTTAGATATAAAAACAATGTTTTACTATTTTCATTGAAAGTTAAATTAATAAAATTAATTCTAAAGTAAAATGTAACACAAAATGAAGAACACCCAACATAGAAGATGTATAAAAAAAATTCAAAAAATTAAATTTACCAAAAGGACATTTGAATATGTACAATAATTATACTAATCACTTGCACATACTCTGCCCTGTGCAATCCAATGTGGTATAACAGTCAGTATTAGGTTATACTACCTATTACAAACCTAATGCACTCTAAACAGCACAGTGGGATGCCATTGAGAAGAATATGATGCTATTTATGTAACTTTTCTACGAGTAAATCAGGTGGTCAGTGGTGTAGGTGGTTTAGTGGTAATTAATTACCATATATAATGGTAATACCTGCAACGGTTTGTTTGTTATTTACTAACTGTATTCCTAACCATAAACGTATTTATCTTTTAAATGTTTACCATGCGAAATGTGGCTCTTTCAGTAAGTACAGGTAGTAGACAGGTTTGTAACTGTTGAAGTCCACTGTTGAAAGTAATAGTAATGCTGATTAAAAATATTTATAAGAAAAACTTATATATTAGGCCTACATAAATAATTTGTAAATAACAGTTAATTTGAGTGTACGTTATGAAATATTCGAATACATTTGTCTAGTTTATTGGGGTACAATTTACAAATAATTAGACTCTTAACGGCTAGCTTAGTTGTAAAATGTAAGTCAAAGTGTAGTGATTGTTCACACACATCCTTTGAACGATAAGAAAACTATCTTGACAACTTAACCACATAAACAGATCTTCAGGTCTATATCAAAAGAGAAATTAGCTAGAGCCTTCCTAAGGAAGTCCCAGAGTTTCCCAAACTTTTGAAAAATCTGAAAGCCTGTTTGGTCATGCAAAGAGGTCAAACCAATTTTTGTTAACCAATATAGCCAAATATTAATGATATTGCTAAATAGATTGATATCGCTTGATATTATCGATTATCGTTAAATAGTATAGACATTTCTGAATAGGGAATAGGGTTTAATAATGCTGAATAGTATGAACTAACACTAATCGATATTACCAAATATTATAGAACAGCACTAAATAATATCGATAGTACTGGTTATTACGGATTTACTTAACATTATATCGATATCGCTGAATAGTATCGATAATCGCTCTCAGTGTGGTCGATTCTTTGACAACCTATCATATTCGTTTCGCGGCGGAAGCAAGGTGGGCTACATATGTCGGACAAGCTCGCATGTTATCCCTAATGTGCCTGTTTAGGCTCATTATTAAATTAGAATACCAATTTGTACAACCGCCCAACGTGGCGCTATTGTATCCACACGCACCCACCCCACAACTGGGGTAATAGCGTGTTTAGGCGTGCTACCCGCCTTTTTGTCACTCAAATACTGCTATTAGTTATGACTGCCCTAAATTATAGTTATAGTATGAAAGAAATCATGTTATGCATGGTTAGTATTGCTATTACTGTTGGCTACAAAATATGCTAATATTGGTTTGGAGGGGCGAGCGAGCTGTTCTAGTGGTTAGGGCGCGGGACTTCGGTTCCAGAGGTCCCGGGTTCAAATCCCGCCATATCACCAATGGATTTTATCCATGTGATAATGCCGCAACCCCTAGGTCTAGCCTGAAGTAATGTGAAAAACAATTCCGGGCTCGTGCCTAGCGTCCTAGGAAAAAAAAAGAAAAAAATATTGGTTTGTCGAATTTTTATTCACTACAATTTGATTTCAAGAAATTAGTTTTAAGTATATAAATGTGATTTGTTGATGTGTGTGTGTGTGTGTGTGTGTTTATTGTTATAGGAGAAGCTATTGATATTTCCTCGCGATTGTAATGATTTTTTCTTTGGAGACATCATACAATATTCTAGGTTAAGTACAGTAAAGCCGGGTTTACACTATGTAGCAAAACCTGCTATATAGCAGATTTGTGTAACATCTAGCAATGTTATATAACATTTGCTAGAAGTAGAAAGAGTCACTTTTCAAAAGTGCTATATAACACTGCTATATGTAGCAGATTCTGCTATATATAGCAAAAATTGTGCTATCCATCGGGAGTCGGTAAAGATCAAAAGAAATGCATGCTACATCTAACATTGCTATATGTAGCAATGTTATACAAATATTTTTCGTCTAGCATCTGCTATATGTAGCATTTAGTGTCAACAGTTCACAAAAGTTCACAGTTGTAGCCTCCTGTGTACGGACGTTTTTGCTCGGGGATCTTTGTTTACAATGGAAAGACTGTAAAGCGACAGTGCGTGGGATCGGGATGCTATTATAAACTTTAATTGAACTGTTCCGTGGACAACCGGCGTTGTGGTCATACGTAAAACATTTTTGAATCTACTATCGTCTTATTTCGCGTTTTAATTATGGATCGCTTCCGCTTCTGACTTCCGATCACCGTGATAGCTGCCTCGAACAATGTCTCTTCGGCTCGACATTTTCGATACATAATGTAAATGAGGTTGTGCTACATATAACATATAGCACGGGCACCGGAATCACAAAATTGTCTGTAACTTTTTTGTATCGTAAAAGTTATATAGCAATGTTATATAGCAAAAGTTATATAACAATGTTATATAGCAAAAGTTATATAGCAGTTTTTGCTACATAGTGTAAACCCGGCTTTAGTTGTAGCTTTTTCCAACCCAGATGGTTTAAAAGAGGTGCAGACTATCGGAATTTAAATTGTAAAGTACAGTATAAAAGTAAGTAGGTAAATCATTCTATGGCAGCCAATAACTCAGAAAACAATTAAAACTTTAGGTTTTTGTTGGATTAATCAGAAAATTAACGCACATTATTATTTACAATAAAAAGGTCAGTTTTTACCTAACCCGGACATTGTAACACTTTTTTTGTAAAAATAATTCAGAAATTGGCAGTAAGTTTATCAACTACTACAAGACATCAGAAAAACTACATAACAAAATAATAAGATATGTTATCGGGATTATTGAAAGAAAAGAATCCTGAAATATCTTCTTGTAAACTTTTTGACTATTGCATTTTATACAGTACTTCCTAGACTTAACACCCATAACTTTATAAATAAATTATAATGATTATAATACTATGAATAACTGTCCAAATTAGAGCACTACTGTAACATATACGTATGTATATCCGTTTAGGCTTAATATTTTTTTAATGTTATTAGTTAAAGATCTGCATTAAAAACGAATCAGCTGGCTAGAACTATGGTTGATTAGATTTTAAGTTCTGCCTGGGCAATGTCCAGTGGACATGTCATACAACAGTAAGTTACTGTAAGTTATTGTACAGTGTTGTCCAGAATAATGCTAATATTTTGTTTTGTGACAGCTCAGCTAATTCATGGGTTCAGAGAGATGATTTTTGCGTCAAAGTTTTTCTTAATTAATAGCATTGTTTGTACTTATAAATTGTTTAAAGTATTCTACTTTTCTAAGGTGTCATAAAAAATAACAAGTGTAAGTTAAAACTATGCAATGTTTGTTTTGTGGGTGCTAAGTAATAAATAAAACAACGCTCTGTCAAATAACAATTAAAGTTAATTTAAACCTCAAAGAAATATGAATACAACTAAAATTAATGAATTAATTTTTTGGAATTGTTAATACACTGTAATTGTTATTTTGCACGTCATTCTTTTATTTATTACTTCTCACCCGCAAAACAAACATTGGATAGAATTCACACATTATTAATTTTTTGCCACTTAAACATTAGAAAAGTTGAATAGTTTGACGACTTACAATTACGAAAAGTTTTATAAATTAAAGAACCATTCAACGCAAAAATCACCATAAATTAGCTGAACTGCCACAAAACAAAATTTTAGCGGTTATTATGGACCACCCGATACTGAAAACATATGTTAACTATGAGAAAGGGCCATTAAACCCAAACTTTTCCTATTGAATATGACTTTTCATTCCACGTCACTTGGACAGAAACAGGACTTACTGTGTGATTTCTCCGCAATTTCTGAATCCTCCAAGTAAATTTACATAAGAGTGGAAGAAAGCTGTCGCCAATGGGACAATTTGGTCTCAATAAGCGGCATCTCAGTTGAACACCTTTCACTAAATTGAAGACGTAATTTGGTCGGAGAGAAGGGATCATGTTCACACGAACTACTTCCAGTCCTAGTAGCGCCGGTCATACGGATGCCGAGGTTAAGTAGTTTCGGGTCCTTCTGCTTATTACATTTGGTCAAGTAACTAACAAAAGTATTGCCAAATAAAATTCTAAACTGGATTTGACAATTTTACATGATTGTTTTGGAAAAGGAAATTCAAAAGGGTCGTCAATAACTACAGGTTTTTAGGCTTAGCGTATTTATTTTATCCAAACATTTATGACATGTTATGGTCACTTATGATCATGACATTGACCTACTTTTATTGCTTGTATTCGTCCCATAGACTTTGCAACCATTAGTGTAACGGATGTGTAGATATTAGAACAGAAACCGTATGTATCTTAAATGACGTCACTAGCCCAAGTATATACTAATTAAAAATGGCTTGCCAGTTTTTTTGACAGTTTGATATAAATATAAATACAAGCATGTTTACTTTCAAGTCAGTGATACAATTTTATAATATTTATGATCGATACCGTTTCTGTTCTAATAGCCGCGAGTGACACAATAGAATGAAATTTGAGTAAAATGGTCATGAACTTCGTCGACTATTTGCTTTCCCTAACTTGTATGTAATTTAACTATAAAATCAGTTGTTGGCTCAGCATCCAGAGAACCCGTA
Organism: Macrosteles quadrilineatus; assembly: GCF_028750875.1. Classification (NCBI taxonomy): domain Eukaryota; kingdom Metazoa; phylum Arthropoda; class Insecta; order Hemiptera; family Cicadellidae; genus Macrosteles; species Macrosteles quadrilineatus. The sequence goes on from NW_026542596.1 coordinate 125,805,115, forward strand.
CTTATAAACTTGCATGTCTAAGTTACTCACTGGTCTTGGACCTAGGTTCCCGGGGTCCGTCCACGGTGACCTTGATGGCTTTGTTGTAGGTGGCGACTTGGGGAGGGTTGCAGGATATTGTGATCGTGATGCTGAAGCTCTTCCCTGAAATGAAACAAAAATTGTCAATACCCAGAAAAAAATACAAGAAAATATCCATAAACTACCCAAGAATCTTAATACTAACTCACCTCGACACTCACGTTTATACATATATCGTGAAAATAAGTTAAAGTAGTTAAATATTCCTAAGACAACCTTATCCATGACTAGGTAATCCTCCAAACATTTCATTGAATGTGTAACTTTACCGCAAAATATAAAGTGCAGTTAAATAATATAATATAGCACAAGATTTTATACGCTATCAGGGAAACCTTAACTGAATCGACTGATCTTAGTCAGTAACAAAGCTACACAGATCATCTCACAAAATTCTACACTCATCCTTCACGCAAATGTGGGTTAAAATACGCGCGTAGGTGCGCATAATGATAATTATAATCAATAATCTAATTCTATAATTTGTATAAAATTTAAGGTTTAATTTTAGGTATACCTACGAAATTATATATTTACGAAATTGCAGTAAGTTTTTGTTAATCTGCGTGTAGGAGTTTCGACATTTTTTTGTGAAGAAAATCTAAATTTATTTTGTAAAGCGAACTATTAATAATACTAAAGGAATGACGTGACCGAGGTTATAAGGAAAGACAAAGTATTAGGCAGTGTTTTGATCTTGACCATCCAGTTGGTAAGAGGAAGTGGACTGGTTTGGGAGCGATCTTGTCACAAGGGGGAGTCGAGGGTGTAACTGGAGAAGGGCTGTGGTGATATAAGCCTTCAACAAACTCATAACTAGTCATATTTAAAAAAATTTAAATTTAAGACTTTTTGTATGTACTGTATTATTTTTGGTGCAAATATGGACCTCGAAATAACAAACGCATGTTAATAATCAAGTCTACGAATTTGCTTTTATTTGAGGATTCGTTGGTGTTGTGGAACCGTAAGAGAAAACTCAAATTTATATTTTTCACAATTATTGTGATGCATGATCTTTTAACCATTAGTTAGCTAAATATTGAGGAAGATTAAGGAATATATGGCGTTCCGAAATTGTAATGACCCGTCTCCTGCCAAAAGAGTACTACCTTCCTTCCGGAAAAATCCTTCTAAAAAAAAACACTCTTAAGCCGATGACTGAAATTTTATAGTTGGATTGACATTTGAAATACTGTGAATCAAATATACCTAATATCTTAACGGTTAGTTGATGAAAAGTTAATGGAATCTAAAAATTCTTCGACGCTCCGAAACTGTAAAGAAACTTTCTCTAAATTAAGAAAGAAAAGATTTTGTTTTACTAGTACTTAATCTTGAGCTTGTAATGTGGAAGAAATCAATCCTTGAACAAAACAAACTCAAATTCAAATGCTACTTTACTTAGCATCACTTATTACAAAGCGCTAAAACCGCATTGAACGTTTGTGTGAGGGGTACTAGTTCAATTCACCAGAATATGTCCAAAATTCTTAGGCTTTTGGACTGATTTCGCTTGGAAACGTTTGTGATTCTTCCTAACAAGAATGCGGCTGGAATAGAGAAAAAAATTAAAATAATAATCATACTATAATAGTTTCAAAGATTTCAGCTGCACTAAAGTCTTTCAAACTACATTCAAAAGCCAAATTTGACCCACTGACTAAATACCTAAGCCGAAACTAATTTCGCCCCGCGGTCGGCCGCTGCCCACTACTCTAGTTGTGGATATGCAGGGTGTTCCATAATACAAACGCCGCACCGAGATTCGATGGCGATCTGAACTGATAAATAGGACAAATGCAATCTGCTCACCCGGAGCACATAAATATTTCGTGGTCGCGAACGATTGCAAAATATACCGAAACTACGGCAGCCTGCGGTCGCGGGGTGAAATATGCATGGATGCATCTCCCCCCCTCCCCCCCCCCCGGCGGATGCACCCCGGAGGATGCTGTGTTAGGGGATGAACTATCACGTGATCGATTGTGAGTTTTTGTTCGTCATTCATATTGGGGCAATATGGATGTGGACAGTTTAGTGCAAATATTGGGATGTTTTTAAATGTAGCATTACACTTTTTTATCCATCTCTTGTATATAATTTTCTTATTAGTTTGATGCGGGCAACTGCTGTGTGAATTACGAATCTCACTTTACCGAGCCTCTAAATTGAAACATCAAACTCAAATGGGAAAATATACAAAATTTCAGTTTAAAATTTGAAGAAATTCACAATTTTGTAGATGTTGGTAGATTAGAGGATTTTGATGGATTTCTTGGGTCATTATGAGTTAAAGTTTTAACATAAAATTGCATTTATTAATGCACAATGCAAAATTGCTTTTATATTACCCATTCGAATATCCTAGAAGTGGAATTAAACGAAATCAAATTATATAATCACCTCATATACGCAAATGGGTATGTGTTGTAGCACAATGCTTGATTTTGTTTTTATGAGATGAGTTTAAAGTGATCAATATACAGTAATTCAAATCAATAAGCAAACTTATTTGCAAACATAAGATGGAAATTAATCGATCAAGAAGTATTTAATCTTATACCAGTATGTAGAGCCTTTCGCTTGATTGTACTTTAATAGAATCAATAGAACGCCGAAAAAACAGTCAAATATGTCAGTAAAACCTTCAACCAACAGTCATAAAGGTTGACCAAAAAGTTATTTTTCGATGAATAAAGTTGTTTTAAGTTTATATTTTATTTAGGGCATTATTTTTAGTGTGATGTAAAATGCCAAATTAATTCTTAAACGACATTCCCAAAAGTATTAGCATATAAATGCACTTATACATGTTTAGAAATACCTATATAAAAAATGAACTATCATGTTAAAATAATACTGTAATTATTCTAACTAAACCACATAATAATGTAATGCAACAGTTTAAAGTATGCGAAACACACAAACAAGGTTGCATTAGAAATAGTTTACTTGGTTTATAAAGAAAATTAAACTCTATTAAAACGCATAAAAATGCACACAACTAGATGAATCAAAACACAAACCACAAAATCAAATCCACACAATTCTCATCCGATTCCTAATAAAACCAATGTCAACAGGAGATTAACAAATCAAATGTAAGTAAATGTCAACACTAAACTATCTCAACACCAAGTGACTCTTATCGACACGAGCAAAGCAACCGAAACGAATTTAAAGTTGGAAAATGAGCGAGAGTAGAAAAGATCCTTTCGGCTCGTGTGGTTCACCATATGTTTTTTACTTACTGTACCATTCTTAAGCATCATATTTTACAAAAGGAAAGTGCTGTATTTTGGGTATCCTTATAAATCAGCTCCCAAATTTGCGTCTATCGTTCATGATCAAACCGTTGTTACTGGTGTACGCAACTATTTTTTGGTCTGTGTTTCTTGCGTGGAAATAAGATGTATCGAATAACATTACAGAACGAAATAATAAATTCAAATTGCAGAAATATCTATACATTTAATTAGCCTAAAAACGACCGAGGGGTATTTTGTTCTGAAATAAAACATGTTACACAATGATAAACATAAATAATTTAGAGTATGATATAAAAGTACACTATATTCTTTAATCAGAACTATTTTATTCTTTAACACCAGTTTAAAAATGAATAAGATTTACAGCAGATGTTTTTCGACTTTAGCTGGAATTTTTCATCCCGCCTAAAAAATTACCAGCTCCGCGGAGTATGGAATAAACAGTTTTTCCTGTATAACTAAATATTTTAAGTTGGACTGAAGACAAACACGGAAAAAACTATAACTTTAACGATATTTCTAATTGGTATAGTTAGGCAGTGGAGAGGTTTGGTTTAGGTTTTAATGTCGCGAGCAGAGTTGGTCGCCGTGCGTGTGAAGGCGGAAATTGCCCAAATCACGCCACCATCAGAATGTTGTGATTGCAGAATGCACATGTAGCCGAGCTGCACTGATGTGACGGGCTACATAGCGACAGAGTCATGTGACCACTCGATTGTGGCATTAGAGTCATGCACACGACGGAGTTTTTATTTCCTAAAAGTGCAATTAATGAAGAATCCATAGAAAAATTAGTGTATTAAACTAGTTATGACACCAAGAGTCTTTGTAACTATGAGATGACTGTGTGTCAAAAGCACGCCTAAAAATTGTTTAAAACTTAGGTATATGGGACTTAGGTAGGGCCTACTTAGGTTGGAGCGCAGAACTTCCTGGAGGTCAAGGATCAAAACCCGGAGATCAGCAATGTTTTTTAGCTACGCAATGGATAATCTGTTTATCAATCTAACTACAAATGGAAAAAATAGGTCTCTATAACGGTATGTTTCTGTAATGGAATAGAATATTACATTACTAGGACCAAAAGTGGAATTTTCCGGTGCGAGAGCTATTTTCACGTACGAGGTGAAGCCGAGGACCATTTTAACGATTATAGATTTGTTTAGATTAATATATTAATAACTTCTTCGTCACCTATAATTGACTTAACAGTTTGTAATTATTTGCACCAGTTTGTAAACGTTCTTATTCCTCTTCATCTCTTTCCCGTAGTTTCTATGATGGTTGGTAATAAATTATTTCTGAAGCTGTTTCCGTCAAATCATCAGGCATTTTAGTCACATTTTGAGCAATTTCAAACATGCACTATGCTAAAACACAGCAAAAAAAACTAATGCCTGTTTCTGTATTCATTTAGATTGTGCAACAATGAAAACAGCTGATTTCGATCATTAAAATAAACCGTAACAAAACACTAGCACGCGTAGTGGGTAAATGGAGAACTAATCGAGAGGGAAAATCTGCTGATCGTTTTTCCCTCGCTTTAAATTAGAGCTTGGGAAAAGACTACTTTCTTTGATAACAGATGTTATCGAAGAAAGTACTTTCGGCACGGAGTGATAAAAAACTTATTCCACTAAAGCTTATACAATTAAATACTCAACGTAAATATTAGCAATGTAGTCAAGGTGAGTAATCATTGGGGCTTCCATCACCATTGAAATTTTGATCACGTTCTTTTGTCGGTGAAAATTACAACCGTTCCAGGAGTAGAATATTAATAAAAAGAAAGTTAGAGAAGCTTGGGTTTCCCCTCGGAGTATTGTTAGGACCAATGAATATAGCTTTAACCATACATATTTTTATAGAACTATAACCAGTTGTACACTCAGAAATTATTATAAGTCAGCTGCAATAATCTCCAGATCAAAAAAATATTACTCCCTCTTTTCAATGTAGTACCTTTGACTATCAATACAATATCTTCAGTATCCAATAGTCAATTGCGATACTAGGATATCGCGATACTGCGATAATTGTTAGTAGTATAGTCAATTGTGTTAGTACTACACAATGGTAGTACTATGATAATTGACCATTGATAAAATATGCTAATTGACCAGCAATTAAAATTTTGTCGTGGCTAAAACATTTCTTATTCAGAAGATTTGGTAATCTACACTACCGCACTCAATTTGACTACGTTCGTTTTCATCTACAACTTTGACAATGTCAATGGGATTTTTGCTGATCACAATAGTCGAAGCTAGACGGAAATGAACACAAGCCATACTAGTTTTTTTGCTAAAATTGTTTATTTAATGAGAGTCCAAAGATCCGTGTCTAGTTTACCTCTGTCCGGCAGACATCAACAGCTGTGTGGCTTGTGAGTCATTGTTGATGTCAAGGCCAACAGTGTCTGATGCGTAAGTTAACACGTTGGTGACTAAGTGTCAAGATGTGTTTGTGGAAATAATGAATGGAAGTGATTTAATAAACAAATGGATATTTTACAAACAGTACAAATTACTTTTGTTATTAATTTTGGTATTACAGTATCCAACTCGCATTTTCTCGTATAGAAAGCGCCAATGCCATTCAAAATAGCAATCCATTAATTTAAAAATACATTCTATTGACATTTTTGAATTTTGAATTTTTTTCCCATTTTAATTTTTCTTTTAAAAGTGCATATATATTGCGCAAGTTATTTAACTTACCAATTCCAAAACACGAACATTGTTGTAACAATCACGATAAAACTGCTTTAAATTGTTAAGCTGTCTTTTAAAGGAATCAATCTAATGAACAAATTGTTTAATCATTGTTGTGGTTTTAAACCCGTTATGCTTAGTTGATGTTTATGCTTAATTGTTGTCATATTTGTGTTGTTGGTTTAAAACTGTGGACAAACGTTTATCACCTGTATTTAAATTGCAAGGTTGCTACGGTCAGTTATTAAACGTTTTAAATCAGTTGATAGCTTGTACAGGCTACTGTGTAAATAGGAAAACGAGCGAGACACTATTTTATTCCGCCCTTGTAGTCGATAGATGAAAGTGAAATGCAATATCTTTTTGGTCAAATTATTTGCAATGTAATATCATATTTTGTAGCAACAACCATTCCATTCATACTGTGAGAAATAAGTTTACCCCTTTTTGCATGCAAATTAAATTCAATAATCTTATATGTTTTCCAATTCTTAATTCTGTGTTGTGAAATTGGACTGTAATAAATACACTATAGTAGCTTAATGGCTTACGTGCATTACATATTTTTGATTACTAAAAAACTAAAATTTGTACCACTTATTCCTTTTAGAACTCCATGCACTACGTACTGCAAAATTAGTTAATAAACTCAAAGCCATTTCAGTGAATATATAAACCCCATGACAGCCCCATGATCCGCACAGCCAGACTCCGCCATGTAACGGTCACAGAATCTCAACGGCGCCAGAGTAATTGTCTTGTATCTACTACGAGTGTCTCCCAGATGTGACCGTCAAACTTCCGCACTGACTCACTGACTCACTGGCAAAAACCAAACGAAACTCCAAGCTTCCGGAGGAATCAAAAACTGGTCCGCAGCTTGCGTTGCCTCATCATTGCCACGCGACTGTGACACATGTGGGAGTGAGTAGTGTAAAAAATGACCTACAAAATGCCTCTTAGGTTTATTTGTGGAAGAAAAAGTTTGGAAATCGGTTCTTCTGAGAGTTGAGATTGCCTTAAGCGTATTGCCTTGCTAAACTGTCTATGAATTAGGAATACGTTGACCTAATTGGTTGTATTTATTTCTAAGAACATCGGTTGTCTGTTATACTTCCTGATTGGTTCCTGATTGGTATTTTTCCTGTTTCGTTTACCTACTTCCAATTTGGTGAGTCGGTGGCTCATTGGAGCGACGGATTTTGTATCCAAGACAACAATGTGTTGTGGATTTGGATTCATTTTTAGTTATTTTCAATTATACATAGGCTACCAATCCAAATTGTTGTTAAACGATATATTGGTTTAATCATTTCACTTCGTCACATAGGCCAAAGTAGCACGTGAACGTGAAAATATGCATGATTTAAGAAGCAACGGACCCCTTAAAAAAATTTCATCCATTCTACATTAAGGAAGATGACAATAACCATGCAAACCACACAGAAGACAAGGATGGCAATGTAAAACCACCAAAATAGCTTATGGTTTCAGATTTTTCCTTCTTAGAAGAAGTGAAAAACACTGATTCATTGAGTTTAAAACTGATCAGGCTCTTCCTTAATCATCCGTACAGCTTAATTCCACATTCATCCAATTCAATGCGTTACTTTTCATTCAATTGAAATCTTCTTCATTCCATTCCATTATATTCGATTGTTTGTAGTTGTCTTGCTGTCTTGATTTTGTGCCCGAATGTTCACTTGTAAAGTTACACTGGTTCACAACACAGAGACAGTGTGAACACCATTGCCTCGTCTCCTCGTCCTGATATCAGTTGTCTTGTTGTCTCGTCCTCGGTTGCCCTGTTGCCTCGGTTGTCCGGTTGTCCGGCCCACTGACGACTGATACCCTCCCTAGGTATCAGGTTACCTCATTCAGGTTTCTCTTATAAACACGTGATAGGAAATCCTAGCAAGCTATGCAAAACAAAATAATGAGCTTCCTTGGATAAATTTGTTGCAACATTTGACGAGGGATTTGAAAAAATACCATTTTGAATAGATTTATTTTTTTTTAATTTATTGACTGCATTCAATGTGGCTAAACAGTTTGAAAATATATGATAAATATGATGCATTACTTTAACTAGGCAAGATTTACGAAGACAATTTTGTCCAACGTCCATTACGTTAATGTGCGTATGATATTATAGGATTTATTCAGAAAACATCTGATACCGGTATAGGTTATAGTAGGAACTCTTTGAAGATTTGTAGGGGTGAATGTAATGATAAATATTATACGATATTTACGAACTTTCCCGATTATTTATCTTGATACTCACGTAATCTAACATCGATCCGCGATATTGCTAAGACCACAAGTGATTATCAAAATGTCAAAGTTAAACATATTTGAGAGGAAAGTAAAAAAATATGACACGTTCAAAACTTAAACTTAAGCTTAATCTCGTCCCAGTTATCCCTAGACAAAGTTTAAAACCAATGGAAATTTGAAAATTAAATATTTTACATCATTAATAGTCCAGGAAAATTAGGCTTATAGCTCCTAAAAATTGGGGAAAAGCTAGAAATCGTTTTAATCTGCTCTAGAGATCCTAAATAAGTAAAAAATGAGTTTGCGACAGATTCTGAAGTGAGCAAAGTGTATGGAAGGGGAAAAAATTAGCCCGATTTTGCTATTTTTTTAGTTTTTTGTTTATAACTCAAACACAGTGTATCAACATACACTGCCATTTGGTGGAACACGCTATAATCATAAAGAATAGGATGACAAGGAGAATTTTAAAATTACTGAACTTTGACGATCTGTTGTAGCAGAACGACAGAACCGATTTTAATGATTTTAACGTCATCTGACGTGGAATGTAATGATCTTTAGAAAAAGTACACAAACGCGTTTTTGTGGGATGCACTGTTTTTTTTTTTTTTTTTGAGCGACAAAATAAAAAATGGCCAAAATTGGCCTAGTTTTTTGTATTCCATACACTTAGTTCACTTAAGAATCCGTCTCAGACTCATTTTTTACTTTTTTAGGATCTCCGGAGCAGATTAAAACGATTTCTAGCTTTCCCCCAATAGCTCTCTTTTGCCCTAATTTGCCTGGGCTATAAGAACCTAGCCGAATGAAACAGTTTTGTAAATATTCTTCCGATTTGTTAATGAATATGTAAGAAAAGTGGCTTAATTTGAGCTAGGCTATACCTAATAGTAAACTACACGTCAAACCCCTATTAGTAACACCAGGAAATTGTTCAAGAATTTATTCTAACTTTTCCAAAAGTTCAGAATGGGGCAACTCTCTTTTAGCACCTATGGTCTCAACTCCGAATTGGCATCATCTTCAGGTGTGCTAACTCTAACTGTTCAGGTTTTGAACGCTTGTAAACGATTCTTCTTGTTTTATATTTTACTATAAGCATTGTAGTACAATTTGTTAGATTTGGAAACAGAAATAACTATATTCGAAGCGTGACTGACAGTTTAGTGATCCATTAACAAAAAGCGGAAGACCTTGAGTGAAGTCGACGATTTTCGGGTAAGTCAAGTTCTCCTTGTGGCGGAACCGTCGCAGAACAGTGGGTTTGCGCCGAAATGTTGCGATCACTAGTTCAGTTCTCATCGCTAGTTCTGAATACAATCACTAAAGAGGACCACTCGTTCGATCACCTGCTTAAATCTTGTCTAGTTTATGTTGTGCTTGTATGTTTTACGAGTTCATATGTACTATATCCTGAAAAAGAAGCAATAAAATATGGGCACTCTAGTGTCAAAATCTTTTGGTTGGCCTGGACTTACAAATAACAACATATTATTTGTGAAAAATTTTCTCTCGTATTGGGGATGAATTTATTAACTTTACTAATAATTTAAAGAGCTTAATAAATTTATTATTATTATTATTATTTATTATATTTATTGTATGTTCTATATATTTAATTAATTATGTAGTCCTCGTTAGAGATTTGCTACAGAAAGTACCTATTCGTAAGTATTCGAAAGTACCTTCAGACTATTTTAAAATCTTTTTACGCGCAAAACTCATATAATTTTATGTTTTTCTCGATTTGTTACAATTTGGAAGAAGTATCCGGCTTTTATTGATACCATGGTAATCGAATATTAAAATTACATATTTGTATTTATGTTTATATACGTTATTTATTTCTCCTTAATAATTTACCTCCACACAAAAAATACATCATCATTAATACTAATAACTTTTACAATAAAATCTACTTGTAACAATACACAGACTAATTTAAAGCTATGTCAGTTCTAGTCTAACTTAACCTAACCAAACCCAGCCTAAATAACCGGATTTGTAAATAATTAACTATTTTCACCTGAAATAAACATTGTGGTTAATTAATCATTAACAGTTTTTGAATGTTAGACCTTTATTATATTTTTTAACACTTCTTACTATACTAGCACGTGTTTTTTTTTTTTTTTTTTTTTTTTTTTTTACCTAGTCATTGGAGTAGTGTTTTCTCATGTCAGTTCTTTAATTAACATTTTTTTAACTTTTCCCAGATTTTTCTCGTAGAAAATTTGTTTTTCACATTAAAATTAAATAAAAACATTAATACCTATTTAGAAATAAATACAGGAAAACAGGGAGAGGAGCAAAATAATCCCTATTGCAATAGTAATAGTTTTATTAATTTGTTTTCTTTCTAAAACTGACAGGTTGCCTTAAAATTAGAGTATTATTGTCATAAAATTGAACTTACAAACTTGTCAAAATAGTCTACGTAATTATTAGAAGAAAAGTTTCGAGGTAGCTCAGTGACCTTGAGGCTTTATCATAACCCAAGGACAATAAAAAGTTCCCTAGAGAAATATTCTTATCACTCACACTATCACAACGATACGTCCACCGCCGCCGCCGCGCCGCACGGTGTGTGTTAACACATGTTAATTCTTGTAAAAAAAAATAAATCAGTAAAAACTAGTGTTGCCACCACCATAAAAGTAAATTAATAAATCTGAGCTTAACCTGTTTTGGAATCTGTTTAGTCAATCGGTTGTTTCAATATTGTGGTTTCTATGTACTGATATTATTAATTAATTCATTCATTCTATCCATGTTATTCGTTAACTATGATGTAATCATCAGCTAGCCGAATATTACATCTTATAAAAATACACTAGATTAACTCCGCTTAGGTTGGAATTGCACACTTCGGAGGGTAAATATACATTTATTAATGCAAGGTATGTTGATCACATTTTTAAATGAGAAGTTTGTATAGACCTATAAAAATGCATATAGATAATTAATTCATTTGGGATTAAAATTTAAATCGTGCACTAAGTAAGTAGTATTATTTTAATCGAAATATAACTAAGATTAACGAATTTCAGTATAAGGTAAATATGAATGGTAGGGATGGAATGCACGAAGCAATAGGGTTTAAATATCTATAAAAATATAAAAATAAGATTTTTTTTAATGTGGATAAGTGTAATCTGGTGTTTTTATAGGTAACACGACTCTAAACAGTAATTCAAAGGTGGCTTTAACTTTGTTGCAGTAGTTGCAAGGGAATATGACGGAATTCTCAATGATTTCTGGTAAGATGGAATATTCGTCAACATTATATTGTTTTAGTTTTATACAGTTTTATTGCCCTCATAAATACATTGTTATTCAATACTATATGCAAACTACTCAGTTGTTTTCATTTGAAGGCCGTAGATTATATTTTGATATCTAGACCGAACACACACGCAAATCAAACTCTAAAATGTTGTCTTGCAATTTTGCCTTGAAATTCTTCAAAACCCCTTTTGTTCAGTAGTGTATTTTAAAGTTAAAAGGCAATAAGGGAATTTTTAGGGATTTTTTGCAATACAAAAATGCTTATTCAAATAGTACTAATTATTGGCATAGTTTTGTAAATCCTTTTTACGGAATTAGTAAGTTTTGATGTATTCAGAATTCTTATTGCATTAAAAAGTAGTAATTTTTTATTAAATGCTTATTTTCTTTTGGAGAGAATTGTTTATGATTATGTTAGTTTTTTTATGTAGAAAGATCAGTATACCGTAGTATTAAGCCTATTGTAAATACTGAAATAATAGTTATTCATTAACTATGAAACTTAAACAAGAACTAAATTTAAAGCTAAGCGAAACCGCGTAAATAAAGTAAAAATGTTTTTAATGCTAAAGAAAAGTGACATTAACACTTGCACTATTTAAATTTTTGCATTTTGAGAAAACAAAAATAACATCTTACAATAATATATATATATTAATAGGCAAGCATGTTTCTTTAACCTTTTTTCTCAGCTCCTGTGCATCCTAGGGAAAATCTACGCATACTGTTGGAAACATATTTTCCTGTAGGTGTAAAGAATCCCTTTATAAATTAAAATATGCTAATAAAAACTGTGCAAAAAATGAATTTAAAATTTAAAAAAATAACATGGGCCTTATGGGTTGTCATGTCGGTGACGAAATAACAATGAAATATAAACAGAAAATCTAAATAAATGGAAGAAATTCCAATCACATGTTTATTTACAGCGTGGGGTGAAAATATTGAAGACTGACCACTAGATATTTTTGGTCGAGTTTTCGACCACGGGACAAACTCTCGTAATAGATTAATACAATAGCAATCAATATTTTCAAAAATGAATTTACATTTTATATATATTTCTTTTAAGTAACACTAATTATAAATGTACAGCAAATAAATTTTAGTTAATGGATTGATAAATAACATTATAATCAACGCTGCATTAAGAGCAAGATATCTATTGTACATAAGTTAGATATGGGAGTTTCAGTTTTAGAACAGGGTTTTGTAAATAAAGTTTAATTTTAAACCGGAACTTATGTTAAAGTGTGGTCAATAAGCTTTAAATCTAGTCTTAAACTGGTAATATAGTAGAAAAGAATGCCTGTAATTTTTGTGTTCTAGTTATAATTCTGTAGCCAGACAACACATTTTTATGTTTTTAAAGATTGATAAGTATATTCAAATATATTTTTTTTAGGAAGTACCAGTAATAATGATATTATACATGAATACAATTCTTCTGTTATTTGTGTTACTGCTATAAAATAATAACGAGAATTTGTTTTTGAAATAGGGTTAATGGATTGGGGAATTGATACGCAAAGTACAGAATTATCAATATGCTCCTTGACAATAATTACTTTACCCAAAAAATCTGGGCCCCGCAAAGTTCCCTCGTTGTTGCAGTTGAATTGTTTTCACCTCCTTTTGATACTTAAAAACAAGGTGTTTGTTGTTTCTGTATGCAAATAATTTGCATTTTAAAACCAAACATAATCTTTATAAATAGAATTAGACTTTTACCAGTGCACTCTATGGATTATTATGAGCCTTCTGTTTTTGCGTTCTTTCTCCTTTTTTGTTCACACAATGTTAGCTCATCCCTACGATAAACAGTGTCTATATCTGCCGCTGTCGTTCGATTGACGCTCTAACCGTTTTAAAGATTGTCTTAAAAAACTAATGCCGCCAAAAATAGAATTTAACTTTATGGAACAGATTACTCAAGTAAGATGTAGGCTTTCAACTAACCCAATTAAAAAGTCTATTAGTCTATAAAGTATACATAACCAACTGAAGTCAGTTAGGTAATTACGGTTAATTAGCTAAACCGTAACAATCGCGAGTTAATTGTACATTTAACAAAAATGCCTACTATCAAGAAGTTCGTACAAGTTTAAGAATTTGTAGGCGTAGCTAATTGGTATTAGGCTACTTATTTATTACAAGTTTTGAATCGGAAAAAGGGCGAGTGCCCAAAAAAGTTGTAATTCAAGAAAATATTACAAATAATACGGTTTTTGTAAGCTCACTAAAGTCTTAATTTTGGACAAAGTTTTATGACTAAAGTGTCAAATTGCAGGAAATGTTGTCAAGTTAAAGAATAACGGTTATATCCTTGGCTGGATAGGCTATGCCACGTTTAGAATTTATTATTCATACAAATTTACATGTATTTCTTATAAGAGGAGTATTTGAAAAAGATATTTATTATTTTATTGTATCTTGTAAATTGTTGAACCGAAATAGTTACATCATGTACTTTTCTTGTAGAAAATGTAATCTTCTTTGATTTAATAGTTTAGTATTGTATACAAAAAGTTTATGGTTTTCGAGTTATTTAGATAAACCTAAAAATTGACCTTTAGAGCCCCCTAGCCCCCTTAGCTCCGGGGTGGTGGGGGCCACCGGTGGGTACTTTTCGTATGTTGTTTAGGGACCCTTCCCCTACTCCTGTACCAAATTTGGCTTATACATGAATATTTTCCTCTATTTGGTAATGTTTTGTCTTCTTCGCCTGGACTATGATAAAACAACGGGCTAATACTCCGGAGTTATGATAACACTGTATTACAAATCATCTCAGGGATATTTCCCCGCTATGGTAGAAAAGTACTTTGTTAAAGCTTAAAAATAGTTTATAAATGTGATTTTTCTTGCAATTTAACTTGTGAGTCTCATACTATACTATTGTATACTATTAGCTCCAAGGAAAGTTCATTGTTAGTATTTAAATGTGTCCTACAAAATCGAACTCTTCACGGATCAAATGACAATGAATGTTTTATTACTTCAAAGTTGACCAAGAGCGATTAAAAGTCCATTTTTTGCAATTATTTGTTTGAGAACTTTTAGGTATAAATTCTTACCTCTTCCACTTCTCCCCACAAATCTGAGATCGTTGAACTTGGCGACTTGTCCCTTCATGACGGCGGTGCAGTTCCTCAGTTCGGCGCAGTAGTTCTCGTCGTTCCCGGCGCGGACCGTCACCAGCGTGCCGTCCACCACGTCTCCTAGAGCCACCACCTTGAAGGCCACGGGCAGCGTCTTGTTGGATCGCCAGTGGGAGGGTAGAGCCGAGCACATGAAGTACGGACTCCCCGTCCTCACCAGCTCTCCGGGGTGCTCCGCTTGTATCTCGCACAACACTCTCTCAGTCCACCACAGTTCGTCTCCCGCGCACGCCTCCCCCTGGGCATCTCCTCGGCGACCCACCCGTTTCTTGCCCCCTTGGTACCCGTGGCCTCCAGATGGGTCGGAAGTCATGATCCCCGGCAGATGCATTGATCCACTCGCCCACCCTCGGGCATCCGAACCTTGTCCTTCCACCCCTAGCACTTCCGCGACACTGTTGACATCGCGAGTGTCCTAGACGCTTCAAAACTACAAAAGAGTTCTAAAAGTACCAAAGTATCAGAATGAAGCTACGACTCAGCCACGTGTTCGGTTGACACTTGTTGCCGCGTGTACGACATGTGACTCACACACGCACGATCACAGCCTCTCTCGACGCTAGCGGGATACGGACTGGTCTCTGTTAACCATCGTGGTCGCCCCCCCGCCCCCCTGCCCCCGACCGCCGCCGCCTCCTGTCATAATTTCATGGGCGATCTCCCCCGCCCCCCTTACACTCCGCTCTTTTCCTCTCTGCTTCATTGAGTCGGTCTCACGTCTTCTCATTGGTCGGCGATGTCGTGATATCGCACACGCACGCGCGCACACGGTCCTATCATTAGGTTTCTTACAGATATTGCTTTTGAAAGAAATAAATAACAAGGTCGAGAAGATAAATGTAACACTTTGTCTAGGAACAAATGAGAATTCAATGGCATAAGGTGAATTAGTTGTGGTCCAGATGTGAACTTGAGAGGAACTTTTTTTGATTAAAATTGCTACAAGGGAAAACTTTAGGAACATTTAGGAAATCAAACCTGTTCTTTTTACCGTAGCCCAAATAATTTATTTTCACGTTCTTGCGTAACAAAATGTATCGTCCCTTAAAACTTAAAATCTTAATTGTTGTTTCATTTTTTAAGATCCTTATGAAATTCTGAACGTTTTAACCACTTTATTGAAAATAAACCAAGTGGCTTGCAAGTATTATCTTTAAATAGGTGTTTGTTTATAGCAACATAAACTATACAAATTATTGCAATAATAATCCTACTAATATTATAAGTGAAAAGTTTAGATGTATGGATGGATGTTTGTAACAAGTAAACGGGAAATACTGGGCTGAAATTTGCTGTGATGATAGCTCGAACATTCCCTATTCATATCCCAAAAATCCTATCGGGCTCCGCCCCAGTGGCTCTGGAGTTTTCCGTGTTAACCTTATAAGTATTCTTATATTTAAAAGGAATAAAATATTTTTGTCAGCTCTTTCACAAGTTGGTTCTATGATATTAAATAGCATTAAAAAGTTATAAAGTTTACCAACAGGGTGCAGCACGATTAATTTATTTTGCATTTATGACAGCATCTAATTGGACCAACTAGCAAAACAAAACTTTTAAAAATGAGGATCTCCCTTTTTATTGTTTAGTTGCAGTGGTTGAACATTATGGCTATGGTAGATGTACTATAACATGCCGTAAATTAAAAGAACCAAATTTTCTCAAACCGTGTCCTCTCCTATTGCAAACACAAAGCACGAGTACAACTGCAATAATAATACGCCAATCCCGTGCGAAGGACGGGTGCTCTGCTAGTGAACATTATAATTTCTGAAAAAAAAATTAAAACTAAATTTATAAACTTAAATTTTTTATTTATAAAAATTATTATTATAACGTATTGGAAAACATCGAGGTACCGAAATCAATTGGCTAAAAGGCGAAACCTTTCCTTGGTTTGGAGAAATCCGTCCACAAAAATCTATAAGACACATCCGAACAAATATTACGTATTATTTGTTTTAAATGTTCTAAGAAAACAAGTTAAACCAATGGATTGGCCTTATACTCATTTAATAGGGGCCAATTAACTCACAGAAGCAGGATGTGTAGTGAACAAAGCGGTGAATCAGTTCATTAGGCAGTTCTTTGATAGGATCAACTCATCCCTCCTGTGAGCGACTCAAAGAATCGATCAGGCGTCCCTTCAGTGATAAGTGATCAGAGTGATAAGACTCTGTCACTCTTGCGGTCGTTCGAACTCAGCCGCCTTGCTCTGATTTGCGGTGACTTCTGATGCGAAACAGATCCCACTAAAGTGTTTTAACATTTGAATCCGATGTAAAAGGATTTTGTGATTTACCTGATTGGAAAATTTCGTTTTAATCGATTTTATATCAATTTTAATGCGATTTAAAGCTTACATATTATGTAAAGCTTACATACTGTTTTTGTTTGTGCAAATATTAAGTATTTTTATTCAGCTAGGTACAATTTAAAGATTTAATCGTCGTAATATTTTGTAATTTTTTTTAAATTGTTTAGATAACGATTACAAATAATTGTAAAGGTTAAACAACTTCTTTATAAATTGATGTTGTCCAGTTAGACTATCGTTGATGAGGTTGTGATATTATATGAATATATTACATTTGTAAAAAAACAATCCTGGAATCTCCAAAATTTGTCTTGAATCGTTTCTGTAATCTTCCAATATTTGTATTCAATTTTATTAGAATAATCTTTAGGCACAAACCTAAATGTGACCCAAATATCAATCTTTCATTTTTGGATCCGATGGTTGGAAACGATAAAGCTGATATATTATGTATAACCATACATATTTGAAATTATTTCCCAAAAGTATTCTATTTTTTTAATCTTTAAAATAAAAATACAGGAAGTATTTATTATATTCCGAAAGCATTGACAGTTTTTTTTACAAACCTAAGAGGTAAAACATAATACGATAAGTCTTGGAGTTTCAAATATAATAAACCCCATAAAGATTGTTGTCGATACTTTTGTATCAAAATAATTTTACCAAACAATAATCAAGTCGCAATACAAACCAATTGGTCGAATCCTAAAAATATGATAAAGTTAATCGAAGTTCTTAATCAAATAGTTTCAATGGGTTTTCTAATATTACCTTCAAAAACCCAACTTAAGGTATTTTGTCCACAAGGAGAGGTATTTAGATGCACCAGGCCACATGTCACAGGACACTCCATCTTTAATGACCTCTGATCTGTTCAAAGTCCTCTAATGAAGTCCTCAGACCGACCGAAGGATCAGCCCAGGATCAAACCTAAGGACTGCGACACAGACTGTCAATAGGCTCAGTCCTTAATAGACTTGTCCTGCGTAAGCTGGTGTGGACTGAGGAAGTCAGTATACATAACGATTTGACTGGTCAGCACACTATTTTCACTATTATTTCTTTGTATTACAAATCCCTTTATCCGAAAGGTTATCTGTGCAAACAGAACTAATGATTTATTATAAAAAAAAAAAAAAACGCTTTCCCTTGTAATGTAAGCAGTAACACTTATACTCTTTGTTTAAAATAATTAAGTATCTTATATATAGATTGAAAATACATTTAAACAACCGAAAATTTTGCCAGGATATCAAACGAAATTTTCACATAGAAACGGTAAAAATAGTTTATTTTATTTTAGTCCAAGCAAACTATGAAAATAAACACAGGGATCGTTAAAAAGATTGCAAGACAATGTTTTATGGTTTTATTTTGTAGTGTTGGGTGTGCAGAGTTGCCAAAAATCGGTCCATGAAAAACCCCCAAAAACCACGAATATAAGAAAAATAATCTTAAAAATCTTTCAAAGTACGAAACGTCCATAAGAAATGTAAAGGGGGGAGCTTTCGTTTGAATATATCTTTAAAAGGTATTTAAAAACGGATTTCGGCATTTAAATGAGCGTGAAAATATAGTTTATAATGATGTGTCACAATATTATCATTACATTTAAAATTTTGTATTATATCCAATAAGGCGTATCCAAGATGGCGGCTAAAAACGCGTTCCCTTTTAAAATACCACCCAATAAATATCGGTGGTGGTCCCAAGTCAATTTCTCGAAAGATTTGCATAAAAAAAATAAATTGTATGTGGTATAAACATTTTTTCCAATGTTGGGAAAATCCGCCATTTATAATCGTGATTTTAGGGAGTTTTCCGTAGACCGATTTGTTTCAACTTTTAGTATGTCACTCTGCACACCCAACATTACAAAAATAAAACCATAAAACGTTTTATTTAAAATTTTTAAGGTCAAATCCTATATTTCTCTGACTATTTGGCCAGTTCAGAAATGGGACCGACAAAGAGAATATTATGAAGCTTTGACCGATTTAATTCAGTCTCGTCAACAAGTAAGACTCTTTGAACCTCTTAATTAAGTGCAGATTTCGTAGGAAGAGACTTGGACAACGTTGACTCTGTGATGTTTCTTAGCTATAATGGCCAATTTTATTGGCTATAGCGAATTATATATTTTTAACATACGCTTTAATCATTCACTTTAAACAAACACTTCCAATTAATTAATTTGTACTTTTTAGTAAAATTTCTGTCAAAATATACCTATTGACTCGATCAGTGGTGAGAATAGTAAATAGTAAGGTGATTGTACAGAATAAGTCATATGGGCAAATTAGTGATAAGACAGTTCGGGCGAAGAACCAATTATGTATTTTCTGGCTTGGCTCAAGACCACTACCTCTGAGATACCTTTTAGCATATTATTTAGTAACATGAAAATAACACGAATTATCAGCTGGGGGCCTTAGTGAATAATGCTCGCCTATTAATCAGAAGCTCGCTGGTTCGATCCTGAGAAAAGACAAAATCTTTTTAATATTTCAAAACTGTACCCACCTGTCTGTGATCATTGGGGTTTCAATAAAGGTTCCTGAATAAATAACTGGCTGATCTTGGTCAGTAATAAAGCTGTAATTTTTTTCACTCATCTCTCTTGTTTAATTTACTTTCATCCTTCAGTAATATTTGCCTCAAAATAAGCATTTTGTTGCGTCAGTGAAGTACATACTATCTGATAATATCTTTTTACAAAGTTTAAAAAATGCGGGGTAGCAAATTGACACAATTTACATGCACTTTACTCAAATAAAATCCAAGAATTGTTTTCTTTAAATTATTTAATTGTGTGTTATATATTTGAAAGATTAATGCATTTTCCGAAAACTATTTTTGTACAATATAACTTGAGAAAATCCCCCAAAAATACAACTAATTCTTACTCGGACCCGTATAATCTGAACACCAGCTGTATCAACGGACTTTGAGCTTTTTGCTTTGAAGTGAAAACAAACAAAAAACTAAAATAAATCTGTGATGGAAAACATATACGTAGAAAATCAGAGGAACGCGAAACAAAGCTACGGATTACACGGGCTAATTGTCCGCCAGGTCTGCAGTTCAGTTTGTTTGCTTGACAATATTTTGGACAGATTATTGAAATTTTTATAAACCGGATTGGCCTGACCGCAGGCCCTAATGGGTGCAGGGATGTCGAATGACAAAAACTCAATTCAAAGGACAATGATTGTGTAGAAAAATAAACTGATACTGAAACTGTGCACTAACTGAACTGTTATGCCTGAGTCGTATTGATTTTGTTTTGTTATGGAATAACTATGGTTGTATAAACGGTTTGTAAATCATCTACACCTAACGCAAACCTTTAAACGTAAATTAATCATCTTATTACAGAAACTCCTAATTTAATCTGGGCTAATTGAATATGCGAGTCAACCTTATTAAATTAAAATTAACTTGCTAGTGGACAGCTCTATTCCGAGACAGTTTGGTGTCCGTTTGTGTTTCATTTAATCTAGTGAAAAAATCATAATTATGATTTGGCACTCTTTTCTGAATGTCGAAACAGCAACTTATTATTGACGCTCTGTAACGCCTCTTTCACACGACGCGGCGCACGCCGTGCGGCGCCCGCCGGATCCGGCGTAGAGCTATGGGAGTATATGAGTCCTTTCACACTATGTCCGGCGCGCGCCGCGCGGCGAATTCGCCGCACGGCGCGCGAGTTAAGACAATTTTACAGGTGGCTAAAATGGCGGCCAAGAATGAGTTCAGCTATTATTGGGGTTTGGATTGCCATTTTTGGTATAGCAAATAGGCTACCACAGATGGGCAGCACTCCTTTAATCTACGCTACCAAAATCCTTTACCAGGTATAACAATGTGTTGTCATGGTTACTAGCAGAAGTAAAAATACCCCCGCCGCAGCAAACCTGCCATCTAAGCGAATTTCTATTTGTCCGAATTGATTTTCAATTGATCTATTTAAATAACATTATTAGGTTTAACGAGTACCTAGGTTTGCTGCTACAAGGAAACTAATAAAGTAGTGTGTTTTTAGTAAAATATTGATAGCTTACTATAAAATAAATAAATTTGCCAACTTTGATCAAAATATATCCATAAACAAGCAAACTACAACATTTTACAATATTCTCCATAAGAATAACATGGGAATTTTAAATTTACCATTCTTTTCGTTTTCTCCGTAACCAATAACCGTACAAAAACACTTTGATATACTGAATTGTTTGTTTTTTTAAGCTCTTTAAGAAGGTTTAGAGAAAAATTGGGAAATTTTGTGTTTTGAGGGTAAAAAGTGAGAAAAACCCATTTTTACCCCATAAAACCCCCCATAAAACCCTGTTCCCATGGTCCGATCATGCTGGATCGCGAACTCATTCAAGTTTATCCCGCCTTACACCTTCAAACCAAATTTCATCAAAATCGGATAAAAATTACTCAAGTTATCGTGTTCACGGACACACATATATATATATATAAATCTATATATATACCTATATATATATATATATATATATAAAAATTTGAACGAATGGTGTTTTTGGCCTCTGGGGACATTAAAATGAAAAAGTAAATCGGTCCCGGGCCTAAGTCTTACCATGAGACCTACGGTAATAGCTACTTCCCTATAGGGAAATTCGCTAATAAAGCCGAACAGCTGATGCAGTAAAAGATTGCATCGTTTAAAGAAATAATTCTCAATTACACCGAATGTTTTATTAACATAAAGGGTCTATCTGATTTGAGTGTGCTTACTATTTTCCTCAAACAAACTGTGTTATAACGCTTAAGTTTATTGGTACAGCAATTATGTTTTTCATGTTAACAGTGTTTGGAGATTCCCTCAGGGGATTTCCCAGCAGCTATCAATATTCTAGAGTAGTCTTGTCCGTTGTAAACAGGGAAGTGTTAGGCAATTAACGATATAGCCTCACTGATAAGCCAATACTGATAAGAGACGGGGAGGCTGGTGATGTCCGTGGGAAAACTGATAAGACGGCGATGAGGCTTTGTGATAAGAAATACTCAGGTGTTACTTCGATTATCTGATAATTTTGTCACCAAACTGAGTTGAAATGTTGTTTCAATTATTTATTTGAATAGGAATAACTCTAGACAAACACTAAACATCTCTATTGACACGTTTAGGTTGTATATCGATAAACAATAGTTTATCGTTGCCATGTTCAAGAAGTAATGACATTTTGCTTCCTGAATAATAGATGGCTGTTATTGTTAATGCATTTATTATTGTATGCAAGCGTATGTAAATACTGATAATAATTTTTGCTGCTTATTGATTTGAAGCCAAGCATTTTTTATCTGTATTATGTGTTTCTTAATACAATGGTGAAATATAAGAAACCTATTAGGATTACATTTGTATTACGATAAGTAAATAAGGCAATTACGTCCTATGCCCTATTTGGATAACTTTTAATAATTATCCAGCAAGTCAGCATCGCCAAAAAACCCCTAAAATTATAACTCTGCCGTAGCAAATCTGCAGACTGCAAAATTCTATTCGCCTAATAGGATCTTCTTCAAAGCATTTCCTTAACTATGTCAGACGTATTCCCTTTTTAAACAGCATTAGGTTTAACGAGTATTTAGGTTTGCTCCTACAGGAGATAAATAAACTGTTTTTATGATTTTTAATATTAATAGTGGACCTAAAGAATGAAATGTAAATACATTTCCAAAGTTTAATCATTATGTATACTGTACCTACTCACAAAAAAGCAAACTACAACAGTTTACGGTTTTTATTACATTTTAGACTCTTTTGGATCAACTATCTTCAAATGGAAGTAGAGTTTTGAAATTAATACACGTTTAACTAAGTTGTCTTGTCATATTCAATCTAATAAATGTCCAACTGTAAAGTGACAACTGACACAGGATTTACATTTGCACTCATCTTTCATCGCATATCGTCAAGTACGCGTAGGTAGGAGGGCCCTGGTATCACATATATTTTTCAATACCGTAAAAGGAGGAGTATGACTTAAAAGCTTTGTCATCTGCTCCAATAGAAGATGTTGTGATGGGCTGTTGCTATTGATGATATTCATGTTGTTTCTCGCGTAGATAAGATAGACAAAATTAGATTAATGAAGTATCCTAAAAATTGTGAATTGAGTGCGTTGAAAATGATAGGAATATGGTTGGGACCACCTCATTCATCTACAAAGTATCATAGTCAATGGTATCATTCATCTAATGGAATTATTTTTGTTTTTTACGATTACGATTGTTGCAATATAAGAGTCAAACAATGTCATATGTTTTTCTTATACAGGGTGTCCCGGAACTCCCTAACAATATTTTAGGGAATTGTTCCTGGGTAGTTAACATACCTAAATATCATATTTAAATTGTCCGGAAGTCCTTAGTTACTCACACAGCCGCCATTTTGTTTTTTAAAGTTATTAATTTTTTTCTAAGGAATGGTTGAACATACGAAATTGAAACTTTGCACAAACATTTATGACAACGAGACAAAGCTACCAAAAAATTATCACGATTTTTAAAATTCATAAAACAAAATGGCGGACATTTTAAATTTTGTTTCTTAAATAACTCGAAAACCGTTGATTTTACAAAATTTTTACAAGAATAACTTTCTTAAGGCAATGTTATTACAAATTGATTGAAACCTTAATTTTGAAGATTGGACGAGTATTAACTGAGATAGGCCTATGGTAGTTTTAGTGATACGTGACCGCTTTCAGCATGCGCTGCAGCTAACCTCCAGCGGTTACGTATCACTAAAACTACCATAGGCCTATCTCAGTTAATACTCGTCCAATCTTCAAAATTAGTGTCAATCGATTTGTAATAAAATTGCCTTAAGAAAGTTATTCTTGTAAAATTATTGTATAATCAACGGTTTTTGAGTTATTTAAGAAACAAAATTTAAAATGGCCGCCATTTTGTTTTATGAATTTTAAAAATCGTGATAATTTTTTGGTAGCTTTGTCTCGTTGTCATAAATGTTTGTGCAAAGTTTCTATTTCGTATGTTTAACCATCCCTTAGAAAAAAATTAATAACTTTAAAAAACAAAATGGCGGCTGTGTGAGTAACTAAGAACTTCCGGACAATTTAAATATGATATTTAGGTATGTTAACTACCCAGGAACGATGCCCTAAAATATTGGTAGAGAGTTCTGGGACACCCTGTATACAATGTTTAAACAATTATAATAATTGTAGATTTAATTATGGTTCCCTTTTGCAGTATCAGGTGCTTATTATTTATATTATTAGCTTTTTTTATTTAAAAAGAAAAAACCGGATCTATGGTTTTGCAATAATATAATAGGGTGGTCTGCCGTTACACTTTAGACGCATACATGAGCGAAGCATTATTTAAAGATTGTCAATGGCTAAAGCAGCTAACACCCTACAATATGTTCCCTTTCAACAGATTCACCGTTTGTTTGCCCGATATTATTTAAGTTCTAAAGAATGACAAATTTATCTGATAGTTCATACTGTACCTTTGTAGTGAAACTGGCCATCCTGATCATTTGCTTGTACTTTGTAAATGGGCCATTACATTCTGATGCTCTTACAAAGAAGTTACAAAGTGAGGGAAAGTGAGCTTCGCTCAATTATTCATTGAAGATTAATACAAATTTAATAAAATACGCACCATTCCTCATTTTAACTATTTTTTCCTAAAATATACATTTGTATAAACAAATTCTACGCAAACACTCTAAAACACCAATTAACTAAAATTATAACTACATCAAGTATTGGCACTTCTCTAATTTACATAATATAAGAAATAAAAAGAGTTCTTTGCCCTAGAATAAATCAGTATTAGTAACATGTGTAATGGCTCTTGATTGCATAACACCATCCGAATGCAGTGCCAAAACATTCACTTAAATGAAACTCTCCTATACAAAATCCAGAATGTTGAACTGCAACTTTATAAATCGAACTCTTAGAGGTTACCTTTGCCGAGGGAAGCCACAAGTGGATGGTACTTATCGCAGAGTAGATATCCACAGTGGGTATACACGAGAGATGACCACTGACCACTTCTTTGGTCCCGATGAGTGGATTCCTTCAAAGAACTGAAGCCAATGAATTACAACCAACGAATCTACCAAAACCTCGGCCAGAGATGTGTCCAACGATTGCATCAGGTGAATCCACACTTCTCCCTAGTTCTGTTTATAAACTTCCAAATCCAACAGTATCTGGAGATCAAAAATTTACGTTACTCATCAATTTGTTGAAGGGTCATTCTAAAACTAAGTGTTATTTCCGCCCAAATTTTTTAGTTTTTTTTTTTATAAAAGAATATTTTTCTTTTTGAAACCAAATACACAAAATCTTTAGAGGTCAATAAAGAAAATAATACAATAAGCTGTATTATACATAGTAATTATCCATGGCAGTTACCTCCATGGAGGTTACATTTTTCTGTTCAGTCACTTGTAAATCCTAACTTATAGATTCACATATCTAGAGCTTATGTTTTCTGAAAGACAACAGGTGTCTCCCAAATAAAAAGTCAAAGTTAAAATTTTAGCATATGACATGCATTAATTTTTGCGCATATGGAGGTTACAAGTATAAAAGGTACTCGCCTTGCCAGAGATGAAATCCTGTTTATTAACAGCAAGTAGGACACATGAGCAGAAAACAATCAACAGAAACCTCAATATGGCTGCCTTTTTCTTCCTAATAACTCCCACAATGGACAGTGCTGATCTCCAGTTAGCATTTTTAGAACTTGGATTTTTTTTTATTTAGAAACACCTTTGTCTTTAAATTATGCTAATTAGATATTTTTGCAAACGCTGTTGATATGGTGTTAAGTCTAGGTTGTATCTTTTATTAATGATATTGAGATTTTGTTATACAATTCAATTATTATTTTCCATAAATCACTGACTTTTATCATGTCAGTGTTGTAAAAAAACATGGGTGGGGACATTCCATGGTGGTTACATTTCGGTTACTTTGTAGATTTTTTCTCTTATACGTAAAAATATTTTAATACAATAACATTAGAACCTTTTAAATACACTCTTGCTTCATTTATAAAAAAATATCAAGTTAATATAAATTAGTTTTTTTTTTTTTAAACACTAAGGGACAAAAAATCTAATGAATTTCAGAATGGCCCTGAATGTATTTGATTCATTACAGTTACTTGGTTCTTGGTTTAATTGATTAGTGTTTTGCATGGGAAAGCGATAACCCTAAACCCTGGTGTTGATACTGCGATTTCTTTGGACAGCTGTAATTTGCAATTTCTTCAGTTTATTTGGTTGAAAATTAAAATACGTAAAATTTTAAACTTTAAAAGAAACGTAATAAAATCTTAAACTATATATTGAACTTCTTAACTAACAACCAAAGTAAAGCAGACAAAGCAAACTATTTATAACCAATCTATAGCCTGTTCAGTATACCTGGTATCAAATTGACCATAATTTGTGACTACTGACTAAAAAAATATGTTTTGGACCTTGTTTGATAAATAAGGAAAATAATTATGCATGCGATTACTACTTAGTACTACACATGTATTTAAGGATGGAAAATGAAATAGAAATCTCAGAATGTAATGTCTGGAGTAACGCTATCATTTATGTTACATAAAAAACTAATACAGTCCACGTGGTTACAATTATTACAATTACATACGTTTGATAACTTACAAAATAGAATATTAAACTAAAATTAAACGACCATAATTTAATAAAACTTTTCACATCAATCTTATTAAAAATGAATTTTGTAAATCAATTATAAGGATGGGGAAAAATGTTTCACTATGTTAAAAATAACTCCATTATAAAGCAAAGAATTTTCCATTCCAGTAGGAACGAACTATGGAAATAACGGGCCAACATTGTGTGGGGAATTGACCTTAAATAAAATATGACGACCCAATGTTGCCAACATTGACAACACAACATAGCCGCTACATAGGCTACTCGTGTGAAAGTGAGTAATGTTTGTTTTGTTGTGTGGACAAAATTGGCAATACTCGTGAAATTTTTAGTTTGTTGAATGTACTTAACTAACATATTTAAATATTTATTTGAATTTTAGTATATTAATTTTGTCCTTTTAATTTTTTCATTGAAAACGAACAAGGTATTTTTTTGTGTACTTACTCTAATGCACATTATGTGGTTCACATAATAAATTTGATGTCTCCTTGCAGTATCCAAAGTCAATGCTATTTCTAGTTTACGTAAATGGAATGTCTAATTTCAGTATCCAAAGTCAATGGTGTATAGCCTATTTGTTTATTCGTTTTGTAGTAAATTATGCTGAACGGTATTAATCTGATCGCTGGTCCCTTTTGTCCTGTATTTGTAATGTGATAATTTAGATGATTTGATGATAAACAAAGATTACGACTCTTTTGTTTACCTTTTTATTGTTATCTTGCAAATACTGTCATGGCAACCAAATGGACCAATCAAACCATAAGGCCCACACCAACATGCATTAGATGTTAAATGTCTATAACTTAAAAATTGCGTAGTCTGATTTTTACCATTTCAGATTTAAAAGCTCCCTTAAGTTGTTTACTATGACTTGCTAAATTTTGTGCGGATTACTTCAGCCGTTTAAGAAGAGTATTTGTAAAACAAAAGGAGGATTGTAGTATACGAAACTACAATACTTCTTAAATGTTTAGGAAAATATTCATACGAAAGCATATTAATACTACCAATCAAATACGTATCCCCAACACATAATCTATAATTATTGTTATTTGCTTTCTATTTGCTGGGTTCATTTTTAATGAATCCATATTTGCAGGGTTGGAATGGTCAATACCTATTTGTTCATTGTCAACGGTAGTTTTATTTTAATTGTTTTTGGTAAGTCATAAGTCATTTATTTGACCAGATGTACATAAATGCATTGGTTAAGTCAGAAATTACATTAGTAATACAATTTGTCTTAAAAAATACTATGTCTTACTATAAAATAACTTTTATAAAGTGGTATTTTTAATGATAGCTTATAACTTGTGCTGATTAAAAGAAGTAATCCAACTTAAAACCATTGTCGGAACACTTACCATTGGATTAACATTTAACACGACACAGTAAATGTACAGCTCTTTCCTTTACCCTTAAATTTTATTTACTAACATGAGCTATTATTAAACCAGCAGCTTGCTAATATTACAGTACCTCAATCTGGAATTTTGTTTGTAAAGTGTTGTATATTATGTTGTTGTATGAATAGTCAAAGATAATATATACAACATTTTACAAACAAAATTCCAGATAGATGTTCTGTATTACAAGCAGGCTGCTGACAGTTCAAGCCTTTGCCGCCGCAAGCAGCACTAACTGTCACGTCAGCACAGCGTTGTAGTTCAACGGATCCACAACAGATGTCACTGAGAGCTCTGTTTGTAAGTTAAGTTTTCAATGTAACTCCACAGATGGCGCAGTGGTTATGATTTAAGCATAACATTAAATGCCCTCTTTATCTTGATTCATTTTACGATAATTATAATTTTCAAATCCAAACTAATTACACTTAATGCTAAATGCATGTTTTCCAAACTAAATACTTTGAATTAGGCTACAAAAGTAAAATACTACATTAAATGAAGAGTTATCATTATTATAAGTTTTTTGTATGAACAATTTCGAACAATACCTACCATATAATATGTATGAAATATGATTTTTAAACAACTCTCACAAAAAAATCTTTTTGCTCATATAGTTTTTAATGGGGTTTTTGTTATGTTTGATAGAATCACTGATTTTTCATTCAATTTTTTTTATATGTGGTACTTTCAAACGTTATGTATGGGGTGATAGGCATTATAATTTATTTCAAGCTATATTAATTCGTGAAAATTTAGAAGAAAAAACAGCCAGTACATTCATTCACCAATTAAAATTGCCCAAGTGATAAGAATAAGAATAATAATGTTTTTTTTAATATTCCAGATGCAAATATTTTAAGACTCATAATGATCACATCGTGGTTGATAATAATTATAACCTCTTGCAAACAAATCACTTGTACTTTTAGTATATGTTAGTAGTATATGTAATTATATGTATATGTAGCTCTAGAATCATTAGTCGCCCCAAAAGCTCTCAATTGAGAGAGGCAATGCTTTTTTTGTGGGAATGAGGGTAAAAATCAGTTTATCCCCCCCCCCCCTGCACAGAGGCTCGTTGTACTACAAGCAGTGATAAACTCCCGAAAAATTATCTTACAGACTACCAGGTGAAACAATCCATGGTCCAAACATCCAAGACCAGGCAATTAGGTACGTTACTAAAAATGTCTACTGTTGGAGGGGAGTTAAGAATTAAGACCGATTAAGATCAAGTGGGTCAGAAAGACAGTGCTTAGCCAATCCTAGGTTGCCATACACTGATCACTACAGAGAAGGAAGGACTAAGGACTACTACCTGTTGCAAAGAAATGTGCTTGGTTGTATCTGCAGTACAAGGGCAGTATAAAACGAACTGATGACTTTGCCCATCATTTGCTATGCAAATAGTAGAGTACCTGTAACCCGAATTAGCAGACTCAACTAGTAACCGACAATGTGTTGCCGTCCTTGGTAGAATGCTTGGAGCGTAAGCTTGTAAATGCTTGCAGTAAGCTTGTGGTATACCGTTTTGTTGCACTGCTAGCGGTCGCATTTGCGAAGTTGAAGCTGGTATTCTTCAATAGTTGTGTCACTTTCCAATCCTAATTCCTTCTTTAGATCAACCGTAATTTCATCGTCAGTGACGACAAGATGGGTTCTAAATAGATGAGTCCCAGAACAGTTGAATTAGAGGCCAGCGATGTGACAAACAGTGTTCCTTGAGGATGCACTTAGGAAAACCAAGTTTAAAGCAACATTTCTCGAGGACGTGACTCAAAATCTTACTTCCGAAGAGAGAAATATCTTAACGACAGGCACAACCAGATGACGTTCGTGGGCCTGTAAATCTTTGTAGGCTATTAACCAACCAAAAGCCGTAAGGCATATTTGCAACGTGGTCTCTACGTAACCTTATGCTAGTTAACAGGTTTCCTATCAGCCGCCACACTCATCGACATGTAGACTACTGACAGCTAGGAGTGAATGTGTCAAATAAATGCTTACGATCATACCTAAAACTTACCATACCTCCAGGTACTTGACTGATTATTTGATCTCGACCTCACCTTGTGCAGGAAAGATTCTTTGTATTCTCTTTTTGGCGAGGACGACCGTCTCAGTGTTTCCAAAGACGAGGGATGGATCGTGAACTCAGAAACCAATCAACTTGTGCATGGACAGTGGACACCCAGCTTTAGCAAGTGTTTCTTCTTTGGTATTTCCGTTGCGGCAAGTGAAGCAGTGTCAATTGGTCGATTGGTATGGCTTCCAAGATGGGTCCCATAAAATACCTTCACCTAAAAGACTGCTGCAAATCATTTTCCCTGAGGAGCTCCTGAAATGACCAGAACTTGTTCTGATCTTTCGCATGTAGTAGCTGAACACGACACCTCAAGCCTCGACTATCTGATGAGGAAAACGCGAAAGCGAAAAAAGTTCTTATTTTGAAGCTGTTGTTAGATGAATTGAATTTATCTTTTTTACTCCAAGACTTTTAGATATCCAATCACATGGTAATATCTGGATGCCAAATTGCGGTAGTATTCGTAACTGGCTTATTTAGATGTTTCCATAATTTGTCACTAAAGGTTATTATAAACTAATGAAAAATACTTAACAGTAACTAGACTTTTTACTTAAAAAAATATTAATTATTCGTAATTATGAGCTGACAATTTATGTAAATATGATAGAAATTAAAGCGTACTTTTTATAGTGCACACTTCTGAAGTAGTAACTTAGGAGTTACAGGTACCAAACTCTACATTACTCGACAATTTTATATTTCAAGTTTCTTACAATTTTTTTTTAACACATTCATAGTTCACACAACAATTAACACGTCAAAATCACAAATGTGTCTCCTGGGTAGCTCCAAACAAAACTATTTATCTTAGACTTGTGTTAATTTTATTCACCAATCAAAGAAAGAATTCTTACCAGTAAAAACACTTGTGTTTCGTGTTTCCTTTAACTCACTAGGATAGGTTACATGTTACCATCGACATATAAAACTAACTGGATTGCGCGCAGGCCGTAAGGGTCGTGTAGAACTTTCCGAGCCAATACAGGAGTGTATCGGGGTTGCCGCATGGGCAAATTGAAGGCAGCATGTGGGATAAAGCGCGCGAAACCGTGTCTTCGACACTTGACCTTGGGCGCACGTGCGTGTTACAAAAACCTCCCTCAAAAACTATTTTGTTAGCATGTAGAACCTTTGCTGGTAACGTTTTTCTTAATCATAAAGGTAATAATGAATTTGGCGAGGAAAGCCATGACATGAAATTAATCAAATTAATTGGTATTATGTTTAACAAAATTATATGCCACAGCATTTCTAAGCGTAAAACAGCAGAAGCTTCTCTGTCAAAGCTTGGTATGCGGCAGAAATTAAATAAGCTTATTCTTTTTAGCAATGTTTAGGCTAAATATGTTTCTTTGTTTTACAAAGTTTCCTAAATAAAATGTTCTTATACAATCTAACCTCGTTCTTACTAATACCTAATACCTTACCCCAGAATATTTGGTATTTTACGAGAAACTGATAAAACCCATTTTAACATAAACTATTTTGTATTGTAACATTGAAACATAATTGGTTTCGTTAGAGTAGTAAGTGAAGAAAGAACAAAGTCGTAAAGGTTTCTTAATTGTAATATTTTATTACTTTTACCAGCTGTGTGCCCGTTTTACGCACGGGGCTCTTATAGTAGTCAGTTGAAACCTTCTTATATTAAGAACAGCAGTTGGTTTGCATATTTTCAGATTATGGCAAAACTATTACCTAATAAACCTTCGCAAATACAGTATCTGACAGTTTCAAGCCAAAACAAATGCTTCGCAATTAAATGTCACGCGGCTCGTGTTGGTCCATATGTTAAATCCAATGATTAAACTAAAAAGAGCTTTATAGGCCTAGATCTATGAGGCATATCACTAAGGCAAGTCTATAGTTGAAAGTTAGTTCCACAATGGCTAAAAGTATTTAAAGTATTGCCTCAACCTCACCATTTAACACTTTATTCGGGTTGACATTTTCATTACCTTTTTTTCGTGACATTGAGAAAAAGGACACTAATGCGTTAGCAATAGACATACACACAAAAATACAGAACTTAATTAAGGAATTTGCAACGCTTCAAGCATAACAAGTACATATAAAATTAGTATTTGAAATCTTTCTCAAAATCATACAATTTTATCATAACAATTTATATTTGCTTAGACCGAAGATGACCCGAAATGCTGTCAAAATGACGGCTTACAATATGAAATGAAGTACTATTAGACGATTTAGATTGGTAATTTATAATACAAATTACCAAAATAGGCCACGAACTATTGATACATGAACAACGTAAATCGTAACGATTCATGATGGTTTGCTGAACAAATGTTTTACTAAAATGAGTTATCATTGTCTTAGCATAAACGAACATTTTGGAATCCAGACAGAAAAAGCAAAACTTATACAGTTAAGACATCAATTAAATTGAATACGGCTGTAATAAGGTGCAACACCAACGATAACTTATTTGTATCTAATCTATATTTATATAGATTCCATCATAAAAAATTAAAATCGGAATTTAAATTATATTTGTTAAGGAACCTCAGTGTGAAATATCCACCGTCAGTTAATATTTATTAATTGTTGTAATTATTAACTAAAAAAACTCGGTTATTTACAGGGTTATTTTTACACTTTTATTACTTGTACAAAAGTTCATGTAAATTGATTATTAAAATGCCTTACATCGTTTTAGTAGAGAGTAAAGGGCTGGATAAAGTGCATCGTCCTGGCCGCGACAATGCTAAGATGTGGCGCAGCGAGACGCTTAATCCCACATGACGCCTGCAAAATCTAAAACGCAACCCCGGTCGTTGGCTCGGGTCGCGGAGCCTAGCAGCCGATCCAGTTAGTTTTATATGTCGATGCATGTTACATTATTCGCAGCTCGTGCGCCTGCCATAGTGAGGTGTCAGTGTGCAAGGGAGTTCCACAGCTTGCATGCGGACATGGAAGGGGCAGAATAATACCTGTGAAATTACCGTCGATGTAAATAAATCAATCACAATGTTCTGAACATTTCACCTCTTGCGTTTCACCCTTGTAAAACCCCCTTTTATCCGTAACACATTGTTTTCAGAATTAATTTGTCATTTTGATTTCAAGTGAGTGTTGATGAATTGTTGTTACAAGTAGTAGTGTGTAAGTAGTGAAATTGTCTAATTGTAAACTTTTCATAACACGTTTTTTTCTAATTTTCATTTTCTAGTAAATTGGCATGTGTTGTAGTGAGTCGCAAAACAATGACATTGTAGGTAGGTTACTTTCTGTAACATATTGTTTTTCGAAATTTGTAACTTTCCAAGTAGCTGTGTATGTTACACAGATGGTGATTTTAGTCGTTATTTTGATTGCAGACTTATAAAATTTCCCATTACAGCTCTATCAGATAATGGAAAAGGTGCTTTGTTTCAACCATAATTATCCTTCATTAAGTTCATAATGATTGAATAACTTTTAAATTTGATGTAAGTAGTACCATAAATAAATGAATAATAGTGCTACATAATGCTTTATTACTCAACACTGTGCGACCGCTAGCGGTTTTTAGTTTACAGTAGATCCTCGAGATCAAGACTCATGGGGGTTATCAAATACGACTTATTATCAAGGTTGATTTCTTATCTAGGTTTACAATAGCATGTGATTAGGGCTGATAAAATTCAAGGGGATTAGAAAATGACACTTGTTATACAAGGTGACTTCTTATTGAGGTTCTTGTTATCAAGGTTCCACTGTATTTGAGTCCTAGCTCAAAGTCTTGTGCCAAACAAGAAAAAAATCCAAAAATTTGAAACAATAAACCCCAAAAGTCCAACTTAACACAGGATTTAAATATTCATTACGTTCCAAAGTTCTAAATCTAATAGTATACTTTGTGCACCATGTACATGGTAAGCTTCATTGGTAGGGTAACCTAACCTAACCTAACTTAACCGAACCTACTCAATTATACAGTCAAAAAGGCCCTCAGCAGAGAACATATCGGGTGGCTCCCTGGAGTAGGCGCAATTCAGGAATACCTGTTTCAGGTCAATTGGTGCAATTAATGCCCCGTATACCACTAGGCTTAGGCGGTTTGAGAAATATTCAGTTAAACGAACTAGATAATATTTGCACAAAAATCCCATATTTAAGGCATTGCTAATACAGACCAGTGGCTTTGAAGAATCTCTTCAGGAATGCCAATTATCGAAGTGTGAATAATTTCAGGAATTCTTTTGGTTGTTGGGAATTTAGCGATTGCATTATTGGCGCTCCGTTTGTTTTTGGCCAACATGTTAAATGAGTGGAATTTTATTATAATGACCTCAACTTGACTTGAGTGCTTTCTTTATGTTCATCTTCATAGCGTAACGAACGTTTAAACATGTTAGCTAAAGTACAATACTTATGCTTTGCGTGTACAGTAAAATCTAATTGGTTGTTGAAGATAGACGACCTTAAATATTATCACAATGGTCGTTGATGACTTCACTGGTTGATGAAATGTACGAAAAAATGTATTGTAAAATGTAGTTGTTACGCTATACACTAATATCACTAATATACACTAATTTTTTGGTCTTATATTCTAAATCCAAAACAAAACTTAAATGTACTTATAAGTATTCCAGTAGTTTTAACTAAAGTCTAAATATGACAAATTATTGAATTTCAAAATGAAACAATCTCTAACGGGTATTGTAAAAGAGGTTTTACCTACGACCGTTTTTTTAAGTAGCCGTTTCAGTTCAGTTCTTTGAATTGAACTGTTTTACTTAACAGCATTGTTTACTTTCATAACAGCATAGTTTTACTCATGAAAACACGGGTAACGGACCAATAATGTTCAAGTATTGAGAGAGAAGAAGTTACATTGTAATGATTCCAACTTCAACTAATCAGCTGTTCTGGCCAATTTAATTGTTGAGTGCAAATAGTGTTTGGTACAATGTTTCGTTGCATCACTGTCAGTGGCAATGAGTGGTAAACGAAAACATAACCTCTCTTAGAAGTTCAGAGTAGGGATTTTTAGTAATTAAAACCCTGTCGTAGGTAAAGTAGAGTACGCAACTCGCGTAAATAGTTTCTACTCATCGTATTATAATTTTTATTCTTTTACTGGTCAGAATATTTATAAAATAATACCTTTGACTACAAGAGACCAGATTACATTAATTATGAAAGATAATATCATTTCACGAATATATTGACTCTCTACATTGAATATATTGACCACAAACAACAGCACAATATCTACGGCAATACTTCCTCTTTTCTACTGCAATCGTTACTCGGGATTTTTTTCGGCCAATCAGCATACTTTTGTTACACTAATGGCTTTTGGTTCACAACAATGGTGTTGACTTTAATTGTTTTCATATTAATCCACAGTGCAACCGCAGCGGTGCGCTACGCGAGCGAGGTCTGTGGTCGGAGCGATTATGAATTGAATCTATTAAAATCGAAAATGTGTATTTAATTCAAGAATTGAGTACAGATATATTCAAGAAAACATTTACTGTACTGGTATTAGAATTTGCCTATGCAGTTTCAACCATGATTCATATTTGTTTTAGAAGCATGTAAGAACTAATATAAATGTTCTAAGGATTCTAGATACAAAACAAAACTCTTATAAATAGTTGAAACTATACAGCCCTAGCAATATTTGTACTTATATTATTTGAATCCTAATATCTTGTTAGAGTAAGGTTAGTAATGTGTAAATAAACTGAGTGATATAACAAATTTGTTAAACTTGTTTTAAGGAACTGTTACGATACTGAGATGAGCAGAAGCGTAAATGTAAATGGTAAGTGTATGGAAAGTAAGGTTTGGGCTAGAAGATTATTCTCAAGAATAGAAAAGTGTTTATGAAGCCAACTTCTAAGTCACAGTTGATGCAAGAAGAAGGTGATAAATAAAGTATCCATTTTGACAGTTGTACATGTTTATTATTTATTATTTGCAGTACTCAAAAAATATATGTAAACGAAAATTTGGTTTACTTTCTTAACGTAAATTGACAACACATTTCAATAGATAAAGTACAAAAAATTAAAGTAAATATTCTATTTCTACAAATTGCAGTATGAGGTCTCAGCGGTGCGGCGCGGCGTTTCCCGCTCCAGTCGTCGCCCAGCGCTGATACTATCAGGGACAGATCTCATTCATGATGTTATCAGACCCTAGTTTCATTGATGGGTCCCGAAAGCTGTAATTCGTATCCATCAGTTTACAGGACAATGTCCCAGATTTTATCTCGTGGGCTCAACGGAAGTGAAATGCTAAACGGTCTTTCAAAACGCAGTTTTAGGGGAGGCCAATGCAATTATGAGGTTTTTGTGGACGGATTTGGGCTGCAACTCCCTTCTGAAGACAATGTCAGGGCATAGAAAAAATTCATTTTTTTCTTTTAAAATATGCTAACTGGTTAATCAACATGTCTACTTTATGCAAACTAGTAACAACAAGCAAAACACATAATGGTTTAAAAAAAACATGTCCTACGATGTGTCTGTGATATTTTTTAAGGCTACAACGATATCTAGATACTATGCCAAGAATATAATTAATAATTTATTCACACTCTTAAAGGAACTTGGTATTTAAAATTCATACAATTATTCAAACAGTAACTAATTCTATTGAGAAAAAATCGTAGGATAAACCTGGTCCTTATAGAGATGGAATGACAGCCTACTTTATCTTACGATAAAAACTTAAACTTGAAGTCTACTCTTCGGTTGGCTAGAAGTGTAGTTTTCCTGTCCTGGAGTGGAGTTTCAGGTCCAAATCTTGCCAATCACCCATTGGTTTTAGCTATCTAAGTATTTGATTCGGTGGTTCGGAACCCATCATTAGCTGTTCTCCAATCTAGAAAATAAATATCCCTCAACCTAGGAGAACATTTACTGTATGGACAACACCTTCTGCAGTAACACATACGATAGTTCATCAAACAAAAATGCTTTGATTTGGTAACTCGTACTCATTTGGAGGCTAAAGTAACCAGGAGAAAGTTTTGCATTAGTTTTTGCAGCTTATTTTAATCAAAAACTTAATAAACTTAATTACAATTAAATTTTCTCACCACTTCATGGGAATGATTACATTTCCACACCTGTTAACAGTGCGCAAAATAGCTCAGTTACGCTCAGCTGATTTTACAGGTTGTCGTTTCTACACCAACCACATGCGCGGATCGGGTAAGTGACTGCTAAGCAAATAACATAACCTAAATATAATTTTATATGCAACTAAAAAGGTAATCTGGGTGCTATGATATGTTATGGTCATTGCCACTCTCGAAATGTTTAGCCCAGCTAAAGCTTCGTGCTCCATCTACAGTTCTCGAGCGGCAATGGCGTACTTTGCGCTCCTAAAAATAGGTATTTAAGACTGCAGGTTTAAAATAAGTTTCAATCACAATAAAGCGAATCTTTTCTCAGCCCTCGTCTTGAGATCCAGTTCCTCTACACAACGAACCCCAAGGACTGCAAGGCGAGAACTATGTCATCAAGTTTACGGAAGGACCCGTTTCTTCTATATTTTTGGAAATCAATAAAACACAATGTGCCGAATTCCCGTATCGAGCTCAATGGTTCGTAGCACAGCTGGGTGAGATACAATAGTTCTGTCAAACATCGGGGAACATTAATCCAAAGGTGTTGACGATCAGGCCATTGTACCAGCAGGGGGCGCGGCAGAAACCCTACACTGGCTAAAATATAGGTTCACGCCTACCACGACAATACCGCTACGGCCAGATTCTGGGAAATAAAGATTATAAGACGAGAATTGTGAGAACATTTCACAGATGATATTCTGGAAGAAATAATACGACCCCGACTTTAAATTTAGGTAGACTATTTTATCATTGTAATTCAGCAAACATGTAAGTAGTGTGGGAAATTACATTGGAGGCAAAAATGTAATTAATTATAATGCAGGGAAGACAAAAAGTCTCAAAAATATATTGAACATTGACGATTCGCCTCATCAATGTACATTCAGCCTCAAGCATAATCTTGGGTTGTACTAAAATAACCAGTTTTAGATGAAAATTGAGCGGTGACCCATAGAAATTAGTCGTATGATTGAATTTTATCTGAGTGCTTGATTCTTTGTGGCTATGTGCACTTTTAGTAAGTTTAATTGGTGCCCAGTCGTTCAAATAATCAGGGACAAGGCATTTAGCAGACTAGTATTACGTTTTATGTTTGCTTGTTTGCTCCTCCCTTGATTCAGTGACATTTAAAACATACGAATGAAAAATTTTTAACTAGTGATTCCTTATTAAAATATTTTTTGAATTACTTATGAACTACAAGCAATTACAATAATTCTCAACTTTATTGCACAAAACGATAGTTTGGGACACATTTTCAGTAAGGGATAACAAGTTTGAATGCAAAAATAATTTTCTTAAAAGTAAAAGAACCACTGTATAACCCAAAGGCAGTTCTCATTTTATTAAAGATTCGTCATATTGCTTGTTCTATTTTCATATATATGGCTAATTCTTTTCATAGACGGAATAGATTTTTCTTCATGGTCAAAATACAAAATTAGATCTACATAAAAGGTCCAGTTTATTAAGTATTCATCTTGATTTATCTTCATAAAAACTCCTTTTTAATCTGAAGACCAAACTATGACTGGATAAAATGTTTATTAATTGACTCCAGTCCATATCCACTTCATAGCTTCGTCCACTTCGTTTAGAACTTAAAATAACTTGAGCCGGCAAAACCTCATTATCAGCCCTAGATACGAAATATACTATTAAGAAATTAAGATTTTGCGGCCCTACGGATGTAAAAACCTGCTCGGTGCTGTATGTAAAACAGCTAAAAACATCAGTGTGGTGAAAAAGCAATATAACATCAAAATTTTAAACGGTAATTCATAATCACGACCTTTATTTGCTTCTTTTACCTAGCTTAAGATTACATCGGATTCCAATCTTGATCTACCTTTCAGGTTGAACTTCCTGAATGAAAAATCCCTACAACCTTACTACAGACGTAGAGCGATCGACGACCTGCGGATATTATGGACAGCATCCCTCAAAGTGAATGGGACTCACCGGAAATCGTCCTTCAAAACTTATCAGATTGCGAGATAGGAGCCCACGGCTCTTTGTAGAGAGCGAGCCCTCTGTATAATCAATGCTGGGCTTTAAATCACCCCAATGGGCTGCCGGCTATGGACTATGGCCTACGGTCAGAGTGTGGGAGCTACTTGTTGGATTCGGACAAACCATTAGCCCTGGCTAAAGGTTGAGTGGTAGAAACCCCTCTTTCTAAATCCAGAGATTCCATAAACAATGACAGTAAAAACTAAGCTACGTTACAAAAGCACGATTAAATTATAAATTGGAAAACATGGCACGAAATCCAGAAGCTTCTGAAATTGGTGTAATCTGGTTAAATGCTTAATAGAATATTCCTTTCAGTTATTTCATTGTTATTTGATATTCATAAAATTGTTCATATACTACTTGTTAGTACTATGCATTTGGCAATAGTGCTCACCTAGCAATCAGACTTCAGTTCGGTATTGAGAAAAGTCAGCAGATTTTTGATCTGAAACTGTATCCTGCTGTACCTTGATCATAAACAGATACAAATTAAACCTGCCTACGGACACGGCTGGCCAAAGGTAACTAAGATCACCCTACTCTAATCTTACCCTGCGTTCATATCTATATATCAATAGGCTAGCATTTTCTTGAAAACCTTTTTTTCATTGCCTGTGCATAGCAGGGAATATCTACTCATACTGTTATAAATATATTTTCCTGTAGATGTGTAAAATCCCTTTATAAACTGAAATATGCTCAAAATAAACACAAAATTGATTAAAAATATAAAAAAATACATAGGCCTTATAGGTTGCCACGATGGTATCAAAATAACAACGAAGTATAAATAGAAAATCAGCACAAATTGAATGAATTTCAATCACATGTTTTTATAAAGCTTGGGGGGGGGGGATAGAGAAGTCTGTACTTTACATATTTTTTATCTAGTTTTCAATCACTGGATGACCTCTAGTTCAGCTTATCTAGTACACTTGCAAAGTCCTTTTAATAGGACCTTGTGATGGATACATGAAATTTTATTATATATTCTTATTGTTGTTTAGCTGGATCTTTTAAACGTAATATACCATTTTTACACTGCTGCTTGGTAAAAAATCTAATTAAAATTCCTCATACACAGTTAAAATTCTAAAATAATATACATATTTCAGAGCTAACTATAATTGTTAATAAATTTCATGGTAAAAAATGTAATATCAAACAACTTTTCAGTACAAGTAGTTAACGTTTCAGATCATAATGAAGGGAAAACCAAAATTTGTAGGGTTATATACTGTCCAGTGTAAAAAGTTAATGTAATTAATAATTCCATGAAAATGAGATCAACGACAAAAGTGATTACATACCAAACGTCAACCAGCAAAGCCTGCATCACCTCACTTTGTGTTAAAGTAAAGTTTCCAGTTAAGTCTACGGCAGTATCTCGGTTATCCATAAAAGCCTAATACTCTTTTCGATCCGCTGTTTTATTGTTATCTCTTGGGGGCTTTGGTTTTCCATTCGCCTCCTCTATAAAGAGTGTCGCATATCTCTCGGTAAGCCACCCCTCCTCCCACCCCCCTCTATCCCACCCTCTGATCCCGGTCTGATAGTAACACTTATTTTACACAGATAGTTCCGGGTTAAGCATTTTACGGAAATACGGGCCAACCCCTTCCCCTGCCCGTGACTTGCCCCATTGCTGCTTTATACCCTTTTTTCCACACGACGAGATTTGATGGTTGGGCTATAGTTGGTTTCCCCTTACGTTGGAAGGCTTGTAAAGTAGTCTAGTTGATTTTAACGTATTTCTATACATGTATTGTACTGTGTGGTAGATATTCAATTTCCATGTTAAAATTGTAAACATTTTAGAACGAAACAAACCTAGTTAAATTTATCCACCCACCAATTATGCTCTAATAATGTGCTATACTTTGTCAATCTTATACAAGAACTTGTATAAAATTATGTACAAACCTAATGTTACATAATGACTTGAAGCACAACTTATAGTCAATTAATCGTAGAGAATGTTGTGTCCTAATCAACTATCATAGGGAGAAGAACTAAAAAAAATAGTGTAGAATTTCAAAAACAGCTCACATTATAATTACAAAACTCCACTAAGTTCCTCTAAAGAGTAAACAAGCTATTAAGACACATAGTAATTTCAGACTGTATTCAAATGCAATGGTGTATCACAAAGTATTGTAAAAATACAGTTCCAGCTAACGATAGAGCTACATAATTCATAACGTAAAATTACATTAAAAAAGTTGGTTAGAACGACTTCAATAAAACCATATTAAACGGAAAAGTCGTGTTTTATTTTACCTACCGTTTTACTTTACAATATACGATAAACACTAGGCCTACACTGTTTTAGTAATTGTTTCACAGTTAACGGTACAACCTTTATCATATTAGTAAGGTATTTTAATAGAAATGAACTTAAAGTACATTTTGTGAACAAATCACTCAGATATTTTGGAGTTTTCAACACACTACTCGATGTCCAAAAGTTTCTAAGTTGTAGATATCATCTCCACACCATGACGTCAAGGCGCGACGCTTGCCCGCCCGCGTCGCCGTCCCGACGCCGTCCGTCCATCTGATAACAGGGACTGGACAATAGCTGGCTTATCTTTCACATTTTCTATACTATTTTAGGAAATTGGCTGTTTTTTACCCATTTGAAGAGTGTTATCAACACGCAAACATAAATCTGTGTGACTTTTGTGTACCGTCCTATCTGAACCTAGTTGCAAAGATGAATCTTCATTAAAAGTGCATGATTGCATGAATTTACGTTTTTTGTCAACAACTTTTTATGTTTATGACATGAACGATACATAAACAGTTATACATAAATATTGTATTATGTATATCTGCTATGTATTATCGTAGAAAAATTAACACAAGTAGACTTTACATCCCATTGTAAATTTTGAACTTCGTTTTTCGTCTCTAGTTTATGTCCCGTGTCACTGTTCGCTACTGTAGACGAAATTTAGTTTCTATTTTTGTGATTGATATCATGATTTGTGCTTTACTGTTTGCTTATATAACTAGGGGACGAGTTATTGTTTATCATAAGATAGTTTATAAGTTTATGATAAGTTTTTTTCATGAGGTTTTATATGACTGATATATAGAGAAACGAATTGTAAACAAAAACACGACCTCTACAGTTTATTTTTTTGTCCTAGGATGCTAAGCAGGAGCCTGGGATTGTTTTTCACATTACTTCAGGCTAGACCTAGGGGTTGCGCCGTTATCACTTAGATAAAATCCATTGGTGACTTGGCGGGGATCGAACCCGGGACCTCAGGGACTGAAGTTTTACACTCTAACCACTACGCCAGCTCGCTCCCCTCTACGACCTCTACAGTGCACCAGACAAAAGTAACAATAAAATTGTCTTCAGCTTATCCATCGGATAAGAAATATACCAAGCAAGTATG
This sequence comes from Macrosteles quadrilineatus, assembly GCF_028750875.1. Taxonomy (NCBI): domain Eukaryota; kingdom Metazoa; phylum Arthropoda; class Insecta; order Hemiptera; family Cicadellidae; genus Macrosteles; species Macrosteles quadrilineatus. The sequence continues at coordinate 125,847,984 of NW_026542596.1, forward strand.
TTTTATCTATAGTATTATCGATTCCATACACCTGTTTATGTTCATGCACAGGCTTGTCTAATTAGTATTACTAAAATGGATTACATGATTTTAATTTTTTACCCAATAAGAACCATTTCCTCAAACAAACCTGGACACTTTTTACCCCCGAGTTAAAGCGTGAAGCCCTCACGCCCCAGTAAGTTTTTGTCTCTCGTTTACTCGTTCATTAGAAGAGCCCCACTGTAAATCCATCCCCATTGTAAGGACCACCCCTGGTGTTGTTGTCTGTTGTCTGCTGGTTGCTGATTGTTGTTTGCTCTGGTTGTTGCTTGTTCCTGGTAGCACCACGGTAGCCTTCCTCCATTAACTACTAAAGACTCGTAGCAGCTAAAAGTCCAAGCTTTTGTCTGGAGTTCATTACGAGGGTGTCCGGAACAGGGTTGTAAGTAAAGAGAAATACTTGTTAGAGAAGGGTTTGGAACACTCGGATTTTGTTGACAAACTAACAATGTTAAGATTATAATTAAATTATAAATAAATGATAGTAGCTAAGTGGATATAGCTGTCAACTAATAACCAAGGTTGCCGTTTTGATCCTGAAAAAATTCAAAATCTTTTTAATGGTTTAAAACTAGACCCGGCCGTTCCTCCATCATTGGGCGTAAATGCTGACCAGCTGATACCTAACCTAACCCAACAAAGCTATCATCTCATTTACTCAACATTCATTGTTAACTCATACTACTGCATTTGTTTTAAACAAGCATTCTGTTGATTCTCGTGTGTCGGAATCGTATTTTAGCGAATTTCCCTATAGGGAAGTAGCTATTACCGTAGGTCTCATGGTAAGACTTAGGCCCGGGACCGATTTACTTTTTCATTTTAATGTCCCCAGAGGCCAAAAACACCATTCGTTAAAATTTTTATATGTGTGTATATATATATATATATATATAGATATGTATATAGATTTATATATATATATATATATATATATACTAGCTGACCCGGCGAACTTCGTATCGCCTAAGTTATAGGTTTCCCCTAAGACAGACCGATGGAAAGAAAGTACCGTTACGTTTAATTTTCAAGATGATCTCGTTCGCATCGCTCAATCACGTCCTGGTTGAAGTTCGTTCGCTACGCTCACTCACCTTTGGGTTGGAGCTCGTTCGCTACGCTCACTCACCTTTAGGTTGGAGCTCGTTCGCTGCGCTCACTTGCCATCAGGTTAGCTCGTTCGCTACGCTAACTCGCCTCCAGGTTGAAGTTCGTTCGCTACGCTCACTCACCTTTTGGTTGCAAATTAGCTGTTGTCATAAATGTAAAAGAAATAATAGTGCTGCACCCTGTTGGTAATCCTTGTAACTTTAATGCTATTGAACATCATAGAACAGAACCAACTTGTTTAATTGAAACAGCTGTTAAGATTCATTAATTCCATTTCTCATAAGGTTAACATGGGAAACTCCAGAGCCACTGGGGCGGAGCCCTTTTAAGAATTTCGAAACGGGAAATAGTTTACGTCCGATTCGCATACCTACAGAATTTACACACCAAATTTCATAACGATCGGTGAAGTCGTTCCGGAGGAGTTTGCAGACAAACACTGTGACACGAGAATTTTATATATTAGAAGATATATGTGTCCGTGAACACGATAACTTGAGTAATTTTTATCCGATTTTGATGAAATTTGGTTTGAAGGTGTAAGGCGGGATAAACTTGAATGAGTTCGCGATCCAGCATGATCGGACCATGGGAACAGGGTTTTATGGGGGGTTTTATGGGGTAAAAATTGGTTTTTCTCACTTTTTACCCTCAAAACACAAAATTTCCCAATTTTTCTCTAAACCTTCTTAAAGAGCTTAAAAAAACAAACAATTCAGTATATCAAAGTGTTTTTGTACGGTTATTGGTTACGGAGAAAACTAAAAAAAATGGTAAATTTAAAATTCCCATGTTATTCTTATGGAGAATATTGTAAAATGTTGTAGTTTGCTTGTTTATGGATATATTTTGATCAAACTTGGCAAATTTATTTATTTTATAGTAAGCTATCAATATTTTACTAAAAACACACTACTTTATTAGTTTCCTTGTAGCAGCAAACCTAGGTACTCGTTAAACCTAATGATATTTTAATAGATCAATTGAAAATCAATTCGGCCAAATGGAAATTCGCTTAGACGGCAGGTTTGCTGCGGCGGGGGTATTTTTATATCTCTAAATCATTGTTGCAGGATATAATACTGTAGGCCTAATAATAATATGGCTATGGCATGTGTTAAACCTAACCAAATATGAATTGTCTTTAATACCTACATGTTTACATGGCTCCATAATTGTAATATTTTATTTCACCCCGATCAGAAAAATCAATATTTATATTAAAAAGTCGAGTTGCTCTAGTCTCACTGGGTAGTTGTGTCCACCAAACGCAAAAACAAATAGACTGTAGGCCTAATAATCATTACAAAATGTAATTGTATGTAAAGTATAAAAGATGTATGATTTTGACTAACTAATATTTGGACAAAATTGTAAACAATATATATTAGACAGTCCAATAATTCAAATTCACGGTTCAGTTACCTCACGTTACCTTAAGCAATCCAAGCGTCGTGCATTGGAAGAAGAATGTAAACAAGTTTTGCAGGCTTTTAAACTACCCATTTATTAACTAATCAAGTAATCATACTAGCTATCCTTTTTCAAGATTAAAAAAATATGTAATTTTCTAATTCACCTTAGGTTTAGACATATAACTAATGTTTAAATGGAGATGTAGTTTTCCTTGTTAATTCTTCGACAACCATTTGAAAATCCATTTCGCATAACAAGGTTTTATCCAATAACCAAGACAGTAGAGTAACATAATGGTCTTATGTTGTTATAATGTTTAACGTGAAGCTTTCTAACGAGGTGCTTCTGTGGTCAATGATAGATTATGGTTGAATTATATGTATTTCTGAATCCGATACTTATTCAGGATAATCATGTTATATTTAGGGAACTACAGTATACTAAAGACTTCAAAAGGTTAAAGTTTTCGTAAACTATTTCGTCTGACCAAACAAAACAATAAACGATAAAATTCCCTAGAAAAGCATTCCGATCAAAACAGCGTCGAACGGGAACTTTTGGGCCGACCGCAGAGCTTTTAAACTTGTAACCAAACCCCACAAAGTCAAAACAAACTCAGGTTTATTTTTAATTAATCTTTTATTTTTAAACATGGAGGGAAACCAAAATACCCGAGGACAATGGAACGCACAAATTGTGATTCTAATGAGCCGCTTGGATGTGTTTATGAATTGAGCGTGCTCCAGACGTCCGGGACGGGATCGCGGTGCGGAAAGTGCCATCATTTTGGTTTGCCGCGCGCAATAAAATGTGCTCTGCATCGTCTCTAAGGTATAAAGCGTGGCTCGAGTCAAAATATCCATTATGTAGGGGCTTAATGGAATGGCACTATTTCTGTACCAGCTGTTCAGTTTGCCGCACGCACGCTAGGGTCGGATTTGGTCTTTATTTCCCTATGTTTCTTCTGCAACTGTTGGTCGTGAAGACTCGCTAGATTATGTATATTGTAGAGGGTGAGGCAAAGAAAGTGCCCCAAATTATAAATAGTACAAATTCAATACTATTTATCATCCTATACAAATATAAATAGCACATGAAAAAAACAGCTTATCTTTTGACATTTTAACTTAACAAAGTATTTTTTTCATTTATTGGAAAAAAAATCCTTTAAGTGACGTCCATGTCCCACTTGACATTCTTTTTCATTCACAAAAGCATTCTTGTAGCTCTTAGGACTTTAAGTTACAGTGACTTACACTATTTCAACATTTGCTGGTGTACAAAGAGTTATGCGGCACCCACCGATTATTTTTATGGTTTTAGCTGTTATCCTAAATAATTTTGCCCAGTTCCTTATTGTTTTTTTTTTTCAATCTGGAACAGCGCAATATCGACCAAGTATGGAATGTGGTCCAAACAATCTCTGGGTGTTTGCACAAGAATAATTATTTTTAAAATAGGTTTATACATCAAAATAGCAGTGTTACAAGCCTCAGGTACAATGTTTACTAAAATTGCATAGTTGCATAGTTGGCCTCACGATACCACACAACTTATGCTTCACTGAATCTTGACCTTGGAGATAATGGATATCTATCAGATAACGTTCCTGATATTGTTAGACGATGGGTATTCAAAGTAAGGACAGAGACTATTTCCTTAAATTTTAAACCTTGGATGACAGACGCTAATTTTATATGTTCTTTGTGTAATCTAAATGAGAATGAGGACACTTATCATTTTGTTGCTCGTTGTCCAATTTTAACACAAATTAGAAATAAATGGCTATTGAAACCTGTTTTAACTCGCTCAGAGTTTATAAATTTTCTTAATGGTAAGGATTGGCGTTCGCTGGCAAATTTTCTTTAAGAGGCTTGGAAGTATAGGTGGGATTTGGTTTTAGAATTCAATGTCTAGCAGCAAAACAATATACATATTACAGCTTATTACAAATATTTCACATTTTTAGTTGTATAAAATAAAATGTTGTCAACCCGGCAGACGGTCTTATGACCATTGCTGTAATGTGCTGTTTTTAGTAATTTTGTTGTTGTTATGCAGAAGATTATGTTTAGTTATAAGTTCATATGTATTTATGCAGTTTATTTTTTTGTTAATAAAGCACTTTTTCATTTCATTTCATTTCATTTCAAAATTGCATAGTTTGACTGATGTAATAAGTACCGCTGTTCATTCATTGTTGCTTTACTTATAATGTGACAACGAAAGAAAATCGGAGTCCCTGTACTTGTTTCAATAAACAAGTTTTGTATGGATTTTGATGAGTTCCTCGTGAGTTTAGTTAGTTTAGAATCCTATTTATGAAGTCAATTTGATAATGTTAATAAATCCAAGCTATGAATATAATTTATTACAACTTTACCATCGAATTAACGAGTAAGTATATGTCGTAGGTATACATGACCACGTAACTGTGAAATACCGTACAAACTTTGTATGGGAAAAACAACAGACATTAGTAATTTTAGAACAACGATTCCGTAACGTACATCTTCTGCTTGACATTCGATGGGAGAATGAATTGGATCAAGTCCTTATCAACGGAATGTTGGCATTTATTTAATCAATTATAGAAAAGTATATATTTTACAAATTTATAGCTATACAACATACATTGATATTTTAGAACTAATAATGGCACCTAAAACTTCAAACAATCTATTCAAAACAAATGTCAAAAAGTAAAACAATGAAATACAAAATTAAAGTAGTACTTGCTCTAAGGCAAGGAGGGAAAATGACAGTGGTGTGTTCAGATTGATAACTAACATTCCAAAACTGCTGCAGACAAAAACACTATGGCAAACCAAGACCAAAAGAGACAAACACATTACAGCACTTGTAAAAAAAAAACTAGAAGAAATATTATTGAAATAGGCATATATCTATATATTAATTTGAAACTGTTTTTCTTTGTGACAGCTATTTTGAGAGAACGGCTGGGCGTAGAAACTCGGTAGAGGTGTCTCAAGAAAGGTCCTGGTCTGTAGATGAGCCATCAAAAGAGAAACATGGAGAATTCCCTCGGGGCTCTGCCCCAGTGGCCTTTAAATTCCCATCCCATGTTATTCTTATGGAGGAAAACGAGGTTTTTGTCACAGCCAATTTGAGAGAACGGCTGGGCGTAGAAACTTGGTTGGGGTGTCTAAAGAAAGGTCTTGGTCTGTAGGTGAGCCCTCAAAATAGAAACGAGGTATATTTCCTTGGGATTTAAAGTTCACTCTGCAATTTTGTTTACATTTCGACCATATGGATAATTTTACACTACTTTTAATGAACCAGCTGTTAATATTAAAATTGTATTCAAAGGTCTACTGAAACTGTCAAAATTAAATGTTTACATTATTATTTATGATTTTAAATGGATTCTCCACCGCATGGCAAGTTTTTTATAGTTTCAACAAAATGATGAATTTATGATACGTTTTAAATGTTTTGTTCAAAAATTTATGCTTTATTGCTCTTAGAACATTTTAAATTAAATGAAATAAGTGTGACATATCAATTTCAAAGGAACATATAACTATTCCTTATCGGGTTAGCATATTGTAAGGTCGGCACTTACCTTTTTTTTCCTACTTTCGATCACCATTTATTTTTAAATTCAAGAAAGAACACCTGAGATTTATTTATTGGTATAAAAGTTTTTGATAATCGGGTTGAAAATTGTGTCATAGATGAGTACGTTACGAATGAGAGCTGTGTTCAAGTTTTGGAATAGACTAACTACGGAGTCTATGGTTTTGGTAAAGTAGGTGAACTAATGTCAATTCAGGTATTTAAAAAAATTGTGTACACCGTTTTTACTTTGATGTACACATGTAGCTAGGTCGAACAACGCATCTAAACCTCACTACATACAAAACATTCGGAAACACAACAGTGTCATCACATTTCATCACATTTGCATAATTTGTTACCAAGGCTGGACTAGGTTATGGATTTGGTTCCGCAAATGTTCAAGATTTGTGATAAAATTTCCTACAGTTATGGTTCATTCCAATCCATGAAATACATGCACAGCTTTATGTGATCTATATGGCCAAGGCAAAACTACCCCATAAGTTAATGAATTATCAAGTAAGAACAGGATGACTAAATACATGGGTCGATGTGGCAAGAGAAGGAATTAAAATTGCTGACATCGAAGTAAGAATGTTACTGCTTTCTGGAGAATCAAATACTTTTATCAAACAAAAAAAAAACTGATTTAATATGCTGATAGAATTCTGTATTTTTATGACCAAAGATGAATATTACTTATAAATCCGGATACGATCTGAATGATTTTCTGAAAGCAGATGGAATTAGTGGTTAGTAATAAATATTGACTCTTTCCGTAACATGATAGACTAATTATATGCACTCATTCTCCCATATAGTGAAAGTGGCTTTGGTATGAAACAAACTCATGAACAAACAATTATAAGACTCTTAAAAAACCTTTTGGGCAACCTAAAGCCGATAAAAAGGTAGGAAATATTGTGTTAAACGAATTCATCAATCACGTTTTTTAGGGAACACAATCGTCATACTTATTATTGCTTATCTTCCCTTCATTTAACTAAGATTTTAATGACTTCACTCTATCCATCGCAGTTAGCTGAATTTACATAAAACCTCAAGATTAACCGTCGATTTCGACGGGGTTCCACTAGTTTAGACTGAATCTATTAACGCCCTGTTTAAACCTAAGGGTGCAAACCAAGACATCAATAAGTTGTTGATCGTCTGCGGTTCCTCGAACACGGACAATTACAGCCTTCGCACCACAAGCCTACAGGTTCGATCCCCCGCAGAGACCTACCTCTGGCTACCTTTTGGCTTTCTCCAGTAACTCCAAGGTTTCACTCTTATCTCCATAACTAATCACAGTCTACTTCCCCTACTGTGCTGAGACAAATTTACAACACTACTGACCCGATTTGGGCCTCAACAAAGGTAAAAGTAGCCCCGTTTCCCATTTCCGCAAAATACTTTCTTCCTGTTTGAGAAAGTTGTGGCGAAAGGACAATCCAGAGGGTGCTTTTGTTTGGGTTTTGTGTTTTCACTTGAATAGTGTCTGGCCAGTATTATGTTCATTAGGCTGTTATATACCGTTTGACATATAAAGGCTGGCTTGTAATGTGTTGTACTGTACAACCATGGTTTTTGTTAAACACTATTAAATTAGGACCAATGTAAAATCAACCCCAAATTAATGATATTTAAACGGACAGAACAAACATATATACATGGGCAACATTTATTAAAGATTTTTAAAAACATTTCTAATTGGCTTAACTCTGGAGTTTCTTTTTTCGTTTTGTCTTTAACTAATTTGTCTGGACATTCATCTGATCGGCTAAAAGGTATTCTCTGTGCTGGTAATTGAGCTAATTGGCAGCAAATCCAAAGTTGTATACTTTAGTAAAAATATTTTTAATCCTCAGTCCTACACTACTACAAATTTAAGATTCATTAGTTGCATCAAAACCTGTTGTCCACAAAGAAAATAGTCTGGCTTTAAACAATTTTGAAATAAAGAAAAATGTGTAGATAAAGATAAAAAAAAGGTTTCCTATCTCGCATGATGATGTGTTATTCAGTGATTATGGTTCCTTGTAAAAAACTTTAATACTTTAAATGATTTTGATATACGGTAATCGATCAAAAAATACGCCTTCAAGAAAATTAGGAATAGAAAACTATGTAACATCTATGAAAGCATATTAATTCAATGATGTTGTAGTTGAACAGGTAGAAATAACACTTCATTAAAGACATTTTAGCTGATTTGGACTTCAAACCACATTGTATAACATTAATTCAACTCAAAACATAATCAGGTGAGCTAATGTTGGGTGTGGGACCTGGCAAGTCTCTGGACAGTATAATATACAGAATGGGGATACTGTATCCAACTGACGAGATATCCTATATAGTGGATTGCGTTGATTTTTGAAACCTCCTAATCTGGATGGAAATAGAGTCGCTGAAAATGAGAAACAAGTTTTCCAGAAACTATTTGTTGTTGTTGTGTGTTGTATACGTTAAGACGATTGAAAATCTCATGTTCGACCCTTTTGCGCAAGTTATTCCAAAAATAATTAAAAACTATTAACTTCATGCGTCCAATCGCCTTTTATAAAAAATCTGAATTTTGACACCATATTCGTCTGATTTTGTAAAATGCGATAGTTTAGTTTATTTATTACTTCATATCTAAAGTTCTAAATTTTACTGTTTGACTTTCAGTTCTTTTAATATTTAAAGGAAATATGTCTCTATTTGTAAAACCACAAACAAATTTGAAATCCTGTCAAAGTTTACATATATGTATACATTTTCAACGTCCACATATCTTCTAATCCAACATCAACAAATCGTAAGTGTTCATGATCCACATTTCGTTATATAAAAGATTCGTACCTCTCGTCCAATAAAATTCTCTCTTAATTTTAATCACTCCAATCTATATGCAACTATCTGATCTCACATTCGATGGCCAGCCACATTCCTAATTTCCTAATTAAAGTCCATAAATCTTTACACTCAATAGTCAAATAATTTATGAGCCAGTTATCTTTATGAATAAGCTATCATGGTAAAAAACTTGTATATGGTCTTCTGGCGACGGTCTGTTCAAAATCCACGAAACATTTCTTTTCATCAACATTTCGTTTTATACGTTTGATGCCAAAACTATGACAAACTTGTTTAATCATTTACGTTACAGTCCTCACCAAAAGACCACGGATCCATCTGATCTCTTATTCATCCATATATTTTCATATTCGTCCAAGCAACTTCATACTCTACACCTAGACGCCCACATGTGTTTAGTGTTCGTTTGTCCTACACCGCGCACCCACACCATCAAGGTTCCCGATTTGACAGTTTGTGAGACAAAGGTGAGTTTTTGCCTTGTCGCGTGGCCCATTGTTTCTACAAGCCCCGCTTATAAAGCCAAGTGGAGCGTTGTAAATAAGTGAGACTTTGACATGTGTCATGGGTGTATTTCACTCGGTCATGTGGTCTTCTGCCTTCTCTGCAGGAGGTGCTCTTACTGCTCTTACACATTCCTGGAGACTAGAATGCTAATTAATTGACTCTAGAATACTTTGTTGTAACTTCCAAGATTAGAAAATAACTCAGTACCGTATCGTACAATGGTGGAGTTATCGAATTTCATCTGGAAGAAGAGAAAGCTGAGTGTGTAATTTTTACAATAGTTATTTTACTAATTAAGTACCGGTGCCTGCAGGTCAGGGAGTTCACCAATCAAGAAAAATAAATACAAGTCTGACTCAATACTTTAGTTTTAAAAACTCCAAACTTCTTGATTGAAAGTAGGAATGTGAATTTGATATTCGCAATAATCAGTAAAAAATCTTCTACGTCGTCTCACTCCTTCTACAACCAAAGCACTAATATTCAGTTTAAAATACGAACACAATTATTGTGACTAGCTGTTGATTGATTGATTTTTATTACAAAATTGTATGTAACATAATAAACATACATAAACATATTTATATTGTATAAACAGTAGTTTAAGTATTACAAGCCTTAAGATATTAAAACTTGAATAAAAACAACATTGAAACTGATGTGTATTTTACTGGACTAATGTATCTTGATTTGTGTATTTAAACGCGCGTTTTGTTAACTTAATTGCTATCCCCACATTTTGTATTATAAACTTTGATATGATAATACCACTGTAACCTACTACTGTACAAAGCAAGCACTTATATTTACTATAATTTTTTTTTACTTGATTGTAGTCTAAATTTCGAATGAAATTACTCAACCCAAGCAAACCAATAATCATTAACAAAGTTTAATCTTCGTCAAACGTTTTATTGAAAGAGTTATTACAAAATTATGCCTTTGTGTTGAAATAATCCGATTTCATTGGAACGCTTGGTATAAAAGGTCCGGCGAGAAGGGGCCATAAGCCATAAGCCGTGAACGAGGTTCACTGAAAGGCTGACCTCAAGACTCTAATCTGCCCAAGTCTGTCCAATTTCCTGTGTATTGTACTTCAACCACAGCTGCTGACGTATCTTGGCATGCTGACCGACATTAGGTTGAGGTGCAGCACGTGCTTTGCATTTAGTGATTTGGAAAAGTCCGTTTGGCTGTGAACAAGTACAATGTATTATTTACGTAATGTATATATGAAATACGGTAATGGATTTTTTATTTTTTTATTCATAAGGGTATGAATTATAAAGGCGAAGATAAGAGAAATTGTTTTTAAATGAATGAGATGAGAGCTTTGCTAATTTCTAAGATCAGCTGGTTTACCACAAGTTAAAAGCCCATTAATTTAAGACAGACTCCAGTTTTTAACCATCGAAAATCTTCTCACTAGCCGATGACGTTCTAATTACTAGTCAAGCACTGTAGCCACTCAGCTGTAGAGCTATGGTTCTGAAAATCAGCTGGTGTTTCTAATATCAAAGCCTTCAAGATATTTCTTTTAAACTCATTTTCCATGCAGTACAACAGTCTAAAGCAATGAGATTAATGAGTTACTTATAGCACAGAATATATATTGGAGTAAAATTATAATGTTAAGTATCATTGGCTATTCTTGGCTACTAGAGAAAAATATCTATAGGTTTTTAAACTAGTTTTTACTGGTAGTTATTATTATTTAGATTAGTTTGTACGGAGAAAGTGATGATATCTTGTTTTTTTGTCAGTCGTGATAAGACATGTCTAAAAGAGTACCACAAATAACATAGCTGTTAAGAATAATTGTATAAAGCTACTCAAGGTATTTTGTTTGATTACTATTATAGTATACCAACCACATGTTTCATAATTATTCAATATTCTATGTTGGCAATAAGTAAATATCTATCATATGTTATGAGTAATAATTAGAGTGTTAAATAAGTCACCAACAACATTACAAATTTTTTATCAATCAATTATAGTTTGTAAAATAAATCTTTTCAAATGAAGCAACCTTTTTCAATTATAAAACTTAAACAAAATACGCGTGCACACACAAGGCCACAACAACTATGATGTTATATTGTTTTGGCAGAGAATATTAAGTCGATATTTAACAAAGGATCTGTATAGAATGTGTTACCATCGTGGATCCTATGCAGTGTACACACTTACGTGGTTTTGATTAACTAGTACAAAATAAAGGTCTACAGCTTTTTTTATAAAATATTTCCATTTCCTTGTGAAATATCATCTTGAATATTAAACACAAAGCAAAGGGATTAAACACTTTATTTAAGTGTATTCAATTAGTATGGATTTCCAGTAGAAGTCTTGTGAATACATAAACCACAGCTGTTTTGAGCGTTGAAGCACATTATTTTTTTACTTTATCTACATAGTATCATACTTGGCTTAAAAAACCTGCTTAGTATTGTCGCCATTTCATTGAACAGTATTAACAGTATGATGAATAAACAACATACAGGGTTAGTAAAAAGTGTGGAGACCACCTGTTATTTTTTAACGGCCCATACTAGAAAAACTAAACTCGGCACACCATTATGGCATGTTATGAAGTACTTTTTGGGCATAACCGCCACTTGGTGTTCATCCCCAAAATGGGGGATTTTGGGGGAAACTAAAAAATTTCAAACACAAAGACCCATCGAGTGACCCATCATTTTGAAGGTCCTGGTAAAAGAAAACCAACAACGCAAACTAGAGGTCTCTATCTCAGTGCAGTACAAAAGTGGCAGCCAATTGAAATTCTCATAAGTTCCCAAACCCAAAATGGGGGATTTTGGGGGAAACTCAAAACTTTTAAATGATAAGCCCCATCAAGTGACCCCTCATTTTGAAGGTCCTGGTAAAAGAAAACTAACAACGCAAACTATAGGTCTCTATCTTAACACAGTAAAATATGGCAGCCAATTGAATATAAAATTGCAAGTTATTTCCGATTTCTAAAGATTTCAATCAGCTTCCATTTTTTACTGGATTGAGATAGAAACCTCTAGTTTGCGTTGTTAGTTTTCTTTTACCAAGACCTTCAAAATGAGGGTTCACTTGATGGGACTTATCATTTAAAATTTTTGAGTTTCCCCCAAAATCCCCCATTTTTGGTTTGGTAAGCAAGTGGCTATTAGGCTTATAAAGTACTTCATAAAATGAGAAAAAGCTGTGTAGAGTTTAGTTTTCCTAGTGTGAGCCGCTACCAAATTTACAGGGGGTCTCCAGACTTGGGAAGCTGCAAGTTAAATTCAACTTCTGAGAATTTCAATTGGCTGCCATTTTTTACTGGATTGAGATAAAGACCTCTAGTTTGCGTTTTTGGTTTTCTTTTACCAGGACCTTCAAAATGAGGGGTCACTCGATAGGTCTTTGTATTTGAAATTTTTGAGTTTCCCCCAAAATCCCCCATTTTGGGGAAGTACACCAAGTGACGGTTATGCCCAAAAAGTACTTCATAACATGCCATAAAGGTATGCCGAGTTTAGTTTTTCTAGTATGGGCCGTTAAAAAAATAACAGGAGGTCTCCACACTTTTTACTAACCCTGTATATTCTACGATACTCTGATAAATACATATATTAGGTCTACTCACACACATGCAGAGCTGTCAGACAGCTGATAGGCTGGTCTTCAGGGACGGGTTCAATCAGTGGAGTCCCAATGTGGCTCGTCCATGGTTAAACACATCCTGCATTACACTGCATTGTTTGATAATCAACCATTATAATGGAATGTTATGTAAAAGGTAACTTGGTGCATACAGTTGGTTCTGAATTGTAAGTAACGATTGCCGAAGGAAACTAAGTACAGGACTATCTTAATTCTGTAGTCAGACACTATTCAACTTATAAATATGATTCATGAACATGTTAAGTAATAAATTTGAAACTTTTGATATTGTAACGTGTAATTGTTGGATTATTTCTAGTTCACATTTGCGTGTAATCGTCTTTACAACACAAAATTAAGAGATTATCCTAAATAAAGTAAGAACAACAATTCTACTAAAGATAAACCTACCAAAGATGCTACGTTTTCTGTACCACTGCAAAAACATTCTTAAAAACTAAAAATAACGTTAACCATTGCAAAATTATCACTAACAATATTTTTTTAATATTTACGTGCAAGAGAGAAGTCAAGCTGCATACTTATAGCTTGGAATAAATATTCTTTAACTATGTGTAATTATTTCATACTTACCCCTTAAACTCATGTTGCTCTCATTTAACCTTCTGCATATTCCACGTTCGATTAGATTTTCTAATCACCCCTTCAAAAAGTACAAAATAAAAACTTGAAAAATATTCAAAATTTGTTGTGAAATACTTACACTGAACCTTCATTATTAGCGTAAATTCAGTACGATAATACATACAAAGTTTACGACACCACATGGATATCTCCCAATTAACAACTATCACAAAATCACCTGAATCGAAACGCCACTTTATTGCCCCGCATTTGCAGAGTTTCAGGTTTAGTGTCAATCGCGTTGTCCAGCGCCAGACGTATAAAACTGCCCCCCTTCCGTCGTACCCCTGCCCCCCTTCCGTCGTACCCCTGCCCCCCTTTAATTCATGCCCTCCCTCCCCAGTGGACGATGGTCTATGAAACCAAGTGACCACTCGACCGAGTAGTTATCTGGGCTTACCAGAACTCTATTTCCTCTATACGCAATAAACAGTCTTCGACTATATATGTTATATATGCTGTGTTGGTTTAACCTATAGTCAATGGTTAAACTTACTGGTTTTAAATTGCCAGCTGTGGTCAATGTTAATATTGTATGCTTACTAATAATTAAAACACATGTTATTAATTTAAAGGAGAGATTGTAAACAAAAGAGTTGAGTTTTATGTTGATTTATATTGAAGATGGTAGTAAAATGGTTCAAATAAATTATTGTCACTACTTTCACTAAGTACTCACATTTTTTTGTCAGTCTATTCGTAACATTGTGGCGTCCAACGTGTTGGCATTGGTGGAAGTAAGTTATTTGTTGGAAAAGTATAGATTTTATTTGAACCATGGAAGCCTTGTTAAAAAGAAGGAAGGCATTGAGAACAACATTTAGTAGATCAGTATCGAAGTTCAATGAAGTTTGTCAAGAAGAATTAGATGAAGCTAATGCTCTTTATGACGTATTAGAACAAAGATACAATGAGTTGGAAGAAATTGATAAAGAAGTATTGAATCTAATGCTTGTAGAACGACCTGATGAAGAAATTGAAGCTGAACTAGCAAAACAGGATGAATACAAGAAGGCTTATGGATTAATTAAATACAAGTTGCGAGTAAGTAACAGATTAGAAGATGAAGCTCGTTCTCTCGGCGATTCTGTAAGTAACAACAGCACTTTAGTACCTAAGCACAACACAGTAAGACTTCCAAAAGTAGAATTGATCAAATTTGGTGGAGATCCGAAGGACTGGCTACATTTCTGGAGTCTTTTTCAAACAATAGATAGGGAACCGACCCTAAATGCTGCAGAAAAGTTCCAATACTTGTTACAAAGTATGATTCCTAGGTCTAGAGCATATGAAGTAGTAAAGAGTTTTCCACCAACAGCAGATAATTATCCTAAGGCTCTAGAGGAACTTAAAGGTAGATTTGGGCGGGACGGACTTCTAGTACAAGTATATGTTAGGGAGCTGCTAGCTTTGGTACTGAAAAACACAGAACATAGTTTGTCTCTGATGCAGTTTTACGACAAATTAGAATGTCAACTACGAGCCTTGGAAAGCTTAGAGGTAACAACAGATAAATGTGCTTGTGTTTTGTTGCCTTTAGTAGAGTCCTGCTTACCAGATGATCTTCTTAGAGCTTGGCAGAGATGCAGTTTGTCTTCAGATGGAGAAAATAAAGAATCATCAGAAACAGAAGAGCAGACATTGAAGAGATTGCGGCAGTTCATCAAATCAGAAGTTGAAGGTGAATAAAGAATTGTTTTGGCTAAGACTGGTTACGGTACGAGTAAGAGGGTAAGCCCTAGAAGTAATATTGATAAAACATCAAACAATATTCCTTCAGCATCTTGCTTGACTAACAAGTCAAAAGAGTTAAATTGTATATTCTGTTCAGAAGCTCACAAAAGTGCAGATTGCCTGCAGGCCAAGAAAATGGATTTTAGTAAAAAGAGACAAATTGTTTTGGATAAAAAAGCTTGTTTTACATGTCTATTTCAGGGACATACATCTAAATTCTGTAGAAGGCCTTTAAAATGTAGTATTTGTTACCGCAAACACCCTACTTTGATGTGTAATAAGGATCAAGGATTGCAAGAACAATCAAAAAAGTGCACCGGTAATGAGGTCAAAGATCTATCTAACTTAGGACAACAAACAAAATCACAGATTTATCTGCAGACATTGAGGGTCAATCTGATCCATGAAGGTTTGATTCGTCCTGTTAGAGCCTTAATTGATACAGGTTCGATGAGATCTTATATTCTTGAGTCCACAGCATCTGAAATTGGTATGTATCCCGAGGGACAAGAGAGTTTAACACATTCACTTTTTGGAGGTGTTAAGACGGATGTTGTTTCACATAACACGTTTAAAATCATTCTTGCCAATAGGAATAATGACTATAAGTGTAGGTTCAAGGTTTTAGATCAACCTCTTATAAGTGAAAATATCCCTAGTATTAGGAGAGGTCCAGAACTTAAGGAAATAGAAGCTGCTAACATTGTTCTTTCGGATGTGGCTGAATCAGATGCAAAAATTGAAGTATTAATTGGTGCAGATGTTGCTGGTAAGTTGTTCACAGGTAACAAAGTTCAGCTGAATAGTGGACTTGTAGCAATGGAAACCTTTCTAGGCTGGACATTAATGGGTCGCTTATCTAGTGTTGTGGAAACTGATAACAGTAAGACAGAATGCAATACATCATGTGTTAGTATGTTTTCTTTTAGTGATCCTTCTGAGGATATTTCGATGTTCTGGAAATTAGAGACACTTGGTATTACTGATCCCGTTGAACAAGAGTCAAAAGAAGAGTCGCACGAGATGACACCAGAACATTTTAAGAATACGGTGAAGAGTGATAACAAAGAAGTTCGTCATGAAGTGTGTTTGGTTGAGGATTGTAACATACATCCTAATAACTTGGAACTGTCAAAGAAACTACTTCAATCAAGAACCGATAAGACTACAAATTGTGGTCATTTCAATAAGTATCAACAAGTTTTTAGAAGTTGGCAGAATGAAGGATTCATCGAATCAGTTCCCAGTAACGAGGTAGATCACATCAAGCAGCTCATACCACATGGAACAGTTCTCAAGGACAGTGCGACTACACCAGTGAGACCCGTATTTGGTGCTTCAGCACACGTTAAAGGGTGGGAGTCCAACAATCAACATGCTCCGAAGAGAGTTTTGAAGAAAACTAGTTTGAACTATGAAGAAATGTCAACTACATTTTACGAACGTGAAAGTGTCATCAATGCTCGACCGCTTACTTACATGTCGGATGATCTGAATGAATTGAGTCCCATTACTCCATCAGTGTTTTTGAAAGATATAAGCGATGTAAGACAACCCGACTTAGACGCTATAGAGGAGATCAATTTACCGAAGAAAGCTGTATACAGAAAGAAAATAAGAGAAGGACTGAAGTCAAGATTCAGAATCGAGTATCTTGGTCAATTGTCACACCATAATAATGTCAAAAGTTACCGAGAACCTGAAGTGGGGGAAATAGTACTCATAGGTAATGACTTTGACAAGCGGATAAACTGGGTGATTGCCAGAATCATTGAAGTAATGAAAGGAAGAGATGGAATTGTACGCACAGTAAGATTGAAAACACCAACCAATGAATTGATTCGCCCAGTACAACGTTTATACCCATTGGAAATAAACTCTAACGAAGAGAGAAAATTAGTTACAAGAAGAAGTACACGATCCAAAGTACAAGTTAATCAACCATAAGTTAATTAACTTGGGTGGGAGGATGTTATATATGCTGTGTTGGTTTAACCTATAGTCAATGGTTAAACTTACTGGTTTTAAATTGCCAGCTGTGGCCAATGTTAATATTGTATGCTTACTAATAATTAAAACACATGTTATTAATTTAAAGGAGAGATTGTAAACAAAAGAGTTGAGTTTTATGTTGATTTATATTGAAGATGGTAGTAAAATGGTTCAAATAAATTATTGTCACTACTTTCACTAAGTACTCACATTTTTTTGTCAGTCTATTCGTAACAATATAAAAATCCATGGGAAAGTAGTGTTTTCGATTTCGGTTGAACTAATGGACATAGCAGTGTTAGGTTGTAGTTTTCGGTTTGTTTTGTCCAATGTTACTGAGATTGAAGGTTATAATCGAGACATTTAGTAGCAAAGAAATAAATTCTTTTGGATAACTGTACAACTGAACTTGAATTTAAATATTTTTACGTTTTTCCTATGTTGAGAAATAAACCTTTTCCTATAGAGTTGATTTATTTGTGTATTTATTCTTGTACGTCTCTCATTATTTCATACACAAGTTTTGCAACGATGTATATAGGTGCTATTTGACATCCAGTTCGGAACAATGCTCATGTGACTGGGACGGTAGCGTCGACGTAATCCAACTACTAGGAGGTCACGAATTGTGGATATTTATAGGGATGTACTGCGGATGCGATACTCCCTGGTGTGGATTAACGTCCGCACTAGTGAGTACTACGACTATCCGCAGTATTATCCTGATAATCATACCAATTCGTTAATTACAAGGGAAAATGTGGTTCGGATTCCACTATCAACTGTAGGTCCCTTATCATTAACTGTACGGGCTATTAATGAACAGCTGTGTCTAAGGAATATGTCGGCCTTAGTCACTCCTATGCGAGCTTTCAAAGCTGATATAGTTTGAACGCCTTGGTTTGACTCAGTAATCCAGATGAACCTGCGCAAAACTTCCACTTATTTATGGTTAACCATTTCTGCAAATGATTGATTTGTTTTTAGATATTAAATTGACACAAGCCTTTCACCGTTCAAAAAGGTTGAAAATTGAAACTGGTTGATGTATTTTTGGGACACCATTATCCAACAAACCTTAATTAAATGGATTGATCTATAAACATGGATTTTAAAACATGTTTGGTATCAAACATACATATTTTTCACAGTTTATCGTTTTAAAATGTGAAAACATTGTGTAGTTTTAAATATTTTACAATGAAATTATACAACTAAACGTAATTTTAAAAGAATATTTTTTTTAGAATATAAATTGGGTAGGTCTATATGTTATTCAACATACTTGGTGAGATTACAAATTTTAAGGTAACTTGAATAGATTTTGAGTTTAGATGAATCCATGATTTTGATAGAATACAAACAGTGCCTATAACCAAGGCTAATCATTGTCTGCCAATATCACAGTAATATCTAAAGTTGCTGTTATAAACCAGAGATTTGTGGTTCGTTACTCACTGCTTGTTTAAACTAAAGTCTCCGAAATCGCAGCTAAACACAGGATAAATACGACCGACCCGTTATAGTCGGCCGCTTCTGCGAAGGCGGTGAATGACGACCGATGGCCAGTTGCGTCAACAAAATCGGCACGCTTTACACTTTACAGCGATCGTAAAGTCTACAAACAAAACTCTTGACCGTTACGTCGATCAAAGGGGGAGAACCGTAATTTAACGGGACAGAAGGGTTAATGGGTGAACTGTGGGACGCCCTCGTCTACCCTCTTATACTCCATCCCTCGCACCTCGCCTCACACCCCCGCCCGCCGCAGTCGTCCTTCACCAGCGATGATTTGGGCTTTGTGTAAAGGTTCTTACATAACTGTTACTCCGTTACCTGTGTGTCATCGATGAGGCGTCTCTTCACACACACACATACGGGTCGCTTTTTTTGTGGTCATTGGCTTACTGTGGTATATAGTGCAGTGGTACGAACAAGCACATGAGTTGAGATTTCTAAAATGTTAACATACAAACAAAATTATATCAAAAATAAATTTAAAAGTATTAGAAAATAAATGGATTTGTCAACAATAGTCTTTTGTCGAGTTGACTTTGATTAGAATGCAATACGATATTCACCAGGACTAAAATTGATTGCAGAAACTAGCCAAAGAACTATCAGAAATTTAAGGATAATAGAACCACTACCAAGTATAAATATTACTAAGCCACTAAGCAGTATGTACAACTATACCATATTTAAAATACATGTTCAGGGTTAAATACATGTGTCGTACTGCTAAGGATTGTAGTCAGAATATTCTTAACTCTACACAAAATTATCAATGTAGTCTTGCCTAGCCATGATATATATTGAAATTATTCAAGCAAGACTTATCCTTTAACGATTCATTTGTACGTATTTTGTTGAAGTAGCATTAAAATACATTTTGTCGCCGATTTTCAGTTGTAATTTAATTTACTACAAGAACCTGAAACTGACTGTCAAACAACTGCAAATGAAGTGTCACACGTTTCGCGATTTTCACGCGGTCTACCGAATGTCCAATACAACTATTATTAGATCAGGTGTTTTTCGGTCGCCAATTATCACGGACCAATCGCCAATCGCCAATCGGCGCCTTTGTCCGGTTTGCCCCAATTTCGCCGGCGGCCGCAGAAAAAGAGGAAATCGGTGAATTGTCAACAGGTTTAATCAGTGGAACTCGCCAAAAACTAAACGAACGAGTTCCGTAGCCATGATTGGCCCGCCACACCTCTATATTCATTTACCTTCATTTGTCCACTGTTATTGCCACGACTCGCTCTGCGCTCGCCGAGTGCCAATTATTTCTTTATTTCGCACGATTCGAGTGTTAATTTGTCTCCTGATCAAATATCCTAGTTGGAAATAAAATATGATGAATAAGAGTAATTTGGACAGGAAAGAGGAATGATTGTTGTTAGTAATCAACAAAAAAAGATTAACATCGGTCGATTGATAAATTAACAAAACAGTAAGTAACCAAATACATACTAGCTGATTCACTTACTAAATTCAGTGTGGACTCAACTAGCATACACGGCAATACAATCAAACATAATAAAAACGTACAAAAGCAATTTCAAATCAACCAGTTTTTAAATAAATTGGAGCTAAAACTGGACAAAATGCATACCCATTTTACGCAATAACACTAATTTAGATGTCTCATACATAAATAATACTGATATGTAGGAAATTAAGTGCAGAGTAGCAATAGATGATAAAAATCACATTGTATGTAACCAATTGAGCTGACAAAGAGAGCTAAATAGTTAAAACTATTTCTGGGTACCATTTTATCAATTCAAAAATTCTACTGGGAAAATTGTTAAGTATTCCTATGTTAGCAACGAACAACTTATCTTGCTATTAAAAATCAACGTCGTTCTTCGATTTCTTCATAACGAAATCCTATGCAACGTAACCTGTCGACATCCTATTTCCCAATCTGCATTGTACTCTAAATAAACATCTTTCACCAAATCCCTGCAAAAACCGTGAGAATCGTCGCGAAGGAGCGTGAAAATCGCTCACATCTCATTCACACCTGCCAGACAAGGGAACTGTGGATATAGTAGAATAGACACCGCAATCTCGAGAAAAAACCGCAGCCTTAGAACATCCGTGAATGAACAGTGGGCGTGGGGGAGGGGGATGTGTACCTTGCTGAATGGATGAAATATTGGCTTACATTCCTGCCTGCGGGGTAGCAAAATAAATAAACAGAGGGAATTAAGAGGCTGCCAAATGTAGCGCACGTAATACGCCTGACAAGCCAGGTATGTCGAACATGGGATTGTGGCGATGTCATCTATCACCGGATTAGAACTGGGAGACGTCTATTGTAAGACTTTATTTAAGTTATAGACGAAGGTTACTATAAGGTTGTAGGTTCAGGTGAAACAACCTTACATCATGATCCGGTCACATTATGATCATGATCATGATTCGATAAGGAAAATCCTTGACTTTAGGTACTAAAGTAGAATCACATCAATATTAATCATCTACATCTAGATTTTATTTGGAATAGAAACGTTGTGGAACACGAACAGGCCTTTCAAAGAAAGTGATTCCATTGAAGTAAAACGTTCTCTTTTCGTTTTTATACTAGCTGGTATGGATATCAAAGATACTTAAATTTTTTGCCGATTTTGCAACTCAATTTTCTTGCATTGGCAAACTATAGGGGACTCGACTTCTACTGTTCTTGTTGGTATGTTTTCTGCATACAATGTAAAATGTAATAAATATACGTCTTCCCTCACTTTCTGATGTAACCACACCTAGCATGTAAAAAGCGATGTGACTGTAAAATATGTGATTAAGTTTTAATTAAATAAATTATTTGTTATATACTTTAAATAATTTTAAAGGATGTATCACATGTATATGCTCGACATACGTTGAATATCACACGATATAATTTTATCTTTAAGCATTTTAAACGTTAAACATACATTTACATTTTGAATGCAACAAACAGAATCCGGTGCGTTTCAATGGGTTTTGCAAACTAGGAAGCGCTGCAAGTCAATAGACACGGCTATCGAGGATGGTTAAGGGCTGTAACTGATGAACGAGAAGTATAATTTCAACTCTCAAACGAACATTTTACATTCCCTAGCGTATTTTAAACAAAGCAATACAATTGTTTATAAGTTGAACACTAAAAAATAGTGAGTATTTTGATGCTTATAAATACGAATTAGTAAAAGTGTTTAATCAAATCCAACTCTTGGTTATAACGGTTCAAAAGAGTACCAAATGTTGTTAGGGAAACATGTATATTATATTTTCAGATGAACGCATCATTTATGTTATTATGGTGGAATAAATCATTATTTCATTATTTCATTTCTTACGTAGCTTCAGTGATTTAGCTTCTTTCCTCATACATTAGATTTTCCTACTTGTGGTTGGAGCGCAGGACTTTGGTCCCTAAGGTCCCGTGTTCATACCCCGCCAATCACCAATTCATCTAAGTGAAAATGCCGCAACCCCTATGTCTAGCCTGAAGTAATGTGAAAAACAATCCTGGGCTAGCGTCCTAGGAAAAAATAAACCTCTAGTCTATAGTCATTCTTATGTCTGGTACCTATTGAATCTTGTTGCTCTTTATAAACAGATTAATTTACCTACATTCATTACTATGATGAAGTCTTAAAAACAATATTATTAACTGCTACCTTCCCTCTGGTAACTTAACCAAAGCTCATATTGTAAAATTCGCCCTCAAATAAAAGAACACATTCCGGCGACATAACAAACTCAAGCGTTTTTAAAAACAGACATTTTAATTGTTTTGGAATTCACAACAGTATGAGTAATGAGATTTTAATGAACAAATATGAACGAAGTAAAGTTAAATCTAATGCAGTGTATCAAAAGCTATATTTATACTAGCAATTCATATGTACTTTAATGTATTTCAGTGATCGATTAAGTAAAAAATTTTATTAACCTAGTAAGTGATTGGTTAATTAAGTACTCATCTGGAGCTATTGGTTTTCTTTAAAGTACTGGAATTAAATAAATACCCTAAAAATGGAAGGGAAGAAGAAGAAATTCAGTGGCTTCTATTCAGGTTGTTCCTTTGTGAAACATTAAGGAAATATTGGAGGGACGTGGACAAAACTTTAAATCTGGTCGCGAAGTGGGTTTTCTTTGCCCACAGACAAACATAAGTGAGTTTGTAGTTGAGTGGTCGCGTCCCTTTTTGCATTTAAACCTTAGGGTGACATTTATAATTGCATTTACAAATTTGAAAAACTTTTTTCTTTTTTAAAATTTGTATTATTCAACATGGTGAGATAAAAAATATTATGTAATATTTTATCTTATTTCATTCTGGATTACATTGTTCAAAAATATTCCACACATTTATAATGATTATTTACTGAAATTCCATTTTCCTTCAACATACATCAACTTATTTCATTCGTAATAATTATTCTTTGTTGACGATGTTTTGGATATGTTTCGCTTATTTTTTACATTTTAACAAACTTTGAGTTTGGTGGTTGTGTTTGGTTGTTTTGTGGATTGTTTTTGTATACATTGTTTCTTCTTTCAACACATCTCCGTTTTTTATTACTGTACTTTTGTTGTTTCCAGCTATTGAGTTCGTCAAAATTGGATTCGTGTTCTTATCTCGTCATATTCCACCTGAGAGAAAAAAAATTTTACTTTGTAGTTCTAGGATACCTCCCACCTGAATACGGACGAAGATTCTAAATCCCAAACGTCGTGGACTTCTGATTTACGAATCAGTTAATACATTTTTCCTCAATAATCCATTGAACAACGTTTCTCAATCACTACTGTAACTTTTATGCACAAACAAAACCATGTAGAGGATTGTCTTTTCCTACAGTCACCTAATGGTGGGCTTTCTTGCACTGATTATATTACAGAAAGTTGCTAATTGCTGCACTTACTTACTTTTGCCGTACTCCAGTATTCCAGCCAAACAATATAAAACATCCTGCCTTAGGAACGTAAGTACGTGTACGCTTGAAAATAAGTTGGCAACACTTAAAGATATAACGACCACGATCAGCTGTTGCAGTGTTTCCCATTTCGTTCAACATTTGGTACCTAACCTAAAATGTGTTGTTTAGTGTAATTATTTCTATGCTCTATAATAACTGTAGGAAAAATATAATGTGTAACACGAGTGAAAATTTTCTTTGCTGCTCCTAGTTACACAAATAACTGTTGATTGACGAAGTCTTAACTCTCACAGCATCCAAAAGCTTCCAACCCTCAATCTTACTAACCAGTAGTTCCACCACCTGCCTAGCCTAACCCCGGTGACGTCACGCTAATGTCACACTCCCTCCCGTGACAATCGCGTCATGGCTGTGGCATTGTGTGACAATAACTGCCACATGTGACGTTTTAATAAGGGAGTCGTAGGGTGAATTTTTAGATGTGAAATCACTATTGAATGCTACAGCTGTATCCTAACTCGGAGTCAAAAATAAGACGTTGAAATAATTTGTTAAAAATTGAATGGGTGCTGTTTTTGTAAGGAAATTAAAAGCTTTTATTTTGAAATTACAATGGAATACAATTGTTTAATGGCTTTTATTGGAGGAAGACATCAAGAACATATAATTTTATGGTCACCTGAGTAAGTATATTTCTTTCAAGAATAGTGAACCTACATCATAAAGTGGTCCAAAATGGTTGAACCCTACACGCATAACCTAAGTTTATTAAGAGTTCCTTATATTTGGTAAAATAAAATATATCCTCCCTAACTTGTCCTTCAAATATGTAGCTTTCAATAAAAGGTTAATTACCTTTGTCCGCCGGTCGATCCTGATGTATCCTATTACAGGAGATGTATTTCGGCGAAATAAAATCGCGATCATCAGTCCTAATATAAGGTCTTGAGCTTCCCCATTAAGTGCATCTTGAAGTTTTGGAGACACATAAAATGAAAATGAAATGATGATGGCGATTTTTCGCTGAAATGCATCTCCTGTAATAGGATACATCAGGATCAACCGGTGGACACAGATAATTTAACCTTTTATTGATTGTCACACCGATCCGGAACAACAAACATCATAAAATTAATATGTAGCTTACTTTATCTTCTCTATGTTTAAATACACGATTACAATATATATTTTCAGAATAAAGAGTTTATCTTTTAAATGCGCCAATCAAAATGGTTATTACTTTAGTTACAACTCAAGTATTCTAAAATTATTAATATAGTACTTAGTTTATTCCAAGTAATCATATTAAAAAAAAAAAAAAAAAAAAAAAAAAAACTTTAACATAGCTTCTTCATACACGGTTGACTCAATATTATTTTTCCCTCATCATTATCTTAACACAAGACCACCGGTCGTTTTTCGTTTATCACGGCGTTTTACGTACACTATGGCTAGTCCAATGTAAAAAACAAAATAAGCGTTAAAAAAATTTTCCCCTAGGGCACAAATCTTGGGAAATCACCCAAAATCAAATCACCCAAACGACCTACACCGGGGGCAACGCGGTGTGAACTTTTAATAAAAATGTAAATGTGATGTCTGCGGGCCCCAGAACAAGACATTATAGGGCGACGACAAATATATAGTCATTGTTTGACACTTATTTCTTTTAATCAGCCGAGTTTCGAGGGGGGTGGGGGAGGGGGAGATCCCCTCGAATTAACATCCGGGCAACAAAAGAGCCCATTACTCTGTCAATATCTGCGCCGTGTGTGTTTTAGAATCGGGCCGGATTAGGGCCGCGCGGCGCGGGGATAGTTTTTATGCCGCTGCAAATAAAAGATTGCAGAATAGAATGGGGAGCCGCACTCCGCGGATCGATAGCTTCGTCAGCTGTGGCTGTAGAAGTGATTACGGGGGTACCGCGTACCGCACAACCGGGGCATCAGGAACCTATGTGTAAAGCCACTAGGCGATGCTTCGCTCAATAACGCTATACTCAAGTAAATTACTTATGTTTACCAACTTATGAAAAAAAACTTGGACATAAAAATAAAAAAATATTATTATAGAGACATGTATGAACAATTCTACAAAAACTATAAAAAATGAAATTAGTAAAAATGTGTGCAACTTTGAAATAAAATCCTAACACACGCATGAAATATTATACATGCTACACGTGAAAACTCATTACCGAAATCTTCGATATGAACTGTGCTTTGAGTTACACAATTAACTTACCTAACTCCTTAAAGATACGAGTAGTTGTGTGAATAACAGGTATGTAAATAATAAACACTTAAATTATGTGCGCTTAACAACTTCTAGCCAGTAGGCCCACTTTAAAAAAAGAGTACCACGCTATGAGTAACATGAACAATCCTAGCCGACACCTTAAGATGTTTGAGTAACAAATTGTGAGGTCTAACTTCAAAATAAGACTATTCAGTGTGTTTAGGAGACAGATACATTCCCAATTTAGTATTAGGAGACGGATACATTTCCAGTTTAGCATTAGGTGACAGATACATTCCCAGTTTAGCTGTAGGAACATATACGTTTGTAAATTTTCTGTTCTGTACTCAAAATGAGGACAAAGTATAGAGGATTTTCCTGAGAGCATAAACAGTATTATTCCAACAACGTTATCTATATTATTTAGTTGTTTTGTTAGCAAACTTCCAAGCCCGACTCAGTGCCGTGAAATACATAAAGAACTGAAAAAATCAAAACTACCCATCCGTATACTTAAAGTATTATTTAACTGCGCTACAACTCATTTAAAATGTTTAATCCACATGACATATCATAAGCACATCATTAGCTAGGTTAATCACTCATAACTGCCATATCGCGTCTCGAGGGAAGCGACACTTTGAATCACCAATAAACCCTCACAATTATTTGTTGTATTTAAATAGCCCAATTGATTTACGACCAGCAAACGAGTGGCCCGCATGGCACCACATTCATTGATCATATGATGGGAGGTTTTTAAACTCGATCGCTTTGTTTAAATGTGTGAGGGTCAAATAAAATTATCACTGTTCAGCTTTGTCCCGTGCACTGCGACTGCAATATCGGCGTCGTTTGAACAGTCATTGTTGCAATTGTCTGTACGATGTCTGTTCCAATTGTACCTGTGCAATCAAATGTTCGGGTTGATTTAGTGACTGTTTTTTTAGAAATATTTTTTGTCAATGATATTACATTACTATATTACTGAACTAGTTTCAGTTCAGTTCTTAGAATTGAAAAGATTCACTTAACAGCATTGTTTTACTTGCCAACACTAGTAACAGACCAATGAGAGAATGATTGAGAGACACAAGCAAAATTGTAATGCTTGTAACTAATCAGCTGTTTAGACAAATTTAATTGTTGAGTGGTGCAATTAGTGTTTGGTACTGTACAATGATTCGTTGCATCTCTGTCAGTAACAATAAGAGGTTATACACGAAAGCAACCTCTATTAGAAGCTAGTGATTGTTAGTAATTAAAACACTGAAGTGGGTAAAGTAGTGTACGCAACTCGCGTAAATAGTGTTAACGACACTCGTTGAAGTTTTTAATGCACTCACCATAGTACCTTAAATTTCTATTCGTGTCGTTTTAAAATATGTTTACGCGATCGTCAGTGCAGTTTGTATTATGCCTCGTAATAGTAATAACAGTAGTTTTAACTGAACAGCATTTAATTTAGTGTAGGTAAAGAAACTATTTTGTTAACTTACCCGTACAAAATGGATAAAAAATGGAAAATGTGATTTAATATTGTTGTTGGGCCACAGAAGTTTAATTTGGTCTGTTGTGTCCATGCACAAAGAAATATTATTTTTGTGTTGAAATAATACAAACCTTTGATGCTGAAATGCGTTTTATTTTTAATTTTAAAATATAAAAGACAGGCTGAATAAAAACAAGGGAAAAGATAATTTGAACATGAGTAAAACAGGCAAGGAAACTACAAAACTTTGAAAATGATTATAAAATGTTTCAAACGTACGCATTTACATATGTGTAAATACGGAAAGCTTATTAAAACTAACCAGATTGACCTTTTTTATAACAAATGTATATTATTTCCTTTGTATCCTGGTTATATCGATCGATTTAAGATGGACGAATCAGTGAAACGTTTTTTTGTTCCGAGAACATTGTTACAAAACAAGCACTAAAGAACGTAACTAAGGAAAATATTGAAAATACCTTTACATTCCTTAGTTTGATACTATGGTTAGGAATAAGGCACATGAAAACCTTTCTAGAATAGATAGTTGTGCTAACCCACAATATGTAAAACTTTATTGAAAGATATTCCTCCAGTAGCTGTTTACCCGGGCAAAATAAAGGACACTGTGGTTCAAATTCCATTGCTATTGCCTTAGCTTTGACAATGGTGGTAAGAAACACTATCACAACTACTTGAAATTCTTAACATTTTACTTTATCAATCGTCGTGGTTCATCAATATGATTTTCTGCCTTTAGAAAAATATTTCTAGTATAAACAACTTTTCATAACTAAACAAATATATAAGACTTTACTAAACATATTTCTCCAGTAATCCGGTAAAAATTGATCCTCGGTTGGAGCTAAGGAGATGATCCTTCGGCGGAGAAGTGATGTGTTTTACAGACGATAAACCACGAAAGCGCGATTTCCTTTCAGGAGAAGTCGGTTGTCGGTTACGTCCTGGAAGCGATCCTTCTTGTGATAGGAGGTTACACTGAACGATTTCCTTTATGTGTCATGGAGGGAAATTGTCCTTATTTTCTGCAAGATGTGTGTTTTTTCGCCCTTAAAGTGGGTAGGGGTTTTTTTAGAAACTCATATGTGATAATTTTAGCGAATATAGGGAAAAAGCTATTACCGTAGTACTCATGGTAAAACCTGGACCCCGGACCGATTTACTTTTTCGTTTTGAGGTCCCTAGAGGCCAAAAAACACCATCCGTTCAAATTCATATATATATACTGTAACGAGCTATTTTCCCTAGGGGGGTATATTTTGCTATTTGGCCGCGCACCGATTGTTGAGGTGAACGAGCGGCGGCGGCGAACCTGGCTAGCGCCCTTTGACCCGGCTTATCAGTTCGGATAAGCTTGGGTATCCTGGGACTACTGGATAGCCGAGAAGGACATTCTAGTGGTGGATCCCGTACAGTGAAGAAGGCAGTGTTGGTGTCCAGTGGAGACGGACGGCGTACGTGGGTGGTACAGAGAAGTGTACGGTGTCGTGTGATATTGGTGCTCAAGGAGTGAGTGTCGGCATTCAAGTTGGGTAGTGAGTCAGTAACCCACTTGTGGTGAGTGGACGACGTTTTATTATATTTTGGTTTAAGAGAGTTAGAGAGTTAGAGTTGTAACCGTGCTGGTCAAAGCCTGTCAGTAGTTAGGATTTATATTAGTCAGGAATAATATTAAAGTGTATTCCTGACGGTTCTGGGCAGGTGCTAGAGCGCAAATAATATAATTTAATTGACTGTAGTAGATATTATTTTGCGTTGTACCTAGAGTTAGTTATATTATTAATATAACTCTGAGGCCCGACAAACCTAAGCTGCACGATTTAGCGTGCGTAGTTGGAAACACGTGGCCAGTAGGCTAGTAGCTAATATTATTAGCCGATTAACAGAAGCCCAGCTAAGTAACATAAAGTTGGTAGTAGCAGTAGCAGTAGTAGGGTTGTTATTGTTTATTCATTTGATTATTTTAATTTAACCTGAACAGCTTGTTTGGTAGTCCAACACGTTATCTTGGTAGCTTGGATAGCGGAGTACCGGCTATCAGATAATATATTTATCTATAGTGTTTGGAGTATTTAATATTTATTTATCTGCTACTAAGTAGCTCAATATTTTAATAGTGCCATTGCCATTTAGTTTTGCTTGTTTGGCTTGGTATTTATTGAGACCAGCTACTGGTGTTGTAGTCACTCTACCTATAGTGCACTTGTATTGTTATCTGGTATTTTTATTGAGTGAACTGTTTGATTCTTAGCTTGGGCATTAGAGTTGTGTATTGGATTATAGTGGCCTAGTAGACCCCGCCTGGTGATAACACGCGTTGTGGTTTTTATTGGCAAGTCGTCGTGTAACTCACTGTGTTTTAGGCACTCTGGGCTTGACTATTGGATAGTTAGGACGAAGCCCGAGTTGCGTAGTCAGCAACGACCCCCTAGGAGTGTGGAGAATCGGCGTAGGCCTGGTAGTGATTATTGCACGTTTGTTGTGGTGACTTGTTTTGACTTGTTCACAGTGCCCGTGTATGAGCCAGTCCTATACCGGTTAGACCCGGCTTTTAGCCTAGTGGTTTCCCTGACCTTATCGCAGACCCTGGAATTTTACCCAGCCATTGTAGGCTGAGCTATCCCGGCAAACGGTGACGACTGCACTTTTAATATTTTTTTTCCCCAGTGCAGAAAATGTCGTCGCAAGATGGCGCCCGAACAGGGACTGAGGTTGGCAGTGGTGCTGAGTTGCTGACGTATTAACGGCGCCCGAACAAAATAATTTTATTTGTGCAGATTAGCTGCGGACTTGTGCAGATTGGCTGCGGACCTGAGCTGTTGAGCAGAGTTTTAGGCAGACCTGCTGTGATTTTATAGTCGGTTGGGTAGGCCTAACCTGTTTTCTGTTACAGCGTGGTGTGTTGTGAACCCTAATTTATTTAGTGGTTGTATACATAGATATTAGTTAGTAATTTTAATTTTGCTAATTAATTGAGCCTTATTATTGAATATTATTTGAGTGAGAACCCTTATTGTGTATTTGTGGTTTGACTTTCACACCCATAATTGGTTTGATTTATTATTTTGCTAATTAATTGAGCTTTATCATTGACTATTATTTGAGTGAGAACCCTTATTGTGTATTTGTGGTTTGACTTTCACACCTATAATTGGTTTGATTTATTATAACGGTGTTAAATATATTTTAATTGGTTACGCTCTTATTTTTGCGGATTAGTCGTAGTATTTGAATCTTAAATATGGTTGTGACTACGAGTACGACGTCTGTGCTGGGCGGTACGCCTATTTCGTCTGCTATTGCTACGACTTCTGGGGTTAGCTCCGAACTGTCGGTGATGACGACATCGTCATTGTGGCCGGCGTCTTCGCCCGTTTGGCCGACAATTTCTTCGGTAGTGGCTACGACGGTGACAACGTCTCTGACCTATTCCGCGCCAGCGACTATGTCCTTGGGGTCGCAGCCCCGGGACGGTCGCGTGGGTTGGATATATGACCTCTCGAAAGGGGAGCTCATGAGGACGATGGACCAGTATGGTTTGGTGACCACTGGGACTGCTGCAGAATTACGGCAGAGATTCTCGTCGTTTTGGAAGCAGCGGAATGCCCGTCGGTACAGCGATGACAGGCTGTGTACGGCTGGGGCTGCTGCACCGACATATTTACCGCCAGCTACTACAACTGTGGAGCTTCCTGACCCCCCGAGAACCGTACCTCAGGTACTGGGTAGTACTGATTCGGGCCAAATAGAGATAGGGGAACTTAGCAGGGAGTTAGAGGCGGTAAAAGAGATTCTTGGGTTGTCTTTGGAGACTGATACCCGGACTCTTCGAGAACAACTTGCATTGGTGGTGCGACAGGCGAGGGGCTCGCCGAGTAATGGGGTCGGCTATGGGTTCGAAAGACCCGCCAACCCTACGTCCCCTGTTTTGGCTGCTCCCATACCTACCTTTGGGTTACCAAGTAGACCCGAGGGATGGCAGCGACCTAACGATCATTTGGAGAGACCAGTCCGTCCTTCTAGTCTGGAGGTGCCACGTGGATCGGGTATGCTCTCGAGTGAGGCCAGCAGGGTGGAGCCGAAGGATTGCTCCAAGATATGTGACATGGTCCGAAAGTGGGGTTTGAAGTTTGATGGACGTAGAGACCCTGTGTCATTCCTGGAGCGTCTTGAAGAGCTGATGGTCTCGTACTCTATATCGTCGGAGGACCTGCTCAGAGCGCTGCCGGAGCTGTTGCAAGGCTCAGCGCTTCTATGGTACAGGAATTGCAAGGAGCTCCTGTATTCATTTGAAGCTTTTCGGCATCAATTTGAGATCCAGTTCCTTCCACCTGGTTATCAGAGGAATTTGGATGAGGAGATCCGGAAAAGGACACAGGGTGAAGGCGAGCACTTCCGGGACTACGTGGTTGCTATAAGTACCTTGCTTAGGCGTAGCGGTACGTTGTCCGAGCATGGTAGATTGGATTTGATCTACAACAACATGCGACCAGAGTACAAACTCATGGTGCGACGGCGGGACTTCCGCAATCTGGCCGAGATGGTTGAGTTAGCCGAAGACTACGAGGCCTATCTGCGAGAGAAGGCGGCCTTTAGACCTCCTCCTTCTCCGAACGTAGCGCTGGTTTTGGAAACCGCCTACACACCCAAAAAGAAGGTGGAGAAGCGCGCCGAAACTGCCGCCGTCGAGAAGCGGAGTTTCGAGAGACCATCTCCGGAAGCTGAGTCGCTTGGGCGGGTGGCTTCGAAGTCGGATCGGGTCCACGGTCAACGGCCCGTGACAGCAGCTAGAGCGCCTGAGGGTCCAAAGGGGACGGTGAAATGTTTTAGGTGCCAGGAGATTGGTCACTTTGCCCGAGAATGTGGTAAACCAAGGACCGTCTCCTGTTATGGATGTGGCAAACCTGGACGGTGAGTCAGTGTGGATGTCGGGCGGGAAACGGCAGGCCAGCTCAGACATCAGGAGGTCAACTGGGCAAGGCCACCGAAAACGAACGACCTCAGAAGAGTGGTCCGAGTGGCTCGGAAAACTAAACAGCCTGGTTGGTGGGGTAGACGAGAACCGGCTGGGTTCGGAGACAAGGCCCTTTGTTGAAGTTGTGCTGATGGGCAGCGTTTTTAAGGCGTTATTGGACACTGGGTCCGTAGTTAACCTGGTTGGGCGAGAAGTCGCCGATCATCTTCAACGCCAGGGGGTAGAACCTTTTAAGAAACCCTCTCCTCTGAGGATGGCAGATGGGTCGCGGTCTAGGGCCGAGTATTCGTTCAGTTTGGCAGGGGAGGCTGCGGGAAGACGGTGGGTTGGAGACGCCTTGTACGTTCCCACTCTTACCACGGATATGATTTTGGGTATGGATGTCATACGACATCTCGGACTTGTGACGGTCGTGACGGAGGTGATAAGAATGGGCGTGGGTGAGGACTGTTCTGGTCAAGTGGGCTGCCTAGATACAGTCGAATTTAGTGACCAAGACCCCAGAGGCCCTGACGATGGAGATCCCCGTCTTATTCCTGAAGCCGACGTATCTGACACTTCGTTGGCTGGTAGTGGGGTGGATTATGATCCCGCTTGTGATGACGTCAAGGGCGAAGGAGTGATAAAGCCGTTGACGGAAACCCAAAGCCAGTCGTTGGCGATATTCTTGAAGGGAGAGCTGTCAAAATTTGACGATGTGCCCAGGAAGACCCATCTCTTGGAGCACGTTATTAGGCTGAAAGAGGGAGTGGTTCCGGTGAAGCAGAGGCATTACCCGAGAAATCCAGCTATGCAAGCTGTGGTTAATGGGGAGGTGGAGGTGATGTTGAAGGATGGGATTATAGAACCTTCTTCGTCTCCATGGAGCTCACCGATCGTGCTGGTAAAAAAGGCCTCGGGCAAATTTAGGATGTGCCTTGATTTGCGAAAGGTTAATGAGGCCAGCGTGCCGGACGCTTACCCCCTGCCGAGGATAAACGCCATTTTAGAAAAGCTTCGGCGGGCCCGGTACATAAGTACTCTCGACTTGTACCGTGGTTATTGGCAGGTGCCTCTCAATGAACGGAGTCGCCCGGTTACCGCCTTCACGGTGCCCGGGATTGGCTTATTTCAGTTTAAAGTGATGCCTTTTGGTTTGCATTCGGCGGGGGCCACGTTTCAGCGTTTGCTGGACAAGGTGATCGGCCCGGACCTACCGGCCTAGAACCATCGGCGTTTGCGTATCTGGATGACTTGGTCTTGGTTTCTGAAACTTTTGAGAAACATCTGGAATTGTTGAGGACCGTCTTCGCCAGATTGAGAGGGGCGGGATTGCGCCTGAATCCTGACAAGTGTCATTTTTGTAAGACCCGGTTAAAATACCTGGGTCACGTAGTCAGTGATGCTGGGATCGCAACCGATCCAGAGAAGGTCAGGGCAATCAATGACTTTCCTACACCGCGAAGCGTGAGGAACCTTCGAAGTTTTCTTGGGCTGGCCAGCTGGTACAGGAGATTTGTTGACGGATTTGCGTCGTTGGTCAGGCCTTTGACCAAGTTATTAAAGAAGGGGGAGAAATGGCAGTGGGGCTCAGATCAGGAGATTGCTTTCGAAGCAATGAAGAACCGCCTGAGCTCAACACCAGTTTTGGCATGCCCGGATTTTTCGAAGACGTTTGTGCTGCAAGTAGATGCCTCAAACGATGGCCTTGGTGCGGCTTTGACGCAAGACCAGGCCGGTAAAGAGGCCGTAGTTGCATACGCGAGCCGTCTATTAACAGACCAAGAGCGGAAATATACGACTACCGAGAAGGAGTGTTTGGCTCTGGTCTGGGCGGTGCGGAAGTTCCGACCATATCTGGAGGGTTATCGCTTCGTGGCCATAACGGACCATGTGGCATTGAGATGGTTGATGAAGCTGCAAGAACCGTCCGGTCGGCTTGCTCGTTGGGTTATGGAGTTGCAACAGCATGATTTCGAGATCCGGTACCGTAAGGGTACGTTGAATCGTGTTGCAGATGCTCTCTCCCGTCAGCCCGTGGGTGGTGAAGATGACGATACCCCGGCTGACGTAGCTGTGATGGGAGGAGACCCACGAGAGGCCGAATTAGAGACCGAGGGTCTGCAGCCAGAAGATGGCACATGGTACCAGCGCACTAAAGAGTGTGTGTTGTCCAATCCCAGACGTGTCCCGAGTTATTGTATTAGGGATGGGGAGTTATACAGGCGTCTTGGGAAAGATAAGAACGATGAAGGCGGAGTAGTATGGAGGGCTTGTGTACCACCATCTAAGGTTAAGGATGTGTTGGTAGAGAACCATGACTCTCCTATGGCGGGCCACCTGGGAGTTAAGAAAACAATTGCCCGGGTTGGGGAAAACTATTTTTGGCCGGGTTGGCGTCGTGCCGTGAAAGAATACGTTAGGTCCTGTGCCACGTGCCAGGAGTTCAAGGTATTGCAGCAGAAACCGGCGGGACAAATGTACTTTCGAAACCCTCAAGGGCCTTGGCATTCGGTGTCGGTCGACTTGATGGGTCCATTCCCCAGATCCAAAGGTGGGCATCGTTTTCTTGCAGTTTTCCAGGACCTGTTTAGCAAGTGGGTTGAAATAAGACCCCTGCGGTCAGCTACGGCCAAGGCTGTAGCTAGTGCATTCAAGGACGGGCTATTGCTGCGTTTTGGTGCCCCTGTGATTCTTATGAGTGACAATGGAACCCAGTTCGTCTCTAAGGTGTTCCGAGACCTGACGAAAGAGTGGGGAATCGAGTTCCGACAGACTGCCCCTTACAGCCCACAGTCCAATCCGGTTGAACGGCCAAACCGGGTTATCAAAACTATGATAGCCCAGTTTGTTCAGGATAATCATCGTACTTGGGATGCACTCATTGCCGAGTTCCAGTACGCGATGAACACCGCCGTTCACGACTCCACTGGGTTTTCACCTGCCAAACTGTGTTTTGGGAGAGATCTCAGGCTACCTAGGGCAATCGGGTCGTCTCTGACCACAGGACCGGAGCCTGGAGATGACCGTGAGAGAACCGTGGACGAGGTATTTAGTGACCGGGAGCAGGCGTTTAAGAGGTTGTACGATAGTTGTCGACATAACTTGAGGAGGGCTTTCCAGCGCCAGTCTAAATATTATAATCTTAGACGGCGTGAGGTACAATACCATCGAGGTGATCAAGTCATGAGAAGACTACATGTCTTGTCCTCAGCGGCTGAAGCTATAGTGGGCAAACTGGCCCCTAAGTTTCAGGGTCCTTGTACCGTGGTCAAGCGAGTGGCCCCTAATATGTATGAGGTAAAGGACGAGGGTAGGAGAGAGACCCATGTCGTCCATGTTAAAGACCTTAAGACCTACCATGAAAGAACCGATGCTTAGTTATTCTTGGTTATGCATGGTGGTGGTTAGTTAGATAGCATTTTTGTGCTTGCTATTCTTTTGATGTTTTGTTTAATCAAGTGGTTTCGTTTTTGTTTTGCTTTGAGACCCGTGGTAAAAGAGGAGTCATTGGGTTAAGAGCCGGAGTATTTTGTTTTGGCCGGAGTTCAAAGATTTTTTTTTCTTTTAGCCGTTTTCTTTTTTTTCATCCCGATGTAAGTGGGGGGTGTAACGAGCTATTTTCCCTAGGGGGGTATATTTTGCTATTTGGCCGCGCACCGATTGTTGAGGTGAACGAGCGGCGGCGGCGAACCTGGCTAGCGCCCTTTGACCCGGCTTATCAGTTCGGATAAGCTTGGGTATCCTGGGACTACTGGATAGCCGAGAAGGACATTCTAGTGGTGGATCCCGTACAGTGAAGAAGGCAGTGTTGGTGTCCAGTGGAGACGGACGGCGTACGTGGGTGGTACAGAGAAGTGTACGGTGTCGTGTGATATTGGTGCTCAAGGAGTGAGTGTCGGCATTCAAGTTGGGTAGTGAGTCAGTAACCCACTTGTGGTGAGTGGACGACGTTTTATTATATTTTGGTTTAAGAGAGTTAGAGAGTTAGAGTTGTAACCGTGCTGGTCAAAGCCTGTCAGTAGTTAGGATTTATATTAGTCAGGAATAATATTAAAGTGTATTCCTGACGGTTCTGGGCAGGTGCTAGAGCGCAAATAATATAATTTAATTGACTGTAGTAGATATTATTTTGCGTTGTACCTAGAGTTAGTTATATTATTAATATAACTCTGAGGCCCGACAAACCTAAGCTGCACGATTTAGCGTGCGTAGTTGGAAACACGTGGCCAGTAGGCTAGTAGCTAATATTATTAGCCGATTAACAGAAGCCCAGCTAAGTAACATAAAGTTGGTAGTAGCAGTAGCAGTAGTAGGGTTGTTATTGTTTATTCATTTGATTATTTTAATTTAACCTGAACAGCTTGTTTGGTAGTCCAACACGTTATCTTGGTAGCTTGGATAGCGGAGTACCGGCTATCAGATAATATATTTATCTATAGTGTTTGGAGTATTTAATATTTATTTATCTGCTACTAAGTAGCTCAATATTTTAATAGTGCCATTGCCATTTAGTTTTGCTTGTTTGGCTTGGTATTTATTGAGACCAGCTACTGGTGTTGTAGTCACTCTACCTATAGTGCACTTGTATTGTTATCTGGTATTTTTATTGAGTGAACTGTTTGATTCTTAGCTTGGGCATTAGAGTTGTGTATTGGATTATAGTGGCCTAGTAGACCCCGCCTGGTGATAACACGCGTTGTGGTTTTTATTGGCAAGTCGTCGTGTAACTCACTGTGTTTTAGGCACTCTGGGCTTGACTATTGGATAGTTAGGACGAAGCCCGAGTTGCGTAGTCAGCAACGACCCCCTAGGAGTGTGGAGAATCGGCGTAGGCCTGGTAGTGATTATTGCACGTTTGTTGTGGTGACTTGTTTTGACTTGTTCACAGTGCCCGTGTATGAGCCAGTCCTATACCGGTTAGACCCGGCTTTTGGCCTAGTGGTTTCCCTGACCTTATCGCAGACCCTGGAATTTTACCCAGCCATTGTAGGCTGAGCTATCCCGGCAAACGGTGACGACTGCACTTTTAATATTTTTTTTTTCCAGTGCAGAAAATGTCGTCGCAATACCTTTTTGTAAACCTTTTCTTTTATTTTCTGCAGGATAGATGTTTGTATTCTGATCCTCGATTTGGTAGTTAAATGTAACTTTTTTCCATTGTAATCGTACAAAGTGTGTTTTACGTAAAACTCATGATCTGTTTTTTTTTTATAATAGATTTTGCTGCCAAACGATTTGGTTTGTTTGTTATAGATGGATTTACTTGTCTATGTCAA
Organism: Macrosteles quadrilineatus; assembly: GCF_028750875.1. Classification (NCBI taxonomy): domain Eukaryota; kingdom Metazoa; phylum Arthropoda; class Insecta; order Hemiptera; family Cicadellidae; genus Macrosteles; species Macrosteles quadrilineatus. The sequence continues at coordinate 125,885,949 of NW_026542596.1, forward strand.
AAAAAGATAGATATAAGGTAGTTGCGTAATATATGTCGCTCTCCGTAGAATGTGTTGATGTGTAATGCAGATACCATAAGATTTATTTTTCTATGTCATTATCATATTAACTACAGGCCATGTACAGCAACTCGATGCTGAAAAATCCTATATAAAACCTATCTTTGCCTTGAGACTGATCTTTCAATAGTGTTTTATGGTTTCACACGTTATTTATTAGTTCTTCTTATTCTTCTAATTTTATTATTTCAGAAAACATTACAAACATTGAATTTTTCAAAATATTTCCCCAACAGTTCAAAACAATTTTCCATTCGTAAAAATATTTGACAGCTTCATAATCAGCCCTCCAAATTTCCAATGACACAGTTGTTTGGGCGGGACGGCTTAGCAAATATTGTAATATCTATGCTAATTTTATAGGTTACGAACAACAGTTGCAAATCGAATTTGTCACAGTTTTCAGGGCCGCTATATTGAGGGGTCCCCGTGTAGTAGAGGGAGGGTCACAGATGCATTTCATAGCAAGTGACGTCACTGTCGACGTCATCAATATGGTACACAGTTGCAGACGACACTACAAGGTCGAGGTTTAGCCAGGGACCTCAACAAGTTTTGGCATCCATTATATCTTTGTCGTGTACTGTGTTATGGAGGATTTATCAATATCAGCGTCGAGAATGCTTCCGATAAAATCAGTAGTAAATATTTACTCCAAAGAAAAAAACCTGATCTAGAGGTAATTTCTATTGAATCGTACAACCTACCTACTTCACTGTTTATTAATGTGTTTCATATCTTTTTTGTTTTTGGATCCAAAAACTTGTCTTATATTTTCAGGATAAACAATATTAATGTAACAAAAATCAAATCCGTGTATTAAATGCGTCCCACTCCCACGAGAGAGGAAGTTTGAGCCGAATTCCATATGGTACAATTTTACATTTTGCATTTTGCTAACGTGACCCAATTGACCGTCACTTATAAATATGTTGTAACGGTTTGGTGGATGCAAATTTTGCATATTGATTGCAATGCAAACTTAATAGCCACTAGTTAAGTGATAATGAATTAAGTGTGTATACGTTAACGCAGTAACATTAATTATAAAAGTGTCCTCTCCAAGTTAAATCTTGTATGTCACCTTGGAAGGTGGTGTCACCTTTCAAAAGTTTTTCCAGTTGAAGTCAGATTAATGTCTACTGTATAGCATATGTACACATACATGACATCACCACACACCAAATCGTGGGCTTCTGAGTTCAGACGTATCAAAAATATCAAATAAATGCAGGATATTACGACCTGAGCTGTTTTATACGATTCCCGTGTAATAATTTCTAGCGATAGACCAAATACAAACTTTCAAATATTATTAGGACGAAGAGGTGTTTGTGAGCATTGTATGTCCTTTTTATATTTCATACTCTTTTATGAACACTTGTTCTATCCAATAAAATATATCTTATATTCTTTTACATGTATGTATGATGACCAGAATAACAAAATGCATTATATTTTCTCCAATTACATTTTATAGACATTTTTGTAAATATGTTAGTCGGCAATTTATCAAACATGTGCACAAACACATAGAAAGCAACAATTTGTACAAATTAAGCGTAACACCCCTCCAACTCCGAGACAAAGGCCTCAATACTCTCTTTGGCTTTCCCAAAGTTGTGCCCACGACTTGATATTGCGGTCTGGCAGGTAGAAAGTGCCCAAGATATATGACAGGCGGCGGCCCTCAAAGTTAGTTTATAAGGGCAATAAACTGGGCATTTTGTGTTTTTGAAAGCTATATTTGGGTTGGGTCGCGGTTTATTGGGGAGGGACGTCCTTAGAAAGTGGGACACGCTTGCCCTTGACGGGGACAGATTTTGGAAATCGTCACACCCTCAGCGTTATGCTTGGAAGTTATTATTAAACAGAGACGTCTTAAATTGCCTTTAGGCTAAGGAATTAGTTTAGTTTTGATATAATTACTCAAATTACTTTTGCGAACCAAGACTTCAGCTCGAATTTCGTTTCTTTTCACCGATTTACAGATTTATAGAATGGAATAATTGTAATTTTGCTGGTTCTTGGTCTTTTGAACACGACTGCGTTGTTGTTTTGAGCAAAATACTGGACGACTTTTTATATGGCATGCATTGCAGCAATCCTGAGCAGGCATCAACTCATCTACACTCTGCGTGGGACACATGCGTTCAATAATCAATTGTAAGTCATCATAATAATTGTATGCATATCACAATATTGAGTAAGTGTTGTTTCAAGATTTGAAGTTGTGGGATTGTTTGTAAGTCCGTTTCAGTATGCATATCGTAGCGGTAGGAATAATTATTGTTTTGAAGGAGCTGGAAATCCAGCTGTTTAGTGGTGGACCAAAGTCCAAGGTTTGAATCCCACCAACCACCAAATACGATATGATATTGCCGTGGGCCTATAGGCGAAGCCTGAAGTGATGTGAAAAACGTTTCCACGATAGAGCCGAGTGTCCTACAATAGAAAAAAAAGATACAAGTTTTAAACAGTAAAGATCTAGGTTACACATATTTCTATCGTCCATAGAATGATAACAAAGGTTATCGACGTTCATCTCTGTTTTCTGAGAAAATCTAGACCAAGTTATTGTGTAAAATTCAGTTGTCAATCGTTCAAGGTACAAAAACGATACCCGACCTTTTTGTAATTAATGCTTTAAAAATGTAGAGTCAAAAAACAGTGTTAGAAAGAAACTTAACACCCGCACTCTTTTACTATAAAAAATTACTCATCAAACGCTTACCCCTTTTTGTGATTAAAAGACGAAAGGGAGGACGTTAAAAAGAGGTGGTTGACCGGAGTTTGTTTCCGGTAAAAACAGCTGTGGTGTTTTTGCTAAAGGCGTAAAACCCGAAAAGGCGCGATGGACAGGTAGACGTAGACGTCGTGACAGATGGGAAATTGGCGCTTCGAATTCCAAAAACCTGGGCCTCGTGGGCTTTGTACGCGCGCCGCTCCAAGAAGGCGGTTATTCCAAGCGGTTTGCAAACACAGACCGATTTATGATGGGGATAGTCAGGGTGATTTGACGCCAGCCTTCACCAACAATAGAGTATTTGTTGCTTTTGGTGGCTGTTTTGAGTCTATTTGTCTGTGAAATATATAACAAAATGTTTAAGCGAGAATCCAGCTCAAATAAAGATTTGGTTGTTATGTTTGATTACACCGGTCATCAATACTCCATAGGTTGGTTAGATGAAATAGAGTAAAAAACTTGAAAACACTCAACGTCATATATTTGTCACTGGTAGCCGTCAATTTCAGCAACTTCCGAACAGAAATACGCAGCTTCAAATTAGGAAGTTGTGCATTTGTTGGTTGCCGGTATCCAGTGAAGCTACAAGATAGGGACCTATTAATAGTTATGTTTTGTTTCATGGATTGATGTGATGTTAAATATTGATTAATGTATACTGGCTACTAATCATCTTGCGATTTTTCTAGCCAATTGCGAAAAGAGGCTATTAGTTCCTTGGGATACCAACTCGATGGGATACCAAGTCGACCAACTCCCAGAGCAGACTATAAACTCCCCACTCACTAAACAACACGAGAATGAGAAGAGTCAGACGTCCGTCGCAAATAACAAACAGTAAAACAATCAATGAGAATCCATACACACATAAGATTAAGTATATACATACAACTCCTCTAAACTTGGTAGTACATCTGGCTGCAATTTGGTGAAGATCCTTAACCAAGGTACACTTTGATATAAAAAAAATAAGCACCTCCGCTGGTACGAAACTAAAAACCTTTGAGGAAATCTTTGGGTTTAGCTGTAAGATAGAATGTACAGAGAGTCTTAACTTCATTATACATGCTTACACACATTTTATTTAATAAACAATATATTCAACACAACCTGAATTAAAATTATTTACTAATATTTTTCTAACAATTATTGTTTTATATATTTTTATTTTTTGTAACAATTATTGTTATTATATTGTTGTTGTGTTGCGAGAATATGTAGTTGTACAACATAAGAACTCATTTGGTTTGCTAATGTTAAAAAAATATACTTTGCTTACTCACACTTTTGCCAGTAAAAATTATAAAATTAATGGAAAAAATTGGCATTTTTATCAGCTGTCGTATTTATTTTCAAGTCTGTGGCTTCATAATATTAAAATAATTTAAAGTTGAGTATCATTAATTGTTCTACGCTTATTTTTTTAGGACTATTTAAAAACCTCCCTCACTACATCTGGCCAGAGTGTAAAAGTACAAAAGTCCAGAAAATAACTCTTGTTATTTCAAGAGCGACCACGGACAGGCTGTCGTATTAACTGTCCTCAGTCGAGAAGGCGTCTGATTTACATGTGCTCCAGGAAATTAGCTGACACTCTTTCAGGGGTTCATTTAAAAGAGTTAAAATATAGCGGCTGCTTGACCACGACCCTCCCCCCCCCTCCCATACATCTCCCCCCCCTCGTAGAATCTCAGAAGTCAATATGACGCGCGGGCATACAAGAGGGGTTGTAATTTATAGAATGCTTTATGTTTAGTGTTCTTTATTGTGGAATTGGATGTTTAGTGGCCATAGAGAGCTGGCTGTGTTAAATTACGTTTTAAATACAAAGTAGGCTTTATATGTTTACAGATTTTTGGTTAAACTAGTGAACGTAAACAGACGAAACTGAGGTAAATGATAAAAAAATATGAATCATAAATAGAGAGTAAAAATTAAGGTAAGAGCCTTGGTGAGTGCCTTAAAAACTTCGAGTGTCGTTAATACTATTTACGCGAGTTGCTTACACAGTGTTACCTACTGTGTTTTAATTACTAAAAATCACTACTCATAACTTCTAAGAGAGGCTATGTTTTCGTTTATAACCTCTCATTGCCACTGACAGTGATGCAACGAAACATTGTACCAACCACTAATTGCACTGAACAATTAAATTTGCCTGAGCAGCTGATTAGTTGAAGTTTGAATAGTTACAATATTACTTCTTCTCTCTCAATCCTTCATTGGTTATGCTGTTATGAAAGTAAACAATGCTGTTATGTGAAACCTTTCAATTCTAAGAACTGGACTGAAACGGCTACTTAAAAAAAACGGTCGTAGGTAATATATTTGGCCATTTGAGCTACTTATAGTTTGATGGTTGGAGAGTAACCAAGGAATGCTAAATCTAGTTTAGAGAAAATCATTCCTAATGTCTAGTGTTTGCGGGATCTTTAACAGCCCGACACAAACAAAGCTAAATGATCGAGCAGTCTTGCCAACTTGTAAACATCTGCTAAATGTTTGTGGATTCACCCTTGATTTGTGGCCTTCTTTGATCATAGCTTAGAAACGGATTTGCAGTTTTAAGTTGGTTTCTGTAAAAGCCTATTGTTAGCAAGTTTGAATTGAAAAATTAAACCTTTTATAAGCCCAAGATATAACAGAAGACACCTGCTACATCCTAATATAATTGTGCTCAGTCAATCATGTTTCTTTTTTAGTGATCTTGTTGTAATAAATTCAAAACTTATGCGAGAGATTGACTCACTCCACACTAGAGTATGAAGTCATATGGTTTCCTTCCCTCCTCAAGGAAGTAATTAAAAAAATAAAATACCTTATATTTGCCTTTAACCGAAACAAGACAGTTAAGAAGCATAAATATATTTTAACATTGGGTTGTAGGCAAGTGTTTTTGGACAGTAGACACATTTTTAGAACTATGGCATCCTCTTTTCGTCTGTATTCAAAAATTTTTCCATATTGTTACTATTTTCATTATTGTTTACAAATAATGAAAGTGTATAGTTTGTTTCTTAAAATCTTTTGAAAAAGGTTTGGATATCTTCACTTGTTTACGTACTTAGTCTTAGTCTAGTTTTCCCATTAAAAATGCGTAACAAGAAAGAAATGTGAAATAGTTTACTAAAGCAAAGCATCATAATATACAACTTTTCAGGACGCTGATAAAATAGAATCGTTCGTGTTTTTATTAACACACAAAAAGTCGACGAAAGAACGGCTGTCGTGATTCCTAAATGCAACCTCAACTTAGCCACTGAGGACGCCACTTCAAAGCGAGGGCTACATTTTTGGCAACAAAAGAACTTTACTCCGTTAATAGAAAAACGAGTGACATATGTTCACAGTAATACGACTGAATTTTTGTTTTATATGACCTAAAAGACCTTAGAACCTTATAAACACAACCCAGCTATTTGAAATTAAACATAATTTATCTTCTATCTTATTGATCTTCTATCTTATTGAGCTAAGTATCTACCTACAGCGGTTAAAACTTGTGGACACACCATTCGATATGTAAACTTCCATGGGCACTTAGGAAACATGTTGATCTTATATTAAAACTGTATTTGAGTATACAAAGTTCACTGACACTTATTTTAGAAAAAATATATTGTTTAACTGTGTGAATATTAATTTGAAATATTTAGTCAACTGTGATCTATTCAATATTTTAAGGTGTCGTTCAGTAATCCAGCTACTACGAGGTCACGAATTGTGGATATTTATATGCATGCACTGTAGATGCGATGCTTCCTGGTGTGAATTTACGTCCGCACTAGTGAGTACTATCCGCAGTACTATCCTGATAATTAGACCAATTCGTTATTACTAGGAAAAATGTAGTTCGGATTCCAAAATAAATTGTAGGTGCCATTGGCTGTATGGGCTATTAATTAACAGCTGTGTCTAAGGAATATGTCGGCCTCAGTCACTAACAAGACTACAAGTTCACGCCACTCATCCTACACTCATCCTTCACTCATATTTGGGTTACAATACACACTTAGTGGCGCCCCCATCTTAAATAATTGACAATTGATTGAGTAATTACCAATGATTTAAAATGATTAGAACTTGTCTGTTACTGAACACTTATTTTCCATTATATACAACGAATCAGTTAATTCATTGTAGACGATTGTTAATATAATTACTTGTACTAATATAAAACATGACTGGTACTTTATAAACTTTGATATACAAATTAAAGAAAACCTTAAGTTTAAACTGATATAAACCATTAGACCATTATCGGTCTAACCAATGTTTAAATTATGCTAAACGTTTATTCGACATGATTTATAATATCTTTTTTTAAGGTATCTAACTTAGTATTTCCCCTACGATAACAATATACTTAGCCAAAATATTTCAAATCATTATTAGCAAAACACTCAAACCTAACCTTAAAACCACCTCGAATTTCCCCTTCAAAAATCTTAACCCTCTCTCACCTCAAACACAAGGGGAGTGTAAAATGATCTGAAAGTGTCGTAGTTATAATTAAGAATCCGTTGGCAATTAGGGTGGCCTTGTAGACTGATAAGAGGGTGGGAACACTTGAGGGGTTGGAAGGGGAAGCAACAAGTGTCTTCTTGGCCCGCGGCGTTTTATTAAGTGAAGTCAGCCTGACGCCTCTTTGTTGTAAGTTGTTAGTTACTTTGTCCCCGGTTGTCACGCACACCTCCGACATTCTGTGACGTGTCAATAAAATCGGGACTTCCTTCCCTTCGCAGTTTCCTGACAGGGGTAAAGTGTTGTGACATTCTGAACTCGTTTTACTTTGTGTATTGTTTAGTTTTGTTTATCAATTTACAAATGGCTTAGTGGTGGTAGTACGCACTTGATGATCAGAAAGAAGACGTTTTTTCTGTTAAAAACTAATATTTTTTGTGGTTTGAAACTGGTGATAAAATAAATAGGGACCTAAATAAATCTTTCCGTGCAACGTTTTACGATTGCGATCTCTTGGTAGAAACAAGTAAAAACATCAAAAGGGTCGTCTAAAAATTATGATAGTTAGTTGTTTCCCACAACCCGTAAACGATGTACAGTAGTATACTATTACCAACCAAATTAATATTATATTTTTTTAATAATTCAAAAAGTAGATTTAATTTGATTTAAATGAACATATTAAAACACTTACTATAAACATTCGTATTTAATTCAACCTACACTAAACTTATTCTACGATGCGTGTGCTCGAATTGATCCGCGGTCAGAGGGTAGTTTTGGATCATTCAAACTGACCCGGGGGTCTGGCAGGTAGGTAATAGCGTCGCTTGAAACCTGTGATCTGATCCGCGAGTCGTTGAGGGAGGCATGGGAATTCTCCCCGTCCTCTACGGGAAAATAAGTTGAGTAATAGACTTAGTATTTGCTTATACAGTATACCCATACTAATATGATTTAGCCTATTAGCTCATTTTAGCAACTTAATTGATTTGGCTAAATATAGCTAGCCTAGTTTGGTCTTTTATTTAGTTTATTGTGTGTATTCAAATCCGTCCAAATATTCTATAAGAGACTATATCAAACGGTTTCTACAATTGGCAAAAAGTTAACATATTAAATTTATATCAAGGTTGCCAATTAATTGTTTTGTATTCAATGAGGATAGCATTTCGGAATTAAATTAATTTTCTTAATTGCAATTTGGTTTGCGTTTTATGATTACAAAGTAATACGATAACTTGTGTATTAATAATTAAATATAAATCATATTACTAATTGTTTCCATCATTATTATCAAATTACTTTCTGAAAGTATCAAACGTACCAATTTAATAACAAATATATTGTTATCATAAAATGCTTACAAGAACTAAGAAATACATAACCATATCATAAACTTAAATAAAAAAACTAGGCCTATATTTTTAAATTTTAGAAAGCAACATCAGACAAAACAAATGGCACCAATGATGATTTACAACAAACGATGTACTATTTTAAAGGATAGTATAAAGAACTTTGTAACAAATAGAGTAATACTCTAAATGTTAGCATTCTATAGGATTAACGTAGGCGCTTTAAGAGCCCTGGCTCTGGAGCGAAGCATTCACCACACACATGAGCTCAGCTTAACATACAAAGATTGACAAAAAACCTTCAAAATTTTTTTAAAACTTAGGGTAAGTTATAATCACTCAATAGAAGCCTATAGCAATGTAAGTTATCACTGATGTATTTCTGTTGGTTTGTACTAAATAACAATTAGTTTTTACTAAGTGAAAGATTTTAAAATACGATAGCAATATCTAAGCCAAATGAACTAAATTGCTAAAATAAGCTTTTAGGCTAAATCATATTACTGGTTGTACAAGAAGGACTTTGTCTGTTGCTCAACTTATTTTCCCCGTAGAAGCCTGAAGAATTTCCCGTCCTCCCTCAACGCCTCGCGGGTCAGATCACATGTTTCAGGCGACCCTATTATCTACCTACCAGACCCCCGGGTCAGTTTGAATGATCCAAAACTACCCTCTGACCGCGGATCAGTCTGTATGCAGCCAGTCTACGATAACTATATGCTTATCCAATATTCAAAAGAATTTGTCTAAACAATAGTTTGACTTTGGAGTGGGTGTAATACAGGCAACAAAGCATCTTAGTACTAAAGCATCTTACCCCTGTGTTTTTTCTGTTTAAATATGTAACATTAATTCCCCGTCTCGATGGAAATGATAACTTAATGGGTTTGCATGTTTGATACAAAATGTGATATTGGCAAATATTGTTAGAATTAAAATTGAATTCACAAGCTCAGATTACCAAGCTCGCTTTGAAGTTTTTAATTGGCACTTAGAACCATTAACACTTTTAAACCTACAATCCAAGATCCTACAAACATTAATCCGTCGCAACGTCAGAAATGTTAGCGCTCGACGACTTTCGTAGATATTCATAACAAATTCCAATACAAAACCCTTTCTGAACTTGATAAGTCAAATACAGCAGTGTCAGTGTAGAGGCTGGCACGGCTCCATAGTTTGCCCATTGGTGTGGCCCACTTTAAGACCACTAACATTTGGGATAAAGCAGACCCTTGAGACAATATAGTCATCTGTCGGGTGTCTTTACTTAACTCAGAGTTACTGCTTGGTCCTTGTCCAGTTGGCGGGCTGCATGTTATAATACTACAGTTGTATTGTCGTTTGTTACTCTTCTTGATCGTCTTTCTAATTTCGTAGTCCGAGAATTCGGATTCAAATATTTGAATAAGTCTGGTAAAATGACTTGTATTTGGTCGGTGTGTCTAAGCTAAATCTATTTATGCTCGTAGTCATTGTGTTGTACACGAAGACTGGTCCAATGTATTTATTTATATTGCGATTGCCAATGCTGGTAAACAATATTGTAAATTGTATTGTTAAGTTAGTATATTTTTAATTTCTTGTGACTTCCTCATCCCGTATTTACCAGCAGATTGATTATTTAAAAGTGTTGTCTACTTACGTAGATTTAAAAAATATACTGTATAGCTACTTTTGATTGAAAGGTATACAAATAAAACTATTCGTTTGTATGAAAACTGTTTGGACATAGTTTAAATACTGCATAAACAATTTAAAACAATAAATGTAAGTATTTCATAGCTTCAATCACCTACAAAACAATATCCTATTCATTACAGACCTTTTAACACATTTACAAGCTAAGTATTTTAACATAATACAGTGGATATAATCAATATATATATATAAATAATTAAAGTAGTTACTAACTATACCTGTGTAAGTGTAAACATGTTTAAGAATTTACAATGAAGTTTAAATTATGTTTGTTAGTAAGTTTAGAGCGGGTTTTAATCTACAATAAGTAAATATTTTAACGGTAAAAGCATTTTAAAACTACTATTACTGGTTTAAACACTGCTTTAACAAGATGATGAAAGCCTTGTTAGGCACTTGCTATCTATATTTCTATTTAATTCATTGGCATATTTTTGAGAGCTTGTTCACGTTTCCAATCCGTTGGATATGTTACTGATTAGATAAGATGAGTTTATATTTGTGTTATTGCAGTAAACTGTTCAACAACCAAATAAAAAATCCCAAATGTTCAAATACTTCAACTACATTTTCTTTTATGTAAAAAAATAACAAGTCACATATGTAGATTCTTAATTTAGTTCTCATATAACAGAGCATTATTAATAAGAGTATTCACTGATTGGAGTTTGCTGCAAAATATTCAAGTGACCTAAAACTCTCGGATTCCGAAACCCTGATTCGAAACTCGCATTTCATCTTCAACACTCTCGCAGGTAACCCCATTAGCCCACTCCACTGACGGATTTATTCAAAAGAATGCCGAGTGTAGCGATATGAAGATCGAACGTCGAACGCCGATGAGACAAGTACTCGAGAGAGAATTTTAAATTGCTCTCATCCAATTTGAAGTGCGTCCCATTGAGCGGATATTCGTCCGGCTTAATCATCTAATCCCGGGATTCATTAGTGTACGGAAGTGAGAATTCGGACCATAATTCCGCCGTCGCGCTGCGAGCGCTGCCTTCCCGCTCCGTTCAATTAGGCAAATGAGTGGACGCTGGCCAAAGCCCGCCCTACTCGTACTTTACCTTCACTCCCTTGTTTAGGTTAATGCGTACTTACCCGGCTTTATGCATCGACGCAGATTGTGTATCTTCCTCGCCTCTTCGAATATGCATTTTGATCAACCTTAGTCTCTGTTATCCCTTTGGCATAAAACATTTCCACCCTCAAAGGATCGGCTCGGATTTGCCCGCTCTTGTTATCAAAGATCGGACGGTTTTATTTTTCACATTGTCGGCGGATTATACCCCACGCGGTCTTAGGGAATTGAGGATTACCTTTGTGTGTATCTGGTTAGAGGGATACAATGTAAAAATGGCCAATTATAATTTGCAATGTGTCGGTGGAAATGTATTGTGTTATTAGAAATTCATGTACAGCGTCTGGTAATTGTCTTTTAGAATGTAAAATGTATTAATCATCTTATCCTCACGGATTATATCTTTTGATATATTTGTATCTGATACAAACTAAAAAAAGTATAAACGGTTTTGAGACTTAGAGATAATATTTTACAATATTAAACTGTAAAATATGTGGTAAAATTTGGAAGTTTCATTTGTTATTTTATGGCTTAAAAACAATAAATTATAATAACATAATTGAAAGAAAGCAAAATTAACACAAAACAAGAAAAGGTTTATTATACAGAGCTATAAACCATTAGAGCCCAATGGCTTAACGTATATTTGAAAGCTCCACGGAAAAAAGCCCGTTGATAAATGAAAACTGTAAACATTTTCGAAGCAATTTTAAGCTACCAACCTTTCTTAGGAGATACAAACCTGAATCAGTAGCTTGGGAGATACTGACAGTGTCTTAGGATCGAAGTGGCTACTTTTCGGCCCTATAAATACTCACATGAACACTATTATTACCTTACCAAACTTCCTTTCCCGTCCCATAACATTTAAATATCATAAGTGGTAAATCTCTTACTACCACCCAATGACCAAGAACACTTCAGTCATATTTCAAAAAAATCATAAGGTTTACCGACTTCTCTAAAGATTGAACCAGGCTACCTCTTGTTACTCTAACCTATCCATCCATCCAACCACAACTCTTCCGTAGCAAATGTCATTGTAAAATTAGTATGCACACCCCAAAATTATCAAGAACAGTTTAGTCGTGTTACGAACTATAATAAAGCTAACGACTTTTCTCAAGTTCTAACTGTCTGCTTATCCTTATACCCTCCTGAAACTTATGAATTCCGCAACCTATGTAAAATCAGGTGTTAAATGTCCTATTACCACCTAATTTTCACCGGTCCCACTATAAATCCACACGCAGGCGCTGATGTCCTAGGGGCGCTGTGACAGACGGAGGGGTACTGGGACAGATGTGCGTATAAAGCCCACAGGGGCGTCCCTAACTGCCGGTTACCCAGGACACGACCAGGCATTGTCACCGTCGGGATTGAGAGATCAGGAGTCATATTTGCATACCCCCCTCCCCCCCTCATGGTCAGGGGAGTCACCATCAAAAACCCCATCACGTCCGCGGCGCGGTGTTTGGGCCCGGTGTCGGTTTCTGGATTATGAAAGGTTATTAGGGATAGGTGATATTGATATAGGACGGTAAATGGAAGGGGTACGCTAATATGTGTTGTGCACGTTTTTTCTGGAGGTGGGTTATAAAGTATCTGAATATGTAAGGGGTGAGTAAAATGAGGTGTAGATACTCAAAATTACGATTAGATTTTTCTTATGACGGAACAAAGAGTTTTAGTAAGTGAAAAACGTAGTACAGTTCTTTATCGCACCATAATAGCACATTACATCATATAGCAAATTATACAAAGAAACGTAACCTCCATGACTAAAAATTACTAAGAATATCTATACTCTTATATGAGAAATTTTTTCTTGTATGATTGTATGTATGTATGTTTGCTTGCAAAAAGATCTCGAAAACAGTTTTGGTGATTCCCTTAAAATGTTGTAAGAAGGGGATTTATTTCTGGCCTAACAACACGTTTTCACGGAGTTAAAACTGCCAAAAAATCTAATTATGTCAACAATGAGAATGAAAGTAAAAAATGTTCAACAGTAAGCCTTATAGGTTACTACTTTGGTAACGAAATAACAACGAAACCCGTAAACATCAACAAAAGAAAAGAAAGAAATATAACAGGTGATTATATTTAAACCTTAAACCAAAGTGGTTTTGAATTCATGACTGGAGGACAGTTACATCCTATCCTTCAAAAGGAGTTAGCGAGTCCGTAGTACACAGGCACCATTGATTTTATTTGGTTGGAAAGCCGAGCTCATGGTACCATTACAAACATGACTTCTTTTACAACCCAAGTACAAACTCAAATAAATGTTTTCAAATTGAAAACTCGTAGATTTCAATTTAAGTGACACCTCAAGAATGTACTTTTAATAGAAAACGCATGGTTTTAATACAAGGTTGAACATAAATAAAAAATTTTAATCTGAATAGAACGGAATTTTCCCCTCTGTAAGTGAAGTTAATATTTTGCAATTGTAATAAATATTTTCCTCATTTGGCTATATACGTTCAATGTTATATTTTTATCATACTTTTTATTTCTTTTTGTAGCATATAGATCTAGAGAAATTAAATACGTCCAGATAACAAAACTTATGTTGAATATTTTGTACATAGTTTACACCCTCATTGTAATATCAACAAATCAGAAGCACTGAGTTGAATTTGAATGCAATTGAAAACGGTTACACAAAACACTTTGGATCATAAAATATAATAAATCGGTCCAACGATCAAAACGTGGACAATAATGATTCGGCAGACTGTTCGCGGCGATTATTAATTTAATTCGGTGAAAGATATCAATCACGGGCCGCAACTGAACCGCGCCATTTTTCCCGACCGACTCACAATAATCGGGCTAATTAAAGAAAGCAAATATCGCATTAATTTTTATCGAAACTGCGCTCAAACAGCCCACAGCGCTCGACCAACAACTCCGCTCGTATGCGGAATTAATTAAAAATTAATTGGATTCAGCACGCGTTGAAATTCATTATGAGCGTTTTTTCCATTTCGCGAAATCACATACGGACATGGCGACGGACGGAAGACTTCCGGATGTAATTATTACGTCATCGACCGGATGGTTAGCGGCTCGGTGACGTCAGATGTTGCCAAGGTACAAGGTTAAATGTTCTTTGAAAATCTGAGTTATTATAAATCTTTTCCATCTACTAATCGCAAAAGATATGTGGGCCTACTTATTATTTTACTGATGCCTCTTTTAAAAATCCACAGACACCTTAACTTGTTATAAAACTTGCCCCCTATTCTAAATGCCACACTTTAAAAAAGATTTGATTATGAATTAAGAATTAAAGCCCACACAGTCTCACGTGCAAATTCAGCAATCAGCCCAGTAATAGCACGGATTAAACTTGAGACGAGACAGGTCTACTTCCTTAATCTTTTGTAATAGTTACTTGTAAGTTTCTTTTAGGAATTTATGGACATTCCTTTTCACATGAAAATACCAGAAAGCACAAAATACGTTAAATAACACTTGTAACACTTGTAAAAATAACATTGAGATAACACTTGTCAATAACATTTACAAGTGTTATTTGACGTATTTTTGTGCTTTTAGGTAATTTAATAACACGTACGATGCTGAAAAAGAAGTTATTTTTATGAAAATACCTTTATTAACTAAGACTCTTCCCGTTTTGAATCCTGTACAACTGGTGAGATGAGTGAGGGTGGGAACTCTAATTGACGATATCTTACTATTAATAATAGTTAAATGTTATAAATATAAAAAAAAAAAATATGTTAACAGTTTACTATTCTAATTGAACTTTGCAGTCTATAGCTTTTCTGTAATTTATTGTAAATATCTACGGAAAGTAAATAAAAGAAACGTCTTATAACACTTAAAACATATATTTACGATTATACTGTTACTCACAAGACGGTAAATATACAAAAAAGATGGTAAGTGGTGATCGATTTCGATTGGAGTGTCCAATCGAAATCGATCACCACTTACCATCTTTTTTGTATATTTACCGTCTTGTGAGTAACAGTATAATCGTAAATATATGTTTTAAGTGTTATAAGACGTTTCTTTTATTTACTTTCCGTAAATTTAATAACACGTACAATGCTGATCAAGAAGTTATTTTGATCAAGAAGTTATTTTGTAAATATCTACAAGGACTCTATAAAACCCCGCTTTAAAAATAAAACACTATGTACAATAGTGCAAAATGTCATTAACTTGTGCTCTTTAGCTTTTAAGTAAAATTCACGCAATGGATGTTGTATTAAACTACATTTAATAATTTAAATGCTATTTCATGTTGTTCAGTTGGTATCCTACTGATTGTAAGCACAATATAAAATATGTCCAATTTTATAGGAGTTGTAAAATGTAACGTAACACACATTGCACACTCATCCCTGATCTATTCAATGTTGATTTTCTTTCGTTTGGTTCGTATATGTGTTTTTACAAAATGTTCTTATTTATTTCAACTAAAGAGATTATTTAAACAAAACCATACTTGTATATATGCCCATAAAATGATGTCCATTGCTATTCCCTACTTACATGAAACTACAAATGCACAAGTACATAACATTCTACTATAGGCTGTTCTGCTTTGTTGATAGGAGAAAAAAGTGAATTACTAAGATTTTAAAATAAAAAGGAGGTTTGATTTATTTGGAATGTAACAAAAAAATATTCAATTGGTCGGGCTACAAATTGCAACAAAAAATCATCTTTCTTCTCATTAAGCTCAAAATATGGTACATGCACTTTTCTGTCCTACATCTAACACCCACCAGTTACAACTCTTGCAGTTAACCTGCTTTTATATAAAATTTATATAACAAAAACTGATATTACCAACACTTTTAAATCATGAAGATGTTTAAGCTATGAAATGAACAACAAAATTTAAATACAAATTGCGTTACAGAATATTATAAAACAATCTCAATTGATCAGTAACCAGTTCGACAAAATTGTATTATGTTTATTGCCCAGCACTGCACTCTGCACAGTGTCTATTAGGTGCTGAAGACAAATAAGTTGCATCAGCGCCGGCATCAGCAGTGCAGCGGTCATCTATCCAGGGACTTGCTGATGAACTGTGTTCGCTTAGTCTCGCTGTAACTAAATGTTTTAACTAAATAAAGTAAACTTGTGTCATCAATACCAAATAATATAATATGGTATACAGTTTTAAGTATTAATCTAGATTAGGTTTTCATTTGATCTATTATGTTTTATCTTCAAAGCACTCCTCTTTTAAAAGGTTTGTTTGGTAATAATATCAAAGTAAGTTCGTTTAGTTATGAATTATTTGCATGATCAAGTGTATAATAATACTATTTATCCGTTAAAAATATTTACGTTAAAAAAATCACTGCTGAAATACTGTTTTTAAGTATTAATTTAATTTTGATACTTTAAATATCAGCAATAATTATACATACATTTGTTAGAAAACAATTTAAATATTATTTTATGTTCTTTCATAATATTTTTGACATATCAGTGTTAATGGTTTATCATTGAAAATAAAGATTCATCATCTTTTTATTTTTGTTTTATCTTAATCTTTCCACAATATTCAATGGATAGTTCCAAATGCTATGTGGAGAGAAGAAGGTTAACTTATTTCATTTAAGTAAACTTGAGCATGTAAGGACTAATTTAATTTGATGTTAAATCATGTCAGTGGAATGTTATCAAATTAAAAAGAATTAACCTTTTGTTTTTAGTGCGTTGCTTTGGCAAGTTGTTAAAAAATATAATTGAAAATAACATCAATAAAAAATTTTATCAAGTAAGTAATAATTTGAACATAAATTATTTTTATTATCTTTCGAATATATTATTTCCCAACCGTAAGCAGCCTTAATAATTCCTACATGAAATACATCAATTAAATTTCCCTCTAAACCTCGAACAGATCAGCTTAGAGAACAAAAGAAGGTAAGCACTTATAATTAGTAATCCCCAATTTCCAAAGCTTTTTACCAACGAAAGGCGTTTTACCAGTAACAAGATAGGTCACTCGCTCCCCCGAGTGTAAAAGGGTAGCAAAGAGGTTCAGACCCACAGCGACGCCGCACGTGTGGATTCCCAGAATTTAATTAGCAAAAAGAGAACGGCTTGAAGGGCGAAAGAACGTCGGTAACCAGTGACGTAATTGGGTGACCTGGGATGAAGTGATTAGCGTGAAGACCCTTTGTGTGACGCCTAACAGCTGATTGGCGGACGTTCTAATCAGCATTTTATAAAGTAATTACATGCTAACGATAAGTCTAGGAAGAGAAGATAACATGAATGGAGAGAAAAGTATGTGGAATGGTAAACTAGGGTTTGTAGTTTTGATTGATTAAATGTTATAAACAATGTTGATATTTTTAGATATTAGTAATTAAAAAATCTAATATAATTGTGTTGACATGCACGAACTGCATGAGATAATATAAAAGTAACGAATATTCAATATATAATTCAAATTGAATAATAGAACATATATATATATATATGCATTTAAACGTCCAACAATCAAAACATAAAGGATGACATTAATACCGATTTGGCAAATTGCAAGACCCATGTTTTATTGAAAAGTAAAATAAAGTTTATAACGTAATCACGAGAGCCGACATAAAAGCAAAATCTAAGCGATAGAAATACATGATTTTACTGCAAAGTAGTATAATAAAACTCCAGGAATAGTTCCAACAAAAATCTAAGTAAGAAAATTTAACATTTGTTAATAAAAGTTATAAGAAACCCTTCCTATGATAAAAATAAGAAATGCGTGTTATGAAATCAGGCAAGATAAGTTCTAAATAGACTTAGTACAATATAAAATATAAGTATATAAAACTTAAAAAAAAATTCTGTAAACCTGAACTGATGGCTCCTTTATTTGAGATTGTAAGGCTAGGTTCAATTAAGATCTCACTGTAGAAATAATCTGTAGTTAACAAACCCTGCACTATTGCTGATGTACAGGTCTGTGTATTGTACACTGAGTGTGGTGTTTACAACGACACGGACACTGTCACTGGCTGATCATCTACATAGCTGCCGCAGCACATCTATCTCACTGTAGAAATAATCTGTAGCTAACAAACCCTCCACTACTACTGATGTACAGGTCTGTGTATTGTACAATGAGTGTGGTGTTTACAACGACACGGTCACTGTCACTGGCTGATCATCTACACAGCTGCCGCAGCACATCTATCTCACTGTAGAAATAATCTGTAACTAACAAACCCTCCACTACTACTGATGTACAGGTCTGTGTATTGTACAATGAGTGTGGTGTTTACAACGACACGGTCACTGTCACTGACTGATCATCTACATAGCTGCCGCAGCACATCTATCTCACTGTAGAAATAATCTGTAGCTAACAAACCCTCCACTACTACTGATGTACAGGTCTGTGTATTGTACACTGAGTGTGGTGTTTACAACGACACGGACACTGTCACTGGCTGATCATCTACATAGCTGCCGCAGCACATCTATCTCACTGTAGAAATAATCTGTAGCTAACAAACCCTCCACTACTACTGATGTACAGGTCTGTGTATTGTACACTGAGTGTGGTGTTTACAACGACACGGACACTGTCACTGGCTGATCATCTACATAGCTGCCGCAGCACATCTATCTCACTGTAGAAATAATCTGTAGCTAACAAACCCTCCACTACTACTGATGTACAGGTCTGTGTATTGTACACTGAGTGTGGTGTTTACAACGACACGGACACTGTCACTGGCTGATCATCTACATAGCTGCCGCAGCACATCTATCTCACTGTAGAAATAATCTGTAGCTAACAAACCCTGCACTATTGCTGATGTACAGGTCTGTGTATTGTACACTGAGTGTGGTGTTTACAACGACACGGACACTGTCACTGGCTGATCATCTACATAGCTGCCGCAGCACATCTATCTCACTGTAGAAATAATCTGTAGCTAACAAACCCTCCACTACTACTGATGTACAGGTCTGTGTATTGTACACTAAGTGTGGTGTTTACAACGACACGGACACTGTCACTGGCTGATCATCTACATAGCTGCCGCAGCACATCTATCTCACTGTAGAAATAATCTGTAGCTAACAAACCCTCCACTACTACTGATGTACAGGTCTGTGTATTGTACACTGAGTGTGGTGTTTACAACGACACGGACACTGTCACTGGCTGATCATCTACACAGCTGCCGCAGCACATCTATCTCACTGTAGAAATAATCTGTAACTAACAAACCCTCCACTACTACTGATGTACAGGTCTGTGTATTGTACAATGAGTGTGGTGTTTACAACGAGACGGTCACTGTCACTGACTGATCATCTACATAGCTGCTGCAGCACATCTATCTCACTGTAGAAATAATCTGTAACTAACAAACCCTCCACTACTACTGATGTACAGGTCTGTGTATTGTACACTGAGTGTGGTGTTTACAACGACACTGTCACTGTCACTGACTGATCATCTACACAGCTGCTGCAGCACATCTATCTCACTTAAGAAATAATCCGTAGTAAACAAACCCTACACTATTGCTTATGTACAGATCTGTGTATTGTACACTGAGTTTGGTGTTTACAACGACACGGTCACTGTCACTGTATGATCATCTACACAGCTGCTGCAGCACATCTATCTCACTGTAGAAATAATCTGTAACTAACAAACCCTACACTATAGCTGATGTACAAAAAAAGTGATGTGACTTGAAGAAAGGAACAATAGACATTACTGCATGAAGATTTAGGCTGCCAGACAGCTATTCTGTACTAAACATAATGTATTTTTTCCCGCACGAACCATGCGTGGTTCATGGGAGTATTTGTATTTACATCTTATGCAGAAAATGAAGATTTTTGAACTGTGAACTGTGAACTGTGTACAGGTCAGCGTATTTTACACTGAGTGTGGTGTTTACAACGACACGGTCACTGTCACTGACTGATCATCTACACAGCTGCTGCAGCACATCTATCTCACTGTAGAAATAATCTGTAACTAACAAACCCTACACTATTGCTGATGTACAGGTCAGTGTATTGTACAATGAGTGTGGTGTTTACAACGACACGGTCACTGTCACTGACTGATCATCTACACAGCTGCTGCAGCACATCTATCTCACTGTAGAAATAATCTGTAGCTAACAAACCCTACACTATTGCTGATGTACAGGTCAGTGTATTGTACAATGAGTGTGGTGTTTAGAACGACACGGTCACTGTCACTGACTGATCATCTACACAGCTGCTGCAGCACATCTATCTCACTGTAGAAATAATCTGTAGCTAACAAACCCTACACTATTGTTGATGTACAGGTCTGTGTATTGTACAATGAGTGTGGTGTTTACAACGACACGGTCACTGTCACTGTATGATCATCTACACAGCTGCTGCAGCACATCTATCTCACTGTAGAAATAATCTGTAGCTATCAAACCCAACACTATTGCTGATGTACAGGTCTGTGTATTGTACACTGAGTGTGGTGTTTACAACGACACGGTCACTGTCACTGACGGATCATCTACACAGCTGCTGCAGCACATCTATCTCACTGTAGAAATAATCTGTAGCTAACAAACCCTACACTATTGCTGATGTACAGGTCAGTGTATTGTACAATGAGTGTGGTGTTTACAACGACACGGTCACTGTCACTGACTGATCATCTACACAGCTGCTGCAGCACATCTATCTCACTGTAGAAATAATCTGTAGCTAACAAACCCTACACTATTGCTGATGTACAGGTCAGTGTATTGTACAATGAGTGTGGTGTTTACAACGACACGGTCACTGTCACTGACTGATCATCTACACAGCTGCTGCAGCACATCTATCTCACTGTAGAAATAATCTGTAGCTAACAAACCCTACACTATTGTTGATGTACAGGTCTGTGTATTGTACAATGAGTGTGGTGTTTACAACGACACGGTCACTGTCACTGTATGATCATCTACACAGCTGCTGCAGCACATCTATCTCACTGTAGAAATAATCTGTAGCTAACAAACCCTACACTATTGTTGATGTACAGGTCTGTGTATTGTACAATGAGTGTGGTGTTTACAACGACACGGTCACTGTCACTGACTGATCATCTACACAGCTGCTGCAGCACATCTATCTCACTGTAGAAATAATCTGTAGCTAACAAACCCTACACTATTGCTGATGTACAGGTCAGTGTATTGTACAATGAGTGTGGTGTTTAGAACGACACGGTCACTGTCACTGACTGATCATCTACACAGCTGCTGCAGCACATCTATCTCACTGTAGAAATAATCTGTAGCTAACAAACCCTACACTATTGTTGATGTACAGGTCTGTGTATTGTACAATGAGTGTGGTGTTTACAACGACACGGTCACTGTCACTGTATGATCATCTACACAGCTGCTGCAGCACATCTATCTCACTGTAGAAATAATCTGTAGCTATCAAACCCAACACTATTGCTGATGTACAGGTCTGTGTATTGTACACTGAGTGTGGTGTTTACAACGACACGGTCACTGTCACTGACGGATCATCTACACAGCTGCTGCAGCACATCTATCTCACTGTAGAAATAATCTGTAGCTAACAAACCCTACACTATTGCTGATGTACAGGTCAGTGTATTGTACAATGAGTGTGGTGTTTACAACGACACGGTCACTGTCACTGTATGATCATCTACACAGCTGCTGCAGCACATCTATCTCACTGTAGAAATAATCTGTAGCTATCAAACCCAACACTATTGCTGATGTACAGGTCTGTGTATTGTACACTGAGTGTGGTGTTTACAACGACACGGTCACTGTCACTGACGG
The DNA here is from genome assembly GCF_028750875.1 of Macrosteles quadrilineatus. Classification (NCBI taxonomy): domain Eukaryota; kingdom Metazoa; phylum Arthropoda; class Insecta; order Hemiptera; family Cicadellidae; genus Macrosteles; species Macrosteles quadrilineatus. Next base: position 125,908,212 of record NW_026542596.1, read on the forward strand.
ATCATCTACACAGCTGCTGCAGCACATCTATCTCACTGTAGAAATAATCTGTAGCTAACAAACCCTACACTATTGCTGATGTACAGGTCAGTGTATTGTACAATGAGTGTGGTGTTTACAACGACACGGTCACTGTCACTGACTGATCATCTACACAGCTGCTGCAGCACATCTATCTCACTGTAGAAATAATCTGTAGCTAACAAACCCTACACTATTGCTGATGTACAGGTCTGTGTATTGTACACTGAGTGTGGTGTTTACAACGACACGGTCACTGTCACTGACGGATCATCTACACAGCTGCTGCAGCACATCTATCTCACTGTAGAAATAATCTGTAGCTAACAAACCCTACACTATTGCTGATGTACAGGTCAGTGTATTGTACAATGAGTGTGGTGTTTACAACGACACGGTCACTGTCACTGACTGATCATCTACACAGCTGCTGCAGCACATCTATCTCACTGTAGAAATAATCTGTAGCTAACAAACCCTACACTATTGCTGATGTACAGGTCAGTGTATTGTACAATGAGTGTGGTGTTTACAACGACACGGTCACTGTCACTGACTGATCATCTACACAGCTGCTGCAGCACATCTATCTCACTGTAGAAATAATCTGTAGCTAACAAACCCTACACTATTGTTGATGTACAGGTCTGTGTATTGTACAATGAGTGTGGTGTTTACAACGACACGGTCACTGTCACTGACTGATCATCTATATAGCTGCTGCAGCACATCTATCTCACTGTAGAAATAATCTGTAGCTAACAAACCCTCCACTACTACTGATGTACAGGTCTGTGTATTGTACACTGAGTGTGGTGTTTACAACGACACGGTCACTGTCACTGACTGATCATCTACACAGCTGCTGCAGCACATCTATCTCACTGTAGAAATAATCTGTAGCTAACAAACCCTACACTATTGCTGATGTACAGGTCAGTGTATTGTACAATGAGTGTGGTGTTTAGAACGACACGGTCACTGTCACTGACTGATCATCTACACAGCTGCTGCAGCACATCTATCTCACTGTAGAAATAATCTGTAGCTAACAAACCCTACACTATTGTTGATGTACAGGTCTGTGTATTGTACAATGAGTGTGGTGTTTACAACGACACGGTCACTGTCACTGTATGATCATCTACACAGCTGCTGCAGCACATCTATCTCACTGTAGAAATAATCTGTAGCTATCAAACCCAACACTATTGCTGATGTACAGGTCTGTGTATTGTACACTGAGTGTGGTGTTTACAACGACACGGTCACTGTCACTGACGGATCATCTACACAGCTGCTGCAGCACATCTATCTCACTGTAGAAATAATCTGTAGCTAACAAACCCTACACTATTGCTGATGTACAGGTCAGTGTATTGTACAATGAGTGTGGTGTTTACAACGACACGGTCACTGTCACTGACTGATCATCTACACAGCTGCTGCAGCACATCTATCTCACTGTAGAAATAATCTGTAGCTAACAAACCCTACACTATTGCTGATGTACAGGTCAGTGTATTGTACAATGAGTGTGGTGTTTACAACGACACGGTCACTGTCACTGACTGATCATCTACACAGCTGCTGCAGCACATCTATCTCACTGTAGAAATAATCTGTAGCTAACAAACCCTACACTATTGTTGATGTACAGGTCTGTGTATTGTACAATGAGTGTGGTGTTTACAACGACACGGTCACTGTCACTGTATGATCATCTACACAGCTGCTGCAGCACATCTATCTCACTGTAGAAATAATCTGTAGCTATCAAACCCAACACTATTGCTGATGTACAGGTCTGTGTATTGTACACTGAGTGTGGTGTTTACAACGACACGGTCACTGTCACTGACGGATCATCTACACAGCTGCTGCAGCACATCTATCTCACTGTAGAAATAATCTGTAGCTAACAAACCCTACACTATTGCTGATGTACAGGTCAGTGTATTGTACAATGAGTGTGGTGTTTACAACGACACGGTCACTGTCACTGACTGATCATCTACACAGCTGCTGCAGCACATCTATCTCACTGTAGAAATAATCTGTAGCTAACAAACCCTACACTATTGCTGATGTACAGGTCAGTGTATTGTACAATGAGTGTGGTGTTTACAACGACACGGTCACTGTCACTGACTGATCATCTACACAGCTGCTGCAGCACATCTATCTCACTGTAGAAATAATCTGTAGCTAACAAACCCTACACTATTGTTGATGTACAGGTCTGTGTATTGTACAATGAGTGTGGTGTTTACAACGACACGGTCACTGTCACTGACTGATCATCTATATAGCTGCTGCAGCACATCTATCTCACTGTAGAAATAATCTGTAGCTAACAAACCCTCCACTACTACTGATGTACAGGTCTGTGTATTGTACACTGAGTGTGGTGTTTACAACGACACGGTCACTGTCACTGACTGATCATCTACACAGCTGCTGCAGCACATCTATCTCACTGTAGAAATAATCTGTAGCTAACAAACCCTACACTATTGCTGATGTACAGGTCAGTGTATTGTACAATGAGTGTGGTGTTTACAACGACACGGTCACTGTCACTGACTGATCATCTACACAGCTGCTGCAGCACATCTATCTCACTGTAGAAATAATCTGTAGCTAACAAACCCTACACTATTGTTGATGTACAGGTCAGTGTATTGTACAATGAGTGTGGTGTTTACAACGACACGGTCACTGTCACTGACTGTTCATCTACACAGCTGCTGCAGCACATCTATCTCACTGCAGAAATAATCTGTAGCTAGCAAACCCTACACTATTGCTGATGTACAGGTCAGTGTGTATTGTTATGTACACTAAGTGTGGTGTTTACAACGACACGGTCACTGTCACTGACTGATCATCTACACAGCTGCTGCAGCACATCTATCTCACTGTAGAAATAATCTGTAGCTAACAAACCCTACACTATTGCTGATGTACAGGTCAGTGTGTATTGTTATGTACACTAAGTGTGGTGTTTACAACGACACGGTCACTGTCACTGACTGATCATCTACATAGCTGCTGCAGCACATCTATCTCACTGCAGAAATAATCTGTAGCTAGCAAACCCTACACTATTGCTGATGTACAGGTCAGTGTGTATTGTTATGTACACTAAGTGTGGTGTTTACAACGACACGGTCACTGTCACTGACTGATCATCTACACAGCTGCTGCAGCACATCTATCTCACTGCAGAAATAATCTGTAGCTAGCAAACCCTACACTATTGCTGATGTACAGATCAGTGTGTATTGTTATGTACACTAAGTGTGGTGTTTACAACGACACGGTCACTGTCACTGACTGATCATCTACATAGCTGCTGCAGCACATCTATCTCACTGTAGAAATAATCTGTAGCTAACAAACCCTACACTATTGTTGATGTACAGGTCTGTGTATTGTACACTGAGTGTGGTGTTTACAACGACACGGTCACTGTCACTGACTGATCATCTACACAGCTGCTGCAGCACATCTATATCACTGTAGAAATAATCTGTAGCTAACAAACCCTACAGTATTGCTGATGTACAGGTCAGTGTATTTGTACACTGAGTGTGGTGTTTACAACGACACTGTCACTGTCACTGACTGATCATCAACTCACCTTTAAACTTATCAAACCACAATATGTGATCAAATTCGACATCTCTGATTCCTTGCCATGTACCTAATCTTTTTTACTCACAGTGAACCTCCAATGTTTATTCAAGTAGCTTTTTTCATGGCATTGTCTTAGTCAAAATATTTTTTGTTTTTTTTTTTTACTTGATTTTCATACAAAATGTATAATGTTAAAATTGTCTTTTCTAATTAACAAATAATAGAAAATAATATACTTTTAGTTTCGAAAATAACATACAGTGTGGTAGTCAAACCTTGTTTATTTTATAAGCTATTGACTAGATTTCAAGTATGTGTATGAATACATTTTAAATCACCACCTACTATTAAGTACAAATTTAGCACTACCAATACAAATATAGCCAGTAATTACTCTTCATCATAGGTTATAAATATAAAATTACATTTTTACAACTACATAAGAGAAATAAATATTGATTTGGTTCGTAAAAAATCACCTAAATCTTAATTACGACCCTAGGGACGGACCTTCCCTCGTTAGCCGTGTCCCGTGTCTGACGCTCAGCCACACGTGAAAATTCTCGGTGAATTTAATTAGCAAAAAGAGAGATCAGGCTTATCAGGAAGGGACAGAGCGGAAAAAGAAGAATAGTAACCGAGTTCGGCCGGGCGGCAGGGAATTTGCCGGCAAACGATCCCCACTTGATTGGCTACAGCTGACTGTTTGCCGCGCATTGAGACACCCTAGCTCAATACCGGACCTGTTTTGTGTTTTAAGATTTTTTTTTATTCTGGTGTCTCATTGTGATTGCTTTTTTGGTAGTTAGTTTCTTTCATGAGTGACTAATTATACTAGTGAGACTAATTACCTAAATGATAATATTTTAATGGTTTTATTAAAATAATGATTTTGTGGATACAATTTAGGTTATCTCTTTTTATTTAAATATTGTTACAATTTTGAACAATTAAATGTCAGTGTGTAAATTGTTAGGTTAAAAATAGGCCAAATTAGATGTATATCTGAACCATCATTTATTAGTTTATCTTAATCAAATTAAAAGTTTGAAAATGGTGTCCTACAATATTTTATTGCATTTAAATTTTACTATAAAACGACACCAAGTTCAAACAGATTGAATTACAAATAACTGAAATATTAAGATTTTTAGTAGTAAAATTATGTTGATCAAAACTAAGCTAGTCTGGTTTGCCTCGTTTTACAACCAAATATCGTGATATTTCATAATTTTGTATTCAAACAGTTTGTTCTTGGGTGTCGTTTGATAGAAATTTTCAGTGCTAAATAAAAGTGTTCCAGACATTTTTGCATAAAATTTGCCATTTTTTGCAATTTCAATTAATAAAATTAAAATGGCTACCATTTTGAAATGTTTAATCGGACCAAGATTCATAATGATCGGATGAATAATTCAGATAAAGATAAAAGATAAAGATAAAATTTCGTATGTGGAAAACAAACTGGCGGATATCTGGTTAACGAAGTGATTTTGTAAAAAATGTTATACTTGAATTCTCTTTATTTTGACCCATAGAACCATTTCCCGGAGTATGGTTGTTTTCTTACGGGACACCCTGTATATCTACTCTCTCATCTCGGAAACTTGATACTGTATTTCAATTATAAATCGCTTCATTTGAACGACTTACATTTTGTACCTAATAAAGCTGTATATTAATTCAGGTAGAAAGGAGTTGAAAAATACCTCTGTTGTCATGGTGACTATTATATTATTTGTAAATTTTGTAGATAATTGTAATCCTTAATTTACAATTACAATTAGAATATTTACAGACGATTTAGCATTCCCTAACTGTATAAATATTTAAATTTAGTATACGTAAGAAGCAGATTATAACGTATCTTTATTTCTTTCACTAAAAAAATCATTATTTCAAAAGAAAATCCAACGGTTTGTATAAATTTATTTTGTAGTAGTGATTACAGTATTATAAAGGTCGTGTAAGAGAACAACTGAAAGGTGCTTTATAAGCTTCTTTTGGATCATGAGTAACTGAACGCCAATCATAAATCACCATTTAGAAAATAGCGCCTAGCTCCCTTCTTGTAGACATATCCAATAATTTCACATGGATATGCATAATTACAAACTCATTAACTGAGAAATACAACAAAATACACAACGTAATTCATTTAAGCGGTTTTAACCGATCAAACAACCCAGGCAACTTACTCTGTTTACTTTGTACCAAGCATTAAAACGAACACAATCACTCAGCAGAATCCCACTTAGTCCGCTCGGTGGAAGGTTAAAAAATTAAAGCGGGGTTTCGACCGTCGACCACTCTAAATAAAAGTAACGCTTTGGACGAATCGAGTTGAAATACTTTAAATGGAACCGATAGTAAAATGACCCATGGGAGTGGAGTGGGGAGCTCGATACAGATCAGATGTCCGTTCTCACGATCAGTTCAACTTTATTCGCGTTGTTTCGGTTTTACCCTGATCAGCTGATCGCCACTCAGGTGAACCCAGTGGATTACACATTGACTCCTTTGTGAGCTTGTCATATCAGTTCCATTATCCACCACTGGAGGTTCACAGCGCTGGTGTCACCCTTGTAATTACCGACTTCCTCTCCCGTCGTGTTTTTCCACAGGCAATATTTTACATCCGTTTTTGACTGTTTTGACAACATCGACGTTTGTAACGTCGTGTTTTCTTTTATCTTGCGTGAAAAGCGATTACCCAGGCCATTGTTGGGGTGTGAATTAATGGACTGTTTTTTCTCGGTTGTCCATTGTTTTTTGACGAAACACTTCTAACAGCATACGTTTGGTGACAGCATTCGAATGTTTGTGAGGCATTTGGTGATTGTCTGTACAATGTTGTGGTATTTGGATGCAACAAAAATGTTCGTTTATGATAGGGATGAAGAATAAAAATATTATCTACCTTAGCCAAAGTGCATATGTTCTGGTGTTGTAGCTTTTTTCTAAAACATAACAGCCCGGCTTGTTATCAGCATCATTGCAACACTATTCAATGTTTGTAGGATAAAAAACGATTTTATTTTGTGGAAAACCCCTCTCTCCAAGACAATATGAAGCTTTGACTTTTGAACAGTATGGCTCTACTGTATTTTTGACAAGGAACCCTCCTCCTCCAAATGCAGAGTTAAGAACCTCTTAGTTTCACAATCTAACTCTTGAGACTTGATTTGGTACAATTAATTATATTAAGAGAATTGTAAAGCAGAATTTGTTATCAGGTATATCAGAAATAATATTTCTAACGTAGATAGTCTGACTAACACACCAAGGCAGGGATGTATCCGATTTATATTTCTTCCTTTTACTACAAGACTCTTTCTTTGGTTCGATACAAGGACATAAAGCTGTAAAAGATTCCTCCAACCTGTAAACCATTTCATCAATAGTTTCTAGAATATTCTTTAATTGTTAGATATTAATAAATGTACCAAATTTGAAACTTTACATTTCGGGATGAAAAACACAGAGAAATATATGTAGAAACTGATTTATTTTCTACTCAAATAGTACATATATACATCACATTACACTATTATACAGGTAGCTAAAGTCAAAACCACAAAACGTTAAACAGGGCTAATCACAATTCATAGGGAATTACAACCGATTAATTAGTTGAAGTGAATAAATTAAATTTTTGGATATTACAAAAACTGTATACAAACTAATAGTGAGAGAAGTACAAATTTTCAACAAACTTGTGCTATAAATAATTATCACAACATAGCACAAAATTTATCATTGTTTTCTCATGGTATCTATTTTGTTCGAAAATAAATATGCATTGGTGTTTATTTCAGGAAAAACATATTAATGCTGAAACATATAGGTACCCAACATAAAGTCATTCTTATATACACGTTAAATACAAACAAAAATAAATAAACTTTGGGACCAATGGTATTTTCTTGTCTAAGTCATGTACAATATATCAATCTAACATAATATCTCTTTATATACAATATTTTAAACCTTTCACTATGTAAACAATATGAACAACGACTTAGAGGATATCTGTACACGGCACTGATTGTCTTTTAGGGGAGTTTTATGAGATCATGATGAAATTGCAGAAATGGATGTTCTGCACAATGTGTACTTGTGGACTTTTGAATTTTAAATACATGTTTTTAGATATAATTCAAGTGACTCGATTTGCATTCGAAAGTTGCCAATGGATAAACTTAACAAGCAATTAAAAGCTAAGCACTCAAAACCGAATATAACATTTTTTCACGTCACAGTAAAATCCCAAATTCAATACTCTTTATTTTTGAAAATTAAGGAATTTATACAGCAAAGTACACTTTATATCAAACATCCACTTCACTTAACAACGAAACGAGATTTTCAGTCTTAGTACGGCCTCCACACACTGGCTTTCGTCTGAGACGTCGTCTTCGGTAGGACCTTGCCAGGGGGTGAGATGACGGGAGTGTCCGTGGTGGGAGGGGGAGGTGACGCGGTGACGACGATGTCGGGGGACGTCGTGCCTGTGGTGGTGTCGGGCGAAGACCTGGCGGGCCGTACTTGCTGGAAGGCAGAGCGCACCGACAAGCTGCCGGGACTAGGACCTGCAGAAAAACAAAGATTTGTTAACACTAATATCTACAATGTTTTTAATTGTTGACTATTTAATTTACTTTAGACTGTGGACACACTGCGGTCAATTAGGCATCATTAGCTTTGACCGTGGACCTAAGACTAAGACTCCCATTCTCATTTCAATATGTTTACAGACTTATCAAACTGAAAGAACAATGTTAAACAATTTGAGAAAATTGAATTTTGATAGTATTGAACTGTTTGAGTATCTCAGGTATACTGACCTCTATCTTCGGCCTCGGATGTGTCGGTGGACGGTGGAGGGGACGGCTTCCTCAGAGGTGACCCTGGAGTCAGCAGGTCCATCCCTGGGTAGTGCAGCAGGTGAGTGTAGGCGGCGGGGGACAGACCTAGCGTGGGCGGGGGCAGGAAGAACTCTGGAGGCATCGCGGTCGTGGGGCTGGTGGCGGAACCTGCGGAAAAGACGAAGGTCAGAACCAGGAGAAAGGAATTTAACTGTGTTTAGTGGGAGCAATAAATCATTGTCAGCATATTGTGTGCTTTGTCGAGGAAACATCTGCATCCTTGAAACACATTGAAACACTTAAAGTCTCTATTAGCCTAATGTTGATGTCAAAAATTCCTCGGAACCAAACATAAAACTGTAGACGTGAAATGTTTTAGGATACAGCGCAAATTTATCCATGCTCTTACTGCGTTTCTATGCTGGTGGTGTGATGATTCATTTCAGTTTGAGTAACCAGTAGTAGCATATTTAGTACATAACTGTCTTGAAAATAGATTACAGTCAAAGTTCATATTCCTAGTATACGCATATCTATCGTCACTATTATGAGATTTGTCCTCCATTTCAAAAGGGACTAATGTCTACTACGTCTATGTAAAACTATCCAAAACAATAAACCAATACGTTACAAAAAGTACCAAAACACTCTCAAACAATAAAAAAGCAAAAAATAAAAACCATTGGAAAAATAAAACATCAAAAAGTAATCACAAGGCAACAACCCCTCGCATTGCGTTTATCGCAGCAACAGCCGCGTTGATTGCTGCTGATGATTTACGCGATGATGGGTGGAATCAACCCCAACAATATACGAGTGGGAGCGGCATTGTAGCAAGACTGATGACGTCTCAGGAGGCTTCTACACTGGTGACACTTAAAGGTATCTAACGTATGTATATAAGCAAAGACGATGAAGGCGGATTCAATTGTACACCCTCTCCCCACACCCCCGTCCCACAGGACCTTCTCCCCAACGGGGGTGTAAGCTCCAGTGAAATCGGATTACGCGAGGGATGATTCTCAAACGATGAAGGCTAATTCAACACGGCCCCTGGCCCTTGGCCTGGGGCACCTCGGCTACCCGACCAGTGTTTGATTTAACAGGATTTCCCTCTGATTTTCAATGCACGGTGATTGCCCCAGGATCGCTAAAAGGATAAAATTCTTCGTTGTTGATGAAATAGTGTTGATTTATATTGTTAAGGCTCTGTGTGTACCTTCATGCCTTCATGATATAGTGGATTTTGACTGTGTTATGATTTAGATCTCTGAGTAAAAAAGAGGAATATAAGCACATTTTTGTTTAGAGACAGCAGAGATAAGTAAGCAATATTTGAAAACAGGCCCCCTTGATTGGCCTAATTCTAATAGTCTATTTTAGATTTCCATAAGATTTTCTGACAGTATGTAGTCCTAATGTTAACGTAGTCTTTATAAAGAAAACTCAAATTATTTATCACCCTATAATGCATATTTTAGTTTATCCCATCACGTCGTAGTGAATTGTAGTTGCATTTTCTCATGATGTTTAAAAGGTACACTTTCTGAGTATATAGAAATTTAAAAACCTTCAGGTGGGACTGAACATTTAGTAAACGTTCATCTCAAGGCTCGTATTTGTTTTAAAAAACGAAAAGTCCCGACCGCAACAGGGTTTTGACTAATTATGCCCAAATTGAAATATTATTTAGTGGCATAAAGAAAAAAATAATAGTTCCATATGCACAATCTTACAATACTAAAATTTATTATTGCGCACCCAGTTGTATCTAAATAGTCCTTATTAGCATACCCAAACAACATGTGGCGAAATTGGCTCACCAGTTTTACCTGAAGACACAAGTAGCCCTCTATAATTAGGTCACATGCTAGGGTGAACTCCTGCTGCACCCTACGTCGCGCACCCTCCGTCCCTTGGACACCCTATCAGCACCCTCGCGAGGTCGAGGATCAATAGTGGTTGTTTTCCATATCGATTGTGGTTCCCCTTTCCCATTGTCTCCCACTTCACCATGACTCATACCACTATGGCCACCGGGGCAAGATGGCGTCGTCATCTCCCTAGTGGCATTAACATATCTGGCCTCTGGGCACATCGTGGCCTCTGTCAAACAGGGATGTGGCCATGATTGAGAGCTTGACTGGATACTTGAGAGTAATGAGCCCACTCGGTTAAGGGAATTGTGCTGTAGAGTTTTAGAGTTGATGATGCGGGAAGAAATTATTACATAATATTGTACTCTATAAACGTGGTTATTTTATTTTCGACTTGATCCTCTTGGGTTAGAAACTATAGCAAGTCATAACTCGATGCACTTAAATTAAAAATCTTAAATATTTTGAAAGTAGATTTGGGATTGACAGCAGTTTTATACTGTATGCTCAACTTTTTGCATATGCTCAACTTTTGACTTTGAAATATGTTTTTAAACGTGACGAAATATTGGAAATACTGTCAAGTCAAATCAAATACTATCCATATAAATTTAGCCTATATACTGCGTCTTATATGTTTTTGGTAATACCTTATGGTTTTAGGAGAATATGTGCTTTTTCTTGTACTCCCAATTATTCCTCTACATTAACCAAAATCTACTGGTAACAATTAGGCATTTTGAGAACGCGTTTCCGATAGAAAACGAATTAGGATTTAGCAAAATAACTTCGACTCATCCAAAATTAAATTCCGTTTACCACTAGGTGAACATCTACATGATCACTTCTTAGACTGAAACAAAACCATCTTCTTCTTCACTTTTATCTGCAATAAATTTAACTCTTAGACAATATAGCTGAAGTATAAGATCCAATTCCTACCTTTGGGCAGGTGGCAGATGGGTGGAGGTGGTAGTTTACAGAGGTCCTGGGGTCTCCTGAAGTACTCTGGCCAGGCGTAGCTCATGTATGTGGCATCAAGCCACTGGGGAGGTATCAGGGAAAACGGCCCAAAGCCTCCAGGGTGCTGGTAGTGGAAATCTGGAAAATACAGAACTTGTAAGATCTCTTGAAGAAGGGAACTAAGTAAAAGTGATCGTAAAGATGTAATTTCTTGTGAACAGTTACGAGGTATTATCATGATGATGGAATCCAGACATGGTGAATAAGTGTGACATTCGACATGTTATAGAGTAATGCTGTAAAAGTCTCGAGAGTTCAAAGATTAATTTTTTCTATGGTTAGTTTTTCTAAATGCAGTTTATATCTACAAAAGATATCATGTATAAATTTTCTATATCGTGATTTATACTTGTAAAGAGGGTGTAGATGAATATCCTACTTAAATATTTTTGAAATTACTATCGATAACTTAGAACAAATATTTTATTTGTTGAAGTACAAAATAAGGCAAAATAAGGGGAATAAGGCAGATATTTCACATACATGTGAAGGCTATGGAGATAGGTTACAGGTACAATATTTTTTAACCTTTCCAGTGTTCTATGTAGTAATTTTACTCTCCATCGCAATACAAAATAAACGTAACTTTTTTGTTAAATCATTAAAATATTTGCTAACAAATTCAAATTTACAAATTTGTGAAGGTTTAATTTTTTCCCAACATATGAGTGTAAAACTAACTAAGAAAATTAGTAAAAAATACAAAAGAGACAGAAAATGTTAAATAATGGAAATCTTAATATTTTACACAAATGGCGGATAAAATTATAATTTACTTTACGATAATTACAGAAATGTATATCGATGAATTCACTCTTCCACACTGATCGAGTTTTAAGAACAGCAACTGAACCCCCGCACTGGACAGCCTGAGAACCTCCAAAACCAGCAACTGTGGAGGTTTGGCAGGTGATAATTTGAGACCAATTACCCCATTGGAGAGACGACGACGACGAAGACCGCACAGAATTAATGAAGTTAATCGGACCTGGAACCGTTGAGCATAAAGGGCCAAAGACCCTACGAAGCTTAAAAAGGTTGCACCACGGGGCGGGGCCTTTCTTGAATGAGCCCTTCACCCTTTATAGCCCGTGTTTAAGCCGCTGGTTTACCTCTGGCTACCGCATGCAACTCTTTATAAGCCCTTTCATCCGCTCCTTTCTCAGACTTTCAAAGGAGGGTTTCTTTCAGTGTTGGTTACAAAACGCCAGGTTCCGTCCTGTCGGATTGTGTTGACACTTAAAACGTTCGGGAAATGGATTAAAGTGGTGAAATGATTTACTCCAGAGCGACGTGGGCTGTGTGTTGTCTAGTTTTTTTTGTGACTGCGATTTGAAATCAAATCTTCATTGTGTGTTCTTACAAAATAATTTTACAGTCGAAAATGGAAGTATAGAATTACTTTAGAAATTCAAGGTTTCTTGAAATGCAAGATGTATGATTTACAACTGTCAATTCCGAGGGTTGTACGATTAAAAAACTGTTTAGTGATAACAATTGTAAACTACAGAGTTACTGATTTACAAAACTATATAGGTATTCTTCTCCTAAAAATCACATAAGGTAAAACTCGTAAAATGTTCTCATCTGCCAAATCGGTTGGTCTATTATAACTGTTATAAGATTGTTTTCAGTGAGGTTTTTCAAGAAACCCGGAAACATTGTACTTTATATTTAAAAGAGCAAACACTGTCTTTCGTTGGTTTACTTTAAGGAAAAGGTTGGTTTATAAGGAAATTAATCATCAGCAAATAGCTTATTGAAACATTACGAGTAACTTGGCGTAATTTCGACAAAAAAAGAACAATAATTGTCGAAAATAAAAATGTTATAGCTATATAACTACTTATACTGACAATTAAAGTACTTTGGTGTAAGACAACATTGCACCAGGTGAAGTATTTATTCGAAATGATCGATTACGTATTAAAAGGCACTCGAGTTTTCATTCTCAAGTTAAAACTGCTTAAAAGAGTGTTTCCCAATTTTTCTATGACAAAGTAATAAAAGTTTTTGATAATTTAACATTCCATTCCTATTTTAGAATTAAAATAAAACTGGAATAAATCATCAGTAGCAATGGTTATAGGGTTCGAGTGACGATGTCCGATTATCATAAATAGTATATAAAGATAATAACTAACAAAACAGAGTATTGAGTAAGAAAATAACAAGGTAAGAGATATCGTCACACAGTAATTCAAAGTCCACCACTACCGCCGTAATCGCCACTACCGCCGTAATCGCCACTACCGCCGTAATCGTCACTGACAGATTTTTGTGAGCGGATCCGCGCTGGCCACGCTCAGATGAATCGCCCATCGGCTTTTACGGTAAACATGCAAAGACCAATTGGAGAAGATAACTTTTTACAGATTAAAACGTCACTTAAAATCCGAAGCGTTTAAAAGCGTCCTCGAACGAGTGTTTGTATTCATTTTTATTCGATTTCGACAACCGGGCCGGGGATTTGCCAACGTTTGCCCATCTCTCTGAGTGACTTACGCCACTTGTACACGAGAGGCGCTCGGCCAACGCGGCCTCTTTTATGGATTTCCCCGATAGAGCGATTCGACTTTAAACAAAACTCGTTTAATTAATTCGGATTGTTTGAAATGGAATGGAACAAACAGAGAGTGTGTACTTTGAATCGCAGACTTCTGTTTTATAAAGCTCGCTTATTTGTCCGATATAAACTCTGAATGCACTCCCGTTACACTCTTGTGCTTTATCGCCATTTGAGCCTTATATTAGCTCTTCGATTCCTTTGTTATCGATAAACCGTGTACCCCGCAGCGGTTGTTTTTCCGAACGCGACTCCGGTCCGCGGTCGGATAAAAAGCGCCATTTTCCAGACCCCTTTGGCTAATTGGAGCGCGATTTATCGGGGGATTTATAAAGTCCGGATGTAATTTGCCTCCTTTCCTCGTGTTTTACATCGCCGTTAAAATTATCCGAGAGGGGAAGCACTTTCAGTTGTCGTTCTCCGCTGTTGGTTTTTCATAAACGGATAAACGTCGGTTATTTAATTCTTCCCTTTTATATAATACTTGATTTGTAATGTACTGGTACCTATTGAATTTTGTATAAAATAAAAATGAGTATATGCATCAATTTAATAATGAACCCAAATTTAATCTTGTTAGGACTACAGTAGTAACTGTATAAAAATATTCAATGCTCTCACGAAATTTTTGGAGGTAAGAAATATTTCCAATGATAACTAAGATACGATTAAGATTGTTTTAACTTTTAATTTTGAGTTTTAGCATTGTTTAAGACACCATTGTTCTATATTACTAGGTGTTGTATACAATCCAACATTGTTACTCGCTGTATTTAATCACATGCCGCAGTGAGAGTTGAAAGACGCGTCAGACCTGTAACACAGAGCCAGTGGATGTTTATTTACCGAGGAAACCGTATTTAGTGCCGGAGCCGCGGCGTCTCGCTGGTTACGGTTTTGGTTTACGGTTTGAGCATCTGGCCAAGGCTCAAAGTGCCGACCGAGCAAGCATTGTTGGCTGCTTCACATCGGGACATCACAGACACTAAACTGAGCCACCAGGCTTACAGTGTGAAACAAACTCAATCAAATTGATGCCTGTTTATACAGTGGAAAGATTATTCGCAGGTGTTACTCCGTTAAAATTCTTAATCATGAATCACACCAAGAATGTTTTTGCGCAAAAAGCTACGGCCCCAAGATGAAGTGGTAGTGCACTTAGTTCAAGTGGAAGGAGATTTTTTTTTTCGGAAACACATTTTTCATTTCGCGGTAAGTCCGCGACCACAAAATAAAGTGGGAAAGTTTACGTGACCGAAAAACCGTCAGAATTAACTTATCAGGAAGGTTTACAACGTGTTTTTTCCTACTTCAGAAAATACTTCTTCGATAACACACTTTTTACCACCTTACATCAAAGCCAGCTCACAAAGCAAGCCAGGGTAAAAAGCAGCCCACAAGCAAGGGCGGTGAGCGTGAACGTGGTTTAATAAACAGAAAACACGAGTGTAAGAGCACAGGCGTCACAAGGACCAAGAGCAATGCCTTTATGAAGCATGTCCTGCAATAAAGGGTGGACACGGCAATATCGGAGGTTCTTTCCCGGACCGGCAATATAGAGTAATTGGCCAGCGACGCTGATTAGCACAGCAATCAGCCGCTCTTTGATACCGCCGGGATTTGCATAAAACACGGCCAGAACAGAAGCGACTCGCTCCTTTCTCGATGAGATTGTTAGCGACAAAATCAGTGTATCGTGTTGTGTACGACACCGTACTCTTGTGTTTCGTGCTTTTTACGGCAGCGGAGTCTTGTTTTTGCATTATTTACGGCTCCAAATCCTTATGTGTCTTGATGGGTGTTGAGGAAATGAGTGTTTTGTGTTGTAAGAATCTAAATAATAAGTTCCTCGTCTGTTGTAACGGTGAACTCAGTGTTTTTGTACTGCGAACCCGAAATCTGAATTTAGCTTAATTTACGTCAACCCTGATTTCAAATGTTTCTTCAAGTGTACTGTCAACACTAGGTTGTGAAATTATTTACAATTAGTATTTGATACTGTGACTGTTAACTCATAAAACAGAAGTATTGTGTTTTATTGTGTTTATTTTTTAGCAGTGCGACACCGACACCGATTAATTAATCGTGTATCGTGATACTGATAAGCAGAACACAGAAGTCTTGACTTTTATTTATGGAGAAATTAAATTTTTAAGTTCAGTGTTAGGTAGGCCTGCCGCGGAATCAATTTTGATGAGCATGGCAACACCGTACTCTAATGTGTTGTATTGTGAAGTGTCAAAGTTCATGATGCACACACGAAAAGTAAGCTATTCTCTGAAGTCATAGTGATAAGAAGCAGCTGTTTTCAGACTTTATCTATTTCTACCTTAAGACTAGAGAGTAAGAAGTACTTGGGTAAGCACTTACTCGACTTACTCCGTGGTTCGCGAGGACCATCCACTGTCACCTTGATCGCCTTGCAGTAGGAAGCCACTTGGTAGGGGGAGGTGTTGATCACTATACTCAGCGAGAAACTCTTTCCTGCAACAATAAACACATTGTTAGTATATGCTTTCACAGTTTTAATGTATTTAGTTTTCAGGTTCATCATAACAGTTAATTATTACATACAATGTGAAAGCATGTTTTCGACCGCTACCGCGTGAGGTAGTCTACTCTTTGACAGAATCATACCTGTTTTCGAAATTATTACACTACTTAAGAAAGTATAAGGATATTCTTAAAAACAACTTCTTGTCAACAGGCATTTCAAACTAAGAGTAACGTACGCACTGTAAAATTTAGTCTTTTCGGGCACGAAGCACTCTAAAACCCGTTTCATATTTTATAATGTAGTGAGAAGTCTACTTGCAATATGTCAAATTAATAGTGTTAAATGTTAAGGTAAACACATAAGATTTTAAGTATGAATTTTTTTTTATAATGCTTAAAACACTAACTTGGTGAGTCCATAATTAGACTGATAGAACTTAAAACCAAGTGTTAAATTTCGTGATAGGCCCACTTGAACTACCTAAATTATTCTGAGTAGATATAATTGCTGTTAGACCTAATTGAATTAGGATACATATGTATAATAAAAATAATTGTATATGCGAATTAGACAATGTTTTGAATCACCCGTTGTTTAAAACAACAAAATCTAAACAATATCTACTTCAGTATTATCTAAACGCCGATAGTCAAAATTCTTCATCATTGAAGGCTGCAGGAATCTATTAAAAAGGGAACTTGACAATTATAATGTATAATATTAAGAATTTGTAATCTTAACGTTAAATCCTTAAGAATTTTTATGTTGAAGGAATTAGGATGTAGAAATTACCTGGTTTACTTTCAATAAATGATTTTATTTACATTCTATGGTATTTACAACGTATTTATAATAATAATGTTAAAGGAGAAATGAGTTCTTCCTACCTGACAAGGATATCTTTTTTGAGAAATGCATTCTAATACTTTTGTTTTGTTTTCTAGATGGACTAATAGTTCTGAACCAACATTTGATAGCATTGCCACAAAGATAAAAGTCATTATTTGGCGTAATTTGAACCTAAACCTAGATACAGAACACACTTTATCCACACCAACCTCGACCTTATCAGTGAATGATCGGCAAAAAACGTTTTTTTTCAAATCCACAATTTTCCACCTTACACACAAGGTACAGTGGTGGAATTTTTCACGTTTTAAAAACTGAATTTCCATCTGAGCTGAGTAAAAGTATAATCCGCCCCTGTGAGGCCACGGACTAACCGTAGCCCCGGACCCAGACACAACACACAGTCCCTAGCGTCGCCTCGGCTTTTAGTCCGCAGCAGCTAATGCCGCTGTGGTCACATCCAGCGCAACCTTTTAAACATAATGGCTTTAGCTACGGTCTATTTATGCTTAAGTCAAATGTGACGATGTTCAAGTTTAGGTTGTTATTGAAAAATGGTTCAAGTAAACTTGTTGGTATGGTGAAATGTATTTCGTTAAGACATAATGTAAACATGATTATGTGTATACGTTAATTAAATTGGTTTGGTTTATTATATTCAGAAAATATCTTAATAATTATTATATCAGAAAGTAATTAATAGTCAATGGTAAAACTAAAATGTTCTCAGATTTTCCTCCAGAACATATTTGACGTGAATATCTTCAGTACATACGTATTTTATTCGGAAAATCTTACAATGAAGAATATCAATACTGTATGCTGAAAGTACATATTGGGTTTCATATAGGATTCTGAGTAAAAGTTTTGGTACTGTAAAGTGGAACTTATAATTTATTTTGTATTATTTAGCAGCTTTTTGTGTAATCTGTTAATTTGTTACTTTAAAAAAGTGTTGTTTTTATGTACATAATTTTGAATTTTATCAGAATGTAGATTAACAAAATCGAGTGTGGTCAATTATATTATATGATGATTACTGGTACTGAGGATTCAATTTACGCTTTAGTGAATCAAAACCTTAAGTTTTTAATTGGTTTATACGTTATCTTTTATTTACATGTAAATCAAATATAGCGTGAATTAGTAAAAGAATAAACTATAAATATTTCATCAAAAACATTACTGCAACAATTAAAGTGACCATCGTTTTAATAACACCATGAAGACATCCAACAAAAAGTGTTTCTAGTGGATAGGTTTAATTCAAGCAACCTCTTTGTACCCTATTGTATTTTTAAGACCTCTAACACATCTTTTGTGGTCACCTGGTTCGATAT
This sequence comes from Macrosteles quadrilineatus, assembly GCF_028750875.1. Taxonomy (NCBI): domain Eukaryota; kingdom Metazoa; phylum Arthropoda; class Insecta; order Hemiptera; family Cicadellidae; genus Macrosteles; species Macrosteles quadrilineatus. Next base: position 125,926,895 of record NW_026542596.1, read on the forward strand.
ATACTTGTACCACAACGTTATAACCTACTGCATAATATTTATATACTTGGTTAACATATACATCATTAAAACAATATCAATACATGATACAGGCATGAAATAGTGTTCTTAGCGTTAAAATCGTTGATTCAAAACTAATAACAACGAACAATAACGTTTTGAATATAGTTTATTTTCATATTGAAAGTTTATTATGTCTGTGAGACGATAACTTTTGTTTGTAGAAGAAAAATAAATATACATAACTTAGGCCTATTAAGGAAACTGAATAAGTCTGAATCATGAACAGCTTTAACAGGCCTCATGTAACTCATTATAGCTAAAAGTGCATAAAGTCTAAAGAAGTGGACGAAAAGGAGAATTGTTTTTGCTTGTTGAACAATTTAGCATCTTATTTATATAAAGACGCACGTTTTTAACATGTGAAATAATACAATGATGTTACAGAGAACCATTTTCTAAAATTTAATTCATGTAATAAATTGGGTTTTAATAAAATTCTACTTGAACCAAAAAATAAATAAAATCCATATATAAATCCCAAAGTACCCATGAACTTTTGAGAAAACTAAAAGTCACACACCCCCATAAACCATATACTTAAAATGTTCGACATTACGAGAAATCTTGCGCAAAACTATCCATTATTTCATAAATTGCCCTTTACGATCGTAATTCCTTTCTAAAGGGAACTTTCCATATACCTAATGTTAAACATACCTCAGCTGTACTTATTCGTATGTTATTCTTTCAATTTACTACCTTATTAAAATCAGGTGTGATTATTTGTTTGTATTACTGTATTCTGTTTTGTTTATTTTAGCTTAACCTAACCAATCAATAGTTTTATTAAAACTTAAGAAGTCAAACGGGATGAAGCCCGTAGGTAACAGCTAGTAAAAATAAAAATAAAATTTAATAAGGTTTTTTTATATATTTGGTTGGTGGTTGGTGGAACTTATTCACTCAACTTAAACAAATATAAATGAATCAACTGAATAACCTATTACAAATTAATAACATTAATTAATGCCTATATGTTGTAAAATATTTTGTTTACCAGAAACCCATTACGTCATCACCTTCAAAAATATTTTGCTCGTTTTATCCGACGTACTGTTTAAATTGGTTTATTGCAATTTTTCGTGCTTCACCATGGACAATAGGTTTAAAATTGAAACTGTAAATGTTATAAAGACTTAGAACTATCTACACAAATAATTTATGAGGTAAAACTATTTAAAATCCTAGAAAACTTAAAGATCTTAACCACGAAAAGGCTACTTCTTATGAGTAGTTTCGTGTCAAAGAAGAATCAAACTATGCGAAATAATTGTAGACCTTGTATACGATTGAACTACAGGAAAGTTGGATTGGCTAGGCAAAAATAAATTTCTCAATTTTAGTGACTAGTTATTATTTAGGCATACCTTTAGATACTTAGAGGTAGTTGATACTATAGTTGATAGAAATGCGAAAATCATTTTTACCCATAGCAAACGGCTATTCTTTAGTGAAACTATTGACTAAGACTTCCCAAGTATTTTAATGTAAAAATTGAAAGCCAAAAAACGCGGTGCAATCTGTTGAGATGGTCACAACTAATGAGAATATTCTGTGATAAGTAATAAATCAATCAGCTGTTTGCTATAATACTGTATTGGTTTTGGTGAAACCTTACTAACCACACATGGCATTGAATAAAAATACACCATTAAGTAACACAAGCATGTGCACCCAAACAATAATGCAAGGACAATAATAAATGTAAAAGCAAACTAGCCAACTGTAATTTGTACTAATATCCTAATTTTGTACTATTAGTGGCACTAAATTGGCCAAGTTGGGTTGCACATTAGTTGGCAGATCCACCAAGTTGCGGGTCCGTGGCGCACCCAACCCCAGTTTGGCGAAACTCCAAAACTTACACTCAATTCTGTCTAATTTCATTGTTATTTCGCCCACTTGGAGGCGGCTTTTATTGTTAGGGTGACTTTTAATTTACCAAATGGAAGTCTCTATGTGTAGGTGTTAGCACTCCGTAAGCGTGTTGTTTTGTGGTGCACGAGTAAATTATGTTTATAGAAAATATTTTAAAATATATTTTTATCGATTTAAAAGTTTTAAATATATTTAATATAAACCACCTCACTAAAGCTCTAATAACAAAAATGATAAACTAAGACCTGATTAGAGTAAATACCCCCGCCGCAGCAAACCTGCAGACTAAGCGAATTTCCATTTGACTGATTGGATTTACACTGAAATGTCTACTTAAAAATATAACATTTATTCTTGATTTAAATAGAATTAGTTTAACAAGTACTTAGGTTTGCTGCATCAAGGAGGGTAAAACTTTTTTTTGTTTGTAAAATGTGAATAGGTAGTGAGAAATAAAAACATTTTCCAAATTTGATCAAAATATGTTCACAAACAAGCAAACTACAACAGTTTACTTATTCCCCATAAGAATAACATGGGAATTTTAAATTTACAATTTTTTGGAATTTTCTCCGTAACTATTAGGCACATAATAATGCTTCAATATACTAAATTATTTGTTTTTTTAAGCTCTACAAAATGGTTTGGAAAGAAATTGCTAAATTTTATGTTTTTTGGGTCAAAAATAGGAAAAACCTATTTTTACCCCATAAAACCCCCCGTAAACCCCCGTTCCCATGGTCCGATCATGCTGGATCGCGAACTCGTTCGAATAAACGTACGTTTACACATTTGTACCAAATTTCATCCAAATCGGATCATTTTTGCTCGAGTTATCGTGCTGACGGACACATATATATATATATATAAATATATAAATATATAAATATATAAATATATATATATATATATGAATTTGAACGGATGGTGTTTTTGGCCTCTAGGGACCTCAAAACGAAAAAAAAATCGGTCCCGCGTCCAGGTCTTACCATGAGTACTACGGTAATAGCTTATTCCCTATATGGGAAATTCGCTAAAAGACTTTTTGGCATTAGACTAAATGTACGTTTTAGTTTTTCAAAAAGGACTCTTTTACATAAGCCATTTAAACATATTCTTACAATTTAAAGCGTTGAATAATTAGTGTTTAGTTACTCTACAAGAAGAAGAATTGAAATATTCAATACACGTCCCCGGGATGTTAAATGGACGTTGGTTGCTTAGGCCTACTACACCATACACCATAACATATACTGTGAATGTTATATTTTTTTTACTCTGATTCATTGTGACACCAATGAAAAATTAATCATACGTTAATTTAAGTACGTTAACAGGAGGTGGCCAGATACTAAACAATTTAAGTAAAAGTAAATAAAATGTTTAAATGATTGAATGTGGTACATTCCCTACAAGGTGCTGTGGCAGCATTTCAATAAATAGCCTATAGTTGCCAATGTTACTGTAATGAATAAACGAATTTGAAATAAGTGATATTGAACAATTATAAGTATTTACTATATAGATAAGACCAAATGGTTATAAGCAAGACTACGACATATCCCTGCTTATGAAATATTATATTTTCATTATGTAGTATTTTATTATTGTAATCATTGAACAATACAGGATCCTTTGTAGCCTATTTTACAAATATGATTGTATAAGGAATAAATTATTCATTCTATTGAAATTCTTAGATTTGATTTTTACCTGGCCTATAGTTAATTTGGTTTTACTTTAATTTCAAATGTGCATAAATTCCTAAGTTGTATACGAAGTAGTTTCTAAAGTTATAAACCATAAAACAGACATTGAATATTGGTGAATACAAATATTGTATAGGCCCAAAGATTCAAATGAGGATTTCAATTCAAATAAAAGATTTTGTATAGACATTGGACCTATTAAATTATGTCAATGCAATATAATTTCCCTTTCAAAACATATTCTTCGGGAGTATTCTTATATTTATTTATGAATGTTAGTACAATTTCAAATATATTATACATATTATATTAATAGTGTATATTAATAGTATTTCTCTATTTTTATATCGTCGAAGACTTTAATGACTCTATTCTAGTGTAATGGATGCCCATCTTAAGAATTATTCTTTAAAACAAAGACTAGGTATTCAATATTTTCCAATTACTCAGAAAGAAGCTATTGGTTTCCCCTACATTCTCTGGTCGAGATTTAGTTATTTTTTATTTTCTCATGTCCTATTTTTTGCCACGTAAAATAAAGAACCACTAAAAATCACCTCGAATCGATGCAACCAATAGGAAGCGGCTATGCGCGGACGGGCTGCGCGGACCTCAAACTTGCCGAGTTTAACCCAACTTTCAAACCTTACTTTGGTGTTTAACTTCGGTATTTGGCGGGCTTTGCGGTTACTATGAAGAAGACTTTTAATTATAACAAAGAAAATCAAACTGTGATGAACAGCAAGACAATGCTGGGAAATGTATCTTTCTTAGACGATGAGCCTACAGATAAACGAGTAGGCCGATTGCAATAGCAAAATAAATTAATAGTGAAGTTCTAGACCTATTATTATTGAAGGGTGCGTAGTCATACTTTTTAAACTGTATGAGTCCATCAATAAGTAGTTACTTTTAGTGCTAAGAAAAGTTGAAAGTCGATAGAAAATGCCCACTGTATAATTAAAGGCCAGAACTTTGGCTTATTAGCCTATGTAGTAATACAAAAAAGTTACCATATTACTCAATTAAATAAATAAATAAATCAAATGAGATGAAATGAATATTTCGATTGATTCTTGACAAGTAGATATTCCTTCATACTTCAAAAATGTATACATGTTAACTCTTGAATATTGGTCCAGTTTTAAGGTTGAGGTTTACTCCCAGAAACAATCAACGGACTTAAAATTTCTGTTGGTGGCCTATTCTTACCCTACTTATAACCATTTAGTTTTTTAATTGCATTTGGTGCCACGAAATGGGGTAAATGCAAAGCTAACCTCCAAATTTACCCCCGAGTTCTGCACTACGGCATTGCTATACCATCCATTCAAGATCGGTTATTGAATTGTATAAAATAGTTTACGTTACTGAAACTGAAATCTGCTATTGTTAACACAAAATAAAACTCCTTACCTCTGCCACTTCTGCCGACGAACCTGAGGTCGTTGAACTTGGCCACTTGGTTCTTCATGACGGCGGTGCAGTTCCTCAGCTCGGCGCAGTAGTTCTCGTCGTTGCCCGCCTTGACGGTGACCACGGTGCCGTCCGTCACGTCGTCCAGAGCCACCACTTTGAAGGCTATGGGGAGACTCTTGTTAGACCTCCAGTGTGTCGGCAGTGCTGTACACAGGATCGCAGGACTCCCGGTCTGCACTAGCTCACCATGGTACTCCTGCAGGGTCTCGTACACCCCGGCGAACAGGTCAGTCGTCATCCCTTTGCCGCCGAGATCCGAACAAGGGAGATGCATCGAGCTGAGGAGGGAAATGTCGACAGACACAATAGTTCACTAGAAACTGTAGTTAGTCGTCACGACGAAAATATTTGCATTATTTGCCGGTGACAAACTTAAGAAGTAATAAAGACGTTTAAAAAAAAAACAACCGATAAACCTATTCAACACTGTAGCGGACACGATAATTTAGCCGGATAGTAAACAATGTTGGCACTATTGCGATTGTTTATAGTTGCGCACAAGTTTGTCCAAGACGGTAGCGAGGGTAGCGCGGGGGGTGCGATGCGTCAGTGTCGCCACTCCACACACTACTGTGAGTGTCGCTCAAAAACTGCTCAGAATCGCCACTTTTTTCCCACCCCGCTTCCCCACCCCTGTTCCTTTTTCGTCAATATTCTTTCTCCCCCTCCACCGATTTTTTTCCGCACGCCCGCGAGTGCGAGCGAGACAGAAAACTCTCCCCTCCAATCCGGGTACCGCGGTTAGTGCCGTGACCACCCGCCCGCGTTTTGCGGCCAACCGGCGAACTAAAACCTTTTTCCCTCTCCCTCGACGCCGCGTATCCGGTGAAAAGAAAGCGCCAAAGAGGGAGAAGCCCCTCCCCTCATTAGCTCCCCTCCCCTAGCGGTGACGACTGTGACAGCGACAGTCCCCCGACCTGGTCTTCTTCACTTTACTTGACACTTTGCACTTCAGCCCACTCCACCACCGCTGTACCACACCGTGCAAAGTTCCTTACGCGTAAACTTGTTTGTTTGTGGCCCATGTCGCATAAACTAGCTTTGTTATTGTTCTGGGATTACCCAGGGCGCTAGTATACCTCCGGTTTTATTTGTTTAGCCGATAGAGAGCGTTTATTTCCTGATTTGTTTATGTTGGTGCTCTCTCAGTTATTGGCTCGCTGGTTTTTGTTTCATTTTTAGGGGTTTCTTGTTTCAATGGGTGTAAAATATTTGCAGAACTTACTTAAATAAATTGAACTTACTAAAATAGATTGAGGAACTTACTTAAATTTTCAATGCAATTGCTAATATAGGCATATACTTTAATAAATCTTAGACAAACTCTAAAATTCAGTTTGATTAGTTCACATTCTACTTCATGGTAGACCTTAAAACGGAAAAATCCAATGCAATTGAATATGTCTAAGATACATATGGAACTCAAACTTGGAAGAAATAAAAATACTCAGTAACTGAAAAGATTTGTACGAATTCCCAGTCATACAACCTTAATAGTGTGCTTTTTTCTTTTGTTATAAAGGTTTCTTTACCACTATAGTAGCCCTATCCTCATTTAATGGCATCTTATAAAAATCGCAAATGTTTGTTGAAATCAGAACTACCAAAAATCAAGCTTCTACTGCAATATTACCCATATAACGTTAAACAATCTCTTATCATGATGTTAAAGAGTGTTAGAAAGCCATGTAAAGTTGAATGATTAAGGTAGATGCCAGTGTGGCCAACAGAAGAGATTTTGGTAAAGTTGACGTAAGTAGGTCTACGAACAGTTTTCAAATGTAAAGATTTAAAAATAAATATTTAACTAAAGCAAAAACTAAACTCACAGAAAGCAATGGCTTTTAAATCCTTTTACACAAAAATCTCCTAACTCTGCCAACTACATACATATTACATAGATTACATAGACCCTGAACCGTTTTATGTATTGATGAAATTAAAAAATATGGGTACATTTAACACAAAATGCAGTAAGCCTACAGGGAAGAGTGGGTGGATGAATTATAACTATGTTGAATTTTTTGTTTCACTATTTTTTATGTGTAAACGGTGTCAAGTCAACGGTATTCCTTGAAGGACAAATACAATTTGGAAGATATTGTAATAAATTAAATTGATTTGTTTTTATCAAAATAATAGATGCATGGGTAAAACCCCTAATCAATCAGTTATTGAAAACTATAAAAAATTTAAAATGTCAAATTATTGAAGGGTTGTTTACTTCTTAGTAACACTGTATAATTGGTGGCCTGTTCTAATATTATGTATTTTTATTATTTTATTTTCATAGTTACCTTTTTTAATTTTTTTTATTCTAGGTGTCTGTCTATACAGTGATTCTATACGTGAAACACGGATATGCCGTCATTACCGTAAACGTAGCCTACTTAAAAAAATCATTTACAGCAAATAGGCATTTATTTACCTAATTTAGGACTTGAGTGCTTGCTACAAAACCTTGTTGTATTGGTTATCACTGATACACCACCTTCAATGACTAACTAATACACAACTCACCACTCCTCTCCGCTCAACCTATCACTTGATTTTTGAGAAGCACTTTAGATTCTCATTAGTTTCAGAAAAATGTCGTAGTCCAGTTCCAAGCAAGAAAAAATTTATATCCTGACGTGATAACAATTAGCCTACTTCCAAAAATAACCTTGACTATTATTTGCTAAGGAGTTTTTCAGAACACTGCACAACTTGAGTATAGAAAGGAAGGGGCAATGATGCAATATGACTGCAGTTATTAGATTGCATACGTGTATTCTGCAGGCGCTGCCACACAACGTTTCAATAAAGGCTAACAACCGTTTGATTTCACAGTAAGTTGAATTTTTTACTGTTTTCATATATATAACAATGTATTGTTTTAATATACGTAATATTACATACAACAAGAACATTTAGGACAAAGAACAAGATTATCTTGCCTGTCAAGACCAACAAAAATTTGACAATTAATTGTAGTTATTTGCATTATTTTTTTGTTGTCAACCCAATAAATCTTGACAAGATAAAAATAGTTTATACTTAAGTTATTACGGTTGTTTTCTGCTCAACTAAATTCGTGATTACCACACTGAATTATGCCTTGCTTGAATAGCATTCTTTTACGTTTCCAACCATGTTTCTGGTTAGTTGGCATGCTTTAGAAGTAGCCTATATGTTTAGTTAGGGAAGGATAGTTTAAACCAAAACTACAATCGCTAATTATTTTAGAGACCGAGTTCCAAATTCAAAAACCCACAGTTAGTCACCTACTCGGGTGACAATGATATTGTCCCCCACAGACAAAGTATACCGCATGATATTTGTGGTATGATTTAATACAACATTGAGTAGTAAAAAAACTTTAGGCCATTTTTCATAAATATACCAAAGAAAGGCTTTTAATGATGCAGTTTCGCAAGGCCCAAACTAAGATGTAACTGACCTATTAGTGTTGTTAATTTCAATTCTTGGAATATATGACAAATATTAAATATGGATTTTTACAACCCATTTTTGACCTCATGTCACACAAAGCATAATAGTGAATGCGTGTCCTCATATATTGCATATTGCACAACAGTAGGCGTCTATTGGCCTTTGTGTGTCCTATTTAACAAGCACAATATTCAGATTTCGTTACCCTCAGTTTTACCATAAAAAGTTCGAAATTGAGTTTTTTTTTGAAAATATTTTGTCTAAAATCAGTAGCAAAAAGTGTTCAAATGTATAACGTATAATATCGTGTGTTTGTTTCGATCAGTTTGACAACAGGTAGTATGAAGTACAATAGTGTTCAACTGTGTTATTTCAGGATTTAGTTTTTAATTTGAACAACTTTTATCAATTTTGGCACATACCACAATATTTAGTGGTTATTCCACCTACTTTTGACCAAATGTGGTACAAAGCACAGACGTGTTTTTTATTATTTTTTACTCAGAGTGATCTTATCTGTTACACAATGTCATGGGTTTATTTCGTTCAGTAAAAAAAATGGTTACAAAGCATTACAGTGTGGTATTTTCACCCATGGTTACCACATGAGACACATGATATCGTGTGTTTATTTCAGTTGTGACTATTGGTGGAACATAGCAATATGCCGTGTGTTGATTTAACCTAGTTTTGACAATAAGTAGTGCATAGAACAATATCGTGTGTTTATTTCACCTAGTTCTGACAACAAGTAGAACATAGAAAACAATTGTGTGTTTATTTCGCCTATTTCTGACAACAATTAGATCATAGAACAAAGTCGTGTGTTTATTTCGCCTATTTCTGACAACAATTAGAGCATAGTACGAAATCGTGAGTTTATTTCGCCTATTTCTGACAACCAGTAGTGCATAGAACAAAATCGTGTGTTAATTTCACCCACTTTAGACCACATGTTTCACCTTGTTTGGATCACATGAGTCACATATCACATCACTGTGTGTTTATTTCGTCCAGTTCGGCCACATGTGATACAAAGTCTGTGTTTGTGTTGGTCACGTGATCATTCACCTAGAAGGACGCAATCACTCGCCGCCCTGTTACAAGCGATAGCAGCAACGTTTGTAGATGTTACACCACTGTTTCGTTTACACTCAAGTAAATGTAACTGTTCTACCTGTAAACAAGGGTTGCAATAATTTCAACATTTATTTAATCACGTTTTGAACAAACTATCAACTAAATTTAATTCGTTATACTCTTTTATATTTTAGAAGAAATTTTTTTTATTACTTTATAATAAAATAAACATTTAGTTTGAACCATAGAAATTAATTTTGTTAACTATTTAACTAACTATCTTCCTACGTTTGAACTGTCATTTTTATTATGATGGATGGACCAATTAATATTATGGATATTTTTCTACAAAACCTCACCCATTAACGAATTTAAACTTTACGTTTTAAAACGTATGTATAGTGAAGACTTTGGCGATATCTTAAAAATATTTATGCAATTTTGTGCCATTTTTTATTTCTGTGAAATATTTTAAATTTAAGATAGGCCTATAAAAGGTAGGGTAAGATTTTATTTTGTCATCAGTTATGACATGGATTTAATTTTAGGAAATCATTAAGGCTCATTGTAACATCTAATAACTGACGCTTAATTGAATAATATTGTTGTAAAATGACTGTATGGACAAACATTTGCTGACAACAGAAAAGAAATACACCATAATGGAGCATTTTTCTTTAACAAATATGCATCAACACACGAGACCAAACTTCATTTCCCAAAACGCTGCCTTTACATTATGAAACGTTGGCCATGAATGGGTTTCGTTAAAAATATTGTTAACACTTTTAGTACAATATAATTGTACGAGGCTTAGGAGTGCGGAGCTTTTGTATCGGGTTCAAATTCTGCCAATACCAAGGCGGTTTATCTAAATAGTAATGCCAAAACCACTAGGTTTAGGCTGAAGTAATGTGAAAAAATTAAGCTAGAGGCTACTAAAAGAACGATGCAGTTAATAATGTTGACACACAGGTTACTTTTTTATTGTGGTATTTTAATTAGAGCAAATAAATTGAAGCGTAATGTTTAAAAAAATTTTTTTGTTTTAAATATCCTGGTACTTTTTCGTAGGGAATAGTATTGAAAATTCTACGAAAATTAGCATTCTTTTAAAACTCCAATCTACTTGGAGATGCCATAATTTCATCAATCGAGTATGATTTTGATTGATTTCAACTGAATTATTAGCCAATCCTTAATTCCCTAGCTAATGCCAACTCTTGCCATAGTTAGCAAAACCAGAACTGTTCATTAAAGGACCAGTTCAATTTAGGAAAACGTGGTAACGTAGTTCTAAACATCCTATTCATTGAATTAGGTAAAGTAAGCAACATCGGAAAAGGGTCTCACTAAAAGTACCTACCTATCCCATCAGTAGTATTTACGGGCGGGCATTAATTGCGCCAACTGACCTGAATCTGGTAGTCGGGTATTCCTGAATTGCACCAACTATTCAAGGGAACCACCCAATAAGTTCATTATTAACTGGACCGCAAGTGGCAGCCATCTTTGACTGTATAATTGAGTAGGTTAGGTAAGGTTGGGTTAGGTTAGGTTAGGTTTTGATGTGTAAGGATAAAGACACGTAAACAAGTTTATTCATTCAGCGGCAAACCACCCCTACGCTTGGGCTTGGTGAAACTAAGGAAAATTTGTTGGGACCCTTTGAGGGCTTGGTGAAATTAAGGAACTCTTTGGCGCAATTAATACACTACCGCATTTCCAGCCAGTAATTTGCAAATCGAAGACAAACTTCCGCGATCACCTGTTTCCTCCGGCTTTCTAGACGTGACAACCATGGTATTAGCTCTCCCTCGGCGTGTGATCCTGTAATGACGGGGCTGTCTGTCTGTCTGTCTGTTACCAACTCCAGGAGGTTCCTCGTCAGCCACCTGGAGCGCTAGCAGTGGCCACAGTCTCCGATAATACCTGCAATAACTGAAGGAAGAAGTCAAACAACATCTCGTCCGTAAACGTTTGGGAAATTACATAACCACATCAACAATTAGGATGAAGCGCAACTATATGAAAGTATTTTAACCCCATGTGAAAGATGAATAGGAGGGTGGATGAAATGTCCTGCATTTTAGGTGAACCTAATAACGTTGTGCTTTGGTCTTATTCCTACAGAAGCTCGTGAAGTTTTATTACTTGAAGTGTATACGGTCCTTGATTAAATTATCTTTTATATGATCATCACTTAATATATATTTTAAATTATAAGTTGAGGTAGTATTTATAGGAAGATTTTCAATTATGACCAATAAAGACTTGAAGACTTTGTATCTACTTGTTTACTTTGGACTTGATTCTGATGGGTCCTTTGGAACCTATACTTCAATGATTGAAAAATGACTTGTCTACAACTATCCCTCACATAAAAGAAGATACGAATAGTAAAGCCACTAGAGCGCAGCACTTTTATCTAGAGTCCTTGGTTCAAATCTGTCAAATAGCCAACAACGTTTTTAAATGACAAATGAAATCTGGTTCGTGAATTAAACTAGCTTGGAGTCATCTTAGTTGACCATAAATTATATAGTAATGTCGTGTCCCGATATTTTAATGTGTACACGAAATTCATTACTACAACAAAGAAGTCTTTATGGACATGTCTTTGTACTTCATAGAGTTTTCGAAGCCTCAATTCCATTGGACTCCCAACTAATAACAACAACGCCTACATCAGCAGTCAGCACGACGATGCTCTGCGGCCTTTACAAATTGAACATCTGGTTAATTCAAGCAGCAGAGTCACGACCGCAACAGAAAACTGATAAAAAATGCAACCGACTGTTAATATTTTTTATTAATTACAAATCTGGAATTTTCCACATCTTCCAATGCAATATTGAAAGTTTGAACGCAAAAATGCAATATTTAGGCGACACGAACCGCACACAAGGCTCGCGGCGATATTTAAAACAGGGGTGGACACCGAGCAATATGCCCGCGGTCGACGCCCTCAAAAATTGATACTTGCAAAAAACCGACTTTATTGTGTGCGAATAATAGAGGAATCCGTCACCGAGGCTAACGTTTGATCCGGATTGGCGAAATTGCGATAAACTGGAAAAAGCGGCAGATCGCCTATATTATATAGATTAATAATGGCAATTCCCTGCCCATTATTGATGGGGCCATTAGTTTTGTCGGGTTTTTCCGGTGGCGGTGACGAATAGATTTATTGACAAGTCCCGCACGAATCAGCAGTTTCATTTTTCCGCCCGTAAATAAAACGTCGCTATTGACGGGATAATAAACCGCTAGTTTTATTTGAACTCTTCACCCGTCCGCGGTCCAATCTGCCAATCTGCGCTGTTTTATTTTATGACACGATATCAGAGTGATTCCAGTTAAGCTTGAAACTGCAAGCTGTCAGCAGGCTTACGGTCAAATTGCGTTTTGTTTTGTTTTTATTAAGTTACTAGTAACAGTTAGTGGAGCAGATTTTAAAACGAATCTAGAGCAAAGGTCATGAAAATTAGATTTAGTTAAATTATTTGTTCTCTTTTATTATTGTATTGCAGACTTTGTACCTGACTTGAGTTGTTTTGAAAAACAGTGTATTTTTGTACTGAAAACCGCTTCAAATAAAAGACGTTTCTATTCTATTCTATTATATTCTAAAAATAAAGAACGTTCCTCATATATAAAAAAAATTGTCTTCCTTATTACTCATACGTCGGGTGCATCTAATTAGATTTTTTGACAGATTTATTAGAAACGTTGTCACGTGTGCATATTTTTATGAAACGCAAAAGAATAAATTGTGATTCATTGATATCTTTAATAATACATGCTAATTAGGTCTTGCCCACTAATTCTTAAATTTTAGAGACTTTGCATAACGTTAAGAATCTGAAATCTTACACTTTCTTTGGAAAACTATAACATGGTAAGGATAGTACATATTAAGTATAGGGTGGAGTGTGACACAAGAAGATTGTAGTTATAATTATTGTTCATCGCCTATCTACAGAAATATGAATACACACAGAAAAATTAATACTACAGAAAAATAACATGTTAAATGTCTTGTTAGCTCGTAGTGAAGTCACAACTTCAGCTGGTTCATAATAAAACTGAAAAGTATGTCGGGCGAAGCCTATGGGCAATAGCTAGTTAATCATACTAAATAATTTGTATGGAATGCAAATTCATTACATGGACTTTTTAATTTACCGAATGGTTTTCTTTTCTTTTTGCTTGTGTATTTTTAGTTACTATCCAAGGCTACAGCATACTTAATTTACGAAAATTCAAATATACACCACTCAATTTCGAAATCACATTGCAGAACTAATAAATATCTTCATAAACTCCGTTACCAAATTGTAGACCTGTCTTATTATTCTACGTACACGATTGCAATCACCAATTCAATACAGTTAATGAAGTTCACTACGCAAACACAGATAGCCTCTCTACTGTCAGTTCTACATCCAGTTGCACCTGACACCTCTGATATAGAGTAATTGTTGCGGCTGTTGCTGATAAGAAGCGTGCGTCCGATGATAAGCTTGACGCCCGGAGAGCGGCGTATTGCGGACAGTGGATTGTGGATTGTGGATTCATCCGCAATATAATGGGATGTGGCTTTATTTAGCTGCGGTGCCGCCCAATCAATCCACAAATGCGGTGCATCGTGGCCAACAACGATAATTGCTTTTATTAATTAATTGAGGGAATTTAATAGCTCTGGATCTTGTTTGTGTCTTGGATATGTGTGAGTTTGGCAAGAAATGTAGGATGCAGATTAAAGTAAGTTCCATAATTTTCCCTTACCAATGAGTTAAAACATTTAAAGAAAATATAAAGACGTACCCTCACCCCATAAATGCATAAATGTGTTAGAAGGGTTCTCTACCTTTAAATGTCACGAAAATGAAATACCTAAAAGAATGTGGTTAGTCACATACATTAACCTATAAGTTTTGGTTAATAGGTAGGTTTTAATGAAGTTTAGTTAATAGTAGAGGAATGGTGTACAAATTTTATTAAGGTTGACGGGACGAATGGATTTCTTATGAGTTACCCCTTTATGCATTTAGATACTTTTGCTTATCCTTAACGTGTTTGCATGTACCAGAAACTTATCTGGAAATAATTTATTATTGTGTTCATAAAATGAGTTAAATCATTAAAATATATGCATAGTTAAATTACTCAACAAGCTCTGGAGTGGAAAGGATAGAGTTTTGCCGAACGTTTTATTTGACAAATCGAATGCGTAAAAATGTATTTTTTGTAATTACCAACCAATTTATTGTTGGTAAATAAACGTAGCTCTTAGACATAATGGATTGCTATCATGAGTAAAAATTATTAAAATATTACTTTTTATCTTTTCTAAGTTTTAAGTCATATTAGAATCACTCTATCGTCCTACAGAACTTAAAAACAAGTATTATGATACATTTAAACTTTTTGTGCAGGTAGCTTTTTTATTGACTTCAAGGACCGGGTATATTTAACACATTTCCGATTCAGCCCGTCGTGGTTCACGTGGCCCAGCTAAAATCCACAACATCACAGTCCGTTGCATAATCTTTTAAGCCGAATGAAAACGATCCGAGAAAAAAACCAGAAAAAAACGGCAAACCAGAACCAGGTTAAAGGAAGCCGCCGGTATAATGGGCATGACCATGTTGCGTCTTCCAGCCCGGTGACTCCAGCTGCTGGAGTGATTCCAGGCCGGTGATCAGTGACAATCACCGCGTCGCCCCGTGCCGCGTCTACACTCTACAGCGGACAAAGCTGTTGAGACTGGCTGCAGGCGTGACAACACCAACAATGAGTGATATATGTACGGGTGAAATATTTGATACGGCTACTTGGCCGCGTCTTCATCTACAGGCTCTTCTATGGCTGTGGAATCTGGTGAATGGCCTTTATGAGGTATGGGGAGGTGTGCTAACAGGATGTAACCATAGTAAGGTAATGCACCCCAATATAGTAAATTGGATCAAAATGACTTTGATATTCCTATATGACTGGGACGGTGGCGACGTCCTGTTATCCAACTACTAGGACCTTACGAATTGTGGATATTTATAGGCATGCACTGTGGTTACGATACTACCTGGTGTGGATTAACGTCCACTAGTGAGTACTACGACTATCCGCAGTACTATCCTGGTAATTAGACCAATTCGTTAATACCGAGGCAAAAATGTGGTTCGAGTTCCACTATAAACTGTAGGTCCCTTGGTTGCCATTAGCTGTATAGGCTATTAATTAACACATGTGTCTAAGGAATATGTCGGCCTTAGTCACTAACAAGACTACAATATCGCGCCACTCATCCTACACTCATCTCCATTCATTGCTTAAAATACCTTCTTTGTATAATCGCCATTTCATTAAAAAGTATTAATGTTTGCGAAGCGTTCATTTTAACTATGATTTTAATTCTTAACACATAAAAGTGTAATACGTTGGAGAAAAACTTAGTAATTAGTGTGAAATAACTACACAACTCAGTTATGACATTGGTTTAAATTCTAGAACAATCACGTAAACGACACACACAAATTACAAATGAAAGTAGTATAAAACACAATGCATTTAAAGTTCGTGCCATAAATTTACGTACTTTAAACAGAGCTATGAGATATTTGTGTGAATCAGTTACGTAAATATTAATTATGGTGATTTAGAATATGAACTAACTAGCCTTGGGTAACTAAGATAATTTCAGTGCTTATAGTCTAGTCAAATTTGGGACTGGATGGTGAAGATGAAACGTAAAGAGAACAGAAAGCAATTTTTGTAACTTTGTTTCAAACAGGGTAAGAACAGGTTTTTACATTAATAAGATTTTATATTTTTATATGTTTACTCAAGGATTAAATATTCAACTTAAAGGTATATTTGTTAAGTTCATTATATCAAAGCTACATATTCAGACAATTTTTCAATCGCTTTATCAAGTTTGAAATCTTTTTAACAGAGGGGTCTAAATTCCATGAATGCACAAAATGGCTTGGATAATCCAAGAAGAACAAGTAAAACATACAATATATTTCTAGAATGATATATTTTTACGTCAATAATAACATACTAGTGTACATGTTGCTCGAAATCGAGCAATTGGAAAGAAGTAAAGTAGTTATTTAAAAACAAATAACTTATTTAAAAACCAATAAAAGTCATAATTTCCGATGAGTTTAAAAGGCTCAACTCGTAGATTACGTAGGTACCTAACAGTTCCATATAATCAACATTTATTGTAAATATTTTATCATTTTTCAAAAGCTGATCTGGTTTTTTAGTATATTCTACAAATATTTCCCACTTATAGCCGCATTAGGTTGTCAATGATAATGTAAGAACTGCCTGATTTTCTGAATAACCTCTCTATCACAATTGTATTTGCTTCATTTGGCAATAATTTGGCTAGTTACTGTTATAACGTAAGTTATATCATTGAGTAAACACATATACTCAATTATATACGTGTAGGCAACTCAATGGTTATATTAAACTGAAAAAATGCAGAATTGAGAGGCCTAATGTTGTTCAGATGGTTTTTTGTTTCCATTAAATGTGAATAATGCAAATCCTTCAATGGACGTTTTATTAAGGTTTCTTGGATTTAGTCATTTTATTAGCGAATTTCCCTATAGGGAAGTAGCTATTACCGTAGGTCTCATGGTAAGACCTAAGCCCGGGACCGATTTACTTTTTCATTTTGATGTCCCCAGAGGCCAAAAACACCATTCGTTAAAATTTTTATATATCTATATATATATATATATATATATATATATATATATATATATGTGTGTGTGTGTGTGTCCATCCGCACGATAACTTGAGTAATTTTTGTCCGATTTTGATAAAATTTGGTTTGAAGGTGTAAGGAGGGATAAACTTGAATGAGTTCGCGAACCAGCATGATCGGACTATGGGAACGGGGGTTTATGGGGGGTTTTATGGGGTAAAAATAGGTTTTTCCTATTTTTGACCCTAAAAACACGAAATTTCACAATTTCTTTTTAAACCATTTCGTAGAGCTTAAAAAAACAAACAATTTAGTATATTGAAGCGTTATTATGCGCCTATTTGTTATGGAGAAAATTCAAAAAAATTGTAATTTTGAAATTCCCATGTTATTCTTATGGAGAATAAGTCAACTGTTGTAGTTTGCTTGTTTATGAACATATTTTGATCGATTTTGGAAAATACTTTTATTTCTTACTATAATATTATCAATTAAAAAAAAAAATCTTTTTTATCCTCCCTGTTGCAGCAAACCTAAGTACTCGTTAAACTTATTCTATTTAAATAGGAAATAAATGTGCTATTTTTATGGAGGCATTTTAGTGTAAATCCAATCAGGTTAATGGAAATTCGCTTAGTCTGCAGGTTTGCTACGGCGGGGGTATTTTAATATCACTTGACTTTTAAGAAAACATATAATTAATGTCCTTCCCGTACCAGTTTAATTCAGCTTTAGAGTGTTTTCATTTGCCAATCATCATAAAGTTAAGTCCGTGTTTCCTACAAAATTGTAATAATTTGGCTAACATCCTTCTTCATTGTTTGTGGGAATCTTCATATTGTAGTTGTTCTTCATTAAATAGGAGGTAAAATATATCATTTTTTACATTGTAAATTAAAGTAGTAAATAAAGTAGTAAATATTTAATTTAAAAAAATCAGTAAATAATGTACCCAATGCGTTTCATTGAATTGAAAAAAATAATAAATAACAGCAATTAAATTAAACAGCTTATCAAAATGTAAACAATTATGTTCTTCAAAAGGATAACATGGGAACTTTCAAAGCCACTGGGGCAGAGCCCAAGGGACCTTTTAAAAAAGGGGCCAGTTTGCAAATCTACGTGACACGCTCTTTCCAATGAGACGTCAATGGATAAAATCGGTTAAGAAATGGCGGAGGAGTTCAACCGACAAAGTTTCATGTAGCCTAATAATTATATAGATAATGTACTCAATCCAATGATTATCATGACCAGAACATTTATATTTAAAAAATTATTCATCACATTGGGATTACTTGTAGTTTCTTATGTTTCATAAATTGTGAACACCAAATACAAATTTTTTACGTCAATAATAAGGTGTAATGGTCAATATATAACATATTATTATTATTATTATTATTATTGGCACACATTTTACAATCAGACAAGAATAGTTTAATGCAAGGCGAAGTGAGGTACTAGGTGCCAGCTTCGTGTGTTTTTTTCTAAAACTCTCCCCAAAAGTTCGGTTGCATCCAAACCGTGTCGGCCGCGAGATATAATAGAGACGTCAGTTTTAGTCAAGGGCTGTCAAACTGGCGGGGTTTGTGGATTGATCAATAGTTCTGATATCTGGGAACCTCCAGGTGTGGCGATCAACAAGTCTGTAACACTGTAACCAACACCACGAGGCAGACACAGCTGTTGGTGAAACTGTCGGAACTAATTTTTGGTTGGAATAAAAAGTGGGCAATTTTTAATAATTTCTACACAATTAATTGTTGAATTAACTGTAAATGTTTGGTCAGATTAGGTTAATGTAGAGATTGTTTAAAAGTATCCATATTTTTTACTTAACATAACCATGTCAAACTTTGTTAACTTTGGCCATTTTTGTAAAAAAATAATTATTAGACCTTAGATAATTGAAAAATATAAAACAATGATACACGAAACAAAATTTTTGCAAAGAAATGTTTTGTAAATATTGCTAACAAACAAGAAGGTGGTACATACAATTATTTTGCTAGCAGTAGTGAATAAGGTATTGCATATACCCTACAAAACACATACACCCTCTCAACAATTAAAGCAGTTATTTAGTAAAGCAGAACCTAAGATATTTGAAATCTTTTGAATAATTTGTTTCAGTCGTGATAACAAACAAGACAGCTGATAGTGCGGCATTGGCTGAATCCTAGATGTGTATTTTAAGCTGAGAATGAATGAACTAGTGTAAGATGTGGAACTAGTGTAGAATGGAGTATGACGATCTATGCAGCATTGGTGAAGCAATGAGTAAGATCAGCTGTTTATAAATGATCATTCAGTTATCAAAAGCCCTACATTGTCAAGGACAATTGTTGATAATCCAGTTTCGAGCCAATGAAAACTTGGACTTCTCGTTTATCGAAACGGCAATTACAAGACCAACACTGATTACCCTCTTTGTTTCTTTGTCTCACGATTACTATAACCAGGATCATAATAAATTGTGAAGTATCCAAACATACCCCATTACATATTTAATTGTTTCTTCAAACATAGCCTCTCAGTAGAAATTATTACACATTTCACCTCTATAATAGTATATTTTGTCACTAGGATCAAAAGTGGATCTGTTTAATACGAGCTCTAGTTTAAAGAATTTGCTGAGAAATGAGCGAGTATAAAAAGACACTTTTTTCGAGTGACGAACTATACTTTTCGTTATACTTCCAAAAAACTTAGGTTTTAATAAAAACAGAATTACAATTTACGTGCTGTGTCCTCATAACCTCAAATGTTTCTTTCAGCTTTTCTTTTGTAACAATCAGTTGTTGCACATTCATAATTTCGGTTAATTCTACCGGTTGTTACGTTGATAACGTCAAACCAATCATTGTGGTTCGAATCAATCGGTTGTTCTTCAAAACAAACATTTGATTAGGGCACGGTTGTAGTGGAAATAAATTTACCTTGAATTCCTTATAACGTTTATTTATACGACTAATTTTATTAAAATACAAAACGCACTTAACAAAAGAAACGTACACAAGTACTATAAACTATTTTATTGCGCTTTTTCTATTATATTTCGATACGACTCGTTAGGCTCTGTCCATCGTGTCACTCACAGTTGTCACTCACCAGTGGTGTAATAAGAACACACGCAAAAATAATAACAATACAACAATGAATGTTTCCATTATTTATAACCGAATGCATTTTAATCGATTTATGACGACCTCGAATCAAAAGTATCATCAACAATGATCTTTTTAGTTCTAGCATGGGTGAAGTTATTTATTCTATGGCTCTAGTACGATAATTATCATTGAAACATGTGTATTATCCAAAGACTAAAAATAAGAACTTTTAAATCTCAACGTATGAAAAACAGTTGTTTTTAAAGCAGTATGACGAAAAAAATTCAACCAATTAATACTACAATGTAAGTGCTTAAAATCAACTGTACAGAGACCAATAAATCCACGCATAAATCAACTAATCACCGCACATAGTTACTACTCATAAACTTAACTTATTTCCGTCACTAATGAACCGATTCGCGGACCAAGGAGCGCACAATACCTCCTCTAATGGGAGGTCATAAATAAAAACCGTAGGGGTAGGACCGAGGAGCGCAGAGGTACCTTGCGCTCCTCGGTCCTACCCGTGCAAGGAACTAATCCCCTACTTATACGGATTAAAAGAGACAATGGCTAGGTCGACCCTGTGAGTAAATTACTCCTCACTGAATACACCACTTAAAAGTGAAAATGAAAGGAGTGGTTTTGAAACTATAAATATTTTAACTTTTAACAGAGACAATGCAAGATACTGTATTAAGTATTCGAAAAAGTTATCTTAAAAACAATTTGTTTTTGTCCGACGTTAATCAGCCCATTTTAAATACAGACAAACTGCATATTTTTCCAAGTGTAGATTAATACAAATTAAATATTTATCACTAAATAGTACGGAACTAAATTTTCATTATTTTATTATGATTAAAATCATATTATATTATGTGAGACAGGTAAACATCCTCTCTGCGTTTCAGAGTTATTAAATAATGTACAGTATTTTGTTTTGCAGGTACAGTTTGTATAATTGAAGGCATGACGACTATTGCTTATAACATGCATGATTGTACATAATTTGTCTTGATCCTCTCTCTCCCCGTGATTCACCCTTTGTCCTGCGGAAACGCCTGGAATTTTCTCTCGTGGTTGAGTTAGGATATTGAATGACTCAATATACTACCGGACATTCGTACTATTTAGAAGCAACGCATACCATTTTTGAAAGTAATTCTTAAGAACAACATATTATGTTGTGCATTTCCGGCTTAGGTGGGTGAGCCTATTGCTGAACGTGATATTTGCCAAATTACAATGTACCTAGGCTAAATTTACTTCAAAAGTAGTGTTGTTCACATAGGCTTTGTCTAAATTTAAAAATACTTTTTGTATAAGAATTACTTAGGTTTTCTGGAAGTATATTGTCGTAGTAGTATATTGTTGGGAATATCTGAATGTAAATCGATTCGTTTCGTTTCTGTATTATTGCCGGCGTAAAATTTTATCTAATGAAAACCTTTACCCTTAAGTTCATATAAATAATTATTCCTAACTAATTAGACAAGCACAAATTCGTTTAATCAGAGTTTACTTGGCTATTTCCCAAGTATGGTTTAAGCGTCGTTATAGGTAGATGTTATAGCCTTCGGATTACGAATAAACATAAACATAATTACTCTATGTTAATGATAAATTAAAATAACAGTAACCAGCATGTACTCTGGACGGATATCTAAAAAAAAATAAACTAATAGAAATTAAAACAAGGTCTTAATTCAAGTAGTGTTACCAGTTACGAAGTAAATTATTTATAAAAATATAATAGAATAATTTTTTCCTACAGTTACCTAACAATGTACATGTTCTCTCACTGATTTGAGAAAGCAAAGTGGCCAATTCGCTCATCAGTGAGACAATGTTAACATTGTCTCACTCTAATTACTTTGTCTCACTCCAGATTTGCATCGTCCAGGCACGCATCCAGAGAAGGCACGAAATAGTGAGCGCGTAACATGCTAGTCCAAGCAAACTAAGCAAACTTACATAGGGATCGTTAAAAAAATTGCAAGAAAACGTTTTATGGTTTTATTTTGTAGAGTTGGGTTTGCAGAATGACATACTAAAAGTTGCCAAAAATCGGTGCACGAGAAAACCACTAAAATCACAATTTAAAATGGCGGCTTTTTCCAACATTGGACAAATTAAAAAAACATATTTCACATGCATTTGTTATGCACTTTTTTCGAGATATTGACTTGGGACCACCGCCTGTATTTATTGGGTGATTATTACTTCATTTTGATAGAGAACACGTTTTTGGCCGCCATCTTGGATCCGCCATATTGGACATAGATAATTGTTTTTCAATGTAATGATAGTGTTGTGACACATCATTACCAACTACATTTTTACACTGATTTCAATGCCGAAATTCGTTTTTAAATATCTTTATTCATTTAGAAGATATATTCAAACGAAAACTCTCCACCATATATTTCTTATGGACGTTTCGTAGTTTGATAATTGTTTTAAAATTATTTTTCTTATATCTCGATTTCTTATTGACGCTTGTAGTTCGTTCTAGGCTTAAAATATTCAGTAATGTAAGGGCTTTCATTTGAGCTCTTGATCATTAAAATCAGACGAGTTAAAGACCAGCTACGAACCTCAGAACAAAATTAAATTTAACTTTTTAGAAATATATTTTTATTAAAAGATTTATAACTCGGGTTGTTAATACGTCACCAAGTTCTTTCTGTTCTCAAATTACTCAGTGAATGTTTAGCTTTGATTTTATTAATCACTAAACAAAATCTGACAATTTTAAAATGAGTCATGGTTCTTAATTTAACATTTAAATGTATTTATTTTTAAATTTGTCTTTAGTTAAGGACATATATCCCAAACCCTAATAACTCCCGGAAAGTAATCCATAGCTAAAATAAGATTCAATAATTTGGCGAATTATTTAAGACTATAAAGAGTTTTGGGAGTTATTTAGAATTGGGGATATACGTCTTTAACTAAAGACAAATTACAATATAAATAAATTTTAATGTTAAATTATGGTCCATGACTCATTTTAAAATTGTCAGATTTTGTTTAATGACCAATAAAATTAAAGAGAAACATTTACTGAGTAATTTGAGACCATAAATAACTTTTTGACGTAGTAACAACCCGAGTTATAAATCTTTTAATAAAAATATATTTCTAAAAAGTTAAATTTAATATTGTTCTGAGGTTCGTAGCTGGTCTTTAACTCGTCTGATTTTAATAATCAAGAGCTCAAATGAAAGCCCTTACATTACTGAATATTTTAAGCCTAGAACGAACTACAAGCGTCAATAAGAACTGGAGATATAAGAAAAATAGTTTTAAAAAAATTATCAAACTACGAAACGTCCATAAGAAATGTATGGTGGAGAGTTTTCGTTTGAATATATCTTCTAGATGAATAAAGATATTTAAAAACGGATTTCGGCATTGAAATCAGTGTAAAAATGTAGTTGGTAATGATGTGTCACAACACTATCATTACATTGAAAGAAAATTATCTATGTCCAATATGGCGGATCCAAGATGGCGGCCAAAAACATGTTCCCTATCAAAATGAAGTACTAACCACCCAATAAATACAGGCGGTGGTCCCAAGTCAATATCTCAAAAATGTGCATAACAAATGCATGTGAAATATGTTTTTTTTAGTTTGTCCAATGTTGGAAAAAGCCGCAATTTTAAATTCTGATTTTAGTGGTTTTCTCGTGCACCGATTTTTGGCAACTTTTAGTATGTCATTCTGCAAACCCAACTCTACAAAATAAAACCATAAAACGTTTTCTTGCAATTTTTTTAAGGTCATATCCTATATTTCTCCGACTATGCAGTCAACGTCGTATGCGCGTGAAATACGTTGGCAGCACTGGCTGTAAATCAGCTGGTCAGCTGTTGTACTGTTGTATTTGTCACTTCGCATTAAATGTTATGTTAAAAGTTCACTTCTGTGTAAAAATAGGTTATGTTTCTTCACCAATTTATTTGTTTTATGGTAACTGTAGGAAAAGTATAATGTGCAACTCGAGTTCAAAGTACAATTGCCTCACTCGAGAAACCATTCCTCACTCGCCTACGGCTCGTGAGTAAGGATTTCTCTCGAGTGAGTCAATTGCTCACTTTTCTCACTAGTTGCACAAATAACTAATGAAGAAAATAATAATAATAATTCTTTTGAGTCTAGAATCGAATAAGAGATTTATAAATCTTAAGTTATTGTCGTTCTTTCTGTACTGTAGCTTGAAATACATTAGAGGCAAGTAACCTGCCTGCTCTATTACGCAGGGGTTGATTTTAAAAATGTTTGGACAGTAAAAATTGGTGATTTTTTCTCATTTGTATTAGAACAATAACACGATATGCCTCATTGTTAATTGATGAACAAATAATGATTTTATTACTGGGAATGGTGAACGTACTACCTGTTGAAAATTGTAGTCGTAGGCATCTGGTACAAACTATTCGACCTATTGTTTGGTACAAATTATAAACAGTCAATACTTGGAAATGTAAAGGAATTATGAGTGAAGATCTTACATGGATGTCCCGTTAATCCCCTACATTACTCCGAATGGATTTCATTTGCAATTTCTTAGATTTCCCTTTCACGGCAGCCCATTCCAGTTTTTGGTGTTTCTGGTCACTCGGGTCAGTTTTGTAGGATTAATATTTAAGTTCAAATAACTAGAGTCTAATTGATATTGTTTACAGTTAGGTTTGAGTTACTAACGATACAATACCCTTTTCTTTTCAAAGATTACGGTTGTTTAAAGCAGCTATTAAAACTGAATAAACTTACTAATATTCAGATTTTAGATCCACACCATGAAGACACAAGTCGCCTACCTTATCCAAATCGCAATTATCAACACGTAGCCTATTTTACATACATTTTTATTAACAGTTTTATAAATAAAATCTAAATGTGGTTCAACATTCAGCTGAAGGATCAGCTTTTATATTGCAATTTAAATTCGGAAGTGAAAGTGTACGGCTTGGTAATTTGTTGATACCACATTAGTTTGGTAATAAGTTGCTCTAGAAAAGTACACCCAAATCAATGGTGTAGTCAGTGAGGCGGGACTAATGGGATTTACTCGCAAGCATTGTCTTGTTCAACCCTCGTAAGTAGGGGATTAGTTTCTTGCCCGGGTCGGACCGAGGAGCGCAAGCACATCTGCGCTCCTTGGTCCTACCCCCGACGAATTCTTCGGCCGAGGGGTTGACAGTTTTACGACTTGCGCTCCTCTGTCCGTTTCCCTAATGAACCACCCCCCTCTCCCCCCCCCCTGTTAATCACGTGACACATTGTACCGGCAGTAAACTGTTTAGACACTCCAATCAGCTGATCAGGTTGTTGTGAAGAGTGCAACGAAACTGTTTTATGCAACATTTAATTTGCTCCGGTCACAGAACGACCCGTCAGGGAATACCGTAATGGTTGTACGCGCTAACACAATCATGGTGTAGATTTTACGGTGCTTATTTGCCACAGCGGCTAATGAAAATGGGCCCTGAGCGGGTCTGTGTGTGTGTGTGTGTGTGTAATTGTAGGTGTGAATGTGTGTGGGACTGCCGCCCCTGGTCGATATTTTGATTGGGACAATGAACGGATAATTCCCTACTTGTGTACGACACCTGGTAGCGGCGCGTCGGTGTACAATGTTACTTGTATTTGGTGTAAAACTTCCGAATTTGAAATGTTTTAATTTTAAAGGTATGATTTTGACATGGATTTTTTGTATTGCTTTTCTTCAATTCGTATTGCCTTTTACTTCGACTTACTTTACTTTTTCCAGATTGAATATTCTACGGAATTGTAAAAAAATTAATCTAGAGATATTATAAAATATAAAGATACTCAATTGATAATTTCGTCATATATACGACGACGTGGATGTTAAATTAACCATTTCTTATTTGAAGACGGCGATGCAGATTCGAGATTCGATTGAGTTTGAAAAACAAAAATTCAAATAGAATGTCTGTTGTGA
The DNA here is from genome assembly GCF_028750875.1 of Macrosteles quadrilineatus. Taxonomy (NCBI): domain Eukaryota; kingdom Metazoa; phylum Arthropoda; class Insecta; order Hemiptera; family Cicadellidae; genus Macrosteles; species Macrosteles quadrilineatus. Next base: position 125,953,368 of record NW_026542596.1, read on the forward strand.
CTTAAACCCCCCGTGTTTTTCATATTGTGAGTCTACACAGCCCACATGCATATGCATGTTCATATTGCAGGAAAGCGCGTGAATTTCTTTTACAAGCTTTTATTTCTGACATCGATTTTGTCTACACTAGTGCACTTGTAGCATTTTAGATCACTCATTTCCTAACCCATTCTCATAAATATGCTTAAAATCCACTAAGCTAAAATTGTGCAAGGAAATAACAAAAACCCTTTTTTATAGACTTCGTGTGGAACCTTTTTAGATTAATTAGCATAGATCATAAGCTAAATTAAAAGTACTTAAAAATTGAAAATTTCGTTACATTTGTCAAGAATTATACGAGTAATACTGGAACTAAACTATAATTTACAACCATAATGGGATTTCAAGATTTTGGTTCTTAGAGTCGATGTTTAAAGTGTTCACTACAGTTTTGAAATAATTCATGTTTAATCATCACTACAAACAATCTTGGTAAACATACAACTACTGTAAATACCTGAACCATCCAAGGCTCTAGTAAAAGTTGAACTAATGTATGTGAGCCAGGTGGCTCGGTGCTCTCACAATCGCCCCACATCGTCGTGCTATATAGATGATGCTGCGAAGGGCAGCGGCCGCCGATTTGTTGGGACCGGGGTACAAATGTGTGTGGATCCCCGGCAATGATATCATTACTCACGGCCTCCCTCGCTGCTAGAGTACTTTACCATAGCCACTCTATAGGGTTTCCGCTAAACATTGATGCTACCTTAGATTTGTAATTGATTTTCTAAGTTCTGATGGTCCTTTACTTGAAAAAGTTCATTTAGCATACTTCAATATTACTCAACTTATCCGGTTTAGAATTACTCATATTATGATTGATTTGGTATTACTTCTCATATAAATTTAACGAAATGTTTCAACTAGTATTTTTTATTGCCTTACATATCCTTAAACTTTCATACAGCCACTCCTTAATGAGTCAAACCCATTGATTTTTCCTATGATTCGTTCAGATAATTGTTTTATATTGAGCAAGCAAGCACCCTCAGGATGGTTATAAATATCTTTAGACGCATTGTATACTCCACAGCTACAATATTCTAGTATTGGGCTTTAAATAAATGATCCTGACTAATGAAACCGCTGATCTTAGTCAGTAACAAAAGCTACACAGATCATCACACTCTATTCTACACTCATCCTTCACTCATATTTGGGTTAAAATACGCACCTAGGTGGCGTCCCCATCTCAATGATTGATAATTGATAATTGATAATTCTTCCTGAATGAAACGTTCAACTTATCCTAAAAATCTTCAATTTGCAGTTACTGATCAAATTTAACAACCGTACCTGTGAATTTGCAATTGGAAGTTACATTCAATAATCAAATACATTTTTTCGTTGTAACTGATTAAAGTTAATAATCAAACATGTAACCACGCTAATAACATACACTTCAACACACAAGCGCCAATGATCACGCACAGTAATAAACTTTGTTATTTGTCATGTTCGCGATTTATTAACAGGACTATTTTAAATTGCGAACATCGGCGTTCGCCCACAATCAAACGGAATTGTTTGATTGCGTTAAATTAAAACGTCCACTGCAAAACTGCAAATCACTTCAGGCTGCGTACGGCGAGTGTCAATTTATTGACTGACAACAAAACCTTATTGACCAATATGTTAACGTTTTATTTGATTAACTAGCCTGGATACAAATTCTTTCAAATTACTTTGTTAGAATCAAACCACATATAGTATAAGGTGTTTTTATAATATCCAATCGACCAGTTTAAATGTTATAAATGGGGTATGGATATTAATTGCTGTAGTCAATTGTAAAAACGATTTAAAGGTGTGAAATAAAGGGGTTAAAACGCTAGATATAAAACCTTTACTATATATCTATGGGTTCTATTTAAGATAGTCTTTCATAGTTATTTATTTTAAAACTAATATTTGCGATATTTGACCAACATTTCTTTGCATTGAACGTGAAAAAAAGGTATTCTAAAATTTGAATAAGTCTATTACCCCTAATACATTTTGACAAAAGCTAGAGATTTTCGATGCAAACACATATGTCTTTTAGTGCGTATTTTAACATTAAAGGTTATGAGTAGATTTATGAATGTTAAATTCTGAAACTCTATTAATTTTTTTACACTGCAGCTACTGACCAATTGGTAGGCTACTATTAACAATATTTTTCACGTCTATTGGAGCTTAAGTGTTTTTGGGATTTCTCTTGCATCAAGAATAGACTATTTGAATATTTTTAGGTACACTACATATGTATAAATTATTATTCTAAGAAGCAAGCTCAATTTTAAATATAATCAAGGTGCCCTACCTTTACACATAATTCTTACTAGACCTCCCTTAACGGACCATTTTAGATAAACATTATATATTTGAAAATAACTCTCATTGCAAAATAACAAAACCTTATAATCCAAGGGGAATGGAAATATTTAAAGACGACATAAACACATTCCAATGACGGTTTGTGATTGCTGATTTCAAAATTAGCTAACAGCCTATAAATAAATAGTTGAATTAAATAAATCTGAAATTTTTTATCCGTGGTTTATTTAACCAAATACATTTACTTGTATCAAGTTCCAGTCCATTCAAATAATCGACTATTATAGAACCCAACTCCTCTTTATATTACTTCACTATAGCATTTCGAATGTGAACATTTAAAAAACTAATTTTTGCTAAGTAAATTGCACACCTACTCTTGATAAAATAAACCGTCATGGAATTGATATTTTTAACCTGAATAATTTACCTCGTTTATGCCTGAATTTGTTATTTTTGGCATTGTTTTATAAATACCAGCTAGAACACTTTTTACATCGAAGATTCCGCGATAGACATTACAAACCCGACAAACCGAGCAACACACCTCTAGAGTCTCATGTATATCCGATTACATTAAACGATTAAGAAACACAAAAGAAGACCAAGGGCTCCACAATACACCTCAGGGTTAAGTATCAAAGTAACCGGATCTAGAGGGGTACAAAGTATCTTGGCGGAACCTTTGAGAATGCTTTGAGTCATTCTGGAGGTTTTCGGGACCTAATGGGCCACAAACGTTCTTTGTATCACGGCTACTGTTTGGTTCTCAGCCTTCGGGACGTTTAAAAGCTTGTTAAAAGACCACGCATTGTAATGGGTTGGTGTCCATTATATTTTTTCTGGTAAGGTGATCACTTTTAAGTGATTTCTTGGCAAATAACAGTCAACCCGTAATTGCAACTTAACAATATGGTACAAATTATGTTTTGGGACGCGAAAGTGCGTACCAATCTAGTTAAGAATGTACTATGAGTGGAGAATGGCATAAGACGCTGACGTACCATTGTTAATGATTAAGATCAGATGCTTCTTTTGGCTAAAACATTCATATTAAACCGAATCATCAAGGGCAGTTTAGCCAGTTTTTCTTTTAAAGCAATTGACTCATTAGGTGCAAATCAACCATTAGCTACAATGCGACTAATATAACGATTCAGCAGCCAAGCTAAGTGCTCAAGAGTTGTATGTGGTTAGATATTAAGGAACTGTTTTTTATGTGTTTGTTTCGTAGCGTAAACAAAATCTTATTTTGAGATCGATCTTATATTATTCAATTTATTTAAATGGTCTTTAAATAAATTGGTCATACAATTTAAAATTTTTTAAAGGAATCTAAACATTATTTGACTCACATATTTAGAATTAACCCAATTTTATTTAATAAATTTTCTCCCAACAAAATAATTACGGAATGTAAATAAAAGAAACGTCTTATAACACTTAAAAAAATATTTGAAGTGTTACAATACGTTTCTTTCATTTACATTCTGTAAATTTAATAACACGTACAATGCTGATCAAGAAGTTATTTACAAAGTAATTAACCGCATCACCACTTAAGCCGAGCATGAAACGTCAAAGAAACACATTACAGGTATTACCCCGAGGAGCTTCTGTCAAACAGAAAACAACGGCGAACCGAAAAAAGGGAAACACGGCGACAAAGTGGAAAATGTAAACACGCTGTGAAAGTTCATCGACAGGCGGACAATGCCATAATTTAAGAGCAGTCCATTTTATGATGAGGTCTCTGTCGGGCGTATCCCGTGCAATCACAGGCATTGTCGGCAACGACAATGCGACAATGGCGTTTTTAGCTGGATGCAAAATATCTCTCCGCGCCAGAACATCACACAATAGAGCGCGCTTCCGGTCCGGTAGCCCGCAACAATCGCTGTACATAGCTCACCATTACCAAATGACACACGACTGTGTGATTGAAATGACGAACACCCCCTCCCCCCACCACGGCCTACATAACACTGCACTGCAACGACATATTTTATTCAAACACGCACACTTTGCCTAATTAGTGGATTGTTCGGTTTTTGTCGATCGGTCCGCTAAAAAGCACGCTAAGCTGTTTTTTAATGGACATTACCATGTAATGAGTGGTTTCCGTCGTATTCGGGTTTTATTCGGGTTTGGGTGTGAAAGTGGGGAGATTTTTTTGTGTAGCATAGAAATTCAACGCTTTAATGTTGCAAATGTGTATATAACTAAATTTCTAATAATATTTTAATCAATTTAATTGCAACCACAAAGAAATAAGACACTATAAATAAAATTCCACTACATTTAATACCCTGTAACTTATAAAAAAAAATATTAAAACTATTTTTAAGTTATTCCTTGAGTTCGATTTAGTAGGAAATAATTTTATTTCCATCATTGTAGCACCAACGGTTTGTCTGAAATCAATTTGAGTCACCTTACGAGAACCCTGTTTAGATAAATCTATACTTTATGTATACGAATTATCAAATGCTTATAGGGTTAAAGCACTTATCACAATTATGTCAACAACCAACTCTTGAACTCGTAGTCAAGGAACACTTTTCCTGCGTTTCCATGTTCCTGTGACACCCAGTATCCCTACTCCAGCCCCGTCATCCCCCGCACACAAATCACCCTGATGGCCATTGTCCGACCATCTCGGCCAGCTACTGAGATGTTTTGACCGCCCCATGAAATTGATTCCATTACGGGACAATGGGCAGCTTTCATCCCCCGCGTAAATACCCCGCGTTACGGGCTTCAGAGGCGCACCTGGACCCTTCACAACCCCCCCGGCCACTTAGGCTACCCTCACGTTTCTTACAGCTCTATCAGTGGCGTTATGGGGGTTTGTATAAGTAGTAGTGTAGACTACAGGGTTTTTGAGGAACACAGTCACCATAAGTATGAGTTTGCAGCTCTGCTTCCCATATATTATTATTGATCAGCTGATTGTTGTGGCATTGTTGTCTACACTACTTAGTGTTATTGTGAATAAAACCAAAACTCAACATGGTGCTTTCATAAGACCAGTAAGGGATACATTAAAAGTAAATCATTCGTTTTATGCGAAAAAAGGTATGCAATTTAATTAACAGGTGAGATTCCGGTACCTAATCAACTACTGGTTGTATGAAATTTAATGGTTAGTACAGTAATACAATAGTTATTTACCATATAATTTAGCCAAACTTAAGCATACGTTTCCCTATCCGGTCAATTCAAGATAGCGGCTAAACATGTCTCTACGGTACTAGCTCTCAAACACTCTAAAACTAATTTGTTTCCAATGATTCTGTGCTTGTTGTGCTCTCGACAAATCAGAGCTTGCAGTGGTTGGAGCAAAAATAATTTTTAACTATTATTTAGAATTTAAAATTGTATGTGAAAAATACTAATTTACGGATTAAAAAAAAATATTTGTAAATACTTAAAGAAACAATTACGAAGTTCCAGTTCATCCAGAACATAGTTTGGTTGGATCTTATTGAATATTATACAGTTCATTTCAACTCGATAAACACTTCAATAATGCCACGAGGTTCTTTTTTGCATGACCATGTTTATGTGGTAACCAGCCGGGCGTGTGGAACCCTCTTAAGATAACAATGTTAATACCAGCGCTGTTTGTTTCCTAAACAAAATTTTAAGGTAACACATTCAACTCTTTGTCGCCACCAATATCTCTAACATCAGATTTTACGTAATTTCAACAAAATACTGAATGTGTGCCTGACGAGTCCAAGTGGTGAATTTTAGAGTACACGAGTTAGCGAAGCAACAGTATCCAATCCCGTACAACGTCGAGAGGTCCCGTCGACTCTTGTTGTCTAGGCGATAATCTAATTATAATTCGCGGCTGTCTTGGCCCGATCGATGCTAACTTCTGCTCTACTCGTATTAAAGTTGCATAATGTTTCAAACTTAGTTCGCCTCCTTAGTGCAGGAAGACTGACGTGGTGATGTGTTTAATACACACCCTCCTTTTAATATCAACCTCAAATATGCAGGTTGTTTGTGAACTCTCTTGAAAAACTTCACAGGATTGTTACTTGGGTCAATACAAGGATGTTTTACATTATAAACATGGGTTTGAATTGAGGTACAAACTTTAAATTTTATACATTTGTGTAAAATTTAATTTCGTTGACTAAAGCAGTTTCAAAATATCGGCCAATTTTTGACTTTTTGACCTCAAATTATATGACAACCATCAGAGTTACAACATAAACAAAAGGATAACAAAATGTAGTAAATTTAATGACAATTTAAATGACACCTAGTGTTTAAAGATCAAACAACAAACAGTTGAGTAATTAAATTTTTAAATAATTAACAATGATATGTTATTGCAGGAAAACCAATATTGAATACAAAACAACCAATTTTAATTGTTTAAAAATGTAATAACTAAGTGTCATTTGATTTGTCATTAATTAAAAAAATACCTAGTGACACACTAATAATTAGACCAATATGTTAATACCAAGGCAAGAATGTGGTTCGAATTCCACTATAAACTGTAGGTCCCTTAGTTGCCTTTAGCTGTTTGGGCTATTAATTAATAGCTGTGTCTAAGGAAAATGTCGGCCTTAGACACTAAAAAGACTACAAGATCGTGCCACTCATCCCACACCACAGATAATAGAACCCTACTACAGTACCTAGTAGGGTTCTATTATCTGTGCCTACACTCATCGTTCACTCATATTTGGGTTATACGCACATAGTTGAGTTTCTATCTTAAATAATTTATATCGATATACTGTATATTGATGTATTCTGTGTTCCCCAAGCCTCCAGAAGTGATATACTGAAATCAAACTTGTTATACCATGCATAACTCTGCAAGGAAACCGTTGTCAAATGTACGAAGCTTTTTTATCATAAACCAGGATGTTTCTCATATTATAAGAGAAATTACACGTACGCTTTAATTTTTGTGGGATCATAAATTATAAGTTTTGTTTCTGAAACGTGTTAGAAAAATATTGAAACTTTTATACCTACTATTAACATTTTTTAAATTTAATCTAGCTCATAACCCTATGTCCTAATAGAAATTCTCTTAAAAAATCGATCTCCTATAAGACACTATTTTGTAAAACACTTATTAATTGTTTGGTAAGAGAAAAAGAACGATTGGGTCAGAGAAAATAATGTTGGCCAATCTAGGAGCCGACGTTGTGAGCTTCACCTCAGTAATCCTCTCAGTCCATCTCGCCGTACTTAGTTGTGAAGATTACAAAGGGAAAATTTGAGTTTAAATATATAAAATTAAGTGATTAGCATTATCATTTTCAAACGTTTTACTAAAATGTTCAAATTTTGATATTTTTTGTATATTAAGTTCGGTCAGGTAAAAGGTCATAACTGATGTTGACTTAAATGTAGTCATTTAAGTAATATGTTTATGATTTAAACCTATTAAGTTCCAGCAATTGGATTTCAAACTAAATCTTTGTGAAATCCATATATAAATCCCAAAGTACCCATGCACTTTTTGAGAAAACTACAAGTCACACCCCATAAACCATATACTTAAAATGTTCGTCAAGACGAGAAACCTAGCACAAAACTATCCATTATTTCATAAATTGCCCTTAAACGTCGTAATTCCTTTCTAGAGGTAACTTTCCATATACCTAATGTTAAAAATACCTCAGCTATACTTATTTGCATGTTATTCTTTTCATATATTACCTTATTAAAATCAGGTGTAATTATTTTTTTGTATTACTGTATTCTGTTTTGTTTATTTCAGCTTAACTCAACCAATCAATAGTTTTATACTTATGAAGTCAAACGGGTTGAAGCCCGTGGGTAATAGCTAGTTGTTTTTATTTTATCTTTTAAAGTATTTACAATTAAATACAAAATGCACAATATTCTGTAAAACGACCACTGTTAAAAGAGATAGGAATATTTCAATCCATTCGCAAGGGAAACGCAGATCGCTTATCGATGGCAATCCACGGAAATCCCTGGCGGTCGTTGGGGCTTTATCAATGGGGGAATCTGCCCCAGCCTCCACACCCTGTATAAACCTTTAAACAGGTCAATATTACCATGAGTAGTATGTCAGAGAGAATTTTTTTAAGGATTTCTGCAGTTTTAGGTACAGGTATGATAAAAAAATCTTTTTAAATTTTCCTCGTCCTCTAAAAACATTACATGTTACACTTAAGAACAAAGAAACAAACATATCTGCGTTCGCTGGCTTGTACCCAGCGTATGAATACTGTAAATTACAACTAACGTAATTTGTAATTAATTGGATATGTAAAAGCTAAGTTAAAAATAACAAAAAGGTGTGATAAATTGAATTAAACTCGTTAAAAAGGCAGACAGTAAATATAGCCGGGGTCGTACAAAAGTAATGTTGCGTTGTAAGGACATCGACAGCCCAGCCCACACCCCACTGGACAATGTTTCCACCCGTAAATTAGAGGCAAGCCGTTCCACCATTGTTCAACAATAACAGAATAAATGCGGGAACCTTCTTATACGGTGTAATGATAAAATTTTAATATCATAGAAATTTTTACCCAGAATGTTATCATTAAAATATGATACTAGCAGCATCTTAATCCAAAACACATAAAAGCATTTTTTTTTCTTTTGAGGTTAAACAGACATATCGTAAAACAAAAATTAAAATGTTTTAGACCAAAAGTCATTTTTATGACTATGCATTTTTGCAAAGTCATAAAATCTATCATCATTTTTAAATTTCAAATTTGAAAATTTAAAAATAAATCTTCACTTTTTGTCATATAACAATGTAGCAGTGACAGTTGCATTCCGTTGTTGATTGTACGGTGAGGGTAGTTAGTTATTGTAGCCAGTTGACTGTCACAACGTTTATATGTGAATAGACTGTGTCATCAGCCAACAGTCGTGTTGTATGACCCCAGTGTAACTCTTACTGTGTCATATAACAATGTAGCAGTGACAGTTGCATTCCGTTGTTGATTGTACAGTGAGGGTAGTTAGTTATTGTAGCCAGTTGACTGTTACAACGTTTATATGTGAATAGACTGTGTCATCAGCCAACAGTCGTGTTGTATGACCCCAGTGTAACTCTTACTGTGTCATATAACAATGTAGCAGTGACAGTTGCATTCCGTTGTTGATTGTACAGTGAGGGTAGTTAGTTATTGTAGCCAGTTGACTGTTACAACGTTTATATGTGAATAGACTGTGTCATCAGCCAACAGTCGTGTTGTATGACCCCAGTGTAACTCTTACTGTGTCATATAACAATGTAGCAGTGACAGTTGCATTCCGTTGTTGATTGTACAGTGAGGGTAGTTAGTTATTGTAGCCAGTTGACTGTCACAACGTTTATATGTGAATAGACTGTGTTATCAGCCAACAGTCGTGTTGTATGACCCCAGTGTAACTCTTACTGTGTCATATAACAATGTAGCAGTGACAGTTGCATTCCGTTGTTGATTGTACAGTGAGGGTAGTTAGTTATTGTAGCCAGTTGACTGTCACAACGTTTATATGTGAATAGACTGTGTCATCAGCCAACAGTCGTGTTGTATGACCCCAGTGTAACTCTTACTGTGTCATATAACAATGTAGCAGTGACAGTTGCATTCCGTTGTTGATTGTACAGTGAGGGTAGTTAGTTATTGTAGCCAGTTGACTGTTACAACGTTTATATGTGAATAGACTGTGTCATCAGCCAACAGTCGTGTTGTATGACGTCAGTGTAACTCTTACTGTGTCATATAACAATGTAGCATTGACAGTTGCATTCAGTTGTTGATTGTACAGTGAGGGTAGTTAGTTATTGTAGCCAGTTGACTGTCACCACGTTTATCTGTAAATAGACTGTGTCATCAGCCAACAGTCGTGTTGTATGACACCAGTGTAACTCTTATTGTGTCTTATAACAATGTAGCAGTGACAGTTGCATTCAGTTGTTGATTGTACAGTGAGGATAGTTAGTTATTGTAGCCAGTTGACTGTCACAACGTTTATATGTGAATAGAATGTGTTATCAGCCAACAGTAGTGTTGTATGATGTCAGTGTAACTCTTAATGTGTCATTAAACATTGTAGCGAAGAGCGCTGCATTCAGTTGTTGTTTGTACAGTGAGGGTAGTTAGTTATTGAAAACAGTTGACTGTCACAACGTTTATATGTGAATAGACTGTGTCATCAGCCAACAGTCGTGTTGTATGACGTCAGTGTAACTCTTATTGTGTCATATAACATTGTAGCAGTGAGCGCTGCATTCTCTGGTTGATTGTACAGCGAGGGTAGTTAGTTATTGTAGCCAGTTGACTGTCACAACGTTTATATGTGAATAGACTGTGTCATCAGCCAACAGTCGTGTTGTATGACGTCAGTGTAACTTTTATTGTGTCATATAACATTGTAGCGGAGAGCGCCGCATTCTCTGGTTGATTGTACAGTGAGGGTAGTTATTTATTGTAGCCAGTTGACTGTCACAACGTTTATATGTGAATAGACTGTGTCATCAGCCAACAGTCGTGTTGTATGACGTCAGTGTAACTCTTATTGTGTCATATAACAATGTAGCAGGGACAGTTGCATTCTCTGGTTGATTGTACAGTGTGGGTAGTTAGTTATTGTAGCCAGTTGACTGTCACAACGTTTATATGTGAATAGACTGTGTCATCAGCCAACAGTCGTGTTGTATGACGTCAGTGTAACTGGTTGATATAACATTGTAGCAGTGAGCGCTGCATTCTCTAGTTGTTTGTACGGTGAGGGTAGTTAGTTATTGTAGCCAGTTGACTGTCACAACGTTTATATGTGAATAGAATGTGTCATCAGCCAACAGTCGTGTTTTATGTATATGTTATATGTACTTTATCTTCAATTAGTTTATATAAATAGAAGAAAATGTACACTTCCAATTATCGTTGAATGTAAGATGCAAAACTATCAAGAGTGTTAGATATACACTCCTTGTTAGATGTACCTCCTTGTTACGTTTTGAATCTTTCAGTGGTATATTTTTTTACTGTTCGATTTAATATCTTTCGAGCACTATTATCTAATGTACAGTCATACAAAAAGACTTATGCTAATCACAAAGAATAAATAGGAATTTGTAGTGTATTTCTGAAAACTATATAAGCCGCTTATACGAGTATGTTTATCGCATGGTTCATAATTTCTCTATTACTATTGAGTACGCAATTTAATAAAGACCGCAGCTGTAGGTAAGGATTTGATAGTGTTTCGATATGAGCTCATTATGATTAAACAACTGAACAGGGGAAGCTGATGTAATTTGCCAACCACTTTTAAATAGTTTAACTATTTCATTTGCGTGTGTTTCTATGTTGGAACCTCTTCATGTGATTAACTCAGAACACAACAAAGCGAAAACTAAAATTCGAATTACGTTTTTGCTAAACCCTCTCTATTTAAATTGATCATTAACATTTATTGTATTTCTGATTAAACCCCTATGATTAACTATAGTTTTTAACAACTGTGAACCCCAATTTTTATTTATTTAAATATCTCATATAGTAGTTTTAACCCGTTCAAAATTATTACCCACTTAAAAAATCGGAAACTCTCTTATTACAAGGTATTTGACCCTTCGACTTTGAAGGAGAATAGCCAGATGCGTTTCTTAAAAACTCTTCTAAAAACTAATGCTAAGCCTATATTAACATAAGCCTTTTTCAATGTTTTTTTCTAATTCTGCACATTTTACTGGAGTAGAAGATAGACAGAACGATTCTAGTTTGTATTTCACCGTCAAGTTAGAACATCTAACAGGCTATATTCATGGGTAGCTTTAGGTTAAGGTGTCTGAATATAAAATTTATATTCAAGATAGGCAATCTCTATGGCAGCTTAATTTAAGAGACGACATGGGCATCTTAAATTGAAAAGTAAATTACAGTTTGGCTTTATTTAAATAATGCATCGATTTATACTAATACTACAGTATTAGTCCTAGCTTGGTTGGGTTGCAGGAGGAAAACACGTTTTTATGTTTCCATTTTCTCGTGAACTAGCTTTGGATGTTACTCAAGAAAGATCAAACTCTCCCTTCTTCTTGTGAAGTTTCATTGGATGAGAAAAGTTTATGTTTCGGGGCTTTTGTCCTCTTCAGTCTGATCTGAGGTGTCTCAGACCACGCCAAACAATTTAAACATTTCCGTCATTTGCCAATCCTGAACTCCGCACAGATCTCAGTCACGTCACTCTGAACAGTCGTAGTTGCGGAAGGATTTCACAGCAGGACGACCTCGATTGTCTTCTGGTTCACACCCTGTTTGATTGTCCATTGTTTCGCAGCCGAGGGAAATCTTGTGGAAAACGCCGGAAGTGGACTTTCACTCACCAATATGGCGCTCGCGTCAACCGCGTCGATTACAACAATTACCTGCACGCTCTCGGGAGTGGCTTCCGGTCGCCGCCACGCCACTCCCGCCATTTTGTTACTAACCGCACTTTTTAACTCACATCGATCAAGTAGAAACTGACTCTCGACTTTGAGTTGAGGTGAGAGAGTTGCTGGGGGTTATTAGTGTCATAAAATGTCTTACAATCTTGTGAGAATGATGGCATAGGTAATCGTATATACGAGAAGAGACGTGTATATTATATATTCAAGTTACATCTCTTTAAAATAGCTATTAAACTAATTTGAATAATGAGTTGGTTCACAACATTGATGAAGAAGGGCTGGATATGTCTGTATGTTTGGGGTTTCGGGCCACTACGCTGATGGCCTCTACGGTAACCACCGTGAAACAATCTCAAATGGAATTTAGCTATGCGATTATGTCGCGTAGCCCAAAGGTTTGCATCAACAATGATTTAAATTACTTTTCCCCATCAAGTTATCCTATGTTAGTAGTGGTATTACACCTGGAGGTTTGAATTCTAGTCACCACCAGAGCCAGTAAAATATTGGTTTACTAAAACCGAAGAGTATATCAGCTGGTACTTGCAATGAAAACGGTTTCTATATCAGATATCTCCTTCTACCAAAAGGCATTTATGGTTTGCAATGTGGATTAAACGGTTGGTCATAATGATTTCATAGGTTTTTGCTAAAAGTTGTTTTGTTTGTAAATTTCAATTCTATAATTTTTCTAAATATTTTCGTAAGGGAGTTGTGTTTAACTCTAACCTAATTTTCATTAGACGTCCTAAAATAAACGTTTGGTACATTGTATCAAATTGTTACATTGTATAATTGTATCATTGATGAACTAACGAGGAATTACATTTGGGGTTTGAATTTATATCTCTCAAGATCGAACGAGCATCCTTCTTAAAGGATAGCACTGTCACCTCTCGGATATTCAGATAATTGTCTGTAAGATACATCGTAGTAGTGATTTACATGTATAATACATATTTTACTGTACTGGTGTTAGGATAACAGTGGAGATACACTGTACTTGCCATCACATTATGTCCACCGTTTACACAAGACAAGATAACGTAGCTCCTACTCAAGATATGTGGCATAGTCGTCCCTCCACCTACATCCACACTAAATTAAATTAATCATAGTGTAATTCTCTAGCTAATTTTCCCATCACGTGCGCCCAGACAGGCTGGGCTTGGGAACACCTAATAGACCCAATGCCCGACCGCTTCAACAGTTGCCTGATAGGTCAGCTGGAGGTGGTCACCGGAAGTAAATAAAACTGTGCTCATTTCCGTCGTGTCTCAGACTGTTTATGGGTCAGCGGTCATTTTCCGGTCCGCTGCAACTGTCTTGGCTTGACACTTCACCCTAACTTCTATAGGAGACAAGGTGTAGTTGAATCCTGGTTAATTGAATTTCTTATGGAAAAATAAAAACATTGCTCTAGATAGGGTATTTCCTTCATTATAATCATGTAAGAACAAACAAAATGCTATCATGTTATGAGTGCTGCAAAAATTAGGAACACTGTGGAGTGTGGATGTCAAGCAAGCTGGTTGATTTGTAGTACTCCTAGATGTTGGTTTATTATGAATTAACAACCTATCCTATAGTTTGCACATTTTATACGGTATTTATGAGTGGTGGTGGTTAAATGGTTGATCTTATATTTAGCTTTGTCACTGACTAAGGTAAACTTATATTTTTGACCGAAGACAATTTTTTTCAGTACTCGCGTACAGTTTTAAACCACCTCATTTTAAGCTACTGACTTCTCAGAATCGATCCATAAAACCTTCAAACTCCCTATATCCACCAATCTACCTAGCTAATTAAGCGTAGAGTCAGACTAAGAACAGACTGGTTACCGAGAATGAACTCAACTTAACTTTAAAATTAATATATTTTTGTTATCAGTAATAATTAAGTTCATTATTGGTAATGTTCAATAAGGTTGTGCATTAATTGCACCAGCTGACCTGTAGTCGGGTATTCCTGAATTGCGCCAACTACTTCAGGGAACCACCCGATACGTTCGTTATCGGCTGGCGGACGTCTTTGACTATATAATTGAGTAGGTTAGGTTAGAATTGGTTACGTTTGGTTAGGTTAGGTTAGGTTAGGTTAGGTTAGAATTGGTTACGTTTGGTTAGGATAGATTAGGATGACACGTAAACAAGAACATTCCCTCTGCAGGCCACTCACCCCTACCTGGCTTGGGCTTGGTGCAACCAAAGAACATTTTTTGGAGCAATTTGAGGGCTTGGTGCAATTCAGGAACTCTTTGGCGCAATTAATGCATGGCCTTAAATGACGCAGATTCCAAGATTATTTTGAACATTTCCCATGAAAAAGTAAAGCATAGATCGGATGCTCAGAGTACTAAGTTAGAATTGTGGGTTTGTAAAAAGTGTCGATTAATGTGTTTGCCATTTTTATTTCTATTATGAGTGTTCTTCTAAAATGAGTGTTCTAACCTTCATATTTTCAGCCCTGAACATAAAGTCAGATGTCTCACAAAAATGTTGTGTAACTTATGATGTATAATGATTGTAATGTGCACAACAATAAGTTACGAGTCTTAGCCCAGCTGTAAATTTGAATGTAAAACATATCTATTAAACTATAACGGGTTATGCACCTTCCGATGAAGGCGAGTATAGGTCCCGAGACAACATGTGCCAAGCGAGAACTTCGTTAAGGAACCCACCACATGGTTCTAAGACATTTTTATTAATCCTTTCCAAATTGCAGAACGCAAATGATGATTGAGACATTACAAAGGTAAACCCTTACTTCCTGTTCCTGTTAATAAGTGTGTCATTTGTCTTAAGCCCATGTGTGTTGAATTAACGTATTTCTAATCAGGTGAACTGTGTCTAATTTCTCTCAAGCTTTGAGACATGTCATTATCTAAATATTTTTGTCCCTTTATAATGTGTGAGAGAATTGTAATTAGTGCGAGATACAACTGAAAGGTGACACAGCAAGTAGTGAGATGACTAGGGTAAACTGTTTCTGTAACCAAGCCCGCCATTATGTCCAACAAACAATAAAACAAGGGACAGTATCGAACTTTAAAAAAATTGTTCAGAATAATAATTCGCATGATTACTTTGTTGCTTAATTCGTCCAGTTTGGCTAATATAATACAATTATGAACTCTTAACAATCTTCTATACATTATATTCTACGACAAGGCAAATTTTATTGAAGGCATTATTGAATCCATGTTAATGCAATCTGAAAGAAATTACTTGTACAAAATGGTGTTATCGTTATAGTAAGAAAAAAACATACGGGAATGCTTATTTATACATAAACAAATTTTATACTTAATATTCTTGTAACAAATAATGGCTAAGTATACCCTACCTCGTCAGGGAATCCTCAATGAGTATAATAGTTTGAAACTTGCTACATACTATGTTTCGGTGCATTTTTACAACCCCACGGGTCCGCCATTGGCAAAATAGCAATAGGATCACTTCTTGAGTCATCGTCAAAATAAGTTAAACACATTTTACACATAACGCAAAAACCAATTAATGATAAGTATATAATTTAATATTCCTATATCGTAAACAACATTGTGTCATCTGGTTGCTTTTTTTTATGTAAGAGCCTTACAAATTTGTATTTTGGTTAATCTTTACAGCATAGCAACGATTGATGAATTCATTCATGGATTCAGCTAGAAATTCCGCAGTGGTATAGTCAATGTCTGCTGTAAAAAAGAGAATCATTTTAATTTATTGTTTACGAAATATAGTTTTACTGTCAAACGTCAAGTGTGTGTGTGTGTCACTTTGATAAGGGGAAAAAACTAACAAAGTTGCAAGTTTTATTATAATTCCCATAGATAGATTCACAATCACAAAACACTTCAAGTTATCTTATAATGTTTAAAAGGAATACACCTTATACAAACATATGGATACATAAATTTCCCTATTTTATTTTTTGGTACATAAGCAATTTTTTTGTGTAAAATTGTATTTAAAATACTCCAATATTTTACATATATAACAAAGTTAATATTCGTGTTATAATTTAACTCTACTTACTACAGTATTTTTGTTATAGCAATGCTATTATCACTATTTCAGAGTTTAAAGGACGTTAGAGATATTTTAACTTTACTGGAAACAGAAAATATGAATATAGAAAAAAGTATTCCGTCACAATTAAAAAAATTTTATTGAATGAATTCTTAATTTTGTCAACAATTTTATTGATACAAAATTGTTTTGCCATCATTAAAAACAATTAAACTCTATGTAATCACTAAATTTTAAATGCTAGAAATATAAAGTGTTTCAATAACAGTCACCTCCATTACCCGTCCTAGTAGCGATTTAAAAATTCAGCAAAGAGACTACGAACACACTCTAGCGTGGGGTGGTAGAACTGTGTTCACCACTCGTGCTGCTACCACGCGGTGCACGCTGGAACTAACACGGCTGCGGTGTCCAGCAATCGTTAAACAGCTGGCAACTTTGTCTTGCAACTTTTAATGAATCTCATCCAACCTTTGACTTTGCAATTAGTTTAATCTCAGCTGTTTTTCATGTTCAAAGACTGCTTTTTATTCTTGAATGGTTTTCATCAAATTGTAAAATGTTTTATTTTAATAAGATTACATTCTAATTTTATTTAGTTGTGGGTATTTATGTGAGTGTGGAAGTATTTATTCATCACAACAATTAAAGCTGGCATTGGATAATTTTTACATCAGTATTCGATTGTAAAATGATTGCATCTATTTTTACTCTTTTTCGATAAGAGTTTCAGTTTTAAGCATACCGTTTATCTGGTAATCAAATTGATTAAGATAAGATGAACCAAGAGAAAACTTATTTTCTTGATGTTTTCATTTATGATATCATCTTTATGCTAGACATAACAACGGGTGGAATCTAAGTCAGATTCCAGATCTTAGAACTACACCTAGAATTTGTGAAATCCTTGAATAATATAATTTTATCTTTGTTTTACTTTAAATTGTTTTGAATGGTAAATGTCCACCCACGATAATATCTAATTGAAATAGTATCAATGTTACATTGAACCATATAAACCGATAACGCTATGTGACGTTAAAGTTTTTAGTAAAAGATACGTCAAAAAGGTAGTCGTTATACGAGACAATAATGTTTAATCATGAAGGTCCATTACTTTGTTTGAAGTTCATTGTTGGTGATGGTGAGAATATTGTTCAGAGGTTTATTGCGGACATTTTCCATCACGAATGTAAAAAACAATACACAACGTTTCGGGATCTGGAATCTGATCCTGTCCTCAGGTGAAAAAAACTTAACTAACACATTACAACTAACAATACACAAACGCCCAACCTAAGCTGGAGTACACTACAGAGAGTAGTAGTCAAAAAATACGACGGAATCAGATTCCAGATCCCGAAACGTTGTGTATTGTTTTTTACATTTATAATGGATGTGATGGAAAATGTCCGCAATAAACCTTTGAACAAGGTCCAATAATTGTTATAATACTAAAGTTTATTAAGTTCAATAACAAATATAATCACTTACAATTCAAGCTTTGTTCCCAAATATGTTTAACTTGATTCTCATGACAAATTAAAATTATTTCCAGAAAAAAATGTAGCTTTTACACAGACTGCCCCATAGTAATTTTTAAGTTTCAAGCTGTACAAGAGTAAATCATCTAAAAACGATCTTGATTAAAAGGAAAGATTCATTTTCACAAATCATCTATTTAATTTTTTTTATATTCAAATTGAGTTGTTGGGTTTTAATTGTTTGAAAAATGTAATAAACTGTATATGTAATAAGTAAACTGTTTTATTTGGATAGGTGTTTGAAATCAATAATACAGTAATTTAAATAGTTTTGTAGACTATACTTTCAGGCGATTTCCCTAGATAGAACTGACTCCTGGAAATATGCATCTGAGTTTATTTTAAACAAGTTTTTTTCAACAAACATATTAGCCAATTATTTTTACGTTTGGATTGAAATATGTTTCCCTGTCGAATGTTGTACTTTTTTTTTAAATGGCCAGTAAAATAATATGATGAATATAATAATGGTAAAATATAGTATGTTATGATGATAATATGATAACCACCGTTAGTGTGAAAAATATTTTTCAAAGGCCACGAATCTTTCCGCTTGACCACTGTGTCCCCAAAGCAAACAGTCTTAGGAAGATTTTGGTGTTGTAGAAACTACTGGTATTTGAGTAATTATTGCGGACATTTTCCATCACGATTGATAAAAAAATGTAGATAAAAAATGTGTTCACGACGTTTCGGGATCTGGAATCTGATTCCGTCCTCAGGCGTGAAAGCACAAAAAAACTCCTTCCATTCCATTGTAAACAATAGTTGTTCTTTTTCACCTTTGCTATAACTATACTGAAGAAATACAATAAAATATTCCAACAATTAATTGGCAATCGTATTTTTGTAACCAGTAAAGAATGGATTCATTAGAATAAATTGCTGGCATTGCATTATTTTTACATGTGTATTCGATTGTTAAATAAATTATAGTTTCAACTCTTTTCCCATACAAGTTTCCATCTTACACAAAGCGATATTCAAACTGATCAAGATAAGGTAAATCAAATGAAATTAAAATCCTTTATTGAGGCGATCTCCTTCTTTATTAAGGTAAACGAAGGTAAATCTTTAAAATCATCATTATTAACCAATGATTTACTATTTCGACTCTATTGTATCGGTCCAATCCAGCTGCTAAAGCTAAGATGCATTTAATAAATCCTCATTCATGTTATGGAATGAAAGTAGTATGTCTATACAATACCCTTAGTGATTTTTTCGTCAAAAGTACTTAAAAATCCAACTTGTAAAAAAAGGAATGTGTTTATTGATGGAGTTTTTTGTTTTTCGTTATTCGTAGACACAATATTCAGTATTTTCATTGACACGTACAAACGTAACTAACTGTACCTATGTACATTCGGCCATTTGAGGTTTCAACAATAGGTGACAGCAATTACTTGCCCTTGGGTGACGTCATCTACAGAACCTTCGTCAACACGCCCCCTTCTGTACCCCCCCCCCCCCAAGGGGTTGTGGAAGGGGGGAAGCACTGCAGTAGTGGAGTCGTGGAGATAATAGTTGCCATAAAAAGTATGATCTTATTTAAATGTAATAAGAGCATACAAATTAGTCCAAACTGTTTTTTGACTTTTTCATCCTCTTACACTCAATCAAACCCTTGAGCCAGTGGCCAATTTATAGGAGAAAACAGTAACATAAATTGAATCAAAGACTTTCTTGGCCTGTAAAAATTAGTTTTGAAAAGCTAGGAAATGTTAATTACCCTAATGTCAACTGAAAACCTCTGAGGAATTTTTATGTCCACAAGTTTAAGAAAAGCATAGTAAAATCATAATAACTCACTAAATCATCTATGGAATACAAAGGGCGTAAAGGGTGCGAATAAGGCCGACATATTCCTTAGACACAGCTGTTTATTACTAGCCCATACCAATTAATGACAACCAAGGGACCTAAAATTTATATTGGAATCCGAACAACATTTTTGCCTTGGTATTGACTAATAGGTCTAATTATCAGGATAGTACTGCGGATAGTCGTAGTACTCACTCGTGCGGACGTTAATCCACACCAGGGAGTATCGTAACCACAGTGCATGCATATAAATATCCACAATTCCTGATCTCCTAGTAGCTGGATTACAGGACGACGCCACCGTCCCAGTCAATAAGATAAGATTGGGTAGTTGGAGCAAAATTAAAAATTGTTGTTATCACACTATTTAATGTTTTAAATCATTTTCGGGACGTTATGTGTTGGTAAAAAGTAGTCATATCATCTAGGGCGAAGCTAAAAGTCATAGTAATAACATTAGCTATACAAAGTTAAAATAATAAACATAGCTCAACATTTTTGCTAAGTAACCTCAAACGTTGGATAAAATCATTGAATATTACCTTTGTCCCTATTTCTTAATGTCGATTGTATAGTGTGAGAAAGTAGTTTATGCACCTTGGGTGAAAAAATGCTGTTGGATCTGTTAAATCGCATTTTAATTACACTGTGCAAATCATACTGTGTTATAAGACACTCTGAAAACGGGGTTTACCCTTGCAACGACGTTTTAAATCTTATTAATATTTTGAAGCAAAATGCAACTGGTAAGCCCTAAAGAGAAGAGGAGCTTTTAAGCAGTCCTAAAACACCAAATTCCTCTGAGACACTTGATGACGCCACTGAGCGACTTAGTCGTCCTAAGATGAAGAAACCTAACCTCTCCATGGCACAAAGAAGGGAGGCCTTAAAGGCAAAACTTCTAGAAAGAGAGGAAAAATTCGACCCTGACAAATGGCGCAGGGGAAAAAAGAAAAAAACCCAAAAGACCACAGGAGGTAAGGACACCAGGCCCAACTGCGGGTCCAAATGTCGAGACGAGGGTGACCAAGCGCCCTAGAGGTGCAACGGTCACTCCACCCTCGGCAGAAGGACCTACAAAGAAGGCCAGGTGTTCTACCCAGAGGTCTGAAGGGGTGAAGGACGCAGGGGAGCCTGCAACGCCCAATGAAACATCCTACAGGGACATCACCGCTACCAAAATTGCCATTGTCCCTGAAAACTATCCTGAGGCTAAGTTAAATGACGAGCAAGGAGAAAAAATTGAGGAAGCAATCCTGGAAAGACTCCAGCCCTTAGAGGATGGTTCAAGTCCAGCGTTTGCTGGAATCTATATGGAAAAAAGTGCCCTCATCATTGCCTGCCTCAGCGACGCCACCAAGCGATGGCTGGAGGGATTGTTCCCGGCTCTCAAGCCTTTAGAGGAGCAACTCACCCTCAAAGCAGGGCTGAGAAAGGACATCCTGAAATCCACGAGAGTATTCTTCAGAGCACATCCAAAGTTGCTGAAGAAAACTCCAGAAAAAATCATAGAAATGTTTACTATGCAAAATCCCACTCTCAATGTCAAGGAGTGGAAGATACTGCCGGCCAAACCAGATCCGAAAGGGTACGGATTCGTCTGTTTCCTGGATGAGGTCTGTTTCAAGGCTGTGCAGTCCACCAACTTCAGAGCCAATCTAGGTTTCTGGCAGGTCTCACTTGTCACAACTCCGGTTAAGGACAATGCTCAGGGTCCTCCAGATCAACCTACAGCATAACAAGGCTGCCTCTGCCGCCTTCTGCCAGTTCTTCCTCAATGAAGGATTTGACCTGGCACTCATTCAGAACCATGGCTGCACCAAGGAAGAGTTGCAGGCCTTGGAGAATCAAAGGGTGAGTTAGTTTACTGCACTTCTCTAAGGAATGTCAGAACATGTATTCTCGTGAGGAAAGGCTTGAACTTTCTAACCTTAAACGAATTTTGCTCCAGAGATCTCACTGCGGTGTCAATGACCTGGAGAAATGGTGACAGGGAATGGAGCACAACAGTAGGCTCGGTTTACCTGCCATACGACTCTAGGGAACCACCTCCATCGAGAGAGCTTGAGCTCTTGGTGGAAGCAACCAGCGCTGGTGGTCAACAACTACTCCTAGGTTGTGACGCCAACGCACACCACGCCAACGGATGGGGAAGCTCGGACATCAATCCAAGAGGTGAGTCTCTCCTTCAATATCTAATTTCAAACAATCTGTATATCTGTAATGTGGGCAACCAACCGACATTTGTCACAAGAACAAGGCGGGAGGTCATAGACATTACTGTTAGTACGGAACGCATTCACAGAGTCATAGAAAACTGGCACGTAAGTAAGGAGGCCTCGTTATCTGACCACAAATACATCTGCTTCAGCATGCTAAGTGACACTGTCACCCCCTCCTTCCGTAATCCCAGGAGAACAGACTGGTCACAGTATAACTCTGACCTACAGTTCCAGTTGGGATCCGTGAGTAGGAGGGTCAGCTGCTTTGCAGACATTAACCAAATTGCGACCGACTTACAGGACGCAATGATCACTTGCTTCCATGACAACTGCCCTCTGGGACAGAGAAAACGCAGTACCAGCACTAGATGGTGGACTGCGGATTTGACTCGCATGAGGCGGGTGTCAGGAAACTATTCAACCAATGCAAACGGAGCCGTATGTGGGAGCCATATAGAAGGGCACTTACAGAATACAGCCTTGCAATAAAAAAGCTAAACAAAATTCATGGAGGCAGTTTACACAGGAGGTAAACAGTCTCAGTGCTGCGGCCCACCTTCAGCGGGTTCTAGCGTCCACACCTATTGGACTCTTGGGATCTCTTAAGGTACCAGGAGGGCAATATACCACTGGGGTTGGAGGAAGTCTCAAACTTCTCCTTGAGACTCACTTCCCTGGTTGCATTTTTGAGAGTGACGACACAGGAGTGTCCGGTTGCACGAATACAAGTTCTTGGCCGAGAACTGATCGTGAAAGCTGGAATACAGCCAGAAGGGTTGTCACTCTCTCTAAAGTTAAATGGGCAATCAATAAGTTTGGTCCATTTAAGTCTCCCGGGGGAGATGGCATCTATCCAGCCATGCTTCAGCAAGGACCGGATGCCCTCAAGCTCCTCCTATGTGAACTCTTCCGAGCGAGCTTGGCCTACGGGTACATCCCTCAGGCCTGGCGTCTCAGCAGGGTGGTCTTCATTCCCAAAAGAGGAAAAGCAGACTACTCTGATGCTAAATCATTCCGTCCTATCAGTCTTTCCTCATTTCTCCTCAAGACCTTGGAAAGGCTGGTGGAGAGGCACATAAGAAAGGGTGTACTTCTCAACACACCTCTTCATCGCAATCAACACGCCTACCAGCCAGGCAAGTCCTGCGAAACCACTCTGCACGATTTGGTCAGCAGAATTGAGGACAGCCTGGCTGCTAAGGAAATAGCCCTATGCACCTTCATGGACATTGAAGGAGCTTTTGACAATGTAACATAAGGAGCAATGGTGCGGGGAGTTTGTGAGCGTGGACTCGAGCAATCTCTGTGTAGATGGACAGAGTCTATGCTTAACTCAAGACGCACCGTAGCCGACTTTCTTGGTGAAAAAATTGTGATCGCACCCACAAAAGGATATCCACAGGGAGGTGTACTTTCACCCTTACTGTGGAACCTTGTGGTGGACGGTCTTCTAACTGAACTCACCAGCAAGGGCATCTTTGTCCAGGGCTATGCAGATGACGTAGTCCTCATGGTACAAGGAAAATTCACAAACATTGTAGCTGACGTCATGAACGGCAACCTACAATGTGTTAAACAATGGTGTCTCAGAGATGGACTCAACATTAATCCTTCTAAGACAGTCGTAGTTCCTTTCACCAGGAAAAAGAACCTGGATTCTCTTTCCAGGCTGAAAATTGGCACTACTCAGCTGGGAGTGTCGAGTGCGGTCAAGTATTTAGGACTGACACTTGACTCCAAGCTGACGTGGAACAACCACCTGAATAACGCGCTGCACAAGGCCAAATGGGCGCTCATGACGTCCAGGAGGTTTGCAGGAACCACCTGGGGAATTAAACCCCACATAGCACTCTGGCTATACGAGGCTGTGGTCAGGCCTCAGATTACCTATGGTTCACTAGTCTGGTGGACAAAGGTGAATCAGGTAACTGTCATAGCCAAGCTAGAAAGCATGCAAAGGCTCGGCACGCTACAGGCCACTGGAGCCTTCAGGAGCAGTCCATCAGCTACTCTAGAAGTCGCTCTTGGGCTGCTACCACTGGATATCTTCATCAGATCTGAGGCCCTCAAGGCAGCTTACCGTCTGAGGGTTGCAAATCTGTGGAGTGAAGGCCTGTCAGGGGCAGGCCACTGCGCCATTGCTAAGACTTTGGCTGAGTGTCCTCGGAGTGTCCTGTGCTTGACATGACCTCGGACTTCCTAAGCAAGGAAGCAGTTTTCACCAAACCCTTTAATGTTGAATTCCGCTCCAGAGATGAGTGGAAACATCAGGAAGGGCATCTCCAAGATATGGAGAGCTTCGTCTGGTACACAGACGGCTCCCTAATCGATGGAAAATCTGGTTTTGGGGTTTACTGTCGATCACCCAGAACAGAACTATCAGGAAGTCTGGGACAATACTGTACCATCTTCCAGGCAGAAATCTATGGCATCTTGGCTTGTGCCAACCTAGGACTAGCCAGACGGTACCAAGACAAAAGGATAGTGATTTTATCTGATTGTCAGGCTGCTCTCAAAGCTCTTGACTCAAATGAAGTCACTTCAAAACTGGTCTGGGAGTGTTTCAACACCCTCTGTAGACTTGCATCACAGAACTCTGTAACTCTCGGCTGGGTCCCAGGCCATGTAGGCATTGGCGGCAACGAGAGTGCAGACAAGCTGGCAAAAAAAAGGTGCGAGCATGCCACTATTTGGACCAGAGCCATTTTGTGGCATCAGCAAAGCGGCTGCTAAACATGTAATAAACAAATGGTCCAGGGGACATCATCTTGAGCGTTGGCGTAATTATCCTGGACAATCACTTGGCAAAAAACTGCTCTCAGAACCTAGCACCCTCTTCACTCGCTGGCTGCTAAAGCTGGGGAGAGGGCAGGTCAAGCAGGTACTTGCTCTTATCACTGGACACGGCCATTTCAGGAAACATCTCCACACTCTAGGAATTGTCAATGACAAGCAGGAGTGTCGACTTTGTAACCAGTCCGATGAGACTGCAAAACACATTATTCTGGACTGCGATGGACTACGGGCTAGGAGAAGGGCTCTGTTTGGTCTAAAGCAGCCAGGTGAGGAACCAGACGCTAACATTGGGCAAAAGCTCCTGCACCTAGTTAGGGACACAGGCATAGGCTTAACCAGTTAGTGGCAAGCGGGATGCACAATAAGCTTCGGTTGACGTGCTTGGACCATGAGTCCACCCTCTTACAATCAATCAATCAAGCCCTAAAGAATGACACATTTACAGTCAAAGCAAAACTAATAAATAGGTAACGTTGTTTAAACCATTATTTGTTTGCCTTATATACTCATAATTGAAAAGTCAGATAATTAAATAGATTTGGTATTAGGCTGAATGATTTTAAACCTTCGAAATATCTCTTCGATATTTGGGGAGTCGTTACCAAAATAGTGAAAAATCATTAAAAATTAAAAAAAAAATTTATTTGTAAATTAATATATATATCTTTTAACATCTTAAAAACCGCCCGGAAACATTTTTACATACATGTGCATAGGAGAAAATATATATAGGTATATACAGAGTGTCCATTAAAAAACGTTTCTGGACTTTCGGAAATTAATCCTCATACTAAAAGGAAGAAAAACGTTTATGTGAAGGTATGTCCAAAAATTCATATTTACCCAGATGTCTGCCATTTTGTTTTTTATACAAAACTATTTTTATCTGTCAAGTTTTTCATTCGATGATTACGAAATTTGGTAAGCATTTTAAAATACACAAAATAATAAAGTTGGTTCGATTGTAAATTTAAATATGGCGGCCGTTTGAATTTTTATAACTTAACACAAAAACAGCTAAATCTATGGACAAATTTCAAGTATAGTTTTTTTTAGCATTTATATTTTCCTACCAAATGATACCAAGATCAAAAAGATCGGACGACAAATAACTGAAATAGAAAATTTTTAATTGTAAAACTAGTATATAAAATAAGGCAAAATTAAGTGTTTCCCGACTAATTACACCCTACGCCAAAAATTTTATATTTCAATTATTAGTTGTATGATCTTTTTTATCTTGGTATTGTTTGTTAGAGAATCAAAAATGAAAAAAAGTAATCTTGATATTTTTCATAGAATTAGCCATTTTTGAGTTATTTAAGTTACAAAAATTCAAACGGCAGCCATTTTGAAATTTGCAATCGGACCAACTTTATTATTTTTTCTATAATAGGTCTTGTGTATGCTTACATGCTTACCAAATTTCATAATCATCAAATAACAAGAACTTTAAAGATAAAAATATTTTTGAATAAAAAACTATATGGTGGATATCTGGGTAAATATGAATTTTTGGAAATACCTTTACATAAACTTGTTTCTTCCTTTTAGTATGAGTATTCATTTCCTAATGTCCTGAAACGTTTTTTATGGACACCCTGTATATTTCTTACAAGTCCTCGAATCCAAGGATCGGCCGGAAAACCTCAGTTTCCCGAAAGTTGTGTTTTTCCATGTTTCAGCCTACAAAATTTGATATACCAAAAAAACTACTTGAGCATCTGTTCTGAGATTTTGTACATGGCTTTTCATAAAAAAAAACTTAAAAATACGCGTATTTTGAATCTATTTGGAAAATATATTTTTATATATAAATTATAAAAAAAAAGTAAATAAATTCTCCAAATTTGCTTTGATTTAAAAAATAGTAAATGTTTCTTTGCCATAAAATACGTGATATTAAAGTGAATTTCATGCTGAACAAAACTATACCGCTTCCATTTTGTAAGTTTTATAGTTTTCTTTGAAAATAAAAAAATGATGAAACTCAATTTTAAGGCATACAACTTTTTTATGAAAATTTTATTGTGGTTTTAGGTCTTTCTAAGGTATAGGAGCTCTTAGGTATAGGAGCCAGTTACAAAAATTTGTTATAATAATTTTTTTAGCGATTTCAGTAGTGACTCCCCTTAAGATTTATATTTTTCATATATAGTAGATCTAAAAATAATTAAAAGTCCTCAAAACTATTTACAACTATTTAGTTCAAGAACTGTTCCTTCTAGTTACACACAAATAACATGAATTCTACAAGAACCAATTTAGTAAAGCCTTTCAAATTTTTTTCGGTATTTTATTTTAGAAACGCCATTAAATGGAAATCGTATAAATATGTACTGATTTTCACCAGGTCAATGCTTATATATTTAATCACTAATCCCAACTTCCATGTATTTATATAATACATTAACATTAACATTAATCAAATATGATAAAAATCACAATATAAAATCCTTTTAAAATTCCGGCTTATATAAATTTGCTCAATAACATTAAAGATTCAAGACTTTGTTACTAAAAACTACGACATGCTGACAAAAATGTATACATTATTCCAGAATTACATCTGCTGCTTAAATGCCCATCAAAAGAAAAATGAACTAAGCTTAAAAGAATATTTTGATACTGTATTACACTAATAATTAAATTTAACACAATAGTGCTGTTCTATCCTAATAGGTAGAATAATGATAGTGGACATACATTTAAAATATACATTAAAACGATTACAGCATACTTAAAATGATATTCACATCATTATTCATTAAACATAATTTGAGCTTAACTCTTTACCCTTTCCAAATACATGAAAATAATAGAAACCTATAACAATTACAGAGTAGTAAGGTCGTAAAATGAATGTTTTTTAATTTATATTTTATTTTTTACTCTGCAAAAATAAGAGAATATGAGAATAAGGAAGTAATGTAAATGATTTTTACTAAATAAATAAATTACAAGCTAAGTTTTTTTTTTATATCTAAGAGTTGTTACCACCAAGCGAACATGAGGTGTTTGTTTTGAACGAATTGTGCAATGTGAGTGGTAGGTTAAAGTAAGATGACTAGTGCAGCTTGGTTCACAAACTAAGATCAACATTTTCTTTAGCCAGGGTCATTTAATAAAAGGTCAATGCTTAAGTTTTTAACCAAAAAATCTACTAATTAGTCAGGATCAAACCGGCCAACTTAAGCTAATAGTGTAACAACTCAACTAATTAGTTATGGACCATTCTCATTACTTGTACATAACTGCCGGTGCTATGTGTACAAAAATAAGTTAAATTGTTTGCAAACACAAGAAAATGTCCCATTGCTATGTCATTTGCATTATTTGTTGCCAATGAAGCCGCAAGACCATATAAACTAGGAGGTCCCTAACAGTTTAAGAATAAAAGCCAACTTCACTTCAAGTATTCCACTACACCTATCATTCCGTAGAGAGATTATATTGACAACTTTATGTTATTGATAAGGCTGAGACAACTAACTGACATCCCCCATGTCAAGGAATTCCAGCTTTAACAGTAACCCCACAATAAATTTCTCATAACTATGCTAGAGGGTTCATTCATGGCACAGAAGTACGATATGAACGGACGCGACGTGACGAAGGAAAAATCAAACTTACGCTGTAACGGATATACCTCCCTTCGAAGTTAGAACATTTCTTCCCAAAAAATATTTTCTTTTCAAATAAAATCATATTACACTGATGAAATCACAGAAGTGTTTAACTACAAAAGACCCACCAATACGATTTTAATACTATTTAAAGGTCCTTCCAAAGGAAGAGATATCATATAACATACTAATAATAACTCCGATGAGTCAAATGACGTACGGTATGGGAAATATTTTTATCATTGAATGATCAACCAAATTTGGCAACTAACGCAATTAAAATCATTATTGTTTTCACACTTACTACCCTTTAAACAATGCTAAATGCTCAAAATATGTATATTTCACCCAATTTATCGCAGTTAGATGAATTAACGTAAGCCTTGAAAGTAACCGTCGATTTCGACGGGTTTCCCCTAGTAAGTTAAATTGTTTGCAAATACGTTTCTATGGAAACAACCACGAATATTAGAACAGACACTTGATAGATCATAAACATAAACAAACGACGTAACTAGCCCGAATTCTATACTAATAACATTACCTTGGTTTAGACAGTTCCATCTAGGCAATGTTAAATAGCTTTTACTTTCGGACAATTAACATAATTTGTTTATGTTTATGATCCATACCGTGTCTGTTCTAGTATTCGTGGAAACAACTGCTGATTTCATCATCGTTCCTTGCACAGCGACTCCAAGCATGAAGTGCATTCGTAATAAAAACCGGTACCATTGTGTATACTCAACGCCGGTGTGAATAAATAGTAAAGATATGACGCAGTGATTACCAGGTGTTCAGTAAGCTAAATAGTGTGCTAACTACATACCCTACCCTTATGAAAAACTATCCGATCTTAAGTTAGATGCACATTTTGATACTCACATCACCAAGTACGTTATGCTATTTTGAAAAGCTCTTTGAAATGACACTCTATGGGACCTTACTCTTGGGTGTTGGTCTGGAAACACCCAGTAGTTGAATAGAAACACTCAATCACCTGCCTTTGCCCCAGGGGAGTCTAAAACGCCTTCTCTGCTTGAAACCTTATAAAGAAAACATTCAATTAGATCCATGGGTGCTAACGGTTTGAAGTGTTAAGTATTTAGAAATGCACTTCACAGGCCTCCGTGCAGGTGGTCCAGCGGTTGGAGCGCGGGATTTCAGTTTTGGAGAAGCGAGTTTAAATAATTTCATTTCATTAGCTTTTGAACCGTAATTTTTACAAGAATGGGGGGTTGCCCTGTTTTGTTTAGAATCATAAGGACCATAACAGACAAATTTAAATCAAAATTTTATTATTTTTTTATTGGATTTTATGGGAAAATAACATAAGCTACAACATCTTTTGAACCACAATTGCCCAATTGCTGTAAAGCAATTGGGCGTTGCACTATGTTGTTAAGAATGATAATGATTATCACATACGAATTAGAACCTAAACCAGCCTTTTCTTTTAAAATACAATTTTCTCTTACTTTATGGGTTTTTATGGGAAAATAACATAATTTACAATAACTTTTGAACCGTAATTTTTACAGAAATAGGAGTACCAATTTGTTCAAAATTTAAAGGGCTACAACATAATACATTTTTATCAAAACTGTTCGGGCCATTTTTGAGAAAATCAGATTTTCCCGTTATTTTATGGGTTTTTATGGGAAAATCAACATTTAAAAATCAAAATTTCATAAAAACACATGGAGATATCATGGTTAGTACCTACATGCCAAAATTTCATCAAAATCTGACCACAGGGTCACAGACATCACTTCGAAAACCACATTTTTGGTCCAGGGGGACCCAACAGATTTTTTTATGTATTTTTACAAATAAAAAATACTTTCTCCATATACTATGGCATGGTATAGGGGGAGAAAGTAAAACTTATATTGAACTTATATTGAATATAACCTAGGAGGATTAAAATCCTCCTAGATTATAACACGTAAAAAACTTATTTTAGTGTTCAACATTGTCAGACTCGTTTGCACTTCCCAACTCAAGTTCCTTTATTTGAATATGTCACTGTCTAGATTTTTCATCTAAATTACTAAAATAGTAGAATTAAATACTATAGAATTAAATGTTAGTAGGTAAAATACTTCAGAAAAATATGAATGTAAATGATTTAAACCGGTTCAACGTAATTTAATTTGTTATAAAAATACATCAATTACAAAATCAGTATAGTAACAATGTATTGGTTTTATAAAATATATTGAATTTACTGTAATAATTTCAATAAATTACAGTATATTCATCTTGATTTTAACATTAGTCAATATTCTAACGATGATATAGATAGATTGTAGTTTTAATTAACAATGATATAGCTTGAGGTCTACTCTTGCCAAGTACCTAAACAGATTTCATCATCATGGCTATGTTCGCATTACAAAGTATTTTCAAGAAATAAAATATTAGGTAGATATGCAGTTATGTATGGTATTCATTACAATCAACACGTAAAGTTCAATATCCATTTAAAGTTTTAATTAAACACTTATAAGCCCTCAAAACTATTCAATGCCTCATTGCTAAAACAAGCGAAACAAGTGGACAACTTTGGAAATAGCCACACATTATGAATATACCAAGATTGCTCTTCACTCGTCCACTTCACTTTACCAGATAAATTAGCCATAGTGAGGGTCAAAAGCCCTTATACATTAGTTAGGTCGAGAGCCCTTAGCCCTGCTTAATCCTTCCTTGCTCTTAATGGACACCCTGAGCTTTCAGTCTCTTTTGTCCCTTCGCAGCTCTCAACGTTTACTGATATTCTGTCAAAAGCGCATGTAGTTTCAGCTGTTTTTAATTTTCGTTGAATCAAGTTCTATTTTTCAAAGATGCATGACCATTGGGAAATACGTCACACTTAGAGGTTTTTAACCGACTTCCCCACTACCAACAAAAGGAGGAGGTTCTCAATTTGTTTGTGGCGATGTTTTTTTTTTTCTATGTATGTTCACCAATTTGTCTGTGATTCTTTTACCGATCAGTGTGGTTCCACCACCAAAATAACCAGGAGAGTTTCTATTTGGTACCTTATATATTATGTTTAAGTATAATATTTGTTTTGGTGAAAAATTCTGAAAACCTTAAATATTCAACATTTATTTTGTTTACATTTGTGCAGAGAAGGCAATAAATAATAATAACATTCCTACAGCTGTTAGTTGAAGCCATTTAAATGAAGCTACAGACAATTCTTCATGAAACAGTTGCTTCATATTGATCAATAAACTATTTCTTGCCATGGAGCCTAAATGAATTACATTGAGAAAAATGCATTTTGTTTTGGTTACTATAAAAAATGTATTTTACCGTTTGACCTGATTTGTGTATACAGTAATTCTGTTTTTAGTATTGAATATTCTGACTTACAAAAACATATATATTTCAGTGAATAGCTGTATGATATTGACAAATAAAGGTGTATTGTGAAAACCAAAGCATTCGTAAAACAGGTCTAAATATAAATCAAATGCAATTATTCCTTACACGACCTAAGAAGTGTATTTTACATAATCGTCAATTGTCTTAAAAAGTGTTAAATATTTTAATTACTAAACATGCATTTGCAGATGTGGAATGTTTATTGATATTCTCTACCCAGTTACTATATCATATCAATACTATTATGCCTGCTTTGGAAAGTCCTAGAGGAAGATGATTTGCAATTTCGACTAGGCTATACCTTGAGCAAACAAAACCCCCTACATGACTTACACCACTTTTAGCTGAACCAATCTTTCATATAATATTTTCCAAAGGTACTATACAAAAGGTACTATGGTGTTAACGACCAATCTTCCACTTTTGAGAGATTTTTAGTGCTGGTAGCTGAGGAATAACTTTCATATTGTTCCAAAAAACTTGAGACGTTACTGTATTTCTTTTTATAATGTAGAAGTACACCGATTGCAGGAAACGATGATGTCTGACATTTCAATGTATCTAGAAAAGACAATTATTAGTTTTTCATTAGGCCTAATGTAATGGACTGCCCATGCATTCCCGACGACGCGGAACACACTTTTTTCCGCTGTCCACAATGGGATATGCTTCGCCAGGAGGCCATTCAACATCTTGGGGTGCTGTCGATTGAATCGATCTGTGAGACCTTGCTGAAGGGTGAGGACAACTGGGACTGCTGGTCGCACTTTGTCCGGAATGTCCTTCAAGCTAAAAAGAATGATCTAGATCGGAACATAGTCTAGATTTGATAAGAAATAAACGGCTAGACACGGCGTAAGCCCCTCGGGCGTAGGCAAACTCGGCCTAGTTCTGATGAAGTGCGACAAGTGTTCCCAGGCTAGTGTCCGAAGAGTAGAGGAGGTTTTAAGTGGGTAGTCTCTGGGCCTTAAGCCCGTTGGAGTCCCACACTACAGGCTAGCAACCTGTGTGCATAAATGCATTTTCCCACCTCTCCCTAAAAAAAAAAAAAAAAAAAAAAAAAAAAAAATGTAATGGACAACCCTTTCTTTCTTAAGGAATATCTAAAGATGTTTATTTTCATACCCATTGATTATGTAACCTGAACAGGTGACTCAAGCAGTTTTAAAATAATGATTGTTCTGTGGAACTTTTGATTTTTTCAAACAGTTTTGCTTATCTAAAATCCTCAAGTAATTAACATATAAAAAATTTATAAAGTCACTAAAAATCATGAAATAATTTATTTTTGTCAAAAAATACAACCGACTTCAAACGCTCTAAAAAGAATGAAATAATTTCAATAAAGTAAACTTTTGTATAGGCAAGCTCACGTATTTCAAGTCGGCGCGGCTCAAACTGCAAAAATATGATTGAAATTAAATATTGTGTGTGTATTTTGAAAACCAATAAATTGTAGCTGGATAACATAAATATATAAAAAAACATACTGAGCTAATTTGTTTATATATTAAAGGAAATATTTTCTTGTATTTTATGTTTACTTCAGAATAAATGCATTATGAAAATAACACACACAAATGTTCTATATGAATAGGAAAATAATTTAGTTTGATATTATGATAGGGAAAAGAAGCTAGTTTAGTATTAAAACGTTACTTTTCCAAGTTAGAAACATTTAAATGCGTTATAATCTTTTTAAAGATACTCGTTAATACCACTATAATGCCAATCTCTGATTACGGCAATAAAATAACACTTAACGCATAACTATGAAAAAAACATGCAGATTAACACCTTTAGTTATAGATAGTCACCTGCAATATGGACACCCTATTTCAATTTTGTATCAAAAATCATCATAGAGCCGCGCCGACTTAAAATACGTGAGCTTGCCTAATACAAAAGTTTACTTTATTCAAATTATCTCATTCTTTTTAGAGCGTTTGAAGTCGGTTGTATTTTTTTACAAAAGTAAATTATAGTGTTTAATTTTCTTACGTATGAAAAACCCGATACGTACGATTCTGCATATTAAATCTTAGTGCCGTCAAATCTGTTCAGTAAAGTTGTTTTCTCAAGCTTATCTTTCAATTAGGACTCTTTTTATCAGTTATGTACAACAGATTGACGAGTCATGCATTACATAAAGCAACATTTAAATTCTAACAATAAATTGAGACAAAGTGTTTTGTAGCCTCTTGCGTAATTTCTTCCCCTTTTTTTTAAAACTGCGTATAATTTTTATATTTTTATTTTTAATTATTAATAACCATTGATAATAAAGGTGTTGAGCAAGTAACTAGCTGATATTTCATCCCTAGATTATATCTCAATTAATAAGCTACGTAATTGATATAAAACTCCGCAAGCATAAACCACTTAAAATCTACTGTAAAATCTGAAGACAATTTCAATATAAGTTAATGATGGTGATGATTGATTCCACTAATGTTTTTTTTTCCATATGAGACCTGAATTTAGGCACTAGCACTAGTTGACGAATATATTATAAAATTTCGTTAAAATAGTGATTATTATATATCCAGGATTATTAAGGCTTAATATTCTCCCTTATTTTTTAATCGTCCCTATTGAATGGCTAAAGCCAAGTTTAAGGATTTATAGTCTAGTCGGGGTTATGCAGAGAGAAGTTTCTTTTTTAGTATTTTAATTTTTTGTTATTTAAATTATTTTAAACTATTTTAACCAAATAATACGATACAATAATAAACATGGCTGGTTATTAGTCAAACAATAAAGCGCAAATTGTAAAATACAGTATATACGCTAAAATATACCATTTACTTTTAGATGACAAGCTCATTCTAAACTTCATACAAACTAAAGAAACATAAACACATAGTTACAATTACAGGGTGAAATTTCAAAATAGATAGATTTACTGGTACCATTCAACGTCAATTTTTTTTTATTATTTGCTTCGTTTAAAAATCAAAAATAAACACTAGTTCAAGAAACTACCTAAATTTGTGTTAAATCTTTTGCATGTTTAATTAATAACATCCAAGTATATATGAACACAACATTACTCATATACAAGACGGTTTCAAAAAAAAAAATTATAACTATAATTATTTTCAAAATGATAATGAATTTACAACATACATTAATAAAGTTATAGCATACACAGTATTTCTCTTTGTTTTTGACACATTACAAATGTCTTATACATTAAAAGTACTCTGAATATTTTTTACGGCATGTAAAATTTGTTTGATTAAATACATAAAATAATTTAAAACAATTTCCAACCACAAAACATTTACTCTTGATATTGAAATATATTTCATACTCGTAAAACTGCTCGCATGCAATATAAAAGCTGTCCCGTGCACTAATAGCCAAAACGCAAAGCACCACTAAAACAAACAGTTACCACAAACGTTACCGGTCTGTAAATCCATTTTGGTAAAATGCGACCAGAGGTAAAAAGTATTAATTGAAAGTCAACCGAACACTTACTCACTTTGCGGCGTACCCATTAAAATTAGCAAAGTGAAAATCAGCAAACATCTGCGGGGCAACTAAAACCAAAAGGCCATTAGTATTTTTCCACTACTAAATATTAATCATTATTTATTGTTAGGCATATGGCCAGTTTGCCGGCAAAACGCGTCGACCACAAATAATACGGGAAAACGAACGAGGCGAAATCGTTATTCACAAGCATGTAAATGGATATTGCATAAACAATCAATTTGTTAAAATGTTATAACCCATAGTCGCGCTCAGTTTTGGGAGGGCGAAAAACGCTTCGTTCATTAAAATTCTATGCGCGAGTGCATTAAAAGCTGCACTTTTCCAATATAAAATAGTAGTGATATTTGAGCTGCAAAGCAGACCGCCAAATGGAAAATAGGGGCAGTTGAATTGTTTATGCGTAATGTTTGGGATTGTGCTTCGATAAATCGGGTTTAATAATAAGACTGGCTTTTTTCTGAGCAAAAGATTTAAATTTACAAAACAATTATATTAAAAATTGTATAAAAAAAGTTTGAAACACTTGGCAAGTTTCCCCAAGTGAATGGCCCCCGGTTAAGTGAAATATAATTTCATTTATACTTTTGCCACAGTCTAACAACCCATTGTGTTACATGCAGTAGCTGCACCTGTGTCGTATTGTATAAATAATAAATTGCAAAAGAAAAACGTCAACTTTTTTGTCCCTAGAAGTTTAGTTAAGCTTAAAAAGGACAACATCACGCATAATAAATTAGCAAAAAGTAACCACACGGCAAGTATAGGATCTTAATAAGTTAATGCAAGTATATAGTATATACTTGCATTAACTTATTTATTATTTATTTATAATTATTATTTATTATTTATTATTATTATTATTTCGTATTACGTACAATAGACGTACACTTGGCCAAGTTGCTCTAAATAGTACATACACGATGTTGCATGGTATCTCTATAAGTTGTTTTCATTTTTAAATTTTTGATTTTTAATGATGATTTTCCATCAAATAACGAAAAAATCATATTTTAAAAGGATAACTCGAACAATTTCGATTAAGATTTAGTATGCTATGGTCCTATTAACTCTGAACAAAAAGGTACGACCGACAATGCTATAAAGACTAAAAATTTTACCAATAAAATATCATAGTTACTCCAACAAATTATAATGATTGTTGATTAGCTAAAAGGAAAAGAATGTGTCAGTTTGCTGATACCATTTATTTCCTGAGTAAACTTTTTGTACATTCGTACTTTTCTCTTATGATGTGGTATGCTTTTTGTTTTAAGTCTTTAAACTGTTTAATCATTTATATATAAGTTGTCTTTCCTTTACATTCCAGGAAGGCGTTCAAGGGAACCAATTTACAGGGCTTTTATTCTATTTATTTTGGTTTTCTGTGTTCTACCATTAGATCAGCTCTTTCCCCAAAATTAATGTTTATTTAGAAAAGCCTGAAACCTAATTGAAACACAAAAAACAACATCAAACAGCCAGAGAATAGGTTAAGTAAAGAAAAATAGATTTAAAAAACTTAAATTATGGGTCAATATTCATGTATTCAATAATTAGACTATCAATCTTTATCATACTGGTATTATTAATCCTTTTTTTAAAGAAGGAATACTTTATTTTACCTTTTAACTTTTTATGCCATGGGATAGCAGATATCAAGATAAACAAACTGTCCTTGTATGGACGATTTTAAAATCACAATGCAGCCTGGTTAAAGGTTGACATTTCAATAGTTGCTTATTATTTGTTTTGGAAGGAATACTTTATTTTACCTTTTAACTTTTTATGCCATGGCATAGCAGATATCAAGATAAACAAACTGTCCTTGTATGGACGATTTTAAAATCACAATGCAGCCTGGTTAAAGTTTGACACTTCAATAGTTGCAAAAATAAAATTTATAACTAAATCTTGTTTATAACATGATGGGAGATGCTGCGTTTTATAATAAGTTGTGCTTTCATTTGGAATTGCTTGACAAGTTTGTGTATTGACGTAGCTCAATTGAAATAGGTTTATTTTTGTCCTAATATTGCTTAGAACCTTAGCATATGAATGAAAGGTCTCCATCTCAAATAACCAAATGCTATTCCTAAAGCGAACCCTGTTTGTGGTGAACTTGGTATACAAAATATCTGATATTTGTCTGTCACAAGAAGACCTATTAATTATTTTCCACAGAGTTTTTTTTATTAAAATAAAGTTGTATACTGACAAATTAATTTTTTTTCAATCAGATATTCACTAGCCATGTTTACAAATTCCCCAACTGTTACATTATGCATTGCCACCTCATGCCGCACAAACATCAGCTGGTGCCAAATGCTGCGAAAAGTGAGCATCTGATTAACGCTAACTATACTACATTGTTTTCCGTCCTTGTTTTGTTGTTGTTTGAAATATGATGTTCCAATGATAGGCAACACACTGATTTTTTCAACCTGGAACGGTTCTTGTAGTTTTAGAGTTTAAATGAGTTTAAAATTCTAAATTCATAGTTTAGTAGTTACAGAGTATTATTTAATAATGAGTATTGTGATTTCTGTGTGTACCGTATGGCTCAGCGTGCTTTTTCAGGTTTTACCAACTAGGCTGAGGCCTCCTAAATACATTATCGAAATGGAGCTCTTGCTCATTTTGACTTGTTTCATGGCAAAACAAATCCCATTATGTGAGCATTTGCACTAATAATGTATTTTGGGAGATAACATTAAAAACATATTTCTTTTAGTTTTGGTAATCGACAAAGGAGATTGCATTAAACAAATATTTTCATTCTTTCTTATTATCAATATTTTCTTTTTTAATACTTTATAAATTATATGTGTTTTTGATTTTGCTAAACCATCTGATACAGAGTGGTAAACACTTCTATTTATTTTGCCGAAAAAAAATAAAGCGAAATACAAAACACTAGGCATATATTCTATTTCCAGCTATGCAGGCCAATAGTATATGGCTGTGTCATACTTAGGTTGATTTTTGTTTCTCTTCACATCCAAACACGTTATTAAGTTCGGAAAATCGGTCGTCCTTTTGAGAATCTATTGGTAGCATTGAATTAAGAAGTAAACATCCGATCTAGATAGACAATCTGTAGCCAGTTTTAAATATTAAAAAGTAAATTGTTGAATGAACCGTCATTATAGTGCACTACTATTGAAATTCCATTGTTCTTTTAGTTTTTGTTAGTAAAATAATTGGTATTTTATAAAGGGGAACCTGTGTTATTTCGCAGAAAAATAAGATTGCTCATTCTTCTTGTATGAATGAAACCATTAAGCTCGTAAAATAATCAGGTAAGTAAAAGAACACTTGTGTGATTGATTTAAAATTCACAGCACATAAATTATCTTTGAAAACTACATTGGTTGTATGTACATAAACATAAAATCCTATAAACATTTCTTGTGTACAAGTTGTACTTCGGCCTTGTTTTCATATCTTTTTTTAAACACCCTTTATAAAATTACCACTTCTAAAGTACTGTGTATACATAAAAAGTGGTTGGTTGCCCCTATTTTGAAACCCTACAGAAATTTAAAACATTTTTTGGAACATAAACTACGAAACCCAAGTTTACTTGTTGCTCGAAATCGAGCAATTGCGAAGTGTTGCAGGCGTTATTTTAAAAGAGTCAACTAAAAGAGTATAAAAATACTCACGATGTACATAACAGATCGATATAATTAACATTTCTTGTAAATATCTTATAATTTTTCAAAAGCTGATCTTGTTTTAGGGTTTCCTACAAATGTTTCCCACTCATAGCCGCTTTAGGTAATAACGATTATAAATGAAAAAAAAAACATTATTTCTATTTCTTCTACTTGGTGGTGTTCTATGACTTTCCTGTGTTTCTATAGTTTGCAAAGCGGCTCTTTCAATGATTGCTCAAGAAATGCAGCACAGTTTTTATTTAGTTTTATTTTTAGTATATCAAACTTTTCAGACTTACACGATTTTGTCCATTATAATATTTACGCCAACCCAAATTCAAATAGGTAGTAAATATTTGATGTCAACCAAATCAGTAAATGTTTGTAGCACACGTTTCATAAAATTGCTACTAAAATATTGACAGCAATTTAATTATCCAGTTGATCATAATGTAAACAAATATTTATTCTTCATAAGGATAACATGCGAACTTTAAAAGCCACTGGGGCAGAGCCCAAGGGACTTTTCCAAAAATGTAGGGTCATTTTGCAAATCTACACACCTAGAAGAACATTTTGGTATATAATATGTGGGGTTAAATCTTAAAATAAAAAGCCTTATT
Source organism: Macrosteles quadrilineatus (assembly GCF_028750875.1). Lineage (NCBI taxonomy): Eukaryota > Metazoa > Arthropoda > Insecta > Hemiptera > Cicadellidae > Macrosteles > Macrosteles quadrilineatus. The sequence goes on from NW_026542596.1 coordinate 125,993,383, forward strand.
GTTCACAAAGTTTGATGAAGATATTTAGATAAGGTAGTTAAAACATCTGATACTGTAGAAGATTGCCAGTGTAGGGGTGGTCGGTGGTCCACTGTGGCCCGGGTAGCCCACTTCCGCGCCGCAGCCCCACATTTTGGCGACGCCTGTCCGCATGTTCACGGTTTCGCCCCGACTGAGACAAATTGGGAGCGCACGTGTCCAACATACTTCCGCCCCCCATAAATATACGTGACACCGGCATTGACCCTCATCGTTATTTGTTTTTGGGTCGAAATGCCTCCTTGGATCCTCATTTGTCCCTGACAGCCTTTATCTTTGGCAAATGGCAAATGTTGAATGTTCCTAGATCCCAGGCCTCTTGATGACCTGGTTTTGGAGCTCTTTGTTTCGTCTTTGTTCTGCTTTATACATTTGGTTCTGTTATAACTAAATTTTCAATTTATTATAAGTGAAGTTTGCTTATGATTGGTTGATTCACACTAGCAGTATAGTCGATTTACGGTTAGTTTATTTGGGCGATTATATAATTACTACTCATCCATCAATGATCTTATAAAGAAGTTGTGGTTCTGTATACCCGTGCGCTTGTTTCAGGGTAACGCAAATATTGAACCAACTGGGCTGAACGTTTACTCAAAGGATTTTTTGATCAGTGACGAAGAATAACTGATAACTTTTGAATACCCTCAAAGTAGTACATGCATGTATACTGTACTTTTTCACCACACTATGATGTTTTTGGCTGTATTACATACGTTAATTGGTGGCTGAAAGTTACGTTTTGCTGGCCATGCCAGCTGTCATCGTAATTTGGGGACCGAGCAGGTTTTTACAGGCCGGGGCCGCAAAATCAGCTGTCCGCTTACTTACTTAAAACATGAATGCATTTTAAAAACACAATCAAAGTCCATAGCATTGCAATTAATAGAATTGTGTTATTGTCACCGTTGCCTAGCAATTATTTATTTTTATTTTTGCTGATTCCTCAAACTATTTCTTCACATAACCTTAAAGTTGTAGTTGTGTTGACTGTCAGTGTACATTATTATAGTGGTGAATAGTGGTATTAGGGTATAGTGTGGTGAAAAATTGCGTTCGTACCACGGACCGAAATGGTTTTGCAGCTCTCGATCGATTTAAGTTCTCGACTTCGTCTCGAACTTAAAAACTATCTCGAGCCGGCAAAACCTCATTTTCGGCCCTAGGTACGAAATATACTATTATGTTTTATTGTTATCATCTCTAAGTAGTATAGTAGTGCTAATGAATTTTTGGCTCCACAAAGAAACTTTTTTTATTCAAAGCTATCTTTTACTGTCCATGCAGCATATAGGCCTAGTCGAGGCCTCAATGGTTATCCATAGTAGCATTTAGTCCAGGAACTAAATGCTTCCATGGATAACCACTAAACAAAACTATTCATCGATGATAATTAGGTTAGTATTGGTTGAATTTTTTACTACAGTTAAAGATTCAGTTTCTGGTACAATATAGCTCTATAAATTTATAGAAAACTGTAGGTTATTTTGACATGGGTATACTTAAACAAAAGGTTTATGCAAGTATTTTAAATGCTAGTTGGGATTAAAAATTGAATATTCTAGTTAAATTTAGGCAAAGATAAAACATAAATAATAAGAAAACTGGTTTTTCGATCATAAAGATCTTGACATTCCTTTTGAACCAAACGAAATAATACTGATAAAGTGTGTTCCTTTAAAATTGTCACTGAGATAATGCTCACGAGAGGAAGATTTGGATTTGATATATTTAATTGAACTAAATAAATAAAAACTAGCTAAATAAAAGCTTGTGGACAAAGAAAATGGTTCTGTTTGAAGTTACGCAGGAGTTATAAAGATGAGGACGAGATCGAATAATTGAAACTGCACCAAAAGGAAGTTTTTCACAAATCTTTACGACCATTTTCCTACGACACATCTCTTTAGTTTAAAAAACTTATTCTTAGCCACCCTTTCAGATCTCTACAAAAAAAACCTTTCTCAAGACCATCCATAACTCCATAACTCTTAGTTACTTTGAGAAACATTTATCGATAACAAATCGTTTCTCACGGTCCGTCCATACCACAGAAGGAAAGTTATCCGAGAAGCAATGCGGATTAATAGATTAGTTTAGCGGGAGTGACGACCAAAGTTGGGTGCGGACAAATGATGCGAGCACCCTTGATGAACGCAACCCCTGTCTTGTGTAATTAAACTAGCCCTTTGGAGGGTAGAGCTAAAAATGTCTGTTATATAGAAATGAATTGGATTAGAAGGCTGGGATTTACGGGGGAGTAAAGTCCAGTTTGGACGGCGGACCCCATACGTTACAGGGCTCATTAACTACGCTATTGTTCTACCCCTTTCTTCCGGCAAGACTGCCGCATTCAAGATTAGACAATGGCTTGATAACCACCACTGATACTGGGTTACAGGCTACGGGATAGGATAATGTTATAAATACAGTCTTGAAACTGGAATGTGTGTAAGGTAAAGTACACATAACATACTGCAATTATATTGATTGTTATTTTTATATTGTCTACCCCAGAGGCTTTTTGTAATTAAGATTAACACTTGAAAAACTAGACATGCCATAAATTGATCCTTACGCCCTCAATCCAAAGTCTGAAGTCCGAGACACAATCCTTTATGTCTCGTATATCTACACAACATTACTACAACTGTACTAGGAGCAATACTTACTTTAACTGAATACTACTTTTAGTACTATACATCCCTTTTTAGGGACATACAAAATTATTTTAAGAGAATGTTAAAATTTTTTTAAGCTTACGAGGATTATTGCAGACCTAATTTTGATTATATTCTGTTAGAGGATTTCATAGCGCAACCACTTGCAAATGTGTTAGCATATATTCGTTTCATGTCAAGGAAAAAGAAACTTGATGCGATTTACTATGGCATATTGCTCGTATATTGTTTGCACAATTAAAAACTGTTGCACTAATAATAACGATTTATAATACTGATGAGAAAGTCATCAAATACTTTCAAATGCATCTTAATATTGTTTATCCACTAACATTGTAAAACATTATTCCCGAATAAGTCTTTGTTTTGAACACATACAAGGCATCGCGAACCTTTCTCATAAAGTACTGGTGATGAAACTTAACGGACCTTTAAACATTTACCCTCATAACTTAACTCAAAGCTTTAAAATGTCCGGGTTTCGCAGTTTATAAAATATCACTTTAAACAGATCGTTTCATCTCCAATATAAAAGGATATAATTCAGAAGGAGGAAGCAGAGTCGCTGTCGTCACGTTATTCACCGAGACCGGGAGAAGGTCCAGAAAATATAATAACTTTCTGGAGCCGAGGGAGATTTACGCGGGTAAAAACTCGGTGTCAAAGGACGTTAGGAAGGGTGAAGGGTAGGAAACAAAGGGTTGAAATAAGGGACAATGAGGGGACCGGACAAAGCTCTTGGGGAAGCCAAGGCAGGGTCAGCGTGATAAGGCGCTCGGTATCACTCGGGCGCCCTTCGGTTTAAAAAAGTTGGTGGCGTCGGGGGCGGCGGGGCGGCGGAACATGTGTGTCCACGTTTAGAGTTTGCGTCGTTGATTCCCCGCCCTCCCGCGCCGCCCCTCCCCCCCTCATTCAAAAAGCCCTCATTCGCTCGAAAACTGTAAACTGTAAACGGCCGCGTGTCTAGTGTTTCTGTGCGGACGCGTGGTTCCACAACACGCGCGACCGCGACGGCGACCACACGCGAGGTGAAAAAAACATTCATTGTCAACAATAGACCGCATTGTTGTCCATCATTGTTGACACCCGTCGCTACTCATTGTTGAATAAAATTGTGTGGAGTGAAACCCATTTTCTGCGTTATAACAGTGCGGTGGAGGATGGTTGTATTATGAGGAGTGCGGTTGTGCGATAGTGCGGACAATGCATCTGACGGGAGGCACGGTGTCCCCACAGGATGGCGGGACGGCGATGATCAACGACACCTACACCAAGATGACCACGGACATCCTGACCGAGAGAACCATGGGAGACTTCCTCTCGGAACACCACGGAGGCCTTACGAGGACGGGGAGTCCGCTGTTCGTCTGCACAGAGCTTCCGCCCCACTGGCGGTCCAACAAGACGTTGCCCGTGGCCTTCAAGGTGGTGGCTCTAGGAGACGTGGTGGACGGCACCGTGGTCACCGTTAAGGCGGGCAACGATGAGAACTACTGTGCCGAGCTGAGGAACTGCACCGCCGTCATGAAGAACCAAGTGGCCAAGTTCAACGACCTCAGGTTCGTCGGCAGAAGTGGCAGAGGTAAGGATGTTCCCTGTGACGAGGTTGTGAGGCAAGTTGAGGTGGAAAGTGAGTTGTAATGTAGAGTGGTGTAAACAAGAAAATGTGTCCAAATATTACTTCGACCTGAATTTAATACTTTCACAATTACGCGATAGAATGTCGGTGATTTCTTAGCAAAATGTTATTGTTTATAATAATGGTAAAAAACAAATATTAATAAAAATTCACAGTTAAAATAACACAATAAACAACCAATTTATTCAAAATCAAAATAATGAACCCAGTCAACAGCATTAAAAGCCCAAAAAAAAATTGTCATCACTCACTTACAACCCTAAAATTGCCCCCAGATATTAATTATCATGGTTAAGATAATGTCCAAATAAACTCGTCACAACACATACAAAGAAATGGCAGCCTACTGTGTAAAAGACAGAAATTAATCATTACAAATGTACATTAAAAAAATGTAAAGGAACATATTTGATTCCATGTAACAAAACCAAATACTTACTTTGGTTTTAAATTGTTTAGAGTTCGATTTTTGTACAATATTCTTTCATAAAATTGCAAATGTACGCTTGAATTGCGGATAACTAACAGCACAACTAAAACACAAGGTAAGAACGCATCAGCAACCATACCCTTTTACCAAACAAATGTTTGCGACACCTTGATTCACATACAAACGGAAAGCCAAAACAAAATTTACACTCAGCAAAACTCTAAAAATATCATACATACACCCCAAGATTTTCTCTATTCGATAAACTGCTATTTGACCCCAAAAAGACAAGAAAATAAGTAAAAGAAAGGCGCGCTGATTCCCGCGTAGGCGCGATGGAGACGCGTCGCACGGCCGCCTCGCGACGTTTTAAGACGACAAACTTTTCCTTTCTTGCCCTCCCGCCACCCAAAACTTCGTGCAAAGTTTTTCGCGCATGACACATTTTTAACGCGGTCCAAGACGTTGGGGTAGTCGCTCAAACTTTATGTGACACTAAACTTTTAACAGCCCCTAACAGATGTCTCCAGCCCCCGGTAACTCGCGGCGGCGGCTTCCGCTCGGAGAAATTGTGTTTTGTGGGCGTCAAACGGTTATGACACCTTTAATACACTGTGAGGGGTTAGGGAATACTTACTTAGGGGCAATTTTCTGCTTTATGATTTTGAGTATTTCGATTATACTAATTACTTTATGTGGATAAAAATGTAGTTTAGTTTTATAGAACGATTCCTCTAAGGAAATTAAAAGAAAAAATGCCCTTAAGCACTTTCTCTATAAAAAAATCAACACTTTATAACGAATTCAGCGAACATTAGGGTGTGAATAATATATATATTAGGATTTAAAAACTCCATGGTCTACAATTGTCAATTTATATTTCTTTCAAATAAACCTAAGTATCGTCCTGATTAGCGAAGACGTTTTATATATGTAAAAAAGTCAAGCAGAAATGGTCTTTTCTGTGTTTTCAAATTTGTTGTAGCGTAATCAACCATTTTCTAGTTAAATATTTGTGTAAATATTTTGAGAGCAAACGAAAACTACCATCACATAATAAAACTATTAATTAAAATACATGAATGTGCTTTGATTGTCATTTTCATTGTTTTAAAATAAAATCATAGAACCTTTCTTGATTTGTATTCGGCTGAAGAAATCATGTTAAAATCAGAAAACTAATAGAAAACTAATTCATGAAAAAGGTAGGAAAATGTCCAACATTAATTTTTTGATTTATGCTAGATGTAAACTTTAGGCTTAAAAAATATCAATCGTCCTGAATATCGTAATTTGACGTACATTGTATTGCAATAAAAATATCTTTACAATGAATATTTTTGAATAACAGTAGTTTAATGCAGTAGTAGTACTACTATTTATTTCCGTCAAACAAATATCATTTGAAATATTTAATGTTTATTTTAATGGAATAAAAATATTTGTACATCATAAAACGTTAAGCGTATCATCACTTTTGGGCTGCCTCAGAATTGATAAATATTCATTGAACTGAATTGCCTATTCTTTGGAAATTTTAGGGGTAGCTAGTTTAAAAATTTTCTTTTCTAAACAAATGCCAAAAATTATTATTTTTGAACGAATACGACAATTAAAACTCCAGAAAAGTTCATTAATCCTTTATACGCTTTTTACCATACCATATAGAAAGGGTTCAACATTTTCAAACTCATTAAAATATTAGTTTTTTAGCATTAAAGGTTTTGATTTTAATTTTTTTCTTTTATTTTTTTTATTTAAAGGGGACTGTTACTGTTAATAAGCTTGTATGATTGTACCGATAATTCTTATATGTCTAATTATGTTATTTTGGTAAAACAGGAGCTGGTAATAATAACCCATGAAAACTCAAAACACTTAGTCCATTTTAAACCTGTGTTAAGTAAGAATAGCTAGTAAATCTTCTACACTAGTATTACGGAATATTTGATCTTATATTTTACCCATAACTAAGTAATATTCCCTATATAATGCATTTAACAGATACATACATTTAATATCCAATTCTGTTATTAAAAAAAAATAGTTAGATCTAATTTGGTACAAGAATTAATTAAAAATATTATTAACACTGTACAGTATTACATAATTTAAACACTTTACCCTCCGAGTTGATGGTACCATTTTATCATAGTTTTATTATTGTGAAGACAAATCCATCATCCCCTACATTAAACAATGTTCAAAGTGTGTACTGAATCAATAAGTGAACCCTATAATATTCCAACACCCCCTTATGGCAAGTGCAGATACCCGCAAGACAGGCAGCGTCGGCTGCTACTGTAGTTGCTACGTTGCTTGGAAGGGGTTATTTTAATTATTTGCAACGTAGAAGGGTTGTCACGCACGTAGGGATTCCCCTAGGCTCTATTCATCAGCTGATAACAGGGTATTGATCTATACCCAACTTGGGGATACGCGCTTAGGGATCAAATATAGCCCAAGTTAAACTTGTTAGGTTTTGAGCTAAAATTGTTAAGTGTCAAATTAAGGTCATGAGGTTTCGAAGTATATATGTTTTAATCATCTCTTTGGTTATATCAAATAAGCGTGGATAATCATATCCGCAAAAAGAGTGCACTGATGGCAAATACTGAAAGCTTCGGAAAAATCAACGACCAAACCGAACTTAAATATTAATTGTGAACTATGTTATGTATTTTATGTTACTTTAACTGATATAAGAAAATAGCAAGGGGAGAAATAGAATTCTAGACTGCAAAAACACTGTCAGTGACCTTTTCAACAATGTTAGTTTTGAATTGAAAAAAGCTACATATGGTCTATTCCATATACAGTATAGATATATAGATGATTCCTTTGAAATATACAAAAATCAATAACCTTAAAATCGTGTCAAAGAAACTTTTAATTATCTCTAATATCTATAATTATAAAATATAGAATAAAATAGTCCAGAATAAATCGTATACAAATAAACTTGGGCGTCACTGAGCTAAAGAATGTGTAGAAGTCTAAAAGCGTATATAATTTAAAAAGGGCATACATCCGTAAGATGAAAATGCTAAAACATTTGATTTTAAACCCATTTTTTACATTTTTATAGGTTTAAATGGTATAGGTCGCATATATAAAGAGTTGCTACGGCGAATTAAAAGTATAATAACAATTAGTATAGGATACGGCCGTAATGTAATTGTTGTTTTAATCTGTGTCTTTTTAACGATGGGTTTTTATCCATCGATGCAAGACAACTTTGTTGGAAATCCTAATTTTTTCTTCGTTTGGTTCCTTTCGTACTACATCAGATGTTAAATATAAATGTTCTGTTGATTAGCTATAAGCCACACATTTCAAGATTAAACCGATGATAGTGTATGTTTCAATCGTTAATAATTAAACCATTAACTTGTATAAGTTAATGGCACCTTGAACCTAGTATGTCCGAAAATATAGTATTTATAAATATGATAAGATATAGTTTAGGGCAGCTCCACATAGGGAATTAGGATTATTCGTGAAAAAATTGCCATTGACTTAGAAACCAACTAACACATTTTGAAACAGAGCACGTAAAGTGATATCAAATTTGGATTTCAAATTGCTTGATATTAAGAGACATTTAATTTTTTATATTTGTTGTTAACTGTTTTAAGTGTCTACTTAAAAAAAAACTTTAAACGTCTTTCAAATAAAATAGCTTCTATAAAAAATATTATATTAAAAAATTAGTTTAAAAGCATGATTTTAAAGACTTATAGTTGAAAATCATTTCTTTTCCTAAAGTTTATTACGGATACAGTACTTAGAAACACAATTTTGATTGTTGCTCTTAATTTTTGTACCTTGGACTAATAAGCTGTAGAAACGTTATTTCAATCCTATATCATAGCAATATATCATAAATGCAAACTTAGCCTCCCTTTTACAATATTTTATTGAATAAAATTAGAGGGATTCCGTACTATTGTTAAAAGCTTAAAAATTAGAATATACCATACTATCATTACAAGCATTTACCGAAATGTTTAAGGTCCGCCCGTTGATAGATTGTTAGATTTGAGATCGATCTCATAAACAAACTTCTGTGGAATGACGAAAAATATTAATGTTTGCAGAAACAGTTATATCTATAAATTTATCTTTGATCGTTGAGTTTCGTCGGCCAGTCAGTTTTATTTTTATTTTATTGGTGGATTTGTGTTTTGTTGCCACTACAAATGTTACATGAAACCCTTTGCAAGAATGAATGATACCACCAGTTTAAACGTTTGTGGCGGAATACTAATTGAAACTACAAGATTAAAGTTTGCATGGTTAAATTATTAGCAGCAATTGCTGCGCCAAAACCAATGAACGTTACTATGAACTAATGCTTTTAAAATTCAATTTTTTATTTTTCTTAGTTAACACGGATATGACATAAAACATCTATAATCCATTTCCAAAAGTTATAAAATGGTTAAAAACTATTTCGTTCAATTTTACGCTTTAAGGTTATATACAAAACCAAAAAGAATCATTGTAGGTATAATAATCAAACATTTCATCGAATTTATAACTTATTATTAATTTAAAATTTAAAAGTTAATTTCTACAAATAAGGTTTTAATTTATATTCTTGTAATATAAACGCATGTATGGTAATAATTATTGCAATACAATATTCATCAGTGATTTAAATTTTTAGGTAAATAAAATACTTAAAACAAAAGTATTTGCACGAACATTAGATGCAATAAAGAATTGGTTTGAGTAAATAAAATTTGGGATTTATGAACTTGTATATAAGTGTTTAAGTAAAATTATGCTCAAACTACTATGTATTTTGAATTCATCTTATATTAAGGGCTGCTTAATTATTTTACTTTAATGGGTTTTTTTCTGTGTTGTTTGTCCGAGTTTTCTTAGAGTACCGCATATTATCTATATATTTATTTGCTATGCGAAAAATTCCTTTATCTGAATCCCACATTGTATCATATATACTTCTATTTTTAGTCTTTAATTATTCGTTAAATTATAATTAATAGAACACGATGATAAAACGGAAATATCAGCCATTATCACATTTTAAAACAATGTTATCGTCATCTCTTTTGTCTTTAAGCTCCTTAAGATTCGATGGTCAAAATCTCTAAATATTACACCAGTTGTAATGTTCTCCCTCCAAATTTAAATGAATATACTAAATTTTAAACTTGATTTCTTTAAGCAACTGAACATGCTTTAGCAATCGAAGTATTTATTTTTATTATTTCCCCACAATGCACAACTTAAAACCAGTATAAACAGTTCGGTAAGGTGGTAAAACCATTTGTCTACAAAATGAGCAAAGCTATTTCACTAATTGATGTTTATTTCTTGCGTGGTGTCATTTTAACTAGTTTCTGCAATATATGCTGTAAGAGGTCTTTTAGTTGTAATGGTCAGGAAAAAAGCCAAGCAGTCAGGACTCGACTCATTTTGCACATATGAATATTGTTCTCAGCTATATATCATTCGATTTTTTAAAATTGGTGTCGTTCGATGGAAAACTTCAAATAATAAATAACAGTGTTTGTGGCATTTCTTTTAAAACAATTTTACCATTTTTTAGTAATAATAGTTAGTTATGATAGTTAAAATGACCACCATTTTGAAATCAAAGAATAGTTTTAACTATTATTAAAATATATTGTCTTGATAGAAGTGTATACAGAATTTTGTAAAGGCTGTAAAAGGTTTTGAGATATAAATTTAAAACAAAAATAAACAAAAGTGGATACTTCGCTAACAAGGCAACTAAAAAAAAATTATATTTGGTTATCGTTGTATTTTGACCCAATAAACGTACTGTATTCTTAAATCTTTTTTACTAACTTACGGGACACCTTGTATAATCTTTGCAAGGTAATTCTTTGTATCATTCTATGGTTTCTTAGCAGGCTAGACTAATAGTTACAAGCCACAAAGATCTTATTTGTTTTGTATTATGAGCTTTCAAGACACACTGATTTTTAAGATAGGTATTGTTCATTTTGTTTTTGGTTTTAATTAATTTAAACTGTAATCCAAATACATCAAGCTTGAACCTCTAACAATACATACCAAAGTTTTAATTTAGTTTACCAAACAAATTAAATACTATTTTAGAACTCTTTTGAATAACAATTTATTGTAATGCTAATCTATCATTGAGATGTTAAAGATAATCCAAAAAGATAATACAATACATTCTTGATAAAATGGACAATATTTACATTTATAATTGACCTTTAAGTCATCGCCAACGCGGTAAATTTTTTATTTATGTTAATAAACTGCTGTTTTCTTAAAATATGAATGCGACTTAAAATATAGTGAAATTCTTATGTTACAATGTCCATAGTGACGTTGCCAATGGAAAGAAACGGTTAGCAAGTTATCCATAGTGTGGGTTACATCAAAAGTCCAACGTATATTCCAATCAATATTCCAAGTCGACGAATAAATTGTTTTTTTTTTTTATTTTGTGTGTTGGTCTTTTTAATAAATACATAGCCTTTAGTTAATAAACCTTTTAATTAAATTTAAATTGATTTATCAGTCAGATAAGTGCTATTGTGGCATTTACTACTTTATAATTACCCTAAACTAAAACTTATTTTTGGCAATCAAACAAATTTCTTCCGTAAAAATCAATAAACCATAGAAAAAAACATTAAAATACAGAATGTAAACATTGAAACTCCTTCGAACATTTTTAAAAGTTATAGTAAACATTGCAATGGTGTGATAAATTTCCGAACTGTAAACCATTATGTAATTCTATAAATACTAAAAAAACATACAAAAGAATATGAAGAGCTTACGCTTTGAACACACTAAAAATTACCGACCTGTATTTTAAACATTGTTATATCTGTAATGGGGAATGTATTAAAAAGTACTCAATTAAAGACAAGTATCAAAAAAGGCTAGTCCTTTCCGTTAATTCACTACCACTATTTTGTTATTGCAATTAAGTTTTTTCACTACCAGTATTTGTTTATAATCAGCAACTTTTGTTGGTAAGGCTAGTTTCGAATACAGTAGTTTCATTTTATAATTGATATATTCAAAGAATAGGCTATCTGTTATAAATATGGGAATTACAATAAGAAAGTAGTGGTAGTGGATTAACGGAATAGGACGAAAAGCTCAATGAGAAACACTTAGAGTATACAATTTTATTTTCTATAATAATTTAACCATCATTTCAAAACATTACAATTCCTACAATTATTATAATTATTATAAGTATAAGGCATGTTAAAATTAGGGTTCTAAGACTCCTTTAATATAAAGGTATTCGTGATCATTTTCAACCATGAAATAGAGAAAATTTCGACTAAAACATACTAAAGTTTCCTTCTTCAACATAACACCTTTTATAAATACATTGTACAAACCGGTTATTTTCAATAATCTATTTTTTGATACAGGAATTTAATTAGCGTTGTATTCAAAACCAAAACTGACCCTATGAGTCCTCCAATCCAATGTTACCAACCTTCAAACGTTGTTATTAGTGCGGGAAGGGTGGCGGCAGCGAAGGTACAAAGGTCTGGAATAATGTCGACAATTAGGACTACTGGAGTTATTAATTACCGTCGTTAAACGCAACACTTGATGATCAATAAGGCCGTGAACTCCTGCACTCCAACACGTGGTAAACATCCGAGAAGCAGAACCCTCCTCCCTTAGAATATCTGACTCCTCAGGGTCTGACGGAGAAGAGAGGACAATCTGTATATTACCTCATAGTATAGGAATATTACCTTGACATTAGGAGCAGGACCTTAATCTATCTTCTTCTTTTAGGAAAGAGTCATATTCATGAATCTTAGTTATATTCTCTTGAATGTATAGTCTTCCGTATTTAAAATAAACAATAGATATTTATTTGATTCTCTTAGAATATCAGAACTCTTCAACGACAGAAAAGTAACTTGCCAGATTAGTACCATTTAGGTACTAATCTACACTTGTCCTGATTGGACAAGTTAAATCCTCGTTGTATTCTCTTAGAATAACAGACTTAACAAACTTAACACAAACTAAACAAACTTAACAACTAACTTACGAACTTAACAATATCAGATAGTCTTCAATTGTGTTAGAATAGAAAAGTATTTTTGCTAATATACCAAGTGTACGATGCGATGCGATCTAGTCACTGGTGTGTGTATAACGTAAAAACACACTTTATTTTCTTAGTTGTAGTGCAAATCAAACGCTATAGACTAACACATATACTAAATGAAAATAAGGGGCATCTGAAAATCTCTTTAACCATTAGATTAAATCATACGTGTCCACATCTCATGAATTTTATTTTAATACAAATAATAGAAAAATCTACATCTACACACTCAGACATAACCGAACATGATATAGGCCTACATTTAAAATTATCCAGATTTGTAAATATTATAAATCTCAGTATCCTAAGTTGATGGTGTAACGCAGCGCCGTACAAAGAGAGGGAACAATTAAAATCACGAGGGAAAGAGAGAGTCATCAACTGGTGAATTAGCTGCAAACGATCGGCAAAAAACGCGTCACCTTGACTGATCCCCCCTGTTAGTGATTACCCTAATACTGCGTGCTGTGGCCCGCCACTCTTTATTTACCGAATAGCCACTTTACAAACTGTTTTTTCACGCGTTTTTACGATTTCAATTATGCACTTGACGCTGTAAAATGTTGGAGACTATAGTGTTTGTATGGATAAAGGGAGGGGGTGTGTTTTAGTCGCATGTGTGAATAACTAGGAAAGATTCTCTATTTGTATTCCTCTGGTTTAAAAAATTGTTTTTGATGATGATTTAAGTAGAAGGGGTTTTTTATGAACGATCTAACACGTACTTAGATGAAATATCAATCAAACAGTTCTTCGGAGCCCACCAAAAGTAGGTTTACTATATAATGAGGCTAAGTTTCTATGCACTGGGAAATAGCTTCACTAAAACCTGTGTGGTGATTAACATTAATTTAAAGGTGTGTACTTCAAAAATAAACCTTATTTTTTCAAAACTTAACTCAGCCGTGATTTTATGAAATTGTTTTAAAAAATCAAAAAAGTTTCAACCAACAAACACCAAGTAACCTTTATAGTATTTTAAATCACAAGGAGGAATTGTCATGGATGTGTGAATTAAACATGTTCCTGAATGGGTCCTGTCATATATAAAATATTGTTTTGTAGCTGAGAAGATGTTGAGCTCACCTATAGAATATTTCAACTCTGAGATAAGTTTAAAACTTTAGTGGTACAAATCGGACCCAGCTGTACTTTATCAGCAGATTTTATTTAAGGAAACAGCTGATTTTAGTAACAAATTTGCCATACAATCCATTCAACACTCAACCTTTATTTGCCGTCGCTTTTAAAATACACACTCTGGTCCAGCTTCATAGAAGCATAGACAAAAATAAATAATTATAGACTAGCCGTGCAGTGGTTGCAATGGTTAACGTAGGTTCTGGCGCACACCGCTTGGAGCGCCATGTAGTTACGTAGCGCGTACGCAGTAACTACATGGCGCTCTCAGCAGTGTGCGCCAGAACCTATGGTAACCGCAGCACAGCTGGAGGGCTATATTTAATTTTTTCGTCTATGGTAGAAGTGCAATAAAATCTTATCATACACGAAACACCCAAACTCTAATCTGGTCAAAAAACTAAACTTCGTGGGTCCATTGCCACACTCCCAAGTCCAACGAAAATTTGCAAATATGAGCCATCAATCTCTATTTTGCAGTGTTCGGGTGTTTGTGACAGAATGGAAATTAAATATTAAAAAGCAATCGGGAGCTAGGGGTGCATCGCTGCATGCACCAGGGGCTGCAAAAGTTATGCCTCGACATCCGGCTCGTGATTGGTGACGCTAGTAGTTATTGTGATTGCGATTAGGCTGTGTGCGTGTGCGTGTGTAGGTGTGTGTTTTATTGATTGTGTCACACAAACACCCTATTGTTCACACCGACTAATGCTCAGTTCTCACAACACACAGGCCGTCACGTACACTGGACAAACATCATGATAGTGTCAGTCGCAACTAATAACGGTGTTTCTGTGTAAAACTGAATATATCGAATGTCTGTGTATAAAAACAAAGATTATTTTGGTAGAACGTTAGAAAACAAGTTTTTAACCAATATAACCCGGATAATAGATCGCTGTGGACAAATTAGGTGTTGCTTTTGAAACGAATTTGAGTGATTTTGAATGATTTGTCCTCTCCTAATGATCATTATGTTATAGTACACAGATTGATTGTTTCTTTCATTTAATTTGTGTTGAATGTTTTTACCATTCGAGTGGTATTGTAAGTAGTTAAGTATATTTCATACCTAGGTCCGAAAATGAGGTGTTGTTGGCTCGAGATATTTTTTAAGTTCGAGACGAAGTCAGGAACTTAAAACCATCGAGAGCTGCAAAACCATTTCGGTCCGTGGTACGAACGCTATTTTCCACCACACAATACCCTAATTCCACTATTCACCACAATAATAATGCACACTGACAGTCAATGCAACTACAAATTTAAGGTTATGTGAAGAAAAATTTTGAGGAATCAGCAAAAATAATAATATTTAGTTGCTAGGCAGCGGTTGCAATAACACAATTCTATTGCAATGTTATGGAAACTGATTGTGTATTTAATATTCATTCATGTTTTAAGAAAGTAAACGGGCAGCTGATTTTAAGGCCGTAGGGATGTTAAAACCTGCTTGGTCTCCAAATGACGATGACAGCTGGCATGGCCAGCAAAACGTAACTTTCAGCCACCAATTAAGTCCTTCATTAGGTCACAAGAGTTCCTAATGTTCCTAATTCAACTTAAGTGCAAACATGTTTATTGCCGTTTAAATTAATTTATCCCTCAACAACAGAAAAAATACATACAGGTACCTCATAGTTATCACGAAGCACAGCTAGTACAAATAAATCTATAAGAAAACAACAAAGTCGGTCCCGATGCTTAACGTTGACCATACGGGCAGCTTAGAGGGAAGGTCTGTTTGTTTTTAGATCAAAGAGCCACTAGTAGATCAGGCTCGTTGGGTCTGTATTCAACACCGGGTCTATCGAGCTACTCTCTGTACGCCATTGTAGTTGGGAACAATGTTTACACAATCCAAGAATCAATGGCATTGTTTAAAACTCTCATTGTAGTGATCAATCTACTTTGGGGTTTATGTGGAACAAAATTTTAGTTTGTAAACAATCGTACAACTGTTTTCGAATGTAAAAAAACCTATGTTTACTTTAGTTTATGACATTAGGTTTTTTCGTTGGGTAATGAAAGGTTATTTATTTCTGAGAAATATTGAATGAAGTTTCATAAGAATTAGAATGACTTTTTCGTAAAATACTGTATATTAATTATTGCTAAAATCATTCCTGACACCAAGTATTGACCAAATTGGCGATAAAAATAGTATTTACCGTCTTATTGAGCGGAGCGAGCGAAGCGAGCGAAGCTCTTATACATCGACTCTTATGCATTTCGTAATACGCAAACTCCTCCTAGACGGCTGAATCAATCGTTTTCAAATTTTGTATGGTGATAAAGACCATATCGGTGAGTGCCAACATCTATATGGCGTTAAAAAAGTCTCTCAGGAATCCGCCCCACTGGGTCTCAAAGTTTCAATGTAATCCTTATGGAATCAGTATTTGACACATAAACAAAGACATATGATCAGCTGTTGACTTTTGAATGCAGTAGATAAATAAAATAGCTGATAGCATTATTCCTCAGATATTAGACCCGAAACGGTATGGATCATAAATTATAATCAAATGACGACACTAGCTTGAGGTCCGTGAAGTATGAAGTGGTGAAGGAAGTAGTAAAAGCGAGCAGTCTGGAGTGTGGAAACTGTTTATGACGATTAGATTGAGGTATCTGCATTTCTAAAATTCTATGGGAAGTTAAAACAGGTCCGTGACGTAGGAAGTGGTGAAGGAAGTAGTAAAGTCGAGCAGTCTGGAGTGTTGAAACTGTTTATGACGATAAGATTAAGGTATCTGCATTCCTAAAATTCTATGGGAAGGGAGGAAAACAGGTCCGCGACGTATTAAATTATGAAGGAAGTAGTCAAGGCGAGTTGTCTGGAGTGTGGAAACTGTTTATGACGATTAGATTAGGGTATCTGCATTCCTAAAATTCTATGGGAAGGGAGGAAAACAGGTCCGCGACGTAGGAAGTGATGAAGGAAGTAGTCAAGGCGAGCAGTCTGGAGTGTGGAAACTGTTTATGACGATTAGATTAAGGTATCTGCAATCCTAAAATTCTATGGGAAGGGAGGAAAACAGGTCCGCGACGTAGGATGTGGTGAAGGAAGTAGCAAAGGCAAGCAGTCCGGACTGTGGGAACTGTTTGTGACCATTAGATTAAGGTATCTGCAATCCTAAAATGCTATAGGAAGGGAGGAAAACAGGTCCGTGACGTAGGAAGTGGTAAAAGAAGTAGTAAAGGCGAGCTGTCTGAACTGTGGGAACTGTTTGTGACCATTAGATCAAGGTTTCTGCAATTCTAAAATGCTATGTGAAGGGAGGAAAACAGGTCCGTGACGTAGGAAGTGGTGAAGGAAGTAGTAAAGGCAAGCAGTCTGGAGTGTGGAAACTGTTTATGAATATTAGATTAAGGTATCTGCATTCCTAAAATTCTATGGGAAGGGAGGAAAACAGGTCCGTGACGTAGGATGTGGTGAAGGAAGTAGCAAAGGCAAGCAGTCCGGACTGTGGGAACTGTTTGTGACCATTAGATTAAGGTATCTGCAATCCTAAAATGCTATAGGAAGGAGGAAAACAGGTCCGTGACGTAGGAAGTGGTGAAAGAAGTAGTAAAGGCGAGCTGTCCGAACTGTGGGAACTGTTTGTGACCATTAGATCAAGGTATCTGCAATCCTAAAATGCTATGTGAAGGGAGGAAAACGGGTCCGTGACGTAGGAAGTGGTAAGGAAGTAGTAAAGGCAAGCAGTCCGGACTGTGGGAACTGTTTGTGACGATTAGATTAAGGTATCTGCAATCCTAAAATGCTATGGGAAGGGAGGAAAACAGGTCCCCAACGTAGGAAGTGCTAAAGGAAGTAGTCAAGGCGAGCTGTTTGGAGTGTGGGAACTGTTTATGACGATTAGATTGAGGTATCTGCAGTCCTAAAATGCTATGGAAAGGGAGGGAAAAAGGTCCGCGATTAGGAAGTGGTGAAGGAAGTAGTAAAGGCGAGTTTTTCGGAGTGTGGGATCTGTTTATGACGATTAGATTTAGCTATCTACAATCTTAAAATGCTATGGGAAGAGAGGGAAACAGATCCGCGACGTAGGAAGAGGTGAAAGAAGTAGTAAGGTGAGCAGTAAAGAGTGTGGGAACTGGAAACCGTTTGTAGCAGTTTTAATTTATCTGCAATGCTGAAATGCTATGAGAAGGGATGGAAGCATGCCCACGACATAGGAAATGGTGAAAGAAGTAGTAAAGGCTAGCAAGGTGTGTGGGAATGTTTTTGCCAATTAGATTAACGTATCTAAAATACTAAAATGCTATGGAACTTGGTGAATACAGGTCCACAACGTAGGAAGTAGTAAAGTATGACCATCAACATTGTGTGAGATTCGTCTGTGGCAGTTAGATTAATGTATCTTCAATAATAAAATGCTATGAGAAGGGAAGGAAACAGGTCCCACGACGTAGGAAGTGGTGAAGGAAGTAGTAAAGGCTGGCAGTGCAGAGTGGGGGAACTGTCTTTGGCAATGACATTAATGTATCTGCAATCCTAAAAGGCTATGGGAGAAAGGGAAACAGGTCCACGACGTAGGGTGTGGTGAAGGAAGTATTAAAGGTGAGCAGTGTTGAGTTTGGGAATGGATTAATGTATATGTAATGCTAAAATGCTAGCAAAAGAGACTGTAGACTGTATGTTAAAATGATTACGAAGCACGAATCGATACATATTTTCGATACATGCAATCGTTAACAATCGAAATTTACAACTGAGTTGACAACAGCTGATTTTTACTCCATAGAGGCTACAAACGATTTTTACTCCCTAAAGAGTAAAAATGCTACTTTAGACCCGCAACGCATGCATTAAAAACTAGGCCTACTTTTTTTACCGCAGTATGACAAAAACAATATAACATGAACCCTTGATGACTCCGCTCAATTTTGTGGATGCCTCTGCGAACGCCTCCTAGTAATGTTCTTATAGTGTACAACCTTGGATCAAGATGCATCTACAGTAACAAATCAATTTACTACTACCCGGTATAAGATCCCACTATTAACCAACAGCTTTTAGCATTTTTTTAGCTTAATTTACCCTCTGGAGCTGCAGCCTACGATGAGCCTTGGCCTCCAGCACAATTTCTATCCAATATTCTCTGTTTCCTGCTCCCTGCCTCCAATTCTCAATGCTCAAAATTCTTAAATCTTCAACATCTTGCAACCTTCTTCTCCTTGAACGATCTCTTTCTTGTCCCGTGCATTTGACTATTTGACAGTAGAGACATTCTTTCGTTCCCCATTCTCACTACAGTACCGAGCAATCCTAACCTCATTGAATGATTGGGCTTTTAACTATAAAGTAGTTTTATTGATCGGAAAGTTCTTGATTAAGCTTTATAAGGTACACGTAGTAAATGTAACATAATAGACTACTTCTTTCAGGAGACCCAACCTGCGATGTATTGGAACTCCCTTCACAAAAAGCCAAACGATAGTTCAATTTTGGGATAATAAAACGTCAGAGTTGTTTAAAAAGCTTGCTATCGAGATTATTTTTTGTGTTCATGTCCGCTGAATAATAAGGACGACCTCAAGTAATAAGACTAGTTTAATATTTTGAACTTTCCATTCTTTAATGATCAATCTAAAACCATGCATTCATATTTACGTTGATCAATCTTTTAACCATGCAAAACTGAAATTATAAGAAAAACAATAACCATTCCTTAGTTTAAGGGTAGAAGAAGAATGAAAATTCAACTCTCTATTAATCCCCATAAACCCTGTAGCAGATCAATCAATCGCATCCAAATACACATTTGAAAACAGAAAAGTTAATCACAACTACTAAAAACTAGAATTTGCATCGTTTCCCGGAAACTACCAGTGGAAATGATTGCAAATAGTGTAATGACCGCTTTGAAAGGGTAATGGGTTTTATTGTGAGGGTAGCCTCCCCTATCATATAGGGGATGCAAGTGCAGGGAGCAGGATGCACTCTACATGGTCCAGACAGCATTGTTACAATCAACAACGGGGGAGAGCCCTGCACTGCCATAGTCTACCTTCATACAACGCTGCAACCCCACAACCGGTCATGATTGAAAATCATTAATGAAACTTGGAATTGCCTTATAGCTCTGACTATGACAGGTAGACTTCCCACTCACTAAGACATCGTTGTTTTATTGTGAAATGTGTGATTAGAAATGTTGACAGAAAATGCAGAAATGCCGATTACTGTGGTATACCTTTTGTTAAAGTGGCACTTTACTGCACATGAGAGAAATGTTTACACACGAGCCGCAGGCGAGTGTTGAAAGTTTCTCGAGTGCTGCAAAGGCACTTTGCACTCGCGTTACATTATTTTTTTCCTACTGTTACTATAAAGCTTAAATACAGGTTAGGTTAAATACAAGTGTTGAACGAAATGGGAAATGCTGTAACAGCTGATGGTAATGGCATTACTTAATATCTTTAAGTAATGCCAACTTATTTTACAAAAAGCACGCTGTTTTGTGTTGTTTGGTTGGAATACTGGAGTGCGGCAAAAGTAAGTAAATGCAGCAATTAGCAACTTTCTGTACAATAATTAGTGCAAGGAAACCCACTTCGTCAGGTGACTATAGGAAAATAACATTTGGAAACTAGCACCGTTTATGTCAGATTGACTTTTATAGTAAGAAAACACGACAAAAACGTTTAATTTTAAGTACACAGTTGAGCAGCTTAACGATGATGATATGCAATGCAAAATTTGCTACATCTGACTCATCTGAGTCAAATAGATGAAATGTTTACCGTACAATCTAAAAGTCAATATTATAGTTTTTGGAGCGCAAACAGGTCTGAAATGTTAGATGGAAGGAAATTACTAACTGATTGGGCGAACAAGGTTTGAACTTGAGTTTACTTTCGGGAAACTGTTATATACAAACACAGCAGGGTTGAAATAATATATATAATTTGTATTTTTTGTTCATAAATGTTGAATTGATTTTTGAAATGCCATAAACATGGCTGAGTCTCATACGTAGAACTATACTAAACATAGAAACAGCCGGGTGGTCCAGCCTGCATTGGAGTAATAACTCTAAATGTAAATGGTTGTTGTTGTTAGGCGAAGTTTGACGACGCAGACAGACTCACAAACAGACAGACGCCTCAAACACTTGCAAAACAGACTGTAACTTTGGCTGTGTTGCCGCTTACTCGTTATTACTGACCGTTATGCAAAAATATAAATTAGTAAAAGCAAGATATTTATGTATGATAGGCAATAATGCACGTATTACAAAATAGCCAGGTTCCTAATATATTACCCTTTTCTTGCTGATTTTGTATGTTTATTTTTCTAATATTGTAGAAATTTGAATTTTTAAATCAATTATGCACATACCCATTTTGTTTCAACGTTATTTTCTTTATTTGGTTCAAATATGTTTTTCGTTCGTCCAACAATTAATTACAACTGTATGTTTTAACTGCTTGAGATTTGATCTGATCATTTTTTAATTCTATATTTATTCACTTATTAACTATCACCAAAAAAGAACCCAATAGTCTACAATACAAACCAATATTTATTTAACGATATATCCACAATAATGATTATAGTTTGCCGAACGCTCACAACTGGGAGAGTTGCATCGCGTTATGAATAATAAATGAAACCACATTGTTAACTAAAACTCCACATATTTTCCGCGCGTTTGTTATTTTCATGTATATTTCACTAATTCAATCCTGGTAATTTGTTTGAATATTTTATGATTGCAAATTAGCTCAGCGTATTTACGGATTTGTCTGTGGTAAGGTTATATAGAGTAAGCAATGCATAACAATGTGTTTCATCCGGCATTTACTGACCTATAACTGTAAAAATTCTAAACTTTGTTTTGTTAATATGAGGTCTGTTAGTACGTCTGTTATATTATTTAAATAAATAATTGATTTCTTAAAGTAAGTCAACTTATATTTAATCAATTTATAGTTTACACTAACTCTACTTAATATTGTGTGTGTAATTTTATACCGGGTACCGCCCAAAAACACTGTTTATATTGCATTTTATTTGCCAAATAGCGAGCGGCAGGAGTAACTATGATATTATTTAGTGAAGACCATAAATTGCAATAAACTTTTAACCGTAGTTTTTACAGCAATTGAGGTTGTGTAATTTTGTTGAAAGTTAAGAGTACCATAATATACTAAACTTTAAACCAAACCGTCCTGGCAGTTTTTGCAAAAATACAATTTTTCTGGTATTTCATGGAACAATTCCCTTAAAAATTAAAACTATAAAAAAATCAAAAATCTGTAGTTACTATGAATTAGTACCCATGTACCTAATTCCATTAATATTGGACCACAGGTGTACCATTTTTTGGGTTCAGCCGGCCCAAAACGGATATTACCCCTCAAAACTTAAAATCTAAAATGTTTCTATGAAAACAATTATTTCTCCTTGTACTATAGGATGAAGCAAAATATGCTGGAAATTCTATTCAAAATAGAAAATGCATAAAAACGTAATTTTTTGGAAATTTAAATGAGTCCCCGACAAACGCCTTCTAGGGTTCAAGCATATTCATGAATAAATGTGGGATTATTCAAGAACAAGAGCACCATGCCACCCAAACTAAAACGGTCAGGCTGAAAGATACGTACAGACTGTCAAGAAGGAGTTAAAATCCATAAAGATAGGACAGGGGACTACACTGCAAAATAATAATCCTATTAATATTATATGTGAGAGAGTTTGGATGTATGGATGTTTGTGACAAGTAAACGCGAAAATATTGGTCGGATTGGGCTGAAATTTGGTGTGATGATAGCTCATATTCCTGATTAACATATAGACGCATTCCCATCTCAAATATTCTTTTGGACTCTTCCCAGTGGCTCTAGAGTGACCCATGTTAACCTTATGAGCATTTATATTTAAAAGGAATAAAAGAATTTAGTCAGCTTTTTCAACTTCACAAGTGATGATATGAAATGATATTAAATAGCATTAAAAAGTTATAATGTTTACCAAGAGGGTGCAGCACTATTAATCTTTTTTTGAATTTATGACATCTAATTTAAACCAACTACATTAGCAACCAAAAGCTGTAAAAAATTAGAATTTCACCTTTTTATTGTTTAAGGCAGTGGTACAACATGATGGCCATGGTAGATGTGCTATTCTATAGCATACTGTAAATTAAAAGACCAATCTTCTCAAATCGTGTCCTCTCCCATTGCAAATGCAAAGCACGAGTATAACTTCAATAAGCATTTTATACTTATACTCCAACCCTGTACGAAGTGCTAGTTTGAACAATATGTTAGAAATAAAATGTAAATAAAACACATCTTAAAATTAACAATAAATCGTCAATCGTCAATGTTATAAGTTCAGTTTTATATAATTATCCCTAACGTTCACCAACATAGTTGAATAGTGTTTCAGTGGACGGGTGTTAACAGGGCTGTGAACTGCGGAGTGGAACACAATCAGTGCTGCGTGCCGCGATGACAAGTGGCGCATTAAAATATAGTTAGAGCTGATGTGGACGATAATTTGGAGATTTGCAATGCTTTGTAGCTCTCCGACAAACTATGTGATCAGCTGTGTGTTAAATAGGACATTATCAAATTATTAACATTTTTCAACTTTAGTTTTGTTAACACTGTAAAATTTAGTTATATCTTTATTTTATGCTAATATACGAATCACGTGTAATTACATTAAGTTGAATTTATTTCATGGTAAATTTAAATCTAAATTAATTTTAAATATGCCTACTGATTAATGTGCGAAATGAATTAATTATGAATGTATTCAATGAAATAATTTGATGAGCTTCACTTAACTGGACTTTTATCAAATAACTGGAAATTATATATTTTTTCTTATCCATATCATATATGACTGTCATAACTGATTATTTTATTTCATTTTATATACTGAAAATACCCCCGCCGCAGCAAGACTGCAGACTAAGCGAATTTCCATTTGACTGATTGGATTTACACTGAAATGTCTACTTAAAAATATAACATTTATTCTCTATTTAAATAGAATTAGTTTAACTAGTACTTAGGTTTGCTGCATCAGGGAGGGTAAAACTGTTTTTTTTTTAAACGGTTATAGTTAGTAAGAAATAAAAACATTTTCAAAATTTGATCAAAATATGTTCATAAACAAGCAAACTACAACAATTTACTTATTCTCCATAAGAATAACATGGGAATTTTTAATTTACAATTTTTTGGAATTTTCACCGTAACCATTAGGCGCATAATAACGCTTCAATATACTAAATTATTTGTTTTTTTAAGCTCTACAAAATGGTTTGGAAAGAAATTGCTAAATTTTATGTTTTTAGGGTCAAAAATGGGAAAAACCTATTTTTACCCCATAAAACCCCCCGTAAACCCCCGTTCCCATGGTCCGATCGTGCTGGATCGCGAACTCGTTCGAATAAACGTAGGTTTACACGTTTGTACCAAATTTCATCAAAATCGGATAATTTTTGCTCGAGTTATCGTGCTAACGGACACATATATATATATATAAGTAGATAGTAATGTACCAATCCTAGACCAAAAAAGGAAGACTTTAATAATTTAATGAAATTTGTTGTTTTTCAATACTAATATGTTAAATTTTTGCCTCTTTTAGGCCAATTTCTAACATTTTCATATTTTTCTAGAAAAAGTATATAATTTTGATGAAATTTTCATGAATATGTCTATATTATCCATAAAATTGAGTACAAAACAAAATGTTTTTAAAAACAAGTAAAATTTTAAAATTTAATGAGTAGTTTTTATACAAATTTAACTAAAACAGTTTCTTTATCTTTGAATGTTTTAATTTCAGTAATAATTAAGTTTAAATCTTTTTTATTTAATTCTTTAATTGTTTTTTCAACAAATATATTAATAAATCTATGAGGCAAATGAACTTTACATTTTTCTAATTCAACAATAACTGTTGGTCCATATTTATCTTTAACTTTTTCAAATTTTTCTATTTTATATTTTGTATTCAATTCTAAACTTTTTATTGGTTTATATTCTTTGAATTTACATTCTCCAATATTATTAATCTCTTCTAATAGATCCATTTATTACAAAAAATAATTATAGAAATTTTAAACAGTTAATAATTGAAATATATGAAAAGAATTTTAAATAATAAATTCCATAAATTTAATAATTTATTTGATAAATAAACCTTTACAAACTTGTTTTTTTAATCAATTAATCTACTTCAAGATTTTTATGATATAAAAAACTTTAATAATTTTAATAAATTTCATATTTTTTAATAGTTTATTTAATAATTAAACCTTTATAAACTCATTTTTAATCATTTATTAACGCGTCGCGATTTTTGCGACGCGTCAAATATTTGATAAATTCCATAAAATTTAATAATTTATTTGATAAATAAACCTTAAATAAACCTTTACAAACTTGTTTTTTTAATCAATTAATCTACTTCAAGATTTTTATGATATAAAAAACTTTAATAATTTTAATAAATTTCATATTTTTTAATAGTTTATTTAATAATTAAACCTTTATAAACTCATTTTTAATCATTTATTGACGCGTCGCAAAAATCGCGACGCGTTAATAAATGATTAAAAATGAGTTTATAAAGGTTTAATTATTAAATAAACTATTAAAAAATATGAAATTTATTAAAATTATTAAAGTTTTTTATATCATAAAAATCTTGAAGTAGACTAATTGATTAAAAAAACAAGTTTGTAAAGGTTTATTTAAGGTTTATTTATCAAATAAATTATTAAATTTATGGAATTTATTAAATATTTGACGCGTCGCAAAAATCGCGACGCGTTAATAAATGATTAAAATGAGTTTATAAAGGTTTAATTATTAAATAAACTATTAAAAAATATGAAATTTATTAAAATTATTAAAGTTTTTTATATCATAAAAATCTTGAAGTAGATTAATTGATTAAAAAAACAAGTTTGTAAAGGTTTATTTAAGGTTTATTTATCAAATAAATTATTAAATTTATGGAATTTATTAAATATTTAACGCGTCGCAAAAACCGCGACGCGTTAATAAATGATTAAAAATGAGTTTATAAAGGTTTAATTATTAAATAAACTATTAAAAAACATGAAATTTATTAGAATTATTAAAGTTTTTTATATCATAAAAATCATGGTGTAGTTTAATTGATTAAAAAAACAAGTTTATAAAGGTTTATTTAAGGTTTAATTATCAAAAATATCTTTTTATATATTTCAATTGTGAAATCATAAAAATGTTAACAAAATGATAATCTTAAGATAAAAAGATAAGTATTGATTTAAATTGAAAATAAATATCACCAATGAAAAGCTTGTTAAAAATTAATGCTATTTCATATATTATACATTTCTGTACGATTAAAGATAATGTAAAAATCAACAAAAACAAATTGCGTTGTAAATATAATGTTATTGAAGGAATATTAGTCTATGGCCTAATTTGTTTGGTTGATCTTTTGATGAAAATAAGTGATTGAATAATTAATAATAACTAATAGAATGTTAGTAAAATTCAGTGTGGATTTATATGATTGTTTTGATTTATTTTAACTAATTGAAAAATGTTTTATAATATATGCTTAAAATATATAATCAATGCTAAGTCTAAATAGAAATAGAATGAAACAAACAAATGGATTGAGCTACAAAGTGTCAAGTCTACTAAGTTAGATGGCAATATAAAAGATCAGATAAATGGTACTATGATCGTCGCATTACGCAAGGTTATCCCGCTAGGTTCGCTAGTGTCAAACGCAAGCAAGTTAGCCAACACCATAAAATGAGATTTCTCTATTATTTCTTTGAATTAAAATGTTGCTATGGTAAAAATATGGTATTAAAACTTATAAGTGTTATATTTCATGTGTTTTTCAACCAATTTTGATCAATTTTGGTATACAGATATATTGAATATTAAATAATTTTTTGACTTATGTTAAGGGTAGTTTCATCCCCTATTTTTTATTTTATTTATAAAAATTCTAAAAATGATTGAATAACTCTGAAACTAAAAAATTATGAAAAATTATCAATGTTTTTAGTAAAATTTTAAAATTTAGGGTGAACTACCCTTAAACTAAAAACTTTAATAACTTTTTTGTTTTTTAAGATATTTACATGAAATTTGGTATGGTATATCTATATGATAAGTACAAATTTATTAAATAATGAAACCAAAAATATTCACATCCTGTGACCTTGAAAATCAAAAATTTTTATTTATTAATATTTTTTAATCAAACAAATTTTAAATTAACAATAGTAGTCTCATTATTCATAAAATATAATAATATTTTGAAAAATATGTCAAAAAGTAGTAAATAAATGGTGGTTTTATAATAATTTTATTTGATTTCAGTTATATCATTTTTAATTACATTATACTCTAATAATCTTTCAGACACAACAACTACATAGCAATTAGTTTTACTAGCAACAGTTATATCATAATCAAAATCCATATTTATTATTATATCATTTTTTGATCCTGAAATATTTACAGTAGTTTTTGTAGTATCAATCACATACAATGGACTATTTTCAATGAATTCTGTTGGATCATAATACATTTTACTATTGTTATAATAAACCTTTTTATAATCTTGATACATTTGATATAAAATTCTAAATTTTCCATTATTTATATCTAGATTCATTAATTCATCAGGATAATAGTGACCATTTAATTTTACTCTAATATTTTTAATATACATACTATCAAATTTAGAAGTGTCATATAATTGATCATTAGTTCTACCTTTTTGAAAACCAATTATTATAAATTTTGGATTATAGATGTTTCGATAAATATTTGTTATATCAAAACTAACTGTTTTTCCAGTTATTGTCTTTTGTTCAATACATTGCCAATGATTAAAGTGAAATAGTATTTTTTCTTTTTTAGTTATTTCATTAATATATTGAATTTTACTTGTAGTTTTATACTCAATTATTGGAACTCTAATAAAAAGTCATCAATAATTATTTTTCCAGCACTTGGTAATGTAGTATCATCAAAAGTTCCATCAACTTTTTTAGTTTTCCATTTAAAAATGGCATCATTATCTTCAGATCTAACAAAACATATATTGAATCCTCCTTTGTATATTGGAACATTAACATTTTCAAAGAAACCTAATCCAAAATGTGATAGATTACCCACAGCTTCAAATGTTTTTTTGAAATCTGATTGAAATCCATTACAAATGTTGGATACTGCTTCTGTTTTTGAATAAGTAACAGTACCTTTTATTGTACTTAATTGTCCAGGATATTCAATTTCCTCAATTAATTTATTATGTTTTCTAATTTCAATTTTTGAAAATAAGAATGGTACAAAATTATTAATCAACTTTACATTATCTGTAGCACCATAGTCTCTATCATCAGATTTTTTTAGTGTTCCTGAAATATAAAATTGAAATTTAAATGTACAAAAACCATCTCCAAAATTTTTATATTCAGCTCTTTCAATTTCATAAGTATTAGCCATTTATTAAGGAGAAATTTATGAAAAAAATATGGAAAGAAAAAGGTTTTTTAAAACCAGTAAAATTTTTGTAATAAAGAATAGTTTTATAAATCTTTTTGGAATAATTTAATCAATCTCGTCATAATCCATTTTTTCTTTAAACTGTTCAATATTCAGTGCATGATCTATGATGAATTTTGCTGATATATTTTGATATTGTAACACTATTTCCCAATCCAAATCATTTTTATATTTATCAATAAAATCTTCATCTAAATTTTGATACTTACAAGCCAAATTAATATAAGCATTAAGTTGATAATTAATAAACTCATCAATAAATTGTATACTTAATGTTTGATATTGTGCAATTTTTTCCCAATTTAGTTTATTTTGAAACAATCTGATCATATCTTCATTCAATTCATATTTTTCTGAAATAATATTCCAATCTTCATTGGTCAACATAAATTGGTTTCTGATAATAAAAAGATCAAATGAGTTATAGTTTGCCATTTATTAGGAAGAAATTTTTGCAAAACAACTTTTCTTTGAATTACATATACAACATTTTGCTTTAATCATATTTTTATTTTTTAATTTTATTGCTTGAATGTCTTTAGAATTGGTTTTTTGTTTACATTTAAGACAGTAAATTAACTCCATTTATATAGTAAAAATTATTCATCTTCTTGGTTTTCTGTATTAAGTTTATCTTCTAATGTAAAACTTGCTATTTGTGCTAATCCAGTAGTTACTAATCTTATCACTTCAGCAAGTTTACCTTCAAGTTGTTTTTCTAAATCTTCAACATATGTTTTTAGATTAAATAATGAATTAACCAATTCATTTAAATCCTGTTTAGTTTTTGAATGATCATTACCAATCTTAATAATAGAATTTAAAACTTCATTTAACTCAGATTTTATAACAACATCATAATCATTAATACTTGGTTTTACATTAACAATTCTTCTAGAATTAATACTTAAATAATTTTTAGATAAACTAATAGCATTAACCAAATTATTAGTTTTCTTAATATGGTTTTTTAAATCCTTATTAATATCATTAAAAATGGAATTTAATTTTGAATTAATATAATCATTTTTTACTTCAATTAAATCTTTTTTCTGTCTACCAAATAGATCAAATATATTTAATGAATCCATATTTATTAAGAATTAATTTATTGATTATGTTATCAAATCTTGTATTTTTATTCAACTCATTTAATACAAAAACACACAAATGACCACATATAGGTGGATCATCATAATTTTGAATTTGTGAATCATTAAAAAATATATTGTCTTTTCCTAAATATTTAACAATTTCCTTAAAAGGTTTATTAACAATTTTTCCATAAGAATCAAAGTAATATTTAATTTTATCTTTTTTATAATAACATATCCAATGAGTTCCATTACCAGAAAAAGAATCTAAATTGACTATACCACATTCAAATTTATTAACAGTTTTTGGAAGCATATCTCTCATAAAAACACCTCTAAAATTCTTAATATTTTGACATAATTTTTCTAAATCAGCTAAAGTCAATGGGTTGAAATTTTTTTCTTAACATATTTTAATGTTTTTTCATCTAATCCAGATCCTTTTACATTAGCTAATTCTTGATCTAACCAATTAATAAAGTCTCTAAATTTAGGAATAACATTGTCTTTTACTACTTTAGCTCCTCTTCTAACTTTTGGTGTTAAACTATTTATGCCAGGAATATAATCAGCAACATTTAATATTTCATTTAATAAACCACCATCTTTTATTTGTTTAAGTTGATTGTAAGAAAATTCAAGTCTTAATCCAGTATTTAATTTTTTATGTTTTTCTAATTTATTCAATTGTCTTTTAGTTAATAATAATATATCATTACCATTTTTAAATTGATCTATTTCAAATTGTATAGTCAAATTTTTATTTTTCTTAAAAGCAGATTTAATTTTAGATTTTTGATAATCAGTTAAATTTATCTTAACTTTCTCCATTTATATAGGTTAAAATTTTAATCCTATTTCTAATCCCATTCCAAATTTTCTTTTTAACCACATAGCACCTGATGTTGGTAAAGCAACTAATTAATCTTTCACCTATATCATGATCACTAGATGTTGCTATATCCCATGCTTTATCTTGTAATATTTTATCAGCAATATCATTTCTAGATTCTGTATCTTTATGATCTCTATAAAATATATCATGTTCTTTAGCAGCTTTATCTAAATCATTTATTCCAGGATCACCTCTTTTTAATCTTTTTTGTAGCTTAGTTCCAGGTCCTAGATATTGAAAACCAGGTACATGCAATTCAAATGGTAAATTATTTATAAAATCATTTAATAATCCTGAACCTATAATTGGTGATGTTATAGTTGGTAATATTCTTTTTAAATATTTTATACCATCAGGTTTTTCAATTAATTCATCTAATTTGTTTGAAATAAAATCTTTAATAGCCTTTTTTTCATTGATAAAGTTATTATTTCCAGCTTTTTCTTGAGCATATATATAATTGATTATACTTTCTAATTTGTTTAAATCATCAATATATCTGTATTCAATTTTATTTTCTGAATATTTTCTAATACCAGATCCTTCAATATTTCCTTTAGAATCCCAAATAAATTTAATCAAATTCATATATTTATTACCTTTACTTGATTTTGGTTTTCTAGTACTTGGATCATTATTTTTATAAATTGAATCTGTTTCCCATAAAATTTTTGAGTAATTATTTAAATCATCTTGACTATATAAATTATCATCTGGTTTGTCTTTATATGTCAATAATCTCCATAAACCTTGAGTGCCAGTATATGTTTTACCATTAACAAGTAAATCATCATTATCAATTACTGTTATTTTATCACCAATCATAAATGATTTTTTATGTTTATTCCAATACAAACCAAATTTATCATCTTTTGCTCTAGGTAAATATTTTTGTGCAATTGGACCAATGATTTTATTTAATATTTGAGGTGAAACAATATTTGGATCTATAAATGTTGATTCTTCTTCAATAATTTGTTCTCTTATTGGTCTAAATGGAGTACTTGAAGGTAACATAAATTCTTCTTCAGATTGTGGTATTGATATGTTTGCAAATTGATTAACAATAGGTACTAAATCCATTAAATTTTTATTTTCATTTAAAACTTCACCAATTTTATTTTCTACTTTACCAATTGCAGATGTTATTGGTTCATATGCTTTTTGTTTAATTTGTTCATAATTTTCATCAATTTTAATTTGATTTTTAAATTCTTTTATTAATTTTTTTTCAATTTCATCTAACTTCTTAGCCTTGTCGACAGTTATGATATCCATTTATTAAAAGAAAAAATATGTTAACATAAACATAAATGATGTTAACACAAACATAAACCATGTTAACATAAACATAAACTATGTCGATTAAGCACAATCAACACTACACTAATGATTAATATAAATAAAACAAAAATAATAAGTAAATCTAAAAATAAACACAAACACATCATTTTTTATTTTCTGTAAATTTAATAAAAAAATAAACACTAAAGATAAGGCAAATATTATTATAACAAATATTTTATCAACAATTAAATCAAGCATACACCACATTTATTTAGAAGAAAATTTTATATTAGAAAACTTATTCATATATTTTCCTTCATTTGTTTTTAATATCAAATTCATAGTTAAAAATCCATAATTTTCTTTCCAACAATCATTACAAATATCCTTAAATTCATTAAATGACATATCAGAACCTACAAAATGATCAAAAATTTGTTTTACATAATGATTATTTTGCTTAAAAATACATAACATATTTAAATTATTCCTTATTAATTTAATGTCAACTTTTGAATAACATTGTGAAAGATAAATACATGATATGTTTTTATGTCTACCCATTACAAAATACTCTTTTATTTTATCTTGATTTTCTAAAATACAATCATCAAAAACAATTAATGAATTTGGTTTACAATCATTTAATGAAATTATATCTTCACATGAACCAAAGAAATTTGCAACTTTTTTGTTAATGTTCATTTCAATATTTTTAAATCTATGTTGTAATTTTATATATGCAGGCTGCTCTAGTGATTTACTAAAAACATATAAATTTGTGTATGGTATCAATCTTTTATAGATGAAATTTAATAGTAATGTTGTTTTACCAGAACCACTTGATCCTATTATTAACAATCTAATTGGTTGATTATTCTTGATTTTTTCATCATATGTATCAAATTTTATCTTATTTTTTTCCTTTAAAAAATTTTCCATTTAAATAAGATGAAATTATTTAAAATTACAGGCAATTCTTCAAAGATTGAACTAAGATTAGAACATCCAATTCATTTGGATGGAAATTATAGTATTGGTCTTTGTGGATTTTATTCAGATAATTTTGTATTAAATGTACCAAATGATTATAAAAATGTATATGGTTTTACTATTAAGAATGGTGAAAAAGAAATAAATCAATATTTTAATTTAAACAAAGGATATCACACATTAGAAACTATAAAAGAAAACTTTAAAAATAGCTTAAAAGAATTTAAAAAGAAAGCAGATAATTTTGATGAAAATGAGTTTTTATTAGAAAATGAGGGTTCTCTTATTGTGATAAAATCACCTGTTAAAATTATAGTAACAGCTATTATAACTGATTTATTAGGTTTAAAGGATGAAATGATTGAACCAGACACTTTAATTAAAGGAATTAAGTTACCTAAATTAAGATCTTTTGATGTTTTAGAAATCCATTGTAATTTGGTTGAACCTAGCTTTGAAAATCATAATGATCACTCGCATTTACATAAAGAATCAGAAATTCTATATACTTTTTATCCAAATGTTAAATATGGTTCAAAAATAAGTGAAAAACCAAATCAAATAGACTATGTTCCTTTAAAAAATATTAATAAAATTCAAAATATTGTAATATCTATTCAAGATAATGAAGGAAATTTGATAAATAATAAAAATGTTAAGAATATTGTGTATTTAAGATTAAAACAAAATTTCTAACTTAAATTTTTTTCTATATAAATAATGACAACTATTGATTTATTTAATAATAATTTTATATTTAAAAATAAAAATATATTAATTCATGAATCAGGTTTATATTCACTAATTTTAAAATCTTAAATTAATTACATTTTGATCATTTTCCTTAAAACTTTCTTTAACATATTGTATTACTTTATATAAGAATGGTTTTATATTAAAATTAAAGGCATTGTGATAAACATAATATCCTTTATATTTAAAAAGATAAATTAAATATTTATTTGATAATTTAGTTTTAAACAAAAACAATTTTTGATCATATTCACTGTCTATTAATTCTTTTGGTATGATTATTATTTCCATTTATTTATGTTTAAATTATATTTTTATGTCCCCAAGGTAATGTATCAATTCTATTTTCACATACAAATCTTTTATCATCCTTATTACTCAAAGCTAATTTGTTTATTCTAATAGTATACAATTCATGTTTATAACTTCTAATACATGTCATTGTTCTATATTGTTCTATATCATCAAACAAGCATTTCTTAAAATCACTCATATTAATTGTCTTATTTACAACACTTTTCTTGATACCTTTACATTTTACAGGATTTTTATTGTTAAATTCATAACTATATAATTTTAATCTTAATCCACAATATTCTTCTAGTATTTCACCATTTAGCTCATCTTTAAATTTACCAATTACTTTTTTATTTTTTTCAGTGTAACACTCATGATCTTTTTTATAATCACTTGTATCAAACTCATTTATATTTTCTTTAATAATTTTATAAGGATCTTTCTTTAATTCCACAAAATAACTATCAGTGTCCATATATAATAATTTTGCATTTGGATCATATTTCTTTAGCTTATCATAGTAAAATTCATACATCAATAGCTTTGATAATTCTAAAACTGAAAATCCCACATATATTGGTTTATCAAATTTAACTTTTTCTTTAATCAAATGTGAAGCAATACAATTTTTATCAAATATACTAAACGTTTTAAAGTTTGGTTTTTTAGCTTGTTTTAATGAATATTCTTCATCACCTAATTTTATATTACATCTATTCCTTACATTTTCCATTGTTTTACCAAATACAGAATTATTCATTAACTTAAAAAAGTCTTTTTCAAAGTCTGATTTTGATTGAGCTCTTAATTTTATGTTCAGTTTTATATATTTTTCCATATAGTTATCTTGATCAAATGCTATTACTCGATTTACTCTTTTTAATTCTAGACCTTGTTTTAGGTAATATTTTAAGTTTCTTGAATGAACCACATAGTCTTTTTTATCAAATAATGTAGTACAAAGCTTATTATTATAATGCTCAGGAGCTAATGGTAAATCCTTGTGATTATCATGTAATTCCTTTGGATATTCTAAATCAACATCTAATATACAGCCATAATCAGCATTTTCATCTAATTCTAATATAGTTTCTTTCCATTCATTAGTTGTATATACATTTGGATTCATCCATTTAATATCTTTATATGGTAGTTTTTGACTTAAGGCCCATCCATATAAATTGTTTGCATCTACATATAACATGTAATTTTCAGGTTTATTAGGATCATAATTTTTGGTATATTTGTTATTTGCTTTACAATACGTAACACATTGAGAAATTCCACCTCTTATACCTTTTTCAATCATCAAATACATATCATAATCGCTTATCAATTCTAATTCTATTTTTGTTAATTTTAACATAGAGTCCCATGCTAATGATGGTGATGTTAAATAATGTGCAGGATCTAATTGATAGTTCTTTAAACAAACCGATCTAAAATTTTCAAATATATCAGCTAATAACATCACATCTTGAATATTGTACAAATCAGAATAATTTCCTAATGTTTTAACTTTTAATTTATTCCAAACTTTTAGATAGTATTTATAATCATCATCACTAATATTTTCATCAGTTAAAGAACTATAAAACTGTGCTTTATCTAATATTTTATCATAATTTAATTTTTCAATATCATCTATAAACTCATAAGGAAATATACCTTTAGAAGATAATATTTCAAATGTTTCATCATCTTTTTCAATTATATCAATGTTTTTTATAAATTTAGTCAAGTGTTTAAATTCTTTCAGATTTTTAGCTAACTTATCAATTGATGAGGCCATAAATCTAAACGTATCTACAAATGAGAATTTTACAAATTTTCTAGGTTTATCATCTTCAAATTCATAACCATATCCTGAATTAACTGAATAATTTATATATTTTTCATCAGTATTTGCTATTAAATCAATTTTACCATATTTTTTAGCTAATTCTTTAATAAACAAATGTGTATCATAGTTTGAACTATTATGACAAAACACAGGTATATTTTGTGGAAATTTTAGATTTAAATTACAACTTGAATGTGCTGCACCTCTAAATTTTCCTGTTAAATGACAGTGATCTCTTACCTTTCGTCTTGTGTCATTATCAAAACCAATAGTTTCACAAATATGACAAACACTTGCTTTATGATATTCAATTTCTTCATTTTTAGTTAAACTCATAGGCTTTTTGTTTTTCGAATTATATTTTTTAGCTATATACTTTGAAATCTCATCTAAGTATTCAAATAATTTATTTGGTACATTTTTCAACTCTTCATCTGTTTTTGCTCTATAACAAATTGGTTTATATATTTTATTAGTCACTCTAGAAACTAAATAAATTGTGAATCCATAAGGTATATGTTTCTGAATTTTATTTGTATATGAGTTATTTGGATTATTTTCACAAGTATTAATCTTTTTCAGAATGCTTTCAAAATCCATATAAATTACAAAAGGATGTTCAAGTTTTTTATAATAATTTTCAAATTTAACAGTTTCACCAGAAAATGGCATAATTGGTCGACAAGGTTCAAGAGATTTACAAATTATTAAATGATTATTCAAATCACTATTTTTATAAAAATGTGTCAAACATCGTCTACAAATATATAGTTTATGACCATCTTTTGAAACTTGGTTAGAAACTAATTTACTTAAATCAGTTATTAATATGTAATGTGAGTTGTCACCATCTTTATAATACAACAAATCAATGTCTAATTTTGCATCATAATTTTCAGATATTTGTAATGGAACAATCTTTTCATCTTCATCAATTCTATAAACATTAATTGACATGGATGGATAGTTATATTTAGGATCAAATGATCTTTTTTCAAACAATTTTATGTCTTTTAATGTTATTGGATAATCAAAACCTTTAAAAATTTCATCATTTATATAACTCTGATACTGTTTAACCCTATCTGGATGATCTAATTTTCTATTTTTATATTTATCAATCGCACATCTAATTGCATAAATGAAGCAATATTCATCTTTATTTTTAAAATTTATACAACTCTTCTTGTTTTTGATTTTATTTGGTAGTTCAATATATGAACCAGCATTTAATGAATTAACTTTATACAATTTGAGATTTAATTCTAAACATCTACTTAATGACCAACCACTACCATTTGATGGTTGATTCAAATTTTCTCTTAATATTAATTTTTTAAACTGATCATTTATAAATTCATTAATATTTAAGATATCTGAACTCCTAAGAGCAAAATACATTGTACTGGTTTGATTTTCACCACTAACCAATTTTCTTTGATATTCACATGTTAAAGCTAATTGTCCTTTTATATTTTTAAATTTTTGTTTTTCAATTAATTTTTGAATTTCACTTCTTTGTGATTCTAAATAATCAGATATATCCAAACCATCATTTGAATTTGTTAGAATATATTCTTGAAAATAACCTTTTAATGAAGAAGCTTCTTGAATATTTATTATATTTTCTTTTGGAATCGGTTTATTTTTAAGATGATCAGTCAATAATTCAGTCAATTCCTTTCTAGTTTTATTTAAAATTTTAATATTATTTTTAACAGCTAAATCTTGAATAAATTTCAATGATCTATATTTTAAATTATTAGGATTTTGTTTAATTTTATTTAGTCTTTTAATCAGTTCATTTCTTACTAAATTTGTATAGTTTCTAACAGATAGTTTGTTAGCAATTTCCTTTAATTTTTCTTCTTTAAATAAAGAATAGTTTGTTGGATCATATGACTTTTTTATTTCTTTTAATTTATCTAGATTTTTGTTTTTATAATCATTAATATAATTTTGTTTACACCATATTTTTAAATTATTAGCTTCATTTTCATATTTTATTTTATTTTCTAAATGTTTCTTTGAGTTGTAATGTCTTGCATAGTTTTTAGAATATATATTTTTAATACAATAAGGACATAATATATTTTCATTTCGTCTTTCCATTTAGATGAGAAAAAATTCCTTTATTTAATAAAAATTATTTTTACTTAGAAAATATGTTTTTATAAAATATAAGTAATATACCCAAATTAATGATTAATTTATTTTTTCTAGAGTATTTTTTTTTTATAAAATTAGTAATCAACTAGTCAATTTATATTTTCTAGAGTATTTGTTTTCAATAAAACTTTTATAAACTAGTTTATTAATTCATCTTATTTGTTATATTTTCTTTATGAATTTTAGTTTCTAAATGTTTTGAATAGTTATTGACCCATTTAATACTTCTTCCACATTCACACATTTGTGGTTTTAAAAACATATGTCTAATACATTCAATACAAATTGCCAACTTTTTATCTTTACTATAGTAATTTTTATAAAAATTTGATATGTCTTTAATTTCTTTACAATTCAAACACTCTTTTTGATTTATTTCAATTACTTTAATATTATCAAATAATTCCTTTTTATAACTTGTATAACATTCTTTACAATAATAATATAAACCATCTTTTGCTGATTTCATTTTTGAAAATTCAGATACATCTTTATATAAATTACACCTTATACATTTTTTCTCCATTTATATAGTATAAAATTTTACAAATTAGTTTTCTTCAATTCATAATCATAAAAACTACCAATTATATCTTCATCATTCAAGTCTTTAATACTATATGTAACAGGATTTGTATTATTAATTCTAGAAACAGCAAATATTTCTCTTGACCAATTGTTTTTATATTTATTTGAAAAAGTTGATTTTTTGTTTCCTATTCTAACTCTATCATTTATTTTAAATTTAGATTTTGTAATTATTTTTGGTGGTATATATTTATAAACTGTATCCAATAAATCATTTTCATTTTCTTTATTTACATCAATTGGTTTCATTTTAATTGTTGAATGATATGAATTATTATATTCTTTAACTATTTTTTGAAGAATATCAATCCATCTAAAATTTTTATTAATTTCAAATAGAACTTTCATTTTTTCATTTTGAGTCCTGTTATATCTTTCAATAATACTTGATTTTTCTTCATTTTCTGTATGATACAATTTAATATTATACTTTTTTAAAACTCCATTAAATTCTTTATTTATAAATTCTAGTCCTTTATCTGTATGTAATAAGTTTGGTGATTTATGACCAATTTTTATTGCATCTTTTATAATTTGTTCAAATGCTATAGATACGCATTTTGCATCTTTTTTCTTTAAAGGTTTTGACCAAACATATTTAGAAAATGTATCAATAACATTCAACATATATTTATAACCATCATTTTCTTTTTCATAACTTTTCATAATGATCAAATCAGCTGCCCATAAATCATCAATACCTAATGTAACTATCTTTCTTTTTGGAAATTTTTTTCTTATTGGAGCATGAATTTCTTTAGCTTCAATTATTTGATCTTTTTTATTTAACTCCTTTTTTATTATTGGTTTAATTTCTTTTTTAATTATTTTACTTTTATTTGTTTTACATATTGAACACTTGGTAGCAATTCTAAACAAACCATTCTTCATTTCAACAATTTCTGGATTAATATTTTTAGTTTTCTTCTTACATTTATGACACTGAATAAGTTCTTCCATTTAGATATAAAAATTTTATATATAAATGTATGTATGTTATAGATGTCATAATTTTAATAACTTTACAATTATTGAAAATTGTATAGGATGTAATATATGTAAAAGAATTATTTCTGAAAAAAAGATTAATAGACGAAAGAATAAGAACAAACATCTTATAAATATTTTAAGAGAATTTAATCATTTTCAACCATATCGTACACAACAATTAATCAATGAAATCTATACATTATGTATTTTAGACAATAGTTTTGAAATAACACCTAAAAATATAAAATTATTCTTAAAACAAAGAAATTATACAAACTGGATATTTTACTATCAATTCTTAAACAAAATATTCAATATTGATTTTGAATTAAATTTTGAAGATAAAAGAAATATTACAGTAATTTTTAATGCATATTTCAGTTTTACAAAAAGAAATATATCATTTAAAAAACTATTACCAATGATTTTTAAACTTTTAGAATTGAATTTTTATATAAAACCAGAATTTGATGATATTTTTTTAAAATTCTTAAAACATCTATCAACTTTAAATGATCCATGCATAATAAATTAACATAATGGTTTTTCTGATAACATAAGTGATACATCAGATATTATTTAAAAAAATAGAATTTTAAATATCACACAACAGTTCTAACAAACTGTTGTGTGATATTTAAAATTCTTTTCATATATTTCAATTATTAACTGTTTAAAATTTCTATAATTATTTTTTGTAATAAATGGATCTATTAGAAGAGATTAATAATATTGGAGAATGTAAATTCAAAGAATATAAACCAATAAAAAGTTTAGAATTGAATACAAAATATAAAATAGAAAAATTTGAAAAAGTTAAAGATAAATATGGACCAACAGTTATTGTTGAATTAGAAAAATGTAAAGTTCATTTGCCTCATAGATTTATTAATATATTTGATGAAAAAACAATTAAAGAATTAAATAAAAAAGATTTAAACTTAATTATTACTGAAATTAAAACATTCAAAGATAAAGAAACTGTTTTAGTTAAATTTGTATAAAAACTACTCATTAAATTTTAAAATTTTACTTGTTTTTAAAAACATTTTGTTTTGTACTCAATTTTATGGAAAATATAGACATATTCATGAAAATTTCATCAAAATTATATACTTTTTCTAGAAAAATATGAAAATGTTAGAAATTGGCCTAAAAGAGGCAAAAATTTAACATATTAGTATTGAAAAACAACAAATTTCATTAAATTATTAAAGTCTTCCTTTTTTGGTCTAGGATTGGTACATTACTATCTACTTATATATATATATAAATATATAAATATATAAATATATAAATATATAAATATATAAATATATAAATATATAAATATATAAATATATAAATATATAAATATATAAATATATAAATATATAAATATATAAATATATATATATATGAATTTGAACGGATGGTGTTTTTGGCCTCTAGGGACCTCAAAATGAAAACAAAAATCGGTCCCGCGTCCAGGTCTTACCATGAGTACTACGGTAATAGCTTATTCCCTATATGGGAAATTCGCTAAAACTAGGCAATATAGGTCTACACAGTTCATTCAAACTTTTATGTATTATCCAAAAGTCTACTTTTATGTTTCTATGTTTTTGTCAGCCTTATGTATTAGTTTTCGGGTTTATAAAAAAGAGATTTTCGCGTAAAAACAAGTTCTATAACGCGTTACGCGCAGACTTAAACAAATAGATTTAACTGACAACGGTAGCTAAGTTAAACTTTTTTAATTTAATGAAACAATTCCATAATTTAAGTAGTTGTCTGAGCCATTAACGGGTAAAACGTCATAAAGGTTACTTAAAGTTCGGTCCACGAGAGTCTGCAGTTGAGGGAGGAGCCTATTTACCACGTGACTTCGAAGGAGCCAATGAGGACCGTGCGGTGTTGCCAAAACTTATAATACCAGCTGATTTGAAAATATTTGTTTGAAGTATGGACAAAATTACAAAAAAAAAATATTAGAATATATTTGCAATGTGATAGTCAAAAACATGTTCGTAATTTATTACCATTAGACTAGTTTCGTTTATGTTGTAGGATATAAGAAAGTGGTTGGTTTATACTTCCATATTTTACTTAATCCTGATATTTAGAATTGTAATTTTAAATTTAACTAAGCGGTAATGTACTTTTTGGATACATTACAACAACGTTTAGAATTGTGTCACTGTTTACGAAATTCTGTAGAGTATTTTCATAGTAAGTTTTATTTTATGCTTAAGTCACTTGAAAAATCTCTGATTAAGAAATATAAACCATACCATTAAATCAGAGAATCGTGATAAGAGGGATGTTTGCGTATCACAATTAACCTTGAAATG
Source organism: Macrosteles quadrilineatus (assembly GCF_028750875.1). Lineage (NCBI taxonomy): Eukaryota > Metazoa > Arthropoda > Insecta > Hemiptera > Cicadellidae > Macrosteles > Macrosteles quadrilineatus. The sequence goes on from NW_026542596.1 coordinate 126,035,253, forward strand.
ACAATGAGTCTTCCACATGTGTCCAGACACGGTAAACATCACAACATCATCACCGTGATCATCATCAGGGGATCAACATCAACAATGTATCACAGACACTTCACCCCCTCCCACTCCCCCCTCCACCAACAGCGTCAACAATACTAACGGGGTATATGTCCTCGTTTCATGTTAATCTTTTGCTGTACTCAAATAAATGTAAGTTTTCCACGCCAAGTTTATTTAAATGTGCTTTATTCATTTTTTATTAAACATATGTATACATGATTCCTAACAGGATTAGTGCCTTTTATGTTTTAGTCAAATTAATTAATTATCGCTTGAACTAAACTACCCTAAATAAATATAAATAACCCTAAATAATATTTTGTATTGAGTATTTATTCTGTCGTTTTAATTAGTATGATATGATGTATCTTGCAATGTTAGTCTGTAACTATTATTCTGCTTGTTCATGCATGTATTATTTTGTAATGAGTCGGATCATTCAATGCAATCTGAAATCTTTTCTAGTCTTTTGTATGTATATTGTGCCATGTGTAATTGCAATTCTTGTATTCCCTTTTGTAAACCATCTTGTTTTGATATGTATTGTTTAATGGCATTTGCCGTATGAATAAATAAATAAATACCCTAACCTTTTCGAAATCTTACAATAATATTTTATAAGCAATTGTTCAATTTTATCACACTTATTAATATGGTACTTAAATTCTAGGGATTATGCAGTAGGGTAGTGTTAGTGTTTGGCTTATAAACCATTGGCTTGTCTATGTAACCTATCCTTAAACGGTTTACGATACCTTAATTCCCGAACATACTACTTGGTACAGTAGGTCTATTGCAACTGGCTGCTATTAGAGTAAAAACTAAAAATGCGTTACACAATGGTCACTAGAAGGTCTGCAGTTCGTCCGTAAAACGAAACCGTTTTTTAATTTATGGAAAAATATTGGTAGTACCGGTATTGACACATATTTTAAAGTAAATTTTAACCTTAGAAGTAATTCGGTTTTTTTATTCTAACTTCGTACAGTGCCAATTTTAAATGCATAATTATATATTGGAGGTCGTCCAGTGGTCGAAAACTCTACCAAAACTATGTAATGTACATACTTCTCTATTTTCACCCCACGCTAGGAATAAAACATGTGATTGGAATTTCTTCCATTTGTTTTGATTTTCTGTTTATATTTCGTTGTAATTTCGTTACCCAAAAGGTCCATGTTATATTTTTTTAACTTTAAATTCATTTGTTTTTATTATTTTGAGCATATTTTAATTTATAAAGATTTTCTGCAAATCTACAGGAAAATGTCTTTCTAACATTAGGTATGCGTGGATTTTTCCTGCGATGACACAATCTAAAGGTTTCAAAGAAACATGATTGCCTATTAATATATATATATATATATCTCTTTGTTCAAGGGGTGTGTGATTGTGTATGTAAAAAATCGCTTCAAATCATAACAGTTTACCCGATTCTAAACACTATAAGCGTCGGTTTAACTTGTGGACGCGGTGCAGGAGTCGTTTAACAAAAGTAAAATGTCAGAGCCTCGATTACCTCCCCTCTGTGTACTTAACCTGTTTGCTCGCGTAAAAACCGAGCATTACACTCGCCAGCTTCCGCAGTGTCAGTGTGGGTCATGAGTTACACGCAACGAACAGGGTGAATGGCGATTAACAAATCTGCCACATTAAATAACGGTTAACATTTTTGTAATTGAAATGGATTCGAGGTGTTTAAAGGTAATGATGGAGTGCTCGGTTAACGTAGATGAATAATTTGCAAATGCCAAATACTTTCTTTTATAAAATAATAAAGCAAAAGATGTTGCTAATTTTACCTAGTATCATTTTCAAAGTAGCCGTTTCAGTTCAGTTCTTAGAATGGAAAAGTTTAACATAATAGCATAGTTTTACTCATAGCATCAAGGCGTTGACTATAAAGTCAATGATCATGGGTAAGGGACCAATGAGGTTCAAGGATTTAGAGGGAAGAATTAAAACGGTTATATTCTAACTTAAACTAATGAGCTGTTCAGGCCAATTTAATTGTTGATTGGTGCATGTAGTGTTTGGTAGAATAATTCGTTGCACCTCTGTCAGTGGCAATGAAGAGTTATTAATGTAAAGAAGATATGAGTAGTGATTTAATGATTTTTAGTGGTGAAACCAGCATGGTTTTACTCATAACATCACGGGTAACGGACCAATGAGGTTCAAGGATTAAAATTGTAAATTTCCACCAATCAGCTGTTCAGGCCAATTCAATTGTTGAATGGTGCAATTAGTGTTTGGTTTAATGTTTCGTTGCATCACTGTCAGTGGCAATGAGAGGTTATAAAAGAAAGCATAACCTCTCTTAGAAGTTATGAGTAGTGATTTTTAGTAACTAAAACTGCCGTAGGCAAAGTAGTGTGCGCAACTCGCATAAATAGTGTCAACGACACTCGGAGAAAATTTAAGGTACGATTCTTCGTAGCGTAAACTACTATTACCTACGAGACTTGGAGGACCCCTATTGCGTATGAGCTGTTAAAATAAACACAGCTCATGTATTTGGGGAACTTTAGAAAACAAACATGAAACGAGAAATTGATTAAAGGGATGCCATTTGCTATAATTTTATTGTTCAAAATATGGCGTCATGGTGTTGATTATCATGACCCTATTTTGAGAATTTAGTATATCTTTTTTATTGAATGCATACATAAAGTAATTAAATTCATAAAAGTAGGAAAATGACATGCAGATGTTTAACTCTTTGTTGCTATGGAAACAGGATTAAATTAACATGTAAGTGTACGCATAACACGTGCAGCTCAAATTGAACGACATCGACATTAAGATCAACACAATTTTTGTTTGTGTGTAGAAAGCACTAAGAATAAAACGCAAATTTCAGGTACCAGTATCAAATGCGAAAATGATTTTACAATATATTTGTAGTAAGATTTTGTAAAATTATAGAGGCTCAAGAGATTATATTCGACGAACAATAACAAATGTTTTAAGAAATCGCTCAAATGTCACCCACGAAATTTCATTTGTGGGAATTTGTGGATGTTGCCGGTTAGTAACTGCAGTCTGGGATTGACCGAGCAGGGGGAGGGCTATGGGGGTTTTATGGGGAAGGGGAGAGATAAAATGGTGATAACGAGTGGGCTTGTTCGGCCAGGTGACACAGTGTCAGCCACCTTTGTCCCTGGGCACATATTACACTGAGCTTGTCTAATAACAGCTGATAAGAGCGACAACAGGTGTTCATCGAGGTGAAAACCTTTAATCACATGTCTATCAGGTGTTTGTTTTATTGTGAAAATTGTCTCTCAGAGGGAATTAGTTGTTTCCATGTTTTCTGTCATTTGTTTTTAGAGTGAATGTGTGCTTTAATGTTTTAAATTTTAACCTTAAACATAACGTTTCCAATCTAGACTAAAATTATATCAAAAAGTAACTGTCTTGTAAATATTTTACTTACTTAAATCAATTAAATAATATGAACATTTTACCTTTATAAATAAAATTACCTTTATAAATAAAATTACTTTTATAAATAAAAAAAGTGAGGTGATGACAATACAGAATTTATATACTTGGAAGATTGTTTTGTTTGTTTTGAGTGTTGGGTGGACGGTTCATATTTAAGATGGCAATCTCAGGTAATATGGAAAAGTACAATAATAATGATGATTAAGGAATACGATAAAATGGGAGGAGGGTTAGGACAAAATTTTCTTAGACACGATTGTGATTATTTAATTTAAAACTTCACGAGCTTGGATTTTAGGAAAAGGATCAAACCAAAAACTCATCAAAAACAAAACTAAGACTATGCTTACAAAATTGTGCTCTGACCACTTTTAATTTTTCCATTTCAATTAATATAGGAGTTTACCAACTAGCTAATACAATAATGAGTCTAATACTTTTTAATATTTTTTACTGAAATGGCGACATTAAGAATGTATTTTAAGCCAAGTATGAATGAAGATGAGTGTAGGATGGGAGCGTGATGCGTGATCTTGTAGTCTTGAAGGCCGACATGTTCCTTAGACAGAACTGTTATTTGATAGGCCATACTGCCTATAGCAACCAAGGGACCTACAGTTTAGCCCAGGCGCATATTGAGCTGTGCGGCACGGTCCGGGCAGTGCAGCACAGCACAGGGCAGAATTGGGCAAAAAGTCTGTGTTGCACAGTTGACATCGCATATTGGGAAGCAGTGTCGTACAGTTCTCGTATAGGAGTGACACAGTTCTTGTGTGAACATGTTGTTAAATTTAGCATTTCTGTTCTAAGTCAGATTCAGGTGCTGATCTAGATTTATTGTTACTTCTTCACCAGAGAACAAGAAAGAAAGGGCGAAAAATTTTACAATATTTAGTAATTTTCGTATTTTCTGCCAGATTTCATTCTTGTAATTACTCTTTATATACTTACTATGACTGGTAACGTAAAAACTGGATAAAAACGCACAATTTCTATTAATTATCCTCTAGATCCGTCACAAAACACTAGTCAATCCGGCGCAGGTGAGCAATGCGGCACAGACACTTGTGACTCGACCACAAGTGCGCGCAGTCCACGTGCGGGACTGCACTGCCATGCCACAGACAATAACAATAGCACTTATACTTTGTCTGTGGCCCTGCCCTGCGCTGCTCCATTATATGCGCGTTTCCTAGCAAACATGTGGTTTACAAAACACTGCCCTGCGCTGCACTACGCTGCGCTGCTCCGACTGCGTCTCAATATGCGCCGGGCCATAAGTGCCCGGCGCATATTGGGTTCCACTATAGTGGAACCCGAACCACACTTTTGGCTTGTAATTTACGAATCAGTCTAATTATCAGGATAGTACTGTGGATAGTCGTAGCGCTCTCTAGCGACGTTAATCCACCCCAGGTATCGCATCCACAGTGCATGCCTATAAATATCCACAATTCGTGACCACAGCTGGATAGGACAACGCCACGTCCCAGTATTATTATTTTTCCGTTTGACCAACTGAAAAACAAGGTTGTGTTACCGGTGAAAAATTGGCAAACAAAAATTGATAAACCGTGTCACCAATACACCGACAGTGGGCCGTGTGAAAAGCGGTGTCATTCGTGATGTCCTACTAGTGTGGAGAGGGGGTACAGGGGGTGGTAACCATGGTGACGTGTAGCGTAGCGTCGCCACACTGCACCGACCACACTCTCACACAAAACACTAAACACTTTTATTGAGCCGAATGGCTTTTAATGGAAAAACGTCCATTGATTAACTCTTTTAATAACTCCGACTGCACAGATCAACGCAGCTCGCACTTTATTTGAGGTTTTCGCTGACGTTTTGTACAGTTATTAAATATTTTTAATGTAGTGGTAATGGACATTGTCATGTTTTTTGTGTAGAGGCTAAGTGGAAAAGTTTGTTATACACTTGATGTAAAATAGTGTTTTCTTCTTGTAAATTTAAATGAAAATAAAAATACTAACATTAAAAAGTTATTAAAGATTAAAATATGAATACAGAATTTATAATAATTATAATAACTTTAAAATTGGTTTACTATTAGTTTGCTAAATATATACTACAATCATGATCTAAAATATCTTACCTCATACCTAAAATTGAAACTTTGAATATTTGAATATAATTTAATATTGAAATATTCAGTTAATACTTTGCGCTCAATCTAGTATTAATGTGGCTTTGAATATTATTTATTTGTTCTGTTCGTTGTGGAGGCCGAATATTTACACCGATTTGTTTTAAGAATAGGACGTGTTGAAGATTTTACTTTAGTAAAAATAGCCAGAAATTTATCTTTTGAAAGCAAAACACCATGTAGCCTACACTTGACATAAGAAACTGAATAGCTCCTACTCAAACACTATCTTTTAAAAGTTGGTATTGGATTTTTTAAATATATTTATTAAAATTAAAAAGGCATTCGAAAATAAGTGCAGTTTGTTGGGTGCGGTAAGTTATAAATATCGAGTATTAAAACCAGAACAATCCACCTAGTGTTGAATGAGACAAATAGTTATAGTTAAGAAATGATCATACTCTGTGATAAACATAATCACTAATACTGTACCTGTTACAATTGTTAAGTACCGAGAAGTTATTTTAAAACTACAGTAATAACAGTCATCATTTTCGATAAGTTTAAAAGACCCGACTAAATGCTTATGTAACTAATTGAAATACTCACGCTATTTAATAGCGCTTTGAAATAATAAACGCTTCTTGTAAAAATATTTTAGATTTTTTTGGACCCGGCCTTATTTTTTTAGTGTTTTTTAAGTTTTTTTCACAAATGTTTCCCGACTTAAAGCTGTTACCAGTAAACATTTCTTGCATGTATTTATTTGATCTGAATTTAGATAGGTTTACTTTACCACTGTGACAACATGATGTGTATATTCTTCATGGGTTTTTTTACTTCCAAAATAAGTTGCTTAGCATAACTGGCAAAGATGATTCATCTCCCAAAGTGATTGTGTACCTGGATTCCTTACTGTGAGTCCAGGCCTCTCCTACTCTTCTCATACGTATACGATTTCCTATTAATTGTCTCATCCTCCTGTTTTCAATATTTCTCCTTTAAACTCAAGAAATTGCCTGTTCTTCAGGACAAAACTGGTTGACTGTTTAGATTTGTCTGTAACCTCCTAAATATTACAAACATCAATATTTACTCCCAAAAAGCTGGTGAGTTTCTTTTTATATACAGCTGTTTTTCTTTTTAAATTTATTTTCAATGTAATTCTTATGGGGGAAATGCGACCTTTGAGAGCGTCTCGTGCCCTTTACGATTTTACCCTTGACCGGTAAATGGACGGCCACAAAATGGACACAACCTGCCTTTTAGGGTAAGAGTTTTTAAATTCTAAAACCTTTATGCAAAACTACAAACTGAGACGAATTATTTGACACCTCAAACTTTACAATCGGTCCAGAAATAATGCAGGAGTTTTGTTCACAAAAACAAAGAGATAATTAGACATTATCAGAATGCTTAATATTAAATAATGTTTAAAAGTAGTAAACTCTCAATCAACCTTTGTCGAAACCTCACTATAAATAAATAATGAAAAAATTAACTAGACTTAAAGTTACTTTAGCTATGTTCTCAATGTTTAATTTAAAACCATCTACTGAAATATTTACATCATGTTTACTCCTTATGTAAATCATATAGTAGATATTTAATACGCGGTTCGATTATGATCCGAACGGAACCAACCTCCAAAACATACACAGTAACCAAACAATTCCATTCATATATGTTTACATGTTGATCGGTAAAGATCCCAGAAAATTATATCCTAACCATCATTTCCATATATTTTTAATTAGAGCCAGTCAACAGGTGAACACATGTTTATGGTAGCCTACTAAGTAAAGTAAATTATTATAAGTATAGAGTGAAGTAAGTCCGTTACAAGTATAATTAATTGATAAAGAAGTACTCGGGTATGAAAGAAATTTGAACATCAGAGTCGGAATAAATCAAATTTTCAAAGAGGAAATGATGAAAGAATTCCAACAAGCATTTTTTAAACAAATACATTGCACCCCAATCGTTTATTGTGGCTGCATCGGGGATGAAAATGCGGGCCATTGGTTCGTGTCACCCGCGTTGTTTTTAAAAACAGATAGAAAAATAAAGAGTTCTTTGACACAAAGTAAGAAAAAATGTTTTAACAACCTAATTATAAAAAAAATCTAAAATGAATGCTGCCTGATAATTATATATTTTTTTAGAAATATTTAATTGTGCGTAATAGATTTTTTTGTGATATTTTCTTTGAACAATTGTATTTAAATTTTAATTTTTGTTCGGCCTTAAAAATATATTTTAGATACTAAACCAAAATTAAATTATTCTAAAGGTAGTCAACATTTTCTAACGTAATTTATAAATAATGTAGGAATAATCTCAGTAGTAGTGGTTAAATTGATGTCTAAAGGAATATAATGGAATGTTTAAATGTTGCAGAAAGCGATTTATTGGAACTCTTTAAAACATGTGAAATAAAAGCATTTCATCATACATTTAGGGGTACAATGGTAAATATATATTTTAAATTAAAAACATTCATTTTGATCTTTTCAATTTTTACAACAACAAAATTGTTGTCATAAAAAGACGTCATTACTTATAGTATTTTAGTAGCTTTTCCTGCCACAGATCTAAAATCTTATATTTATACTAGCATTGAAAATAGTCAATGCATTGTAGAATGATGAATTTAACCAAGCATGATAAGATCTACAATAATTAATTACAACATCTGAGAAATTTTGTTAAACTTGCCACTTTTTCGGGTTGCGAGTTTTAAAAAATATAGTAAATATACTTAAGTTTAAGTTTATTTTAAAATAGGTTCTTTGTCGATACTCCGGGTTACCTCAAGTCTAGTAAAAAACACATCACTTTATTTTTATTCGTGGAGTAGGACTATGAGTACATGTTCTTACCGTCAGGGTGAATATTGATATCAGCCCAGCTTTCAATAAGTCATTGCTCAGAAAATAGCAGCATTAAAACAACGGTTTCATAAGTAACATAAGAAACAAGTCAAAATAAGGTAGTATTTCGGCTACTTTTCTAGCGATAGTGACTACATTTTGTTAAATGCTATGATATCAATCTTGTGGGTTTAACAGGGAAGTTTTTGCATAGCGTCTTTGGAAAAGTGAAGATAGTCACTGAATTTTCTAATTTTTTTAACTTTAGTTTTGTGTTACAGGGAAGAGCTTCACGTTGACTATCACGATATCCTGCAACCCTCCTCAAGTGACGACCTACAACAAGGCCATCAAGGTCACCGTGGACGGACCCCGGGAACCTAGGTCCAAGACCAGTGAGTTTACAATAATTATGGAAATAGTCTAGAATATTTAACTGACTTTTGCTTCGTTAGAATTATTCAATACTTATCAGTCCTTTGCCTAAAATCCCCATTGGATGAAAAGTTAAATAATTAATCATTGTTAATGTTCCAAATACTAAGGGGCTAATAGAAATTTAAAAAACACTACAATTTAAGTATTTAGTAGTAAAACTCCACGAATTGTGTTCGTTCCTATTTGTTGTTGCTTAGGCCGATACAAGATTCATAAATTGGTTGAGAAATTGTTTCCTTTGTCTATTGACACAATAGCTATACCTAAATATACAATTTGTTTAAAAAGTTGACGCATCTCTACAAGAAGGACTGACTACTGAATTTTGAGAATCCCTAGTGTAGTAGTTAGAGTGCAAGATTTATGACTTGAAGTCACATGTTCAAATCCCCCTCAATGGCCAATTACTTTCATAAATGTGACGTTTACACGACTTAGTATCCCGGAGCCCATTTCAACAATACGTCCATCTATAAATAACCTAAAAAGCATATACACTACTTCAAAGTGAGGATACAATTCTCTGTATTGGAAAAAGTTCAAACAACGAACCAACGAGAAAAAGGGGAAAAGTATTTAGGAAACCGTGGTTTGTGGATGACGAAAAGCCGCGAATTATCAATATGGCGTCGCGGTCGGTAAATAACCCGGGTTTGCGGGTCCTTCCGGATATTAGAGGTCGGCCAAAGAAGCTGATGATTCCCGCGAAAACCCAATTGCAACACAATCAACACACAAATATTCCGCTTCTGAAATTGCTGTTTGGGGAGTCAGCGTGCAGCGTGTCATTTAAAATAGAATTGCATCGTTGATTCCTCATCGTCCAGCTGTTGTTGCAGTGTAATCTGGCGCCAGATATTGTGCAGAGAGTACACACGGTATGGGTATACTCGTATTATGTTGAATATTTTTGCATAAGTATATTTATGTTAGAAATTAATACTCTTAGAAGAGTGCATAAAAACCTTATTTGCTTACTGTTGTTTGTTGTTGCTTGTTGTTGTAGTTGTTTAATACTATATGTCTTCGCCGTCAAGACTTACAACGTTTGATAGCATTTACTCAACATCCGTTTGTAGTGTATATTTCAATTGTAATTCGGTATCATTATAGCATTTTATAAGCAGATCTTTCATCCAATTGTTAAGTCTGACCCATATTTTATTGGGTGTTTCGTATTAACCTTTAAGTTCGCTGATGTACACTAAATTAATGGTTTCAATATTTGAAGAAAGAGTTTACCTTAGGGATGACAAGTGATTTATGTTTTTGGTTGTAATAGGCCAACCATTGCATAAGCAGTTTTGTTTACATACATTAGAATATGTTATTTCAATTAAATAGTGCCAAAATCTGGTTAAGACAAGAAATAAGTTTATGCAATAGGCATAAGCATACCTTGTAGTTGTCTCCAGTTTATCCATAAGGATGGTACATTTTAAAGGGAATATGCTCAGTCTATGTTATAGTTTTTATATGGCTACTACTTATAAATATTAACATGATCTATTAGCTAAACTAATACTTCTAGCTTTATGAGTTAACACCTCCTTTTGTGGAAGCAAGTGATATTAAAATTCAGTAAATGTAGTCGAACGTATTGCCAGATCAATGAAAATATTATAGTAAAAGGTTAAATAACTTCTTTATCAGCATCGTACATGTTATTAAATTACCTGAAAGGACAAAAATACGTCAAATAGCACTATTAATAATAATATATTTACACTTATACTGTTTACTCACAAGACGGTAAATACATATAAAAGATTGTGAGTGGTGATCGATTTCGATTGGAGTGGTCCAATCAAAGTGTCCAATCGAAATCGATAACCATTAACATCTTTTATATGTATTTACCGTCTTGTGATTAAACAGTATAAGTGTAAATATATTATTACAAGTGTTATTTGACGTATTTATTGTGCTTTAAAGTAAAAAGTTAACAAAACTATAAATTATTTTAATTTGAATCCTTTATTTACCATACAGAATAGCCTAGCTGTTATAATAGCTGGGGATTTATTACAACGCAGGAGGGCGGACAGCGGCACATTCTTGTACAGAAGAATGTTTGTAAATCTTGCAGCTTGTTTCCAAACATGCCCCAAGGGCTACAGCGCCGCGCCGCCACTCACGCACACATACAAACATACAAACACGCTTGCATGCGTATAACGTGTACACACGTACACACACGTACATACACGACACGCAGGGAGACCCTTGTAATTCACAGATTCAAGGGATGCCCGCTATTAAACATTTCAAGATACGCCAATGACAGTAGAAGGGTAGATGCTCCATTCCAGAGAAACTAATTTCCTACAGTATATACGTCTTGGGTGAATTACTCAAATTGCAGTTGGAATGACAATTGTGTACAATAGTGGTTTTGGGATCAATCATGGTACATTTTGACTGAAAATTATCTTTTTGGGTTGCTTATAGATAACAATAGTTGATAAAATATGTCTTCAATGTATATAATGTATATATGTAAATATGTTCTTCATGTACATGAGTGTCACAACGATAAAAATCATACTTTTATTCACTAGAGTTTCTGCAGGTGACATGGTTTTTTTCAATAGTTGGGAAGATGTTATCCACTGAACACTATACCAAACAAATACAGTAAACACACCACCCAGCTTAACAGCTAGGTGGCGGAATATTATTCTGGCGTTTTTAGTTTTTTTTTTAAGCTACTGTTAACAAACTCAAAGTGAATGACGCTCTACACTACAAGTTTGACGTCTGTATACAGCACTTTCTATGTATGAAATACCATAATGTTATGTCTTAAACAATTTTACACTATTTAAACTAACAATATCCGAATGCTCTTCTGCTAAGATGCTGTAATCAGTGTTTTATGCATATCTCTTAGAACAATGGATAGAAGTCGTTCTCAATCAATTTTCCTTGTTTATTTATTCAGCATATTTGAACCTTGCTAATTATATTTCAGGATATATACTCTTTCAGGCTCTAACATAGGAATTACGTTTGTATAAAAAATTTCATATCTGAAATCGAAGATTCAGTCTATGTTTTCATTCCAAGTTAAATTCCATTGAGTTGGTATCGTGGAGGTAGAAGGTATATTAATAGGCAAGCATGTTTCTTTAAAACCTTTTTTCTCAGCTCGTGTGCATCGTCCCAGTCAGCATAAAAATTGTTGAAAAGCCAAAAAAATTGTTGTACAACAATTTTAAAAGAGTTTGCAACAATTTCAAAATAAGTTTGGATATAAAACAATTTTAATATAAGTTTTAAACAATTTCAAAATTGTTTTAATATAGATGGTTAGTAACTATATTAAAATTGTTTTGATATGAGTGTGCAACAATTTTAAAATTGTTTTAAAACAATTTTAATACTATTTCGAAAACACATATCAAAATTGTTTTGATATAAGTTTGCAACAGTTTTAAAATTGTTTAGAAACAATTTTAATACTATTTCGAAAACACATATCAAAATTGTTTTGATATAAGTTTGCAACAGTTTTAAAATTGTTTAGAAACAATTTTAATACTATTTCGAAAACACATATCAAAATTGTTTTGATATAAGTTTGCAACAGTTTTAAAATAGTTTTGAAACAATTTTAATAATGTTTCGAAAACACGTATCACAATTGTATTGATATAAGTTTACAACAGTCTTAAAATAGTTTTAAACCAATTTAAATGCAACTTCTAAAAATCATTAAAATAATAATTAATGTTATAAAACCAAAATGTTCTGGATATTATATTTATGAAAGCGGCTTTCCTTTCAGTAATATAAGTTACAAAAATTACAATGGCCATCCATAATCTTGAAATGGTCTGTTTTGTAAAAAGATTTATAATGATTTTCGTGTTTTTTCGCCCAAATTTTAAATCTTTCGCACATTTTTTCTATTTTTCCTTATGGGACACTTATACTTGTAGGATAATAGTCAGTGTGTTGTGCTGTGTGTATGTGGCAATGAATACACAAACTAGTTTGTGTATTCATTGTATGTGGCCAATGCGTCAGCAACGACAGCTCCCCGCGATTTTGATTAAAATACAGTACGATAGTGGTAAAATCAAGTGAAAGAGTCATGGAGGAGGGGCAGACTGCCAAACTCAAGTTAGACCTAGACCATCAATTGCGCGGCCTGTATAAGTTTAATGCAGGGGTGCCCACAAGGGGGGGCTGTGACGCAGACTGCGTCATTGAAATTCTTGGGGGGGGCTCAAAAAATTCAAATTGGGGGGGGGCTAAAGCTAATTGCAACAGTGTTCAACATGACGACGATCAAAAATATATTACGAAGTCGCCAGATAGAAAGTAGATTAATTAATGACAATAGTTATATTATTGAATTTAATTAGTTAAAATAGGATTTTAGGATGGTTTAGGATTCGTATAGAAAGTTATTATTCAAGATTAGCAAGACGTGAGATCTAAGAGGGAGCGCACGGAATAGCTTAACTGCTGTGATAGATAAAAGATAACGCGTGGTACAGACACGTCCAGCTACACCGGGACTTAGCACAGAACACTTTGTTGACATAAAGCTCGTTAAAATACAATCAAGTAGCATAGGCTACAATACTTTACACTATTGTGTAGATACTCGATTACCTGAGTTAATAGGGAGGGGGAGTAATGGAAAATACGGTTAATCCAATATAGTATAAAAGATGACAAACCCATTAAAATGCTGTAAACAACCATTAACGATACGATTTGCATTCTTATAAACGAAATTCCATATTGCATAATCATTATTATTGTGCAATAACAATTTTATTGTAAATTTCAAATCATTTATCTTGGTTCAGTTGTACAAACGGCAACGTTTAAAAGTATAGCTAACTCAAACTCAACTAATAACTAGCCAAACACTTCATTGCTATAAATAACGTAAATATTAAAGGGACCTGTTATAAGGTACATCTCATGATAGACAGAGTTAGGCTACCGATAGGTGCTGTATCACAGCATAGGAATTTATAGATAAGTAATAAAAAAAGTGTAAAATTATATTTAGAGATAATTTAAACACTCTTAAAAAAAATGTAATGAGAACAATCTTGTTATTCTTTTTCTTTGTTCTTCTGTTCTTTAATACGTTTCTCTTCAATTCATACGCAAATTCAACAAGTCGCCATATTTAGGCCTACTCATTGCCCAATCACAGCCTTACTAAAGTTAACATGGTTACTAATCACTCAATCACAGTTTACTAAGCATTATATCGTCATCATTCCCCAGCTGTTGTATCTGAAATCTGTTGTAACATAGCGCACAGCAGACAGAAGTGTAAAACGGAGCAGACGATTGTTGGCGCAAGCGTTGTTTCCATTTCATTTTCATCAAAGGAGCTGTAATGTTTCTAAAGGGAGGGAGAGGGGATCGTTATAAAGAGAAAGACGCTGACAATTCGTTAAGCAAAGGTTACGAACGCTATATGGATATTCTGCCAATAAAAATTCCTTAAATTGAGGTGACTTATAAAACTGTAATTTTATTTATATAGAAAGATAAGTCTTTTCCCGGTAGGCGGTAGGTAATCAAAATTCAAGTACAACTTGAAACACAGAATCTCCGGTTCCCGACCTGGATGATGGCTAGTTATTTAATTTCATTTACAGTTACATATTATACCCGTGATAAATCAAACCCGTTATGTAAGCCAAAGCCACGCGGTTATTAATCTCACTTGGTTTTGGATTTGCTTACAAACGTGATCGGAAATGGTTAGGGCCTACACAGTGTTCGTAAACAACATTTATGTAAACATATCAATGACATCTAGAAAAAGGAATCTTTATCAAAACAGCTGTTTGTAATTTCATATATGACGTCTTCTCTTAACAGATTATTAGTATTTCATAAATGACGTATGTATGTAGTAAACATGGAGAAAATAAACTAGAAAAATCACACAAAAGTGGGTTTTTGATCGTCCGTTTTTTTATTTCCAAAATAGTGAGGCCATATTTTAATGGCTATAAGGACACTCTCGCCAATCCTGTAAATACAATTAAACCATTAGAATCACACAAAGAGTTTTTTTTTATCGTCAATTTAATGCCAGAACACTAAAAATTCAGTTTCAAGCAAGACAAATATAACAAAATTTAAATTATACGAATTATTTTTGTTTATACATTTTTCACCTCCCATCTAAATTAACCTCTTCGCAACGAGTCCTACGCACAGGCCCTGCCTATGTAGACTTTTTCCTTTGTTATACAGTAGTAGGTATTTGTTTTTTTTACACTTTTGTTCGCTTTATTTCTACAGTATATAATTTTTATTTTGTAATCTAGTTGATAATGTTTGCTGTATAATATTTAAGTAAAGAAAAAACAATGTACTTATATGTATGTAATTAATGGGAAATAAAAAATATTATTTCATTTTCATTCATAATCGGTACTCTAGTTTTCTTTAGAGTAGGCCTAAATGCCTTCTGGGCCATGGCAGACGGACATAAATTGAGATAAGACATGTTTCAACTTCTTCAATGTATAAAACGTAAAAATAACCAAAAATATGTATAATTCTGAGCAACGTACAGATAAAACTATAACTTTATTTATATAGATTAACTGGGTTTAAATTTTAAATATCTAAAAAAAAATTTAAAACTTCTTTTATAGTTTTAGAAATAGTGCTGGGCGGGGGAATAATGTTTCTCATTTTGTTGTGTACATCCTTTATGGTGGGGGGGGGGGTTGTTGCTAAATTGGGGGGGGGGTGCGTCATGAGTCTAGGGGGGGATGGGCACCCCTGTTTAATGGTTAATAACAACAGGTTAACAGTAGTGAAAATAAATTATTTATTATTTGTAATTGTATAAGTATACTGGATGAGTTTTAACATTCTTACAAGTATCATCTACTCTAGACTCTACCAGAGTTTCGCAGTTCACTGACTACAGCAGTCTCCAGTCTGTTGATGTTGATATTTGATCATGATCACGGGCTGATGGGCATCACGGCATTTTGTTTGTTTTAAAAGTTATTAGGTGCATTAAGTTTACTGTTTTTATCCTACATAGCTTCTTAAGCAGCAAACAAGGTGAGTTATAACTTACTTAGGCCTTTTCAGTCAGTGGTGATTCAGTTATTCTAAACTAACATATAGGCCTAACCTAAAATGAAATAGAGGTACTCCAATAGTTCCTGGTCTAAGTTAACCAATAACTTTGATAGGTATTTGGTAGGTAACATGATTATGGCCCATCTCTAGAATTGGCCTAGCCTATGTGAGCAAACTCTTATGAATTTCCTTTTGTTTCTCATAAATATAACAGGCTATGTTACTGAAACTGTAAGTTACCGTTGGGTTTTTAGTAAATGGTCGTTGCTAAATGATACAGTTGGATTTACAGTAACCAAAACTAAAATAACTTAGACCTAACTTACACAAGACATCTAACATTAAGTTTATAAACTCATAATTGAATTGAATTACTCACTTAGGTGGCGTCCCCAACTCAAATAGAAAATGACATTGTAGGGCCTGTCGCCTAATGCGGTAACTGCTTAAAAGTAATATGACTAGGTATTTAGGCTTAGGCCTAGCTAAGTTACATCAGCTAGGGATTGATTTAAGTTAAGTTAGCCTATTTTTAAACTTGTTGTGTTAAGGGCTGCAGGGGTTTTTCAACTATAAGTTAAGTTTATAAATATGTTAACTTACTAGACCTTGAAACTTGGTTAACTCATAATTTAGCCCTCCGAGTGTTAAGCATCGCGTAATCGATGCACAACACATCCGCCGTGGTGTTATGCGTCGCTTTTGCGACACACAAACATCGTTTATGGCGAAGGCTCTGGGACTGACTTAATCAGATTGAACTGGATCAAGATTGGTATCGTTTTCGGCAGATTCTAAGCTTTCTCCTGATGTATGTTTCTAGACGCTTTTCATTTTAGTTCCAAAAATATTTTACCAGGCAGCTGACGTGCGTATTTGTAAACAGCTTGGTTAACCACCGATGACTGATGTGTTTTATTAAACGTTTCCATTGTCTTAGTGTTAAAATTATAAGAATTTAATTATAAGAAGATTAAAGTGATTTTGAAGGGCTGGTTGATGATCCTGAAGAAGTAGGTAGTGATATTGATGTAAATTATCGGCCAGATTCCTAGCTATGATTAGGCTATGCATTCTTAGCTAACGCTTAATGTACGAAATCTGTTTTTCACCCATAACTTATTTATTTTCAATTTTTCTTCCTTATATTATTATATTTTTGTAGGCCTAATCCTTATAAAATTTAGAACAAAGTGGCTATTTTAAAATATGTGTAGACTTATAAATTATAAAAAAATATTGAGCGCAAACATACATGTTAGGCTATTCATTTTTTTATATAATTTTTAATAAATGTTAACTCCACAAAAATTGCAGAAATTTTTTTTGCAATGTTCTATTAAATGCATTTTGTTTTTTGAAGAAATGACGAAAAAGAGATGGGCCAACATTGAACAAAGCAAAATAGAGAAATCAGTTGCTTCATGGCTGCCACAGACACAATTAAAATCAAAGACTTAGAAAGGGTATGTATAGTGTGATAATTTGTATTACAAAATTCACTTAGTGAGGTTAAAAACATAGGCTAACAAAACAATATGCTACTAGCTTTCTCTCTTAATTCCGGATGCTTCAGTTTTGATAGTAGGCTATATTGTTATACTAAAGCTCAGGTGATTTTATTTATCTCAGACAAATACTGCAACAATCATTAATACTTGACAGGGTTTTTTTATTTCACGATTCTGAATCTACCACTTGATAGATTTTCACTATTTTTGTGTCGAAAGAAAGATAATTCTGAGAACTAGGGAATGTGAAAGGCACAATTTCAGTTTAGGGTTTCAGTTTTTTTGAAATTAAGTTTTCATTTTTTTTAAGTCAAGCTGCCGACGTCAACATTCTAGACTAGCTTTTGCTATAATGCCATTTGCTTAACGTAACAGCTGTAAACATTCAGGGGTCCCTAGTAACGAAATATAATATTAATCTGTGTGTTATAATTTTAGGGCAGGGTGTCAAAGAGCACCTGAAGAACAGGAAGATGAGGATCGTGAAGCCGCCGACGCTTGAATGATGTGTAAATAATGTATTGTCAGAGTGTCTACGAACCGGGAAATCTGGGAATGAACTTATTTTTTTACTGAAATGTACTGTTTTTAGTAAATATGGGTAATTTTTAGTGGTAATTGTCCTTAAATAATTGTGTGGGCCATTTTAAGTATGATATAAAAATTTGTTAGAAGAACATAAAAGGTTTTTTATAAAATGTTTGCTTACATTTTCATCATTTTAATAGTAATCTATATAGTCATCATATAGTAATCATAATAGTCATAGTAATCTATGGAGTAATTATGCAATAGAAACCACATTAGCAATCTCAAAGCCATAAATATTTTATCTCGACAATCACATCAAGTCAAGTACTTCAAAAAACTTATGACTCAGTAGCAAAGCTCATAAAAGTTGTATCACTGTCATTCCTTGACAACTTATTTATTTATTACTAGGGTAATTATCATTAGATCCCAAACCTTTTTGATCATGGGAATAATAGTTTTATATTAGCTGTTAAATTTAACTTCTTACTTGTACTTTCATCTTGAAGATTCAATTTGCCGCTGGCCGTTGCCTACTCCCTTCAAAACTGTTTACGGTTTCATATTAAACTTCGAACTAATATACAGTGTTATTTTATAAGTTAAATCCTCTTTTATGGACATTTTATCTTTCAATTGACAAAACCACGAGCATTGTTGTTTGCATTAATTTTTTATCATAACACAGTCCTACTTGGTCTCAAAAAATCATATCCTTGCATTTCATGTATCTTTGTCTTTTATTGTTGGCTGTTTGGGTTTCAATATTTTTTTGTTCCCCATATTTATTTATTGAGTTGTATGCGTTAAGCAATCTAAATCTTATAAACTAGAATGATGATAATTTGCTGCTATTATAACCTCATTGTTTGTTACTTAGTTTATACAAGCCCTCCTAAATAATTAGGTCTAGGCCTAGGCAAACTAATGATTGCTATATATGAATGTTAAATTTGCAATTGAAAAGATAATAATTTATTCTGTGCTGGCTGGTAGAGTACTTAAAGTTTGTCCATGAATATTTTATTTTTATATCCATGCACCCATTTCTATTTTCCAGAATGTAGTAGACTGTGTTTTTATTATTTCTCTACTTTTTTTAATTTGTTTACTTCAAATAGAAGAATTTCAGTATACTTATTTGTTTTTATTTATTCACCATTGTTTTTGATAGTAAACTAATCAATTAATGTTATATTTAATTAGTTGCTTATAAGGCGTACTTATTATCTATGAACTCAAATAGAAATTAACCCTAACAAAGTTCCAAATTTGTCTATTTTAAAACAATTTTCAAACAACTTCAAAATTGTTATACAACAACTTTAAAATTGTTATACAACAATTTTAAAACAATTTCAAAATTGTTTTAAAACAACTTCAAAAATATTTTATAACAATTTCAAAATTGTTGTACAACAATTTTGAAATTGTTGTACAACAATTTTAAACTCATTTTAATATAGACAAAATTCCAAATTTGTCAATTTTAAAACAATTTTAAAACAATTTCGAAACAATTTTGAAACAATTTTGAAACAATTTATTTTCTTTTCCAACAATTTTTATGCTGACTGGGGTGGGGCAAATCTACGCATACCGTTAGAAAGCTATTTTCCTGTAGGTGTGCAGAATCCCTTTATAAATTTAAATAGGCTCAAAGATAAGCACAAAAAATGAGTTTAAAAATTTGAAAAAATTAACATGGATCTTATGCGTTGCCATGCTGGTGACGAAATAACAACGAAATATAAACAGAAAATCAAAACAAATGGAAGAAACTCCAAATCAAAACAAATGGAAGAAACTCCAATCACATGTTTTATTTACAGTGTGGGGTGAAAATAGAGAAGTGAGTAAGTTTATCTATAAGTATAAAAGAGGATGTTTGTATATGTATTTGTTTGGCAGTGATAAACTCAGACACCGCTGAACCGATTGCCACGAAACTTGGTACATACGTGTAGAATGTCATGGAATAGGTTTATACACCATCAATTTCGCGATCCGTCCAATCGGCTCCGCCCCAGTGGCTCTGGAGTTTCCCATGTTAACCTTATGAGAAATGGAAGTAATGAATCTTAACAGCTGTTTCAATTAAACAAGTTGGTTCTGTTCTATGATGTTCAATAGCATTAAAGTTACAAGGATTACCAACAGGGTGCAGCACTATTATTTCTTTTACATTTATGACAACAGCTAATTTGCAACCAAAAGGTGAGTGAGCGTAGCGAACGAACTTCAACCTGGAGGCGAGTTAGCGTAGCGAACGAGCTAACCTGAAGGCAAGTGAGCGTAGCGAACGAGCTAACCTGAAGGCAAGTGAGCGCAGCGAACGAGCTCCAACCTAAAGGTGAGTGAGCGTAGCGAACGAACTTCAACCAGGACGTGATTGAGCCATGCGAACGAGATCATCTTGAAAATTAAGAAGTTAAACGGGGCAAAGCCCGCGGGTTACAGCTAGTATTAAATATTTTTGGTCGAGTTTCGACCACTGGACGACCTCTCGTATAAATTAATTGGTAACCCTT
This sequence comes from Macrosteles quadrilineatus, assembly GCF_028750875.1. Taxonomy (NCBI): domain Eukaryota; kingdom Metazoa; phylum Arthropoda; class Insecta; order Hemiptera; family Cicadellidae; genus Macrosteles; species Macrosteles quadrilineatus. Next base: position 126,055,837 of record NW_026542596.1, read on the forward strand.
TTCAAAACCTATCTGTGCACCCCTTTACTAAATGTAAAAATATTACAAATTTTACAAAGAAATACACAACTACCACTATTAGTTGGATCGCCACTTCAGTTTTCATACAACCGCTCCATAAGTATTGATAGTATGTTGGTTACTAGGCTATTTACCCTAGTGCAAGTACGTTCATAGAGATGGGCAAGTCTAATGAAACACACTTGTCGGGGGCTACAGGCAATAAAGAGACATTAATAGACCGACAGTAAACATGGTGCTTTGAGAGTTGCCGACACTAACACACACACAATACAACACACGCCCACTAATACACAGACACACACACAATACAGCACACGCTCACTAACACACACACACTAATACACAGCGTGTGTCAACCAATTAGTAAACAACAAGGAAGGTCTTTGAAGATATGTACCACCTTATTGTGATTGACTCCGTGCACATCTCGTGGAACTTGTTGTGATTGTCTGCAAGCTAATTTACCTGTCAAAGATACTGGTACGGTTCTCTAAAGCATCTCTCGTTTAAGCCATTCGTAGATGTTGTTGACTTACCACTATTCTTTTTGGTTGTGAAGTATATATTTAAATTTGGATACTGAAATATTCAATCTAAAACTACATGGATCAGCTAATAGGAGAAAATAGTGAAGTGAAGTGCATTGTATTGAATTCTGCTGTTGAAGTTCTATTTCATCTATAAGTTCTCATACTATGATAATAGTTTATGAGGATATAAAATACGCAGAAGTTTCCGAAAATTTTCCCTTCCAGTTATTAATAGTTTAAAAGTTTAAGTGTGAAAAAAGATAACACTATAACAGCAGCATACTATCGGTGTATGAATTAAACAAGATCGTTTATACCATAATAGGCTTAAAATGTTACGTCAAAATATAATTTCTATATCTATAGTTCTATAGTTCTAGTTCTATAGTTTATAAAAATTTTTATTTGTAGTAGCTCAATGTGCAATCTTTCTTCTTTTTCCAAAAGTACCTATGTAAAATAATAATTTATTTGTTAATGAATTTTTCTATGAAATTAGATATTTGACTACTGCTGAAGTACATTCCCCACACACAGGCTGTGCCTATGTGGGGGATAACCCATCTGTTTGTACAACTCTGTGTAACAAAATTATAGTGCTTTTGATAGAATGAAGTATGTTTCATTTCATTAAGAATTTGTGCGGAGGGTTTTTTTGGCCACTGGGGACCTCTAAACGAAAAAGTAAACCGGTCCCAGGCCTAGGTCTTACCATGAAACCTACATTAATAGCTTACTAGTGGTCGTCCTGTGGTCGAAACTCGACCAAAAATTATTAATGTACAGACTTCTCTATTTTCTCCCCACACTGTAAAAAAAACATGTGATTGGAATTTCTTCCATTTGTTTTGATTTTCTGTTTACATTTTGTTGTTATTTCGTCACCATCATGGCAACCCATATGGTCCATGTTAATTTTTTGAAGTTTTCAAAATCATTTTTTGTTCTTATTTGTTAGCCTATTTTAATTTTTAAAAGCATTCTGCACATCTACAGGAAAATATATTTCCAACAGTATGCGTAGATTTTCCCTGCGATGCACACGAGCTGAGAAAAAAGGTTTTAAAGAAACATGCTTGCCTATTAATATATAGATAGATAGATTCCCTATATGGGAAATTCGCTATCGGCAATAATCTGTGTTAGATTATTTAATGTGCTTGGGTAACATATAACATTGTATACATATGGTCCCTTTCCACCCTTGCACATTTCCTCCCCCAGACAGGTACTCACGGCCAAGACACAAGACCGAGCCAAGTCTCATAACTCACTCTCGCCGCATCATCTCACGTAAGCCGAGCTCATCTTACAAATGAGCCGTCGTGAGTGACGCGGATTACGTAGTCTAAGACTCGACACGCCACCTCCGACACGCGCCCCACCTCCCCCACCACTGCCTCCACCACCTCCACCGCCGGATGTAACCGCTGACTGAAGGGTAACCTCTAACCCACACCGTGAAACCTACAGTAGACCTGCATGACTCTGTAACCGAGCACATTCAATTTAGTGATTAAAACCTCAAACATCCCAATGTGAAAGGATATATTTTGGGAGAAGATCAAATAATTAATTTTTGCAATTCTTTCGTTTGATCAAACTGAGTTAGAAATCAAAACTAATACAGTACACGTAAACGATCATAAAAAAATCCAAATATATATTGACTGGCAATAAATATTATTTAACTTATATTAAAACGATATTGCATGAATATTATAATAAAAAATAATTGAAATATCTCTTTTCTCTTTTTTTGCGATTATTATTAGTGTCACCCCTCGATAAAACATTTGTCTAACCGACCAATGACAAAATAAATTATACATACCAGAAAATCTTTTTTGTTTAACAAATCAACCCTATGTGGTAGCCACCTAATAATAAAATAAGCTTAAACATACTTTGTGTAATAACGGCTCATATTTACGTGTATTTGAAATAGTTTACACAATTTCAATCCTAAAGTGCGATCTGAAGCATTCACTCGCTCTGGATCTTTTTGGTAGAGTTAAAGGCGGATTAATTCCTTATCAAAGCAGTAAGGTGGTTCAAGGCTCTTTGCTCAGGAAATGTAAGCAAATTGAAGGTAGCAGTTGCTAGCAATACTATTAAGGTTTAAGGGCGCGTGAGGGGAGGGAGGAAAGGATTAAGTGAGGTTCTCTGCTGGAGTGAAGGGTGAATCACTAATGAATCGCTTGTTTAATTAATTAGGCCGGACCTTCAGGCTGGAGCGCATGCAAAGCAGCCGTCTTAGTGCGGGACTGATTTACGCTAAATATTAATGGCGGCAGAAAGCACTCGGACTTGACCGGATTTGATCAGCATTAGGCAGGATTAGAGCTACGGCTGTAAAGGAGCTGCGAGGATTGGAGGACCTTTCAACACTCAAGTCGTTTTACGTTCACGTAAATATTCTTTGGGTCTTCAAAAATACATATAGAAGACTGCTGGTTTTTTCCTACGGTGTTTTTTCTTACTCTAAGTATACAATAAGTGATTTTTGTATAGGAAATACTAGAGGTTCGAATCTGGACACCACTGATAATAGAAACAGGGGTTTTGAATACGTTTTCAGGAAAATAATGTTTCTCATAAGGTTTAAAAACTACAAAAATACACCCTAGTGCAGTAAAATATGATTATAATAAGTTTTATCGATTTAACGAAATATTCCTAAGCAATCCGACCCCTAACGTCTCCGTCGAAGCTCCGATTTGTGTAGTGCCTTTTACTCACAATATCTACTCTCAGTGTTTCCAAGTAAGGTGTCCAGTCTCGTATCTATATCGATTATTAACAGCTCGATACTACGGAAGAGACAGAGGGAGAGGAGCGGTGCGAAGTAACAGCTGGTTGCTGTGGTGGCCCGTCACAACTTTCTGAAGCCTACAACTTTCTAATGAAATCGCCTCCCTTCTGTGAGAACCTCCCCAGCTTCGCCATTGCCGATAAATTAACAGCTGTCGCAACGATTACACATAACGGGTGGTGGGTAAAGACAGAGTGCGTTTAACGGGAGGTTTTATGAATTTCAATAGTCTAGATATTATTTATCAAATCGTAATTTTTTAATTAATTGCAATAAGACTATTTTATCGATGCATCGTAAGAGATTGCTACAGAGCTTTGAAGTAAACCAGTGGGTTACCCAAGCCCAGTTTCGGAATAAACGTTTTAAGGGGTGAGCTATCGATGTACCACACCGTTTACGGTACAACGTACGTTTACGTATTAGGTGACGATTCGAACTCACAGCATCGCTAATGTCAAATTTTGCAAGACTATAATTACACCACTTGAGCCTATAGACAACAATACTCTCAACCTTTGAAAGGAATGGCGTGAAATGCAATCTAAGGTAAACAATAACCGCTCTTTATATCGTGTTGAATTTTAAGAAGTTTATCCCACTAACTGTCATGACAGATAATGTTAGGACAAACTGGTGATAAAATTCATCAGTCAGCCATACGTTGAACTGGTATGATTTAAAAGTACTGCATAATATACCTACCTAAAATAATATCTTTTCAAAAAATTTCCCTGTGTAATAGTATGTAATTTTAATTGATCGATTTTTATAAGACTTACCAACATTCCAGATACAGTAACGTCAGAGTGAAACGTCTCACTAATTTTCTATTAGATAATATCCATTATTTTAAGTTTAATAGGAGAGGACCAGTGCACAAATTGCGCAGTTTAATTGGGTCCAAAACTTTCCCAGGCAAAATAAATCCCGTGCAATACCCAATTACGTGAAGGGGGCGAAGCCCTAATGGGGATTCACTTTTTAGATAATTGCCATTTTCAGGTGCGCTATATCATATCATATCATAAGCTGGCAATATTTGAATGGATCTGTAATCATAAAAAATTAGTGGAAAATACTTTTTTGAAAATATCAGTAATTGGTCAGTGCAGAGGTTCCTCCCTCCTCAGATCCCAAACCAGGGGGGACCTCCTACGAGGTGGGGTCCTCTAGTCAGTTGATGATAGTGTTTCATGGTGAACCTCGATGACAAGAGATCGCCAACTCCCCTCGGGTTAGAGGTTACCCTTTAGTCAGCGGTTACATCCCGTGGTGGAGGCGGTGGAGGCAGTGGTGGGGGTGGTGGGGCGCTTGTCGGAGGCGGCGTGTTGAGTCTTAGACTACGTAATCCGCGTCACTCACGACGGCTCAGTTGTAAGATGAGCTCGGCTTACGTGAGATGATGCGGCGAGAGTGAGTTATGAGACTTGGCTCGGTCTTGTGTCTTGGCCGTGAGTACCTGTCTGGGGGAGGAAATCTGTAGCTGCTAAATACACGGGATAGGTTTACCCACGACCCTTGTGTGACGTTTATATTAGGTGATGACAAGTTGACGTTATTGAAGTATTTTTGCGACTTTTGTGATGTTACGGAAGGTAGGTCCACTACCTAGAGAATATGATTTGTACAAGAATGTGAGATGCATACAGTCCTAAAATTTACCATAGACACATTTTCCTATGCATTTACTAAAAAGGCTCTCAAGACCTGACTCACCATATTTTCGTCTCGCTCTTAAGACCCATCTACGATACAATCGTTTCTCCTACAGCCGTATTTATTATATCTACGTACATTATGCCCTACAATCTTTAGGTATTAATACACAACACATGTTTTTTAAAAAAATTTCGGATTATCAATCACAACATTGGATAAAAAAATTTCACTTCTTCCTAGAAAATAAATTAAGTGTGAATTTATTACACGATCATTTCACTGTCTCCAACGGAGATTTGAGTGTGCTACAGTCCAACAGTTGGGTTGGCTAGTTCAAGTGTTTACCGAGATCTGCTACAGATGCTACAAGTAGCCACTCTACCTCTATCCTCTCTCGAGGACCTGCTTCATCACACAGGTTATCAACTAAGTTGATCGTGTTATCGCATTGCTTCTCGTATTTAGATTCATCCAATATTAGACAGTTATCCTCGTTCACAGTACTGATTTTTTCTACATGATAGATATATCTTTCTACAGCTGAGAATGGTCTCCAAACGACTGGGTCTCGGCTTTAATACATCTAATATTGACATTTGTGGGTGATTGGCGTGAATCGTACCCTGGTCTCTAAGGATAGATTCTAGTCCTCTATCCGATTGCTGTGACTAGATCAATATTGTGCTGAATTATGCAGAATTATATCACAAGAAGAAACTTCCTTAATTTATCAAATTATTATTCATATTACTTTCATATTCATTTACCTATGTGCGTATTTTAACCCAAATACGAGTAGAGGCTCGTCCAAACCGAAGCGGGAAAGTGGCGGGAGCGGTGCGGGAGCGGGAAGGGAGTAAATGACCGGCGGGATCCAGCGGCAGCGATACGTGGCGGGAAAGAGGTAGCCCACACCGAAGCTGCAGGCTGCGGGAAGCAGGACGACTTCTCAGTTCATTTTCATCTTAGCTACAGAGTGGTTGTGTTAAGTGAATGTTTGTGTTTTATGCGTTCATGTCATGAATCGTAATAATGTAAAAGAAGAAGCTGTGCTCTTGCTAGCGACAGCGGAAGATGAAGATGAAGCTTCAAGACGGGGATCTGTTTGGGTTCATGAAATCAATCTAAATATACATACATTTGGCGAGTACAACCCTTATGCCGGATCTAAGGAAATACGAAAGGAGGTTTTATATTTATTTGAGGATGACCGTCGCATGTTTTGATGGACTGCTGGATTTCATAAAAGATGAGGAAATTCAAGAACAGCATCTTTTCTAACGTCTCGTCACCAAATGAGCTATGTAACCATGTGTTCCCGCGGCGGTACGAGCGGGGAAATCCAACATGTTTCAAACCAGCGGGACGGTCGAAAAACGCTGCGAGACCGCTCTAGTGTATGTGCTCACATCTAACACCATGTGTTTTAAAATCCCGGGCGGGAATCCGTCCCACCTTCCCGCTCCCGCCGCTTTCCCGCTTCGGTTTGGACGGGCCTTAGAGGAGGGGTGTAGAATGGAGTGAGATACCTTGTGTAGGTTTGCTACTGTCTACCATCTCTTTAATTTGTCATGACCATCTTTTGGAAGCCCAATGATCAACGTCAGCTAGGTTCAGATTCGAAACATAAAAATTCGGGTACACAAACTGTAACAAATTACTGGGCTCTGAATATGGTTTCGTGGTGCATACAGTAAGGTATTGCGTATTTTCATAGATTTCTTCAATTTTTATCACGTTTTGGAGAACTATTATCAGTTTTCAAAATTGACATAGCTTGATAATGTTGAATGGGAAAATCTTACCATCATTATTATAATTAGGCCTACCCTTGAGATGGCAAAGCAATCTTGGTGTGTATTTAAAATTTATATGCACTCGTCTTTCGAACCATTAAGAACTACGTGCGTTCAAACAGCCGTGGCACCTGACGGATTAGGAGACCCCATGGAGACCCTTGGGGTCTCATAATCCCTCAGGTGCCACGGCTGTTTGAACGCACTGTAATGATCAAATTTCGAGGACTACTATTACTAGGATCAAAGTGGTGACCTTTTGAATGTTAAGCAAACACCTTAACCACTCAGTTATCCAGGTATAATTGTTTTTTTTTCATCCTAAGTAGTAAGTTTGTATATCGATGACGTCACTGGACGTATCACTATCCACCCCTAGTGACGTAACCTGGGGACAGTTGGCAAGGCTGATGCAGTGCTTTCTGTTCTAGGACAACAACAACAGTTCCACTTCGCGTTTGGCCAACGTCCGTTCCTCTCCGGACACTTCGGCAGCGCTCTCGACCCTCTGCAGAGGACCACGGACTCCCTGGCGTTCAGGATGCCCACCATGTCTAGTTGTCAGAGTGAGTAGCTGGAAATAGCACTTATATTTGCAACAATAATAAGGTCAATCAATCATTCAATCAACTATCTATGATGGGGACGCCACTATGTGCGTATTTTAACCCAAATATGAGTGAAGGATGAGTGACACGATCTTGAAGATTTGTTAGTGACTAAGGTCATGATCCTTAGACACAGCTTTTAGCCCATACAGCCAATGGCAACTAAAGGAACCTACCGTTTATAGTGGAATCCGAAACACATTTTCCCTTGTAACTAACAAATTGGTCTAACTATCAGGATAGTAGTACGGATAGTCGTAGTACTCACTAGAGTGGACGTTAATCCACACCGAGAAGTATAGCATCCACAGTGCAGGCCTATAAATATCCACAATTCGTGACCTCCTAGTAATAGGATCACAGGACGACGCCACCGTCCCAGTCAATAGCATTAGATTGTGCCGTTCTTAAAAGGGAGAATTGGACTCAGCCTCACTTCATTATGTATAAAGATTTGTGTGCTTGTTTGTCGTGTGTCTTCCTCCATCAGATTACGATGAGCGAACATTTAGCTAAAATGTACTATATACTTATGGATTTTTTCGTTCACTACAATGAGATTATATTATGGCCAATGCTATGATATGATTTAATTAAGTGAAATACTACAGCTCACACAGGGAATCAGTCCTAAAATACAGAATGTAGAAATGATCAGGTTTGCTAAGAAATTAATATCTCACGTTTAAAGTAGCCTACTGTATTTATTTTAACGTTGTGTAGTTTTTTTCTAGTAACAAATATCAATATGCGTGATCCAACCCATAAATATTAGTCATTACGGTGTTTTATACTTTATAAACTCCCAAAATACCAAACCACACAGTATTGCTAACGATTCTCAAAACTGTAAACTGATAGAGATACAAATCGCAACCACGAGAAGGCTTTGATAGGCGCCATTAAAATAAGCCGTTACACCACTCGTGCGATTAATTTTGGAACTAATGGCCGTGGATTTATTCGAAACTGGAACATATACAACAGGATGCAAACAATGGAAACCGCACATAAACAACACAACCCGAGCAGAACGAACGCCTGCGGACAAATCAATGTCAGGAGTTGCAGAAAGACTGCAGCGTCGATAGCGCCGGGGGCGAAAAACAATTAATTACCAAATCCTTTACTGCACTGACGCCGAATATTTTCATTAAAACTGTTACGGAAAAACGCGAAAAATCCGATGTGAACGGATGGACATGTCACCGGCGCTGATTAAAAATTTCACTTATATTTTATCAGCGGAATTCTGATCAACGACAATATGAAAATTCCATTTCTTGCTGATATTAAAAACTACGGTCGGCGCTTTTAACGTGGTAAAAATGCATCGCAGTCGGTCTGGCCTGCAGAGTTGATTAAAATGACATCCTGTGACGTCACGTGGGTGGGCCGACTGACAATCAACGTGCTCTATACTTTGGGAAGGGCTCGTACTAGTTTTAGGAGTACACTCTTTTATATTTACTTAATTACTAAATTTTTCCTTTAAATACTATTAAATCCTACTGTGCGAAAAATACGCAAGAGGTATACAAAGCTTATCTTCTATAAAATACATCAAATCTTAGTTTTGTCAATTATTATAAACTTAAAATTTGCAAAATATTCAAAGAGTATCGTGAAGTGATACTTATTTTCTAAGAGATACTAAATGGTTGGCTCCAGTTGACTACATCAATCCATCGTCTCACACTTGTAAGGCAGTGTCGGTAATGATATACTAGAGCATTGGACTGGATATGCAGAGAGACTTTTGATAGCATTTGTAAATACATTTCACAATTCTGTTCCTGTATTTATTCCCAGTCATTTAAATTTCTTTCACTTGTCGCTGCCTCTGTACCCTTAGTATTTCGATTTTACAGTTTCAAAGCTTACTCATCAATCATTTATGACCTGATCATATTTGTTCCAGACATGAGTCAGTTCGGGCTGAACAACTCGCACCACTACTCCAGTTTCGGCTACGGCGCGACGACGCCCTACTCCTCCTACCTCGGCGCTGGGACGCTCAGCAGCTGTGCCGCCACGGGGGGCTTCAACACGCCGGCTATAGGGTTCTCTACGACGCAACACTCCGAGAATAACAACCACGAGAACAACACCACCTTCCACACCTCCTCCACCACATCGTCCAGTGAGTCTTGCAATGTCTATCGTTAAGTAGCTTACTTAAGAAGTAATTTAAATAAGTCAGAAATATATTTAAGAACTCTACGTATTGCATTGTGTATGGAATTACTACATTTTTAGGGACCGATAGCTGGTTTCATACTTTTTATTGGATTGTAAGTATTTTTTTAGTTTGACAACAAGTAGAGTATTATTCTTTTATAGACGTTGACTAAACCACAGAATCAAACACATTGATGTAAACTGACCTGAATAATGCTAATCAATATCCAAAGCTTCAGTAGTCTCACGGACATGAAAAAAGAGATGGTTGAAAACAAATATTTTTTGGACTTTCAAATACAAGGATAACTATTGTTGTGAAGAGCTGATTGGTCATCGCATTTTATGAAATTGAACTGAAACCAAATGTAGTAGTTTCTGATATTGAGTTGTTCATGTTGTAGTGATGGGAGACGCCGCCCCAGTGGGTGACCTGGACCAGCACCTCCTCGGGCCGCAGCAGCAACTCCACAACAACCTCAACTCCACCACCCTTCCCCGGTACTCTGCCTCAGACTTCCTCAGCGGCCCTCGGTCACTCAGCGACTCCTCTACGGCAGAGTCACCCGTGGGGAACGACGACCTCCAGACCAACGGCCACGGGGCGACCACCTTCCACCACCACCACATCCATCATCACAACCCCGCCACCACCTACCCCTCCCACTATCCTGTGCTTCCCTCCCTCTTCTACTCCCAGCTTCACCACTCCCTGCCTGGCTCAGACCTCCTCACCTCCTCACAACTACCGGCCAGAGTGGACGACCCTCCCTCCTCCGGGCGAGGACAGGACGTCTGGAGACCCTACTGACCCCAGGACACCATGGGTGACCCTCTGGCCATCTAGAGTGTTCAGTGTAGTAAAGTGACAATTGGAACAGTGAAAACTGACCTAGACCTGTCCAAAGACTGTTGAGGGGGTTGTAAATCCTTGCTGTAATATTTACATTTCATCCATCGTGGATTCGACTTTAGTGTCATTCAAAAATTAGAAAGTAAAATACGATCCAATAATTTGTCAAAGTAGCGAATTTATATACCTTTTTCAGCTTCCACACTTTAATTTTACATTATTTTATTTTGTTCACTTTTTCTTTGCACCTGAATGGCACCATAAGGTATTTATGGTAATTTTTAACTACAGAAATATTCAAATACAAATTACAAAAAAATATTTGAAGTCGAAACACGGTTAAATATTAAAGGCATGAAAAAAATTCGTTATACATGTGTAAATATACATAATAAGGATTTAAAACCTTCTTCACAGTCAATTTTATCGTTACCAGAAACAATGGACCCCAGGCACGTAAATGGTCTGGATAATAATTTTGTAAAGTGTTTTAAGTTATTAAAATATGTTGTTTCCGCTTGTACAAAGTTACAACCATAGACAATTTGGAAATTATGAGTGTTATAGACCCGTCTTCTAAACCAAATCCAATCCGATTGTGAACCGTAATTGTTTATTGTAATTTTTCAGAGGCGTGTAGAGTTTTATCTAATACTTGCGATATTCTTTTAAGACAGGGTGGGCAAAACGGACTAAGCAGTTTTATTTTTTGTGGTACTCTGGTTGTGTGGGTGATAGGCGGGCGCTTTTGGGCTTGATGTCATCAGTCACTCTTCCCATTTCAGTAGACATTATAATTTAGGTCAGGCTATATTCAGGCTATGTAGTGGTTAAATATTTCCAAATCAACAAGTGTTCAGTGAATTAAAAATGTTAGCGGGTTTTTATTCTATTTTACTCAACGACTTTGTTCCGAACTACTATATACTTTTCCGTATTCACTACCACTAGTGGAATGTGGTTAGGTTAGGTTAGGTTAGGTTTTTCTGACTCTGTGCCAAACTCTATACTAACCTTACCTAACCAACGTTTAATTACTACTACTTTTATTGCTAATAATCTATTACTCTAAAGACTAGTGGCAGTGAGTTAACGGAAAAGGTCCACACGGACAAACGAAGATCAGCAAGAATACCAGAAAATATTGAGTTCGTTAGATTAGCAGAGTTGGTTGAGTGGCAAGATCACTGAATGCTTGCGCAAATCAATCCCGAAAAAGTTTCTGTGTTAATCTAATCACAATAAGGTTCTCTAAATTCTTAGGGAAAAATTATTTTGTATCGATTGCATTTACAGTTTGAGAATTATTCTCAAACTTCGATCCAACATTCCTAATGCAATAACCATACCTCTTCTTAAAGCTTCTTGGCTACAGCTTAACTACCCCAACCAATACTAACATTTTCAGTGTTCTCAAAAATCTTAGCCGTCTGTGATTCTCAGTTTTAAGAGTGGTACTCTCTTCCAGCTTTTTGACCAACAACTGCATTGTGTCCACACTAGGGACAGAGTCGTTAAGAGAAAAAAAAAACAAACAATCGGCGGATGGCTCATTGCGTCACATTCACTGAATTGTTTAAACATTTTGTTTACCCTGCAAATCCTCAATGTTAGGCACATTGGTCTAGACCAGAAATGTTATGAGTAACCGATGACAACAGGACCACAGGTTGGTCACCCTATCAGCTACACAGCCGGACTTCTACACGAGATAACTGCTTTCTGTTATGCCTGACTCTGTACATTGTTTATTTGAACCATAGACAAAAAGAATGAAATATAGACCACCCGCCCTGCTGCGATTAACATAGGTTCTGGCGTCCACCACTGGGAGCACCGTGTAGTTACATAGCGCGTACGCTGTAACATCACGGCGCTCCCAGTGGTGTGCGCCAGAACCTATGATAACCATGGTAACCGCAGCACGGCTGACAGTATATGTATATTAAATTCGTTTTGTCTATGCTTAAACTCTGGCCTAATAACGGAGATTTGTTCGAAATGTATAGCAACACTACATAATACTGCCAAATTTAGTTTTTATTCTAATTTATAACAATATTTTTATTTGGTTAAAGTTCAATCTATAATTTTATGTTGCTTTAAACTAATATGGGCCTGGTGTATACGTATTCCAAAGTATTTGTTTTGCTACAAGTTTTCATATAAACATGTCTAGGCTCATTTTGCGTGTTAAAAATCATACCACAACATTCTTACTTCGAAATTAAACAAATGTATACGAAGCCAAGATGTCTGCAGATCGTTTTAGAACAGCTTTCGTTAAAACACAAAGGTATGTTTATTTAAACTCGAAGAAAATATTAAAATTTCTATTGAAAATTTAAATTTCCATATTCTTAGTTCATTGATGTAGAGTAAAAAACACACTTTCGTGAAAAATAAAATAATTAAAAATGCATTTACTTAAGTTACCAGAATTCCACAGTTTGTTTAACATCCATGGCGAATATTTATAATGCATCCTAAAAGTAAGCTGCAAGTTTAAGTTTATATTTTGTTATATATAAAAAAAACTAGATTTATTGTAATATTTAAGTTGTGCTTTAACATGATATATCTTTATTTTCGCATTCTCCGAAACGATAATTTGTTTAACTTGTTATTAATTAATTTATACGCCTGTAATTGTTTTAATTAATTGTTAAGTTTGTTTTGTTATGTTTATTCGTTGTATATAAGTTGCTTCTGATGATAAACCCTATGTGCAATACGCGATGTGTAATATTGTATAAAAGTGAGAATAAATTATGTTTACAATTTTTCGTAGTTGGTATTCATTCAAACCCTGTTTGTGTATAGCTTTAACCTTTTTGATGACGTAGATAGACTGAAATATACAGAGGATAATATTACTGTAGCTGTTGTTAAAATTTAAACAAATCTGACAAATTGGTCTATTTATAACCGTAATTGTACCAAAATTTATATTTTTCTAAAATTTAACTAATATAAGAGAGACACTGAATTTTGTCTAGTGAACTATGTTTTAACGTTGTATTTATATATTCAATATAGATTACTAATAACAATACATTTGAATACCAAACAGAACTTTGCCAACATGTAACTAGTAATTAAATGCTATTATACTGCATTATACTTATATTAATATAAGTAAAAATCAGAACTGTTGTGTATTATATTTTGTTGATTTATAATTACATTAATGAAATTTGTGCTCTGATTAACAATAATAGGGGTTGGCTTTCCAACAAAAAGTTATAACAGTTTTCCATAATTTTAGTTTTGCTTATAGTGATATTTACATGATGAGCTGCGGGTAAAGATTCATGAGAAAAGTTCAGTAGTCAGGGTAAAACATGTCAATCAATATAAACTGTTTTTTAAAACATTTAAGTAAGCGTATCGTTTAAAAAATAAATTGTATGAGTACAGTATTTTTATACATGCATCAGCACCATAATAATTCGTACTAGGTAGCCTTATAAGTTAGCCTAGATTTCAAGAAGGATATATTTTTTTACTAAGAGGTCCAATATAAATTTGTTTTTGAAACCATAGACGGATGTGTAACTATTTCATATAACAACTTTAAACATCAAATCTTTTCTCTTCGGAGTCCTCTCCGTTGCGAAGCACGGGTACATCAGCTAGTGTTGAATAAATCAAATGAAAGAAGCGATATAACTAAACCCCACTAAGGACTGTTTAATTATAGACCCATGATCACAGGCATTAGGCTTAATTAAGTTGTAGCTTTGACTATTAATACAACAACTAGACATTCCATCCCCATGTTAAAGTTGTAGCCAGGTTTTTAATCAAATTTGTCTTAGTTGATGTGAGCCATCTACAGATTGCTCTGATCTAAATTACTAATTTCTGCCGACTACACGATGTTTTTTACCAAGTCAAACTAATTGATTGACTTATTATGAGCTATAGCAACTGTTGTGACCCAGCAACTATGTCAGTAACAAAACAATAAGGTACAAAACAGAGTTTTAGACACTAGTGCAATCTGTGACTGGCTCACACAACTACATTCTTTTTTTTGTAAAAAAATTGGTGACAGCTGATCCATATAGATGGGATGTCTTCTTCTGTAGCCAATAGTCAATGGTTGTAGGCAGCTGTATTAGTTCTGCACCATCAACACATTACAGAGTTTTCTTAGGACTGAATTGGCAACCAAATAAGCTGTATTCTACAATCCAGCAACTATCCAGCTGTTTTGTATGAGTAGGTCTAGAGACGAAACATAGATTGAAAATGTAGGTATATCACTCTAAACGTTTACCCAGCAGTTATGGTAAATACATCACGTACAAATCATTTACAACGTTACTAGTAGGTTTTTACCTAGTCGTAGTTGGGATATTAGTAACAAAATGGAAACAAAATGAAGGATATAATTTAAAATCATTTTAGGTGTTCTAAACAAACAATGGATACACTGGGGAGCATTTAAGCAAAAACACGTCACTCCTGTCTTGTAGCTGTAGTAACATTTCGCCAAGTGTTCATGTGTTGAGGGGGGGGGGAGTCGTAAGTGAGGGGGGGGTGAAGCCTCAGTGTAGGTTTACAAAGAGAGGTTCTTCTGTCATTGAACACATTCTACAGCGTCGGTTTATCAAAAGTTAACTTATCGGGGAATTTAGGGACCGCGTGGTCAGACGCCCCAATCAAAGACGGACTCTGTTTGTATATCAGATTCCTGCCTTTTAATTCGCAAAGCAAATATGTTCGCCTTCAAAGCTACAAGTATGCAGAGATGCCTCGCTGACCGCCTCGCTCCCTTCACGTCGTCTTTGCATCTACCAAGTATTCCAGTTAATAAACGCGATAAAGATTGAGAAACTTCCTCAGCTGTTAACAAAATGCGGTTTCATCGAGTTATTCCTCTTAGGAAAATATTACGTTTTGAAATTAATCTTTCAGAAATGCTGGTAAACTATGTTTTTCAACATGATTAAACATGCTATTCGGATATACTTTAAAATTTAAAACTGTAAATCTTTTTTAAGTTTTTACTATATTAAAACAGAATAAATTGTAATTTTTTTAACTTTGCTTGGTAAATTTCTATTGGTTAGAAATACATGTTTCTTTCGAACTCTACGTAATATCTTCTATAGTATAATCCTTTATTTGATTGGCAAATAGTTATATTTTTCCTGATGAATCCAATTAAAATTGTATTCATAAGGTCGAAGTAATATTTAATATTATGTTTTTACAATCAATTTAAGGAAAATATTTGTACTATGGATACAGACCATCCACATAATTGAAGAGAAAAACGTTTATAAACATTAAATTTGTATCAAATCATTTTAAATCTACAGTAAGTTTTTTTTTAAATTAATATAATAGAATTTTAGTTACCTACTAGGGTTAAAATCTCTTAATATTGACCAGCTACGCCAATTTTATTTTCTAATACATAGTTTACGCTCATTCTACGTCATTTACGTCATTCTATTATGGTAGAATGAGCCATCAATAGAGCAAGCGATTGTTATATTCATAGTTTTATCTCCTAATTTTTCATAGTAATGTTGTTCTTATAGTACGAAAGAAAGGCGAATTGAACTTTAAAATAAAAACGTTTTGTGGTTAGTATACAATACTGTGTCTACAATTATTGACACATCCTTTTGTCAAAGTCCAAATTCGACTACCGGTACGTTAGGTTTTTAAATCTGGCTACAACTTTAAAATGCAAATGTAATGTCATAGTTGTATCCTTAATTATAGATATGTCTTTAGTGTAAAACTGCTTGACGCGTGTCTACCTCATTGAAAAATAATAAAAGTGCGCATAAACAAAATAATATTTTAGGATATTAGTAGTTCAAAACGATATCTAGAATCAGCTAATAATATATTTAAAAAACAGAAATACTCTACATTGACCTAACACTCTATTGACCTACACCTCATAAACAATTTTGTTAAAAGTTGTGCATGGTTTTGCATAGCTAAACCCGAGTTAAACTTAGTATTTAAAATAACGACAATAACAAAAACACATAATGAAAATGATCACATAATTTCTTTTACCTATGGGATATGCAATAGTAATAATTGCTGGAATTTTATTTTGTTGAAATTGCGATATAAATATCTATATTTAGTCTACTTTTCAAGGATTAAATCATTGAAATCATTGTAATAGTTTTTATGAAGGAAAGTACCTATATAAATTACGTTATCTTCAACTATAGACATAGACAGTGTTATAAAATAAATCGTACTTTAACATGACCATAATCTCGCTAGCTTAAAATCTGCCGTGCCCATTGAACTGAAAAAGAAACATTTTTTAATATCGGTTGATTTTTCTATCTGGTGATTTTTCATCGTACATAACAATTAGTCTTACGTTAAAAAACGTTATTAATGCGTTTATGGTATTCCAAACTTCTTTGATTCTCCAAAATATTACAGGATTACAAAATACAACACATAAATAAAATTTAAATTTCCTCCGACAAATAAAAATTACAAAAACAGCAACAGAATATAAACACTATGTAAAGCTATCAACAGTATTTACATGGAGAGAATCCCGGCAGGGTGTAACAGGCGCTTTTAATTATACAAACTAAGGCAGATGAACTTTGTAAGCAGCTCCGGAATTCTGAAAAGATTCAATTAAAGGCATCGAACATGGAAGGGACGGGGGGAGCGGCGCAAACCGCCCTCGTGGGACCAGTTTTGAGGTTACCATCGCAAACTTTGCTTCATCCTATATTCCGTCTCAAGACAATGTTCTTAATTATAATTCATCTTCAGCGCCTCATAACGGCCGCTGTATTATTCACGACTGTTAGTATTACTCCGGTATTTCCTTTAATAATTAATCCATATAAGAATGCATGTGAGTCTACGAAAGGTAAGTAACTTGCCAGTGTTTACGTTGGGGTATTACCAGTTTATCGCTTTCAAAATAACTTTTAAGCTAAGTTAGTTAAGTAAACACGATAAACTCTAATTATTTTTTGTTAAATATTTGTTGGAATACAATTTTTTTTACGAACTATGGATTTTAGACAGAATATACTTTTTTTAGATATTTTCGCGTGTCGCTTTTATTCCGCGGTTGAAGGCTGATTACTTTACATCACTTTTGTTCCGGGGGTCAGTAGGTAGATTTCGGGGCCGGCCGAAACATTGATATTGTTCCGCGGACATCTCTCTTGTTCCGCGAGAGATGGGGCTGTACTCTCTCTCCCCTAACTCCTCTCTATCGCTCTGCTCCAAGTTCTTTCTCTCATAGGTTAGGTAAGGTTAGGCTACGTAAGGCTAGGTTAAAGTATTTAAAATAATGATTTTTTTACTAAGGAGAAAATTACAATTTAACAAGTTTTAAAGCCAGCATGAAATAAAGAAATAGGAGGAGGGCGAAAGAGAGGATTTGGGGGTAGGAGAGTGCAGCCCCCTCTCACGCGGAACAAGAGAGATGTCCGTGGAACAAAAGCGATGTTTCGGCCGGTCCCAAAATCTACCTACTGACCCCCGGAACAAAAGTAATGTATAGAAATTAGTCTTCAACAGCTGAACAAAATTTTACAGCCGATTTTCCCCGCTGGGACCGTTCAGTAAGATCTATAATTTCTTGTTAATTAAATAGGTTAACACAATTATTATTAAAAGCAATTTGTTTTCAAAGTGTTTTTTCTTTATTCTCTGTTGGTTCAATGTTTACGCCTGTGGCATTTTTCAAGGAGGTATAGAGTAGATAAGCATACCTTTTTCGGTAAAGCGGTCCCAACTCACCATAATTTTTGGGTTTGTTGGGGAAGCAAACCCGACCTTCCCTTACCAAAGTCTGAGTCGCTAACCACTAAGATGTTTTGGTGTGTGGAAAATGTTTGGACAATACTGCACTTACAGCAAAACCAATCAGCAATATTAGTTTTAAAATTTAGACTTCAGACGGAAGTAAGGGAGTGTATTTAGTATTGCTCTTACACCTCTTTCGGTCTATAGATTTAGAGATAAATGCTTGACTAAATTTGCAAATTAAAACTCAAACAATAATAACCTTTCATGTAAAAAATATGTAAGGTGTTAAAAACTTTGACTCTTAAATTTCGCTTCCCAGCCCTTAAGCACCAGAAATTGCTAAATTAGATGCATTTTCACAAACCTGTCTCCAAAACGATTAGATTCTTGTATACCCGTTTTAAACATAAATCTTGCACCAACTACTAATTTTAAAGTATTTTTTTTTTTTACTTATAACCATTTTTGAATTTGTTACACATACTCGCCTATGTAGTTGTTTTTTAAAATAATTTATAGTGTTAGTATTTTTACACTTAAATCTCAACCTTGGTTAAATTTCTCTTTGTGTGGTATTTTAATTGTATGGCACCATTGCGTATAGTTCTGATAAAGTGGTATTTAGTGAGGGGATTGCTTAATGTACAGAGTAAGGTTCTCTTGCTCGTTGTCAATCATTTTTTTATTTTCAATATAGTTTTTTTTCTGATAGCTGTTCCCCAATAGAGCTTTTAGTGGTTTTGAACCTCGCTGTTTTCTTAAATAGCTCATTGGTTTTAATGATTTATAAGATTTTATCCCACGTCTTCGAGGACTATAACCACTGCCCAGTCCTTCTATTGATACTACACATCCTCATTAGAACAATAAACTATAGATACTGTATCAGCAAATTTCAAAATAAACTTGGATTTAAATATCACTTGTCCTGATATCATTTATTATACATTTTTAAAAATATTGTTATTCTATTGTCATGCCACTCCTTTAACAATTATGCTCTTACAAATTGTGTTTGCCATTGTTAGTGAAATATTTAACACAGGAGTTTTGTGTTCGCTGGTTATGACGTCATTGGTGCGTCATTGGTATATTTATGTAATTTGATAATGATGCAAATATGTTTCCTTAACTATTTTTTATGATATAAATAACACAAATTAAGGTTTTAGTTATAAGTAAACAAAAATAAATATATCGTACAATATATTGGATATAAAAATAAATTATCACAGCTCATACAGCCACATATACTGTAGTATAATATAATTAGCAGTGAATGTTTTTTTATGTACTTTAACACTTACTTCCTCCCGTCTATAAAAAAGAAGCTGTTTCCCTCCCTGCCTATTTATAGTCCAATAGATTAACATTGTCCGTCCTACCAATCAACAAGTATTAAAAGACTTGCGTGGTTAACTAATCAAAAACTATAAAGAGCGAGCAAAAAGTCCCGGGTTGATTAAATATTTTTTTAAATATTTCAAAAAGAGCTACAAAACTTTGCACAAAGTTACTGGACATTTTATGCCATATTCAGTGATTCGCTAATGCCTCAGGGGGGAATCCGCTAGGAGTCAGAAGAAAATCTTAAACGTAAGCATAGGTTGATATGCATATCAAATCAAAGATCTTTTACTTTCTCCCCCTATACCATAGTATATGGAGAAAGTATTGTTTTCGTCAACATTTTCGAGTTTGAGTTTTGAGTGGATATATTCGTTTTGGGTCCCCCTGGACCCAAAAAAGTGGTTTTCGAAGTGATGTCTGTGTGTGTGTGTGTGTGTGTGTGTGTGTGTGTGTGTGTCTGTGTGTCTGGATGTGTACAGAGCTAGAGACCACACCTGTAGTCCGATTTCGATGAAATTTGGTATGTAGGTTCTAATCCATGGTATCTCAAGGCGTTTTTTTCATTTTTTTGAAATTTTTATTTTTAATGGGAATTTTCCCATAAAAACCCATAAAAAACCGGAAAAATCGGATTTTCTCGAAAATGGCCCGAACGATTTTGATAAAAATTTTGTATGTTGTAGCCCTTTAAATTCTGAATAAAATAGTACAAATCCCATATCTGTAAAAATTACGGTTCAAAAGTTATAGTCAAATATGTTATTTTCCCATAAAAACCCCATAAATTAACGAAAAATAGGATTTTAGAAAAAAATCCGGTTTTGATTTAACATAGTATGTTATAGTCCTTACAGTTTTATAGTTTTTTTTTATTTTTTAGAAATTTTTTTTTTAATGGGGATTTTCCCATAAAACCCCATAAAATATCGGAAAAATATGATTTTCCCAAAAATGGCCCGAACGATTTTGATAAACATTTAGTATGTTATAGTCCTTTATATTCTGAACAAAATGGTACAAATCCCATTTCTGTAAAAATTACGGTTATTGTAAATTATGTCATTTTCCCATAAAACCCTCATAAAATAACAGAAAAATCGGATTTTCCCAAAAATGGCCCGAACGATTTTGATAAAAATTTAGCATTGTTAAATATGGTATTAAGAGGTAAAATTGTGAGAAATACCTTTAGATCCTAAAACTGAAGATCCATTAGGGTTTTGGTAGAACAGGAACAAGATGAGCAGAGAAGCGATGGCTCTGGCCAGAGTGACGAGAATCGAAGGACCACAGATGAAAGATGATGTTGAGAAATGACTATTGTTGTGTAGTATGTAATTCTTCACTGATTTAAATTAAAACTCTTCTTCATTAATAAAAAGAAAGCAATTCACTACTCATGAATATTCTGGACTGTACACGAAAATTTACAACACATCTACTTTAAATAAAAATATCTTCTTGGATCCTAGCTTGACACTTGGTACTATAAATTTGGAATCCATATTTAAATGAGAAATGATGAAATAATGCACTTGGAGCGGTAAGAGAGAAAGAGAGATTAAAATATTTAATATGAACTAAACCAAAAGGTAAGCACTGTGTACTGTGAGAGAGGTGAGTCTAAACTGAACTGACTAGTACGAAGTGCTGTAGTGAACTTTGGACAGTGATGTCATCATATCAGCTGTTGTATCCTTTCAATAACTGAACTAAAAACTTGACTTGAATGTTAATACTACTTGATTAATTGTTTATATTTGACTGTATATAGTTCATATGTTATTAAATATATATTTTATTAAATGTCCTTAGTTGAATTACTAAATATTTAACATACCGGCCCCCCCTGAACCCCTGGGTTCTGAAAACAACACAAAAAATGAGAAAATCAATAAAAAAGGGGGGTGGTAACTCCTCTTCACTATTCCATAGGAAGGACAGACACCTTTGTCACAGGACGAGAGAGGTGTCCACTTGCGGTCTTCAGGTGCACGACCCGTACTACTCCATCAGTACCAGGTGAAACGGAGAGAACTCGTCCAAGCTTCCAGGAGAGTGGAGGCAAGTTGTCTTCATGAATGACAACCAAGTCATTGACTTCAATATTCTTCTTGGGGTTGACCCATTTATTTCTCTCTTGAAGAGTGTACAGATACTCTTTCTGCCAGCGAGCCCAGATATGTTGACTGAACTGTTGGACTACCTGCCAGCGTTTTAATCGGTTGATAGGAATGCTACGCAAGTCAGGTTCAAGAGGTGTCATAAGAGGACCACCTACTAAAAAATGACCTGGCGTCAAAGCTTCTAGGTCCGAGGGATCAGAAGAAAGAGGAGTTATAGGCCTAGAGTTCATCATTCCTTCAATACGGGTGATTAAAGTCGAAAACTCTTCCAGGGACAGGGTCTGTTGTCCAATGACTCTTATTAGGTGAAATTTCACACTTTTGACGGCCCTCTCCCAAAGGCCTCCCTGATGAGGTGCATGTGGAGGTAAGAAGTGAAATTTAATATTGAAATTCTCAGCGTAGCATTGTACTGTGGAATCCTTGATTAAATTTTCAAAGTTGCGTCTGAGTTTTTCGGATGCACCTGTGAAATTTGTAGCATTGTCACAGTGAATATCTGAAACGATTCCTCGTCTGGAGACAAATCTGGTAAGAGCGGCTAAATAGGCATCCGCTGTTAGGTCGGTTACTACTTCTATGTGTACCGCCTTAGTAGAGAAGCAAATAAATATACAAATATAAACCTTGATAGGTTGAACTCGTCTTAGTAGATGTTGCTTCACAAAGAAGTGTCCTGCATAATCTACACCAGATATGGAAAATGGCCTTGAAGGTGTAACTCGATTCATAGGTAATTCCCCCATGAGTGGAGAAGAATGAGGAGGTTTACATCTGAAACATTTTATGCATTTAAAGATCCTAGATCTTATTAAGCTTCTAGCACTGAGAATCCAGTACTTGTTTGCCAGCATAGCCTGAGTTAGAGTTGGACCAGAGTGCAAATATAAGACATGATGGTGGTCAATCAAAATATCAACTAACCTATGACCTTTAGGTAGCAAGACGGGGTGTTTGTGATCTTCAGAGATATCAGCCTTGTTTATTCTTCCCCCTACTCGAATGAGGCCATCTTTATCCAGATAAGGAGCTAGGCGTCTAATGCGTACAGAGCAAGGTTTATTGGATTTCAAACATGAGATTTCTTCAGAAAAATATTCTCGTTGAACCAATTTACAAATCAGGTTATGAGCCTCTTTTATCTCCTGAGAAGTTAAATTCCCAATTTGTTTAACTTTATTTCTGGTGTTATGAATGAAGCGCAGCAGGTATGCGGAAACATGAAGTAGTGTTGTCCAAGATGAGAAGCGAGTGAGGAGAGAAAATGGTTCATCCGGAACAGCAGAGAGAGTGTTAACTGTGAGAATCTTAGTTTCAGGGATAGACTCTTCAGGTAAAGATTTACAGACAGACTTTGGCCAATTTTCTTCAGAGTTACACAACCAGACAGGTCCATTCCACCAAAGTGTGTGGTTAATCAAATCTTGTGGGGCGGTACCCCTTGACCCAACATCCGCTGGATTTTCTAGTGATGAAATATGTTGCCAAAATGAAGGTGGGATGTTTTCCTGTATTTCTGCAACTCGATTTGACACATAAACCTTGAGTCGATAAGAGGGCATGCCAATCCATGAAAGCACGATTGTGGAATCGCACCAAGCTGTGTATGAACTAATCTTGCAGTGAGGTGAGAGAAGTTGTATACAGTAATTTAGGAGCTTAGACATCAGGTGTGCTCCGCAGAGCTCCAAGCGAGGTATGGAAATACGCTTCAGAGGTGCGACTCTTGACTTCGCTATCAGAAGATAAGTCGATATAATTCCTTGTGAATTTACAACTCTCAGGTAAACACAACTACAATATCCTGCTTCACTTGCATCAGAAAAGGCATGTAGCT
Organism: Macrosteles quadrilineatus; assembly: GCF_028750875.1. Lineage (NCBI taxonomy): Eukaryota > Metazoa > Arthropoda > Insecta > Hemiptera > Cicadellidae > Macrosteles > Macrosteles quadrilineatus. Next base: position 126,079,398 of record NW_026542596.1, read on the forward strand.
GAATATCTTTAGCAGAAGAAAGTCCCACGTAGCGAGGTATCTTGAGCATTTCAATATATGGAAGTTCATTGGCGAACTTGTTCCAAACTGATATAACGCTGTCGTCTAGGGGTTCATCCCAATCGAGACCAAGTGTCCATAAGTATTGCATGAAGGATTTGGACCAGAAGGTTACAGGAGTTAACCATCCTGACGGGTCATAGATCTGTGATATCACACTTAAAACAATTCTTTTTGTAGGAGTTTCCTTAATATTTTGAGTTCCTACAGAATAAGAAAAAACATCTTCATTAGGAATCCATTTAAGTCCTAAAACACTATGAACTGGTTGTTCGGGAGCTCGAAAACCAATAGGTTTTTCTTTGTGATCTTCAGGGATTGACTGTAAGAGTAATGGATTATTCGAAGACCATTTTCTTAACTCGAAACCTCCTCTTTTGAGTAACTGAACCACATCATTTTTCAACAAAAGAGCGTTTTCTACGCAATTACTACCCAATAGGGCGTCATCGACATAAATCTGATCCTTTAGAGCAGTTGCGGCTAGAGGATGATTTTTTCCTTCATCAATAATGAGTTGTTGAATGACACGATTTGCCAAGTAGGGCGATGATGTGAGCCCATAAGTGACAGTCGCTAGTTGATAGATTTGAAGAGGCATTTTATCATTCTCTCTCCAGAAAATAAGTTGAAATATCTGATCAGATTCCTTTACAAGGACTTGTCGAAACATCTGCTTGATGTCGCATGAAAAAACAACCGCATGTCGGCGAAAGTTGAGAATGATGTCACATATGTTGTTGTGGAGTTTTGGTCCTTGATGAAGAATACTGTTGAGAGACAGAGATGTTGATGTAGGTGCTGATGCGTTGAATACTACCCTTAATTTTCCATCTTTAAAAATTCCATGATGTGGAAGGTAGTAATGAGGATTATTTTTAAGACGTGGTGACTGACAGAGTGTCATATGTCCCGAAGACAAGTAATCTCTCATAAAATCAACATAAGTTTCCTTGAAATCAGGATTAGAACGAAATTTATTCTCCAGAGACCAGAATAGGGATTTTGCCATTTTGCTCGAGTTGCCTAATGTTGACGGATCGTCTGAGAAAGGCAAAGAGACAATATATCTTCCTTCAGGAGTGCGAGAGTGCGTAGATACAAAATGTTTTTCACATTTTTCTTCGGCTAAGGATTGCTTGCTTGTAAGAGGGGGTTCCTCTACAGCCCAAAACTGTTGGATAGAGGTGTGAAGATCCAAACTATTGGTGGTTAAGAGTGTGACTAATCCATGAAATGAATTTTTGCAAGTTGAGGCGACAGGGGTCGATCCTAAGAGCGCATATCCAAAAATGGTGTCAATTGCTACAGGCATATTCTCACCAAGTGACAAAAACTGGCCTTTCACAGAGGAGGCAAAAAGGTCAGCTCCAATTAGAACATCAATAGGAGCGGGTTTATCAAAAGTAGGATCGGCTAACATTAAATGTTGCATCTGTGAGCGAACTTCAGGAGTGATCTTAGCTCGAGGTAAATCTGGAGTGATATTATCCAAAATGAAGACAGGGTGAGAGCTTGCCAATACATATCCACTAAGGGACTGGAGAGTGACATGAGTTAACCCTTTTGTTTTCACCTGAGCAGACGAGATGCCATTAATAAGCGTTTTATTAGCATGAGAGCGCTTAATCCCTAAAGACTGAGCACATCTTTGAGTAATGAAGGTAGACTGAGCAGCAGAATCTAAAACTCCCCTACAAACTAGGGTCTTACCTTCGCTTGATTTTACCACAATTAAAGCAGTGGCAAGAAGAACTGTGTTCTCTGTATTTGTCAAACCAACAAAACCAGATTCATTTTTATTTGAGTCAGAACTTGGAGCTCGTTTGTCTGTGTTACCTTTAGACACATTAGGAGAGGGATTATTTTCAGAATCCATAAAATGCAAAAGAGAGTGATGTTTTCTTTTACACGTAGAACATGTACGCCATGAATTGCATTCCTTTACCTTATGCTTATCGCCAAGACAGTTGGTGCACAAATTTTTGCCTTTAACAAAATTATACATTTCTTGTGAAGTCAATTTAAGAAAACCTTTGCATTGATAGATTTTGTGATCTGCACCTGCGCAAAATGTACAAACAGTGCGAGGAGTTGCAATAAGCGCCGATTTATTTGAGCGCTGAGGGGGTTTTACTTGAGTGTGGTGGCCTAAGGTACCCTTAAGAGATGATCCCACATTAGTAAGATTAGCTGCTTCAAGATTTACACAGTGAGACTCAATGTACTTGGTTAACTCATCTAACTTAGGAGTTACAGAGTTATCACTTCGACTCTGTTCAAAATGATGGCGAAAATCAGAATCAAATTTTCTTAACAAGTGAGAGGTCAAAATTAAATTTTCCTGAGAAATTTCTTCATCTAGAGCTTTAAGTGCTTCAATGTTTTCATTTAAAACAGACAAAAACCTTCTAAGTTGCTTCACTGAGGGATTGTGAAGAACTGGTAAGTCTAACACATTGTTGACATGAAGAGAGATTAGTAATCTTGTATTCTGATACCTTTTAAGTAGAGATTCCCATGCAATAAAATAATTAGCATTAGTCATAGGGATGTTTTTAACAACTGAAAGTGCCTCTCCCTCAAGACAGCTTAACAAATAACTCATTTTTTCAACACCAGAAATACTATCATTTTTATGAATAGTATTTTCAAACAAATTTTTGAACGCCATCCACTTTTCATGTTGACCTGAGAAGGTACCAAGTTGAAGTTTAGGAAGCTGTACACTAACCTTAGTTGTAGCTACTTGGCTGATAGCTGCATTGGAATCATCCAGGTTTGGCTGGCTCGACTGGTTAGAGCTTGGGGAAGGTATCAAGTTCACACACAAAGAGTGAATAGACACATAGAGATCACTTATTTCATCTTGTAATGTTGAAATTGTAGTGATATTTTCACTTTCATCTAATTCCTCAGGTAAAGGCACAGTGCCGAACAACTTATTCACTAATTTGTCAAAATCATTATTTTTGGCTGTAGCGGTGGAATCCAAAAGAGTGAGCTTTGTTATAAGTTGAGGAGTGATAGGTTCCTTTTCGATAGCAAGCACTTTTGCTTCAATTGACTTAAGCCTGGCTAGCACAAGCTCAGATTGCTTCACAAAAGTTGAGAACCTCATTTTGAATAAGTCTTAAATTCAATAAAATTCCAAAATAAAAATAAATGCAGATTAAAATAAGTTTATAATGAGCAAAACTTATTTAAAGACAGCCAGGATTCATTGTATTAAATATTAATATTAGTCAACTTGAAATCAGAGAGAAATATTCAGCCATAGTATAGGCCTATAAAAAGTTTAAGTCCCAGAAAATATCTACCTTCAATTATTTCCAGATAATAAATTTGAAATTCAATAAAACATGTTATTTCAAACACAAACTGTAATTAAATGTTCAATCCGTATTAATAAACATTCTTCTGTCACTTTAATTTAAAAGTGTAAGCAAACAATTGAGGTTATGAAAACATAAACAAAGTCTTGCATAATGACATTTAAGTTTTCATTTCTATCCATCAGCAGCGCTAGTGTTGATCAGCTGTGAAGTTGGTATGACTTCCATGATTTTCTGAATATTCAGCAACAAGAGAGAAACTTGTTTCACATTACAGGGGGGAGAGAGGGGGGCAGACAGGATGCAGCCCGATAATGCACAATAGAGAATAGACAAACTATGCATGAAAATACAGGAGTTGTAGACAGTACAGTCTGAGAACAAAATTTTCTGTCTGGGACAACAAAACTTTATGTGTTATTTCACAAATTACTGCAACAATTTAATAAATTGATAATAATGTGATCAAAAATATTTAATCCTCTTGTTAATGATACTTAATGTTGATGACAGATTTATTCAATTAATTTATTCAGTTCAAATAAATACAAAACTTAATAGTCACAGTAGATTATTTTCCATAGGCTGGGAAACTTCCGGCTCGAAGGACCATGTTAAATATGGTATTAAGAGGTAAAATTGTGAGAAATACCTTTAGATCCTAAAACTGAAGATCCATTAGGGTTTTGGTAGAACAGGAACAAGATGAGCAGAGAAGCGATGGCTCTGGCCAGAGTGACGAGAATCGAAGGACCACAGATGAAAGATGATGTTGAGAAATGACTATTGTTGTGTAGTATGTAATTCTTCACTGATTTAAATTAAAACTCTTCTTCATTAATAAAAAGAAAGCAATTCACTACTCATGAATATTCTGGACTGTACACGAAAATTTACAACACATCTACTTTAAATAAAAATATCTTCTTGGATCCTAGCTTGACACTTGGTACTATAAATTTGGAATCCATATTTAAATGAGAAATGATGAAATAATGCACTTGGAGCGGTAAGAGAGAAAGAGAGATTAAAATATTTAATATGAACTAAACCAAAAGGTAAGCACTGTGTACTGTGAGAGAGGTGAGTCTAAACTGAACTGACTAGTACGAAGTGCTGTAGTGAACTTTGGACAGTGATGTCATCATATCAGCTGTTGTATCCTTTCAATAACTGAACTAAAAACTTGACTTGAATGTTAATACTACTTGATTAATTGTTTATATTTGACTGTATATAGTTCATATGTTATTAAATATATATTTTATTAAATGTCCTTAGTTGAATTACTAAATATTTAACAAGCATGTTATAGTCCTTTAAATTCTTAACAAAATTGTACAAATCCCATTTGCGTATATTTACTCTCACCACTTACATATGATAAAGGTTTTTGACAAACTTATGGGAGAAAGTATGTGTCAGAATGCTGATACCGTTTATTTTGTAGAATACAATGCCACAAACTTGAATACAAATGGACTACCGAGTCAAAAATTACATATATTTAAACATTTCTTGAATCCGCCATTTTTAATCATTGGACGACTGCCATTTTTTACTATGTTGTTATTTTGAGTCAGAATTTGCGGCATTTTATTCTACTAATAAAGCCCTTTAACTTAATGGGCATATGGACCAACGAGCACATAATAATGGACATACGGCTTTGATTTGCTTCCGACTAGCGGCACCCATCGATGTATAATAACTCCCTAACAACTGTATAATGTAGAGTTATTATACATCGATGGCGGCACCTAGCGGGCGCTCCCCGGAGGAGGTAGCGTATAAATTTACAGCATCTTTGAATAGCTATCATTTTGGACTCGGTCGTCCGTTTGAGTTCGGGTTTGTGGCATTGTATTCTACTAATGAAGACCTTTTATTTGATACGCATATCAACCTAGGCCTACGTTTAAAATTTCTTCTTACTCCTAGCGGCGTCGCCCTGAGGAAGTAGTGGATCACTAAATATCTGATAAAATTGATTTTTAATTCCAGTAACATTGAGCAAGATTTTGAAGGTCCATTTGAGATATTTAAAAAAATTTTAACCAACCCAGGACTTTTTGTACACTTTGTAAAAATTTTAATAAAAGATAGATTGCTCAATTTTGGGAAAATCAAAGCAAAAAACAATTACTTATATGCCGTAAAAGAAAACGTTTCAAAGCAGAGTAAAAGAAAGTAGTTAGGCGTTACTTGACATAAATATACTTTTAATTTGTCACTTCCTGATATCATCGTTAAAATATCTGTGAGGGAGTACTTTAAATCAATTATATAGAATATGGGTTAAAAATAGGATAACAGTTGTTCATGAGGGTTAAGTTATAAATCCAAAAACATATAATATGGTGTTTACCTATTTTTAATAGAATAAATAAGAAATAATCCGATTTTTTAACATTTCTTTAGATTCTTTCACAGAATATTTTAATTTCCCACTTTTATACTTTTAGACATTGAAAATATCGGATTTATTTGATAAGAATGAGGGTTTGGGAGTATTCCTGTACCGAACTAATTTATAATTACTGTTCTTTACAATTAAAATTAAATATTATCCCTATACCTAGTCCGTACTCTATAGTGTTTTACAAACCAATATGTTTTTAAAATTGTATCCATTAATCTCAAAAATCAACATATTCATCAATCTGAAACTAGTGGGAAAAGTTTTAAATGAATTTGTGTGGTATGTTTAAATTACAGACTTAATGATTTCTCATAGAAGTTTTTTTTTTATCAAACGAAATAAATTAAATGACAATGCTATATTGAAACAGGCAAAGTTAGGCCAGACACCAGATAACAAATAATTTCTTAAACAATAATCTTTCAAATAAATCTTTTAACAATCTTAAACAAATCATTAATTTATGTTGAACGCACATACTAGGTTTTTTAAAGATTGGTTGTAACAATCTAAAGATATGTTGATGTAACACATATATTATGGCGGATATCTGATTAACGAAGCGATTTATCTCAATACTTTGTGCAAATTTTCAATTACAAATTATTAATTATGACATTATATATATGGAGTGGTAAATTTATCTCTTTACTTGTACTTTACAGAATGATGCCAAAAGTAAACATCACGGAAACCAGATTCCAGATAACGTAAAATTAAAATATTTTTTCGGTTGCTTTACCACTTGTCTCTGATTGTCTGTCTGATCTGATGTAGAAGCCTCTAAAATATTATCATTGATATAAACCCCGATAGATATTAATATTATACAAAGTTAACTAGCCCTACTACTGTAATCCAAACATAAACTTAAAAATGTATAATAATCAGAGAGTAGAATCTGCAATTCCATAAAAAATCATATCACTGATACATCACATTGAAAACCAGCTGAAGGGATATACAGTATTTTCAAAAATAATTGATTTGCCAGTGCAGAAATTCGTAACATATCTAAGAGTAGTGCCATTAAACACAATGAAATACCTATTCAAGTGTTTAATAACCACAAATATATTATTTTTGAACTTCGTTTACGTTTTTGGAAGTTTCAAACTTGATGACTTCCCGCGCTCAGCTGTCTTTTCAAACTCTTCATCTTCTTTCCCCATCTTAGAAAGAGGCCGCCAACGCCATCTCTTAGAAGTAGAGTGAAAGAAAATCGACGACGTCGTCGCCCCCCCCTTTACCCTCCCACGCGACACGACGCCTTCTTAGCGCTTTCTCAAGACGCCACTTTTCTTCTTATATTTCCTTACTGAAAGTTCCAAGAAAACACGACGGAGTGCGCTGAGATCGACTTTTTGATGTAATAGAAAGTTCCTAATCCGCTGTGAAATTTACGTTAATTTTTTAAATTGTAAGGTACAGTATTACCTTAAGTACTTTAGTCCACCTCTATGATTATTCGCCTCAATGCTATGATTGAAAACCTTTGCGATTCACCTCTCTGTAACCGAAAAAAATTGAATGCCAAATTTGAATATACAAAGTATACATTCTACAACATAAGAGAATCTTTATGATCATACTAATAATTAGACCGCATTTATATGATTTTTAACTGTTTTATGAACACATAAGTAACCTATACTAAAATTATATTCAATTACTTATGCTTGAAAGATATTTGTTCAAACATTTCAAGTTTATGAACTGGTGGTACCTAAACATAAATGCACATGAAATACGAGTGAACGAAGTAAGCGGTTGGCAATTGAAAGTTTTTAATGTAGAAGTTTAGTTTATTTACATGGTTTAATTTGGTGATTCTTGTTATATTGTTCGAAAATAAGTTAAATAAGTACGAAACACGTTTTACTTAGAACAATACAAACCAATCAATATTACACCTCCTAATTTGGATTTAAAACTGTCAAAAAGAGCCGGATCAACTTTTAAACATGCATTTGAAACATTCACTTATACACCGCACCACGTCTTTTCATAATGGTATGGTCAGAAACATTTGGTAAAGGTAATCAATCACAAATATTACGCTTAACACCTTCACATTTAAATAACTTATTAATCAGCATATTACGTGTTATAATTTTACTTAAAGTAAGTAAAAATAGGTCGATTACCATTTGATTTATGTATAAGTGAATTGGTACGCCTATTGGGTTGCATAATCATTGGAGCCAAATGTCCAATCGAAGTCGATCATAAGTACCATATATTTTGTCATATTGCTAAAACCGTAAAATTGTTGACATTGTTTTCAACTGTTATCGGACATATTTTTGTTTACCTTCCACCTTCAAATTTGTATAAGAAAAATATCGTAGGGTAAATTTAAAAATTAAAAAAAATACCAAAAAATATCTTGGAATCACCTTGTTTGTCTTTTCTGAAACTAGAATTAGACCCTAAGAGGTTTATACTACATCCTCTTCCCGCCTTCTCTTTTTAGATTTCTTACCACCCTTTTTTGGCGCCCCAACGCCATCTCTTGGGTACTCAGAAGACGATGACGTCACGGTCGCGACGCAGAGGGGCGGGGAGGGGGAGAAGCTGCGCCACAGCAAGTTTCTTAAGACGCCGCTTTTTCTTGTTTATTTTTGTCAACAAGTTCAAAGAAAGTCAGAGGGAGTGCGCTGGCATCAGCATCTTGACTTGTGTCAATATCTTGTAGGAAAATGTCTCACCTGGTTCTTGAGAGAAGATGTAGCCTACCTCCCGAAACGTTGTGATCTGAAAACAGTTTCGCACTTAATTTTTGGGTTCAAATCCCGCCAATTACAAATTAGTTTAGCTATAGCTTGAAGAAAACCTTAGGTTGTAAGTTCACCTAACCATTAAACAAAAGAGTATGTCGAAAATGACTAAAATGTCTCTGTATTAGAAAACTCGCTTTACGGAATCTAATTCCATAATTATTATTTCAATGACTCATGCTGATCTAAATTCATTGTAAGCTATATGCCATAAAAATTAATATTGTCTTGATATACGTGGATATGTATACTTGGAGGGTCTGTGCGATACAGAAGCAACAAAGAAAACCCTTTCCACTAACAGAACAAATATAACTTATTGGGATGTCAATATCCTCACATTAACAGTGTTCGTGTCTTTGTTTGGTTGAAATATTGTTCCTCGATAAAATGGTACATGTAGGCGTAGGTCTATAGGGAGTGAAAATTTGTATATGAAGTTGTGGTCGCATTGGAATATTTACGTATAAATATTGAAATTTATAGCAGTAGAACTATTTTTGATATTCACAAAAGACCCGTAGTAAGAATTAAACAATCGAAAGTATTGATGTATTACAAAAAATCTAATTAGTTTTATACATAATGTTAAAGAAAGAAAAAGGTTATTTTGTTTTGTCGCTATTTTTTGTCCCCGCCAATTTCAAATTAGAAAGAAAAATTTGCGAATTTTGTTTTGTCGCTATTTTTTGTTTCCTAATACCATCCGCTACGTTTTTAAAAACAGGCTGGGTGTTTATAATATCTTAAGGTATCAAAATTGATCTAAGGTTACTGCAATTTATTTGTACGAGTATTTCGTTTGCCATGGAATAGGTTTGATATACGTTTATCTGACAAAAATTCATTGTTTTTTAAACATAAAGAAGAAAACACCTATTTTAATGTTATCCGAGTTCCTTATGACTCCTCATATTTTAGAAAATGATTACAATTGGTGCAATCATAATGTATTATAAAATCATAGTTTACAAAGTGCTTAGTTTCCATCTGCGTGTCTGTTTTTGTTTTTTACATAATTTATCATATCTTATGAACCTCCTGAGGTATTGAATTCAAACTTGGTATGTGTATGTGGAATAACAAGATGTTTTTTAGTATTGAGTATCAAGTTTCTACTTTGTACCATTTCAAAATGGTGACCGTTTTTATTTTGTTTTAAGGCTAAATATATTAAAGACCATAAATAAAAAATAATATTGCAAGAGAGAAACAAGTTGTAAACTTTAATCCCATTAACTCAATAAAAATTATGACGATCGGACAACTTAATAGTGGGGGAATTGGAGCTTTTAGAAATAAAACATGCGTTTTTAACAAGATGTCCGAGCAGGCAATAATTTCCGGACACACTGTATGTATATTCAATGTTAACATGGAGAACTCGAGTTAAGTTACGTTAAAAGAAAAATAATATTCATACTTGAGTGTTGCCTAGTCTAGCTTTGTGTTTGAACTAGGTTAGCTTACGAACCTTTTACTCAAACGCTATCCACTATTTAATTATTGGATAAAATTGACGGACAATGACTACTACATAACCTAGAAACAAGCAACCCTATAGTAGTATTTAGATGATCCAAGGTCATCTATAAGAGAGTACCTTTAATATAATTATTTATACGAAACCAACAACGAAACAATGGTAGTAGTGTAACACCTACGTATTGAAATGATTCCTTATCACATACAGGCAGACTATTTATTTCCTAGAACTATTTTAAATTTTTATTTCCATCTAAACAATCAGGCAAATACTTCTTCTTGTCATGCCGAGTTCCAGCTGTAATATTATCCACACTGTAACGTCCAATCCTCGTAGACGGTGATGAAAATGAAACGGTAAGAGTAATTAGCTCTTTTACAGTCTCAGTGAGACTTTTTGTCTCCTTTAGTATCGGTTAGTACAGTAGATACTTTCCTATAACCATACTGTTACTCATTGTTCTAAGCTGAACAATCTTACTATTTCTTTAAAGTGTATTTTCAGCCATGTATTTTTATCATTCTAGCTACGGAAATTATAGGATGGCCTCTAGTGTCATACAAATGAGACATAGGACTCAGTGAGAGATGCATTCAACTATATTCTATTTGGATGAAAATTGACTAAAGCTGGTCTATATAGAAGGAATGTCTATTTTTCGAGTGTAGAGGTCCCGGCCACCGGTCGTCAATTCAGGGACCGTATTTATATAATCTAACCTAACCTAACCAAACTTCTAAGCGGATTAGGGCCAGAGGTGGCCGGTTCTCCGTTTCCCCTATATTTTTCCGTTGCTATCAGCTCAACATTCAGTCGAATCTTTCTTTCTCCGTCCGTTTTGAGCGACTACAGTATTTATATCGCGATACATCCTGGCCCGGTGGAGGGGAGACGCTTGTGGTTGGTCGATCATGAGCCAAGGAGACTTTGCGGTTTAGCGCACGATCTTGTGGTCGCGTTGCGGTCGGATTGTGGGCGGAAAGAATCAACGCCGCTGATTGGCGGACGAGGCGCAAGGCCAGGTGACGGTCGATAGACCGCGAGATACACGAAAACGCGGGGAAGAATCTACAAAACCGCGGGAACTTGAGATTTAGTATATCGGTCATACTAAGGGGTGTAAGGAACATCGGGAACTGCAAGAGGTGAATAGTAGTGAAGGGTTTCGTCAGGGGCAGTACGCTTTTGTGAATCTAATACAGTAGAACCTCGTTAATTCGAACCTCGATAATTCGAAAACCTCTATACAGTACTAAGGAACTCAGATGGTAGTTTTCAATCGTCGGGTATGACATTGAGGGATGTTGTGAGTTTTAGTAATATAGAACTGGGAAATTACAATCATATCCGACTTAGACTATATTTTTTTGTCTGTACTCTTGAAATACTCCACACGGACATGCTTAAATTGAACAATTTTTTCATAATGAGAATGAATACGAATTTAATTATCACTTACCAACCATGATGACTTCTTTCAAACGAAACGGCAAGGCTTACAATAACATTATTCCTGAAAATGACTATACTTGGTGAGGTCGAAAATAGTCTTAAATCAACATTGTGGATTGCATACACGCAGGTATTTACACACATCTTTTAGTACAATGCAATCTGAAAGCTAAAAACTCAGGAAAAGTCATAAAATGTCTGAAACAAGATTCAACTCTTGAATCTTTGGTATTTGATATCTGACTATTATAAACCTGTCTAAATATTTTATCAGTTTATGTACAGTATTAACTATTAGTTATTGTGCTCTTTGTTAACGAGAATTGACTGTTAGTTAAGCAATTCTGAAGAATGTTTTATTAATGTTTGTAAACGTGATGGTAACTGGTTGTTTTTGTCTCATTGGTTGATTTAACATCGTGAGCGAGTTTGCTATTGGCAATAAAAATTGCAAAACTTTACGGACATGTAGTTTTATTTGATCATTTTCTATGGTTGTAAAGTAAAGAGAAATATATAGAGAAAATAAAGTTCGTTCTGAATATACTAAACAGAAACATTGCGTAAAAGTTCTATCACTTATCCACAAGGATTAAAACGTTAGTTTGTATGCTTCTAGTTCTACTGCATCCACTTTTTCACCTTCAGAATTTAGCATTGATATGGTAGTTTTTCAAAGTATTTTGTGAAAACACAAGATAAAACAAAAAATTGGCTTAAATAGTTGCTGCATTGTGGTAAACAACGATTTTATCTTAAAATTGTACAAAAAAGAACAAAGACCTATAAAAAAAACTATAAAAAAAACAAGAGATTGAAAATATTTTAATGTAAAAAAACTACTCACAAATGAATTATTTAAAGTCGGATCAGTCGTCTTCCGGATAATGAAGGGGTCTAAAGCATTAATTTAAATAATTTTTGTTATAATTAGTCTTATTACACAACTATTGGACCTTTTACTAATGGTATAGAACCCATAAATATTGTAACTATGCTATCTGTCTATTATATATTGGACTAAACAGGGTTTTTAAATAGCCTACTATTAATTATTTTTTTAAAGTCTAACCCTAAGAGCAACCTATCCCATATCCCAGTTTGACGTTATGTAGAGACTTCAGCAAAACAAGAATAACGGCCCATGTCAAGAAAAGAGTTTGTAAAAGTTAAATAAACAAGAACTATCATAATCAGAGCAAAAGCATTCTATAATACTGACGATGAAAAAATTGTCTAAATTACTAAATCAAATAAACTTGATTAAATCATCTAGAATCTACGTTTAACACAAATGCCCAAGAAACTGTTTAGTAGTAACATACATAGATGTGTTACTGGTATAGAAACATTATTTCGACTGAGTGGTCTTACATGTCTATAAATAAATTACTTACAACTCAGTATATTACTATTAAGTTATTTTTATCTTTGTTGTTGAAAATGCAGTCTCACATTCATTAGGGTTCTTCATTTTCTACAATATCAATTACACTTAGAGCGAGATGGTCTAGTGGTAGAGCGTGGGGCTTCGGTCTCTGAGGTCCTGGGCTCAAATCCCGCCAATCACCAATGGATTCTATTTATGTGATACTGCCGCAACCCCCTAGGATTAACTTGAAGTAATGAGTAAAACAGTTCCGGGCTAGATATAGCATCCTAGGATGTGAAGGGACATAAAAAACCATAACAATTACAGTATTAATATTATAAATATTTTCCCATGCTTACTTCCCGAAGCCCAAGATCAATTTGGTTAACTACCCCCGGATGTTAAATAAATAAACAGCGTTGAAGCGAAAGAAAACAAAATCTCCCGGGTTCTTTTCTTCTGTTTATTATAAATGTTGAGAAAAATTAGCCAGAGCGGAGTGCGTGCAATATTAAAGCTTGCTAAAAGCATTGGGGCGGTTAAACTGGGGCATTATATAAGAGCCCAGTTGGGATGAGGGGGATGAGGGGGGGATGAGGATGGAGCCCTAGAGATAAGTAGCTCTGCCGGATGCTTCTTTAATCCGGACTGCTTTAAGTAATAACAAGTCTTTGCTAACGATAGAGATGTGGAAACTGCAACTTACAGTACAGGGCTGGGTTATCATTGGCCCAGCATTCAATATGGAGTGGTTTGTATGTGTAACAAAACTTTCTAGAATACACAGTACTTATGATTACAGAAAATGTATTTTCTTGGACATATATTTCGTCAGCAGCGAAAACAACTGAAGGGGCTTAAATTGTTCCCTTTTTAATTCCTAGGGTAAAATCATTGTCCTTTTTTATACTAAAAGATGTAATTGATTTAGACCAGGGGTACTCTTTTTTTTATAAAAAAAAATTATGTAGATCAATGTGCTACTCATAGAGTGTGCTACAGTCGACAATTATATTTTCTAAGTTTTTGTTATTGATTTTTGTTTTAGTTATAGTTATGTGACTTAGATAGTATAGGTTACCAGAAGCTATACTATCAGCTTGACTTAGTTTAACAGTTTAGCTTATTCAACAAAAACCAGTTTATCAGTTCATTCTGCTGGCAACTCATGTCAACCACGTCTACTTTGGTTCAAAAACTGGTGTCAGCTTGAACATGGAATGTTTAGTTCTATGCAAAATATAAATGATTAGAGGTGAGGACCACTTATTTATTTTCCTCTGTTGTAAACTTTGATTATGAATTATTGAATGAATAATATAGTCACTTGTGTTTTAGTGTTTGGTAATTTATAGGTAATAATCTGATTATTCTGCATTTTCCTTATGGAGGTTGGTGTACTTGATGGTAAATATTAAAAAAAACGTTAGGGTAAATTTTGTTGTATTATTAAAATGTGTTGTAAATTTATGAATAACCACAATTGCGTTTGAGTTGCTTAAAAATTAATTTTAGTACTACTAGTTCATCAGTTAGAGTTTGGACGTCTGTCTAGAATGTCCAGGTTTCATTCCCGCCAATTAATTGGAAAATCCCCATGAGAAAATTTAATAATTATCCAGTGAGTCAGTGAGTAAAAGTACACACCTAATTCAACGCCATTGGGAAGAGGTATCTTTTTATTGGCTATTTATAAGTAAAGGCCCGAAAATGTTATTTTATTTAAACTGAACTTCTTGGTTATCCCTTATCAGTTTAATTAAACAACGCGAACACGAATTGACGAATTGTACCGAGAACATGTATTCTACAACAACTGTTTCATCGAACTTTTTTACTCTTAAAGATCACCTCTGGTACTAAAGTTCTCCTCCCCACTGGTTGAGAACTTCCCTTGTGCTTCTTGATTTTTCCCGCACTCTGAGCCGCTAATTAAATTAATCACCATTTCTAATACTCCGTTACCTTAGTGATCGTATTAATTAACACAATTGGCCCCCAGGGAACCCCAATTATACCAAGGGCGCTCCCTTAAGATCGCAAACTACTTAGACAGGGAGGGTCCGGGCACCTGGCTCTTTGAGTTTTTCTTGAACTTTGTCCCTCTTCTCAATTAAATTCTAAAGTTATTGCTAACAAAGTTTTTTTGAAGATATTGATTGTGATATGTGCTCATTTTCGTGCTTAAGAGAAGTTTACTCAGAAAAGAAAACTGTTTCCTACTTCTATGTGTTTTATAATGCTAATTATTTAATTTTACGAGTGATTAGGTTACTAGTTGTATTAAATGTGAAATAAAAAAATAGGCTTAACCAAACTGACGTTTTCTTGGTAATAGAGATGAAGACCTCACTTAAATATGAGAATGAAAATACATAACTGAATTATACTAAAGTAGTTAGTATGAAATACATAGAGATTGTTCAATTGTACAAACTAGTTTTTTGTATTAGCTTTAATTGCCCGTGTGAATGCGAGGTTAAAGAGTTCATGTTCATACCTTCAATCTTTAATTGCCAATGTAATGAATAGTACCGTAAATTATGCTTTCTATTAATGGGTTGACCTGAAACATAATCACAGGATGTGTACTATTATTTCTAAATATGTTAAAAACTATATTGTCGTTTAAGTATACGTGTGTATAAATACACGAAATAACATTCATCTGGTTTTATATAAAAACAAGTCATCATAATGTTTATATGTCTCAGCTATGATTTAAAATACTTCTTTTAGAGTTATACAGGCCTTGTCAATGACAAAATGCCCTTTTAAAAGCCAAGCAGAAGCCAGTGAAAATAAAGTTTGCATACATATTTTAATATTTAATTTTCAGTGTTTAGAACCATCAGCAAAGTAATTGTGTTACATTTTCATATTTTTTGTGACGCATACACTCTTTGGCTCTGAGGTCACAGTATCTAATATGCCTTATGTATATTTAAGATGATTACAAGAAAGTTCTTTGTTTCTCTTAGAAGTAAGATAAGACTGAGAGCTTTTCTGTGATCAGCTGTTTCCATTAGATGGATTACTCGTCTGTCACTTGTTGGAAGAATTACATCCAACGGATTACTTTTAAGTCTGGGTTAGAGGCTAGAGGAAGAACGTACATTTCTAATATGTAACTCTTTTTTGTAGAGTAATGTATACATGTACAGATGGAGTGCAGTTTAAGCTGTGGAATATTAAAAGGTAAAATGCAATATCTAAATAATAAGGAAAGAAAACATCAAGATTTTCTTGCTTGTTTATTACTGCACCATTTCAATCACCAACATGGGATATAAAACAAATACAAACGTAAAAAATCAAACAGAAAAAGTAAATAAAAATTAAATTACAAAATTGTTATGTTATAGATTGAGTTTAGCGTTGTTTGATATAAATAGCATTGAACGTAGAGCTCTGTGGTCGTTAGCAAAACCATGAATCTTTAAATAATCATACAAAAAAATATTTGGGTATTTTTCTGACCTGGTGTAAACGTCTTGGGCTTCGGTGCTAGAGGGATGGGTTTTATTCCACAACATTTTAAGGTTTGGACGGGTATCCTATAAAACTTTTAGTTATCTCAATCACAAAAAGTCTCTGGTCTTAAGCAAACAAACAGACACAAACAGACTTGTGTGTCTGCAGACTTCGATTTCTATAAAATAATGTATTCCTCAGACTAATTGATCTGAATTTTATTCATGTTGTATTTTAATACATGAGTAGTTTTCCTACGCCAGTGGTATTTTACAAGAGGCCATCGTGAGAATAAAGTTTTGTGGATGTGTCGAGAATTGAACCCGTCCTTCCCGCACCGAAATCCTAGTCGCTAGCAACACGTCCAACGTGCAACGTGCTGATTATATTCTCCTTATGTCAAACCTATTAAGTAGACCTTATTTCCGTCAGCAATGCCATATATCGCAATCTCAAGTTAAGCCATTAGAATTTGAAAAAAATCAATCGAAATCCCTACCCCGACCAAAGCACATATAAAAGTGAATGAAATGAATTTTTAAACCTAAGACTCCCCTCTATGTCGGCATGTAAACATGTCATTTAATTGTAGATGCAGAAGGGCAGGCTTACCTCCGTATCTGTCTGGGACTGCATAATTGATGCAGCATGCATTCGTCATACCCGGGTAGATATGGACCTTTGGGGAGACATTTCCACTTCAAAACACCTTCTGAGAGACTTTAGCTCTGTGATTGAAGCATAAGTAAACTCCTGCTGTATGGGGAGCTGTTGGTTTCAACAAGATTTGACGAGGGCGTGTTATAAGTGTGGATTGTGTCGATGTGAGATGTAGATGTGTACAAAAATGTGTTAAGTGTAAATATATTCGTAGTGGTTCTAGTTTGAAAGTGATATCATCAGTAAGATATTATTTTTGTGAAAATATTTTTTGATATATATATTGCTAAAGTTTAGATTTGAATGATAAGCAGTGTATTATGTTTATCTGCTGTTTTAATTAGGGCGGTTTTGTTTGGGAAAAAACCAATTGCTATTTCGTGTTGTTATACCAAATAAGTTGTTACCTTTACCAAACCCTCAAAGAGTCCCAGAAAATGTTCCTTAGTTGCGCCAAGCCCGATCAGGTAGGGGTGGGTTTCTAGCAGAAGGAATATCCTCGTTTACATGTTATCCTAACATATCCTAACCTAACCTAATCCAACCTAACCTAACCTAACCTAATTTGACCTAACCTAATCTAGGCCTAACCTAACCTACTCAGTTATACAGTCTAAGAAGGCCACCACTTGGTGCAGTTAATTATCGTATCGGGTGGCTCCTTGGAGTAGTTGGCACAATTCAGGAGTACCCAACTACCTAACCCAGGTCAGTTGGCGCAATTAATACCCGCCCGTTATACCAAATCATTTTATTTCATCAGCTGCAGGCCCGAGCAGACACTAAATCATACCAATGATTACTCTACATTTGTTTTGTTGACCCTTCACAAGTTCTGTAGACTTATAAATCATCAGACCCCAGATTGGATGGAGTGTGTTGCCTTCTCAAGTAGAAAATGTGAGATCCAGAAAGCTGTTAATTTTCTTTGGTCTCTCGTCCCCCACATTCGTTGATTTATATACTTTCAACTCAGCTGGTATGATGAGGTGATGTAGTATCCTTGCTTTATGGTTTATGAGTACTATTTTTCCTAGATCATGCCAATGGTCAGTTTTGAAAACCATTGATTAGATCTAATTGAATAGTACAATAGGGTAATTTCCTGTTAGGAAAGATATCTTCTTTCAAAGTATAATTAATTTCGTCAAGTAAGCCTAGGTCCAATATTTAAATGTACGGGTCTTTTTGCTTTTTTCACTTGATAAGTTTATAAAAACAGATGTGGTCTCTGTCTGATAAACTTGTGAAGTGATTTTTACGTGTAAAAACTAAAATTACTTAACCAACTGCGGTGAAACTTAACGAAGTAAATATGTATTGGTACCTATGGTAAGATAACCCACTTTATTTATATTTTCTCTATTTATATTAATACGTTTACATAACTTAAACAGTTTATTCATTTAATTGTGCTCTTCTGCTGATTTAAAACTCATAACTGGAAATTAAACTAAAATATTTCCTGCCAAACATTTTCTAAAATAATACGAATTAATAATGGGACGAACTACCAGGATAAGTTCCTATTTCTGTTTTAAAATATAGATACAATCGAGGAAATGCCGTTATTGATGTAGGAGCCAGATCGGCGAAGTACAGCCAACAGAGGGCTATGATTGGATTGCCTTTTGGCGGGAAATGCCCGGAAATGAGTCTGACTGAGACCCATTCTTTTCGCGCCAAAACCGACCCCTGTAAATCGTCTTGATGACACTTTTTAAATACGCCATTCATCTTCGAGAAAACAACTGCTGATATCTTGCTTATTTTTTGTTCCTTCGTTTTCCCATTCTCTGCGCATTTCATTTGACGATTGTTCACATTGCATATTGTCAGCTACGATATATATATATATCGTAGCTACTTATACTCTGGGTTTGAATTATTGTAAACCTTAATTGAACGGTTGTATCTTGCGTTTTATTTATTGTATTGAATTTTAGGTGCAAAACATTTGCTTTGAGCCACAAGTAAATATTAGCACATACTTTTTTTCCTTAATGAAGAAATCGTGCAATCTTTGATTAATGAGTGTAATCTTAAACGTAATTCATACACTTGGGTTACAGCTTGTCTTAATACTTAAAAACTAAACTCAATTTCATCAAACTTGCTATTCATTTTCATGAAGATAAAGGGGGTTTCTTCTTCCGTTTTGTTAATTGTAGGTCCAATCTGCAGAAGACATGACAATATCGATATTTGTGTGCATTGAGTTCTGAAAAGTAATGGTTTACATAACGTTTGGTTACGTTCGGTAATTTATATTCAATAACTTTTGATTATTGTGTTTATTACTTTCTGTTTCAGTATACAAATCGTCTTTTCAGTAACAATCAAAATTTTAATTTTAGGAAAAAAACTAAATAAAACTTCTGTCATGAAGATTGCAGCGTTCAACTTAATTTGTGTTCAATTTTCTTAAATATTTGTTTACGCCAGACATTTTTAGCTACATTCTGTTGTGACATTATAAAAATATTCGATAAAAATTATGTATTTGAACTGTTATTAATTGCTTAAAATTTAACCTCGTTTTTCATGTACTTTAAAATCTACTTTCAACAAAAACGCCTTTTCAAACTGATGTCCACTCATATATTCACCCCAACGCTCTTGTCCAGTTTGGAATCTTTTCTTCCACACAACCCTTTAGCAGCGTCTGCTCCCCCGAATTCCTCTGTTTTTAATTACGGCCGCAAGGAGCGCTGATGTATGACTCTCGAACTCAAGTATTTTTAATAATGTTACTACAACGTTTAAACACTGCGGTCTACGCCTTGTGCCGCGTTGCTTCTTTGCTGGATTAATAACATGGGTCGCCTTTAAAGGAAAATTAATTATTAAATTTAATTGTAATTAGTTTTTGACATCAGTTAATGTGCGAGGAACAGTAGTTTTGAAATATATTCTATGTATAATAGTAACCAGAATGCAGCCTAGTTAGAGCGTGGGCCTTCCACTCTGGAGAATTTTGGTTCAAATCCCGCAGATCCCAAATGGTTTTTTAGTTGATTGGCTTTTTGTTTTTATCATTAGATTCTTAGCCTTCCTTAAGTCGTAAGACCACCTACCTAGAAAAAAATTTAAAAACACATGAAGTCGAATGGCAAGGAGACATTTTTCTCTGTATGACATATTTATATTTTATTCCTCTTTTATAGATATAGATTTCACTGTATTAATTGTAAAAAATGGTGTATGGTAACCATGATGATAAACAAATTACGTCCTCCACTATGAGCCGTACTATCATTATGAACAGTATAAATCTTCGATTACGGTTTGGGTATTTCTTTGGGTTTTCTTCAGCCGTTTGGTGTTTTAAAATACTATCACAAGTGTTACTAGACGTGTATCTTTTTTTCAGGTAGTTTAATAACACGAACGATGCTGATCAAGAAGTTATTCACAAATAAACACTAACAAACAATGTCAAAAGCTAATTATTTATATACCAACGATTAAAACTATTTGCTTAAGACTTGAAAATACCATTAAATTATTGTAGGAAGATGAATAAATACATATCTACATCTGTAACAAGAGGCTAACAACAACCAATTCTAAAATAATACGAGCTAATAAAACATCTCACAACAAGACCACACAATCCGAATCGTCGAAATGAATGCTGAAAGGAATGCTTTATTTTTCAACCCTTTTGTAAGAAAATGAACGGAAATGAATTCATCTTAAGACAGGGTTTCTAAATGACCATCATGATAGTAGCTGGGCTTTTCATCAATCACTGGTTGTATTGGATCTCATTACATTATTTCAGGGCTTCTTTAGAGTTTGAAAACATTAAGCATTTATTTGAAACGGTTAGTAAGGTTAGCAGAGATTTAATATTGTGCAATAGAGAATTTAGTGAAGAAGGCCTGTGAAAAAACCGGTGTAATTAATGACTTTAATTGAGTAAATAAAACATACGACTGGAAAAATCACAAATATACTGAAGTTTTTTGGACTTATAGGAAAAACAGTAAACAAATTATCTACGCTGATACAGTCCCCCGCTGCAAAGTCTTGTAGACACTTTTTACACACAGAAAGGGTAAGGGGTGTTATTGGGGGGGGGGGGTGGCAGAAGGGAAGTGCTCTATATTTCACTTGAACGTGTGTGGGTGTATTTAATTAAAGCTGCAAAGTTGATAGATTGAGCTGCACAGAAGCCGGCCCTTCCATAGCACCGGCTGAGAATAAGCGGGTGTGATTTTTTAGTCGTGTAAGATATAAAAAAATGTATTGTTATGTTTTACGATATATTTTTATGAAAATGTATTTTTTTATGTCTAAAAATATTACAGTTCATTAGTTTGAAGTACTTTTGAATGTAAGAAGTTAAGTACTACATTTACAGGTGTAGCTATGGAAAACCATTTATAAAATGTGATAGAGACAAAATACGCTTAGTTATCCTTTCTCTTTGTCTGAATATTTGATTACATTTTAGGAGGTTGAGCTAAAAATATTTGTCTGTGTAATATTAAAGTGATTAAATTACCTAGAAATTACAAAAAAATACCAAGCAAACCCAACTGGAACAAAAGTTTGTATGTTTTTTTTTATATTTCACCAAATTATGAACTATTTTAATTAAATACAAAAATTCATTAGTAAAACAAATAACTAATTAGGAATCTAAGTCATTATAAATTAATTTAACTAAAAAAACTTACTACTGTAGTATGAAAAATGCAGTGGTATGCCAGAACCACATAAAATCCCCTAACATTTATTTTAACACCTGAATCAGAAAAAAAACTCAAACAATGTAGCTCAATAAAAATTGTGTAAAATAGCTTGAAATTATTTCAAATGGTTGTCCGGATGACCCAGGAAAGTATTAACAGGGTCCACTGTATCCTACGATATCTCAGTTGTACATTATGTTAAACCCGAACGCTCAATTAGTTCTGTAGACATAATTTGATCCAAGTTCGTAACAAGGCGTAACAGCCGGGGGCTGTGACATGGGGAGTCAACTGACTCTGTTTACGTTACACCGGGGGTAAAAAGTAATTTAACACCGGAGGATAAAAACAATAGCAGCAAAGAAAATGCAAAATAAAGTGGCGATGGGGCGACCGGAGGGCTTGATGCAAGAATGCGCGCCTTCCTTGTAATTTCCTCCCTTTTATTAGCGGCAGATTTTCCATCGAACCCATCCGCCTTCGTTCTCATTAAGCCGGATTTTTATTAAAGTCTTAAGCGTAATTAAATATACAGAAATAAAACGATGAAATATTCAGAGGTTGTTACGAGTTTTGTCCGGTGACGATTTAGTTTTACAACTTTTACTCGTCATCCGCCTTGACGACTGGAAAAAATAGTTCTTGTTAAGTAACTGGTAATCATTTTGCATTTATACAGTTTTTTTGGTAATATAAAAACTGTGAAATAATCAACTGCCAAATATAATACTCTCAAAAAAATCCACTAACATCATTTTTAAATGTACTCATACATAAATCTTTAACATATCTAATGTTTATTTTTAATTTAAATTGTGGCTTAGAATTTGTTTATATATTATGTCAACCTCCACCGAAATTCTCAATAAAGAATCTCTTGTTAATTTTTATTTTAAAATTAAATCTTTACTTATAAATATACCAAACCGGGTTCAACAACTTTTGTGTCATTTGAAGTAATTTGTTCAGGCCCATAGTAATGAAAAGAAAGTAAAATCACTTAAATGATACTTAACATAAATAATGACTTTTAACTTTTCAGATTTTTTAAAGTTATTAAAGCACTAATCATGTAACTGTAATGATTATAATTTTCATCTATTTGTTGGTAATGATTAAACACTTGTCACCAAAAAGTATTATATGGGAGAAGACATCCAACGAAAACCACAATTTACTAATATCTATCCCACGAATATTGTTATTAAAGAAAAATATTTCATACCTTAAGTACGATACTTTTTCAACTTGAGGTCCATACACAATATTACATTGGTAATAAAAAACTAAAACCTCGCTTAATACTTTTAATATTTCATAACTTTGCCAAACGCACTTATATTTAAACAATTTCAATTAATAAAAACGAAAAAAACATTTAATCTAAAAAATCCCAGTAATACTAATCTGTAAAACCACGGGCTAATTAAACCCTATTATTCGAGTGGTAAAAATCATCAACGGTTGATTACAGGATTAAGCTAAGCCAATTGAATCGGGTTTTTTAATTGAGCGTATTTTTCTATCAGGCGCATGTTTGCGGGACGGCTAGTAGGTGTATTAATGGCCATGTTGGCGGCTCGGCCATCAGTCCGGCATTTTTCAGGACCGATGTTATAGCGGCATTAATCCCTGGACCAATCACATGCATCACCAGTTTTTAAGTTGTTCGTGGTTCGATGCTTAACTCAACCACTGAGGGATGGTTTCGATCTCGGGGGTGTTGTGGTTACAATACAACACAATACATTGCGTTAAGATTTTGCATTGCGTATAAACTTTGGGTTAGACAAAGTGCAACATGAATTCCGACAACATTAACATTAAATTTATTTTTTTGCTAAATGGCAAAGCATTTTGTTTATAAATGGGATGGATCTTTTAGCTAAGATGGTTGAGCTAAAAACACTATTATTCTGCATCCAAGCCACTATTTGGAGTTTTTTAATGTCTTCGATGTGTTCATGTTATTTGATTTGTTCATAAGACATGCTAAATCAATCGTAAATATTTTCACACTGACACTATATTTATACTTATACGAGCTTCGCAACGGGAAGAGAACACGAAAGAGAAAAATGTTGTTCTTTAGATTTGTTTTATAAAACAGTAATACATATATTAATAATTTGAGAATCAAAATTTGAAATCGGCCTGTGGGGCAGAGCCCTTAGGAAATTCCTTTAAACAGATATTCTTCTGCACATCTACACACTCTGAGCTTCATTTTGATGTACTATATATATACCTATGTTTTTATTTGTTAAAGTGCCTAAATCGATTACACAGATCTTACTTTATAACTTTAATAATACAATAACACAACAACACAACAACACACACAACACAATACAATAGATACAATTGATACAACAACAATTAATAATAACAACAATGCAATTAATTATTGTTAATTTATACAATTTTAATAGATTTTATTTAAAAATCTTTAACAATTTAAATAATTATAGGGAGGCTATGAATATTTTGAGTTTAGGTAAATACCTTAATAGAATTAACTATAAATGTTCAAATATCCTTTTATTTGCACCAAAAAGTTGACATAGTATAGACATGTGTTCAAACTTTTACTTTCAAGTGATTTAAAAGCAAATTTTAATTTACTCTGTACTTCTTATTGGATTGAACAACAGGGTGTGTAATTTTATTTATAATTTGTAGAATTTTTATCGAACTATATAAATAAAATTCGAGCAGTTCAGTTGGTGAGTTTTACCTAGGTAACTTATATTTAATTCATAATTTAGGTTTATTTCGATATATAATTAGTTAAAACGGCAACACAATATAGAAATCTGTTACATTTTCACATAGAGGGGGCGATACTAGAAAAATGTATTGAATACTATTAGAGTTTCCATTTTAAACTCAACTTCCCTAGAATTCTCACCTTCATTCCTTTCTCAATTTACTGAAAATTGGATTTTCAGCCCAACTCTTTCCAACTGGAAGTGACTCCAGTAATCGAACAGCTGATACGATATGCGAGCGAAAACAAATTTTATTTGCATTCTATTCCTGATATTGGCATTTCTGAGTCTTAACTAACCCATGTAGCATTCTCCCTAAAGGTAAAGCTATAACTGAATTTTCCAAATACTTCAAAAGACTGTTAGTAAGAGCGATTTATAATAATTGTAATATTGTGAGTTATTCTCGCAATCGGAATAGTTGATGAGTGGGATTTTAATCAATAATGCTAAATCTTTAGATCTTTAAAAATATTTTACATACGTGAAGAACCATCACTTTGAAATAACTCTCATACTAAAATCCATAGCATAGGTTAATTTTAAAATTGTATAAGACAATTGTACAACTAAAAGTGTAAAAATAATGCCATACATAATGCCATGATGCAGTAATGCTCAATTGCTAACGATTGTCACTTTTACTAAGTCTGTGGTAAATCATCATATAATTTATTTATACGATATGCAAGCATACAATTAAATATACATTTATTAGTGTTTGTCACCGGTATGAATCATGTTATGATAATTATTTGTTACTCGTCCGTCCGATTTGTGTAGTATCAATAATTTGTCTTTTAAGAATATTTATTTGGGTTTTATATAAATAAAATATTGTAACAAAATAAAACCTTTTTGTAAGCTGGTGCTTGCTCTCTGGTTCACCAAAGAGTAAAACACACTAAAATTTACTTTAAAACAATATAGAATTTTCAGTAGCCATAAATGTATAATGCAATACTGGACAACACGGAAAACTTTCCTTGCACTATCCAATAACAATGGTGTAGGTAACAAATATGAAGGGTACACAAGTGATACTACTAAATAAATTAATAATATAGTAATAGTAAATCAATTAATTGTAACTCAAATACCTTCGATGGCATTCACAACGATAGACAACAAATCAACTACGGTACTTGTTCCACTACTTTGGTCCACAACTGTGTATCTAAACTATATTATTGAAAGATTCAACTCCTAGTGGTGTGTAAATGAACTAACAGTTGGGACTCAGTCTAAGACCTTCCCCATGTCCATAGCGGCTCAGAACGTATAATCCTTTAAGCCTCAGTCCATGGTTAGCCCCGTGAGCCGGCCAATATCAACCCTCTCATTATACCAGTCAATGAGGTTGACTTGACAACACAGTAAATACCAAGTACAACTTGTACTTTTAAAGTGAAATAAAATTAAAATCGTACTTTTATTTGGTTGGTAGTAAGATGGGTATAGTTGACTTCTACCTCTAGCTATAGACTACTGTGAATCAGATATTAAATTTTTAAGTTAAACGGTAATGTCAAACTTTTTAACTAGGCTTATGCCAAACGAAATCTTCAGGTGGTCCATATAGATGTAATGTCTACTTAAGTGCCCGAATTTAATGGTCCAACTTGAACTACAAGAAATTAAAAAGGAAACTGTATTACACAACGCGACAATACTCTTCATATCATAGACATAAAACTAACACAATATCTCTAAATACTATAGAAAATGTATTTTTTCTCGTAACAGTATATGACGTTACTTACTTAGTCCTGAAAATAAGTGTTTACCGGACAAGTGTGGTCGTTCTGCGAGACGAAGTCGAGTACGGGATTACCATACGAGTCCGGTTAACACATTTTGGACGAGTTACGTACGATAGTTTACGCCATACTACTAAATCTGTACAAATCCTTATACATTACCACCAACTAAAGGACTAAACATTACTAGTCATAACCTGTAAGAGAGGTTATGTTTTTGTCTATAACCACTCATTGCCACCCAAATACAGTATAATCAGCTGATTGGTGTCCGGTAAAACTCATTACAGTACAGTAGAACGTAAAAAACCCCTTTTGATTAAGCTGGCGGTAAACATCTGTTTTCTAGACTAAATCCTTGTGTGGGAAGTTCGTCAAAATAGTTATACATATATATAACTCGATAACTCGAGTCAAAATGATCCGATTTGGATGAAATTTGGTATAAACGTGTAAACCTACATTTACTCGAACGAGTTCACGAATCAGCATGATCGGACTATGGGAACGGGTGTTTACGGAGGGTTTTATGGGGTAAAAATAGGTTTTTCCCATTTTTGACCTAAAAACATAAAATTTAGCAATTTCTTTCCAAACCATTTTGTAGAGCTTAAAAAAATAATTTAGTTTATTGAAGCGTTATTATGCGCCTAGTGGTTACGGAGAAAATAAAAAAAAGTTAAAAATTCCCATGTTATTCTTATAGAGAATAAGTAAACTGTTGTAGTTTGCTTGTTTATGAACATATTTTGATTAAATTTGGAAAATGTTTTTATTTCTTACTAACTATTACCATTTTACAAAAAAAAGCAGTTTTACCCTCCCCGATGCAGCAAACCTAAGTACTTGTTAAACTAATTCTATTTAAATAGGGAATACATGTTATATTTTTCAGTAGACATTTTAGTGTAGGCCTAAATCCAATCAGGCAAATGGAAATTCGCTTAGTCTGCAGGTTTGCTGCGGCGGGGGTATTAGATAATCAGACGTTTTAAAACTTTCTTATTAAACATTACTCTATCTCCTAAATGCATCCATACAAAACCTAATGTGTGAACTCAAAAGCTTAGTATTCAATCTGACCGTCTGACATTTAGAGATCATCTGTCAACTGTCCCCGGACCCGAAACGAGGAAGTCCGACCATAAAGTTCGTTAATTTAGTAAGCAGCTGTTTAATTTGCAAGGCACTCCGCACTAGATGCATAATTGAGGAGCTACTTGGGCCCTCCTTTTCATTACCAGGCTCTCCATTGATTACAGCGAAATCCAAGGGCGTCATATTTCACCTGATTATAAGCGGAAATTCCATTATCACTTCGAGTAGAGGTTAAATCACCGGCTTCATTTGTGTTATTGCTGGGGTGGTTTTAAAGGTGGTGTTAAGGGTTGGTGTTTTGTCTATGGAAATGTGAATTGCTGGGTTTAGTTAGGGGTTTTGTTGGATTTCAAAACATTATGCAGTTATCTTAACTGTGATTTGGTTTTTAATTCTTTCTTTGAAAATTAATTTTAAAAAGTGGAGGAAAATGGAAAAGTGTTTTGCACTCATAAAGTAGTAACCTGTATTCATGCCATATATTGGAGTCTAACACATTGCAAAATTTAGTAAAACATAGGAGGAAATACTTCAAGTTCCAAGTATGAAATAGTTGTATCCTCAGTAAAATAGTCTTCAAAAATCTTTACACATTCAAGTAAATTTTAAAGTTGTGATATAATTCCCTTCAAAAGGAATCTTGCTGACTGCATCTTTCCACCAATAAGTTTATTTTTATTATTTTTTATACGTATAAAAAACTCTAACACTCATAACATAAAAAAACTCTCAACATGACAAGTTTCTATTGTGATTTTGACAGTAGTTTAAAGAATCTTTTGACCTACCACATTGTAAAACATTGATGAAGTGGTTGCATACAATGACCTGACGACGTTCTAAAGAACGAAACTAGTTGTCATACCAGCTACTGTTGTTGGATAAGGTAATCCTTTTTTATCAATCATATATTCCAACCAAGGGTCACAATGAACAACAATGTATAAAACACATTGCATTCTAAAATATAACGCTGTAGGCTATAGGTATTAGGGTAAGTATACACTCTCCTTGTGTCTAAAAACATTTGTTTAAGTTCCAAACAATAAACACTCAATGTTAACAACCTATGTGTAGTTGTATCGTTTTAAGCTAAACCTTAACTCAAACGACAACTACACC
Organism: Macrosteles quadrilineatus; assembly: GCF_028750875.1. Lineage (NCBI taxonomy): Eukaryota > Metazoa > Arthropoda > Insecta > Hemiptera > Cicadellidae > Macrosteles > Macrosteles quadrilineatus. The sequence goes on from NW_026542596.1 coordinate 126,107,893, forward strand.
ATCCCGTCCACGAGGCAGTCTAGACTATTATATCACGCACCACCTTAATACGCTTATTTCCGTTGTATTCTTGGTCCATAAATTGCTGCTAGTTGGAGTGCTGGACATATGTTTATGTTGGGATTTATATGTTTAATATTCAACGCAAGGGTTGCGTTTCAAAGGGGAAGCTGTGCAATTAGAGAGCCTTTGCCCTCCCCCCCCCCCCCCCCCCCCTCTAGACTTGACCGGGGGACAACTACTTTGGATAAACAGTGTGTGGAAATGTTAGGGGAAGAGTAGCGTAATGTGCTGAGAATGGATGTAACTCACAGAAAACTGTGTCGGCTCCTTTGTACGTTCCTTAATTTAAAATACAGTAAAAGGACAAGTTAAAACACATTCAATTGTTGCACGTCCTATTAAAAAAAAAAAATAGAGTTTTTTAGTGTTAAAATAATTATTTATGAAGTATACATTTCATAAGGAAATATTTCCTAAGCATTTCCAACATTTCTTTGTTATTTAGCACAATGGAAATAGCGTATAAACCTTTTAAATCTAGTTTAAAATGAATATAGTATTTTATTCGTTTTTTTTACTGTTGTGCATCTTCAATCCTAGCATCTCAGCACTAAGAGCTGTTTTCAGGCCAAGGTTTCATTGTTATGACTGTATTTATTCGTGTCAAAACGTTAAATTAAAAATCGTTTTGACAAGGAAACGAGAGAAGAAGTCTGTTGCATTGATCTTCCAGAGGGTTGTGGTACTGTTAAAGGAAGGGATTATTATACAAATTTTATATCCTATCTTGTTCTTATTCAAATGCTCAACTTTATTTAAGGTATAATAATGATAAAGTTCCGATGAAATCTCTTTCATAACGCTTAAAAATGATTTGCATCAAGGTTTGATTCTCACTCTCCTGAAATAACATACTTAAACAATTGATTTGACTCATACTTGGTTCAGGAAGTTGATTTAGGTAGACGATATAGCGTTGGTGACTAAAAATAAAAATATTTTGCATAGAAGCAGCACCAACTCTAGAAAAACCATGTCGTACGTAATGGAATCATACCTTTTCATAAATTCTTTACAATTGAAGTGGGATAGAGTTCCGCCTACAAAGACTAGCATTGTAAACTGATAGTTGATTTATGGAGGTTTTAACTAAATTCACATATTCCATGTTTGGAGGGGGTGGAGGCACAACGTGTACTCATAGGTCTCTTAAAAAAAATAATAGAGAAAATTGTCAAGAATATAGATACAGTATTATGTGGTTAACATTTCAAGGGAATCTAATATAGACTTTAGATGGAAATGTTCATATTGTTTCAATGATTGCCTTATGGTGACTTTTCGTGGTGTATCATCAGACGTTCTTCGAATCTGGACTTCAGCGGATCGGTGTCTCGATATACCTCTGTAATATTTCGTTACTGAATTTTAAACCAAATTTTCATTTAAAAATACATCACAAAATAAGTCATCTTTGTGAATCATAACAAGTGGTGGGCCAAAAAAAGCCCACTTTCATCATCACAACATAAAACTCATTAATTTTCCAACTTATCACATTAAACTCACAGAACTCACTTCAAAGAGGATTTGTTTCGTGTGATGCACAAAGTAATATACGTCGAAACTAAGATGCCGTCATTGACACGGTAACACACTGGGGCAAAGATGGCGAGGATGAAAGTAATGAGCAAAGAGAGATGAGGAGAGAGAGAGAGAGTGGGAGAGAGTGAGAGGGTTTCAAGTCTGCCGTAGAAGGCACAGTTCTAATCCATCATCTGCCGAGGTGAAGGGGTGAAATTATTAATTAACGTTCAGACTCCAGCGAGAGCAGCTATAAGCCTCCTTATAAACAAGCAATATGTGCTTTCCCGGCTGCGTTGCGTTGCTGCTTTCTCAAAATCAATAGCGTGTGAGACCCGCCGCGCCACACTCCTTAATTTGACTACAGCTTAAATGTCTTGGGTGTGTGCTGTATCAGAATGTTTTGGAATGTAGTGTGGGAATGAATATTTTTGCGACTTAATGATTTCATCGTATATACTTGTTTTGGAAATAGTTTTCCGATTCGTATGAATGCGTATAAGAAAATTGTATAAAGGCTGTAATAAAAATTTGATTGAATGAATGAGATAATAAACCTTATACGCAATGTAAAATACGCTTTTGATATGCAATTTAATGTCTTAGATTCAAGTGAATAAGTACGAAACATTTTATAATGTGCGAAGGATATTTAGGGTTTCATTGGATGAGATTTCTTATTCCAAAATACGTTAATAACACCAATTTGTATTATAGTCATATTTTTGAATAATTTGTTTTTCATTTTGTATAGTTATCATCTTGGTCTTTTCATTTAAAGTCTTCAATAATAATATGATACTATTAATACATGAATATTGCGATTAAGTAGTTTTTTTGATGAGAGTTATTCCTGATTGAGCGTAATGGATAAGCAGAACCCTCTATGTATAGATATCATCTTCATGTTTAAGATGAGTCACGTTTTCTATAGTTTCATGTAACTTTTCATCATTAAAAGTGTAGCATCAACACACAACACAAGTTATCCAGTAGTGTAATAAGCTACAGTCGACATAAAAGTCTAAATCAATAAAATATCAACATAAGCTTAATTGTTAAGTTTAGTTTTTTATAATACATCCTAAATGCAATCGACCCCTAACTATTATTGTATTATTATATTGTAATTATTTTATATAGGGGGAGCAAGCTGGTCTAGTGGTTAGATCGTGGGACTTCGGTTCCAGAGGTCCCGGGTTCAAATCCCGCCAAATCACCAATGGATCCATGTGATAACACCGCAACCCCTTTGTCTAGCCTGAAGTAATGTGAAAAGCTATTCCTGGGTCGTGCTTAGCGTCTTAGGACAAAAAAATCTACCCCATTCAATTATCTCAAAAGACACACACAGGAAGCATAAACACAGGACAACATAAAAATCACTCTAAAACAAGATAGGAGTCCAAGGTATTTGTTTGGGGCAGTAAGACCGTATTAGGGGAGGTGATCAGAGATGGGCAGAAGTGACCGCTGGGGCCGTATAAAAGTGGGGCTCTGGTCCCCGGGGGCTCGTACAGCTAACTGGGCTGTCACTCCAAGATGTGTCCTTCGTCCTGGAGCCAGGACACGGCCCAGGACACGGTCGTATATATCACTTACACACACATGCACACACTCACACTAGTACCTGTACCTTACCTGACTCTCTTTGATTTCCACCATTACATTTTTATGTTTTCTTAAGTAATTGTTAAAATAAATGTTTACAAAAGTAAATATAAAAGTAAGGGGTTGTGTCTGACAAAAAAAACAAGCTAGTATTTTCGTACTGGTTAGTCACATTCTATTTAGAACAATTTATTTTTCTAAATCAAATCTTAATGCAGAAATATTTATAAATAAAAAAAAACATTACATTTGTACGTGAAAAAGCTATTTCTCAATGGACAATAAACCATTTTTGTTGATGAATTAATTTCATTGGTATATTATAGTTCCAATATATTTTGTTTGATAATATTTTATTTTTTTATAATTTTTTATATTGATATACTTTTTTATAATTGCCTCTTTAAATTTTTTAAATTCCATTACTTTCCGACTTTTATATTGAATTAGACTTTTTTAAAGATAGTCTACCGCCCACCCAAGGCCTTTAAGTTTCTGATCCAGGAATAGGGTTCAGTTCTCACAAGGCAACAAAACATATTGCTTTACATGCCGTATTTATGACAAGTTAAGCTATATTTGTAGTAACTATATAGCCTAAATGTTATTTAAGAGTTGTTAATTGATCTTTTTCAAAGAAATCAAATGTCACACTTTGAAACACACCTTCAGCTCACATTGGTGCCAGACTTATACAAATTTACATTGCCAACATGTTTTTGTACGATAGTACTAATAACTAACTGCAGCTTTGCTGATGTCGGGTTTTTATCTGTGTCATAAAATATAGTTTTCCTGCAAACAAATTGAAATAAAATAAATCCTCTCACAATTTAGATGGTTTCAAAACACAATCTCCTAGTCACTTATTGCGTCATGTCCAATAAAAATCTATGAAAATAAACAAAACGGTCAGGTTTCAAACCTAGTGACGCTTGTCGGTTTGTCCCATAACTGTAACACTCGTATAACTTTGCCTCTTTCGAATGTTGAATGCGTGCGGAGAGAATGCAATAATTACCGAGGTATTCGCGCCAGTTTTTGCCGGTATGTCAATATTATGACCGGCTTGTTCGGTATTTGACACCGCTGGTGTAGAATGTTGAGTGACAACACATTGTTGGCGTACCAACTGACAGATAGCGCCTACTTCAGGTCCAACTATGTTGTAATTAGGCTAGTTATTAGTTGGACGTCATATTTGGGGTGGACGGTCCGGCCTGGTGGAATCGGAGGTCGGATTTAATTAGGAGTTAGTTGGTGATAAAGATGTACGGTATTTTGATTCTACCTACTGTATTCGGGTTTGTCTTGAGATGAATATGGACCAAATAATCGAGGAAAAATTGTAAAAATATTGAGACGGATTGTATTTAGTTGTTTATTATTTTTGAATATTTCAACAGAAGACAAAATCACCACCCTGCAACATCCCAACGGAATAGGCAAATTTCCAATCGTCCAATTTGATTTTCAATCAAATATTTCCTTAAAGAAGGCAGATGGATTTAATTTGTAAATAAAACTAATTTAACGAGTACTTAGGAATGTCAATAGCTTATAAATTTTACATTTATGTACTGTAACCTTTAGATGAATCGAGATAAATTAACTCAAACAATGGAAAATTGCTCAATATCTTTTGGAAATAAAATATAAGCTTCACCCTTTTCATTTCGCGCAAGAGAGAAAATGTGTTTACAATTTGTTTGTGCAGCTAAAAATGTATATATTTTTTTGCTTACACATACGTTATTTTCCGCCCATCTAAAGTACAAATCTCTCGATACTACACACTCACACTAGTACCTACCTGTACCTTACCTGACTCTCTTTGATTTCCACCATTACATTTTTATGTTTTCTTAAGTAATTGTTAAAATAAATGTTTACAAAAGTAAATGTAAACGTAAGGGGTTGTGTCTGACAAAACAAGCTAGTATTTTGGTATTGGTTAGTCACATTCTATTTAGAAAAATATATTTTTCTAAATCAAATCTTAATGCAGAAATATTTATAAATAAACAAAACATTACATTTATACGTGAAAAAACTATTTTTCAATGGACAATAAACCATTTTTGTTGATGAATTAATTTCATTGGTATATTATAGTTTCAATATATTTTGTTTGATCATATTTTATTTTTTAATAATGTTTTATATTGATATACTTTTTTATAATTGCCTCTTTAAATTTTTTTTAAGTCCATTATTTTCCGACTTTTATATTGAATTAGACTTTTTAAAGATAGTCTACCACCCACCCAAATTTTATATGAGTCTGGATTTTCCCGATGGAGTGATATTTGGAAGATCTTTGATACAATTGAATTTCTCACTACAATGATGAATGGTTGTATAATTAAGTATTATAGAATTATGAATTTGTATTCGTTATTTACGGTAGTTTTCAAATACATACAAACAAATTTTACTTGAATCAAGTCAACAAAAATATTTTTTTTATTTTTTTTCCATATAGATTTCACGTTGATGGCTGTACCAGTTCTCACTAGGCAACAAACATTGCTTTACATACCGTAGTTATGATAAGTTTAGCATTTGAAGTGACTATTTAACTCGATTTTAATTTAAAAGTTGTATATTGTTCAATGAAATAAAATTTCACATTTTGAAACACACCTTCAGCTCACATTGATGCCAGACTTATACAAATTTACTTTGTCAATATGCTTTATGTACGATAGTGCTAATAACCAACTGTAGCTTTGCTGATGTCGGGTTTTTATCTGTGCCATAAAATATAATTTTCTTGCAAACAAATTGAAATAAAATAAATCCTCTCACAGTTTAGATGGTTTCAAAACACAATCTCCTAGTCACTTATCGCGTCATGTCCAATAAAAATCTATGAAAATAAACAAAACGGTCGGGTTTCAAACCTAGTGACGCTTGTCGGTTTGTCCCATAACTGGAACACTCGTATAACTTTGACTCTTTCGAATGCTGAATGTTGGATGTTGAATGCGTGCGGAGAGAATGCAATAATTACCGAGGTATTCGCGCCAGTTTTTGCCGGTATGTCAATATTATGACCGGCTTGTTCGGTATTTGACACCGCTGGTGTAGAATGTTGAGTGACAACACATTGTTGGCGTACCAACTGACAGATAGCGCCTACTTCAGGTCCAACTATGTTGTAATTAGGCTAGTTATTAGTTGGACGTCATATTTGGGGTGGACGGTCCGACCTGGTGAAATCGTATCTCGGGTTTAATTAGGAGTTAGTTGGTGGTAAAGATGTATGGTATTTTGATTCTACCTATTCGGGTTTGTCTTGAGATGAATAGGGAACAAATAATCGAGGAAAAATCGTAAACATATTGAGACGGATTATATTTAGTTGTTTATTATTTTGGAATAGTTCAACAGAAGACAAAAAACACCACCCTGCAACATCCAAACAGAATAGACAAATTTCCAATCGTCCAATTTGATTTTCAATCAAATATTTCCTTAAAAATGGCAGATGGATTAAATTTGTAAATAAAACTAATATGACGAGTACTTAGGAATGTCAGTAGCTTATACATTTTACATTTATATACTGTAACCTTTAGATGAATCGAAATAAACTAACTGAAACAAAGGAAAATTTTTCAATGTTTATTTGGAAATAAATCATGTTTATCCTTTAATCCTTTTCATTTTGCGCAAGAGATAAAATGTGTTCACAATGTGTTCGTGCAGCTTGAAATGTATATCTTATATTTCTTATACATACTTTATTTACCGCACATATAAAGTACAAATTCCTTCATATTTTAAGCTTAAAAGATAAAGCTGTTGTATATAATTAAGACTACAAAAGCTAATCCATACATTATATCTCACTACCCACATTTCACCAAGTTCTATACAGCAAAGCCAGTGACAGTTGAATTCGTCAGTCTTTTGGCGAAGTTAGTTCTCAAAACAATGATAAGTAGAGTTTAAACTAGTTCGGAACAAGTGACGCTGTTTGGTTAAAGTTAAGATTGGATCAATCTGGATCCAAGTTATATTGAAGTAAGCCAAGTTTGCCCGCATGTGACATGCAGAGGAGCTGTCGCACGCAGCGCAGTAGTTTATAGTTTCTCTCTTATAAACGATAAAACTATAAACTTTGTGCTCTGACACAGGTTGCGGCGCGACTGGGAAACTTTACTGCTTTGAAATTCGTTCTTGATATAGGTACGTCTTAGTTAAATGGAGCATTAAATTGGTGTATAGCCTGTTTTTCAAATAATGTCTAACGTGTGTTTTGTTTTATTTGTGGATTATTAATGAGGGTGTTAAAAGTTGAAATAACTATTCTGTAACTAGTGTGCAAAGTGAAACGTTGCTGCACATGAGAGAAATGTTTACGCACGAGCCGCGAGCGAATGTGGAAAGTTTCTCGAGCGCAGTAAAGCCACTTTGCACTTAGCGCTACTCATTATATTTTTCCTTAAGGTACTATAAAACATAAGTATTTCAAACACTATGGGCCTACAGCATGTTTTTAGGTAAGGTTAAATCCAAGCGTTGGACGGAATAAGACACGCTGCTTAAGTTGATCGTAGTCGTATTATCTTTAAGAGCAATGTGAGTTTATAAACTAAAACATAACCTCTCTTAAAAATGTTGAGTAGTGAATATTAGAAAGTATAAACCGGTCGTAGGTAAAGTAGTGTACGCAACTCGAGTAGTGTTAACGACGCGAGTAGAAAATTTATGACCCTTGGCGAGTGCCTAAAAACTTCTACGAGATCGTTCAATCTTTACGTGATCGTTGAGTAAACTACGAGTATATAACAGTATTGACCAAAAAATTTGCTATATAATAAACATTTCACTTGTTAATTTTGTTAACTTAACTAAACCTGTAGTTTCTACAAACACGTGGAAATGCAGCCTGGTAGCAAGTTGCCGAGTCAGCACCGGGGTCGATGAGTTTAAAATTCTCAGCGACGCCGAGCGCCGGCGAGGTGATGATATTCTGGGGACACTCGTCTCTGCTCGTTACAGCCTGGACGTGGGGTCTCTTGTATTGGGCCAATCACACGACCTATCTCGCTATCTTGTGTCCAGTCCCTCCAAGATATACCGATCATTACTTCTATCCACCTTCACATTCTGCTTTGCTTTTTTCATTTACATTTTTTTCAATCGGGTTTCCCCCTCGTTAATCATTTTTGTATCCCATACCATAAAATAGTATATTTAGACTGTACGATAATTCATTAGACGGAATTGAGCACTACTACAATCCACATTATATTTTACTTAAGCTTTACATTTATATTTAACTATTATTTCCCCCTAGGTTGTCGTTCTTTTTGAGTAGCTGAAATTGGGGTTTTAAATCAATAATAAAACTTAACACAAAATATTTATAAATAATGACGCACAAGCCATGGCTATAGGTAAAAAGATTAAACTTATCGAATTATTCATACTCTTTTTTGAAACACTTAATGGATAGTGTTTTTTATAGTAGTATGTTAGAATTAGATTGTCATACTCTACCTAAATAAAGGTCGATTTAGAACAGCCCTTAAACAATTAGTACTACAGCATTATATGAGATTCAACTAAATATTACCCAAATGCAAGAGGACTGAAATGGTACTGGTTTTTTATTATTTTGGAAACAGAAGCTTACATTAGTTCATTATTGAAATGCATGGTTAATAATTCATGTGGCTTTAAAATAAAACCAATATTTAATGCATATTTGCTAAAAACACGCTAAACTTGTATTAAATATGACACAGTGGCTATGCTGAACATTTTATTTCAGTATTTTAAACGAATTATTATTCAATGTTATTATCGATAAAGCTTTTCAATCTATGACTTTAAATCGTGTTTTCAACGCTGGTACTTAAACTTTTATGCATGTAGTGGTAGTGTGCTTTATGTTTCTTTTGTTTACAGTGGAATCTTTTAAATTTGAAGGTATAATAAATAAAGAAACTGTATAAATATTAAAATTGTATGTTGACATATTCTATGTCAAGTGCTATCTTAACTCTTGAAGTAGTTATGAATAGTTCAGTCAGCCTTTACAAAATTACATAGCGAAAATAGTTTGGAAAAGTAGTAAATAAATTACAGTATGTAAATAATTCAAAGTAATATTTTATGTATCAAATTGCCTATTATATGTGTAAAACCACGTGACGTCATGTAAAATGATTAATTAGACGTCCTCTCTATATTTTCTAGTTTCAGCCAAATTTTACTTCAATGAAACATGGTTGAATAAGTCACTTATAGAGGGATTTGTTATGCCAAAATTCTACAAACTCTACGAAATTCTGTCAAACTCTACAAAATGTTTTCCTCCAGTTTGGTTTGGTTAAAGGTTTGATGGATTCAGAATTATCGTCGATTAAAAGCAGAGAACTCTATTAGTGGCTAAATTTAACTACATAAAATGTTAAAAAAAAGGGCTATGGCTTTAACTTTAGAATCTCTTATACAATCAATGGTCAAAGATACAACCTAACTTTCAAGTACCTCTTAATAATATTATCCTATATATTAATAGGCAGGCATACAACTTGGGGTGAAAATAGAAAATCCTGTACATTACATATTTTGGTCGAGTTTTCGACCACTGGACGACCTCTAGTCTAAATATAACTATAACAGATAGTTTTAAGAAGTAAGTACCTTTTAGAAACAACAGATGGCGAATTAAAAAAAGTAACAATCAAACAGCTGTATGCCTAAAACTAACAAGCTTAACAATCGACAATCATGAATCAACACAGAAAAGATTGCAGATTAAACGTGGGTTTACGTAAACAAAAAGAGTGAACGTTTGATGTAGATTAGGACGGTTGAATGGGGTAGTGGTAATGTGGGGGGGGGGGGTGAAATGATTTACAAAGAGAAGCAGGAGAAGCAGGTGTTAACCGATGTAACTATAATGCCTGTACAGTGTTACCCCCTCCCAGAGGGCACCTGCTACAACCCCCTCCCAGTCAGCAGACCACCGCTTTTTGTGATACCCGATGAATAAAAAATAAAACACTCCACCACTCGGGGTCGGTTTTACACAGACAAATTGTGTAAATTAATCGCAGCCAAGTAAATAATCAATGGGTGATGCGATTCTTTCACTGACCAGCCGTTTGTACTTCGTTAGCCGTTTTACATTTGCTCGTCAACCACCGTGTTTACAGTTGTTTAATTTTTCTCTCCGACTCAATTAAACAGTGAATTTGGCCTTTAGGGTTTTTATCCAGTGGTAACTTTGGGTTGGGCTTGTATAGCTGTTTTTTACTGTTTTAAGAATAGTGAATATTATTTACTGAGGAATAATAGTACAAGTATATTTAAAACTTAAGAATATATTAAAATTATGTTTTATCAATAACATTTTAATGCATTATTTGTGAATTTTTAAATAATCAATTCTATTTCAGTTTACTACGCTTGTGTTAATGTGCTGGTTTTGTAAAGGTTTTGTTTACCACAAACAATTCAAATTGCAACTCAATTAATAAAATTTACAATGGATCTATTTTCTGATATAATTATTAATATCTATTTGGTGCTACGAAATCTTATAAGAGAAATCTTGGCCAGAGTATTGACCATAAAAGGGATATAGCTTCTTTCTTTTTTTTCCCCTAAGCATCTCATCATATTATAACTACATTGAGCACACCATTGTTTACTATTTATTTGTTTGGATTTCCATTTCTCATCTAGAATTCAAATTGTAATTTTTGGTCTTTACATTTATTTTCACTTTTCTTTGACTTTGATTTTAATGTTGGTTTTATTAGGCTTTACTTATTTTGTCTGTATTGAGATGACTTGGACAATTAGTAACAAGATTTTCATATTTAGTTGAGAGTTTCCTTGTGTAAAACCAAACTCAACTAGAATTCATTTTCAATTCCAGAGTATTTATTGAAACTAAATGAAAAAGTTTTATACCCTTGCGATTTCTTTTGTTGCGTTTTCCTGACTATATTATGAATTGAGGGTGATATACTAATCCCAACCCTCTTAACACACACATCAAAATATGTAGTACATCACGTGATCCAAGGTTTAAAATCTGTCTTGGTGTACAGTATTTTACAGCACCCTAGACAGCAGTTCCAGTCCCGGAATTAAGCCGTTTCCTCAGGGATTTAACGCCTGTCTCCCTAGGGAAACTCAACTTTTTCTGATAAAGGAGACAACTGTGTAATTACCAAAGCACCCTTTCGCTGCCGAGAAAAACCTAATGATTACTAGGATCACTCAAGGCTGATTAATTATACATCCCCTTTCACTTTAATCTTACTCTTACGCTCTTCTGTTTGAAAAATCTTGGGAAATTCCCAATTAGCTAATTAATACAAGTGCTGGAACATTAGTGCTAAAATCCTTAATCATATTTTTATAAATTTGTAGCCAAACTTAACTTTTAGCTGAAAATTTGTGCTAATAAAATTACCTGATTAGGTTACGTTAAATTGATGTAAAACCCAATTAACGTACCAATTTTATCAATAGAAGTTCCCTTATAAAGCGAAAATCTATTCACACAAGACACCTTGCTATGTCATTTGAAGGTTTAACCAACAATTTAATTGAATTCGTAACATAAATGCCTATTCATACCAATAATGCATTAGTTTTGGAAATAGTCGAAATGGTGTGTTGGTAGCTGTAACTATCTACTAAGCATGTTTAACTCTCAGTAACACCAGTCAACATAGCCTAATAAAGACGCTTAGGTTGGTATACCTTTCCTTCCTGAAAAATATTCATACTCGTTGTTTAACCCGAAACATCTAAAACATATTGTAATGGCTCAAAAGATTTTAATAACCGCATCTAGTTAATTAACAGCTGATCTAAATACAGAATCAAGGTGAGTGTTGAATTATTGAGTGAAAAGATCACAGCTTTGAATGACTAAAATTTCACCTGTTCCTTTATCCAAAACCATTTTATTAGACCAATAATTAAATCTGGAACCTGGGATAGCTCTCTAACCATCAAAATTGTTATGACTTTTCTCAGCATCGAACCGGTGACCTTTTGACTCGCATGCGAGTGCTAGCCGCCATAGTTGTTTACCCGAGTCAGGTGTACCACGGTCCCGCGTGGTCAGCCCGGCCCGCTATTGATTTTGGGCGAGGGCGTCTCGCAAGGATGTGGGGTGAAGACGCCCTCTTCTCGGCCGACTCTCCACACCACTCTCCCATCACTGACCGATTACTACAGTGGTCGACCCTTTTGCATCCGGCTACTGTCAGTGCAAACAAATTGCTCCAGGTGTATTAGTGGTGATTAGATTGTAAAGTTTTGTAATGAAAACGCCGTTGACAATTAATTTGAATGAATGGATTTTCAAATTCTGTTGGGACTTAATTATGTGTTTGTTTGTGAGAACGTTGACTTCAGTTGTTCGAGGTCGTGACTCAGTACCCACTTTAAGCTTTTGATTGACCAATAAATAACAAAATATGATGAGTTTATCCCATGAGAAGAACTCTATGGAGGACAGTCATCAAATCCATGGAACCTTACGAAATTAACATTAAAATGAAAATAAACATAAAAATGATTTCCTAGGAGTGTACTTGTTTTACCACTTTATATGAATCTTTGCTAACCACAAAACATGCAATACATACTAAATTGACGTGTTTGTCTGGAAATTAGTTGTCTACATGTCTACTTCCTCTTTCTATTTCTCACATCAATTCTTTGATAAAGCATTCATTCAGTGTTACCACCCCTTCTGTGATGAACCTCTCCTTCCCTAAATTACATTGAAATAATATAATCATAGATAAGGGATACTTAGTTGTATATTTGTTATTGTTAAGGATCAGCTGAAAACGAGACAAGGTGTGTTACTATCCAGTATAATGTAACATGAGTGTTCACGTTGACAACTCAGTTATTATTATTTTGCTGATTTCAAAACAATTTCGATTTGAGACAACAATCTATTAGTATTGGTGTTTGCTAATGTTGAGATAAATATCAATCCAGCAGGTCACGGTTTTATCACAAAGATGAATACATTGGTAAGTTGGAAGTACACATATTTAGAGAAGGACTGGGCTATCAGGCAAACTCTCTCGGTATATGAAAACCATTTACACAAAAAATATATCTTGTTTTAAAGTTAATATTTTTGTCACAATTTGAAAAATTTAAGAATAAATTACTATTTACAATACACTATCTTTTTTATGTTTCAATTTCACCACTAACCATTTTATTAATCACATCAAGCAACCTAAAATGTATCCATTGATTTTAAAAATCAAAACCCGTAAAACCCGTAATTGTTGGTAAACCTTTTCTCAGAACAAAAAGAAGAGTGTGACGGGAAACCATGATAAACAGTGGCTGAAGCCAACAATGGATCAGCTGGTGAGACCCAGCCCGCGTCAAGTACCGCTTCACTTCTTAATTTGAATTCTTGTCTTGTGTTGTTTCTTTAGCAACGGGGTTGGCGGGTATTAGCTTACACAGCTTGGCAAACAAAGGGTTGCTCCTTTCCCTTATTAAACCTCCCCCCAAATTAGAGCGCAAACGAGCCAAATGATACGCGCTCTGTTAACTATGGGAATCTATCAGCCACGTTAAGTTGGCAATTTATAACGACGGTATTAGAGGTAGTGAAATTCAAAATATATAGAGTTTTATTACGTTTTAAAGGTAAGTATTATGATAAATGTAATGTTAATTTATGTAATATTGGTATATGAGTACTCCAATGACTTAATCGACCAGTACCTAAAATAGATAATATATGTTATGCGAACACCTTCAGTTATTAGTTTTTATTAAGTCAGAGTTTACATATTTGTATATCATCAATCAACCATAAGTCTATTTACAATCAGATCAAAGTAGATCAAAGTTAAGATGAGTTAGATCAAAGTTAAGTCTATTTACATCTATTAGATCAGAGCGCTAAACTTAAGATTTGGCTCGGTCATACTACGATTTCTTACCAGAAAGAGTACAAAAAGGACAGTCATTTATCATGTTTCATAAGCAGAAACTCCTTACTGATAGGCATAATCTGTTATTTTCAATTTGAACCTTCTCCCGATATGTGGTCAAATGGCAGGAAGCTGAATTTTTGCCATGGAAAAAAGGAAGACATACAATGAAAACCAAACTGTATATAAACATTATTCAGTTCTCTTAAAATTCCGTTTGAAATGTAGCTTTATAAACTCCCTGAAGATTGTTGGGGTATAATTTACAGTTAATTATTGAGTAGTTAGAGAGGGGACAGAGGTTTTGCCAAGCTCTACGGAACAAAACATGCTTAATCCATCCTGAAATAAGGGAGAAAAATCAACACAGGCTTTACAGAAAACATCCATATAAACTATTGTAAAATATGACGTGTCTAGTCAATCGTACTGAGTAGTTCTCCTGCAAGGGAGGGTAGAGTTACTGCTGCTAGTATAGAGCAGAGGACCTACAACACTTGACCCAATCTTTACCCTGATTTGCCGCCCTACACAGACGGTGTCCAGAATTGATGTCCAACCCCAACAGTCTGACAGCGAATATTTCATCTGAACCCGACTCATACATAACTTCTCAACTCGTTCAGACTTGCATGAACTACCGGTAGATTCTGGATCGAAATATTTTATTTATTTTAAAGTGAAGTAATGCCTTAGGCTGAATGGAAATTGTCTTTGTATTTTTATACAGGTGAGGCCGGTTTTCGAATGCAATTTAACTAGGTTTGACTCCTTTCAATTACTTATTTCTGCCGATGGCACCCACTGGTTAACCAATTCTAACTGGAATTTAATATAGATTGTTTAGCTCACATAAACTATCATAGTATAAACAAATGAAAGAGAAAAAATTAATTACCTCATTCTAAGCTCATATTCGACTATGTTTTCTTTGAGTCCAAAACTTACAACTATTCCAAAGAGATGCGATATCTATATCCAATAACGACCATTTTAAACTCATTCTCGTCCAACCAAAAAGAAAAGTGTGAGGTTGAAATTAAAATAATCTTAAAACCGAATATGTTAATAGAGGAACAATTAATTTATTTATCAATATACAAAACACAGTGTGCATTCGCAATTGTCAGAGAAATTTAAACCAGTCACTTTTTCAAAAGATGTGACCAGTTACAGAGTAATTCTTATAAATAAATAAGTTATATTCTTTTGTCTAGCATCAAATGATCATTGAATATTCCCTTGTACTCAAACGAACACACCCTTTCACTCAAAATAAATGCAATTATTAGCCAAAGGAATGACAAAATATCAGGGACAGACATATTTTAGCTACAATTCCGTGATATATTTTCTAACATTTTAGTTTTGAGTACATTATAAGATAATGTTGTTGGCAACGTTATGACCACTTCAACCTTTGAACAAACGTGCGTTATTATTAAAATAAAAATACACTAAAAAGATTAAGTCTGTAAATATAACGGACAGCAAATATGCCGCTTTAGAATTATTCACCCAAACCGATTATTTTCAATAGCATGGTTAAAATTACATTTCTATTCTATAGGTTAGTAAAGTAAGACCAATAAGATTGTCGGAACCGGTCGCCATTCAGACTACCAAGAATTACATTGGCAACATGGTTATTTAACCATGTTGGTAACTCCTTAAATGTTCATTTTTCATTGAGGAACACCGTTTATACAGGCTAACCACAATAGTTTTAAATCAGCCAGGCAAGCTCATAATTCGATAAAATTGACAACTAATTACTTGATGGAATAATAAACTTTGATTTCATATCTCGGTTGACAATAGCATAACATCATATTCTATATGACGGGGTGCCTTTGAGAGAGCTACCGTTGTAAGGGTTGCTGTATCTACCACCGTGCCACCCTACACCGCAGGCGGAGGAATATTATGTTTACACTCTACTGTTTGCTGTAATGTAATGTCGTCTTGCCTTTGGAAGGTAACTCATGAGTGCGTTCCAACTGTGTTAGAATATGGTAGTATGCATGATGAAAATAGTTATACAGTAATTAAAAATATACGTCAGTAATATTGGGATAACTAATACAAGAATGATTTTATTCGTCTACATTCAAATTCATCTTTACAACAATATATACAACAAACATCAACAAACATTCGTTATACTGATTTTTGATGCGGTTCATCAAGTGTTTGTCTGTCACTTATTACATAGGAATTTGTTTAGTACACTAATGTAAATTAAAGCTGTCATTGTTTTAAAATCGTCTCTAATTTAAACATTTAGATTAGCAATAAGTAATATCTATACATTTTATTGATTGTAAACTTATTAGGTATATTTGTATGGATATTGATAACACAATATTTCTTAATCTATTGTTTTTTAGGAAATAAATACAAGAAATTCTATAGAAATGGTTGTGACTAACGCTAGTTTAATATTTAAACACTTCATTTATATTTCAGTCCGTCTTTGGAGGTACAATAGCGATACTAATTCATTATTAATGCGTTCAAATATTTTAGATATTGTACAATATTATTTATACTTTTGTAAGTATATTATCGATATTTTTGTCTAGAGGCTTAAAAGGTTATAGCTTAAATAAATGTGATTTCCACATTGGTTGCAGTTTTTTTAGATATCTAGCTTGGTAAGATAAAAGGATTATGTAAAACTGCCTCAATATTTTTTTACGTCGAATTTTTGCTGCAGCTGTAATGTCTAGGATTTTGAACTAGTTCATATGAATACAAATAGATTTTATTCGCACAAAGACTAGTCTTATGTTACCTATGTAAATGTATTCCCTTTGACTATTAATACAACTTCTGTATCCAATAGTCAATGGTATTACTCAGGTTCCGCACTTGATATACTTGTCAACTAAGTCATTAGAAGTACATGTATTTTTAGGAAATTCTAAACTTATTAAATTCCCAACATAATTAGCCCATTGTGTGTGTGTGTTATTTTTTATGTAATACTTCTATGTGACACTATTTCAATCATAATACACTCTATACATCCTAAAATATATGTTTTTGTATAACCTAAACGTTTTTTAAAGTTTCTTAAACAGTCTGAATAATCTTTCTGTGTCGTTTTATTAAAGTGGTCTACTAATCTGTGATATTAGTATCACCTGTTTTTTTATATTTATTTTTTAATGTGTACTCTACAACAACTATATTACAAGTTAGATTAAATTGCCTGTGTCTGTTTAATAACAGATCAACTAAAATGAAATCTATTGCTTCTAGTTTCTTCTTTACTCTTGGTAAATAGAATTTTCTGAAACATTCTTTGCACTTTGTATAATTTTATCTAAATTCCTAAACTGTACACTAACCCATGATGCTTCCCATTACCAACCACCAAGTCCCACGACAGATAGTATTACAGTACAGTACAGTGAACCCCCGGAGTGTAGATATAAACAGCTGTGGGGCCTCGCGTCGACAGCTGATTCCAGTAATACAATATATTGCTTGGAGCCATCAATATCAGCCACCTATGGGATTGGCCATGCATATGTAAATACGTAATTAGCTCAATACAATATTGGTATTGAATCCCTCGTAATATTGTATATTAATTAAATTTGACACTGCAAAAAGTATACATTGGTTTATGGAATAATTCTTAACTGAATTAACAGAAGTGATTTACTGTATATCTAAACGATCGTCATAAATAAAATCATTTACTAATAGCTAATAGTCAAAGATAAAATTCTAGTTTGAAAATTAAATTGAACAGTGCGAAATTACACAAGTGTTTCTGTATATCGTAACTTATATAGCGTTATGATCAATTCACGCAATAACAATTACACAAAATCCTAGAAATTATGCATGAATTGTTAATCTTTGTTTGTAATTCAAATAGTTCAAAGAATGCAATAGATGGTCCATCAGTCACATCTTATCAATGAATATACCGGAATGATGTGTGAATTCTAATTCAAATTCACTATATAGTGTGTAGGTATCTAAAATAAAATTATATGCACATTGGGTACCTTGCAAAAATACTACATTTTTAATGTCTGATTCTCACTCAATACATATTTTGATATAACCTAGTGGGTCCTCTTGTTTTTTATAAATCTAAATGTTAATCTTTTCTGAAATATCTTGTCGTGAGAGATTATTTCATTGGGTGTAGGCACATGCACCAGGCTTAATCCTCTTAATCACGGTCGGTTGACCTGTCGGTTCTAGGTTGGTGTCGAACGCTTCCGCATCATACCGTGCGTAGCCGAACTGTTCGCTTCAAATTGTTAGCTCTATTACTGTCGCTGTCAAAACGTATCGTTTGTCGGTTGAATTTAAATTTAATTTATCTGTCATAACCTAACCAAACTAACCAAACTTGCTGATAATTAAAAATCGAATGAAGGTTTAATAAAAAAATAGTTCTGTTCATAAAATAAAACTACAAATGCCTAAAATTCATTTTGATAATTTTTATATTATTGTAAAATTAAACTGTCATAACCTAACCAAACCAACCAAACTTGCTGATAATAAAAAAAATCGTACAAAGGTTTACTAATCAAAAAATATTTCTGATCATAAAATTATAAACACCTTAAATTCTAGCAAAAGATGCACAGTTAAGAAGTAATCGCATTCTAAGCGAAATCTTTGACAAAAAGTTAACGCCTCCGGTGGGATTCAGAATTCTCGATTCCCCATCCCTCCACTGGTGACCACTACCCTCAGGCCATAAATCAGGGGATTAACCCAAACAAAGATCTGGGACGCTGTCCGTCTCCCTATTTCATTTCCTTCATTTCCCCCTTTCTAAATTCCCAATCTTAATATTCTATAATTATTTATTGATCGTTAGAATGAAGCATAGAAAAGTTAGTTACCATATAATAATTAATTTTACAACTTTGCCAGTAAACATAATTTGTAGTGTACATGCTGTAATGTAAAATGTGTAATGTGTACATGCTACATTGAAACAATGAAATAATTTCCGCAACAAATCATCTTTGACGTGACACAGTAGGGTAAGAAGTGTCAAAGTAGGGACGGACAAGTTTCGACAGGACATTACCATATCGGGGAGTGCGGTGCAACTTTGAGCCCTTGAGAGGCGAGAGGAGCCCTTTCAAGAAAGTTATCTGCTGAATATGTAAGGGCCAGCCTAGCCCTCGGCCATCAGTTGGTCGTACCCACGGTCTATTGCGCTGCTGAGCTCCCCTTGCTGCTGTATAAGCTTGGATACCTACATAGTATACGGCATACGCAGCCCAAGTGTGTGGCTTGTACAATGTGTGCGACCACAATTTTTTTTATTGATTACCTTCTACAAAAAATTTTCACATTTTTTGAGTATCTGAAAATTCTCACTGTCACCCCTAGGTTACCTTACAATAACGGAGCAAAATAGTATCGGGTTTGGAAATTTAATAAGTAATTTATGTCAATATTTAGGTTATTGCTGATAATATTATTAGGTGTGGTTAAGAGCAAAATTACCTACAGAAACTAATTATTATTATTATTATTATTATGATGATTTTAAGTATAGTACCGTAATGGAAAATGTCTTTAAGAACACTCCCTTACCTTCAGTTAAACTTCCAGGCCAAATTAAGATAATTTCCTTTTCCTGAAATGTCAGTTAGGCCTAGTGATAAATTTTGCATTTACGTCATACAATGTAAATGCAAAATTATGTTTTAAGTAGTCCTAAACTCAGCCTAAGGGAAATTGAGCAGCAAATTTTCAATAAAAATATATAATTTGGTAAATGACCATAGAAATTGCAATCGTAATATGTTCTATAGTAAAACAAATATTTTATAAGAAAATCAACTAAGGACCAGTATTTTTTTTTCCAGAAATTTGGACAGCTAGGATTAAATGATTGATCGTAGAAAATTACTTCCTCCTGTCCAGGGCAGGCAGCTACTTTATCAACCAACATATCAGCTTATGAAAGTGTTGTTTCTTAGGCCTTAATAGATCTGTTGGTCTTAGACACTTTTTGTAAGTTATCTCTGACATTGAAGCGTGTTTTAAATCGTTTACCTTTGTTTTTTTAATGGTTGTGTACTGAATTATAGCTCTCGGTGACTTCAATGATTTGTTTAGTTAATATTTTTTACACTTATTAAGTTTTGAATAAACTTTTCAAAAACTTGTAATATTTACCAATAGTAAATTTCATCACTAAAAATTATTTTTGTACGCTCTAGTACGAAAGTAGGACCTCAACCCTCCAAGAAGCCGGCACCAGCAACTTATACAATGCATAATGTATGCCGGAAGGTTTTGAGTGCCTGACCTTCCCTTCTTTTAGATTCCTATGAAAAATGTATCGTTTTACATACAGGAATCTTTGTTTACAACTGAAGGGAGAATCACCCAAAAAAAATGGTTTCTCGGGAAATGATCTTTTGAGATTTGTAGACTTCGTTGTGTTGGCCCAAGACACAACTCTGGACTGTAATATCCACACGGGTACGAAATTAATTATTTTGCCTAATGTTGTATTAATAGTCAAAACTAATACCTAATTTTAAAAAAATACCACAAATGCTTTATTATGACCTAAATAATAGCCTATACAAACATGTAAGAATGAAACACGTTCCAAACCTCAAACAACCACCTTAAAGTATTTTTATGATATTAAAAGCGCAAGGGATTTGTGAATTAGTTTTAAATTTTTGTCATTATTATTTTACAATGTCAATTACAATTATTATTTCAAAATTGAATGTTGTATAATATGCAATAGAATACATGCGCATATTATCTATAAATTCTAATGAATCTATAGATTCAGTGAAAACAGGTTAGTAAATAATTTATTTTTTAACTTTTTTAGTTTTGGACAACTGCCTTAGTGATTTCTTTCTACTTCTTGGTCCCACTAAAATCACTTAATTTATCGTTTTTGGTTTATAGGCATTATAATCGTTAAATGTTGTTTCTTGTTGTTATAATAACAATAAGTAAGAAATCATCAATTAATTCCGACCTTATTAAACTATATGTATTCATATAAGTGACTAACAGTTCGAGTTAACGTTTTGATAAATCTAATATTGAAGTGGAAGTGCATATCGTCTTCTACATGCATTAGTTTATATTGCACATAAATGATTTGGTTTAGTATGTAGCTTACTAGTGGACTGTTGGTATTAAAGAAAGGCAAAAAATGCTAAGAGAAAACCAAAACGGATTTAAAGTTTTTTTTGGGTTTGAGTTGAGTTATGGATTACATTAAAACAAGTCTGATCAATATTCTACATGAGTCTTGGGAGAATATTCCCGTCAGGCAAGTAGTATAGGAGTTGACAGAGCGCCGACGTCATGAAATAGCAAACAGCTGTTTGTAAACTCCCACCACCTTGGGTAGTGTTAGATGCCGCTTAGGTGCATATTGGGGAAAAAGTGTTCCTTAGAACGTAAGAGAATTAACATGTCAATAAAATAACGAAATGTTTATATTTGATGTCCCTTAGAGGTCCGAAATAAGTGACAACATAGAGGCCGGGCGTTCAAATCTGTCTTGGTTAGGATTTGAACTCGTGAGACCTTCACGTGCTTACAGCAGATAAAAGTGGTAAGTTAACCCAAAATAAAATGGTGGATGGCTATCAAATCTATAAAAGTTAATTTTTGTTGCCTTACTAATTATTTAATCAGAATTAAATTGTATTCATCTTTGTACCTGCCTTGTACAGCGTTTGCTGAAAATTTCAAATGCGTAAATAAGATATTGGTTTAGTTATATTAAATTATTAAGTAAAGTTTTTAAACAATCCATCAAAACTAACTCATCAAAATTATTTATTTTCGCACACTTAATTGGATTACTTTAAATTTGAATCCGGACATTAAAATATAACAGAAATGTTCAATATTGGACAATGAGTTGTAACTTTGACTTCTGGCGGAATGAATCTTATTTACGATTTTTAGGACATAACCAGTTTGTATCAACCTCACTTAGCTAATATCCAGACTAGCCAATACATTTACTAATGATAGCCCTGAACACTGTAGTGTGGATATTACATGCCCATTACAATATATATAGTGTATAGTCTCCGCAATCATAAGTGACAGGGGATCCCTATCTCCACAGTGTTGTATACCCAAGGGGGTGAACACAATATATACAATTTAATATACAATATACACAGGGAAATAGACACTGTATGAAAGTTTATTTATAAACAAACAAAAACCACATACGGAGATAAGCGTAGTCGTACAATTTGTTTACATATTATTTTGTACTAAAATAATTTCATGCAACTGAATATTTGACCAAAATAAGTGCTTTTTAATTTCAGGTTGAACTATCTAAGATGTAAAGAATGAACCTGTTTGAATCTTAAATAACAAGAAAATAACAGAACAAAATTCAAGCAAATCATTAAATACCACAAAGAATTAGCAAAAAAATAATTAAATATTGTAAGTGACCTGTACTAATAACTTTTTGTCTAACATGTGGCTTTTCATTATCACTCACTTGCAATCGAAAAGACACACTAATCCGAAAATTAAAAGAAAAATAAACTTAAGTAATCTAATAGTATATATCTTACCAAGGGCCGAAAATGAGGTTTTGCCAGCTCGAGATAGTTTTTAAGTTCGAGACGAAGTCACCACACTATACCCTATTACCAATATTCACAACAATAATAATACACACTGATAGTCAACACAACTACAACTTTAAGGTTATGTGAAGAAATAATTTGAGGAATCAGCAAAAATATTAATAAATAGTTGCTAGGCAGCTATGAAAATGAAACAATTCTATTGCAATGCTATGGATACTGATTGTGTATTTAGTAGGCCTATGCATTCATTTTTTCACGAAAGTAAGCGGGCAGCTGATTTCGCAGTCGTAGGGATGTAAAAACCTGCTCGGTCCCCAAATGACGATGACAGCTGGCATGGCCAGCAAAACGTAACTTTCAGCCAACAATTAATGTATGTAAAACAGCTAAAAACATCATATTGTGGTGAAAAAAAATTTAAAATTCAGCCCCGGGATTGCGTTTTTATGACAAATTATCGGTAAACATACCTCCTTGACGATCCTTGATTCTTCAGGATTGTCCCACGAGGTACGTTTAGCCATTATATGTCATACAAAAATTTAAATTCAAACACCACTAACAAAAATAATATACTACAACAGTTTATAGCAATATCTTAACGGAAACGTAGCTTCGTCCTTTTAAGACTACATAAACCTAGTGATACTATCTTACAAACCAACATTACTTAAACCCCCCCCCCCCTATTACCCGTGTATTGTTGTGCACCAACAGTGCTATTAGGGTTACTGATACGACCTATATCAGCCCCACTTAGTTTTGGCCGATTTCCATAAAGCGCTTTGTAGCGTAACCCTTAGAAGTCACCACTTGATACAGCCAATCCACTTTATTGCCCAAACAACCCCCTGATGGGGGGTAACCACCCCCTCCCAGACTACTCTGTAACTTAATAAGCTCCGGACAAGAAAAACAAGCGGTTCATTCCACTAATGGAGCTGGGCTTCTGCAAATGGCGATAATTCAATCAGTGTGTGAGAAGTCAAACAAAAGTTGGATTGTGGTTCCGAGGTGGTTCCGGCAATCGATTTATCTGATCTAGATTTGGACTTTCAAAGGTAAAATATGGACACGAATATATGTATTGGATATGACTATATAAATTATTAACAAAACATAATTAATGTTGCCGGTTTTGTTTGTTTTTTAACCTTACCTAACTCCATTCTAAGCAGTATTTCAACCTTAAAAACATATTGGCAGTCTTATAACGTAAATTTATTCTTTTTAGATATGAAAATCTAGCTCAGAGTCTTATTGGAGCGTTCACAACTAAAACATGAAGTGCTGTTGTAATCCGGATAAAATTTAAAATTTAAAACAGTATGTGTAAAAATGAGATTTACAAGAAGGAATTTCCACATAGGTCGTACATAAATGTTTGATGGTGTTAACTAATAGCCATTCTACTGACCGCAGGAGAAGATGGAGACATTTTATACGTTTGTATTTGCTTAAAATATAAAAAAGAGCCCTTTACAGAAACATAAATTTTAACACATATCACTACCACATATACATATATTACTATTAACTCTAAAATCAGTTAAATAACTTGTGGTATTAACTAGGGGTAGGATTCAACTGGCATTAGGAGACAGTTTAAATAAGGCCCAACGAAAGTAAAGCAAGCAAATCAATATACTTGTTGTTCGTCATAACTATTCCATTAAGTAGTTTTATGTAGGGTAAAGCGTGGTGATAATCATCAAAATGTATAATAACAAATTAAACTATGTTTCATGTTATTAACTATTTTGAATTAATGCAAAATTAATCCAATGAAACCAAATAAAGATTTCATGGCTGGAAATAAATGAGATTATCTATCTGAATATTAATTTGAATCCAATTGAAAAAAAATATTATCTGAAAGTGTTCAAAAGTATGTTTATTTATTGTTTACATTGGTCTGTTAAATTTTATCTTCTGCGCGTTTGGTTTCAAATTCTAATACCTATTTGTATACATTTTTACTCATAAATTGCCATTCAAACTCTTGTTTGTCTCCACAATCAATATGAGTCAGTTGGATGAAGGACGGAGGAAGTTACATGGGACGAGTGGACTGGAATGGCTCTTGGCTGGAGTGGAGTGAGATGCGGTCACTGGAGTGGATCGGAGGCAATGAAGAGTCGCCAAAACAAATAAGTCGCGGGTTGGCGGGAAGGACGAGGGGTGGTGGGGGAGAGGGTAGTTATTAATACTGCTGTATGATGAAGGGCCTCAGCGGTTCTTGACCCAATCTCTCAAGCAGATTTGTGGACCAGGGAGGATGGCTGGAAATGATAACATGAATCATTGTTCTGAAGAAACAACTATTGTAAGAGAAAAATTCTACACAAAGCGACTAATAATAGTCATTGTGGTAGTTTTATGTTCACGATTGTAAATTAGTTTTGTCTTTACACATACAGCCTTTCTATAAATAATTTTCTTCTTAAAATTGAAATCACTAAAATTCGAAAAATGTTTAAACCAAAGTTATATTAGTTTTCACTAGTCAATAAGCTCAATTCCTGGACCAAATTGGCAAATAAAACATTCTTAGTTATGTAACAATATTTATTTGGAGGGGAAATAAACAAAGAATAAAAAATTTAATTAACTGTCTTTCCTTCTATCAAATAATGGAAAACTAAAAGAAATCAGCTGCCAATTTAGTCCAGTCAAGGAATGAGGTGTAGAGTGCGTGAGCAGGTAACTAAGCGATTCCTTCAGAAACTTGTTCAGGGGGCTTAGGGTGTTAACATACCAAAAGTCCTGACTCCTAGGTGGTGAGCCAGTGGGTGGAGTGGAGAAAAAAAGGGGGGGGAAAGGTACGCATTTTGGGTTTTTTGATTATATCTCGAAAACTATCAACTTTTTGTATACTATAGTAAATTATAAAATTGAAGAAGATTAAATTTTCTACAAGAAAAGTATATAATGTGTTTATTTTGGTTCAACAGATTACGAGTTATAACTTATTTAATTGATATCTTATTAAAATACTCCTTCCATAAGAAATACTTGTAAATTAGTATGCGAAATGGGGCGAATCCTATCCGCCCAAAGGAAATATAAATGATATTCTGGAAATCTTGACAAAATTTCCAGTAATTTGACACTTTAATCATTAAAATTGATCCAAAATTAAGGCGAGGGCGAGGTAACAAAATGTCGAGTTTTGGTGGTTTTTTTATTGGAAATATATAAAAAAAACCTTAAATCATCCCATTTTTAAACGCTCACCCTCGCTTTAATTTTTGACAAAATTTCATGATTAAAGTGTCAAATTACTGGAAATTTTGTCAAGATTTCCAGAATATCAGTTATATTTCCTTTGGGCGGATAGGATTCGCCCCATTTCGCATACTAATTTACATGCATTTCTTATGGAAGGAGTATTTTAATAAGATATCAATTAAATAAGTTATAACTCGTAATCTGTTGAACCAAAATAAACACATTATATACTTTTCTTGTAGACAATTTAATCTTCTTCAATTTTATAATTTACTATAGTATACAAAAAGTTGATAGTTTTCGAGATATAATCAAAAAACCCAAAATGCGTACCTTCCCCCCCCCTTTTTCCCCCTCCACCCCCTGGCTCACCACCTAGGAGTCAGGACTTTTGGTATGTTAACACCCTAAGCCCCCTGAACAAGTTTCTGAAGGAATCGCTTAGTTACCTGCTCACGCACTCTACACCTACTTTTGGATCATTCATTTACTGGACTAATTACTGACACTTTGGTTTGAAGACATATTGACGTACAAAACACTTACGGTTAAAACTGAGTTTTACAATTTTGTTATTTAAACTTATTCTACTGATGGATATCAAGTTGAGCCTCCATTTGGTCTCAAAGAGGCTCCTTTCTCCAGAATAATTGAAAGTGTCTGCCACGTCACTCGTCTCTTGTGTTCTCTTCCAACGGGGATAGACTTATCAGTTGCTGGTAGGTAGTCCTGCAAAAACTCACTTTAACACAACAGATGGTTAATAGAAAGTATGATTTTACATTTTAATTATAAACGCAGGGTTACGTAGTTAAACTAATAGAGAGCACGCAATAACGTATCGTAGTTTAATATGCACAATCACAACATGTAAATCTAAAGCTATTAGTTTCTTTCCCTGTAATTTTCTTAAGAATTCATCGTCTTGCTTTTCTGGTTATTGATTTACGTAGATAGAATTATTTTGTTACTTACGATATCCTTATTCGTCAGGTAAAACTACACGTATCGTGGCAACTGCCACATCATCAGGTTGATCATCTTCTGTTCGTCATATATTTAAAATTAAAGACACAAAATACACGTTGAAATGATTCAGTCACCGCCGGACCCAAATGCGTGCACGCACCGCGACGGTTGTTCTATTAATGTAAAAGTTTTCTGTTAAACGCCTCATGTTTTGTGTTTTTGATTTTAAGTATATGACGAATAGTAGAAGAGGATGGACCTGATGATCGAAACGTGTACATGTACGACTGACGAATAAGGTTCTACCTGACGAATAAGGACATTGTAAGGTGACAAAATAATTCTATTTATTATCTAAAGTAAAATAATTTTAGTGGTTCTTGAATTTGAATGTATTTTAATCAAGGGGTTAACTCAAATCAAATCGAATCAAATGTAATATGAGTCAAGACATTTTACATTATTTGAGTAAACGGTGTATCATCACGTGTCCCATTTCTCTTCCCCTCACCTCGATCGTTCAGAGTTAAAGTTTCAATTAAAACTTAACTCGTCGTCACCCGAGTGATTGTGTGATTGTGTAGTGTCAATGCGGGGCGCGATTGTACACCAACAAAGCCGCGAATCGCGCCTTTCAACACGATAATTGAAAATGTCTGCAGTCGTCACTCCATCACCGCCTTGAGACTTGAGTCGCGCCAAGTCGGCTCATGCTCATGCTCGTCTGGCCTGGCAGCTTCATATCCAATTACTGCTCCGTAATGCATAACTCAGAAAAACACTGTTCTAAAACACAATTACACAATTTGGTGAGTCGGTGGCGTCACGGACTTCGGGCCTGGGCAGCGATGTCGTGGGTTCGGATCCTGGTCACTGCCACAAAAATATCAGTACAGTCCACCTTCGTACTGTACCAGCTCACCCCTTGCTTTGCTGGATACGTTCCACGCACAGTTAGTATATGTGGGCAGGCAAATGCAAGGTAAAAAAAATGCCTCAAACCTCTTAAAAAGTTTGGAGAATTGACTAACAGAGTAGTTGCATTTCGTAGTAGTACTTTGTCGTTTTGTCGGAGTAGTTAGGCCATTTTTTAAAGAAGCGTCTTACAAAGCAATGCAATTCGGAGCAGTGCCTTAGTAGCAAATTCATTCGGAACAGAGCCTTTCGGAATAATGCCTTTTACAGCGATGCCACCATCAACATTCCTTGCAGTGGCAGGTGTTGTTGCTACATCGGTTGTGGGTTGAAAACCTTATATATCCAAAGGATCTTGGATTCAACAACGGTTAGCTCGGAGCCATTTTAAGCTGTAACTATATGTATAGTAAAAAAGATAGTCATTTGAGTTAAGCAGAGCTTTCCTATGTTGTAAGCACAGCTTCCAAAGACATACGAAAATGTTAGCACCGCACTAACAATATCAACACAAATATCTTCAAACAAACAACCCTACTCTTACATCGTCATTTATTCATTCGACTTTTCATTTTTCAGCACATTCAATTACGTCAAAATCAAAGTCCTCTAGCATCATTTGTGCCTAAAACAATCTACAACGAGACAATCAGCGTGCAATTAATAGTGCAGCGAGAACATTACTATACGCTGAGCCACAGCTATATGCAATTATTCCGGCTGTGTCATCAGTGACAACTACAATGATTGGATGATTGTTCTGCATCCATTACCTGAATGCGATTCCATGATTTTCCACTCAGTGTTTGCTTATTTATTTGTGATGCACGGAAATTGAATTTACCATAGCAATTTAAATTAAGGTAAAAGTTTAACCATTGCCCTCATTACCATTATTACTATTATTTTCGAAGGTGAGAACACAGCTTGGCATATTCTTACGAGGAAGAGTGTAGAATTGATTGAGTTGTTACCGTCTTAGACCAGATGTTTCTTAGTCAGGATCTAAAAGATTTTCTTTATTACACTATATGATCTTTTTACGTTTTGTGTAACGTCTAAGCTCTGGTATTGTTATAAAAAGGCTAAAAATGATCAGCACCAGCTGGGTCGGATTTCAAACTAAAATTAAGTTCCACAGGATTTGACCATCTGATTGTTAACTATCTGATTGTTAGCTAGGTAGTGTATGGTAATCACAAGGAGTTTTTCAATACATAAAAAGTTTTGATTTCCTTAGTGACCAGTTCTGTTTTGTTTTCCTAGTTTACATCTAGTGCCAAAAAGTCAACTATTAACATTTTCTATTGATAAAACACTTCTTGTTACACTAACAGTCATTGTGCTAGGTTTCAGTTTAATAAACACAAGTATAGAACCCCTAACCTAGCAAAAACAGAAATAATATCCATAATACTTGGCCGGAAGTGGGGATCTCTTAACAAAAACACTGCTGCAGACGACAATGATGTATGTACTGGAGGAATTACTGGAAAAATGTATATGTATGTTGTGGAGCAGGGAATTTTTAAATCACGGAAAATGACGATTTGTTCGGTACCAGATGTTTTGAATAATATTTTTTTTCCTGTTAAACATACTATAAAAACTATTTCATTAATATATCGATATCTTTAATACAAAATAATTTCTTCTCGCCAAGTGACATATCCTTTTAGCTCTGGCAACTCAACCTAAAACTTAAAATTCACTATTGGTTGGCGAGATTTGAATTCGAAACTTTCACGACGAAAGTATCAGATATCGAATCTCAAATAGCCTTGGATCGTATTTATGTTAACAAGCCAGGGACAAAGTTATAAAAATTTCATTTGAAAGTATGAAGTTCGTAGGAAAATAAACTAAATCATAAATCCACATTATATGTTGAGAAGATGAAGTATCGATGGAAGTTTTTAAGTAGAAATATGCCTAGAGGACAGGACTGTGGGAATTTTTTTGTTTGTTTTTACTATAAGATTGCTAGGGATATAAAGTGTGCCTTAACTGATCAACTCAACTTTTACACTCATGATTTCAAAAAGAGGTTTGAAACTATTTATTAATTCTCTTCATTATCTTAAATTACATCCATTGAATTGGTTTCGTAAACATATCTTGTTTAAATATTCGTATTACTTTAGATAAAAGATTTTTTAATTTCATACCATACCTATTTATTTAGTAACGTTTTAGTTTTACCAAACTAAACATACGAATTCAACTGGGAAACTTATCCAACACTTACGTTCACTACCTTAACACCTCTGACTGAGTTTCAAAGAAATTTTTGAGCACCCCTCAAAAGTTGCCTAACTCAATATTCCGGTAGCATTGATCCTGTGTCAAATAAGTTCGTTTGAATCGTTCAATTTCCACCCCTCGTTTCTGCGATCTTTTTTCACTTTGGTCGCTTCCCCCAGCTCATTAGGAATGTCCTTTTCCAATGCTGGAGCGTGTCGGTGGATCTCTCATTAGTTGAGAGTTCCCTTCAATGATTGTCACAATTAAAGATTTTTCACCCCCTGTTCCAAGTGGCGGCAACTGTCGCTTCCGCCTCGTTTCCTTTCCGCTTCTTTAACCGGGATTTTATAAAATCGCAGTTACTTTTGAACTTTGGATCAGTTTTACAATACCTAATTTTAGCTCACAATATAGAAGGTTAATATTTTGTTGAAGTTTTCAATCGTTAAAATACTGTCCATCCACTCAAGTTTTAATGGTTCAACCACTTATTATTAATATAGTTTTTAAGGTTTTTTTTATTAAATAATAAATCATATACAAATGAAAAATAAAATAAAATCTTATAGTCAACCATCCAACAATATTTTTATTTGTCACAAAATATTCATTGACAAAAATTAATTAACATGTTCAAGTACATATTGAATATGCTAACACTCTCTCAGTACAAAAAAGTAAAATATTATTCTCTTGCTCCCAGTAGGAATCCACTAGGAAATCCAGTAGGAAACCTGGTTTCTGTTATAATGGTTGCACTCGATTCTGTACAAAAACCGAGTGCTATAAATAGTTACAAACAGAGCAAATTACTAAAAATAATATATATTTAACCTCGCATATATTTTAGTCCAGAAATAAAAAAATTCTTTTAGAGACCATTTACAGTAATACTATAGACTAATAGAATAAATATTTTTATTATATTTGTCAATGTAAATACAGACACCCCACGGTCCTTGAAACGGTTAACAAGTTCCAATGATGTGCCTAGGATTTATTTTGCCTGACAAATTATATTATTGTCCTATTGAGAACGTCTGGTCAACAAAATAAACTTACGTACTGGAATGTCTACTTCATTGGAGTGTTATATGAGTTCAAGCTAAACATACTGCAAAGACGTAAATAAGTTGAAAGGAAAATGAAAGCAAAAGGTAACAGAATTTTATTTCTGTGTACCTATATTAAAATATCCCAGATATTTCCTTCATGTAGTAGGTTACGACACTTATTTTTAATTCCCCTCGTTCCTAAGAGCATATAATGACCAACCCCATAATTTTAAACCCCAGATTCATTTCACTTTTATCTTCCACCTCAAAGTCACGTCTCTAGACTTTTTGTTTCCGCGACCTATACGTGACTAACCCTTGCAGACAGTTGGGAATTTGTTGTCGTTATCACGGGTTAAATGTCCTGTGCTTTCATTTCCTGCTGAAAAAATGCCCGCGGATAACCAAGACAGAGGGGGAGACGATTTAATGTCGAGGGAAGAAAAGTTTAAACGGAGGGTGGGAAGAATGAAAAAGTATAAAACAAAGAAATAGCCCTTTTCCACAGCTTGAACGCCGCTTTATAGTTTTGATTCTTGCTCCGGTTGTCTGGGGAGGGAAGTCTTGGAACGAAGTTTTTTTTTCAATTTTCATTCCGACTCGATAGCTTCGCCCCTCTCCTCCCTTGTTTTGGCAATTGCAGCCGTGTAAAGGGGTTGTAGCTCGTCGTCAGCCCAGTAATAGATTTATAGCTACGCTTTGGAATTTGGTACCTCTTATACGTTCTGGTTGATCATTTTCTTTTACGATTTTAGGCTCTATAATTTGGTGTTCGTGATTTTGGGAATACAATCTTGGTTTTGTGTTTTACCGAGACATTTCGGATTTAAAACTAATATGAAACGAGTTTTCACTGGTTTTTTTAGGTAATAGAAATAAATTTGTTTTAGAATTGTTGTTCAATTGTCTATCGTAACACAATGGTTGTAACTGGTCACTATACTATTATAAAATTGAGGTTGTGTCTGTCTGTCTGTCTGTCGGTGCGGCTGCCACGACTAAAATGCTAAACCGATACAGCCCAAATTGAGCACAAAGATGGTTCACATACCTAGGAATGTCATAGGCCTATTCACTTCCCTGAGTTCCTCTCGGGCTACTCCCCTTGGATGTCCAAAGTTTTGAGGTGACGTTTTCAAAAGTAATTATTTACTAGTCTCCATGGAAGAATTAGAACATTCACAATATTTGTTTACATTTGCGTTGATATTTTCCTGTAAACAATCCGAACTAAATGCATATTTCACAATTTCAGGCAGCTGATACAAACAAACTGAATACAATATTTTATACAACAGAACTACAGTATGTGTAAGGTTTATTTATGTCATTGATTATATAAAATAAACTTATATAATTTCTGAAAGCTAATCCAAATAAATGTACTTTTTGGTTAGATTTGGCACTTAATAAATATTTGGATTTTGCGGTATAGTACATCTTCCCGTTGCGAAGTACGGATACAGCAGCTAGTTATAGAATATAGTAGAATATTTTAACCGAATAATTTCTTAGGTTAATTGGTGATAAAGAGTAGTGTAAAAATGAATATTGTGAATGAATACGGTTGAATAAGATTGAATGTGGTTTCAAATATGGTAAAGCCTTAAATATGGTTTAAAGGTGCAAATTTTCATCAGTATAACAATAACGATTACATATTTCAGCTGAAAGATCAACTTCTGGGTAGCACAGTACCACCGTAGACTAAGGAGAATAAAAGGGTTGTATATATATATGGGGTTGTTTATGTATTTATGGGGTTGTTTATATGTATAGGGTTGTATATTTGGGGTTGTATGGGGTTGTATATATATTTATGGGGTTGTATGTTTATATGGGTTGTATATTTATGGGGTTGTATATATTTATGGGGTTGTATATATATATATGGGGGGTTGTATATATTTATGGGGTTGTATATATATTTATGGAGTTGTATATATATTTATGGGATTGTATATTTATGGGGTTGTACATATATATTAATGGGGTTGTATATATTAATGGGGTTGTATATAATATGAATGTTTTATTCTCCTTAGTCTATGGTACCACGTACAACAAAGCCTTGTAAGACGCTACTGACTCAAGGGAAGCCTAAAGCAATCGCAGCAAGAATCCAAAAGTCTGACGGCGAGATTAAGCACATTCCCGGATCCCCGGTTTGGAAACCAATTCCAGGGCCGACCGCACGCCAATGAAATATTATTCAAATTCCTGGAGAGAGTACAAAACAAAATGCGATCGCCTTGACAAATGCGGAGGCATTCCTCTCCCCGCTTGTGTGTTTTCCACATGGCCTACTAACCCCCCCCCCCCCTCGCCCCCCCCTGGGTCGCTTCTTGCTGGGCTGTGATACCAAGTATTTTGGTTTCCATCCCTCCACTGAATAGCTCAATAACCCAATGCATCTGTAATCGTGTGTAAGGAAGTTAGCATTGAATTTAGTGGGATTGAAAAACACGATTTTCCTATTCCATTTAGTTTCATGTAACAGTTAGTATTGTAGAAATCCAAAAAGCCATCGGATTTTGTTAATAAAATAAAATAACAATTTCTCAATTCACAACAAACATAGTAGTCAAACTGGTGTCAGTCATATTATAATCTAAGGGTTTAAAAATTAAAATAATTAAATTACACTATTTTGCACTGATACGTGGGAATTCAAATTTAGAATAAGATGAAAAAATCATAAATTTACTTAAATTTTATGGTATTATATTACATTAAGCCCTTAACTTCTATAATTGTAAAATACCAATTGGACGTTATTTTTTGCTTAATACAACGACAACTTGTATTTTTGAAAGAAAGTTAGTTGTAGCTAATACCTTGGTTTTCTTTGCAATAAACAGTTTAAGTATAGACAAATTTGTTTCGACAAATCGATGCAGATATTGATGACCAACCTGTTATGGTATGGCAATAATTCCTTCGAAGTTTGGTTTATCAACCGATCTTTTAGTAAATCTTTGCACTCTTCAAAACTTTTTGCAAAATTTTCTCAAAGATCTTTGTAATCTATTTTAAAAATTTCTAAATCCACAACTTGACCCAAAGTATACAGCATCCATTCTAGCAATTTAAAATAACCACGTTTTAGAATGAAAAATTAATAATACCCAGAAAGAAATTGTTGCATAGCATTATGTCCTGCGTATACTTGGGTTGCCCTCGAGTAACTACACGCCGATGAACAGTTTACTTACAAATGCTATCATCTCCAATAATCTGACAATCAAAGCTACTGTCCTCGCTATGATCAGAGTCTGGCGTGCCTCTCAATTATTCCATCATTCTGTCGCTGCTGCCAACTTAATTAAAACCGAATTCCAACAACATTCCCCCTTAATGAACCTTTATGAAAAATCCCAGACCCGCATCTCAGATAATACTTTTCAATATTATAATTTTTCTTTGAGATGTCCCGTTTGTCCCGGTCTTCTGGTGCTAAGATCAATTTTAGGCGTAGCGGGAAGGATGAGGTGTCTTTTGTGTTTTAAGGAAAGTATTTGTTTCATTTTGTATATTTTTTCCTAGGACGCTAGGCACGAGCCCGGAATTATTTTTCACATTACTTCAGGCTAGATCTAGGGGTTGCGGCATTATCACATGGATAAAATGCATTGGTGATTTGGCGGGATTTGAACCCGTGACCTCTCGAAGCGAA
This sequence comes from Macrosteles quadrilineatus, assembly GCF_028750875.1. NCBI lineage: Eukaryota > Metazoa > Arthropoda > Insecta > Hemiptera > Cicadellidae > Macrosteles > Macrosteles quadrilineatus. The sequence continues at coordinate 126,142,763 of NW_026542596.1, forward strand.
GTCCCGCGCTCTAATCACTAGACCGGCTTCCTCGCCTCATTTTGTATATTAATGTATAATATTACTGCAGTTTATATACACACAATGAACAACGTACAAGTTTGAGTTGACACAAACACATACGAACACAGTATTTTCCTTGGGTCGCAAATAAAAAACTTTGCAATTTTGATTTCCATTCGAACAAAATCTTTTAATTGACCGTAAGCAATGATTAACATAATCCCTCATAGATCTATCTTGTGGATTGACTGAAAACATGTATATAGTATGTTCAATCCAGGTAATATAACGCTACATTGCGACAATGATTCATTTTTATTCGCATTTATTTTGGTGGCTTAAGAAAATATTTTAAATAACAATAATCTTTAACGGTTGTTTTTAATCTGATTAATAACGAAAGGATAAACAGCATACAACAGAACTTACTCTAAAATATGTAATACTCGTTTATATTATATGTTTGCACACAACCATTGCCTGACCTGAACCCCCTTAATACAAAGTTTCAAATTTTAAAATCATATTATTTAATAAGGATGACTCCCAAAGTCTAGTCTTCAATGTTAATGTCAAAACGAACAAAAATGATAATGTGTCTATCTTGGGAATTACAAGCATTCCCAATAGCACTTAATCGTCTTGTGTACATAACATTTTAAATAGTCTCCAATAATCGATTATTAAAACGCAATACCATAAGTATAGTTAACGTGGTATATTTATTGAAACATGATTAATTGGGACGAGAAACGTAAATAAAATATGAAGTGTATGTGTCTTTAAACATGTTAATTACTATTTTGAAACTCACTCAGTTTGGTTAAATTATTAGTTGGACTGTTTTCGCGTTTTATTTACTAAAGCCGAAAACGCAATGTAAGTGTCTTCGTATATAATTTATTTTTTATATACTTGTAAATAAAAATTAAATACTTTAATCATTTTTTTTTAGTTTAAAGCACTGCCCGTTTTTCCATATAAATCCTATTCACAATATTTTCAATAGTTTATTTTCGTTACATCAACATTGCGTTTTCTAGAATCCATACTCAACTTCACCGTCATGTTTATAATTTACTATAAATTGCACCGGTTCCCCCATTACGGACTAGTTAGTCGTGTTAATAGCTGTCAAGTAGCCTAGTGTTTCCGATAGACCAATAACTCGCATAGCTGTTAAATATAGCGTAGTTTAGCCTAATTACTGTAGCGAACAGTTTAGTTTCATTACAGATTTTATTTGTTTAACAGCGACCAGTTAAGTGCAGGCTCAATGTGCAGCCTAATGAATACAGCTCTGTATCGGCTTGTTGTAGATTGTATATTAGTTATTGCTGTTGATAATTAAATCCGTTACATTATTGGATAATGCGTGGCGTAGTAATCGTATGATCGCTGGATTACGGGATGCGATACCCGATTACCGGATTGATACCTTGGTTTTGATACCTTATCAGTTTTGTTATCTAATTACCGGTTTTCGTACCTAATTACCGGTTCGGTGAATAAATACCGGTAGTGATTCCAGAATAGGTAGAGTAGGTAGAGGTGACATAAATACCGGCAGAGATTGACCAGTTGTAGGTCCTGATTACCTATTTTCATACCTAATTACCGGGTTGGTACATAAATACCGGTAGTGATTCCAGAGTAGGTAGAGGTGACATTAATACTGGTAGAGATTGACCAGTAGGTCCTGATTACCTATTTTCATACCTAATTACCGGTTTGGTACATAAATACCGGTAGTGATTCCAGAGTAGGTAGATGTGACATTAATACTGGTAGAGATTGACCAGTTGTAGGTCCTGATTATCGGTTTTCATACCTAATTACCGGTTTGGTACATAAATGCCGGTAGTGATTCCAGAGTAGGTAGAGGTGACATAAATACCGGTAGAGATTACAGACTACACGTTCAACACCTGATTACCGGTTTGATACTTATTGACCAGTTGTATGTCCTGATTTCAATACCCGATACCTGATTACCAGTTGTAAAGTTTCAGAACTGACATCTGTTGTGTTACTGATGACCAGTTGTTGTACCCAAAAGTCATTTTGTGATACATTTGACCTGATTATTTTTTGTGTTACTTGATTACACCTTACCGTCGGTTGCCATACCCAAATACCGGTTGTGATATCTGAGGCATGACTCGGTTGTACTCCTTGTACCTGATAACCGAGTATAAAGTCTGTTTGGATTAAGCACAAAGAGAATCAAAATTGTCTTTTCCGCTTTATTCTAGATTATAATATTTTAAGTTTAGGAACATTTCTCATCATATTTTAAATTTATTTTTTAATACCTACTACGAAATTTGTCTCTGTGCTTATTGCAATTTTATGAATTTAAACTTCTAGTTATAATTTATAGATTTGTATTCCAATAGGAATGTTCAAGGAAAGGGCAGGATTATTACGTTCTCTCCAGGCAGCATTATTAACATAAAATGTTGTGCTCATTTCATTACTATGAATTACCCCAAAAATAATATGCTTCGGTTGAGAGACCTGTCCTTTTTAGATTTATGGATTAACAGAAGTGGCATAACAGCTGACTCTGAACCACTGGATTGAGCATTATTATATAAATCAAAAACCCGTCGGTATCAACGGGATTAGAACCCGCAGGCTGCATCCCAATAAAAACAACAAAAACAAACCATTATGAAAGCCCTAAATTTCTTCACAAGGACCCGTTTTATATCCAAGTGCACTTTAAAATGTAAACATTTCTCACAACCCAAAATGATGACAAAAGGTACCCTCAATAACCACCACACGTGACTTGTAGTTCCCACAGTCACCGCTGTGTCGCCACCGTCGTATCAGCTGTTTTTTCTTCCCGCGTCTTACGATCAATAGGGTGTGCTCAGTTTTCCACACATGTTACCATAGTAAAATGTGCGCTAGTTATTGAATTAGAGCGGGCCCAGTTGTGCCGGACTTATATTGAGGCGTGGAGCCGTCGTGGGGGGGGGGGGGGCTCGGAATCTAATTTGGAACGGGGCGTCATTTGTTCGAATTAGAGTAGAAGGGTCCGCCGGCCGTTACCCGCCCACAGGGGCAAAGCGCGGGAGAATTTGCAATTTTGTTTGAATTATTCTCCGTTCTATTATCTTGTAATGGTGCAAGGAGGTTGTAATGACTTTAGCCCCTTGGGGCAGCTTTTTGTCTCCTTACCTTTACATCGTATTAGGCCTTTATGGTATTACCTTCGTCCCTTATGTGTGTCCTTACGATGATTTAGTTTATCGGGGTTCACTCGGGCTACTGAATGTGGACAGTGGTTTTTCTTCTTTTTATTCGTATTTATAATCTTTTATTTGAACAATTGATTGTAGACATTTAAAATGTTAAAATATACGGTTATAGTTTCTTTGTCAGTTATTGCTTGTTTTTACAGGGTTATGTACAAACTTAAATGTGTATTTACTTAAACTCAAACTACTGTGTATACTATAAATGAAAAACAATTGTCAATTGGTTCTGTTGTTTTTATAATTAAAAAAATGTAAATTAAAAATTCCCATGTTATTCTTATGGCGAATAAATTAACTGTTGTGGTTTGCTTGTTTATGGATATACAGTATAATAATCAAATTTGGCAATTTTGCTTACTTCATACTAAGCTATCAACATTTCGATGAAAAACACCCCTAAATATCTTCTCCGTAGCAGCAAACCTAAGTACTTACTAAAATTAATGTTATTTAAATATGAAATAAATGATCTGACAATATTTTGGGAATATTTCATTAGAAATCAAGCCGGGTAAATGGAAATTCGCTTAGTCTGCTGGTTTGCTGCGGCCGGGTTATTTTAATTATAAAACATCAGACAAATATATAGCATTTTTTTTACACTTAATGTTGAAATGAGTGAAATGCAATTTATAGTTATTTTTATATTAAGCTCTTACTTCCTATCACCTAGATAGGCCTAATTGGATAATTGGAATTCAACATTTTCTTAAATATTGTAGCCTACAATATTTGGATTTGAAACATAAACTTAGTTTGATTAATTATATATTACGTCAAACAACTATGCATTTCTTAGTTATGCCATTAATTATTCATACTAGTTACATAAAAAAAGTTCATATTCCACTTTACTTGTTAGAAATACTCTCGCACCAAGATGACGGTTTCGGGGTTTATCCATTTCTCTGGTTATTCATCTTGTAGAAACGTATTATGCTTTTTTTGTAGTACACCTACAAAATATCAATATATATCAAACTATATCAATACTAACTTCTATCTAACTATACTCAACTACAACAACTACTACTAACTATATCTGTTATTAATATAGTATTTTTGATATTATATTATTATTTAGTTGTAAATATGCCACCTTTAACATCAAGTCTATAAGCACAACTTGCCTCCAATTGTTAAGTTTTAAATTTTAACTCAGATATTTACTTTACTTAAAACAAACTCATCGGGTATAAAAACAGTTTCTTCAAACCCAACGTTTTCTCCAAGTATCCCGCAATCGATGTCTAATTACCAAATGGAAAGTTTCGTACCAAAGAGCGAGAAAATACTAATGGAACATTTCTTTGAACGTTTCCTTACTGAAGAGAGCCGACTTGCAGAAGGAACCAAGGGAAATCTCAAGCCAGATGGGTGGCCGGCCCGGCTGTTTAAATATGCAGACACACCCCCCTTCCCCCCGTACTCAACATTGCATCCCTCCTATAAACAACCAGCTATCGTTATGAAGGCGGTCAAAACACCACTCGTAACATTTTAAAGATTATTTTTATTCCCTTCTTGGGGTAAACAGTTTGCATTCAATTTTTATATTTTTCGTACTTATTATTCAAGTACTTATGTTTACGGTAGGATTTTTGTTTGTTTTGCAGATTGATTGTTATAGCACAACCAGGTGGATCTATTGATTCAAACATCGATGTTATATTATTTAAATTAAATATTAAATTAAAAATTAAATTATAAATTATAAAAATCTTAAGTGTACTCATACAGTCATTAATCAAACACTACGAAATAAATTTATATTTTATTAAACATTAAATTAGCTATCATATATTTGTTTCTCTACCACCCGGAATAACCAGAACATTGCATTTAACTGATAAAAATCAGCTGATAGAATCGTGATACGGAGTGTATACATGATTCGTTCTAGAGAGAGAAATAGTTAAGGGACAGAGGGGGTTAACACAGCGCAGGGGGGGGGGTTAACGCAAGGGGGTAACGCAGGGGGGTATTACAATAATGGAGATAATGAGTCAATGTGGCCCATTAGTTTTATTGATAGAACACGTATAGTGAGCTGTATTACCATAAAACTATTACGTCACTACACTGACTATAGATACGGTGCTTTGGTGTAATTGTAATTATTGTGCCTACATTAGTCTACTCTGCCTACAATGCTGCAAGTACCTAATGGACTTGTTGTGTACTGTTATGTAGCAACGGGTTGGATTTTATATGAGAAATATCTGTAAGGTCCAAATTATTTTGTGAATGAGGTAAATTATTATTTTAAAAAATGGAGCAAGGCAATACTTTTGTTAGATCATAGATAAAACATACCCCCCTTTAGATCTAAGCCACGTTTAGATTTCCAGAGTATTTTTTTTTATTTGCAATCTGATGAAACGATCTACTAAATAAATATTTTAAAAGGATTTTAATCGCTAAAAAGTAGAAACAGTGAACATAACTTGTAAATATACTGAGATCAAGACTTATAACAAGTTACTTGTTTTCAGTTATATTGGTTAACTCAGGTACATAACTAGAGCCTGTATATGATATCAACGAACAAATCCACATATAAATCCCAAAGTACTCATGAACTTTTGAGAAAACTATAGTCAACCCCCATAAACCATATACCTAAAATGTTTCACCCTTTAAGGTCGTAAATTCTTTCCAAAGGGAACTTTCCATATTATGCCTAATGTTAAAAATGCCTCAGCTGTTCTTGTTTGTTTGTTATTCTTTCAATTTATTACCTTATTAAAGCCAGGTGTGATTATTTTTTTGTAATACTGTATTCTGTTTTGTTAACTTAACCTAACCAATAAATAGTTTTACTATACTCATGAAGTCAAACGGGCGGAAGCCAGTGGGTAACAGCTAGTAACAGTAAACCCAATTATTTTTACTTATTACAAATTTCAATAATTTCTCTTATACTTCCAACAAACGTGCAATCAAAACCCCAAATATATTCAACGTTTGAATAGAAAGCAATAGGAATCGGAAAGTGGGGTGAAATTGGATTTCTTTCTTGTCGGATTTACAAAACGCAAGAATTAAAGCGGCAAGGAGACGGTTCCTCAATGCATTATTGAATAAGGCCCTTGATAGGCGTTGAGCGTTTTTTTGTCACCGAAGGCCTGAGAGGCTTTGTTGGGGATGCAATTACTGTTAAAAGTGATGACACAACTTCTCAAAGTCACCCTGAGATTTCCCTGCCTCTGATGGTGAGGGGGGGAGGGGGGGTTGTTTCGTTAGCCAAATGAGAAATGCCCCGCTTAAATTCAAAATGAGCCCAGCACAAACTCGCTTGGTCTTGACTACAAAGTTTTTAACCCTCCCCTGTCCGCAATGGAGTGCCAGAAGCCTTGAATTTATTGTAATTAATTAATTGTTTTAATTACGTCCAAGGAAAACAACTGGACTTGGGGTGGCAATTTGGCAACTGCTGCCTGTTGCGATGTTTTTAATTTCGTTAATTTATTCCTAGAATATTATCAAGTCCTGGTTGCTTAAGTAATTAAATTATCAAGTTTTTAGTATCAAATCTTACTTTAGCAATACTTGTTATGGAAATATAAAATAAAGAAAAAAAATATTTTGTTATTATTCGAAAGAATTTAATATGCCTTTTTAAATATTTCTACCCATTTAGATTTTAAGATTTAATATTGCCATTACATAATTAATAGTGTGTTCTGGAAAATATTTATTTTCCCTTGGCATTATATTTTAGTATCAAAGTTTTGTATTCAAATGTTGTTACACCTTACACACAGATATTTTATTCATTCTTTGATCTTAGTTTGGACAGTTTGTAAATTTTACAATCGTAAGTTTCTTTGATATTTTCAATTATTTAATTATTACTTATTACCTATTCAGAATTCGTTTACTATTTTTATAAGTAACTAAAGCATTTTAAAATATCGAAGGTCTGTATCTTGATATGTTGAAATATAAATACAATCATTGTAATGTTTATCGTTGGCATTTTATTGCAGTTCAAAAACATACATATCCTATTCAAGATGCAATGAAAATTTTGTATTCTCCACTATTTTAAGATGTAAGGCCTGAAATTAAATATATTTCTACGTTTCAGCATCTTACATGAGATTTTTTTTAATTAAGCAAACATAGTAATACGTTAAATTACTAAAATAATACTAACAATCCAAAAAATTATTTACTTTCCAACCGAGTCGAAGTCGCTAAACGTGCGATAAAATCGAAAATAAGAACCAAGGGGAGTATGATGGATGGGGACGGAGAGCGCTATTTTGTCACCGCTCGAGCCTCTCGCTCACACGCGCACGCACCTTTATTAACTGGCATTTAATAACACATCAACTCAGACGTACCTAAGTACTTCACAACTTCGCCCCACTAAAGGTGACAGGACGAGGGCAAAGGAAGACGTTAACACACCTAATAGAACGAGAGTGCTAAATTTTAATAAGGTGTTGGGGAAGGGTTATGAGCTCTTGGTGGGGATGTGAGGCTGCAAAATTTAATGTGGTGAGGTATTAGGTACTAAGTATAGCGAATACTCTTAAGTGTATTAATAAATTTGCTTAATCATTTTAAGACTACTTAACATAATTTGTTTAGTATTACGTACAGTTTTTTTTTTATTTTGTTGTCACCTTCAATCGTACAACACTGCTTCTATGTACAAAATTGGGGTATAAACTGTACACGATGGCTGTAATAAGAGTTTGGAATTTCATTTTGAAGTAAACATATGAAAAAAACAATTTTGAAAATAAAAAAAACCAAATCAACCCGTTCTTATGACCAGATCTCTTGCTGGTTTGCAAACCCATTCAAATGTATGCCACCCTACGCCATGCCAAATGTAATCAAAACCGGACCAAAATTACTTGAGTTATCGTATTCACGGACATCAAAATAAAATGTAAATCGGTCCCGGGTCTAAGTTTTACCATGTGAAAATTCGCTAAAAGAACTGACATGAAACACGTGTGCTGTAATCCTTAGGTAATGTTATTTTCTTTTAGGAAAACACATTAGTTTAAACTACACGATTATTTATTGCTACCAGTTACTTGTTGGATGAAGATAGCCTATTTTGACTTAGCTATGCTCTGCGAAAGAATAATTGTACAAAACATTTGATTCATAAAACACTACTGGTGTATATTTTGTATATAATAAGATAAAGCATTGACTATTGAATACTTAGGGTTTTTGGTTATCAGTGTTACAATTTTTTTTTGTGTAAGTACAAAGTAAATGAAATGTGATGATGCACATAAGAGGTTACAAGTCTAAAAATTAGCTTCCCAAAGAATCATTTTAAGTTTTTAAAAAATAACCATGCTTTTAAACATAATACAGAGATTTCTCAATTACCTGTAAATGGGTCAGAGTAGATGATGTCATTTTAGTATTCTGCATTAAATTTTGAATATGAATAATAGAAAATGAAGAAGGATCAATTATAAAAACTCCTTTGTAAATATTTCCAAGATAAAAATTAATGTCTAGGATAAAAATTATGTCTAAGATAAAAAAAAAACAAAAAACATTAGTCTATTGCATTTTTCTACACTCTGTACACAAGAAGGTAGCAACATGTGTTGAAAACTCCGTCATTTTATAATCTTTCTAACTATACGCTTCACTATTGAGGTTTAAATCTGCTTACCTATGTTTCCTGTTGTGTTTTGAATACTAAAAAACAAGGAACTTTTTTACTGTTTAAACTGAATCAAATACAAGTTTTACTGAATACATGCTTACTATCTATGTTAAAAATTAAAAAAAAAACATCATGTTTTGGAATTTTAAAACAACTAAAATGAACATAAGCAGATCTAAACCTCAACATTGTACCATATGGTTGGAAAGCTTATAAAATGGTGCAGTTTTCAACATACTTTGCTACCTTCTTGTATACAGGGTGTAGAAAAATGCAATAGACTAATGTTTTTATTTTTATTTTTATCTTAGACATTAATTTTTATCTTGGAACTATTTACAATGGAGTTTTTACTATTGATCTTCCATCATTTTCCATTATTCTTCTTAAAAATTGAATGTAGAACACGGAAATGACATACAGGTACCTAATTGAGAAATCACTGTATTGTGTTTAAAAACATGGTTATAAAAAAAATCCTAAAAAAATTCTTTAGAAATCTAATTTTTAGACTTGGAACCTCTTATATGCATCATCACACTTAATTTAATTTGTACTTACACCAAAACATTTTTGTAATATTGATGACCAGACACCCTCTGTATATACATCCCATTTTATGAGCCTGGTGATATGTTATACATGAGAATGGAATATTTAGTTTTTAAAATAGGCAAAGGATAAAGTGATGAATTTTAAACTGAAAACTAAACTGTGAAATAAGACGTTTTAAAAATGTAGCACTGATCTTAGTTCCAGTGTTTGACTTTGAAACTATCACATTTCCCGAGTTTTTTTTAAGCTAAATCTGTTTTGTTTGCTGTACTGAAATATATAGAATATTGCGATACATTAAAAAAGGCATTTAATGATTTATAAGAATACTTGAATTACCGGTCAGATCAACTACCTTGCTGACCGCTATTTTCTTCCTCAGTGGATTAATATTCTTTTAACCCAAATATTCTCTGGTAACATCCATCTCAGCACAAATTTACCGGAAAAGATGAAGTGTTAATTTTCCTCAAAGTTTTAAACAGTGGCAATTATTTTGGCCATTAAACAGTTGGGAGAATTAGTTATGGAGTCGTGCCCATTCCCCATTAACTGGGTCCCGACTGGGTCTAAGTCTGAGGATAATTTAAAATGCAAAGTAGGTCTGAAGGAAGGGTCTGTAATGAAGACAAACCGAGATACTAAAGACCTTTAGGCAGACAACTTATCGACTTCTTGTCTTATTATTGATAAAGCGTAGGTTCGGGCAGCCAACTTTCCTGCAACTTTTCTATCGGAATCCTTTGGAAGTTTGTTTCTACAAATCTGTCTGTTACGTGGGGTTTTGAGCGAATAAATCGTTAGGTTTTTAGTGTCATCCTGAAAGGTCCCACAATACACACACATTCTAACGAATTGGTAGATAGTATTTGAATTATTGGACAGATGAATTTTCAAGGTGCGCTGATAGTGTTTATTCCAAGAGATAATTGTTGGGTTAGGTTAGTAATATTTTCATTTTCATAATTTAAAAATTTAAATAGCTACCTTCATCTAACCTATGCGTGACCGACCAACTTGATCTTGACGGATTTTAAGGTAGCTGAGAGATTTTGACCTAGTTTTATTTACTTTTGAAGTTGAAGAAAAATGGTTAGGTATAAGATTATTTTTATGTTGTGTTGTAATTGATAATAGATCTTCTTTCTTTATCACCAGTATTACAGTTTATGATTTACTCCAATCCTAAAAATCCTTATCAATGATATTGACTCCTGATTATTGACTCCTACAAATTAGTTTAGTGATCCTACAGTAAAACGGGATGCGAAATACTACCCCCCCTCACCGGAAAACCACCCCCTTGAAACGTAAGTCACAAAATCTGCCAACTATCCAATACGGGTTCCGCGACTGGAATACTACCCCCCTAGCAAAATGAGATGCTATGTATACGTAATGTTAATTTTATACATAATTATTATCATGGTAATTTCAATTCGAGTAATTTTGATTGATAACAGAAAAGACGTTTTTGGAATATCAAAAATATTTTTTAAACATTACATCAAGTTAGGTTGGTTTATAACAGTAACAACGAAACTTTAGTGTCCGTGACTGGGAAACTGCCCCCCCCCCCCCCCCCCCGATCTACGACGTCAACATGACGTTGGAACCTGCTTGGGGGAGTTGTCCGGGGGGCAGTCTTGTGGTGACTCCTGTAAAATACAAAGCCTGTTGAGGTTAATTTATTACATCCTCATACCCTTAAGTGTGTCAGATCTAAATGTTTCTCTCTGATGTATGGGTAAAAGTCACATGTCAGCTTCTTAAATTGTTCTATTTGGTAATATATTAGGGTTCCAAATAATCTTTTACTACTGGATTGTTTATATTTATGTTATTCATTGATAATTTAGACTTGATTAAGATGAGGCTGTAATAAGAAAGCACAGACGACCATAAAACTGGTGTGCTGGAGGTTAAACTATTACAGTACCACACATGTATTATGGTTCCTTCTGGTTGATTTGCTTGTGTTTATAGTTTAAACGATAAAACTACATGATGTCGATCCTATTTGACACACAAACATGTCGAAGGAAGGAGAGAAGACGGGATTCTGGGAGGAGATTTTGAGGAGAACTTGTCTCAAGTGACTCATGCGGGATTACGCTAATGAGCTGAATAACAAAAATAATCCCGGCAAGCGGAGGATTACCATTTAAACGTCTCAAGACGAGTGCATAATCCGCGACGAGACTGGGAAAGCTTTTATCTGAGTAAAATAAGGTATAAATATTCATGGTACATCAACCCTTCGACAAGTCTCAGATACTCGCTTAGGTAATCCGCAAACGACCGGCAACGTGTTTAGCTTGTAGTGGTATTACTACTGTATCAAATACGTTTATAAACTCAAATCAGCTAACTGAGATAATGGGTTACAGCATAGCCGTGCAGTGGTTACCACGATTACCATAGGTTCTGGCGCACACCACTGGGAGCGCCGTGTAGTTACGGCCTACGTGCTCCCAGCGGTGTGCGCCAGAACCTATGGTAACCATGGTAACCACTGTATGGCTGACAGTCTATATTAATTCTTTTTGTCTATGGTTACAAGTACCGTGAGACACTTTTTAACGACAAAATAGGCTTATATGTTAGTATCCCTGTATTCTTTACTTCATTGTCAATCATCTGATATGCCATTGTTGCATAGTTATCTATGAGGTTTAGTCTTAGTCCAGGCGAAATACGACAAATTACCCTTAAACCTGGGCAAAATTGCTTCACAAGCGATTGAAGTGGTATTCAACACAGAAAATAATGCTTTATAACATATCCAAAATCCGACCATGAGAAATTACTAAAAAATCAAATTCAAAACGGCGACAAAATTTCAAATTTTTGTGATATTTGTTTTAAGACTTTTGGCGGTATGGGAAAACGGAAAGCACATATACATAAATAAAATATCAGATTGGATGTTGAAATATCAAATAAATACAAGAATAGACTTTATTAAAACGACAAGGACATTTGTATTTACATTTTAGTTTCCATCGTTACTTAAAAAGAACTAAATTTAATAAGTTCTCTTGGACAAATATTCATTTGAATAACTGTTATCATTTTGTTTCAAATATTCTTACATTCATTGATCTGGCACTCCCCTCAAGAAGCAGAACAAGACAGTCCGTTCTGTTTACACCCACAGTTGCGCAATGAAAAAAAAGTAAATTAATGTAAATTTAAAAGAAGAATGGACCATTTTCAATAATCACTCTAGGGTTGGCGGTATATCAGATACTGTTCGGTAGTACGAGTTTTCCACCAAGAAGGACATTATTTTCAGACGTTTGAACAAATATGTGAAAAAATAACTATTATAGGACACAGTAAACATGAATACTACAGTATGAAACAGTAAACATATCAAAACAGGCAATGCAAAAAGACTACAAAACGAAAAGTCGTACCCCCATACATTTTTTATGGACGTTTCATAATTTGGAAATTTTTTAAGATAATTTTTCTTATATCTCCAGTTTTTACTAACGCTTGCAGTTTATTCTAGCCCTAAAATATTCTGTGATAAAAGGGTTTACATTTGAGCTAGTGATCATTAAAACCGGATGATTTAGAAACGTGCTACGAACCCTATTACAATATTAAATTTAACTTTTTAGATATAAGTTTTTATTAAAATATGTATATCTCAGGTTGTTAATATGTCACCAAGTTCATTCTGGTCTCAAATTACTCAGTGAATCTTTGGCTTTAATTTTATTAACCATTTAATAAAATCTGATGAATTTTAACTGAAGCACGAATCTTTATTTAACAGTATTATTTAGTGTAGATTATTTGTTTTAAAAATTTGTCTTTAGTTTTAGACATATATCCCCAATTCAAAATAACTCCCAAAAGTCTTTACAGTCTTAAATAAATAATAACCTTATTGACTTTTGTTTTAGCTATGGATTACTTATTGGGAGTTATTAGAATTGGGGATAAATGCCCTAAACTAAAGACAAATTTTGTAAAAGAAATAATTTACTGTTAAATAAAGATTCATGACTCACTTTAAATTTGTCAGATTTTATTAAGTGATACATAAAATTAAAGCCAAACATCCACTGAGTAATTTGAGACGAGAAAGAACTTGGTGACATTAGCAACCCGAGATATACATCCTTTAATAAAAACTTATTTCTAAAAAGTTAAATTTAATATTGTGTTAGGGTTTGTAGCTCCTATAACACGTCCGATTTTAATGATCAATAGCTCAAATGAAAACACTTTTATTACTGAATATTTTAAGGCTAGAACAAACTGCAAGCGTTAGTAAAAACTGGAGATATATGAACAATATAAAAAAATTATCTAAAAAAATGTTCAAACTACGTAACGTCCATAAGAAATAGATGAGGAAGAATTTTCGTTTGAACATATCTTCAAAACGAAAAAAAATTATTTAAAAACGGATTTTAGCATTGAAATCATCATGAAAATCTAATTTATAATGATGTGTCACAACACTATCATTACGTTTAAAAAATATATTTGTATCCATAAGGCGTATCCAATATGGCGGATCCAATATGGCAGATCCAGGATGGCGGCCAAAATGCGTCCCCTATCAAAATAAAGGACTAACCACCCAATAAATATCGGTGGTAATCTCAAGTAAATATCTCAAAAATATGCATAAAAATGCATGTGATATATTTTTGAATGTGTCCAATGTTGGGGATAACCGTCATTTTAATCGTCATTTGAGGGGGTTTCCTGTAGACCGATTTTTGGCAACTTTTAGTACGTCACTCTGCAGTGCACACCCAACACTATACCATATAAAACCATACAATGTTTTCTTGCATTGTTTTAAGGCCATATCCAATATTTATCTGAATATTGGCGTTTTAAAATAAATAGCTCTTAAGAAAAATAGTCGCCATTTTAAAATTTATTTTTAGACACTTTCCCATGGTCGGATTTTGTCGGATTTTGGATATGTTGTAAAGTAACATTTGTTGAGTCGAATGCCACTTCAATGGCTTATGAAGCAATTTTGCCCAGGTCAAATCATAATTTTACTAGACTATCTTGTTGGGAGTTTATTGTGCATAACATGATTTTCCCAAGCAGGTTATGTAGGCTATTGAGGAAGAATGCAGTAAAGTAAATAATTAATTGATTTTATGTCAAAAAAGGTATGGAATTAAGTTTTCAAGTGTGATTTCAGTGCCTAATAAATCAATTCGTCAAAAATTTTAAGAAAACAGATCTTTAGCCAATAAAACGAAAACCTACAATACCTTTTTTGTGTGGAATTTCGAAAACCCCATTTTGAGTCATATTAACAATAAGTTCCCAATACAACTATATCTCGTAGACATCTATGCATTAACGCATAGCCTATCAGCTGATCGGCAATGAAGTAAAGAACACAGCAATAACAACACATCTGCTTATTATGTCGTTAAAAAGTGTCTTAAGGAACATGTATCTTGGGTTGCGTGGAAAAAAACACCATATTATACATTAATCAACCAAACCACCCTTATTAATTTACTAGGGTTGCTTTCAGAGAGGTGAAAGCCAGTTGAGCGGAACAAACGTGATTTGATAATTGTATAAGTAACTAAATGTAAAAAAGTCAATAGATGTACTAATGCTGGTTTTATTGATTAAAATTATAATAATTCAGATTTGTTTTTACTACATCTTTTTAATCAGATACCTCTTCCAAAAGTGCATTATGGTAGTTTTGACCAGGAAAATATTACAGTAGTTGGAATCTGGTATTAACATCCAAAAAGGGCATTAAAGTATAAAAAAGAGAAAGGAAATTTAACATTCAAATTCAATTGTAGCCTTCAACAAAAACATTGGACTTCATTATCACCCTTACGATCGGTTAAAGTAGGCTATATTAAAATAAAAAAAAACAGTAACTATTAAAAAAAAAAAAAAAACTATTAAAAAACGAGTATTAAAAGTATTACAACAGGAGGGGAAATTTGACACTTAAATTCAACTGTGCAACATAAACATTGGTCTTCATTTCAACCCCTGCAATCGGTTAAACTCAGCTTTCTTTGCTTGAAATAATTTATGCTTGTTAATACCAAGTATTCTTGATGGAGGATATGATTGTAATGTAACTGGAATGTAGGTCTTCTACCATTATTAGGACGATTTAGAGACGGCATTTTAATACTGTCCTTAATAATACCATTGGCCATTGGATACAGAAGATTTTGATGAAAAAGCTGGTTACAAATTTAACATGGGGATGGAATGTCTAGTTGTATTGATAGTCAAAGATAAAACATAAGCCTACGAAAAATGTAGAGCTATTTTAATGTAAGACTCAAATGTAAAACACCTTTAAAAGACTAAAATGAACTGAATTATCAATCATATATTTCAATGTGTAAAAACTGAAAAAAAGACTTACTTATTGAACAATAAAATAAGATGGCTGAAATGTAGGCCTAAACATAAGTAATAAGTAAACATCGCATTCAGCCACAGCCACCTCTAATACTGTATTAGAGGTGGCTGTGATTCAGCTGATTTAAGTGAAAACAAAATAATAATAAGAAGGGAAGTCATGCCTTAAAAATATAATGTAGATAATATAATTAGAAATTAGTAGCCTACTTCTGGACAGGCCTAGACGATTATCCATACCTTGGTTAAAAGTGTACTTCTATAAGTCCAGGTAATTAATTATTTACTTATTAGGGTTGTAACTTGACGTATGTATAGTCCGTGGCTTGGCAATCAAATAACAGTTTTTTTTTATAGGATAGGCTACTGTTGTCAACATTTGAAATTACTTAATTGTTACCAAATTACTGTTTCACAAAACGCAGATTCCATTTTCAGCCGAGCCATTAAAATGAGGTTTTGCCGAACAATTATTAATATTACAGAATAGTATTTAATGATATACAACTTTAGGTCCAAATCCAAATGTTCTTTTCATTTGGTTTTTATGTAGTAATTTGCTAGAATCATTGACTTTATATAAAGTCAATGCTAGAATACAGTAGATGGTTTGTTAAGACCATATGCAAACATTTTTGAAATCGTTTCCCCGCTTAACCAACTATTCCAAAAGATAAAAATTATATGGTGCAACACAAATAAACAACTCGATCACCTACTTATAACCTACACTTTACCTCCCTAATCTAACTTCAAAACACGTAGTCACGAATACTCATAAACCCCGACCTACCTTCCCCACATGCCTAAATTAGATCAGTGTTCATCAGTGTTTTATTAATAAGTGTAATAACTTACTGTACCGTCGATGTAATTCAACATAATAACCTGTGAGGTATTATCGGATTAAATATCGATTTTGATGCGGTTCGATATATCGCTTATTAAATCCTGATTTCTAACATTGGCTGTTTCTACCAGCTGGCAACACAAATAGGTTCCCAAGAAAGTAGTCACTGGTCCATATCCCTCCGCTCCTTGTTTATGCTCCGCGCATTGAGAAAGTAGTTCCGTATATTTTCTCGATTTTCAGTGAATTCCGCGCCTTTAAAAAATGTTTTAACGGCATTTTCTTGTTTATTAAAATCATATGAATGGTTAAAAACGTTTAAAAGAAAAGTCTAGAAAGTTCGGAAATACCTTATGATTCTCTTGTTTACATTTTTCTTGTAAACAAAAAACTGTCATATGGCTACTTTAGTCCCATAAGCCTAATGTTAAAATTTGGAAATTTTAAGTTCGTTTTAAATTGCATTAGCATTATCTAATTGAAATTTGTTTGTTTATTAACCGTCTCACTATTAATCTAAGTAATCTTGTTAAGTTTAGCTGAAATGTGTTCTGCCGTTATTGAGTGATGTTGCTTTATTTGTTGCATTGAAGTTGATCCCAAAGAGCTACGCTCGCTTCGCTCGCTCCGCTCAATTAATTGGCTGGATTTATTATAAGTGTGTTTTATTATATACTATTTCTTATTTTACCAGCTAAAACACCAAGTCCACAAGTTGGTACATTTACGGTAAAGTAAGAAGGATACCTGATCTTCAAGATATTTTGAACACATAGATTAAATAAGGAATTCACTTATTTCACCAGTAGAAAAGATTTGTTTGCTTTAAAATAAATTGAATGTTCCCACCATTTATCAGTGGAAAAGAGGATAAAAAATTTTATTTGTGCTTGATTTTTTGGGTATCTAATTTTTGTATATGTTAATACCACTCTCTCGTCGGTTTTTTAAACTTTATTTTTATTATTAACGTAATTTTTGGTTAAAATACTTAGTAGGCTTAATGACCTGCATAGTGAATTAAACCTAGGACATGGGATGGGCGCTCAAATGAGAGTGGAAAGGGTTAAAGACTAATTGTATATCGTCCGATTAAAAACTAAACCAAAGATATATTTGTCTCACAGATTAAAAAAGATACATAAAATAATACCTAGAGTTTGTTTTCTCCACTCTCGGCCACTTTTCCTCATTATCAATCAGTATCAAAGTTTACCGTCCACTGAGCCACAAACAAGGATAACACAGAAGATCCTTATTGGGTGACGGAACAATCTAAGGACCCGGTGGACCGAGAGAGCGCCACCCCTCAAAATATTGGAATACCTGCGACAAAATGTGAGACAAATAATTGTAGGTAGGGAGACGTCGCCTAGGAGACTTCGGCCACCCGTGAACACTTAGACTTCCGTGTTACCTGCGAGTCACCCCCCAGGTCACCCCCTCCCTTGCACATCTGCGACACTGAGGGAAAAGTATTGTGATCTTGCCAAGACAAGTGAAGTGATATTGTTCAATATGTATAAAAATGATTAGCAGAGCGTGTAGTCAAAACAGTACATAAATGTAAAAATAATAAAAATTGAAATACCCTAGCCCTAGAGTATGAAAATAAATAAAAATTTCTCAAAAGGTGAATGTTAATGAAAACCACACGATTATGGGAAAAAATAGTTTTGGTCAGTTTTCTACAGCAGTTGTGTTAGTACCATGTTTACGTTACATCTTTAGGAAAAGTCCTATTATATAATAATTAAACTTTCACAAAAAAACAGACATAACCGACACAATAATGACTTGAATTATAATATTTCTTGTTTGTTTTGTTCCTGGATGCTAGTCACGAGCCCGCGAATGTTTTTTCATGCTAGACCTAGGAGTTACGACATTATCACTCAGATAAAATCCATTGGTGATTTGGGGGAATTTGAACCCGGGACCTCAGTCAGCGCTCTAACCACTACACCAGCACTCTCCCACAGAGCACTGTGTTCTCTCCCTGAATGTAATAATAACAATAATAACAATGATAAATACTGTAACATAACAATCGGATTTAGGTAATTAGATATTTTATTTTTAAATTTAAAATTGTAAGCAACAAATCCCAAAGTGTAAGTTCCAAGAGGAAACTTGTTAGTGTAGATTCCTCTAATCACTTGACAATACTTGTGTCGCGTATGCGGGGTTACGTACAAACTTGGCAAAGCGATCAGCCAAACTTACACTGAGACGAAGTGTCGAATACTTTGTACGTGATACATCTACAGACTGGCAAATTGTGCTGTTCAAGCTACTTTAAGCCATGATTCTTTTGCCATGTCGTTGCTATTTACATCTTAAGTTTGAGGTTATTCGTTATTTTTTGCAAGTAGTTTAAGAGTTTGAAGGTTTAAAGGCATTCAAAGTGAAATGATAACATTTGCGTTCATAGACTGTGGCTAGATGAGTTGTTAAGTCGTTGTTATTTCAGTAGTTTTGTTTTGTTTTACTAAGTGTAAGAACTTTTCTAATTCATCCGTACAGTATTTAGGAATATAATTGTACAGTTTGTACTAAAATAAGTTATACCATCCGAAAGCTTAAAGCAAGATTCTCCAGTTGCCATGATGTAACTGAAAGTAAAAAAAACTCGTTTTTGGATTGTTAAAATTTAAAGTTTTATATAATCCTATTTAGAAAACCAATATTATATTTTATCATCCGTTAGAAACTGCCAGTTTCACTGATTTATTTATTTTACACAACTATTTATGTAGTATAGTAAACTCTAGTGCCAAAGCTTCTTTTGTGTTGCCTGTAAATAAAACATGTGATACAAATATTTTACAAAGATGAAAGGACTTTATTGAATCAAAACAAAATTGTACGAAAACTTGTACAGTATTATACATTTAAAAAAAAATTTAAATTTTTATTACAGTATATAAAATACGTGTTAGCATGTAGAACATTAACGTTTATTGTAAGATGAGTTTTGGAACGCTAGAGGATTTCGCTTCTCTGGCACCACTCAAAGCCAAGACGGGAACCGGAGTTTTGCCAACGGGTGTCAGGTAGATGGGGGGGATGCCGTCGGCCACCTCTTGGTGCGGAGATTTGCCAACGGTGGGGGCGGGAGAAAGAAAGTGTGAGGGAGGGAAAGAGAGCGATTGTCAGGGTTGTCTACGCTTGGGGTTGACGACCAGGGTGTCCACTGCGTTCATAGGAATGCAGTCGCATTGGGAGGAAATGTATAAGATTTTTGAGCCAGGAGCACTCATGACACATCGATTCTTGGAGTGATTATTAAAGAGCATCCATCTTTCTCATAACAGGAAAACGTACATATGTCCCCTAATGAGTTGAGTATTTATCCTTGTAAATTAATGTTTTCTTATACAGTAATTTTCAACTTTTTAGTAGCATACTCAAGCATAGTAGTATACACGTGTCTTTAAGCGTCTTATTTATTAGATGCACCAAAAATGTTCTTAAACTCTTCGCCTTAAAAAATAAAAATAATTCAATTTATATTTGCACCATTAAGTTCACTTAAACAAATAAATTAGCTCTAAGACGTTGCTATATTTAACAAGAGCTGTGTCTAAAATCCTGTTTTCATGCTGAGATAACGCTTTTATTATTTATATAATTATTAAAGGCTTGCAGTTATATCTCGCGTTTTCCCATATATTGATAACATTTTGTGTATCAAATCAAATGAAATAAAAATATATATATGGCTTCGTTTAGTTGAGATTTATCCAATATTCGCTTACAAATCCCACTTAGAAGGTCCTCGTAGCATAAATCCTATCCAACATACTCAATACAACCACGTACTTTTGTGAGTTCACGTAGCAGCATACTCATATCCCTGTTATATTTATGGGCAACGAGCAAAATTTAGAAATTGGTATTTAGCCTTATTTTTAGTATATTCAAGCATTCCAAATTCGCTGAGTATACAGATTTTCTGCAGCAGGGGTATTTTAACTTTATTTAAATTGGTAGCATTAGGATGGCAAATAACAATAGTGGAATATGTTATATAACAGTCATAAAAAGATCGCACTAGCTAATTCGATTTTTTTTAGTGACCTTACTTAGCCTAATAATCTTGAAAATCTACTAAACTCCCCTCTTTGCCAGAATCAAATACAGTACTGCATTATCATTTTTATTTTGAAGTAGTATTGAAAAAGTAAGCATGTTTATGATATTGGCCCAAGATGTTATGTTTACGACTGAATCAAATTATATTGGAAAATACAAACACTTATAATAGATAGGCCTAATTACTTTAAAAGTTAAATAAATAATGATCAAATTTGCTTTTAGAGCAGAATGAAAGAACTAACTTTTTGATTTGAACATTCTACTTTATCATGGACGAAGTCACAACGGGTGCTCTACTATAAATATATAGAAATTTTAAATGGTCATATTATTTACATTATTTTAATTCCAACAGCAATTAGGTAATTAAAGACATAGAAGGTAGGGTAGCTTTAAAAAAAAACTTGTTATAAAAATATTATATTTACAAGTACCTTAAATAATAAACACAATATCTAAGAAAAGAAAATTCACAATGGAAATACAAAAAGATGAAATCAATTTTCTCGACTTAACAATTGGAATAAACAATGAGAAACATTATTTTAAAATTTATAGAAAAGCCACACAAACAGATCTTGTTATTCCTGCTGACTCAAATTCACCGTGGCAACATAAAATGGCAAGCTTCAACTCTATGGTACACAGAATGTTAAGAGTACCTTTAAATGAAGATGATTACAGTACAATTTGGACAAATCTATTATAAAAGCCATAGCTACAAAAAATGGATACAAGGATAGTTTAATAGACAAATTAATCAAGAAGATCAAAAATAAGAAAACCCAAAATTTAAACATAGGAGAGAAGAAGGAGTTTATTTGTCTTCCGTACAGTTCGGTATTAAACAAACCAATCAGGAAAACATTTCAAGCATCTAAATTCAAAATTAGCTATAGATCTAGAAACAACGCATTCGATTTAATTAATAAACTATCAAACAAGAACCCACAAACAATTAACAAATATGAAAAAATCTGGAATATACAAAATTAAATGTCTAAATTGTCCCAAATTCTACATTGGTCAGTCTGGAAGATCATTTTCATGCAGATTCAAAGAACATATCCAAGCCGTAAAATCAAACAATAAAATATCCCAACGCTCAATGTATGCAGAACATATATTAGAAAATAATCACAATTATGGCAAATTAGAAGAATGTGTCAAAATTCTAAATTTTGAACAAAAGTGTGAAAAATGGATATAAAAGAAGAGCTACAAATATACCTACACTCAAAAGAATACGGCGACCAAATTCTCAATGTAATGCAAAAACAAAAGCAAAATCCAATACATGAAAAAATCAGACAAATCAGGGAAGAATCTTGCACATTTACATGTTAAAAAATACACCTAACCATTTAAATAAAAATTTAATATGAATTCAAAACATATGTTATTAACTATTTATTTATTTTATTTTTTACATACTTTTATATAGCTCATACTTTGATCATGGCCTTAGTGCCGAAATACGTATCAGTTTAAATAAAAATGAATTTCAGGGTACTCTGGTTTTTATTATTTCGCTTTTTAATTACAAGTACCTATTTAATAATTCAAAAATAATAAAAAGCACAAACATTCAATACAGCAAAATACATACTTATAATACTAACATGTACATTCCTTCCTTAAAAAGTAAAGTATTAGTAGTATATTTAGTATTTATTAGTAAAGTATATTAAAGTAAAGTAAGTACATTTAACGATTGGCAATTGAGTATTATGTATGCCAGTTTGTTTGTTTTGATTTAACCTCAAAATTTGACACGTATGAACACAAGATCGCACTAAAAAGGTTCATCTTCAAAAATATTCCACCACAGCTTAACCACTTCTAGCTAAAAAATCCAATTGCACTGTACTGTTTTCTCTATTTTTCACCCCAAACTGTAAGTTTGCAAAAGCCGTTAGCATGACAACCCATTTAAAGCCCATGTTAATTTTTTTTTAAATTTCAAATTCATTTTTCGTGTTTATTTTTGAGTCTATTTGAATCTTTAAAGGCATTCTGCACATTTACAGGAAAATATCTTTCTAACAGTATGAGTAGATTTTCTCTGCGATGCACACGAGCTAAGAAAAAAGGTTTTAAAGAAACATGCTTGCCTATAATATATAGATATAGAAGATAGATGGTTACAACAATGTAGCTTATAAGCAATGTACTATTAAATATTTGTTGGTATTAAAAATTAAGAATTATAAATAGGTACGGAACATATACTGTGTAAGTTAAACAAATATTACAAGGGTAAAGAGTTGATGTTTTGTAAAACTATGCTGTTTCCGATTTTAAA
The DNA here is from genome assembly GCF_028750875.1 of Macrosteles quadrilineatus. NCBI lineage: Eukaryota > Metazoa > Arthropoda > Insecta > Hemiptera > Cicadellidae > Macrosteles > Macrosteles quadrilineatus. Next base: position 126,165,910 of record NW_026542596.1, read on the forward strand.
TTTCTCAATGACCGCAATTTTGAATTGCTTGAACGTATACATGTGGTAGTCAACAAAAAGTAAGATCCTGTTAGTATTCATACATTGATCGACTTTAAAGTTGATTCCAATAATAGTTTAAAAGTTAAGTGGAATTAAATAAAAATAACAAACAAACCGACATGCAGAAAAGTAGCCATTTTAGACCCATGTTTTTAAATATGTTTTTATTGACATAAAACACAAGTGGACAACATTTTTCCAGGGAGTTTTTATACACCCTGTATAATATACACACATAACAATTAACAGTTATAAACAATCTGGAAACCTCTATTTACTGAAGTTAGCAGTTGTCTCGCACGGGACTTAGAAAATATAAAAAAACGTCACTAATGAAGTTTGCATTCAACGTTAAATGATTGCATTCTGTTACGGTTATGTAAACCAACCGTATTTACTATTAACCGCATTTATTAACTGTATTTTGCTAATGCAAAATAATTAATTAATGTGGCCACTGTTAAATGGTTATTTTAAAATATTTTACGGGTACTTTCCTGTTAAAGGGAACATTCATTATTATTGATCTGATTTCTTTCGATATATCGATAATTTTGTTTTCCTTTACGATCCATACCTTCTGTTTTAATATCTTCAAACACATTTAAATTAAAAATTGACAACCGATCTTGTTTAGGCAAAACATAAATAAGTAAAACTGTTCTAAACTAACCTAATATAACCAACCAAACTTGCTGGGTTTGCTGTATCATTTAAAATGTTGTTTGATAACAGAAAAGGCGTGTGAGTAATATGAAACGGAATTTGGAAATTTTACAGCAAGTTTGGTTGGTTAGGTAAGGTTAGTTTAGAACATTTTCATTTCAATATAATATTTTTAAATTGTTTGTTGATACTGAACAATATTTACTTATCGTAGTTGTCAGCTGACATCTCGTTCATTATCGGATCAAAAATAGAATATCGATGTATCGGAAAGAAATCATCGATAATAATGAATGTTCCATTTAACAGGAAAGTACCATTTTACGCAATGCGGCCAAGGCCAAAATTAGTACAGCAGCTACTATGGTTGTACCAACTATTATATTAGTTTTCTGAATCTAACCATTTGAATCCCCAGTTAAATGTATGTAAATATTTAAACATATACATATTTTAAATAGCGTATCCTGGGAGATGTTATTACGGAATATGTACGTTTTCATTTTACGGAAAAGGCGGATACACTTAACAATCACACGTCCTTTCCACAAGAAACAGTGTGTCAAGAGTGCTTCCTGGCTCAAAGATTCAATACATTGCCTTTCTCAGTCAGAGGTGCATAACTGCATTCCTTGAACACAGTCAGCATCCTGCCTCGTTTGTCCACCCCTAGCGGAAGCCACCCTCACGGTCACGTGTAATCTCTCTCTCTTCCATCCCCCTCTCGCGCCAACCCCCAACCGTTGGCAAAACTCCGCAGTATGAGGAATTCACGGATGGGGACCCTTTCTACCTGATACCCGTTGGCAAAACTCCTACACTCAGCCAAGACATCTTTGAGCGCTCGCGGCTCAACGAGGAATCGCTGTTCGCCTCTCAACATCGACAGAAAGGGTTTAATATCGCTTAATGTGTTGACGTTTTCTCAAGAATGTGTGCGATCTTCGCCTCGTTCGGGGTTGAAATGATTCGAAATGAATGGGAGCAGAGGAGGTGGGAGGGGGGAGGAAGTGCGGACGGATTGTCGTGAAATGCAAAGCGTTGGAGCTTGTTTGAAGAGAGGAAATGATGAAATACTGTCGTCGGGGGGAAGAGATAAATGACTGAGAGGAGAAAATGAGACAAGAAAGGAGATGTAGGGTGGAACAGAGGAAATCTCATTAAATTAAATCTGAGATGTGTGCAGAGAGAGAGAGGGGGGGAGAGCTGTGTGATATTACCACTGACCGATCAAGCCGACAATCACCTCTGATAACGATCATCGGTGTCGACTGTTTCTCTCTCCCCCCCCCCCCCCCCCCCCCCCCCCCGCTCTCTTTAACTGTTATTGCTCTGCAGACTTACTTGGTAACTCATTTAGCCATCTCTACACTGATCCTTGTAAAAATATCAATGTCAGGTAATTCTAAGAATACAATTGTTTGAAGGATATACTCCTAGTTTTAAATGCAAATTTTGAGCAAAGATATATTCACTTAGGTACATAGAACACGGTTTAGTGGGATGGTTATAGTCTTATTAAAGTCCAAGTATTTTAAAATCATGAGTTAGTCATTTTTATAACTAAAATATATTGACACTAAATCATCCTAATAATCGTATTTTGTGGCTCATACACTTATTGGACCTTGGGATCGCAATACAAAAAAAATTGAAGGTCTTATTTTAGAGTCCAGCCTTTCTGCTGAGGGCCTGATTTTATACTCTAACAGGAGCCCATTTGTGAAAATAAAAATTACAATTAATAATATATAATAAATACAATTTTAATCATATATTTTGAATTCTAGTTATAGCCTACTTATTGAAAATAACAATTATTGCTTCTTACGGTACTATACAAAACATTAATTTGTAAAGAGTTTTTTTATATATAAAACAGTAATACATTTAACAAATAAAAAGTCATTATTTCAAACATGTTTAGATTGTTTTGCATTTGACAACAGAGCAATAGGAAATCCAGCTGATACATTAATTTAATTCAGTATTATTGTTGTAGAATAAACAAACCCCTTTTTTTACAAATGTAGGCCCTATTCTACAAATTTGCAAAAGTTGTGTATCTATTTACCTTAATCACGAATAAACCAAGGGGGCAATGCAACATGAAACTGTTGCGTTTTGTCAGTCAAAAAGCAAACAACACACAGCATTCAGAATGATTGCACTTAACTTTGATCTAAAACTTTTAAATTTTCGTTTTTTTTTTTAGAATGTTTATGTAACCTAATAGGTGGGTAAGTTTGTGTAAACAACACTTAAAGCCAATTTAATTTGATTATTTTTAATAAAATCCTCTTAAATAATAATTTCTTTTTGTCTATGAAAATAATCACGGTATATCAGATCGTTTGTATGAAAACTATAAAAACAATATGTACAAAGGGAAAGTATTGTGGATAAATTGTGAATAGTCCGAAGCCCACTAGATAGAATATCTAGGCTACCACGTGAAGTAGAGTTAAATCAATATGTTTGCACATGTATTTCGTTTGAACGGTTAGTTATTTTATTACTTTTAAAATTTGTATTTTATTATTCAAGAAGAATAACAAATTACAAGATGTATATAGTCGTCTATTTACTATAGAGTTTAAAATCTAAAATAGTCCAGAGAGCACGCATCTCTTCATTCGCATTAGAAAAGTTTATAATTGGTTTTACTTTAAATATGACGACGCAACACCACGTTCTCCTGCCTATAAGCAAAACCACCATCAGCCCTGTTGGTGTATATTAAATCTAAATATCTTATTAATAAGCATTGTACGTGTTTATAATTTACGGAAAGGAAATAAAATATATGTTTAATAACACTTAAAACATATATTTACGCTTACACTGTTAACTCACAAGACGGTAAATATACATAAACTATGATAAGTGTCACATCGACCAACGTCAACATTCGCCTATTGGGTCTGATGACGATTGGAGTGTCCGATCGAAATCGATCACCACTTACCATCGTTTATGTATATTTACCGTATTGTGAGTTAACAGTATAAGCGTAAATATGCTTTAAGTGCAATTATAGGTATCTTTTATTTACTTTCCGTATATTAAATCGACCGAGATCATATACAGCGTCATATTTGCCACCAAATGTCAAAAGATTTAGGAGCTGGAAAACTGCACAACCCTATACTCAGTTCAAACCCCATGGAAACCCTTGGGGCCTCCTAATCCCTCAGGTGCCACGGCTGTTTGAACGCACTATAAATTACAAATTTGTCAACGCTACTCGTCAATTTTTTACGGATCCAGTACTTCCTAAAACAAGATAAAAATAAAACTAGGGGGCAAAGTTTTAAAATAAATCTATATATTAATAGGCAAGCATGTTTCTTTAAAACCTTTTTTCTCAGCTCGTGTGCATCGCAGGGAAAGTCTACGCATACTGTTGGAACGATAGTTTCCTGTAGATGTGGAGAATATTTTCATAAATTAAAATATGCTGAAAATAACCACAACAATTAATTTAAAATTTAAAAATTTAACATGGACCTTACTGGTTGCCATGCTGGAGACGAAATAAGAACGCAATATAAACAGAAAATCCAAATAATATTGCAATCACATGTTTTATTTACAGCGTAGGGTAGAGAAGTCTGTACATTACATATTTTTGGTCGAGTCTTGGACCACTGGACGACATCTAGTCCAAATTATCGAACAGTTTACAAACCGTCGTCAAACATCACTGCTGACCCGGTGACGCTAATTCCTGTTCTGCACAAAGACGTGTAACGGCAGCAGACAAAACAACACCGTAGCGACCGGTTTCACTTTCACAATTGACGGTAAGTTCCCGGGAAGAGTCAAGAACCTGGTGACAAAGCTGGTTAATGTGTCAGTCTGCCACAAGGTCTTTGGGTGACCGACCTGGGAGCCTTGGGGGTGAAAACGGCAATAAATACATCCTCGGCGTGAAAAGGAAACCAAAAGTGAGAGTGAACAACCACTTGTCAAAAGAATGGGAACCCGCAGTTACCAGGGGCAATAACACTATTAGCATTGACCTTAGGCTAAAGTGTGTACAATGCAGGTTTTGGGGTATTAGGGTTGATTTGCATTATGGTTTTACGAAAAGGTCTGGATTTTCACTACACATGTCCTGGGGTTCCAAAGTAAGGTCTTGAGACACGTAAATTGTTCATGATACAGAAAACATTACAAAAAATCACCTTTAAGCATATTGTGTTAGGTTTAAAATATAAATAATGTTAAACATAAGATACTGTTTTATGGAGAATACATCACAATAGCGGAGTGTAAAACTGGAAATATAAGATTACATTTCATCTAACTGTATGCTCTTAATACATTACGTACAGTTCCTCATTTGAATTACACCATCTTCCTCTCACCCCCCCCCCCCCTCCCCCCAATAAGAGTGCTGAAGTGTCAATATTCTGTGGATTAACTCAGTTGAAATATTTTAACTATTCATGGTAAAGTTTTTTGATTAATAAATAAGCTATTACTATCTATCTATCTATACTTAATACATTAAGGTTTTACTCTGTAGCATCCACGTCCTACTTAACCAATTATTACAATTATTTGATGCGTCATTTTAACACATCGGAAACAAGTTTTGAGCCCTATTACAATATGCAATCCGCGAACTGGTTCCCTCGTCTTTGTGGCATTGTGTACCACATCAAAATGAATGAGTAAATCGGGTGAATCGGTCCCGGGTCTATGTATTACCATGAGGCCTACGGTAATAGTTCATTCCCTATATGGGGAATTTGCTATCGACAATGCACTGCATTTTAATTAAAAGTAGTATCTTCAAAATTGTAGGTATCTGCATTTTAATTAAAAGTAGTATCTTCAAAATTGTAGGTATAGTTTCTAAATTTAAAAAAAACTATGTAGTAAACGATGCAACTCATAACGGTAAGATGAGTGAAGTATGGACAAACTGTTCTTTAGCAAGAAAAATTGTATTTCTTGTCCTGTATAAATAACAAACAATAAAGAACAACACTAAACGAATTTCTTGACAATTTATTTCCAGACAATAAGGTAAAATTCCATCTGATAAACACCGGTCTGCGGTCTGGAAACTTCGAATGTAACGTTTCCCGCCAGAAATACACCCTTGGCCAACATATATGGTACATTCCCGCCAAATTCTCAAGGGTAAACACGCTCTAATTTACGACGCAATATTTTGCAGACGACATTCAGCGCGGAACTCAAGATAGTAGAGTTCCACCGCAGCGATAACTCGGTGTTGAAATGTGGTATGTATTTAACATTATCGCATATGTGAAGGAGTTGGTAGGTTTATCAGAGCGCGGGGCTTGCCTTAGAGAAGCTTGTTCGAATTCCAGCAATTGTTAGTAGTGATCATTAACACTACTTGGTCACTCATACCATAGACAAAAAGAATTAAATGTAGACTGTCAGCATCAGTGTTGCGGTTACCATAGGTTCTGGCGCACACCGCTGGGAGCGCCTTGTAGTTACGTAGTGCGTATGTTGTAACTACATGGCGCTCCCAGGGTGTGCGCCAGAACCTATGGTAACCTATCAAGATCCGTATTTTACGCTGATTATGAGTACAAGGTGAGGTAGAGGATTTATGTAGCTAGTCTACTGGCTAAGATCTAAATGTTCTTTGTCAGGACCATTTATGAAAAGCCTTAATGAATAAGGCCAGATAGGCTCAGTTTCGAACAATCAAAAAGCTACTGACTTTACTTCAGGTCAAAACCGGCAACCTTTACTTACCGGCTACCTTTAACCTTTTAGTAGATTGGTAGGTGAGCCATATAGGCCTTACTACTCAACTATATAAATAGATATATTGAGATTTTTAATACTGTCACTCGGAGGTCCAAAGTCTACCTGAAGGAAGTTTCAGGGTATTTATGTACAAAATAATATTTCAGCCAATGAAAATTAAATCTCTAGAACCCACTCCAAGTAAATTTGAATTATTATTCCTTGGTCGGATATGCGTAGTAAGAGTAAGGTTCACTACTTCATTGAAATATTATTTGTCTCAATCTTTATTGTGTTTTATTGTTACGTATCTGTTTACAAAAAAAAGAGGTTTATATAATAAAAAAACAACTATAAATGATTATTTACCCTAGTAGAAGTTACATAAAAGTGTACATACAAAATTATTACAAAAGTGTTTATAATAATCAACATTGAAAACATAATCCTAATATACATTGCTTAGTTTATTTAAAATTTTCACATAAAATACAGACTTGACATGTTAGTTTTTCCATTATGAATAGGTTCCTAGAGGTATTTTGCTAATGGCATAGGCCTAAAACTACAAAATATCATTCAAACAATATTTTAGTTTCACAGGTTTGGTCTTTTAAGTAAAACCCTGCCTCTAACTTAACTTATGAAGGGCATGCTTCTCTACACAATATCCTTACATTGGAAAACAAATTTATGCTAGCCTATTGTTTATATTGAAATAAACAAATATTTTGCTATAAGAAACCTAAGACTAATTAAGTTTAACACAAAAAGGTTATAATATACGTGAACTATAATTAGTCCAGCTTTACATAACCCAATTGTTCTTAGTTAATTGAAAATTCAATTATTGCATTATCTAATTGACTAATTGACAAGTGTTCAATTTAAAAGAATTGTATATCCAACCTATACAACTAAAAATGAAGACACAACATTTGCTTAAATTAGTAAACAGATCACCGCCCTTCAGGCGTCTGAAAGTCTTTGCATTCATAATTAAAGTGGGGCGCGTTTTTATAATAATCACCCACCATTAAAAGTTATCACTCTTGGCCCATAAAGCACCGTGGCGTCGCTTCGGGGGAGAAAAGATGAAATATGCAGCGCCTACTTTGAATCCCTAATTCAAACTCAGGACGCTCTTACCGTAATTATTCTGACCCTTTGTGAAAGCTTTGAAAAGTGTGATTGCACGGGGTGACCTAGAACCCCAGTGCGCTACTCTCTCCCTACATCAGGTCAACGCATCGGCCATTGATGGCTTTATTGGTATTTTGACCGAACCTTCCCCGAACTCAGGCCAAGCACCGAACGAGGCCGAACAGCAAACCCGCGATTCGAAACGGTTCTAAAACTTATCTTCCTACTACTGAGAGAAATTGACAAAATGAGGAATTGATGATTATACATTGAGGAGGAATAAAATAAGAAAATCTTTTGAACGTCTTCCCAACAACTGCCACACTCCTGTATGAAGAGGCCGTGTTACGTTAAATAACATATTAACCTTCAATAAATCTCTGAATCATTAATTTCAATTTTGGGACTGACGATTTTTTCAATACAGAGTATTCTAGAGTTTATTTATTGGGTTTGTGTATGTACACACAAATATAAACAGTATGTTATCTGAGGAAAAATCTAAATTCAAAACAATATTGCTCTCAGTGTCATACGATATTTTTTTCGAGGTATCGAAGGAGGAACTATCGATCTTTAACGTCTCAGCATACTCATACTGCACTCATGCTTCACTCATGCTGCACTCATGCTGCACTCATGCTTCACTCATGCTGCACTCATGCTTCACTCATGCTTCACTCATGCTGCACTCATGCTTCACTCATGCTGCACTCATGCTTCGAATCAGGTGTGCAAACGCTTAATGTCTTAGGCAATTCAGTGGTGAATCGATACAAATTACATTTCAATTTGATTTTACCCCAAAAAATGTTATTAAAATAATAAACAATATAATTTATTTATCATTTTATTATAACTTAATAGTATATTACAAATAATAAACAATACAATTTATTTATCATTTTATTATAACTTAATAGTATCTTACAAACTTGGATAGTATATTTCGTACAAAGGATGTTTAGGTACACGAATCAATAAATTTGAATGAACTACAAAAACTAGAGTACACATCCCTAACACGTTGAGAAAGGTTAGTAGTGTACTTGTTATTAGGTCCAAACTACGTTGTTTGCCGCATGTTTACTTACAATTCATTTTCGTTTACAACTTCATTCAGGAAAAGAAAGTTAGTTGTCACTGGATGGCGGATGGTCACGTAAACAACGAGATTTATGTGGTAGTTTAGACAAAGTATTTCAAGTAGCTTACTGGCGTTTCTCCAGAATATTAATCGAAATTAACCTTTCAAATTAACCGTTGTCGAGTCCCAACTTTCTCATCATAACTGCTTGGAGAACGTCCATTCTTCGTCAAGCGTCTTAGGTAATTGTTCAAAAGCATCATTGATCTTCTTCTTCCTTAACTGTATGTGTACAACCTCTGTATAAACACATACTTCTATGTAGACTAATGATACTATTTTATGGATCAAGGACAAGGCATAAGGAAATAGTTTGCTTGCTGATTACATCAGTAGACCATTCATCACCTAGTTTATGCATTTCGACGAAATCAAAAGATTTTCAATTCACCACATAATTTGCCGTCGGGCGTTATAAGTATATCTCTTACTTATCTTTTAAAGTAAGGGAGAAATATTTTATTGACTTCACGTATTTTTTGTGTTTTAGCTGATATGAAAAACACATAAGTATGATAACCAATAGAATGTAATTGTTAAAAACATCCTTATATATAATACGTGAAGGCGATTTATACAAAACACTACTCCACAGTTAAGAATTGACCGATTTTTACAAACAATGTGTTAAAATTGAGTATTTTTTGTATATACGCCCCCTATCACCAATTCCTGCAATAAAAATCCTCGGGCTTTGCCCCACAGGCCATCAAAATCCCAATATATTTCTTACGAAGAAAATATTTTGTTTACTTTAACAGACATATTATTTGTGGTAATTACAGCTGTTAATAGTAAACACATGATAAACACATGCATGAGCTTTCGTATTCAGGGTGAGTTGGTTTCCAGTTTCGATAACTGGAGTGGAGTGATTGATTACATAATATTTGAGTTGACTCTTTTAAGTCATCGGAAATTACGACTGTTATAGTTTTGAACGTCGGTAATACTTTGCAATTGCTCGAATTCGAGCAACAGATGCACTAGTCTATTTTATCAGCTGTTTTAGCGTAAAAGTGCAGTCAGTGTATAGCCAGCTGTATGTTCTGGAATTCAATTAAAAGGCCAACCTTGTCTTAAAATCTTATACACCAAAAAAGTATTTTGACAGTGGATAAAACCTTGATAAAACTTAACGATTCAGACCTTACTGCAAACTAAGTCGCAAGTAGGATTTCATTGTATAAATTCCCAAAAAATTAAATTTATTTAGAAATAAAGGAGGTGTATAACCATTTTCCTAAATTTGACAAACATACTTACTTGTGGGGCAATTTAAACCTTTGAACCAACCGTGCAAGCATCGTATGCTACGAATTCATTTAGTTTAAAAGCACCAGAGGTCCATTACAGCATGGAGGTCCAAGTCAGCTGATTATTCCAAAACAATCACCCAGTGTTCAAAGCGGCCGCTTGAATAAATAACGCCCGTGTTTACAGGGTGGCTCCCCCCGGCGCGCAGTGGACGCCAACCGCCAATGGACCGGCCGCGCCATGCCCTTAAATCTGTCTTGAGGATAGTTTTGTGCCGTTAAGACTCGACAAAGGCATTAACGCAGACCCCAAGAACCCTGTTAATGTCCTGGAGCAAATCTAAAGTCATAATATAGAGTAATGCCGACACTAATTCGACATTTTGGCGCCGGCGCGTGTGCTTCCAGTGTGTTTATGACGATTGTTCCCTCCCTTAGCCTGATGAGGTGAGCGGGGCCTTTGTGAAGTTTGTTTATGATATTGAGTCAGGTGACCAATGCTAATTGTACCTGAGATTACCCACCCGTGAGACAAGGTCGGGTGCTTTTGATCTTTGAAGTTAGAATTGTTTTTCGAAAATTTTATTTTGAAACAACCTGTTCCAACAACCGTAAAAGTATGATCGCATAATATTATCGGATAAGAAGATTTTTGATCTAATTCATATATAAATCCCAAAAATAGGCCTACCCATGAACTTTTGAGAAAACTAAAAGTCACACCCCCATAAAACCATACACTTAAAATGCTTGTGAATACGAGAAACCTTGCCCAAAACTATCCATTATTTCATAAATTGCCCTTTAAGATTGTAATTCCTTTCTAAAGGGAACTTTTTATATACCTAATACTTCAGCTGTACTTATTTGTTTGTTATTCTTTCAATTTATTACTTTATTAAAATTAGGTGTAATTATTTTGTTTGTATTACTGTATTCTGTTTTATTTATTTCAGCTTAACTTAACCAATCAGTAGTTTTATTAATATTTTTTTAAGTCAAACGGGGTGAAGCCCGTGGGTAACAGAGTCAATGGTAACGGCTAGTTTTTATTACTACAAAAGCTGCATTCATTAAACATTGTATTTGTTAGATGTTAGCAAGGTTATATAAGGAATGACTATCAAGGCATAAGTTTATAAAGAGGACTAAAAGGTCCTAAATTATTTAACTAAAAACACTTCAATTTAATTTCATCTTTCGTAAGAAGTGACAGAAAGTATATTTCTATATTTTCACACTACAAGTAAGTAAACCTGCCATAAATAACTGTTGAATATTTCCTCTTCTAAACTAAATAAAAGTTTGTTACAATACCTGTAATCATCCACCACTTAAAACAATAAACTACACAACCAAACATAGACAAAACCAACTGTTCCAAATAATCACCCTAAATAGCGTGCTGGAAACAAGCAAGCAGAAAACAGACAATGGCAGGAATTAAACTAAAGTGCAATCGATAGCAAAACCGGTGGCGTAAATATCGGAATGAACACATTAGCGAAAACATCGTTGCATAATGAATAAAAGCTACATTAACGGTTAACCGAAAACGTGTTGAGGTTCTTTTAAATAGGTTTGTTTTCACGAGCTCGGCAACGCGACGACTCCAGGGAGCCAATTTTGTGTTTTGTGCTGCATTTACATTATAAAACGTCCACTACGAGCCGAGGGGGCAGTTTGCAGTTTGCAGTTCGGGCTGTGAAAAATCAACTGCAAACAGCAAACAGCCCGGTGAATGCGAAGTGCGACCACTTTTGTGTTTGATTTGTCGCCACAACCATCGCTCTTTGCGTTTATTGAGTTTTTTTCTGTTTTAACTCGTTTTGAGTGATTTATAATTTTAATCTTAATGAATTTAATGATACATTTTGTGTCCACTATTTTTGTAATATTTTTGAAGCTCTGATTTGGAATTCCTAGTTGAATATCTCAATAAAACTTTTAATAAAAACAGTTTAATATGAGAAGGCAATAGCTTTAATGTTTTATTTATGCAAGATAAGATGTAAACATAAAAAAAACTTTGGTGTCATTTCCAGTATGCTAAAGTAAAATTAAACATGAAAATAATATTTTACCAAAACATTTAGGGTTTTGTTAGACTATATTAAAGGTACAGCAATTTCCGTAAGTGCCAGATGATTAAAGAATAAGTAGTCAATATTACAATCAGCTATTTAAACGTTATAAGGATAAACCGGCTGCATATAACCACAGCAATCCGTATATAGTACATTTGCACCTATCATCATACCCTTACCCCAGTAACTTCTAGCAACACCTTGTACAGACTACCGCTTCTAACCGAAGGTGCCACAAAGTGGGCCCCATGCTGTTGCTTTTACCGGATCGGTGTCTGATAGCATCCGGTTGGTGACAGGACGGCGCCGGGGGATGAGGTGACCGCATCCGTCAAACGGATTGCCTCATCCGTCGCAGTCCAGATCAGTAGCATCTGCTATCGGTGATCTCCAGGAGTTACCACAGGCTGTGATGTATGGCGTCATCAAGTGATCTGCGATAGCTGTGATGAAAGCCACCAGATGGTCTCATCCGTCGCAGTCCAGATCAGTAGCATCTGCTATCAGTGATCTCCAGGAGTTACCACAGGCTGTGATGTATGGCGTCATCAAGTGATCTGCGATAGCTGTGATGAAAGCTACCGGATGGCCTCGTCCGTCTAGTCCCTATTAGTGTCATCAGTTACTGTATACACCAAGACATTCTTATGTTAGGAATTGAGTAGAAAAAATGTTTACTTTGCACTATTAGATTTTACGTCAAGTTGTGAAACCTGAAGACTCTGTTAATGTATTGATGTGTTGATCATTTTGAGACTTAGATACAAATTTCCTTGATCATAGAACTTTTTTATTAATTTTTTTATTAATCTTGACCAAAGAATCAGCTTTTTGTCAGTAAAAAGCTACACAGGTTATTTGAATTTCGCCTTCCATTGGCTGAATCATGCTTGTAAAATAACCCTACTGTAAAATCTGGAGGTTATTATGGGTGATTCATTTTACCGACATTTAAGTGTGCTGATCATGACAAAAATTTTCCCTACTTTAGGGTAGATTGTACAATTCGTCCTTTCCTATTTTGTTGCAATACAAGAAGATAAACCATTGTTGAAAATCAGGTTGTTTTATTTGATCAAAATAGTTTTGAAACCTGCCAAATAACAAGAAACAAAATGCAAACAACTTAGCATCTTCGTTGTAAACCAGGCTGAGCAAACACTAACATTGTCTTAAGCTGATTCATTCCACAAGTTTATTAGTGAGTATTTTTTTAAGTATAGATCCATACACGCCACGGAATACTTTTTTTGATAATTTATGAGGTGGTATTTTCAGCATAAGAAATTTTTTTTAAGTCCCACCTTCACATCCTTCATGTAGGAATCCAGGCCGGAACATTACACCATATACTTCACCTAAACACAACATAAAACATATTTACCTACGACCGTTTTTTAAAGTAGCCATTTCAGTTCAGTTCTTAGAATTGAAAAGTTTCACTTAACAGCTGTTTCATTTCATATCAGCATAGTTTTTCTCATATCAACACGGGTAACGGACCAATGAGGTTCAAGGATTGAGAGAAAAGAAGTGCAATTGTAATACTTCGAACGTCAACTAATCAGCTGATCAGTTGACAGTTTTAATTGTTGATCCGGCTTGTTCCTGTTGATACTCGCGTATTCTTAACCTAAGTTGGTGGAAGTTAAATGAAGGTTGATTTTAAAATATCAGTTAGTGAAAGTGGTGTTGACGAGATAGAAATGAGAGCACAAACTGTTTGTGCTAATCTTTTGCCACCAAAATCAAAACAAAGGTACCATATGCAATTACATACCAGCAGTTCATTAAATGGACGAAACAAAATAAGGTTAAATTGATTGTTCTTCTGGTTTATTTTGAAAACCTCTTAACAACTTTTCAAAACCCAACTCGTTGTGGACCACATATTCGATGCTGAGATCTAACTGTAAATTACCTGTTTCACTATATTATTCAGTTGTCCAAAAATATATGCAATATTTCCCTAATTGTACCTGATACAGTATTTATGGTAAGAATGCTGCTAGCAAAACCTATTGCCTGAAAAAGTAACGTAGGCCTATTATTTAACAAAGTTTTACAAACACGTAATTACATGAAATCAGCTGATTATACAATAAGTCGTTGCACCACTTTCAGTGACAATGACAATAAACGAAAACATAACCTCTCTAGGAAGTTATGAGTAGTGATTGTTAGTAATAAAAAACCAGATTTTTAGTAATTAAAAAACGGTCGTAGGTAAAGTAGTGTACGCAACTCGCGTTAATAGTCTTTACGACACTCGTAGAAGTTTTTAAGGCACTCGCCAAGGCTCGTGCCTTAAATTTTCTACTCGTGCCGTAAAGACTAACTTAACGCAATCGTTGCGTAAACTACTATACTTTCACAAATTGTATTTTCATCACAATTCTAACAAGTAAAATTTGATGAATGTTTTGAATTAGTTTCAAGCTTGGTTACGTATAATTTAGCTGATATTTTAGAATTAATTCTACAGTGATTGCTTAAGAGTTATAACGTGAGGGGCGAAGCCCTAAGGAAATTACCTTTTTAGTTACGATTCGCAGTACCAATAGATCATGATATTTAAAATGACACATCAATCGTAACAATCTGTGGAGGAAAGAGGCTGTTAGGATGTTACAGGGAAAACCCTTAAGTATGTAGGTTAATCAAACGTCAATAGTTCGGAGTATAAGAATTTCAAAAGCAATTATGATCAAATATTAAGCATTATCCTTGAGAGTGAAACCATCCTGGACGTATCGTGCCCAAGAGGCAGATTAAAGTGTAATTCTAGCGACAATGTACTAACTTAACTTTACTGTAATGCTCTTCTACATCCTATACCCTCCTTTAAAATTAAAGGATCCTCCTCTAAAATGCTGGTTAATATTAATATCTGGACACACTATTGTAATTTTAAGTAAAAATGATTGTAGTTTTACACATATAATAATAAGTGGTGATAATAAAGCTGTCTAGACATGGAGTCTCTTGAAGCACGTGATTTAGTAATATTACATCCAATCCTGAAGCCACGAAGCTCGTCTTATTGTACCTAGAACTTAAAAATATGATGAATTATAGAAAAAACTTAAACATGTCTCAATTAAGATTATGTAATCGTGCTACTACTGTCTTTGTTCCAAATCTATAAATAAGATTGATAATTCAGTACATTTTTGATTCAAAGTAAGCTTTGTTAAAATAAACTAAAAAATTGAAAATCATTACACTTTACAGAGAACATAACAGCATGAGTTTGACATCATTCTATTGCTGAGTCACCAGTACATAGCTAAGAATTTAATACCTTTACCTACGACCGTTTTTTAAAGTAGCCGTTTCAGTACAGTTCTTATAATTGAAAAGTATCTCATAACAGCATTGTTTACTTTCATAACAGCATAGTTTTACTCATAACAACACGGGTAACGGACCAATGAGGTTCAAGGATTGTGAGAGGAGAAGCAAAATTGTAATGATTAGAAATTCAACTAATCAGCTGTTCAGGCCAATTTAATTGTTGATTGGTGCAATTAGTAGTTTTGTTGAATCACTGTCAGTGGCAATGAGAGGTTATAAACAAAAACATAACCTCTCTTAGAAGTTATGAGTAGTGAATTTTAGTAATTAAAACGCCGTCGTAAAGTAGTGTACGCAACTCGCGTAAATAGTGTTAACGACACTCGTAGAAGTTTTTAAGGCACTCGCCAAGGCTCGTACCTTGAATTTTTTACTCGTGTCGTTCACTACGCAATCGTTGCGTAAACTACTATTAGTCATTAAAATAACAAAATACGAGACTCGTAGAAATAACGTAATGGTACAATAAAATACATTTTCTCAAATTTTTTTCTATTAAAAGTCTCACAACTCAATCCCAGGCATACGTCGAACACGATTACAAAACAGAATTGCCTAATCTTGGGTAAACAAGGGTGAAAATAAAACTGGGGGAGGTTGGTTTTAACACCATTTAGAGATTGTATTTTTATGCGATTAGGTTTGACAAGGCGAGAATCTGGGGAAGACGTTCCCTCGCGACGTGGCTTGGGTATTGACAAGCCAATTGGACTGAAAAGTGGGGCAAAAGTGGGGTAAAAGCGGAGCAAAACAGGGCAAAAGCATGGATCGCTGCCGAGACTCTGAAAGTGACACTGAATACCACACCTTCTTTACTTACAAACTTCTTACGTCCAGAGTAGTAGGAAATACTGTATAACTGATAGGCTTAGATATAATTTGGTGTACATGTTTTGAAAATTTCAAGGTTTGACATACGAAAGGTGGAAGACTTTGGGTTTTAAAGCTTTTGTCTTTGGACAATAGTTTTCAAATTTTGAGATATAATTTTAAAAGTGTCCAAAATTTACTATTTTTTTATGTAATTATATTACCCTATACTTTTTACTATTTCCCCACAAAAATCAAACATTTGGGTAATCAGACTCGTGTTCATTCTAAGTTATCTTGAGCCATAAATGCAAACTTCCTCAAATAAAAATACATGTTCTATACTTAAGTTTTGGTTTTGCTTCATCACTCATAAGATAACTGGAGTCAGAAATTTCTTGTCCAAACTCAAATAAGGTTAATTGATCTAAAACTCATTACTTTATTATTATTATGTAGAGCTGAATCTCAAAGTAAAACCAAACTATATTGAATCTCGCGTTCACTTTATTTGAAGTTCAAGTGAGTCATACTATGGTAAAAAAAAGCTAATATTGTTTGTTACCTTGCTGTACCTTCACAAAAAGCACACAGGCATGTTTGATTTTCTTCCGATTTGTCCATGCATTCCGTGCTACTGGGTTGAAAGTTAACGTTTATAGACGTTCAATAATAATTCATTTTGATAGCCCCAGAATTGCGTTTTATGACAAATAATGGCTAAACGTACCTCGTCAGACAATCTCGTAGTACATGTAGTATAGAAACTTGCTACATATATTTCGGTGGTTTTTTAGCTGTTCAACTAGAGCCATGAGAGCGATTTGAAGAACCCCAATAGCAACTCTTACCCCCGAGATCCCTACATAGCTCTTATCACTGTTCTCTACCCTGGGGACCATTCTTTTGAGATCCACACACCTCTACTACAATCAGCTTTCCCTCTTGGTAAAAAAAAACTTTTATTTTATTAATAATTGTTAGATTCCTTTTTTATGGCCAGAATAGGCATTTAGTAGAGGTGAAACGATCTTTTTTCAGAAGCAGTGGACTTACCTAAACCTCTTTGGATTTTATTAAACATAAACTGCATTCTTGAGACTTGTAGATCTAATCTTTGATAAGTTTTAATAGAGAAATAGAAGAATATATGACCGGCTTTGTCAGATTAGAGCAGATTTTTAAGCTATGGAAAACATAGCCGATGTTTGATGTCTTGCAGCTTTTTATAATTTGCTATCTCCAGAATCATTTGAATCAGGACATCTATGAATAGATGAACCTTGGATAAAATGAACCTTGTATTAGGTTCTCAGGATATAGCTTAGCCAAAGGATTTCAATAAACTATAAACCAATCAGAGGATAAATTTCAAAGGTTTAATCAAACAAAACTCGTGGGCGTCAAATCCTTCGATTTATTAACCTATCGTTTTTACATACAATGTGATCCACATATTTACATAAGTACAACATCAGTGTGGGTAGAAAATAATAGACATTAGGAATAACCTGTAATTTGTACACTATCCCATCGAGATTATAAAAATGTGATATTTGAATTTACAATAAGGATGAGTTTCTCTACAACATGTAAAAATTAATTGAGCCACTCAACAAGTTTTGTACACATTAATTATATCAACGCCCCAAAATTTCATAAAGGTTTAAGAGTATGTTTAATATTTCTGTTGCAGCATCGACCAAACAAAATTGATATAAAATAAATAAATTGTAAAAAGGTCTTTCAGCTCAGGAAATGTTTAGTAAGTTTCAACTTTTCATTCTGTATAGCATTATATAACATTCTGTATAACTTAAAGATTTAGCTATTTATTGAACACCTCTAAAATCTGGCAAACTTATGGCTGACAACATCTTAAGATTTCAAATGTTCATATCGTAACATGGTGGAATCCTACCATACCCTTGTAAAATGTACTGTTTCTTAAAACAAGTTGGGAAATAATATCACTTTTGATGCAGATTCAAAGTTCTCTTTGTAACTATACTTGGTTTGATTTTCTCCTTAAACATCTCTAGTAAGTCTTTACGATGTTTCCTTGAAGTACACAACCACTAGTACGGTCGCCACACATCGGAACTTCTTGAAGTACTCTTGGGTTCTGGAGCCGAAGAGGGTGGAGGGGATGGACTTTTGATCCTGACAGGACTTGGAGAGCTTGGCGGGGACTTTCTGGAGTCCGAAGAGACTTCCTCGGGGGGCGGGTTCCTAAATGGCAGGTGGTTGTACGGGTGGTGAGGATACAGCTGAGAGTACAGCCACTGGGAAGGTTGCAACAGCGGGGCGTTGAGGAAGAGGCTGAAGAAGGCGGGGTTGGGGTGGAACGGCAAGGGAGGGCTTGTGGGGTACACGGGGGATACACTCCGTGGGGGCTCCGCAGATCCTGATGACGTAGAGGACACAGGGGCCTCAGGTGGTCTAGGAGGCTCCGAGGGAGACCTGGACCTCTTCCTTCTTCTCCCTGGCGAGGTATCTGAGGGAGGTGTCCGTCGTTCAGGGGTGACATTCACACTGATGGGTCCTAGGGGCTCCGGACCTGGTGACCGGACGAGCTCTGTCACTGAAAATGAGAAAAGATAATTGGTGTGATGATAAAATAACAATTAAATTTACCTATATGTAAAATCTCTTAGCTATCAATCTAAAATTATGAAAATAAACTTTAAGTGTTTAATTTGCAGACGTTTATGTGGATGTGGTGATGAGTAACGTATTAGTGTCTTTGATTAATTGCACTGTGTGATTGGACCATGGGTTCCTCTAGTATTTGTGTCTTCGAGGAATTGCACTGTGCGATTGGACCACGGGTTCCTTTAGTATTTGTGTCTTCGAGGAATTGCACTGTGTGATTGGACCACGGGTTCCTCTAGTATTTGTGTCTTCGAGGAATTGCACTGTGTGATTGGACCATGGGTTCCTTTAGTATTTGTGTCTTCGAGGAATTGCACTGTGTGATTAAACCATGGGTTCCTTTAATATTTGTGTCTTCGATTAATTGCACTGTGTGATTGGACCACGGGTTCCTCTAGTATTTGTGTCTTCGAGGAATTGCACTGTGTGATTGGACCACGGGTTCCTCTAGTATTTGTGTCTTCGAGGAATTGCACTGTGTGATTGGACCACGGGTTCCTTCGTTTGGATACCACATAACGTCTTGCAACAAATATCAAGATTTTTGAATTTGTTTATAAGTAATAATATAAGTTATTGATATTATGTTGCGGTTTCTTACTATGTGTAATCTAAAAGTACACTAACTACTTTATTTTTGCTCAGTTACCTCTCGCTGATGGGTGTAACGACTGCTCGGCAGCGGCTGCGGAGAGCGCCAACATCCTAGGAAAGTGAGGGGGGTGCAGACCAGGGGGGGCTGCGCAGTGAGGGGGCAGGTAGGGGGGTGGGTAAGCCCCTAGACCTCTGGTAAACGCACTGCCCCACGGGCCTTCCCCAGCACCCATGCTCAGGTGATGCGCCATCCCTGTAAACGTGGGCAAACCATGAAAAATGTGCAGTTAAATACAAATAATACAAATTCAAAACAGGTTTAAATTAGTGAATGATACAAATTAGGTTATTGTCCAAAATGCGAAATGTACAGTGTATAGGAGAAAGATGTTTCTAACACTGCGTTTGGAAATTTCGATGTTTTGGCAACCAATAAGCGTGGAGTAAAGATGTAATACACCTAATCGCTTTTTTAGGGTAAGAAAAGTGATTTTGGATAGTGGTGAACTTTATAAATAAAAAAAATTCTTTTGAGATTCATAATATGAACTATTTATTTTATGTTTTACCGAACGTTTACAGTTTGAGACTTCGTTGTAACTGAGAAAGGCTTTTAGTGCTGTTAATCTGACACTAATTCTGCACGCGATCTGGAGTGTGTTGCCATTAGTTAGGGCGTAAAGAAGCAAATCCGATCTCAATATCTACTTTGCCGATCTTAATAGTATTAAGTAGAAACTTCTGTAACATAAATTAGAAAACACGCCATCTTCTTACCATCAAGATCATTATCATCAGTGTCTTGGTGGTTAAAATCTTAATAAGGCTAAGTTATTTTAAATTTTAAGTAAATTTTTAAAATTACAACAAGACGTTATATTTAAGACAATTAAAGACAATTTATTTGTAATTCTCATTTTTCTGCTAAAGTGACAAAGAAATATACGTAACAATGTGCTTGTAAAAAAGTTTTCATCTAAAAGGTATCTGTAGTTATTTGTGCGGTACCAGTGTAATTAATAAAATCAAGTATACCAATGTAAAGAATTGAAAATATTACATAGCAAAGATAAAAAATACAAAAATAGCGCGTCTCTGAGTTTAACGACACATTGTCTTTACTTTCATTTATGAGTAGTGACAATTTTTCAGCTTTTTTTCCAAATTATTCTAAAGAATGGCCAGTTTGATAGAGATCTACAACATTATACTCTGTAAATACATACTCACAGTAGACATCGCGTTAATTCTAAGACGTTAAATCTAAGATTGGGCTTCATAACAGTTTTAAAACATTTTGTTCATGTTTACCATATACATTTTACAGTATAGGTGTGCATGCATATATCGAATAGTTTTGGAAAATGTATATCATTGTTACACATTTAAGTAGTTTCATTGTTACATTTTGTGCTTTGATCATCAAAAGAAGTAAAACAATATACATATATTTTTCCAAAAGTACTAATATAAAATTAATACTCATCATGAATTAACCTTATGTACTAAATGTCACATTGCTAACCTCCATGAACCTCCCGTTACGGGTCCATGCTAACCCTTCTACGGGTCATCACAGAGTTAATGTACACAGTCGTCTTAGACACAGGAAGGGTTGTAAAGGTCGGGAATATGATATTTTGACAAAGAAGGGATGTTAAGGTCGTAAGTCGACGCAAATGTCGCAACCCTACCAGTGAATCCCTCCTGTTCTGTCTCTCAGTTCGACAAATCCTGAGACAGGTGTGACACAACATTAAGAACCATTTGTTGGTTGAAGGTATGAATCGATGACATGTAGGTGGATTTTAGTGAAGGTAGGGCTCCGAATTAACAAATCACGACATTATTAGATGGGCAAAAGTAATTTTCTTTGGCACAATTTAAACCCAGACCCAGAGCAAGGAAACCTTTAATCGTATACCAATCGCCTCTTCTCTGTCAATAAGAACTATTCACTATATAAAACATTAATATAACATTAATTTAGGCTAATTAACACTAGTATGGGGTTAATAGAGAGTAAAGAGAAATAAAAGTAAGGAGTTTGATTTAATCAGTGACAGTGATAAAACAGTGCTGGCCAGTCTTTACAGTTTTAACCAGTGTTGTCACTTTTTATTCAATTTAATCATTTGATCATCATGGCTAGTTTTGATTTATTGGGATTTTGACAGTGTTTTCAAGAATCTTTTGACATACCACAATGTATACATTGATGATGTGGCTACTTACAATAACCTGACGAAGTTCTAAGGAACGAAACTATTTGTCATACCAGCTACTGTGGTTGGATAAGGTAATCCTTTTATTTTGTCAACAATATATTCCAACCAAGGGTCACAATGAAGAACACTCCTAACATACTAATGATAATAATTTAATAAAAAAATTAATAACCTGAAAGCACAAAAAATTACATCAAATAACACTTATAATAATATGCTAATGGGGTGTGATGGTGATTGGCATGTCCAACCGAAATCGATACTGACTTGTGAGTCAACAGTATAATGCTAAATATATTATTGCAAGTGTTATTTGCCATATGTTTGTCCTTTCAGGTAATTTAATAACACGTACGATGCTGATAAAGAAGTTAATTAAAAATTAATACAATAAGTTTATTCACTATAAATTAAAAAAATTATAAATGAACCATCATTGTTATTGTTGGAACATTTATTTACCTATTTGTTAGTAATTTTGTTGGATTATTTGCCTATACAACTACTGTCTCAGAGTATTTAGTATTTTTTTTTTTTTTTTTTTTTTTTTTTTAGTATACGTTATATCAGGATATGCTGAAAGGCAGCACAAAGCGAAAACAAATCAGACGGCGTAGATAGGCAAAACAGCTACACGTGTAGCCATCTTGCGTGTTGCGTATTGCGGGCGCCACAGTAATATTGTACTTGATTTTATTTCATTTTATATCTGTAAATAATTATGTTTATAGAATGTATCAATTATTCCAAGCATGTTTAATTTAGGCAACATTCCTTTTGTTGAGTTAATCAAATTTACGCTTATGTATTTGATGTTTAGAAAGTATGTAATACAATTTCTTATATTTTTACTACGAAAGCTTATTTAATGGTTGGTTTTATATAAAACTGCTCAGAGAATAATTACAATAAATTAAATCTTGCTTCGTTTTGTTTCTCTGATATAAGATAAAATATAAATTCAAATTTATTTTTAAAATTGACATCTTACTACACATTGTAGTCTGCTGTAAAACAAAGAATAATACAACATAACGATTTTACAAGTTTGTCCAAACCTTATTATGATGATTATTATTATAAGGGATGTTTCTTATAATGTTAATTGATAATAAGCGTGATAATGTACCTAAAAAATGTATTTTTGTGCGCTACTATGAAACTCCCTAACTTTTATAAATAATTATAAAAATAATTCAATTCATGAGTACCTTTTTCGTATTTTAAGTTGATCAAAATGAGAATATACTAAATTAATTTCCTTTCAGTCCAATTAAAATTTTCTGTCCCCTTTACTTCATACTCGATGTCCATAAAGCATTACCAACGTAATTTAATAGTATTACAGTCAAAAGTCATTAAAATGTTTACGTTTCAACATTTATTTTCATTCCGCACAAAGTCAAACGATCTAATACATTTGTCAAGTCCTATAATAAAGGCGTTATCGATCAAGACACACGACCCGCGAGGTTGGTTGAGACGACTGTGGAGGGTCACGTGACAAGATGGGTGGGGGGGGGGGAGTTGAAAAGAAAACAATAAACCCGTCCATCCACATCTTGAGGCCGGACCGGGTTGATTGCAGAAACTTTTATTTCATTTACGGTGGAGGCAATTGGAAAATGAAATTTTCTCGCCGGGTTAGTTGACGATTGACCGATATTTCAGGGGGAAGGAGTTAAGGGGAAATGCGGTGCGCGGCGCGGTGACGTTTTGTGGGACCAATAGCGTGCCACAACCCCTCCCCACCCCGACGTTATCCTCCCTACCTCACACCGTTCTTATCTTGGCTCCGTCTTACTCTTCTTCTTCGTTATTGTTTTATCGGGTCACCGCTTTACCCTCGAAGCGCCACAATCCATTTTCACCTTCCTATTATTTTTGCCTCATTCGCGTTGTCATCTCCCGGATCATGAGCAATTGGATCTCTCCTGTCAAAACACACCCGCGCCTAATGGGTTCGGTAACAAACACTTGGCGAAAAGTTCGGTTACTGCTTACAAGATTTCTCACGTTAATTAACAAGCAAAAATATTCATTAGGGGAAGAAGGGGTGTTTTAGTGTCTCACCAATATTTTGTAGAAAGTCCACACATTATTTCAAGTCTTAATAATAGTAGTTTTATTATAATTTTGAAATTCAAACCAAACTATCCTGTGCCTCTACTATTGTGTATGGACCAATGATGTCAAAGTATTTAATGAATAGTTAAATACATTTAAAACTAAAATATTACCACCCATACATGCATGACTTAGAATTTGGTGATAGCCTACGATAAATATTTTCTTCCGATTATTTAAAACCCGTATTAGAGCACACTAGTAAAGGTGTTAAACAATACAAAAGAGTATTAAATTGCTTGGTTCAAATTAGTCACTTACATTATAAATCTTCTTTAAAATGTCGACTTATTAACTTACTGAAAAAGTATACTTCTGGCATATATTTTAGGTGTAAAAATTACTATTATACAAATCCAAACCATACAGTGTTGACCACTTGTTATCATATTACAGATTGTTTGGAGAATTTCTAAAAAGACAAGGCGCAGATAGGCAATCCAGAGACACGTGTAGCCATTTTTCGTTTGGCATTTTGCAGGGGCCAGACGCTCAATCCTTACTGTAAGAAGTAGTAATATGATGTGTCCTTATATTAATTCATCTATTGCCCGTTCATCAGTATGCTATTATTAATATAAAAAAATATTTTCTATGGGTATGTAGATAATAAATTGGGAATACTAAGTTTGGATAATAAGCTAAACCTCGTTTCTTTAATGCTATAAGCTCATTTTAAATGAATATTCAGTCAATATTTTACTAAAATATTTTTTGAATTTTAATATTTTATATTACAGTTATTCGCCAAACAGCATTAATTAACCTCGTTAAAGTTAACGGATGGGACAAAGAAGGAAGGAAGCTATTAAATATCGGATTCTGGAAGCTGAAAGGGGATCAGCCGCTCCCCAACGACACGACGGTAATCCTCGCTATTCTAGGTTTAATGATATCCTGATGGCAACCAGGTAGGAATATAACCAATAGGAATCTATATAGCCAAGTAGCCAGGTAGTCAAGTAGCCAAGTAACCAGGTAGCCAAGTAGCCAAGTAGCCAAGTTGCCAGGTAGCCAAGTAACCAGGTACAGTAGTTAAGTAGCCAAGTAGACATACAGTCAATTATTTCGAAAGTTACGTATATTAGACATAGCCTAACGGTTAGGTGGCTACTTAGCCATATTGCAATATTTAGTTGTTCAAATTTATACATACATTTAGGCAGTTAAGGCATGTAGTCGTGATTTGACGTATGGAGATGGCCGCGCTGCCTGACGGAAAGTTCGGCAACTACCAGGACGCTATGAGCGGATGTATAAATATTAAAAGCTATATTTGAATATTTAATAATATGAATGTTTTAAATTATTAGTTTAAAAAATATTTTTTGATCACTCCGTTTCCTTTAATATGCCCTGTAGTTTAAATTTTGTTTGAAACTTTGTATTTGTTTTAGTATAAAACTTTGTTTCTGTATAGTTTAACGTTTCAGTCTAAAATTCTCATTTACAAAATTCATTACTTATAAGAATTTACTATAAGATTGCGTGTTGTTTAAGTTGCTTGTATGAAGGTTTTAACGAAGATTTTAATTTATGTTTGTGATCCACTTCAAAATTAAAATTTTATTTAATCTAAACGATCGAACGGTTGTAGAGAATCTAGAAAATAAAGTACTTATTCATTTAAAGAAACTGGATTTATTGAATAGTCTCTGCTAAATACGTTTGAACATATCTATACCTTTTTAGTCAATTTTAGCATTTTGGTAAACGCTTAAGTAAAATAAATTGCTATTGGAAATCATTATATAAAGCATTTTAACAATAGAGTCAGCCAATTTTTTTTACAACGATAAGTTAAATATCTAAAGGCACGTTAATTATTACCAAAGAATAATGATTTTTTTAAAGCATTTCTACTAAAAATGTCACATTTTCATACCTATACCATGTTCTTTTTTACCGTGCATGAAATAAAAGTCTACCTATACGCAGAATAAAACTATAAAGATATTATTACTAATGTCACAATCAGACCATAGTTTTCTTGACCGCGGTCCCAGCTTGGCCACTATTGATTAGGATTTCTCTGCCAGTGTGGTGGCTACCCCTCCCACAGTCTCTTTAATTGCGCCTTTTGCCTGCTTTGAAATTCTCTTTTACACTGAGGCGCTGCCACCCCTTTCCACATGGGGGGGGGGGGGCAATTTGTAGGAGCTCATTAGTTGGTGTCCGCGCCACGTGGGGCTCTGGCGTCGTCAGCTCCCGCCGAGCCGGGACACTGACACCAAAGTAACATACTTTGTATAAATATACAGAGAAACTATGTTAAATGCATGATTACCATTATGATTACTTTTGGTTAGATGAACAGATACTTTTTTCCATTACACTTACTATAGTGCTTTCACGATGTATTGGGTTTTTAGTACAGTCATGAACCCTTACTTACAAAACCCGTAATCAGTTACAAGTAAGAATTATTCCACTGCAATCTAAATATTTTTTCCTTTTTAATAACAGTCTGTTCTGCAGCTGAGTTTTACGAAAACTATGAGGCTTTTGTAAATTAATGGCTATGTTAAGCAGCTTTGTTTAGCGGTTTGTTTGGCTGTTAAATTACCATTCACAATTTAACTCTGTTAAAGAAAGCTGTTCAGTACCACTACGAAAAGAATCAATATTAAACTCTTCTTTAGAAAGGTGTCAGAGTGTGTTAGTCTTTGTAAGCTAACTCTAGAAACAAACGCTAGGAGGCGAAGCCCTAGAGAAGGAACCATTTTGGCACCCGTTTGACTCTCCACTAGATATAGTAGCTTTAAAACGCCATCACACTAATAACAATCTGGTTAAGTAGGACGGGTGAAAATAGATCTCGGTGAAAATCCTATATTTTTTTTCGTATTTATTTACAAGCTTATACACAGAGTAAGCTAATTTAGCATTAGTAATTGTAAGCATGTGGATAATATCGTTAACAGAGCAAAAAATTTGCTGTGTCAAATTTCAGGTGCTAATAAATTTGCCATTCTAAACATCCAATAAAATTGTACTTAAAGTAAATCCAACGTCTATAATTAAATTTAATAATCATACAAAGATTTAATAACCACCAAAAGTATTACACTGGTAATTTATTCGAAATTTACGCACGAAAATTGCCGTAAATGCATTACAGAAGTTTCATTTACCACCCTGATCCAACACTATAATCGACAAACATTATCATACACACAAAGACAAACAAATAACTCCTAAACACCTGTTTTGGTGATATTTTACTGCTGCAGGAGCTGATGCGCAACGAACTGAAAACAGGTGTGAAAGGAATTTTGCTAAACAGATAAACACGAGGGTAAGTTTGTAGGGGATTATGTGAGAAGTATTGCACTAAGGTACAGGGATGCATGCTTGTCGCGTACTGAGGTGTCACGTTGTGGTGTAATCATGTTAGAGTCCCGTATGTCGCTAGTAGACTTGTCAACGTGTCACTATCAGAAGTCCCTCAGCTGCAGACAGTGTTATTCACAGGTGTATGTAGGGAAGGTATGATGTGAGAAGTATTGCACAGTAAGTAGATACAGGGATGCATGCTTGTCGCGTACCGAGGTGTCACGTTGTGGTGTAATCATGTTAGAGTCCCGTATGTCGGTAGTAGACTTGTCAACGTGTCACAATCAGACGTCCCTTAGCTGCAGACCCTGTTATGCACAGGTGTATGTAGGGAAGGTATGATGTGAGAAGTATTGCACAGTAAGTAGGTACAGGGATGCATGCTTGCCACGTACCGAGGTGTCACGTTGTGGTGTAATCATGTTAGAGTCCCGTATGTCGCTAGTACACTTGTCAACGTGTCACTATCAGACGTCCCTTAGCTGCAGACTGTGTTATGCACAGGTGTGTGTAGAGAAGGCACTGTGTGAGAAGTATTGCACAGTAAGTAGGTACAGGGATGCATGCTTGCCACGTACCGAGGTGTCACGTTGTGGTGTAATCATGTTAGAGTCCCGTATGTCGCTAGTACACTTGTCAACGTGTCACTATCAGACGTCCCTTAGCTGCAGACTGTGTTATGCACAGGTGTGTGTAGGGAAGGCACTATGTGAGAAGTATTGCACAGTAAGTAGGTACAGGGATGCATACTTGTCACGTACCGAGGTGTCACTTTGTGGTGTAATCATGTTAGAGTCCCGTATGTCGCTAGTAGACTTGTCAACGTGTCACTATCAGACGTACCTTAGCTGCAGACTGTGTTATGCACAGGTGTATGTAGGGAAGGTATGTTGTGAGAAGTATTGCACAGTAAGTAGGTACAGGGATGCATACTTGTCACGGACCGAGATGTCACGTTGTGGTGTAATCACGTCAGAGTCTCGTATGTCGCTAGTAGACTTGTCAACGTGTCACTATCAGACGCCCCTTAGCTCCAGACTGTGTTCTGCACAGGTGTGTGTAGGGAAGGTATGTTGTGAGAAGTATTGCACAGTAAGTAGGTACAGGGGTGCATGCTTGTCGCGTACCGAGGTGTCACTTTGTGGTGTAATCATGTTAGAGTCCCGTATGTCGCTAGTAGACTTGTCAACGTGTCACTATCAGACGTACCTTAGCTGCAGACTGTGTTATGCACAGGTGTGTGTAGGGAAGGTATGTTGTGAGAAGTATTGCACAGTAATTAGGTACAGGGATGCATGCTTGTCGCGTACCGAGGTGTCACGTTGTGGTGTAATCATGTTAGAGTCCCGTATGTCGCTAGTAGACTTGTCAACGTGTCACTATCAGACGTACCTTAGCTGCAGACTGTGTTATGCACAGGTGTGTGTAGGGAAGGTATGATGTGAGAAGTATTGCACAGTAAGTAGGTACAGGGATGCATGCTTGTCGCGTACCGAGGTGTCACGTTGTGGTGTAATCATGATAGAGTCCCGTATGTCGCTAGTAGACTTGTCAACGTGTCACTATCAGACGCCCCTTAGCTGCAGACTGTGTTATGCACAGGTGTGTGTAGGGAAGGTATGTTGTGAGAAGTATTGCACAGTAAGTAGGTACAGAATGCATGCTTGTCGCGTACCGAGGTGTCACGTTGTGGTGTAATCATGTTAGAGTCCCGTATGTCGCTAGTAGACTTGTCAACGTGTCACTATCAGACGCCCCTTAGCTGCAGACTGTGTTATGCACAGGTGTGTGTAGGGAAGGTATGTTGTGAGAAGTATTGCACAGTAAGTAGGTACAGGGATGCATGCTTGTCGCGTACCGAGGTGTCACGTTGTGGTGTAATCATGTTAGAGTCCCGTATGTCGCTAGTAGACTTGTCAACGTGTCACTATCAGACGTACCTTAGCTGCAGACTGTGTTATGCACAGGTGTTTGTAGAGAAGGTATGATGTGAGAAGTATTGCATAGTAAGTAGGTACAGGGATGCATGCTTGTCACGTACCGAAGTGTCACGTTGTGGTGTAATCACGTTAGAGTCTCGTATGTCGCTAGTAGACTTGTCAACGTGTCACTATCAGACGCCCCTTAGCTCCAGACTGTGTTATGCACAGGTGTGTGTAGGGAAGGTATGTTGTGAGAAGTATTGCACAGTAATTAGGTACAGGGATGCATGCTTGTCGCGTACCGAGGTGTCACGTTGTGGTGTAATCATGTTAGAGTCCCGTATGTCGCTAGTAGACTTGTCAACGTGTCACTATCAGACGTACCTTAGCTGCAGACTGTGTTATGCACAGGTGTGTGTAGGGAAGGTATGATGTGAGAAGTATTGCACAGTAAGTAGGTACAGGGATGCATACTTGTCACGTACCGAGGTGTCACTTTGTGGTGTAATCATGTTAGAGTCCCGTATGTCGCTAGTAGACTTGTCAACGTGTCACTATCAGACGTACCTTAGCTGCAGACTGTGTTATGCACAGGTGTATGTAGGGAAGGTATGTTGTGAGAAGTATTGCACAGTAAGTAGGTACAGGGATGCATACTTGTCACGGACCGAGATGTCACTTTGTGGTGTAATCATGTTAGAGTCCCGTATGTCGCTAGTAGACTTGTCAACGTGTCACTATCAGACGTACCTTAGCTGCAGACTGCGTTATGCACAGGTGTATGCAGGGAAGGTATGATGTTAGAAGTATTACACAGTACAGGGGCAATTGCTCATTGTTTATATTATTCTGTTACACTACATAGTGTCTGTTTCACTGTCTAGTGTGTTTTCAATTATTTTGTGGGGTACAACTACCCTGTAATTTTTCATTGTTTAATGTTTGTTACTATTTTAGTATGTGTTCTACCATATAGTGTGTGTTACACTACCTAGTACTGCAGAGTTTTAAAAATGACGTAGGTTCTGAAATGTCACTTGAATTTGACTTTTCCTACGTACCTTGTGCTTCAAACTTCACAAGTTTCTGGAGGTGGATCAACTCCTCTCGTTGTCATTTTAAATAATAATAGTACCTAACATTGTTTTTTTTGTATTGTGTTACACCACCCATTTTTTTTTCAATTGTTAAATGTGGGTTCAATGTTTAGTGTGGGCACACTGTTTTGTAATTTTACATTTGCTTACGTAAACAAACTATTATTTATCGTGTGTAGCCCTTTTCAGTGTGTCATTACGTTTAGCGTATGTTACATCGTTTAGTGTGTGTCGGGGGGAGCTTGACAGGTGATGATCCCCCGATATAAGGGGTGAGTGGAAATTCTAACAGGGGCGGAATCGAGTTAGGAGTTTGCAGTATGTAAGGTAACTACTTTAGCGCGCCTGGTGAGGTGGATACTAACTACGTTACTGAACACCTTCTGTCGCTCTGCCTCACTGCTCACTCCCCAGTACCTTATCTCACAACAGTGTGATATACTGTACTCTATTGGGCAACAATTCGTTTGGTAGATAGTTTTGACTTATTTTATATCAATTCCTATATCTGTATCTGGTGTGTGTTTTATTGGTTGTTGTTGAGTATTTTGTTTACCAAAATTACAATTTGTCGGCACATAAACTTCAAACAATCTTACTTAGAATTATATTTGGAATCAATTGTTGTTCGGTAATGATTCCAAAACTTCACTAATTTATAATTTTTTACGGTAAGGTAACACATTTGTGTATATTGTAATCTAAATTAGCTCAAATTTATCAAAGTCATCTAAACGGTTTCATGAATAATCATTATGTCTAAGCCTTGTACTGATCAAGTTTATTTAAATTTATCTTCACGTTTAAATTTTTTTTAACCAAATTATCTTAAAAATAGATCTATTACTAATACATCATTAGTCTGAAACTAAACGAATTTGTAAATGATACCTGGTAAACATTTAAAGATTCAAATACTTTTAAAATAAAGATAATTTGCGAGAATTTTCCTTTTTTTTAACTATTGTTAACTGTCACGGAAATCTAATTACGGATTCCTAAAATACATAAACCATGCTGCAAATCAACATTTAACTAAACAGATTATAAATACTTCAGAAACCACTGTTTTTATAACAGAGAAAACATGAATAACCATTATAATTAATTGCCATAATTTATGTAAGAATAAATTCCAACTAAGACGAGATAGAAATCGCAACAAATGCATAATGACTTGTGTCGGTTCCTGACGGCGATGTTAGGTACTAACTACACGTATGTAACTCTTGTTAACCCTTCCAGATAGCGCCACTGACCACTGTCCAGTAATCACCACCCCCTCCCCTCCCATTCACTTGTTTTAATTGTCCAACTCGGCGCCAGGTGTCAGCACTACGCTCATTGTTGTGAGCACAGCTGATCATGTTGGTTCATGAAGCACTAGCGTGGCGAACGAATTACAATGTTTATTGTTTGAAGCCAAACTGTGTTCGTAAGAAGTAATATATTTAAGGACTTTTTTAAATTGTTATTTAAATTGTTATTTGGTTTCAAAAGTGTTAATCATTAGAGGGTTAAAATAATTTAGAACGATTTACATTTTTTTGAACGAAAAGCAATGTTATTGATATACTTTGAAAAAAAAGGCTTTATGTAAAATCCTCTAAAGTCTTATCTACTAGTATAGAGGTTCTACCTTTCACCATTTTATATATTTTTATGGTTTAGTTAAATGCTGTTTATAGTTCATGTAATTTTATAACTATTATATACATTCAATTGTAAAATTAATATGCAACGATCTATTCAAGTCTTACTCCATATATGTTACGTCAGATACTACATTTGAAAAGATAAATATTAGTAATTTTTTTACAAATCAAAAGTAAAATTTCCTGTACAGCAAAGTAATTGCTAAAAGATTCTTAATAGTTAAAGATTTCTAATATCAAAGAAAACATACTAGTAGTATATGTTTTCTGTGCTAATATTTAGTCATTATTAGATACTTTTACCGAAAACTATATCATAATTCAATTTGACCCAATACTGTTACGCACTAAATTAGTTTCGTATTACATAAACATACAAATAGCTGATGTTATCAATTATTCTTAGATAGTTTTAAAAAGCTACTCTTCACCTTGTCAATTACAATATTTTTGTAATAATATGTAAGTGGTGTTTAAAGCCATTCCTACTGTTGATTTTTGGCACAGAACTTTTTTCCTGGAAACTCGGGTACAATCTTTCAACTACATTGTCTTTGAATTAGTTTATAAATGTTTGTAGTTTGAGGCTCGCTGTTGTTTTACCTGTCTCGAAAATAAAAAATTGACTTCTCTTAGACGAGGTAATGTTTTCTGTATCATAGAATTCTACTCAATAAAAGTTAGTTGCCTAAAATAAATATATTAGGACCCTAGTAGAAGTAAAGAAATTTAATTCTAAGTGTAAGTTTATTAGTCTACTATAATACATGCATAACATGTACACGACTGTTAGTAGTAAAGGCCAGATTACGTCCAGGTCCAGGATTCTGAAGTCCTCCGTTGTGCGGATTAGTCGTGGTAAGCCTGAGGTCAACAAAAACCAACCTTCCCAACCTGGCTTGTGGTGAGATTGTCCAGTTAGTTTTGCTTTAATAAGAGCAAAAACACGAAAGATTGCTTGTAAATTTGACATCAATTAAAACTAGAACTGACAGTTTTTCCATATATGTATAACTAGCTGTACCCGCGGGCTTTGCCCCGTTTAACTTACGTGAGCTCGTTCGCATGGCTCAATCACGTCCTGGTTGAAGTTCGTTCGCTACGCTCACTCACCTTTAGGTTGGAGCTCGTTCGGTGCGCTCACACGTCCTGGTTGAAGTTCGTTCGCTACGCTCACTCACCTTTACGGTTGGAGCTCGTTCGCTGCGCTCACTTGCCTTCAGGTTAGCTCGTTCGCTACGCTACCTCGCCTCCGGGTTGAAGTTCGTTCGCTACGCTCACTCACCTTTTGGTTTCAAATTAGCTGTTGTTAAATATTTAAAAAAATAATAGTGCTGCACTCTGTTGGTAATCCTTGTAACTTTAATGCTATTGAACATCATAGAACAGAACCAACTTGTTTAATTGAAACAGCTGTTATGATTCATTAATTCCATTTAAATATGAGTACTCATTAGGTTAACATGGGAAACTCCAGAGCCACTGGGGCGGAGCCCGAGAGTCCGATCAGAATAAAAACCACTTAGTTTTCCTATTTAATGCCTTAAGAATCAGTGTACCAAATTTCAGCCTCCAAGGTAAGTGGGAAATGGGAGAATTAGTGATGAGTGAGTGAGTCAGTCAGTCAGTGAGGGCTTTGTCTTTTATATATATAGATATGTGTATTTATTGAAATATACGACATATATCCAATTTAGATAAAAATTATTCTTCAAGTAAGACTTAAATCTGGATTTATGTACTATTTAGTGTCAACATTTGACAACAACATTTTTAATTCAATTTAATGTGATTAAATAAAAATGAAAAGCCCATCTTTCATACGAGAACCAGTAAGACTGTGACATTCCAATTGGTCTAGCCTATGTTAAATCTGTTTTAATAATTTATCATGTTCAACGATTTATCGATATTATTAAGAGATTTTTGTATGGTTTTGTGTATAAAATTGTAACTATTTAAAAGTATAAACCTACGAATTTTTGCATAAATTTTTCTATTCTCTGTATTTCTAATTCCTTGAACAATACTTGTTCTCTAGTTCATATTCTTGTTTTTGAGACGAGACAAACCTTAAGAGATTTTCCCGATGTTCCCTTATTATTATGATGACACTATTATAACTAATGTCAGCAAAGTACTTATCAATTTGAAAGTTAGTTGAGTTATCAAATAATATTCACATAGAAAACAAAAAAGAAACACCTTAAGCTAGGTTTTTTTATTGTCTTTTCTTTATAATAAAAATTTACAAAATCATGAAAAATCAAGCATAACACCAAGTGAATATCATACCAAATCCGAACATGGCAGTACTTGATCAGGAGGTTAAT
Source organism: Macrosteles quadrilineatus (assembly GCF_028750875.1). Taxonomy (NCBI): domain Eukaryota; kingdom Metazoa; phylum Arthropoda; class Insecta; order Hemiptera; family Cicadellidae; genus Macrosteles; species Macrosteles quadrilineatus. The sequence continues at coordinate 126,200,110 of NW_026542596.1, forward strand.
TATTTTTAACCATGCATGTCATTTATGTGAAACTAATTTAAGTGTGATTGTCAAACAAACAAATCTAAAATATTTAAATAGGAAAAACATCCTATTGTTGTCAAATATTCTTAACCTGGATGCAGAAAGCACCCAACAATCTGCTCTTGAGCGCTTAGTAACATTAAACTTGCTATAGGCTGCTGTGTACGTAACCTTATGTTGCTCGGTAAGGAACGAACCCACTAAAGATCGATTTGAGGAAATGTCAAGACTGCGGGCTTGTCGTCTTACGCCTAAACTGGTGTTGCACAAACTTAAAGTTCCAACTACTGAGAATATTTGAAAAAATTCCATATGGATGTAATCCAAGACTATATAGTACAACTAACTTAATTAAATTCCTAACTCTTCCAGATTAAAATTGTTGGGAAAACTATAAACTATTCTTATATATTATAGGTTTTGGCATTTTTCCCCTTTATTTGATCAGTTATATTATTTTTACAGCCACTACATTATACAACTAGAAAGGTGTTTGTATCATTGTTTCAACCACCTTCAAACAAACCTTGTTTTGTAGAGGTTATAGATTCCGTCTTCTAGCAATGATGTTAGTTTTTACATCTAGTTGCATTTTGAATGATGGCGTGCGATTGGTTTATAGTTTAGAGCTCAGGACTTTTCTGAGGCCTAAACTCGAATCCTGCCAATCTACAATGATATTCAAGTAATAATGTCATGACAAAATGGTTGGTAGTCCAAAAGTACATCTACTGTATAAAAGTATTGAACGAGTACTATTCCTGTTTCGGCCACCTATTTCAATAAAATATGATGTATATGATTTTAGTTTCATTAATTGACTTGATTTAACAAGAGGAAATACTAATACGTAGTTTTACTCCCCAAACACTAATATAGCATAGTTGAAGTTACATAATTAGAGCAGAGTTTTGAATATTCCCTTACATAAATCGAAAATCTCCACTGGCAAAAAACTCAGACAATACTTCACCTACCAATATCTTGGGAAATAACAACAGATCAAAAATAAAAGCGCAGGAGATAAATCAACAATCAGAAGGAACTAATATAACACCCCTAGTCTCACCCTCATAACAACCAGTGAACAAGGGAGGGGGGTTGTGTCAACTACAGGGGGGGGGGGGAGCGTAGAACCGTGGGGCTTTAAAAGTCAATTAAAACCCCGCTATAATATTTACAATCCGAACTAAACCATTTCCGAGTTGCCGTTTACGTTTTCAAGCTGTTGAGTTGGGTCTGCTTTTATTGGGCGTAAACCAGGCTTTTCTACCTAGTATAGCTGAAGATCAGGAGGTAGCAAGATTCATGTGTCCTGGGGAAAAACTTTATGAATCCATAGTTTGCAAATCGTCTCTTTCAATGATTACTAAGACATGCAGCACAGTGTTAATTCAGTTTTCTTTTTAGTATATCAATTTATCCAGGCTCTCTCGTTTAAGTTATTTTCATCACTGCTTACCGAAAGTAACTATTTTCGATAACAGCTATTATGAAAGAAATCAGTTGTTTCACAAGCTCTAATTTAGTACGAGGGAAAACGATCAGCTGATTTTCCCTCACTCTAAATTTACTCTCAATTAGTTCTCCATTTATCCACTATGCGCAATAGTGTTTTGTTAGGTTTGTTTTAATGATTTAAATCAGCTGATTTTATTGTTGCAAAATCTAAATATACACAGAAACAGGCATTAGTTTGTTTTGCTGTGTTTTAGCATAGTGCATGTTTGAAATTGCTCAAAGTATGTCGAACATTACTGATGATTTATGAAAACATCTTAAGAGGTATAATCACCTAACTAACTAAATCACGGGAAAGGCAAGAAGAGGAATACAGAAAGTTTGGAAACTGGTAAAATTTACAAAAAGGTTAAGTCAATTCAAGTAAGTGACAAAGTATTTATATTTATCTAATAATATACAATATGAAACCATGCACGTTGTGAAGTGTATTTTCAATGATAAAGAGTGGTCTAAAACTATGTTATTCTGTATGTGTGTATTTTTGCGTCGTGATGAAAAGTATCGTTCATAACTCGTACCGAAAGCTATTTTCCGACACTTGCTGCATTATTCTCGTCCTCGGCTTTACCTGGCTTTACCTTGCACGTGACATTTGGTTTTCCTGAGTGTTTTTGCAATATATTAAGAGGCCAAAATTATCTCTAATGTACTCTAAAGCGAAAGCACGGACAGAACAACTAGTTATCAATTCATATTACAAATGGAAGGAATAAAAATATTCGATAAACAAATATAAATAAAATACAACTTGAACTCCGCACGCTGAACACTTCGTTTAATCCATCATAAAACATTACTGAAACTATATTAAAAATCCAAACATTCAAAATCCGCGTTGATCTTTTAAACCGACAAATATCAACAATATAGCAAATATCGAGTTTAAAAAGAATTTCGAATCGTTGTGCAATGTACATAAGGGGGCATTGAGCAGATTACAGCTGCGGATTGATGTAACATTTATTTTATTGTAATGTACCCTGTTATCAGCTACAATCGGTTTATTATAAGCCGCTTAGGTTGCTGGGAGACGGTGAGAGTTTAGGCTCAAGGCTTATTGCCGACCCTACCTGTGGCTCCACGGAGCTAACGCATGCAACTGTTTTGTTTTCAGTTGAAGTTATGTTTAAGAAGAACCTAGTATTAGGTTTGTAATTTACATCCCTAATTTCAACAATTCAAATTAATAGGTTGGCGATATATTAATCTTACATCTGCCCGTCTACGTGAGTTTCGAACTAAAGGTAGGCGGGAAAAACGTCACGCAAAGTAAGAGTGAACAGGTACAGTATTAGGAATTAACTATACTCTAATTTTAAGGGTGACGGGTAGACTTCCGTATCTGTTGTCAAAAACAACCGAATGAAAATATCGATCGATATATCGGTTATTTAATTGTTTCATTCGATATATCGTTTGGTTAGTTAGGCTAACCTAAGCATCCAAACGATATATCGAATGGAGATCGAATCTAGACCACGATATAGTGCCTTCATATACTTACCAGATAGTTTAAAGGGTAAAGACTCTGCGACCCTTTGAGGATCTAGGTGAGGTCCAAACGGGAACGGTCGAGGCCCAAAATGAAACGGGTGGAACGGCTGGTGCCCTAAACAAACACCATAGCATTAATTTGCTAATGTTGTATAAACTTAGTTGTATCTAAAAATAAACCATTGCAAAACTAAATTTAATCTAAAACGAATCCAAACCTTACTGTACCAGCAAATTGACTTTTCCATTCTTCTTATTATGATCTTCCACAATTATAAGGGGTAAGCGATGGGAGTAAATTTTATGTGGGGGGGGTTTCATAAAATATTGCAATGTCTTTTTGACAACGATTCTGACAGAAATTAGAGTTGTTTAGTTTTGTTTATAGTTAAAAGTACAAAATATACAAAACTTTAATAAAAATCGTTTAAGTCGTCTTTGTGAAAATCAGATTTTCAGTTATTTTATAAGTAAATAAATGTAAAAAATTTAAATAGGAAAAACTCATGAAAAAATAACATTTAGGTGGTTTTGTTTTGGGAACGATGTACATTTAGGTACACCCTGAACAATATAGTTATGCAATGTATTAGAATAATAGGGCAGATCGATATTTAATATATCAAAGTTTCATGTAGGACCAATAAACAAAAGACGAAATTGCTGATAACAGGAAAATTAATATCAGTATTATTTTTTTTTTTACTTCTTGACGATTACCTTACTTGAAAACTGTAAAGTGACATTCTACTAAAAATGTCTGCAGTCGATCTTTTCATCTGTTTGGTTCAATTTATATTCAGAACCCTCACATTATTCAACTCAAGTCAGATTTATACCTTAATGTTTACGTTTCAATAGCACGCTGTAAAAGTGATATTGTTAAAAACATTACAACAAATTACTTTTCCTACAGTTACCTAACAATGTACATGTTCTCTCTCTGATTTTAGAAAGCAAAGTGGCCAATTCGCTCATCAGTGAGACAATGTGACACTCTAATTACTTTGTCTCACTCCAGATTTGCAACGTGAAGGCACGAAATAGTGAGCGGGTAACATGCAGGCAACGTCGTATGCGCGCGAAATACGTTTGGCAGCACTGGCTGTAAATCAGCTGGTCAGCTGTTGTACTGTTGTATTTGTCACTTCACATTAAATGTTATAATAAAAGTTCACTTCTGTGTCACTTCTCTTTATATTTTAGATTGTTTACTGTATATTAAAAATAATATTAAGAGATTTCCCTACAAATGATTCAGTTCATAACCATTTTACCAGACAAAACACTTTTCTCCGTCCAAATCAATGTAATTTTATGACCACAATCAATAACTTAAGTGAATTTGGAAAAAGATTGTATAATATGTTACCTGCTCACGTTGAATGTCTTGAAATACGACAATTTAAATTTACTATTAGAAAGATTTTGTGTGATTTATGTGTGTATAAGGTCAAAGAATTTGTAGAACATATTAAGTAGGTTAATGGATATACTGTGATGAAATTGTATGACGTTGCTATACATGTATTTATAATGTTGATGGCAATAAATGGATTTGATTTGATTTTTTTTTTATTTGTAAAAATAGGTTATGTTTTTTCACCAATTTATTTCTTTTATGGTAACCGTAGGAAAAGTATAATGTGCAACTCGAGTTCAAAGTACAATTGCCTCACTCGAGAAACCATTCCTCACTCGCCTACGGCTCGTGAGTAAGGATTTCTCTCGAGTGAGTCAATTGCTCACTTTTCTCTCTCGTTGCACAAATAATTATCGGTTAGTTTCTTATGTGCGTTTTTGTGAAATGGAAATATCAACTGAAAAAAAATTTGTTTGTTTGACAATTTGTATTCTCTAAGAGCTTGTGTAATGTTTTGTTATGACAAGTACTATTTCTTTGATCACAACTTACTAACTTAATTCACGAAGGTACTCACTCGTCTTCGACCTAGGTTCCCGGGGTCCGTCCACCGTGACCTTGATGGCCTTGTTGTAGGTGGCGACTTGAGGAGGGCAGGAGTTGAGGATGATAGTCAGCGTGAAGCTCTTCCCTGCAACAGAAAGAGGAAAGAGTATAGAGGATGAAGAATAAGCAAGAGGGAAATGGCACTGAAAACAGTACATCCAGTAGTGGTTGCAGAAGTATCAATAAAGCTCGGTGAAAATTAACGTATAACTGATCGAAGAACTTTTAATCCATATTCAAAGATATGGCGATGTCACCTTAAATTTACTTCAGATACTACAATAGACAGTTGATCTATAACTACCACTAACTACTAACTATAACTGTCTATAACTGTCTCTACTACTAATTTTATTTAACTCAAGATGCGACTATGGATAAAATACCACGTAATACCGTAGTTTTCTTTATACTCTCATTTCAAGAACTTTCTTTTTAATCACTCCGCACAGAAATTAGGTTGGGTTTTAATAACAGCTATTATCAAAGAAAGTAATCTTTTCCCAAATTGTAATTAGAACAAGAGAACACGATCAACTGATTTTCCCTTTTTCTAAAGGTAGGGTACTATCCCTTGCCCTCAATTTAGTTCTTCATTTGTCCACTAGCCCAAGTATTTGTTTGAAATTTATTTCTCTCACTTTAATCATCCGTTTTACTGTTTGGCAATACGTTACAACACATACGGTGGGTACGTTAGTGTTGGTTTTGCTATGTGTTTTAGCGTTTGGTGCATGTTTACTGCACGATGACCTTTGAACATGAACTTATAATTTTTACGTTATGTACGTTTGCTACGTCCTTGGCTTTACCTCGTACGTGAAAATAATTCTCACATACTCGGTTTCATCTCACACGTAAATTTTCTGTTCCTTTGTTAGGGTTTGTCTTACAAATTAAACTTGAGCTAGTATCAGAAAATGACACTTTCAGCACTAGTAATGAAATATATTTTACTCAAAAGTTAGGAACAACTTAAACATGAACATAGAATGTCTACTTCGTGTTAGTAATTGTGATTAAAGCTTAGAAAAACCACTTAACTAAATTCTCAAGGAACTCTTACACCATGTCAAAAACGTTTCATTTGATTTAAGAAGAGCTGGTAACATTCCTGAAGTAGGTAAATAGAAAAACCAGTAGCAGTAAAGTTCCATGAAATAAATTTATAATCGAGATACCGTACTTAACTTGATAATTTATTACGTATTTACAAATAATCCTGTGCACAAAAGTACTTTAAGCTGAGTATTATCTTAGCCAACTTGCCGCCGACATCACCAATTCCAGTTTAGAGTTGAAATAAACGAAGTTAGCAGTGATTGGATTAATCTCTGGCATTAAGAGTTGTCAGAACGCCTCGACGTGTGAGTGTTGCCGAAACTTTGATTTAATTTTATCTAACTTAGTCAATGGTTTAGCCACCCTTCCAAAGCTATTTGACACCAGACTGAGACTTTCCCTTAAGCGAGATAATAAGTTGGATAGTAGTAAAGAATGGAGACTTCTGGAGTGTACAAAAAGCCATCTTAAGTGGAATATTAGGGTTCATAAACCAGATAATTACTTATTTTTTTGTTCTTCGTATTGTAACTATACTAAAAATTATGTCGTTTGCTATTAAAAGGGGGGAGGGCAGCACGCCTAATAATAAAACACCCATGTTAAATTTTTCAAGTTAAGGTAAATTTTTCTAAGAAAGTATTAGAGTTAGGGACCTGACTAATTTTATGTTACTGAAAAGAGTTTATGATAATGAGTAATTACAGCTGGTAACTTTTTAAAATATCAATCGGTAATTACTTAATTTTTTTGAAAACAGCTGTTTTTATTAATTTATTTGTTTATTTTTTTATTTCCAAAACTATAAAAGATGTTAATAATATTCTGATTTTTATATATGGTCTACAGTTTTTAAACTGCGTTAGTTATTTAAAAATCAATAAAAACAGCTATTTTTTTCAAAAGCAAAAAATTACAAGATCGATATTTTAAAAATTTATTAGCTTGAATTATTTATTAACATACCTCCTATAGTCCTGAGTTAACGTTAATCCTTTTTTCCGAAAAATGTACCTTAAGTTGAAGAAACTAACCTGGGATAGATAGGCGGGCAGAACCCCCATATTGTATGTCTTCTCTTAAAAATGCACGTTTGAAATATAAATCGGCAAGTTAAGTATGTATATAGATAAAAATTAAATCTCAATAATGTATTGTTTATGAATTGTGCTCATATTCAATTGTATATGATACATCAAAAATAAGTCTGTATTATAAGGAAAATGGGTGCTCTCTATTACTGAATTATCTTATTAACTTAAAAACGTTATATTAAATAATGAAATGTAAGTAGAATTAGCCGCTAACGTTAATTTGTACAGTGTTTTGTCCAGTGTGGTGTGTGGTGTGAACGAGTGCAAAGTCCACTAGTTACACAAATAACTTTATATTATGTCACAATACTATACGTGCTGAAATTAAATATTTGGATCAAGTTGTACACATCCATTTCTTTAGTTTTGACTGTAGCCGATTTTGTTGAACTTGATAAATCTTAACCATACTTCTTGCTGTTATGTGTAGGTACAAATTGCTTGTAGCAAATACATCCAATGTTATAATGATGTCTTATGATACGAGTCATCTAACTTATTCAGCAAAGGAGTCCATATTGCATTGTGAAGAATTTAGAGGTTGATAATGTACACACCGAACTGTAACAGACATATGAATTGTTTTGTGAAGAGTTCTGAGTGGAATTGAACGAGACAAGAACTGGATGTAGAAAGCCCTGTCTGACGTAGGTAAATCGATCCCAGGTCTAGGTTTTTTCGTGCCGCCTACTTTTTTTAAATTCAGCGAAATATTAAAAACTAATATCGATACTCCTAGTCTCGACAGAATTGTTTGGCGATTTCTAACAACAGGATTACAGTCCCTTGTAAATGTAAGAACTTGTTTAATACTTTATTATTCTTAACTGCCATACAACTAATTTAAATTAGAATTTATTGAAATATCTGGATCCTTCAATCACAGAAGAAACGTTTAGATTTGCTTAGATAATTATATATTTTATTTATCAGAATTATTTTATTTATGGTCCAAAACACGCAAGACATATTATATTTTGAAATGCAGAGCAAATAACGGTCAGGTACCTTTCATCAAATTCATTTTATTCAATTCTAGCGTAACTTAATCACTAAACTTGAACTGGCTCTATACAAACGCTGTTTGAGTAAACATTTGGACTACACTTTTGTACTGAGCAATGTTACTATAAAGTTGTTGTTTTTTGTATATAAAACGTTTAACTGAAATAGTAGTCTACTCATTTGTTGCACTAGCTATAAATATATTTTAAATCAGGATCCAGGATCAGCATCTAATAAAAAGTCAATTTTGTATGTGTACAATTTATTGGCACATTCTACTTTACAACTAAAGTTGATTTCATGGGTTCACTGAAAATCGAGGAGATTGGCTAGTTTGATATTTTGTTGACTATATCGTTGGCTTTCTTGTTCCTAAAGAAGGTGATGCAGTTAGCACCTGCTGGTCCGAATCCGTATGGCTTGTGTTTCATAGTGTTCAAGTAATACGTCCCTCTGGCACTGAAACAGATACAGAGTAGTCAGTAACAGTGGTGGAAACTTGAACTTTTGAAAAACAATTTATTTAAATTTAACAAGTTACAACAATGTTGACAAATAATCTGATTTGGATTTACTGGTTGAGTGCTGTTACAGCCCGAACTAAGAGTAGGCCTACTTGTTTTTGTTCGACTGGCTTGTACCGTTGCCTGTTTGTACTTATCTAGTCAACATCATTACAAGACTATACAAAATGAAGTGTTACCATAGACAAAAATAATTAAATATAGACTGTCAGCCGTGCAGTGGTTACCATGGTTACGATAGGTTCTGGCGCACACCGCTGGGAGCTCGTGTAGTTTCGTAGCGCGTACGCCATAACTACATGGTGCTCCCAGCCGTGTGCGCCAGAACCTATCGTAACTATGGTGACCACAGCAAGGCTGACAGTCTATATTTCATTCTTTTGTCTATGGTGTTACTCACCCAGGAGCTGGTGGGAATACAAGTGAAGTCTTTTCCGCGAAACTGCAGAAACACGACGAGAACATAAGATAACTGCTGCATTTCCTCGCAGTCCACAACTCCGGGTACAAAATGACATACCAGAATAACGTGACAGACCTTCGATGACTACACAAGATGTTGGTACCTAAAAAATATTGTATGACAAATATGCGGAAAACAATACTAGTTGCAATTTGTATCGGTGGTGGACGTAACTTAAACGAAGATGCGGAAATCTATTTCATATGATGTTTAAAGAGAAATGCGTGTATTTAGGTTTATTTGTTTCATTAGATTTTGAGCTTGTGTCTATAAGTCTAAAGTCTAATACAGACTTCATTGAGTAGGTGGGTAGGATTCAAAAATGATTTATGAAACATAGATAACAAAGTAAGGTTATAAAACGTGGAATTTTGCTCATCACTTTTTAATTTGTATTCGTGAACAATTGATTTAAATTCATACATAGACCTGACACAAAGAACGTAAAAATCTTTGTAGTATGTACGTATGCAAGTTCAGATATACGCAGCTACAGAAAAAAATGTTTTCCTAAGTACCCACTATTGACAATACGGTACAGTTTTGTTACGATGACAAGATTCTCCTGTGTCAAGAATTTTCGTTGTCAAAAGGTTCCGAAATGGCGTGTGGGTGTTGATCACCCCTACTCTCTATCACCGTGTACAAAGAGTGACATCCCTCCTCTGTCCCCCGCCAACCGTGACGTAAAACATTCGGAGCCTTTTGACAACGGAACATCTTGACTACGGAACATATTGACAACGGAACGCCATGACAAAGAAACACCTTGACAACGGAACATCTTGATATCGAGAGATATCGTGGCGTTCCTGCAGTTTTACTGACACATTATCGACTAGCAAAGCTAAATAATATATGCAGTCCTGCTTTTAGTTCAGCCGGAAAAAGGATCAGATCACATATTAGCATCACCAATAATTTTAATTTTAATTAACGCCCAATACTTACTGTAGGCACACCCAGGCTGGAACCATCCGTTGTTTATGGTGAAATCAGCTGTTGCCTTGCGATACATAGAACCAGCGAAAAGTGAGTTGGTGTGATAGACAAAGACCAGCTCGGCATCGTGCTTAGAGATCACTTTGTTTTTAATTCCGAATAAAAACGATGAGTATGGATCTAGAGCTGATAAAAACACATAAATATATAGAAATATGTATAAGAGAACTAAAACTGTTATCACTGACTTCTAAAAATATTCTAATGTTAATTTGTTGAGGTCAAATAACAGAGACAGAAAATTAAATCGCTTGAAAATAATTTCAATAATTATTAAGAATCTTAAATGAAGAAAGCCCAAGGTTTACACTAAAATGTATGTTAATGCCAAATCGTCCCATTAAATTGCACACTTTATTGTAGTGAAAATAATATACCTTCTAAATCGTTATATGTTTTAAAATCATTATACTGTTGCTAGTAAAATAAAATAAAAATTGCACGAATAAATCTATTTAAGGGGCTGTGTTTTAGAGTATTATATTCTTACAATAAAACTTCCAATGGAAAGTTTTACATAGTAAAGCAGCTACACAAATACTATTTTGTTATATTTTTCAAACGCACCCGTTATGGATTTGATCTTCTTGCCACCGTTTTTCGAGGATACATAGCGACTAATATAGCCTGCGAGCTGAGCAGAGAAGCAGAAACCTACAAGATGTATCCGGTCGATATCCATTAGATTGTCGCCAATCACAGAGTTGAAAAATTTTCCAATGGTTTCACTTAAGTCCTGTAATATTAAACATGTAATTATAGTTATTTAAGCTATGAATTAAGTCTTAGTAGCAATAGTAGAACTTGGCAAATGTATTTATTTTATACTATGCTGTTAATGTTTTACAAGAAACTCCCTTACCTTCCCTAGGTACTCGGTTAACCTAATAATATTGCAATTAATTTCATTTTAAATAAAATCAGGCAAATGGAAACCTTGCTTAGTTAACTATCCCCTTATGTTAAACATTTAAGTAATTATGACCATGATTGCGGGATTTTGTAAAAAGATGTATCTACTCGTTTTTGATCGTTCACTTTTAAAAGAGTTATGTTATTTTTAAGGAGTCTTAAGCTTGAATCGATCCCTCATGTTGGGATTGGTTGGCAATAATTTCTACTAAACGTCATTAAAATTAATCGTTTGTAGTAGTACGTTTTTCTGTAACTATTATATAATAATATTGTTGTTCAATATCCTGTGATAGTGTGATATCTCAAAAACCTGTAATGAGTTAGCTAACAATATATGAAATAATATTTGATCTAAATGATGGCAAATTGTAAAACTACCCATACAATAAATTAGATATGTAACAAATATTTACATCATAATTCGCCCTCTGTCCATACATCGCCTTGACTACTGACTGCTCCATATAGTCCTGCAATTCTTTCATGTGAAAAGCAAAAACGTTGTATTTCTTTAAGAAATTTCTCAATGCCAACGCTGCAACATTAAACATAAGAAAAATTTAATTTTTGCAACAAATCAACTTCTAACAATCACGATAAACTTGTTGCGGTAAGAAGTGATAAAAGTCATATTGTCCTTGTACGCCTCTTACGACACTTAAATAAAATTCAATAATTTTGTTGTATTAATAGTCAAAGATAATACATAAATCTCCGATTGATAAAGGGATTTTGAAACTGAATCAAATTTTGTTTCGTTAAAAACTGAGAAGACTAGAACAATAATTTAATCTAAACATTCTATCAACATTAGTGGTTTTTTACTTACGCTTGTGAACAAAGTTTACAGCTACAAGCACTAGCGCGGTTAGAAAGGTTTCCTCATTGTGAAGGTAATCATAGGAAGTCAAAATGTGTGTAGTGGTTGTAAATATACTATAAGGTGCATACCAGGTTTGATTTTATCGTTCTACCAGAAAAAAAAAATTAGTACAGATTTTTCATAATGTTTTTACTCAAAATAAAAATTTTCAGAGTTTTCATAATTTTAAAAAGGTGTTTATTTTTATTGCTTACAAAATGCTCAGTATTTTTAACTGTTTATACATATTTACACGGCATATAATTTAAAATCACTATATCTTGGTATGAATTAACAGTGAAACGCCAAGAATAAAACCCTGGAACCCGATTAAAACTTGTCTTTCACAAGTCCTTAATTGTTCAGTTACATTAAACTTAAGGACCTAGTTGAAATTTTATGAAATCGGAAATAATCAGTGGAGTTCTATTACTTATATTAAAAATTCATACCTATAACTGAGTTTTTGATAAAGTTGTCCTTAGCAGAGCCACTAACAGTGTGGATTAGGAAGATAGAATCTTGATCTTTTTTGTAGCCATTTTCTTCTTTTAACAGATCCTTGGCTTTTTCTAATAGGCTTTTATGGTACTTGACTTCCAGATCTTCAGCCATGAACATTTTTAACGCATCTTTTACTTTGCCTCGGTATCTGGGGATGACATCATCATTCTGAATACCCTCGGTTCCGTCTGGCACCCACTGTTTGCTGAAATATTTTGTTCAATTTTCATGTAATACTACGTTCTTGTATGTAAAGTACAACTAAAGCATAGTTTAAATTAATACATCGCACAAACTACTGTACTCGAAATCAATTTGTTAAGTTGTATTCGTGGATGGAGACTTAAAAGACTTTCGCATAGTATCACGAACCATCGCATCATTTAAAGACAGGATAGTGTACGTCACAGAAGAATCATCATGCCAATCCATATCATTATAACTTTAATAGGTACTTTAATACTTTTTAATGAAATGGAGACCATACAAAGTAGGCATTTTAAGCCAAGTATGAATGGAGATGAGTGTAAAATGAGTGGCGCGATCTTGTAGTCTTGTTAGTGACTAAGGCCGACTTTAGACATTCAGTAGAATCATAGGCAAATAGAATAATATAGACTGTCAAAGGAAGGTTCCACAATGTGCCGCTAGGAGTGCCGTATGTTACCAGCAGACGCTGCAGCGGTGTGCTCCGTAACTACACGGCGCTTCTAGCGGTGGACGCCAAAACTTGTGCTAACCAAAGCACTGCTCAGTCATTTTTTGCACTTTGAGATTGTTGACGACTTTTCTAAAATGATTTTCAGGTTGAAAATGGCATTTGCCGAAAAGGTTCTAGAGGTTTAAAGTGTTCAAAATTTCCTAAATACATCCCTTCAGCTGACGGAAAAAACAGTGCCAATTCTTAACGCATTTTGCGATTTGCTAGAGGTAAAACGTGTTCAAAATATACCATACATTAGTAAAAAAAATATTTCAAAATTGGTTTGGGGACCCTAAAGTAAACTAAAAATAATTTTAAAAATGCACAAACAAAATTCAATTTTCTTTGGACAAAAATTTGGTGTCCACCAGCCAAGCTGTTTCCAAAATTGGGAGGCCGTTCATAATGGTGGTTTAAGATACTTCAATTAACAAATATCGGTACTTTCCTGTTAAAGGGAACATTCATTATTATCGATGATTTTTTCTCGATATATCGATATTAACAAATTGAAACATATCAGCTGACAATGACGAAAAATATTGTTCAGTATCAACAAACATTAATGAAATGAAACTGTTCTAAAATAAATAACCTAACATAACTAACCAAACTTGCTGTAACATTTAAAAATTCCACGTTTAAAACTTGCCTTTTATATTCAAACCCAAAGGGAATTTTTAAATGGTACAGCAAGTATGGTTGGTTATGTTAGGTTAGCTTAGAACAGTTTCATTTCTTGTTGTCAATTTGTAATGGATCGGAAAACAAAAACATCGATATATCGAGAAAAAATCCTCGATAATAATGAATGTTCCCTTTAACAGGAAAGTACCCAAATATCTAGAGAGCAGAAAACTGGAAACGTAAAATGTCAAAATTGAATAACGTATGGTTTAAAATTTAGAACCTTCATCTACTTCATTGCTGTTTGTCTTAATCTGTTAAATCTCGTTTACGTACTGTTGATTTTTACTCACATATTCTAGTCTTCGTCCGAGTAACGGAAAAGGAAATCAATGTGTGTTCAACCATAGACAAATAGAATTAAATATAGATCGACAGAAGTGCTGCGGTTAGCATAAGTTCTGGCGTCCACCCTAGGGAACGCCGTGTCGTGTAGTTGAGGCGCACACGCTACGTAACTACATGGCACTGCTAGCGGTGGACGCCACATGCTAAACGCAGCACTGCTGTCGGTTGGTTCATGTTTAATGCAATTTGTCTATGGTTCAACATAGCCTACTAATAGTTAACTATCCTTACTCTACAAGGCGTAATGAAATTTTTGATCCAATCTCTCCTTTTGGTAAACTCTTAGTTGTCGGCAGAAAGTTCCTCCATTTATAAGCATCCCCATTTGAACCTTGAAAGTTAACTGAAACAATGTAAAATCTTAAATGAGGTCTCTTAATTTAGCTATAGACACTTGTTCAAACTTAACAACAATTTAGTGCACTTTTAAACAGCTGACTCCACTCATTAACAAATGAATTAAATATAGACTGTCAGCCGTGCTGCGGTTACCATGGTTACCATAGGTTCTGGCGCACACCACTGGGAGCGCCGTGTAGTTACGTAGCACGAACGCCGTAACTACATGGTTCTCCTACATGTGTGCGACAGAACCTATGGTAATGGCAGCACAGCTGACGGTATATATTGAATTCTTTTTGTCTATGCTCCACTCTACCGTATGAGTCAGCGACTCGTCATTTGGTTATTGGAACAATTGATTACTAAATCAACAAACCCTAGCTGCATATAAATCAATTAGCAAAAAAAAAATCAATTTAAATAAATTTATCAATTATTATAAATCAATCTATTAGTCAATTAGTGAAAAGGGTATTTTGTCGAATCTGTTAGCAATTATTGGCAATCTACATTTCAATGCAAATCCATCTAGCATTAGCAATCATACGCCAGATCGAAAAAGGACAATTCCTTCAAACCTATACTGTATTTTAATTCAGTAACTATACGTTTCCATAAAATAAATACAACTGAAAATAGCAAATTGCTACAAAGTTGAAATGTTTTTTTAAATATTTTAAATCCTTAGTTCCCAACGTTTTCTAATTTAGTGTAAAACATAATACCTTCATTAAACACCAAAAACGCCTGGTACACGCACACACACTCATGCCATTTAAACGCCCATGCCCATACATTTAGGCTACAACGAGAAAATATACAGGGTGAGTTTTAAATGAGTTACCAACCTAAATTTTTCTACATTTCTTAAGATATCAACTCCGGACCACGTCAGATCATGGTAGAGTAGAATGTACTTCATTTTGACTCAGTATACATTTTTAGCCGCCATCTTGGATCCGCCATATTGGATACAAAAATTATTTTCAAATGTAAAGTGTAGGTTGTAACCCATCGTTTCAAATTCGATTTTTACGCTAAATACAATGCTGCAATCCGTTTTTCAAAATCTTTTTTCGTTAAAAAAGTATTAGAATTTTTTTTTATAATTTGTGTATACATCTTATTGCCCGAAAATTGATAATTCGTTAAAAGAAAGTCAATTTGACCTTACAATAATCAGATTCTTAACTTTTAAAATCTTCGTTTTTTTAGCAAATTTAGGAGATTAGGGGCAAATTCTAACATTGCGTCATATAAAAATGTATCCACAAATTAGTTTTGAATATTCCTAATAACTTTTTAACGGATTAAGATTTTGAAAAAAAGATTGTAGCATAGAATTCAGAGTAAAAGTTTGGTTTGAAACGATGGGTCACAACCCACCTTTACATTTTAAAATATTTTGTATCCAATATGGCAGATCCAAGATGGCGGCTGAAAATGTCCAATTCATCAAAAAGAAGAAAATATGACCCGAATATGTTGAGTGATAGATTACTTTCGTTTTCTAGCAAATTATTAAGACTAAGGGCATATTTTAACATTAGGTTGTAAACAAACTGGTTCAAAAATTAATTTTTGAAAATTCGTAATAACCTTTCAACGGATCAATATTTTGAAAAACGGATTGCGGCATTGTACTCTGCGTATAATTCTAATTTGAAATGATGGGTCACAACCCTACCTTTACCTTTGAATAAACTTTGTATCCAATATGGCGGATCCAAGATGGCGGTTGAATATTTATACCATTCAAAATGAGTTTCTTACTACTCTACAATGATCTGACGTGGTCTGGAGTTGATATCTTAAGAAATGTAGAAAAAATTAGGGGGGAATTCATTTAAAACTCATTATGTATATAAAAGTACTTACCGAAAATCAAAAATAGCAAAATCGGTTTCATTTTTCAACAGAATGTATTCTAAAACCACTAGAACGTTGCTGTCATTTCAAAAAGAAAAACTAAACTGATGTTATGTGTGAGTGATGTGTGTTGAAGCGCAGTTGCTGTTTTGGATGACTTAATAACTGTAATAACTGACTAGCTGACAGGTGAAACATAATTTATAGCTGTGAGCCCGTTCTAAATCCAAGGGCAAATTCAGATATTTTACGCGAAAAACATCTAGATAACAAGTTTCGTTTCAATCTAGTTTTTACTAAATATACAGGGTGTCCATAAAAAACATTTCAGGACCTAGGGGTATGGATTCTCATACCAAAAGAAAGAAAGAAAGTTTGTGTGAAGGTATATCCGAAAATGCATGTTTCTCCAGATATCTGCATTTTTTTATGTACATAAACATTGTTATCTTTGAAATTTTTCAACCGATCTTTATGAAACTTGGTATGTATATTGCAGTTAAAGAGGCCGTTAGGGAGAAAAATAGGTTGGTTAAATTTGAAATTTTAAAATGGCGGACGTTTGAATTTTTATAACTTAAATTACAAAAAAATATTTATTGAAAAAATGTCATTTATTTTAAAATTTCAAATTGAACCAACGTATTTTTCCCCAAACATAGGTCTCTTTAACAATATACATACCAAGTTTCATAAAGATCGGTTGAAAAACTTTAAAGTTATTGTTTATGATTACAACGTATTATTTGGTTTAACTGAGTTTCAATGACAAAAACAAAACAAGACCTCTACAGATCACCGGACAGAACTAACAATACTGTACAATTGGCTTCAGCTGTTCCATAAGGATGAGAAGTAAGATTTATCCATGCTACAACCGATTCAGCCAATCGATACACAATTTCGATACATGTGACTGCTTACGACCGAGGTTTTCAACTGAGTTTACAGCTTACTACTTAGGGACTAAAAAGGCTTTTTACTCCCTGGGAGTATAAGATTTTTTTGAGACCCGCAATGCATGTATTAAAACGGCGGGTTTTGCTGCAGTGTGAAAAATTATATTTCACCTTTGAGTTATTGCTATTATTGAATAGTAAATAACAACTGCGCGCCATTAAAACTAACATATGTTAGTACAAGTTACTCGTTCCAGGCAAGAACTCAATTTGCTTAGTTTTATTCATTTCGATGTAGGCAGTGTTGCAAAAGTTTTTGAGTACATCTTAGAAAATGAAAAATATTCTCCTACTATTTACTCTAAGTAAGTACTTATAATTTTGCAATTATGTAGGCTGTATAAATAATGTACTAATTTATTAAAGAACTAAATTAAAATCTTTATGGATGGTTTATTTACTATAACGTTTGAAATGATAATCTATTTTTAATTATTTCTGGTGTTTTCTAGGATTTTAAATATTGAGTATTCAACGTAGGAGACAGTAGTGATAATTCTGAAAGGAATCAATTTTAAATTACATTTTGGTCCAATGTATCTTACTATTTTCATTAGTAAGGTATTTTTTGGTACGTATTAAATTGTCCCAAATAAAAAAGTAGTGAGTCGCTAAATATGACGGTAGTAGCATTACAAAATACAGTTAGCACTAGTTACAAAAATACCTACAAATTATTATTGAGTCTAAAAGCTTAAGACCTTACTTCAAGTTTTATTTTTTCAGTTCATTTGCAAGACACCTACGGGAAAGTTTATAAATGGAAGAACTTTCTCCCGAATACAGAGAGTTTGCCAAAAGGAGAGATCAAATCTAAAATTGTTTTACACCTTGTTGAGTAAGTATTGGTAACTATTCATTTGTATGAAACGTTTGTTGATTTTCTTTTGCATTATCAAGACTCTGAGATTATTTTACAGTTAAAACATTAGATTAACACTGAAGTAGACATCCTATCTCTATGGAACAGCTGTCACAAATCTGTTACTAAAAAAAACATAGCTGTGTGAACCAGACGCAGAATGCGCTAGGGTTTAAAATTCAATTTTATAGCTTAATATTTTTGCTGACCAAGTTGATGGGTCATAACAGTTACTTTAGCTCACAAATAAGTCATTTGACTTGGTAAAAAAGTTCTTCTATTTGAGTGGCAAATACCAACTACGACGACTTTGATTAAAAACCGGTGACAACTTGAACATGGGGATGGAATGTCTACTTGTTTTAATAGTTAAAGGTAAATCCCAAAAGAAATAATTTAATAAAATTTTTAATATCGTAACGATTCTAAATTTTCAATGAATATATTTTGGACGTAAGTGAGCATAAAACATGTTTATAGTATTGTAAATATAGTATTTTATTTTACTTCTGTCGTTTTATAGTTGCAAGAACAGCATAAGTTTACTTAAAGTGTACACTGTGGTGATATGTCCACATTTTTTTACCTGTCAAGATACTCGTCCATCGAGCTATCTTAAGCCACCAATAGTATAACTTACCTAGTTCACAATATCATAGACAAAAAGAATTAAATATAGACCGACAGATGTGCTGCGGTTAGCATAGGTTCTGGCGTCCACCACTGGGAGCACCGTGTAGTCACCGCGTACACACTTAACTACATGGGGCTCCCAGCAGTGGACGCCAAATCTATGCTAATCGCAGCACGGCTGTCGGTCTATATTTAATTATTTTTGTCAGTAAAAACATTTAGGTGGTTTTAGGGGAAGAAATCCACCCCCTCCACTCTATCCTTATCTTTAAAATAATAGCACAACAGCTGATTAAGCAACATACATTAGGTACAAAAAAATGGTGGAAGAACTTCCCCTCAAACCACAAACATATTGAACCGAGCATAAAATCTTCCATTTTGGAAACAGCTTATCAGGTGAAAACCAATATTTTTCCAAAGACGGTTGAATTTTGCATTTGAATTGTTTTCATTGTTTTAATAAGTTCTTAATATCGGACTAAGGTAACATTTCTATGTGGGTCACCCGTGCTTGAATTGTTATTTTATTGGGCTTGACTAAACTGCTCCCGCAATGAAGTTGGCGAGATTATAAGTGGGTAAAGCTATAATGTTTTGCATTCTTACTCTAAAGTATTCATAGTTTAATCTATAACATTCTTTCTACAATGTTTTAGCTATAAGAAAAAATGTAACATTACATTTAAACTTTTACAATATTGCAGCAAACAATGGGTGCCAGACGGAACAGAGGCAATTCAGAGTGATGATGTTATCCCAAGATATCCTGGCAAAGCAACAGACGCATTAAAAATATTACTTAATCAAGAGACAATCGTCAAGTATCACACTAGCCCGTTAGCAAAAGCAAAGGATCTGTTGAAAGAAGAAAATGGCTACAAAAAAGAACAAGAGTCTATCTTTATCATCCACACTGTTGGGGGCTCTGCCAATGACAACTTTGTCAAAAACTCAATTATAGGTATGACTTTGGAATATTTCTAAGATCCATTTACTAATCGTTTTAAATTGTATGTCATTCCAGGTCGATTCTTCAATCGAATAAGATCGGTAACACAATCAAGGAACTCGGTATGCGTTTGAAACATTATATTTGGATGTTCTTACAAAGCTCACTACCTACACATGATAACTTGTCAATTGAGGATCTTATATAATCCATAGCTGTAAATTCTGTTTAGAATTGATTAAGTAATAACTGCTAATAATTCATAGAATAATAATTAAGAACATTCGTTCATACCTCTAAGTTTATCTAACAAAACAAGATAGGTTTCTAATACAACTTCCTCTAGAGAACCTTTATTAAGATAGTAGTTTCATGAAGTACAATATAAAATATTTATACAAGGATAATATGAAGCTCGAAGCACCACTTTATTGTCCAGATATTCCTATCATAATTATTGAAAGTAAGATAATAGATGAGTGAACGAAGTGAACGAATCTATGTATCGTGTATAGCGGAGTCGGAGAAAAGTTGTCCGCTTGTGTGTGTGTGTGTGTGTTCGTTCGCACCAAAAACTCAAGAACCGTCGCACTTATAGCGTTCAAATTTTGCACAAATAATTATGACACCAGTGGGAAGAAACCATTAAAATTCTAGACGATTCCACTCAGTATTAATTATAAAATACTTAAAAAACATTTTTCAATTTGTCCCATAAGAATAACATTAGGAGCTACCTTCTTCTTCTTTTTATTTGTTTACGTTTTGTGTTTGCGACCAACAATTTTGTTGTCTACTTAAGACAGAGAGAACGACTTTTACTCTAAGCTCCTTCATTCATGGAGTAAACAGTTTGGCGTCTACTAATATATATCATTATATATGTCTAATATATATCATTATAATTTCACAGCTTTCAGAATAATGTTATTTAAGCTAATTAATTTTCACAACTTTCAGATTAATAAATTGAACTTAACAATATTAGTCGGCAGTTTATAGTTATATACCGTTTATGTTCAGTATTAAAATTCACCTTTAAATTAAAAATATATATGAATGTATTTAGAACAAAGCAGCTTTTTACATTATTCAATTTAATGTTGGCATTGAATATTAAATATTCAAAGATGTTGGTATATCTTTATACTAAAAAGCTATGCGAGGGGGGGACAGGTCCCCGATGTAGGAAGTGGTGAAGGAAGTAGTCCATGCGAGCAGTCCGGAGTTTGGGAAGCCTTTGTGACAATTAGAATAATAAATCTGCCATTCTAAAAATGCTATCGGAAGGGAAGGAAACAGGTCCACGACACGTAGGAAGCGGTGAAGGAAGTAGTCAAGGCGAGCCGTCCGGAGTTTAGAAACCCTTTGTGACATTTAGATTAATGTACCTGCAATACTAAAATGCTATAGGATGGGAGGGAAACAGGTCCACGACGTAGGAAGCGGTGAAGGAAGTAGTCAAGGCGAGCAGTCCGGGGTGTAGAAACCCTTTGTGACAGTTAGATTAATGTACCTGCAATACTAAAATGCTATAGGATGGGAGGGAAACAGGTCCACGACGTAGGAAGCGGTGAAGGAAGTAGTCAAGGCGAGCAGTCCGGGGTGTAGAAACCCTTTGTGACAGTTAGATTAATGTACCTGCAATACTAAAATGCTATAGGATGGGAGGGAAACAGGTCCACGACGTAGGAAGTGATAAAGGAAGTAGTCAAGGCGAGCAGTCCGGGGTGTAGAAACCCTTTGTGACAGTTAGATTAATGTACCTGCAATACTAAAATGCTATAGGATGGGAGGGAAACAGGTCCACGACGTAGGAAGCGGTGAAGGAAGTAGTCAAGGCGAGCAGTCCGGGGTGTAGAAACCCTTTGTGACAATTAGATTAATGTACCTGCAATACTAAAATACTATAGGAAGGGAGGGAAACAGGTCCACGACGTAGGAAGTGATAAAGGAAGTAGTCAAAGTCAAGGTGAGAAATGCGGAGTGTGGGAACCATTTGGTGACAGTTAGATTTATGTATCTGCAATGAAACAGTTACAATACTAAAATGCTATGGTAAGGGTGGGAAACAGGTCAATGGCGTAGTAATTGGGGAAGGATTTGGTAAATGCGAGAAGTTTTAAATGTGGGAAAAGTTTGTGGTAGTTAGATTAATGTACATTCAATACTAAAATGCTGGGGGAAGGGAGGGAAACAGGTCCACGACGTAGGTAGTGGCGATGGAAGTGGTAAATTCAAGCAGTGCGGAGTGTGGGAACCGTTTATGGCATTTAGATTCATTAGTTAGATGAACATTTATTGGATTTTTAATCATTGTTAGATGATATAATAGCACTATCGTTGATATAAATCATCATTGTAAGCAATATGATATTTTTTTGGAGATTCCTTACACTGTGCTTTGGCAATTTATTTAAATTATATTAGTTCAGTTTGGCTTAGTTTTGTTTATGATAGGCTTCATAACAAATATAGAAATAGGTTTTATTTAATCAAAAGACGTTTTGTACAGGAACGATGGATTTACCTCATATCGATAACTGTTGGAAATCCATTACGAATATTACCAATGACTTTGGTTAATTAATGGACGAGAAGTTAGGATTGTTGTTGACTGAGATTTGGTTGATTTGCCCATACAAATAACATTATTGTGTTCACCAGTGACACCGGTAAGTAGGCTAGGTGTGGGTGGACTCTTTCATTATTGCGCTCATGTTCACTCATCCCGTTACGCGCAGAATAAGCGTACTACTAGTATATTTTACAAACTAAAATGCTTCTTACATATGATGTTTCAGCTATGGCATTGAGAAATTTCTTGAAGAAATATAACATTTTTGCATTCAACATGGCAGAACTGCAGGATTATATGGAGCAAACTGTCATGAAAGGATTGTATGGCAAGAGGGCTAACTATGATGTAAGTATTACGTACTTTATACTGCTTAAGTAGTTTTAAAATTTGTCACAATTCAGATATATCATGAAGGGCTTTCAAACAATCACAATATACATTCTATTGTTCTATTGTGACAGACTATTTGTAGATTAGTTATGACACAAACATCTTGTTTAGATATTGTCTCACCCAACACTAACTTAATTGTGTGTTCACTTCACCATAGAATTAATTTAGTTGACGAATTAGGAAATACAATAAGATTTGTCAATGTCCTGAACTATAATGATACCCTTTTGATTTGAAAAACGACATTTTCACTTATACAGTGGCTACGTATACAATCGAAGTAGCAATGTACTAGTATATTGTTATCAAAATATAATTACAGTAAAATACTTATCCAAAACCGAGCATTGATAGTTTCTTGCTCCAAGTGTGTATTCTGTTCTACTATTGTCTTAAGTTTGAAATCACGCAGTAAATAGACTATATAGTATAATCTTTAATGTTTACAGGATTTAAGTGAAATCATTGGTAACTTTTTCAACTCTGCGATT
This sequence comes from Macrosteles quadrilineatus, assembly GCF_028750875.1. Lineage (NCBI taxonomy): Eukaryota > Metazoa > Arthropoda > Insecta > Hemiptera > Cicadellidae > Macrosteles > Macrosteles quadrilineatus. The sequence goes on from NW_026542596.1 coordinate 126,223,372, forward strand.
GCCGACAAACTATTAGAACTCGACAAAATACATCTCGTCGGTTTCTGCTTCTCTGGCCAGCTCACAGGCTACATAAGTCGCTACATTTCGTCAAAAAACGACGGAAAGAAGATCAAATCCATAACAGGTGAGTTTGAAAAAAAGGTCCATTGGAAAAAAACTGCTTTACTCTGCTTAACTCAGAAGGATTAATGCATAAGGGTATTTGCATTGGAGCTTAAAAACAGCATACGCAAAGTTTAAAATTATTTCTATATGTTTAATCATTTTATGAAAAACACAATTATAGATGCGATTCTTATAGTAATAAAGAAATTAAGCGATTTTGATTTCAAGATTGTATATAATTTAAAAAAGGCATGTTTGCATTACATCTTTGTTTACAAATCTAGCATTAAAAAAGTATTCAATCACATTAGTTAAGAGACGTGGTATGCTTTGTACGTAATATAAAACAATTTCAATTTCGTCATAATTTTTAATCATAATCTTACCATATTTAAACTTCAATGATAACAATTTTAAGTGAAATCTCGCTACACATTTTACACAAATTAATTGTTTCTCTCAGCCCTAGACCCAAACTCGGCGTTTTTCTTCGGTATTCAGAACAAAGTGCTTTCTGAGGAGGATGCCGAACTGGTCTTCGTCTATCACACCAACTCACTTGTCGGCGGAACTCTTTTTCGCAAGGCAACAGCTGATTTCAACATCAACAATGGATGGTTCCAGCCTGGCTGCTACTATAGTAAGTACTAGCATTCACTTTTGGATAGTCTATAATTGACACCTAGTGGGATACTCAATACACTTACTCATTACTCATTACACTTTGTTAGTAAAAAGTCTGGAGAACCCCTGTTAATTTTTTTACGGACCATACTAGAAAAGCTAAACTCGGCACACCTTTATGGCAGGTTATGAAGTACTTTTTGGGCATCACCGCTAATTGGCGTACATCCCCAAAATGGGGGATTTTGGGGGAAACTCAAAAGTTTTAAACGGTAAGACCCATCGAGTGACAGATAACGGCAGTGACAGTAAAAGATTGCAGCTGATTGAAATCTTCATACATCAGAATACACGTGCGATTTTATATTCAATTGGCTGCCATATTTTACTGTGTTAAGATAAAGACCTCTAGTTTGCATTGTTCGTTTTTACTACATACTACAGGGTGTCCCGTTGGTACAATGAAAATATAAAAAGGTTTATGAGTTGAAATAATACGAAAATAAAGAATATTTTTTTCGAATTATGTATCAACCATCATTGTGTGTAAAAAATGTAAACTCGATGTCTTTCAAATTATTATGGATATCTTATGAAATACTTTAACAATTTATTACAACTAGTGTACCTGTTGCTCGAATTTGAGCAATTACAGGCGTTATTTTAAAACGAATAAAAGTCATAATTTCTGATTACTTTAAAATATTCGACTCAAAGATTATGTAAATACTCAATACTACCGCCTTGGGCGATAGGGATCATTGAAATTCACTCAGCTCTATCCTGTCCCTTCATGGGCAAGTTTTCATTCCTTTTCTTTCTTAGTTTTTGTTGGTTTCTTTTTTTTCAATTCAAAAGCCTGTATGTACCCCTGGTTTTTTTCTATTTTCCTAGCTACCTTTCGAAACGTCTCAACGTCCTTTGTATCTCATCATGTTTTATTTTCTCATCTCTAAACCTCTCTTACCCAAGAATTATTCCTTAATAACTTATTACTAAAGAATTTCTGACTTATTCCTACTATTACTAAAGAAATATCAAATTATAAATAGCTAAACATAACACAATTTTTCTTTGAATAAACCAAACTCCCATTTCGTCTGGCCTGAGCAGTTGTAAATGCAGTAGCGATTTTGCAGCTATATTACAAGCCACAATTAAAACTGAACTATTGCTTTTCTACATAATATTGTTATACTCTGTTACAGGTGGGAAGAGACTGTGTAGCCATCGGAGGGTTGTAACGCTTTTCTGGTATGTAATTCTATACCCTGAGTTATGGACAGCAAGAAAGTGTAGTAGCTTCTTCTTGTTCAAGTCCTGTCTCTGCAGTTTTGGGTCCAGATTTCCCTAACATTCCCACCAGCCCTAGGGTAAATTACAATACAACTGATATGTTACTTATCTAATTTTCTAATTTCTTTGAAAATTGAGTAGGGGCCAATCGCAAAATACTTCCGTAACTAAATGGTTCTTGCTCTGGCCTATATTAGGATTGTATACCAATTTTATACAATTTTTCAACTTGTATTGTGCTTCACCACCAAACCTGAAGCCCAATGGTGTAACGTTTTACCAGACATTATTGGGCTTATATTGAACAGTTTGGAGTTAAAATTTAGCTATCCATTTATGATTTTGAGGCTTAGGTCTATTTGCTCAAACCTGTTTAGCGTTAATTTTGTGTTTTATTTGATAGGAAGTTTACAATTTTGAGTTTAATTAAAGTTTGAGGTGTTCTGTCTAGAATCGTTGAAGGTCATACATTGTGATAAAACTACTTTCATTGCATTAAGTTTTGATAATACTTCTCAAAATACGACTTTTTCAATCAATAAATTCGCAAAAGAGTATCAATCAGCGTAGGAAGGAAAATTAATTTACACTTTTCCCCCTCACTGACTAATATGGACCTGTTTCAGTGCAAAAGGGACTTATTACTTGAACACAATGGCTCAGAAACCTTATGGATTCGGACCTTCAAGTGCCAACTGTTTCTCTTTCAGCAAGAGGAAGAAATCCGAAGCCATGATAAAAAACATTTCAAACTAACCCACATATACTTTTAGTCAATCGTAGGCACCAACCTATGCGAAAAAAAGAATAAAATATTTTTTTGTATCCATTGTTTCACAAGGCATGAATGACCGTGTATTATTGAACTGTTGATATTTAATAGTATATTTCATCACTAGGGCCTAAAGTGACTCTTTTCAAGTTTTACGATTGAGGCGAAGCCGAGGTCGGAAAATGAGCGAGGGTTAAAAAGTCACTTTTTGCCCGTGTGGTGAACTATATTTTTCGTCATATTTCATCATTAACTATCTAACTAATATAAGATAGAAAATGAAATAATTTGTATGTAAAGATAACCTCTCAAAACGACTTCCAGTGGTAAAATGCAACTTTATACTACTGTATTAGTAGGGTAACATAACAATCTATCTATCTATTTACTATTATAAAGAAGAGGTGGTGTCTGTGTGTGTGTGTGTGTTTGTATGAGATAATCTCAAAAACTTCTGAACCTATTGGGCTCAAATTGCACACAAATGAAGCTACAGCTCTGAGGATACATATAGAACTATTCCCGCTTCGATATTGTCCTAGGGCTCTGCCCCGTGGGCTTTCAAAAATTTGAGGTGAGAGATTTAAAAGTAAATATTGATTGATGGTATCCATGGTAACAAAGAACAAACCTACAAAGTTTGAAAATGTAAACAAGCAGAACTAACTGTCAAATGAATTTTGATTTCACAATTCCACACAGCTGGTTCAAACATTTATTTAAATACTGCACGAATATAAGAACAGAGAGGGTAGGGATCATATTTAAAATAATGACGTCACTAGCCTGAATGTAAACATTATTTTACATTAGGTACTAAAATGGAGCTGTCAAACCATATGTTAATGTCATTTCATTATAATAGGATTCTTTCAGTTACATAATTTGTTTATGTTTATACTCAATTATACTGAGTCTGTTCTAATATTTGTGATATGCTGTAATAATATTTTATAGTGAATATTTCATCGTAAAAAGAAATTATCCATAGATATAGGATATAATTAAGATTCTACAATCATTGCCGTATCAACCTAGGCCCTTATCCTGAGTTTTATGAGAATTATGTTTTAGATTTATTTTTGTTTAAACAGTAATTTAATATCCCTGCTGCAGCAAACCTAACGAATACTAGCGCTGGTTGCAGTAGCGCCAGTCAAATTTTTAAGCGACCGACGCTACTAATTGGGACCGACGGGATTGATTTTTTTAGTATCTTATATAACTTAGAGTTAATCATGTACTACCACAAAGTCTTCTTTCTACATCAATTACAATTCCATAATACCCCCGCCGCAGCACACCTGCAGCCTATTTTCAATTAAATCTAATTCAATAACATTAGGTTTAACGAGTATCTAGGTTATGCTGCTACAGGGAGGGTTACGAAGTGTGATTTTAGGAAAATTAGTATAGGATAAATCAATTTGCCAAATTTGATAAAAATATATCTAAAAGGAATTAAAGAATTTTGTCAGCTGTTTCGACTGCACAAGCAAATCTATGATATTAAATAGCATTAACAGGTTTTACGGTTTACCTATAGGGTGCAGCCCTATTATTTTTTTGCATTTAACACATGCATTACACAATGAGACCTCTACTTTTTTCTATGGTTCAGGGGCAGTGGTAGAGCAAAAGAACCAAACTTTCTTAAACCATGTCCTCACCCATAACTGCAATAAGCATTTTATACTTATATGCCAACCCCGTACGAAGGACGGGTACTCTGCTAGTAATAAATATAATCTTCTCCACAAAGTTAGTTCAAAATCATATAAAGTTTGTATATTTTAGTTAACTTACCGGATCAGTTGTAATTATAATTCACACAATTGATTGCGCATTTCAGCGAAAAAGTCGATTTTCTAATGGGCCCAAGCTAGATTAAAGAGTCAAGCATCAACTTTAATAGTTATATGTTTTATGGATTGATTTATATGAATATGTAAATGGAACATAGTTTCTTAAGAATTTGTATTTTAGGGGTGTTTTAAACACTGCAAATCGTATTGCTTTATTTGCCAAGTATGTTTTAAACATAAGTCTTGCTTCTATGATTCGTCATACAAGTATTCTGACGTTATTCTGACTTATTCATATTCTTCAGATCTTTGTAACTACAGTATCTATCTTTTATGGTATTGAAGTTATTATTAGTATTTAGTGGTTGTTATCTCCCTCTGAAGAAATGTTTCAAGTAACTTTTCTTCCGTTGTAAGATCTGTGTTCCAGATTAGCATAGACAAATAGAATAAAAATGTATTTCCACTGTCTATATTAGGAACGTTGATTGCTGATTTTTGGATACTGTAAGTGTTTTCTCTTATTATTTTAAATTAGATTGTATTACTTTTATTGCTTTAATAGTTTATGTTACCAGAGGCAAAGCAAGGTCTAACTAATAGTTTGCTTGACTAATAGTTGTTATTGAAAAAGTTTTAAATTTGGTCAAATGACAAAAAACAAATAATAACAAGAATACGTCCACAAAAACCAAGTATAAACTGAATATCGTTAAACTATGTTATTGTTAAGTTTACGCTTTACCGGCTTACCTTTTGATGGCTAACTGAGACTAATGTAGTAATTAGTAATTACAGTTGAAAACGGGAGGAGTTGATCCACCTCCAGAAACGTTGTGTGGTTTCAAACATATTAAACGTTGGAAAAGTCTAAATAATAATAGTAACTGAAACCAATTTAATTTATTTTCATGGTAACATATTTAGCACTACACCACATATTGATAAAACAATATAACTACATTGAGTTACAAACGAATTTAGTTATAGTACAACTTTATAAAAGTTTGAAAAATAAAGTGGTCATCCACTTCTGTAGCTAGAGCTACACATATTTTATTTAAATTTAGTTTATTTTTACTTTTTACATTGGTACCAACATAAAACAAAACATTTGGTTATCAATTTACAATTTAATAGCAAATTAAACCTTACATTTGAAGTTTATTATTTTAATGGATTCAATCATAAAACGTTGGAACGATGAAAAGCCTGGTTGTGGTTAGCTTGATATTTTGTTCAGTATATCATTGGATTTCTTCTCCGCGTTGATGGCGAAACAGTCAGCCCCAGAAGGCCCGAACCCGTAAGGTTTTTGTTTCAGAGTGTGCAGAAAATATTTTCCTCTTGCACTGTAACAGGTCAAGAATCAGTAACAGCAGTAACGCATTTTATCTCATTTGCCTTATCACACTTTGTGCCTTAATTACATTTGTTCTTCTTGTTCAAAAGTGGTATTTGAAAGATGAAATCATATTGTACTACATTCTAGCATATAAAGTGCAGTTTATTCACCCGAGAGTTGGTGGAAATGTGAGCGAAGTTGTGTCCGCGAAACTGCAGAGGCAGGTCATGAAAAGGAGATAGTTACTGCATTTCCTTGCTGTCCACAGCTCAGGGTATAGAATAACGTACCAGAATGTCGTCACTGCCCTTCGATGACTACAAAATATGTTGTCACCTATAAAAGGTTAGGTAATGATTATGTAGAGAAAACAGTAGGTGAGTTTCAATTGTGTAAAATGTACACTAGACTTCCAAAACGAGTCTCAGCATACGCCCGGCTTAATGGTGCGTAGGATGACGAAAATTGTTTGGAAAACAAACCAATCAAAATAGAGTCTGCAAACCTGGAATTTAATTTACTATTCTTCACAAATAAGTATTCTGAGTATTTGAATCTTCACCCGTTAAATCGACGAAGGTATTTAAAAATATATATTATATACATGTACTAGCTCAGTCTAAAAGTGGATAATTCGACTGCGTTCTGTTATTATTACAATCTCCTACATGTGGTCTATACAGTTGGAATGTATACTTCAGTATACAAAATCTATGACTACAGTATCCAATAGCACAAACTATACAGGGTGAATCAGACCACCCGTGCACATACTTTTACGGGAGTACATTTTCACCTAGAAAAGCGCAATAAAACTATTCCCCCCTAAATCACATACGAAGAATCCATTTAATGTACTTAGAACACGAGCCAAGCACAGGGTGTTCCAGAAATGAAGTTCACGGGTTCGAATCTCGAAATTTCCTTACGCCAATCTATATCACATGGTACATTTTAGAAAAGTCTTGCTTAGAGCAACATGTTACTGAAAACATAGCTCAATTATCTAAATTCTTTTGACGCTTCACATTATATGCTATTTGACATATGCTTCAATTTAAGTTTTTTTTTCTTATTTACAGGGCTAACAAAATTACAGAAAAATAAAATGTCAAAATATTTTCATTTCAATAATTATTACATGTGACACATCATTGCAACGCTGTGTTCACCAGGATTACGAATTTCCAATCAGAACACAAAAATGTTTTGCGGTTTCGTAAATATAAGGTATTACGTCAATATGCAAAAAAACCCGAAAATTTACCATTTTGAAAAGAATTTTAAGTAACACCTTTCTAAAAATGTACAATGTGGTAGATTTACATAAGGAAATTTCAAGATTTGAACCCGTGACCTTCATTTCTGGAACAACCTGTGCTTGGATCATGTTTGAAGGATTTTAAATGGATTCTTCGTATGTGATTTAGGGGGGAATAGTTTTATTGCGCGTTTCTATGTGAAAACGTACTCCCGTAAAAGTATGTGTACGGGTTTCTGTAGACACAATCAATGGTCTATTGTCTGTGCTAATAGTCAATCACATTGATGATAATATTGGCCGTGGCCGGCTTTTCAATTGGACAGAAAAAGTAACAAACCAGATTAGTTAGATGATAATTTAAATTAGCGCCCAATACTTACTTTTGCTACACCCTGGCTGAAACCAGCCGTTGTTGAAGACAAAATCCACAGTCGCCCTGCGGAATAGGGAACCCGCGCCGAGAGAACTACTGTGATACGCGAACACCAGCTGAGCGTCGTTCTTTGACAGCACTTTGTTCCTTAGACCGTATAACAAGGCAGTGTGTGGGTCTAGAGCTAAGGGAACGCATTAGTGTGTACACTATTTTATGTGCTACAGGAAAATAAATAAATAAATAAGGTCTTTATTCATGAGCGAATTTCAGTAACAATACTTTTTTTACAAATTGGCTCAAGTCAGGACTAAAACAAAGATTCTTAACACTGTGAAACAGAATTAAAATTTAATCACAAATTCTTCAGGCGAGTTTTAAATTTTTTGAAGACAGTGCTTTTAGTGTACAAGGAAGTGCATTGTACTGAGCTGGCCCGAAGTAAGAAAACCCCTTCTACCAGCATCAAGAACAACCCTTGGTACAAGTACAACTCACTTTCAGTTTTTCCTTTAAATAGGTAGAAAGTATACATACATTCCATTCTATAGGACCATGCATTATATACAATGCCTAAAATGAACCAGGTAAAGTATGAAAAAGAGCTAATTGTAGGCCTATACTTTGCCTAGTCATTCTATAGAATAACTGTTGGAACTGTAGGCAAAGTATCAGAATAAACTTGATGAATTATTAACTAAATTATAATTATTTGAGTAATTATTCTGTGATGTGGTAACCTCGGTGGCAAAGCTGACGCTCATTGGGTGAAACGTCTGGTTTTGTCAATATTGTAAATACAACCATTGACTATTGGATCAACTTAATTTAAACGCACCTGTTACGGATTTTATTTTCCTGTCGCCGTTTTTTGAGGATATATAGCGGCTTATGTAGCCTGCAAGCTGGCTAGAATAGCAAAAACCGATCAGGTGTATGTGGTCGAGCTCTAACAGTTCTTCTGCAACTGCTGTGTTGAAAAAGTTACCGATAACTTCACTCAAGTCCTGTAAATATCAAAATGCTATTCTAGTTTACACCGAATGTTATTCTAGGGATATAGAAAGTCATACTTCTGCAAAATAAAGGGATAAGGGTCGTAAACAGTGCAGATTATTAGGACCTGATGACTGTTTACAATCCATTCTGCTTGCAGTGTCTCATGTCATGCAAGAAGAATATTGGCATTTACCAGATCATACATGGGATCCCCTCTGCAACACTGTAATCACAGATTGAAAGAGTAGACGTGTCTACTAGGCACAATATAAATATACCTTATAACCCGGTTAGTCATGATATCTAGGCATCAAATCAATATACAAACTCTCCTGTGCACAAAGGAAGCTGACAAAAGAATGATAGGGAACTTCTATGGGAAACTCATTCCCCGTAAACACGAGTGTTTTATCTTCCTGTCAATGTGAGTATGCGTTTTACTACTTGAAATTATACTATACTATTTATACTATTAATTATACCACTCGTCCTTATAGAACGGAATAAAGCATTTAGTTTCATATCAAAGTCTTCATTTAATTTGTTAATAGTGAAAGGTATTATTCTATTTAGTTTAGAAGTAGACACCCAATTGATTACATCAATTCAGGCAATGTGTAGAGTAGATGTTGATATTTGTACTTAAATGTTATATTGCATCAGCAAGTCAGTCTATTATACAAATGCTACCCCTTATTGATACAACAGATAATATAATAATATAATTTATGAATGTAACGTATATATTTACTGCGTAATTAGATCTTCGCCCATACATTGCTTTGGCAATCGTCTGCACCATATAATCCTGCAATTTGGGCATATGAAATGCAAAAATATTATACTTCTTCAAGAAATTTCTTAGTGCAAAAGCTGAAACATCAAAAATGTAAGATCAGTCAGTGAAATAGATAAACTACGCATTAGAATGTTGTTTCTAACCAACTTTTGCATTAATTTATGTTTTTGATTGATTTTTAATTTATTAGAAACTAGCTGTAACCGCGGGCTTTGCCCCGTTTTACTTCATAAATGAGCTCGTTCGCATGGCTCAATCACGTCCTGCTACGCTCACTCACCTTTAGGTTGGAGCTCGTTCGCTACGCTCACTCACCTTTTTGTTGCAAATTAGCTGTTGTCATAAATTAAAAATAATAATAGTGCTGCACCCTGTTGGTAATCCTTGTTTTTAATGCTTTTGCATATCATAGAACCAACTTTTTAGTTGAAACAGCTGACTAAATTATTTAATTTCCTTTTAATATGAATACTCATAAGGTTAACATGGGGAACTATAGAGCCACTGGGGCGGAGCCCTAAAGGATTTTTAAGTTAAGAATATGCCTATATGTTAATCGGGAATGTGAGCTATCATCATGCCAAATTTCAGCAAAATCCGTCCAGTGGTTAATGCATTTACTTGTCACAAACATACATCCATACATCCAAACTTTCTCATTTATAATATTAGTAGGATGTTGTGTTTTGAACAGTAGACACTGTGGATATGTTATATATTTTTCTTTACTCTATGTCGTAAGAACTTTTTACGGAAAGTAATTAATATTATTTATACCCCTAAATACCCCTAAATATTTATTTGTATATGCATATTGGGTGTTAATTTAAAGCTCTTATCTTCTAGATGTGCTTTTTGCGGGTTTGGATGATATCTCGTAAAAGCCCTTCATCCTACAGGCTTTTAAAATTTCTGCTGAATTTGATGTCAATCAGCTGAATTGTTTAAAGTTAACATTAGATTACATAAACGGATGGCCATAATACATTTTGTTTACATCCATAAGAAAATGGGGTTGTCCAAGGCCACACTGTTTATTTAGTGTTTCCTTGGGTTATCTTTAGTTGGTGATGTTTCAGTGATTTCAACTAAACTATTGTAATGCCAGTTATATAAAACTAGCTGTTACCCACGGGCTTCACCCCGTTTGACTTTATAAGTATTAATACTTATAATTGATTGGTTAAGGTAAGCTGAAATAAACAAAACAGAATACAGTTATGCAAGCAAATAATCACACCTTATTTTAATAAGGTAATGAATTGAAAGAATAAAAAATAAACAAGTACAGCTGAGGTATTTTTAACATTAGATATATGGGAAGTTCCCTTTAGAAAGGTATTACGACCTTCAAGGGAAATGTATGAAACGGGAAGGTTTCTCGTAATGACGAAAATGTTAAGTATGGTTTATGGGGGTGTGACTTGAAGTTTTCTCAAACGTGCATGGGTACTTTGAGATTTATATATGGATGTAAAGAAGAAAATCGCCTACGTGGGATGTTGTGTTTTCATAGTGCGTTTCATTAACACTTTTAATGTGAGATGTAACTATTTCATACGGTAAATTTTAAGCTCCAAATTTTCTACTTCCGCCAAAATACTCTCCTATGCAAACGCTAGGCGTCGGCATAGCATTACAATACATATTCTCATGAACCCCATACGGAGGACCAGAAATATGCTAGTAAATAATAAATCTAAATTCATATTAATTATCCTTAAACAGGAATTTAAATCGAGATCGAAGCTAGTTTCTAATTATACGTACAAAGTTTCAATAGCCATGAAAAACAAGTGTGAGAAACCTGACCTATGAAGCGATATGCTTACGAATATCAATATTTAGTAATATAGAGTAAACATAGTAACGTGGAGTTTATTTATCGAGTAATTTTAATAAGCTGAAAATTTAGTTGAAATGTTGTGAAATATATAACCAATCGGTGCCTATATAAATAATCCAAGATCATACCTGTGACTAAGTTCTTGACAAAGTAGCTATCAGCATCACTGTTAATAGTGTGGATGATAAAGATAGACTCTTGTTCTTTTTTGTAGCCATTTTCTTCTTTCAGCAGCTCTTTAGCTTTTGCTAACGGACTAGTATGGTATTTGACTAGTACTTTTGGAGACATAAATAGATCGAAGGCTTCTTTTACCTTGCCAACGTATCTGGGGACCACATCGTCTTTTTGGATGGCCTCGGTTCCTTGTGGCACCCAGTGTTTGCTGTAATATTTGTAATTGTAATATTTCCTTATTTTATGCAGATTATAACTATGACGCGGTATAAATAAGTAATTTACACATTTTTGAAAAACAATATTTATATTGCATTTGCTGGGGGCTTAACAACAAGATCAAACACATCGTGTGTGAGTTCAAAAATTTACACGATCGATGTGTATTTATAACAGCTTTCAAGTTTAAAAAATTCAAATCAAGTTAAAAATTAGTTTAAAATGTACAATCATCAATTTTGTTTTTAGCTTTGGTTTGCACCCGAAAACAATTTTGTTTTTAATATTTAATTCGTGTTGATGATTTTCACTTCATCAATTAACTGGATGCGTCTCATAAGCTAGTGATAATGACCAATTTTGTAAAGGATTTTTTTATTGCTCTATGATGTAAAAGTTTCAGAAAAACACAACGTATGGTATAATATATATTTTTACCACTGTGACAAGAATATTTGAAGTGGAGCGTGGCACCGGTTTCGGGGCATCATACTGCGCCAGGCTGCTAGTTAGTATACGCGTTTAAACGTCTACCGCTAATTTCCGCAACTTATCAATTTTGTTACTTTTTTACATATAATTTCTTATAGCGTGTTAACTGTTAAAGCTTAAAGAATGACATTTTTACCACACATTGTTTATACTATAAAACAAATTGTTGTGTATAAATATTGTAATAGGTTTAATACAAGTACATGAACAAAATGATTAATTACATAATAATCTTTTGTGAAGTACAAAGTTATTTATGAAGTCATAAATCATAAACTAATTGAGAAAAAACATGAGTATGCACAAAAAGTCATTACTTTCTTTGTTCTTTAAAAAAAGGACATCAAACAATAAAATTGGTTCGGTAGTTAAAACTTACAAGGTATTTTAAAAGCCCATTTTCCCTGGAAAAAGCTCAAAAAGCTTCAAAAAGTATATACAAAATGTCTTTTCACTTAAACAGCGGTAAACCTTTTTCAGAGCCTAAATAAACCTAAAAAGGTATGTATTATAATTTTAAAAGGATTTTTAAAATCACTAATTTAAGTAGCAGTAACGACTCCTAACGCAAAGAATGAGTAATCAAAACATAATTAGTGACAATCCTTACTCGACTAGGCGTAACTCAACATTTGATTCCAACTCTCCTTTTGGCATCCTCTCTGCCGTCGGTCGAAAGTTCTTCCAATTATAAACAGTTGCATGCGAACCCTGCAATTGAACTGAAACAAGGTTACACCTAATATGAGCTCTGTTTTAAGCTACAGACAGTTAATTTTTAGGCTCAATAGTAATTCAGTTTTTAATCTGTTGGTGGCATTTCTGGATACGTCGTGCTACCATCTGAGCCAGAGACTCGCTACTTGCTCAATTAGAACTGCTTCATCCAAAAGAAATACAATCTAACTATCGATAAAATATTAAAAGGCATTCAGTCAAAAGCTGATTTTAATCTTCCATCAAATACGCACTATTCACAATATATACCGGGTGTCTCATAATACTCCCCCCTGGTTAATTTTTGAACGGCTGTATACTGTATATTCAAACGAGCTTCGACACACGTTGCTAGGATAATGTAATAGTATACAGTATTAGTATATGGGAAGCACTATCTCGCCCCGAAGTGGGACTTTCGTGACGAGTATTGAACGATACTTTTCATTGCGATGAAAAAAACTACTTCATCAAACTTAAAAAAAAACTACTTCATCAAACCTAAAAAAAACTGAAAATAAATTTCAGTTATAACTTTGTTGATGTCAGAAAGTATTGTTTATGTAGCGAAAGTCAGCTGATCACTATTTGTTTTTGTTGTATGGAAATAGGCCATTTTCGAATACAGAGTGATGAAAAGTACATTTTGGTGGTATTTTAAAATGCTTAGTCTGGCCAACTAAGCATTTTACTTTTGAATGGCCCCCCTATCTGGATGTTTATACATTTCTCTTGGCGCATTGCTCTTCCGTATCCCAACATTAGTTATCTGGAACTGGTACTTATATTTATCTCTGCACGCTGTTACATAATGCTAATAGTAGAATATAAATCGATTTTGGATTCTACCATTATCGAATACCTACCTTCTGTACTGGTTGACTTTTGCATAAATAACCAACATTTTCGTATGTCGACAGATATGGGAACAGAAAGAGCAACCCGCCAACCACTTATAACTCAATCAATTAAAAGTTTTTTTGTTTTATTTCTACAAAATTCACCTAAAATGAGTTCAAATTTCCATAGCATAAACTTATATTTTCCCAGAGTATATTTAACCGCAAACATTTTAGTGGGAGTTTTAAACCATACCTGTTAATTAAACCCAATTACACTGAAACCAGCTCAAAATGATAGCGTCGGCTGCTAGACTATTTTAATATTAAAACTTATAAATTCTAAAAAACTGAAACACCAAACTAAAATAATTACGGCTTCGACATCACCTTCCTTTCGAAATGATAGCGTCGATTGCTAGACTATTTTAATATTAAAACTTAAATGCTAAAAAAACTGAAACCCCAAACTAAAATAATGACTGCTTCGACATCACCTTCCTTTCGAAATAATAGCGTTGACTGCTAGACTATTTTAATATTAAAACTTAAATGCTAAAAAACTGAAACCCCAGACTAAAATAATTACGGCTTCGACATCACCTTCCTTTCGAAATGATAGCGTCGATTGCTAGACTATTTTAATATTAAAACTTAAATGCTAAAAAACTGAAACCCCTGACTAAAAAAATTAGGGCTTCGACATCACCTTCCTTTCAAAATGATCTTTCTTTCAACACGAAAAATATAAAACTCCATCAAGTTGGTGAGTCTGAATCAATAAATAAAAAACCCCTCTTACGTTTTGATATAAAATAATAAAATATTTATATTAATTTTTTTTTAATTTCTTTTAGGTTGCCATATTGAAATGTATTAACTAAAATACTTGCAATTTAACTAATTTTAATGCTAAAAATGTTTTAAGAGAATACTTAATTATCAGTACCATTTACTACATTTTAGAGTTTATTCATTGACTTTTATATTTAACAAGGTATCTTTATCAAGGACCATTAATTCTCTGCGACACCACAAACTACGCCATGTTAATTGTAGAAAATTGTTATATTACGATTTGTAAACCAGCTAAGAAAATAGTTGGTTATAAATATTTTTGAAAGTATGACTCAATATTGTTTACAAATTCAGTGTAAAACAAAATGGTAACTTTAATGACAATTGACACACTTTTGCATTTTGACCCACGCACAATGGGAATATATTTGCATCAATCGGTCAGTCTTTGGCAGATATACTTAATTCTAAATTGTTTTACTTATTTATTTATAAACATTTAATTTGCTATGAAACTTTTACTATAAGTACTCATTAATATTAACATTAACTTATTAATATCATTAACATTAATATACTCATTAATACTATAAGTACTCACTGAGAATCAAAATTAGAAGATTCAGTTTCATTTTTCAAGTTGTAGGCGTATCTGCTCTAAAACGTGTCGAACTATTTCTTAGGTAAGAACAAACCTAAACTAAAGTTGATGCAAAGCTGGCAGAGCAGTTGAATGACTTGGTTCTATTTTAGATACATCATAATCGCATGGATAGACAAGGTCGCTGTAATTAGAGCTGTATTACGTACAGGTGAAACGTAATAAGAGTAGCAACACACAGTATTTTAAGTGTACAACTGGGACCGATTTACTTTTCTATTTTGATGTCCCCAGAGGCTAAAAACACTATTCGTTCAAATGTGTATATATGTATTTGATAACTTAAGTATTTTTGGTCCAATTTTGAAGGTGTTAGGCAGGGTAAACTTAAATGAGTTTGACAACCAGCATGATCGGGCCATGGGAACGGGGTTTTATGGGGTAAAAATGGGGGTTTCGCATAATAGACCCTGAAAACACCAAATTTCCCGATTTCTCTCAAATACATGAAATGTTAAAAACGTAATTAAAAACTATCGAAGGTAAAGCAATGTAAGCCCTGTAATTAGCCTTTATAGTCCCGGAGCTGAGGGGGGTTGAGCATGCATGAAAGTAGTACGCAATGTTATTGCTGATTATTGTAAAATGGACTGTGTTGATCAAAATTACGTATGTCGCCTAATTCAAAAGTGGTTGATAAGGTGGGGGGAGGGGGCAAACATGGTGGTTTGCGCTATGCGTTAAAACGCTGATATTTCGAAAACGGTAAAAGATAGAACGTCGGTTAAAACGTCGTTGTAATTCTAAAAATGTGGACTACAATAATGGTTATTGAGTCCGAGGTCGTATCTCTATAAATAAACAAGTTATTGTATAAAATATGTAAAAATGGACTTTTCGTGTAGTTTTTTTTTTACCGAAAGTAGAATTAATTTGTGAGTGTCGCAAAGAAGTAATATCAAATATCTTTGCTGATAGTTGTAAAACGGACTGTGGTGATAAAAAATACGCATATCGCCTACTTTTCAAGTGGTCGAGAACTTGGGGGGAGGGGGGCAAAGATGGCGGAACGCGCTATGCATTGAAACGACTGTAGCTCGATAACGGTACGAGATAGGACATTGGTTAAAACGTAGTTTTAATCCAAAAAATATGGCCAATAGAAAAGGTTATTGAGTAAAAAGTTGTATCTTAACTAATAAAATAGTTATAACAATAATAAGTTTAACAAAATCTACATTGTACAGCTATTTTCTTCAAAAGTCATATGAATTGTTGATAAAAAATAGTGTAATTACTTAATTACTCGGCTAAATATTAACTAGATGCATTTTCTTATAAGAAAAAAATATATTATTACGAATACATATGGTTTAAAATGTAAAACACGGCCTCCAAACTTCGTATAATACTGGCGGTTTCGCCGCAATCAAATGCATAATACAGATTACCACTCCAAATCCAATTTTAATTATAATGTTATATGTTATTACAATATGATTATGTAACAGATTCTTATTAAATACAGTTATATGAAATTAAAAAAAAACATAACTACAAAAGTAAATACCTTATAATAAAAAATACGGTACATCTCTTCATTCTGTCCACAACAATTACACTGGTTGTTCATATTATTTGTTGAATTGAAATAGGTACCTAACTTTGTAAGTTGATGAAATTTTATTGCCTAATCCACTAGCCACTAAGAACAAACGTACATAAAAACCAGCCACACACAATAAAAAAAAACGTAAGAAACTTAAAATAAAATATATTGCAATTTTAAATATTTCAATAACTATTAAAAGTTATCAAAGAATGTTATTTGTATAAATAAAACACAATAAATGTCAGTAGTCTTAAACTGTACAAATACTTTCACAACCCCGATATCACTGAGTTGGAAGGCAATGAACTTTTGGGGGATTTAACAGTTGTGCCGATATCAGCAGCACTGCGCAGCAATTATGACGCAACCTTTCGGACGAACCCCAAGGCGTTTGGAGGCCGTGTTTTACATTTTGAACCATATGTATTCGTAATAATATTTTTTTTCTTATAAGAAAATACATCTAGTTGATATTTAGCCGAGTAATTAAGTAATTACACTATTTTATATCAACAATGCATATGATTTTTGAAGAAAATAGCTGTATAATGTAGATTTTGTTAAACTTATTTTTTCTATTGGCCATATTTTTCGGATTAAAACTACGTTTTAACCGATGTCCTATCTCGTACCGTTTTCGAGCTACAGTCGTTTCAATGCATAGCGCGTTCCGCCATCTTTGCCCCCCTCCCCACAAGTTCTCGACCACCTGAAAAGTAGGCGACATGCGTATTTTTTATCACCACAGTCCATATTACAACTATCAGCAAAGATATTTGATATTACTTCTTTGCGACACTCACAAATTAATTCTACTTTCGGTAAAAAACTACACGAAAAGTCAATTTTTACATATTTTATACAATAACTTGTTTATTTATAGAGATACGACCTCGGACTCAATAACCATTATTGTAGTCCACATTTTTAGAATTACAACGACGTTTTAACCGATGTTCTATCTTTTACCGTTTTCGAAATATCAGCGTTTTAACGCATAGCGCAAACCGCCATGTTTGCCCTCTCCCCCCACCTTATCGACCACTTTTGAAATAGGCGACATACGTAATTTTGATCACCATAGTCCATATTACAATAATCAGCAATATCATTGCGTACTACTTTCATGCATGCTCAACCCCCTCAGCTCCTGGACTATTACGACACTCGTATAAGTTTAAATTGTGTCGTGAAGACTATCTTCACGTGATTGTTGAGTAAAATACTTATTCACAACGCTTTTGCTATGGAAGGCCTAGTTCTGAATGTTTGTGGACCAAACTGTGAGAACACCGCTGTGCCTCTGATGATAAGTTGAAATTTCCCTTTCATATTTAATTGCCAATAATTTTCTTTGCCCAGCATTTGGATCCCCTCCAATTCAGTTGGGCTCTGTGGAGGGCAGATAAAGTTCCTTCCTTTGTTTTGAAAAGGAAATTGGAAGTTATTTTATATCCATGTGGTTGTACTTTCAAGCTTTGACTTTTATAAAATTATATAATTACCAAATCTATATATTTTATGTTTACGCTTTTATTGGACTATATCGGGTTGTTCAAGCAAAATATTTATAGGAGTGAAAGTTGTTACCTCATTACTTAGAATGATAGGTAAATTTGTGTTCATATTATTTGAATGAGAAAGTTTTAAAGTATAACTTACGTGGTGACCCGTGCGTAAATTGCGCTTTAGAGTTCATAGCATGTTTCCGATGCCAAACAAATCATGCAATGCCCTATAACTAACCTAACCTAACTTAACTTAACCTAACCTAACATAACATAACATAACCTAACATAACCTAACCTAACCTAACCTAACCTAACCTAACCTAGCCTAGCCTAGGTTAGGTAAGGTTAGGTTAGGTTTGTCTCGTGAAACTCAGGTTTCCTAACAAGACTATGCAAATGGCTATTTCCTTATAGAGAAATTTACAAAAGATCTATAGTATCCAAATAATACAAATTATTAAACGAAAGTTCACGTTATATAATTTAATTCTTGTAATTATAAAGTTGTCAATAGTTCCCTAATTTCAAAAATAACTAAATCATTTTAAAACTAATATATTACAATATATTCGTAGCTTGCATAGTAAATACGTATTTTTTGGGTAATGCAAGTGAGAGTCAAAACACAAAAAAATATTAACACTTATTAAAACATCTTATAAACATGTCTTGAAACTCATAACTAAACAAAACCAATTCATAATAATAATTCTAAGTATGTGAGATAAGGAATAAATAGGTTCAACTTAAAATTCCAAACTAAAGTACCCAGCCAGTGTTTCACAAAACTCGGATTATGTGAAATATTCAAACAATTACAACCAAAACGTGTTACCTTCTGGAGAAAAGTGCAGAAATAAATTGAAATGCGAATTGGTTTGAATAATTGAGTCACTCCGCAAGCGCTAGGCTTACCACGGCGAGGGCCTCAGAATTATGGTTATGTGGGTTATGGGTGAAGCCAAGACTCCCGCCGTTTTTACAAGACTCCCGCCGTTTACATTTCCCTTTCGGATTTAACGGCTAACAACTCTCCCCGCATTGTTTTTTCTTCTGAATTACTTTGTGTACATCTTTGATTTGTATTTTATAATATCGTAGTGTAGTATACTTTAAATATTTCATTCATTTGTCATGGTTATTTATATTTTAGGTTAAAATTTTTATATCTGCATAAGTGGGATTGAGATTAATCTCTCAATATGTATAGCAATAAAAGATAAAGAAAATGACAAAATACTCAATACAGTACGAGATAGTGACACAAATTTTATTGCAAGAGACCTTCCTTAGGCCTATAATGCAATACACTTCACTAAGCGACCTAGCGTATGTTTTTTTTTTTTTTTTTTTTCTAAATATTAAAACTTTTTTAGTATAGTATTACGGTCAGTAAGATGATCTGGAGCTTTATTTTTTTCTGAGCGACTCTATATTATTATAGCTGTTACCCACGGGCTTCACCACGTTTGACTGATACATTGTAAATGATAGTTCCTATTAGTCATCATACATGTAGCAATTTTTAAGTTGGCACACCTCAAGTGGTTCTAAAGTTATGGGAAGTTATGTAAAAATTACATACACACTGACAGACGGAAAACTAAGCGAGATAGGGCATATTTATATATTTATGATATTATATTTTTTACGTAAGGAACATGCCCACGGAGTTTCGGGAGAGAGTTACGAAACACCCTAAATGTTTCATTTAGATAGGTAGCTATTTAATAATTTTTTATGATGTTTATCTGCACATGCAGATGTAGATTTTAATTTTTTTTTTTGTGATTTTGAATTAATAAAATTGTGTTAATGAAATAAATCAATGTAGCCCACTAGTTAAATCACACGCATGTTAAATCGCGCTGTCCGGGTTTAAACTAAAATATAAGCTTTTAGGTGTCGTCGTGGTTCTGAGTTTATAGTAGTAAGCCCACTTATCCATAAAAACAAGGATCTTATAATTCGCCCTTTCATAAGAAAGTATTAAGAGCATTAAAAGGCTCTCTAGTAAAGATATTTTTCCTGAATTGGAGAAAATCTTGACTAATTTCCATACAAAATGTATTTGCTTTATTTAATTTAAACATTTATTCGTGAGACTCTTCGCCAATCGTCTACATAAAATCCCACAAACATCGGATCATCTGGAAACGGGACAAATTGGACGCTCGATATGCGAGAGTCCGGCAACTCTAATTGATTCCATCATCCCCTCGCTTAAGGGGTCTTTTAAATCCTCCCCAGTTGTTCAAATAATTCCGGCTTGAAGAAAGCAACCGTCTGAATAAAGAAGTCTTTCGAGACGATCAATGCAAATCCCGGCTCTTGCCAACATCTCGACGTTTGTAAACACACCCCAATGTAAACGCAGGTCCCTCGCTGGTAATCTTTATTAGATGTTCAGTTGTTTGGTCTGTTCCGAGCTAGGGGAACTGAAAAGTCTGGATGAAAACAATCCGATATGAAATGAGTGGGGTTGTTTACGTTGTTGGTTAATTAAACAGCCTTGTTCGTGATGATAAGATTCAAATGAGTCAATTTCTTTCTCATGGCTTTTACCGAAGACAAGTAAATCACGGTACCGGAACTTATTTAGACTAACAGGCTTACTTCTAGACATAACGTTAAAAAATAAAATCTATTTCACATCAGTGGCTCTATTTTTCCTTAGGAAATACTTTTTGAACGTTTAAACCCCAAAAATAGTTTTTTACAATTCAACTATACAATTGCTAGCAATACGGAAGTCCCCGTCCCCCCCCCCCTGATATGTATTTTAAATGGCGTTCATGGACACTCCCGGTATCCATTGCGGTATTGCGTATTTTTATGTATTTCAAAGGCACTTATTGTAAAATATGTGTACCCATACTTGTATTGTTGCTATCTAATGCTGACCAGTTAGAAATGATAATTAATTAACATCCCAATCAATAACTGTGACTGAGACAATCAACAACACTTTGGACGGAACCGGCAACCATAACATTTGAAGGGGAGTATTTTAACCACATAGCAACCCAAATAACAGATTTGCAGTAGGCTGAATAAAAAGGTGTAGATAAATAACTTCGATTCCCTCTCGTATTTTTCTGTAAAACCAATACAAATCATACATTTTCCGTTTTCTTTGGGTTAAGCGAAATTCTATAAGTTAAAATTCAATTCCACATAGTGTAGCCCTAATCAATAGGCCAAAATCTTTCACACGCTTCATCTGAGTCGTGCAAAATATTGTGAAACCATCAAACCTTAAAAACGGGGTGAAATCCCTTTAGCCGATATTCGTCGCCGGTCAATCGGTCGCTGCCCCCGTCAACACGGCCCGACTTATCATGTTTGACGCTGTTGATTTTGTACAAGTCGACGGCGGCGTGGCTTGACGTGACGGCCCCTCGTGTTTTGAGCCCCCCCCCCACGGTACAAACTCTCGTTGCAACGTTTACTTTCATGCATGCTCAACCCCCTCAGCTCCTGGACTATTACGACACTCGTATAAGTTTAAATTGTGTCGTGAAGACTATCTTCACGTGATTGTTGAGTAAAATACTTATTCACAACGCTTTTGCTATGGAAGGCCTAGTTCTGAATGTTTGTGGACCAAACTGTGAGAACACCGCTGTGCCTCTGATGATAAGTTGAAATTTCCCTTTCATATTTAATTGCCAATAATTTTCTTTGCCCAGCATTTGGATCCCCTCCAATTCAGTTGGGCTCTGTGGAGGGCAGATAAAGTTCCTTCCTTTGTTTTGAAAAGGAAATTGGAAGTTATTTTATATCCATGTGGTTGTACTTTCAAGCTTTGACTTTTATAAAATTATATAATTACCAAATCTATATATTTTATGTTTACGCTTTTATTGGACTATATCGGGTTGTTCAAGCAAAATATTTATAGGAGTGAAAGTTGTTACCTCATTACTTAGAATGATAGGTAAATTTGTGTTCATATTATTTGAATGAGAAAGTTTTAAAGTATAACTTACGTGGTGACCCGTGCGTAAATTGCGCTTTAGAGTTCATAGCATGTTTCCGATGCCAAACAAATCATGCAATGCCCTATAACTAACCTAACCTAACTTAACTTAACCTAACCTAACATAACATAACATAACCTAACATAACCTAACCTAACCTAACCTAACCTAACCTAACCTAGCCTAGCCTAGGTTAGGTAAGGTTAGGTTAGGTTTGTCTCGTGAAACTCAGGTTTCCTAACAAGACTATGCAAATGGCTATTTCCTTATAGAGAAATTTACAAAAGATCTATAGTATCCAAATAATACAAATTATTAAACGAAAGTTCACGTTATATAATTTAATTCTTGTAATTATAAAGTTGTCAATAGTTCCCTAATTTCAAAAATAACTAAATCATTTTAAAACTAATATATTACAATATATTCGTAGCTTGCATAGTAAATACGTATTTTTTGGGTAATGCAAGTGAGAGTCAAAACACAAAAAAATATTAACACTTATTAAAACATCTTATAAACATGTCTTGAAACTCATAACTAAACAAAACCAATTCATAATAATAATTCTAAGTATGTGAGATAAGGAATAAATAGGTTCAACTTAAAATTCCAAACTAAAGTACCCAGCCAGTGTTTCACAAAACTCGGATTATGTGAAATATTCAAACAATTACAACCAAAACGTGTTACCTTCTGGAGAAAAGTGCAGAAATAAATTGAAATGCGAATTGGTTTGAATAATTGAGTCACTCCGCAAGCGCTAGGCTTACCACGGCGAGGGCCTCAGAATTATGGTTATGTGGGTTATGGGTGAAGCCAAGACTCCCGCCGTTTACATTTCCCTTTCGGATTTAACGGCTAACAACTCTCCCCGCGTTGTTTTTCTTCTGAATTACTTTGTGTACATCTTTGATTCGTATTTTATAATATCGTAGTGTAGTATACTTTAAATATGTTATTCATTTGTCATGGTTATTTATATTTTAGACAAAAATTTGTATATCTGCATCAGTGGGATTGAGATAAATCTCTCAATATGTATAGCAATAAAATATAAAGAAAATAACAAAATAATCAATACAGTACAAGATAGTGACACAAATTTTATTGAAAGAGACCTTCCTTATAATGCAATGAACTTCACTAAGCGACCTAGCGTGTTTTTTTTTTTTTTTTTGCTAAGTACGAAAACTTGTTGAGTATAGTATTACGGTCAGTGAGTTAATCTGGAGTTTATTTTTTTTTCTGAGCAACTCTATATTATTATAGCTGTTACACACGGGCTTCACCCCGTTTGACTGATGCATTGTAAAAATATAGTTCCTATTAGTCATCATACACGTACCAATTTTTAAGTTGGTGCCTCAAATGGTTCTAAAGTTATGGGAAGTTGTGTAAAAATTACATATACACTGTCAGACGGGAAACGAAGCGAGATAGGGCATATTTTTATATATTTTTTTATTTTACCTTAGGAACAAGCCCACGGAGTGTTGGGAGAGAGTTTCGAAACACCCTATATGTTTTATTTAGATAGCTATTTAATAATTTGTTATGTTATTTAAACCTGCGCATGCAGAAGACGATTTTAAGCATTAGTTACACAGTAAAATTGTGGTAGTGGTGGTGTGAATTGTGACCCACTAGTTAGGCAGGTTAAATCACGAAACTTATATGCTGTTCGGGCTTAAACTTCGATATAACCTGGCTTTAAGATATGCGTCGTTGTGGCTCTGAGTAAGTAGTAGGCCCACCTATCCATAAAAAAGGATTTTATAATTCGCCATTTTATAAGAAAGTATTAAGAGTAAAAGGCTCTCTAGTAAAGAAATTTTTCCTAAGTTGAAGAAAACCTTGAATAATTGCCATACAAAATGTATTTGCTTTATTTAATTTAACCATTTATTCGTGAGCCTCTTAGCCAATCGTCTACGTAAAATCCCACAAACATCGGATCATCTGGAAACGGGACAAATTGGACGCTCGATATGCGAGAGTCCGGCAACTCTAATTGATTCCATCATCCCCTCGCTTAAGGGGTCTTTTAAATCCTCCCCAGTTGTTCAAATAATTCCGGCTTGAAGAAAGCAACCGTCTGAATAAAGAAGTCTTTCGAGACGATCAATGCAAATCCCGGCTCTTGCCAACATCTCGACATTTGTAAACACAACCCCAATGTAAACGCAGGTCCCTCGCTGGTAATCTTTATTAGATGTTCAGTTGTTTGGTCTGTTTCGAGCTAGGGGAACTGAAAAAGTCTGGATGAAAACAATCCGATATGAAATGAGTGGGGTTGTTTACGTTGTTGGTTAATTAAACAGCCTCGTTCGTGATGATAAGTTTCAAATGAGTCAATTTCTTCCTCATGGCTTTTGCCGAAAGACATGTAAATCACGGTACCGAAACTTATTTAGACTAGGCTTACTTCTAGACTTAATTAATGTATAGCATTCAAAAATAAAATCTATTTCACAACAGTGGCAAAAGTGCTCTATTTTTATAGGAAATTTACTTGTTGAGTAACATAGATGTGAGGTGTTCGGATTCATTTAAACCCCGAAAATATTTTTTTCAATTCAACTATACAATTATATAGCTAGCAATACAGAATCCCCCCCCCTGATATGTATTTTAAATGGCGTTCAATAGCACTCCTATATTGCTCCAATTGCGGTATTGCGTATTTTTATGTATTTTAAAGCCACTTGATTATTTTAAATTATTGTAAAATATGTGTACACATACTTGTATTGTTGCTATCTAATGCTGACCAGTTAGAAATAATTAATTAACATCCCAATCAATAACTGTGACTGAGACAATCAACAACACTTTAGATGGAACCGGCAACCATAACATTTGAAGAAGAGTATTTTAACCACATGGAAACCCAAATAACAGATTTGTAGTAGGCTGAATAAAAAGGTGCAGAGAAATAACTTTTATTCCCACTCGTATTTTTCTGTAATACTGTATTTTCCGTTCTCTTTGTGTCGGAGTTCTATAAGTTACAATTCAATTCCACACATTATGTGTAGGCCTAATCAATAGGCCAAAATCTTTCACACGCTTCATCCGAGTCGAGCAAAATATTGTGAAACCATCAAACCTTAAAAACGGGGTGAAATCTCTTTAGCCGATATTCGTCGCCGGTCAACCGGTCGCTGCTCCCGTCAACACGGCCCGACTTATCATGTTTGACGCTGTTGATTTTGTACAAGTCGACGGCGGCGCGGCTTGACGTGACGGCCCCTCGTGTTTTGAGCCCCCCCCCCCCCCTTGGTACAAACTCTCGTTGCAACGTTTACAAATCTAATATTGTTACACGTCAACTGTCGCGCATACAATGCCATTTTGTTGAACCAGCGCGCTCAACCGTGGCAGCCAATCAGGTGATCTGCGTCTCGAGCCTCGCTTTACCGTCACACCGTAGTAAACAAGTCGATGTGGCGTTGCGACTGGAAATACTACGGTAGAAAACTGTGGGGATTTTAAGTCATCAAAGTTGCGTATACATTTTCTTTCTGATTGTAGTTTAATCAAAAGTTCATCAAAATTGCATTGTTTTGTGTACTGTATTTGTTGTCCTATTTTATTGTTAATAGTTCCTGTACCTTTGCGTCTCAACGGGGAGAGGACGCAGAACAGACTGTGGTTCTATGTACTATCACTATGTGTTGTCATTTAAAAATACTAGTACCTGGGGACCGAGCTTTGCACGGGGGACTTTATTAGTATACTCTGAGAGTATTCTTTAGTCAATGTCATCTGTCCCAAAAATATTGTTTTGCAGTCTTACTTCTGTTAAAATAATAATATTGTAGTTGACTGAAATAATGAAAAAAATAGTTTTAATTTTTTTTGGAAATTCTAAACGGCTTGAATTCGAAAAAAGCCATCAGTAGAAAGAATCTTCACCTTCCTTCCTTTGAAGTATCAGTCACTGCAAGAACTTGGGTTCACTTCGAAACTACAAACGGAACCTTTCATATTTTTTCCTAAATGTAATACCATTTCCGGAAACTCAGGACCTTTCCGACTGTAAACGATAATTTTTTTTTGTTTTCCTAACAAATTAACTCGACATTTTGTACGTCCACGTTCCACACATGGAAACTGTCGTGTCTTTGTAATGAATTGATTTAAGTAAATAATAGTTACATATTTCATTCTATCAATTTTACTTACAACTCCCATCCTGACTTGAGGACAAACACGTTGTCTAACAAACCATACCTAAATCACTATGAAACTTAAATATATTGACTACACAGGTTTTTATTGAAAAATATAATCTTTTAGAAACCATATTTAGTTAAACACTTTTAAACGTTTAAATTTTTGATTATACCATACTTGAGTAAACTATCAATGGGAAGATGTACAAACAGCTAACATAATTGAATGCAATTAGGGCTATGGTATTTGCATTACATAACGGAAAAAATTACCCAACAAAGAAAAGCTATGACAATCAGAGCAGTGACCAACCGTATGGAAAGACATTGAATAATTCAATTGCTGGAAAGCTTACTTGAAATTTATGTCGACGATAAATACTTTAAAAATATTGATGATATGAAGAAGGTTTCAGGGAAGTTGGGATTGATTCCTTTATTAGTGCCCGGAAGATGGACATGTGAGTGTGTGTGTGTGTGTGTGTGGGAGTGTTCCAAGAGAATGGAGAATGTCGCTGTTATGACAGCCATGGACCAGTTTAATGGAGCGACAGGCGACAGACCATTGACGGTGTCGCTGGCTAGCAATGAGACAACGCTTGTTTTCACATATGGTTAACGAATACGAGTGTACTAATACGTATGGAATGTATTAGTTTTGGGAACTAACAACTTAATACAGCTGTCCAAATTATGTAAACAATAATCGCAACTATAATGCATACAAATTGTAAAATCACCCTTAAACAAGAGTGAAACATTAAGTCGATGCCAGTGCACTCAAACGTCACCAACACGAAACACTTATCAAAACTTGCTCTATTTTCCCCTATATCGAGTTAATCTTCAATGTAATCTTTGCTCGATAGTTACAACTGATGTTTTTCTCTTTCTACTGTATTTTAAATTTGCTAATATACTGTGGATAGTTTGTTACATACACATGTTACATTACAAGTCTTGTTTGTTTTTACTTTTTTTGTTCAACCAACATAGTTACATTGCAGCCCATAAGGACAATTTTAAATTTTTAAATTTTCAAATTAGTTGTGAAGCGGAATAGGAGTTTTCCTGATGCAGTGGCTGTCTCTAATAACGTTTTTAGAGCTATAAGTCCGTAATTCCAAAATTTAGTCAAAATCCTTCCGCTGGATTACGAGATATATATTACAGACAGACGGACAAACATCCATAGCTCGTATTAGAGTATAGGATTGATCTTGTACCTCAAAAAACCCAGCTGTTTTTGATCCGGTTATTCATCTACAAAATAATGTTATTCCTGATACTATACAAGGTATGTTTAATATCTAGTTTTGGAAAATTATGAACGAATTACTGGGTCTATAAGGTAAAATAAATCACGCCGTAATATAAATCTAAACTTCCAACCATAACGAGTTAAATCAAAAAAGTATTTACCAAACCTCATTTACAGTTGCAAAGCATATCACTGAACACAAAGCATTTAACACCAACACTCCTCGGGCGCGGACACCCGGCTGTCACAAGTAAACAAATGGCGCTGAGAAATTACGTTGATTGCGACAAAAACGCAACACAAAAGTGTCAGAGCATTAGGGTCGTGTGGCGAAATTTGGGGCAAATAAAGGGAGTCTGGACACTGAGGGCGGTCACTAACTAGGGCCACATTCGTTAGTGTGTTTGTCCAGGGCGCAAACCGTCTCAGGCACGGGCAGAGCAAATATGTGCACAGTCTTACGATAATTGCGACCTTGGAATTTAATTTCCACTGAATTCATTTTCCGTTTTGAAACTCTCTGAGTAAATGTTATGCAGAGTTGCTATGATGAAACCATTAACCTTATACTGTGATCTAATTATTTGGGGGCAAAGTGATTCTCAATAAATCAAAACTTAATTCCAAGTCGAATAAAATACACATACTTATAACATCTTAGTGTTTTAGTTTACTATTAAATAAAATTCTGTATTCCATTTAGTAGTAGTGTTACTTATCTTACTAATATTATAAATGTGAAAGTTTGTGTGTTTGTTTGTTTGTTTGTTTGTTTGAAGTTCAATCACGCATAAACCACTGGACGGATTGGGCTGAAATTTGGCATGATGATAGCTTACATTCCCGATTAACATATAGGCATATTCTTATCTCAAAAATCCTTTCGGGCTCCGCCCCAGTGGCTCTGTAATTCCCCATGTAAACCTTATAAATATTCATATTTAAAGGGAATTAAAGAATTTAGTCAGCTGTTTCAACTAAAAAAGTTGGTTCTATGATATGGAAAAGCATTAAAAAGTTATAAGATTTACCAACAGGGTGCAGCACTATATTTTTTTTGCATTTATGAAAACAGCTAATTTGAACTAAGCAGCAACAAAAAACTGTGATTCGCAATGAGAACTGTCAAAGTAGGATTGTTTACGTCAGTTATGTTTATGTTTTTCATTTCATGAATAATTTGTGATATTTTGCGAATTGATAATTTATTGTTCTCTATTGTTTGGTGAAATGGTAGAACATTATGGCTATGGTAGATGTGTAATACTATAGAATACTGTAAATTTAAAAAAAACAAATTTTATCAAACTGTGTCCTCCACCCATTGCAATCGCAAAGCTTAAGTATAACTGCAATAAGCATTTTATACTTATATTCCAACCCCGTACGAAGGACGGGTACTCTGCTAGTTATCAATAACTTCTTGATCAATCAATGGAATGGTCCTAAGAACAATCTTACGTTGAATTTCTATATAGTCCTTCTAACTTTTAAGTGAAATGGTAGAAACCAAACTTGTATCATTAAACAAATTAATTATCAAAGTAACTCTCACTGCTTACCCTTGGTAAAGGTTGTTTAGAAACTAATGAGGGAAATAGTGTCAGTTTGCTGATGCAGTTTATTTTTTTTATATTGTGAACCACAAAACGCAAAACTAACAACTATTTAAGTTGCAAGACAAAAGCCTAATATATTCATTAGCCAACTATTTGATTCTCTATGGTATTATGATCACACACAATTTTGCACTCCTTATAAAATTTATCGTCCCTCTTTAGGTTTACCTAAAAAGTGCTAACACTAAATTCACGTCAAACCAAAGTTCAGATGATAAGAATTAGGAAATACTCGCATGCTGAAATCAATACTTTAGCTTGTTAATCTTACTAATAAAATAAATGTGAAAGTTTGTGTTTTTGTTTGTTTGTGTGTTTGAAGTTCAATCACGCATAAACCACTGGACGGATTGGGCTGAAATTTGGCATGATGATAGCTTACATTCCCGATTAACATATAGACATACAGTATTCTTATCTCAAAAATCCTTACGGGCTCCGCCCCAGTGGCTCTATAATTCCCCATGTTAACCTTAAGAGTATTCATATTTAAAGGGAATTAAAGAATTTAGTCAGCTGTTTCAACTAAAAAAGTTGGTTCTATGATATGGAAAAGCATTAAAAAGTTGAGTATAACTGCAATAAGCATTTTATACCTATACAGTATTCCAACCCCGTACGAAGGACGGGTACTATGCTAGTGTCTTATATTTGCCAAACATTCTACGTAGTAATTTCGAACGATACAGTTGATACACCGCGGCGGCGGCGGGAGCGGTGGCGGTGAGATCCCGGCTAACCACGCGGCTCGAGACGCTGCGATGCCTCCTCAACCACCACCTCAACCACCAACCAACGCCGCTAACCGAGCACTCTGGTTGAGATACCACTGCAAATTGTAGCTTATGATAACACATCGATTGAGAACATTTCACTAAAAGTATTTCAGGCCGCACTCATCTTGGATGGGGTGCTGAATTGTTTACATGAATTCTCATGCGTTGTTCGTACGCTTCTATCCTTTTATATATTCTATTGTAATAGTATATTGTGTAACTAGTCCTGAAAATAGGTGTTTACCAGACGAGAGTGGTCGTTCCCGTGCGGGATTACCATGCGAGTCCAGTAAACACATTTTGGATGAGTGACGAACGACATTTACGCCATACTATTCGATAACGTAATAATAAAACCCTGTACAAATCCGTGTATATTCTCACCGACTTAAGGACAAACAATCACTATTCATAACATCTAAGAGGGGTTATGTTTTTGTTTATAACAATTAATTGCCAAATCAGCTAGAGTCCAGTAAAAACTCATTACAGTATATTATTGCGTAATGAAACCCCATTTGATTAAGCTAGTGGCATAAAACTGTATTCTGGACTAAATCCTTGTGTGGGAAGTTCGTCAAAACAGTGTAGTGTGGCGTAAAAAATATTCATAACTATTCTGTACAACCTTCAGTAAATAAAAATTCCTGTCCTGTATTGTAGCATTATAAATCCAGTCTGAAGCAGCTGTAGCCAATACAGTAGTTAATTTAAAACATGTTATACAGTTGTATTTGTCACTTACAGAGTGAGCTACATATTATATAGCTTTCCATTTTTCTCACTTAATTTGAGTTCGTATAATATATTATAGTGTGGTATAGTTCATGTGATATGAATGGTGCTAAAGGTTTACATGTTGACCTTTTCAATTTTAATTGGTGAAAAATGTTAGCGAGTTCGACCAAAATCAGTAATTTACTTTACATCGACACCATCTGTTTGTGGATTTTGACTACTGTAAGTTGATTTTCATTCAAAAACATTAATGTGTAAATGGAGTGTATAGTTCTATCCATAGTCAAGAGTTGTGGCAAGTTTTAGAGTAATAACAACTCAGTTCAATCAGTCACCAATTGTGCAAATAAAATGTACACGCCAAACTCTGCCGATAGCGTGGTTCATTGTGGTACAATAAAGTGGTTTATTGTAAATTTTAGCATGTATGATTTTCATTCACATCCACAACTATCGTATTAAAAAACATTAAAAATATAATTAACAACAACACTACCTAAGATTATACCTAATTTATCACTTAAATGTTCTTTTACTTTATATACCATACTAATAATACTAAAACTTGAAAGTTTGAGTGTTTGTTTGTAAGTTTGTTTGTTTGGGGCTCAATCACGCATTAAAACTGGTCTGATTAGGCAAATTATATCATTGACTATTGGATAGTCAACGGTAATGTTATGAATTGATCTGGTCATATTGATTTGATCAAATGCATATATTTTATTCTTCAAGAAAACCCCCATTTTAATTATGTCTGTTATAACGTATCGAAACATATTATTATGACGATTTGAAACTTACTTAGTCAACCAAACAACACAAAACAGAACAGTATGCTTTTATTAGGCACGTTATTCGTGTACGCTTGAAAATAAGTAGACAACACAACTACTACAACGACTACGCGATCAGATTGTGCAGATGTTTCCCATTTCAATTTGAATGTTCGTTCAACGCTTGGATTTGACCTAACCTAAAACATGTTGTTTACTCTTTGAAAGACAATATTAGCATTCTTCCTATGTACCTACAAAATTGTTTAAAGCCATATTCAAATCGGCAACTCCCCCATCACAAATCACACAAGTAAAACTGACAAACGAGAGTTTAATCACACAACAAGTGTCAAATAAATGAAGAGCGGAAAGATTCGATTGTCAGGTTGATATTAATCCTGAGTGGAGGGTCTGTCGGACTCCTGTCATCCAAGGTTATATACGATCATTACACAAAGGGCACGGACAATGGGGAAATTAAAAAAATAAATTTACCCAGAAGGTAATTCTGTTTACCGACGATGCACAACAGGCTAATACATCTTGTCACGATGATTTTGTTCACTGTCCGACCGCGGACCCCTTTGTTACGCAAGATATTAATTGGGTTTTTAAAAGCACATGAGTGCTGCCACCCTTCCGATGATGGATTATCGCTATGCGACGAAGTTTATTCGGTTTGCGCGCTGTCCTAAGGTGATTAATTTTACAACC
The DNA here is from genome assembly GCF_028750875.1 of Macrosteles quadrilineatus. NCBI lineage: Eukaryota > Metazoa > Arthropoda > Insecta > Hemiptera > Cicadellidae > Macrosteles > Macrosteles quadrilineatus. Next base: position 126,255,620 of record NW_026542596.1, read on the forward strand.
CGGTATTTCACGATTTTGTAAGTTCGTTATTTGGTATGAGTTTTTGGTGTAAAGAGCTCAGGTTCGGTTGTAATTTTGTGTGTGAGATGCTAAGGTAGAATTACTAAATCCTATACTGGATCAATTTTTTTATCTTCAATTTATTGGTACCGTACTTAAGAGTTGAATTAGGTACCATCTTACAAAGTAAGCTATTGTCAAGCAAAACACAGCTTTTTATTACACTACTTTTCTCATACAATGGTATTTTCCTACAGTCACCTGTCAAAGTGGGCTTCCTTGCACTGATTATAGTACAGAAAGTTGCTAATTGCTGCATTTACTTACTTTTGCCACACGCTTTTTTGCCGCACTCCAGTATTCCAACCAAACAAACAAAACAGTGTGCTTTTATTAGGCACGTAATTCGTGTACGCTTGATATAAGCTGGCAACCCTTACGACCACGATAAGCTGGTGCAGTTGTTCCCCATTTCGTTCAACGCTTGGATTTAACCTAACCTAAAAGTTTTTTTTACTTTTTGAAAGACTAATTACTTCTATGTTTCGTAGTAACTGTATGAAAAAATAATGTGTAAAACGAGACCCTAGTTACACAAATTAAACCTAATAAATACTAAATTCTTTCACAAAACATGCTTAAGGTTCGTCATGAAAATGATGTTCCTGTACTATCAAAATACAATTTTCACCACTATGGAAGGCCTACTATTTGAAAATAGTAAGAGTAGCTTTGAGATAAAGAGCGCCTGCTGGAACTTGGCCCATACTCACCCTTCTCATACAAATAATGCACTAAACCTGCACTAAACCCTTACAAGTAAACGTCTCATTGAATTGTAAAAATATAAGGTCTGTATTCGCATGTTTCATGGCCAGTTTCATCTACATGATTCTAACGTACATTTATTATTCAATTAGAACGGTCAAAAACCGTCAAGGACAATAATTATAATACCGCTACATAAAGACTAAAAAGAACTTTTTTATACCTCAGCTCAAGCACTGTTTAAATAATTTCATTTTATATTGTTATTTTTCCCTGAAATATTTTTAAGTTAGGTCTGTAGATGGATAGAGACTAACTAACGTGTATTCTCTTATTTGCTGAATGTTCAAAAAGCTGAAACTATTAAAAATAAATGAGTGATAAAAACCGTCAAAACCGTTAATGTTATTAGTATGAGGTAATTTTTACTTTCTCCCCCTATAATATATGGAGTATACAGTATATTGAGAAAGTATTGTTTTCGACAACATTTTTAAATTTGAGTTTTGAGTGCATACGTCCATTTTGGGTCCCCCTCCCCCTGAACCCAAAAAAGTGGTTTTCGAAGTGATGTCTACGTGTGTGTCTGTCTGCTTGGAGACACAGATAATATAACCGCCCGAAGTCCGATTTTGATAAAATTTGGTATGTAGGTACTAATCCGTGGTATCTCCAGGTATTTCTTAAATTTTTTAGAAATTTTTATTTTTAATGGGGATTTTCCTATAAAACCCCTTTGAAATACTGAAAAATTGGATTTTCTCAAAAATGGCGTTAACTATTTTGATAGAAATTTAGTATGTTATAGCCCTTTAGATTCTGAACAAAATGGAACAAATCCCATTTCCGTAAAAACTACAGTTCAAAAGTTATTTATTAAAGTTATGTGATTTTCCCATAAAAAATCCCATAAAATTACAAAAAATCGGATTTTGGAAAAAACTATTTTTTTTTTATTAATCTGATATGGTCCTTATAATTATAATCAAAATAATGCAACCCCCATTACTGTAACAACTGTATGCAACTGTTATTGCAACTTATGTGATTTTTTTCTTCAAAATTATCATAGTTACTCCCACCGCTTCGTGATAAAGGTTGTTGACAAGCTTATGGGAGAAAGTATGTGTCCGATTGCTGATAACGTTTATTATTTTTACGATACAAGTCGTTTCTGTTCTAATAATCGTGGATATACCTGTCAATTTTGATTACAGCTGCGAAATTAGACACAAAAACTGATCCTGATTTATTATAATTTATTGCGGGCTTACTTGGATGGCAATAAAGGGATCAGCTTAAACTTAAGTTATGTTTCTGTAATCGCTTTAACAAATTTGACTTTATAATTCTACTGTACATTAAATGAGTTTAGCCAAACATAACTATCCGTCCATTATAGTAGGCTAACTGTTGCTCTTCCTCTGTTCATAAAATCTTAGAATGCATCAAATGTTGTTAAGTTTACCCTTTAAAAACAGGGGTTGCACCCAATTTGATACCTAAGAGCATTGAGAAGGCGTCACAAATTGGACCTAACGGTTGAAATTATTACTTAAAAGTGTTTAAAACCAATACGAATATACATTAGTACTAATATTTTCCTATAACGGTGGTGTAAGTGTGTGTATGTGTGTGAATGTGCAAGTGTGTACAGCCTAGTTAGCAAGTAAGGGAGCCAAAAGCCTCAACCTTACCACAACTTTCGCCTTCAACCACCCAATAATCTCAACCAACTTAACCTAACCTCATCCTTCTGCAAGCAATTTGTTTTTATTAGTGTATGCAATCCGAGTGATTTTAAAGGTGTTAAAATACAATTTTTGTATTATACACAATTTAACATTTTTTTAAGATATACGTGCAGTTACTATCGTATTACCACTACATTTCCGAAATATAAATTGACATTATTTTTTGTAACATGTAATATTGCAGTTTTTGGTTGAAGATTTTTCAATTTTTTATTCAATTTTTATACGGTTATTGCCTTCTTAATGTTAGTTCTTATTGTAAAAGGACGCTATTGTTAGTGCAAGGCCCCTTATCTTCTAATATAATTGGCGACATAATTATTCAAAGTGAAAAGATATTAGTAAAATTCATGAACATGCGTGCATCCTTTTACTATGAGATAATTAAAAACAAATTTAATGTTTTATGAATATAGATGAAGTATCACAATAACATTATCACATATAAACGTGTTTTACAAAGGTCCCCTTTTGAAACTTAAACAAAATTTAAAATGTTAATAATTTACTATTGGATTGTCAAAGGTTACGTTTTAAATTGTTTAATTGATTCGCTTCCATATAAATAAGAGTACACGTTTAAATTTTTCTCCTGACCTGTTGTTTACAAATTCAGAGCATAAAGAATGTTTTTAGATTTTTTTGTAGAACTCAGGCAGCTGATTTATCGAAAATCCATAATAAGCTATGAAAAATTTAAAATAGCTATTACAAAATTTCTGTTTTTAAAGCGCGTTTATTATAGTAACATTTTATTAATTTCACTTCCTCCATCGTTGGTTTGCTCGTTAAAATTCAAGTTCATTATAATCAAGTTTATAATTGGATCGCCCATTTAACCGAACAGTTTTAAAAGAATATGTTAAAAATATTAAATCAGGCAAGACTTTAAAAGACAATAAACTTGATCTGTATTAAATATATAAATATATATGTGTTTGAATTCACAGATGGCTCAAATGATCAAATTCCTCATCAACTGTTGATACGAACATAACTATAACAGCTGTCATAATCAAAACAATCTGTAATAACAGAAAATAGTTATTCTTATTTTAAGCTTAAAAATATAACGACTGCAAGACGATAAGAGCAAGAAATTAGACGTGAAAAATCCGTAAGACGTAATAGTATTGAAAACATAAAACACTTATAATGCCGGGCTGACGTTCAACCTATATGCTGCGTCTGCAGGTGGGTCACATTTGCTTTTCGCGAATTTTAGGCCGCGCGATAGTGTCTGTGCAGCGTTACACCTACTTCTAACTTTGTAATCTACAGAAAAATATGAAAAATCCCTTACCCTTACCTCTGCCACTTCTGCCGACGAACCTGAGGTCGTTGAACTTGGCCACTTGGTTCTTCATGACGGCGGTGCAGTTCCTCAGCTCGGCGCAGTAGTTCTCGTCGTTGCCCGCCTTGACGGTGACCACGGTGCCGTCCGTCACGTCTCCTAGAGCCACCACCTTGAAGGCCACGGGCAACGTCTTGTTGGACCGCCAGTGGGGAGGAAGCACCGTACACACGACATGGGGACTCCCCGTCCTCACGAGTTCCCCGGGGTGTTCCGACAGGATGCCGTCCAAGGTCCGCTCTGCCAGGATGTCCGCACTCATGTACCCCGCGTCTAGACCGTTCATATCCGACAGGTGCATCCTAGGAGGACGCCTGGGTCACATGCCCAAGCGGCGAGGGCAACTCCGAGAAAACGTGGCAGAGGATGAGCCCAGATTTGTGGAAAAGGCACAAGTGGGAAACACGAGTAAAATTATTCAAAAGATATTTGACTTAGAAATTTAAAGTTAGTTATAGCAAAACATAAAAGTTTCTTTGCGTTTTTGGTTAAACTAAACCCCGAAAATGATCCAAAACAGAAAATAACAGAAATTAGTACTTTTGTTTAAATAGATGAGTTAGCACTACTTTTTAAGCCGCATACCACTTAAATCACAACAAAGCAGCACTATTCAGGTCTTCAACCACAAGCCGGTGTCAAACTATGCACGAACTGAAGTTATCCGAGTTTTTCGGTTTTCCCGGACAGGTCGAGGAGGGGTGGGGGTGGTATCCTCGCCACCAATTATGGCCAGTACCTCGCCGCGCCGGCCCGCCACCTAGCCGCACTTTTCTCACGGACCAAACGCGAAGAACTGATGTTTTTTACGCCCGTGCGGCGGCGGCGGGGGCGGTGGGCGCGGGGTGCGGTTTGGTTTTTACGGGGGCGTGGAGGGGCGGGACCGCCTCAACATCTTCTGGTTACCGAGACCGAGCCGTTGCGGCCTCCCCTCCTGCGAAAGAAGCCGAGAAACGACGAGTTGAAAAGAAAGGGCGAAGAAAATTGTGGCGCATGCGTCTCGACTTTCTTTTCCTTGGCGTCTCCAAAAGTCAGTCACTTCGGAGTCGGACTCCCGTGAGGAGCGATGAGTCATGATGAACAGCTGATCGATATCACCCCCGTCAGCTGATTTTTCGCGCCTTTAATCAAACCCGCGTTCATCCATTAGCCCCGATTGCCCCTGTTGTTTTGACAAATGATCAACACAGTTTAGCCGACCCCCGACCATATGTCAGTCTGCTTCTCGTCATTATGTTCGTGATATTCTCTACATTTATCAACCTGCTGACGCGATCCGGCTAATTTACTTCCCCTTTAGAACTTCATTGGCGCTCTGAAATGTTATACTTTAACTTCCATCAAACGTTTTACCCTTTAATCGTATTGATCAATATCTTGTTTTTGTACTTTATTAAAGTTTTAAAGGTCGTGTTAAAATAATTAATAACATATGAACGTTCAACAACATTATAATTGGAAACTTTATATATATAAATGCATCGTCATTTATATTTAAACTGTTAGAATGCTACTCATATCATACCGGAGTGTTTTAGAGAGTAAACAAAGAATTAAGGAAGTTATTAAATCAGAGTGAAAGGAACATCTTATATTATTAGCTAATTTATAGACTGGATTATTTTTATGTGATATTATATTCACATAAGCATAGACTATAACTCAGAAAGACAGCCTATGTAATATAGTCCATGGGCCAACTAGCCGAATTGAAGGATATGGTATAATTTGGGGGTACTAATTTTCCTTTTCACCAAAGTTATACGGGTCTATTAGGATGTCGAAAAATCATGATTGCCATCTCAAAGTGGTAGCTAATAGAAATGGCGGCCAATCCAAGATGGCGGATGTCGAGTTTTAGAAAACCAACTATATCTCTGGAACTATCCAACCTATTTCATTGTTTCTTTTTTTAAACTAAAGCTCTATATATGTGCTACAAATGTCGTTATATACACTAATTCGATAAAATTAACCGTTTGTTAGTAATAAAGAAAATGATAATTGTTTTACTAATTTTTATGTCAAAACCAATTTTATTAATAGATTATTTAAGAGTTATATGTACATTCAAGCTATAAAACAGACTACATATGTAGTGTAATAAATTCTCTTCAACTTGATATATTACATGTAGGTATCTGATAGCATAACACCGAAAAATCACTTTAATGTCGTAACGTCTAAACAAAAATTAAAAGTCATCTTTGTCACTTTCAGAAGATTTGTTCAAATTAAAATCCACGTTTTCTTCCTCTTGTTCGGTATAGTGTTTTCACAATTTGACAGTCTACACGCATTAGTGCACTTTAGATTGTTAACCATAAAAGAACATGATGGAACTTGGCACGACTTTATCATAGATAAAAGGAGTATGCTATTATGTTGCAAATTGCCTCACCCATCAATTGCAAGTGGAATTGCATGGAATTGCAAGTGGTTGTATCATCGTTGTGGTTATACATCGATGCTTTAAACAGGAGCAACTTAGGAGTTCAACGACTGCTTCAGGGGCTGGTGCTCCAGCCATCCACTTGATTTTTAGCTCACCATCTTCGTCTAGCATCCATCCATGATTCTCAGGTGTTGGGATTTCAGGAAAACTATTCAAACATTGCTTTCAAATAGCTGTTTGATAATTAGCTCGATTAGAATGTTGATTTAAGCAATCTTGACATGGAGGAAGTTGAGCTGAGTCCACTTGACCTTGCCGACTTTGAAACATGTAAGTTCGTCTACGTTTTTTATTTTGGTGTTTCTTGAATACAACTTACAGGTGAACTTGTTGATTACATTTTGAATTTTGATCATACTTCGTCAGGGCAAACTCATTTCCAAGCTGTGAAAACAGCAACCATCCAAGCTGCCATTCAAGCTGTTGCAAAATTTTACAGGGTGAATAAAAAGTCAAGACCCTCCCCCCTCTAATATTTTTCTAAGTAGATACAGAGACATCCTTTTGGAGGTCTTGCAATCTTAGCAGGAAGTTTCATTTGATGATTTTGAAGTTTTGAGTGGAAAAGGGGGGGGGGGTTTGGGGCAACTCAAAATTTTTTTATGTAAACACCCTTTAAGTGACACCTCATTTTGAAGTGTTTAAAAAACTTAAAGAATGGTGGGACTCAGAGTTCGCTATCTCTTCTCTGTCCAAAATGGTAGCTAGTATTACAATTACGAACCAATATTTGATTTTGGATAGAGATGAAATAGCAAACTCTGGTCTTCACCATTCTTTAAGCTTTTGTAAAAACTGTTAAATAAGGTGTCACTTGAAGGGGGTTAACAATCAAAAAATTTTGGTTGTCCCCAAAATCCCCCCTTTTTAGGGGACATTTAACAATTTCAAAATCATTAAATGAAACTTCCCGCTAAGATTAAACGACCACCAAATATCTCTGTATATTTACTAAGAAAATATTAGAGAGGGGGGTCTTGACTTTTATCATAGACTAACCAACGGAGTATGTTTTATCTATGCTTTTATTCACCCGGTATATTGCTTTGTAACAGTTTCAATGCTTTGAGCTTTCCTTATCCTGAAAACGCACTCACAGTGTCACAGCCAGTCCACGCATGTAACCCAGGGAAAGCTGATTTGACACTACAGCGAACCACGGATGCTAGTCTTGTTATGTTTACCAATCTGATTCGGCCACTAGAACCGCGGCTTATATACAGGTTACTCTTTATGTTGATGTCGGATGATAATATGTAGAGAGCTAACACGTCTGTATCATCAGATACACAAATTACATTTGAAAATTCCATAGCAGCATCCTTTATACGTAGCATCATACGTGTATCTGCTTCTTCTTGAGAACAGGCAAGTTCGTGTACTTCTTGAAAACCACTGCCAGTTATTTTAATACACTTGTTAGAGGAAGTTACGTGTAATGTATTGTTACCAATTTTCATCCTTTTACTTTCTTCTTGCCAGCTTTCAGCAAGAAACTTGGTTTAATTATGTTTTACTGTCACCACTTAGTAGAAGACTTCTCTATTTTATGATTCTGTGACCACCTTTAATATTCTTAAAGTGTATTCCTGCATCTGAACTGCGACGATCTACTACGACGTTCAGCAGACTTTATTGACTTGTTTTTATAAGTGTCAAATAAATACAACATCAATTCAAGTCATATGATAGGCTGCTTTTAAAACTTGATTGAGGATTGTATCAGTCAATTATTGATAAAATGTTGTATTTTCTCCGTGTATTTTTTAAAATTAATGCCATCCCATCAATTATCGTAGCTGATGAAGATATATTTACATCTGCATGTAAGCTCTCCAGGTGTTATCCCAGCACAAACTTCGTTGTTTTTAGCGAATTTCCTATATAGGGAATAAGCTATTACCATAGTACTCATGGTAAGACCTGGACCCGGGAACGATATAATTTTTGTTTTTGAGATCCCAAGAGGCCAAAAACAAAATCCGTTCAAATTCATATATATATGTTCGTTAGCGCGATAACTCGAGCAAAAATTATCCGAATTTGATGAAATTCAATATATTGAATACAAATTGAATACAAACGTGTAAACCTACGTTTATTTGAACAAATTCGCAAACCAGCATATTGAACCATGGGAACGGGGTTTATGGGTTAAAAGTGGGGGTTTCCCATTTTTTACCCTAAAAACAAAATATTTTGCAATTTATTTTCAACCCGTTTTGTAGAGATTAAAAAAGAAATATTTTAGTATATTGAAGCGTTTTTGTATGCCTAATGGTCACAGAGAAAATTCAAAAATAGTGTTATTTAAATTCCCATGTTATTCTTATGGAGAAAATGAAAACTGTCTTGTAGTTTACTTGTTTATGGATATATATTGATAAAATTTGGCAAATTTATTTATTTCATCCTATACTATTGACGTATGGTTAAAAAACACTTTTTACCTTCCCTGTAGCAGCAAACCTAAGCACTCGTTAAATCTAATGTTTATTTAAATCTATCTATCTATCTCTCTATATATTAATAGGCAAGCATGTTTCTTTAAAACCTTTTTTCTCAGCTCGTGTGCATCGTGGGGTAAATCTACGCATACCGTTAGAAAGCTATTTTCCTGTAGGTGTGCAGAATCCCTTTATAAATTTAAATAGGCTCAAAGATAAGCACAAAAAATGAGTTTAAAAATTTGAAAAAAATAACATGGATCTTATGCGTTGCCATGCTGGTGACGAAATAACAACGAAATATAAACAGAAAATCAAAACAAATGGATGAAACTCCAATCACATGTTTTATTTACAGTGTTTGGTGAAAATAGAGAAGTGAGTAAGTTTACATTACATATTTTTGGTCGAGTTTCGACCACTGGACGACCTCTCGTACTTATTTAATACGCAAGCAGGATTTTTGTGACAATTACTCCTCCAAAACCACTGAACCGATTGACATGTTTTTAAAGTCATTGGAAAGAGCGTAACGTGAAGTTGTGCAGGAAACTTTCTTTTTAGGTAAATAATTAGAAAGTAAGGCCCTGGGGCCCTTTAAAGTTTCGTATTTCTCCATAAGATTAACATGGGAAAGAAACATTGTTTTGAAACTCCAGATGTTGTCAGAAATTAAATATTACATTTGCTTTGACATTTAAATGTAAACACCAGAACTGTCAAATCCCTGAAGAAGAACACATGTTGTTAATTGTAAACAGTCAATGTGTAAATTATCTATGTTGTATTAAAAATGTGTATAGTTTTGGATGTTAGTTTGTGTTTAATGATATAAGTTATTAATTATTGAATTTGTATTTTAAGGACTAGCTGGCCCGACAGACGTCGTCCTGTCCTATTGTGGTTTTATGTCACATGCTCGTTCATTTTCAAGATGAGCTCGTTCGCATGGCTCAATCACGTCCTGGTTGAAGTTCGTTCGCTACGCTCACTCACCTTTAGGTTGGAGCTCGTTCGCTGCGCTCACTTGCCTTCAGGTTAGCTCGTTCGCTACGCTAACTCGCCTCCAGGTTGAAGTTCGTTCGCTACGCTCACTCACCTTTTGGTTGCAAATTAGCTGTTCTCATAAATTAAAAATAAATATAGTGCTGCACCCTGTTCGTAAACCTATTAACTTTTTAATTCTATTGAACATCATAGAATCAAATTGTTTAGTTGCACCAGCTGTTAAGATTCTTTAATTCCATTTAAACATGAGTACTCATAAGGTTAACATGGGAAACTCCAGAGCCACTGGGGCGGAGCCCTATTGACGGATCTGCACCAAACTTCACACAAACCATCCTTGAATAATACTTAATAATGCCTGAAAGTTTCATTACAATCTGTCGAGCGGTTTTGGAGTCCATAAAGGACAAACATACAAATATACAAACATACAAATATACAAATATACAAATATACAAACATACATTGGATTTTATATATATAGATTTGGCATATGAGTATGCCTATGATAAATAACTCCATTTCAGAGTTCTGCCAGTTTTCGCCTAACTCTGTTCTGTAGAGTTTAAAGTAGCCTACACACTACACCTACAAATGGGCTAAATAACTTAGGTACGGTACATTATAAAAGCTGACAGCCTTTTTACGTTGACTTAAATTGTAAGCTTACCTTTTCCCGTCCATGGACAGTTTGATAGTTAAACATTAACCCTTTAAACTGGAATAGGACTGTTATGTAAATTGTGAGTATTTTTATCAGTTAATAATCTTTTAGTTGACTCTTTTAAAATCATCGGAAATTGTGACTGTTATTAGTTTAATAATCTTTTAGTTGACTCTTTTAAAATCATCGGAAATTGTGACTGTTATTAGTTTTTAAACAAGTCATTTTTGTATCTGTAACTCCTCAACTCCTATACTTATTTGAAATTGCTCGATTTCGAGCAACATGTACTCTAGTTGGGAATAAATATGTCTTATTTATGGAAATGTTGTTTCTTCCGGGCAGCAATAACCGAAGGGTATATTATAGAAATGTATACTTAAAAACAAAAAAAAATATTGAAATTGTTAAAAAGCTATTTTGAAAACATAACGATATTTACCTGAAACATAACATTTTTCTGCGCTCAGTTACCGTATTTTTTTAACGGTGGATTTTAAAATTTAATTTATGTTACTTATCTTTTCGGTGGAATCTATTCATGCAATATATCAAATTGAAGAGAATTTATTACACTACATATATAGTCTGTTTTATAGCTTGAATGTACATATAACTCTTAAATAATCTAGTAATAAATTGGTTTTGACATAAAAATTGGAAAAACAATTAATATTCCCTTTATTACTAACTAACGGTTAATTTTATCGAACTAGTGTATATGACGACATTTGTAGAACATATATAGAGCTTTAGTTTAAAAAAAGAAACAATGAAATAGAGTGGATAGTTCCAGAGATATAGTTGGTTTTCTAAAACTCGACATCCGCCATCTTGGATTGGCCGCCATTTCTATTAGCTACCACTTTGAGATGGCAATCATGATTTTTCGACATCCTAATAGACCCGTATAACTTTGGTGAAAAGGAAAATCAGTACCCCCAAATTATACCGACATGTTGGCTGGCCCATGGACTAATATACAAATTACAAGGCAAGAAAATAAATTAAGTTCAGGACCATCTCACCAGAGGGTACTAGCATAGACTAACAAACACAAGTAGACTTCTCATCCCACTGTAAAATTTGAAGGTAGTTTTCGTGTCTAGTTCATGTACTGTGACACTGGGCGCTGGTGTCGGCAAAATTTCGTTTGTATCATTTTGGCGTTAATTTCTTGATTTGTGCTTTACTGTTTGGTTATATAAGTAGAAGACGAATTATTGTTTATGACTATCTCGTATTGTTTGGCCAAACGAGGTTTTAAATGACTGAAATAAAAATAAACAAATCGTAGATAATACACTACCTTTATGGTGAACCGGACGGAACTAAAGATAAAATTGTCTTCAGCTGATCCATAAGAATGAGAAATCTAAGGGAGAATGTTTTACTTACGGTGTTACTAATACTAAAGATTTATTGTTTCTCAAATTTGCTTCCTACTAGCAGTGGTGGGGACATAACAACTTTTTTATTGTACAATTTCTTATGCTTTCAGTTTTACAAGACTAAACATGTGTTGTATTAAGAAAATACTACATACTTTACATCCGTAAACTTGTTTGGAGGCTGGTATGGTAAAAAAATACTATTACTTTTCGTCATACTCCAGCAAAAATTGGCGTTTTAAAAACATTAGTTGCTGGTCTAATGTAGTTCTTCAGTAAAAAAAATGCCTTTTTAGTCCTTAGGTAGTAAGAGTCAGCTGTTTAAACTCAGTTTTAAACTTCGTTAGTAAGCAATCATATGTAACACGCCTAAAACAGAACATATCGTAGAAATAATTTAACAATGCTAGAATAAGAGTAGCAATTGTTGGCGTCAAGAGAGGAATTGAACTAACTTACATTAAGTCAAAAGCTCTATTACAGTGTGTGGTTGACATCTACGTGCTGATAGAGTGCACCCGCCTACTATAGGCTACATAAGAGATGACCAAACCAGTATGCGAGTGAATGTAAATTTAAATATTGTAGATTACTTTTATGTTTTTTACATCATCATATTTTTAATATTCTATAATCCGTCAGATAAATTATTTTAGAGTTACTCTTTGATTAAGGTCTTGCTGTTTATTTTTTGTTTATTCTTTTAATAAAAGTTTCAGTTTTGCTCGATTTCGAGCAACGGGTTATCTAGTTTGAAATTAATAGATTTCATAAAGGTTGTAGCTTATTGCTTCATTCTTGTCAATACTTTGACAAATCGATGTTATAGTTTACAATAATGCAATCGTAATAGACAAAATTATTGAATCACTAAACAATAAACAGCTGCTTATTTGCACTGGTCAATTTATAACGAGTTTGAAGTAGTTGTAAGATTTTATCTTTGGGTAAAAAGTATTTTCGTTTGTTAAAATTACTTTGTAGATAGTGTTGAAATAGGACAAAAAATATAGTTCATCACACGGGCAAATCTTGTCTTTTCAACACTCGCTCATTTTTGTTAAACTTGAGCTAGGGCTGAAAAGAGTTACCGGTAGGCCTACTTTACGCCCCAGTGATAAAATATACTATTTTTCACCCAATGTACCGTACATATTTCACCGATGTACGGTATATGATAGAATATAATTTGTTTGAGAAATCAACAAACCGTAGTCTCGTGTTTAAAAAATCAAACCAAAGTTTGTAGATCTAGAAATCATTCGTTGATGCGACGTGTTGACGTAATATCGATTCTTGTCACCCTTACACTGTGTAAACAACCTAAATATCACACTCATGTTACCCCTGGCAGCACAACCCTTACCCTCTCGCACTCGACGATTGAAACACACAGCCTGTATCAAGGACGAAGGGGTATTGAAATAAAATCAAAAACTAACTTAAACTCGTTTAGTCACAGATCAAAGATAACACTAATTGTTTACATAATAAAATAAACCTAAGACAATATGACCAGCTGTTTCCAATATTATTACACTTTTACTTCCCCGTCGTGTACCGCACTTTCTCTTCTCCACAGTTGATCAGAATGTTTTCTTTTTAGGACACCACCGCACATGACTTCATAAGAGTAGAAGCCATTTTGTTTGACTATTTTTCTGCTATCCAACCAGGGTTATTCTTAGTTTCACCCATACTTCTTCCCCTTCACTAAATGTTTTTAAATTTTTCTTTTGAGTTGGATTTTGTTGTTCTCTCCAAATTTTCAAATCTAATCTTTGTCTTTCATGTCCAACATCTGTAGAGGCTAGTCCTGTGGTTTTTTGCGTGGGCATTTCTGTAACTGTACAACACATTTTGCAATGCCAATGAAGAATCATCAATTTCTTGTTTTGTTGTTCTATAACGCAGTTTCAAGGTGCCTACTAGACGCTCCACTAAACCATTATTTCTAGTATGATAAGGAGTAGTTCTTATATGACGAATTGAATGTCTTTTGAAAAACGGTTCCATTTCAGTAGGGACAAACTGTGGCCCATTGTCAGTCACAACTTGAGATGGTATCCCATATCTGCTCATCCACGATCTCAATCTTTGAATCATGGCTGTTGAAGTCGTTGTTCTCAAACATTCAACTTCTTTCCACTTAGAAAGCGCGCCAATCCCTACTAACCACATTACTCCATCAACTGGCCCAGCTAAATCCTTTCCCAAACTCTTTCAGGAATGTTTCATGATTAAACAGGGACTCTTTCATGTTTCCTCGGTTATCTTGGCATGCTTCACAAGTCTTTACATGCATTTCATTGGCTTTGTCAATGCCAGGCCACCATACATAGTATCTGGTAATTAATCTCATAGCTGAACTCTAAATAGTACCAGTAGACTTTTTATTTTAGTGTAAAATTACCAAGGTGTAAAGCTGATGGCCTATGTGTTATTGGTGTTTTATGTGTGTTTTATTTATGAGTGGTTTATGTTAGTTACGTTAGAGTGTGATGATGTACAATTGTTTCTCTCTAATGAAGAGGTTTTAGAGGTTCGTTTTTAAATTGATAAAACTGTTTCAAATAACAATTAATTTTACATCTGATAGCTAAGTGTACAGTAAGTGTAACAATGATCGTTCTGTTTGTTTTGCCACCAACAATGAATAGACTTACATCATAAAAATGCTTTAAATGTACTAAGAAGTGGTTCAATGTGTCAAACTGGATCTACTTCGTCCATTTTGCGCGACACAATCGTCCACCCGAGCAACATATTCTATCCACCATGATCCGTTTTCTTCTTACATGCACTCTATAAGTCACTTCCGCAGAGACGTCAAGCAATGGGCAGTGAAGAAACAATTTCTAATGTCGAATGCACTGTTGAGCAGATACTAATGAATCGATTCACCGTCGTGCGCTGCAGTTGGAGTTATGATAATCCATTCTATGGAAGTTTTTGCGTAAAACATCGTATGATGGCTTACAACAAAGCTATTTTGGTAAAAATCCATACCATAATCTTCAAACTGATTTCAACTGTGTAAACTAATTTAAATTCATGCTTTTGTAGAAAGAGAAATAGCACAGTTTGTGAGCGTGTACATGGCAACAAGGTAAGAGGTGGTCGTGCATTAATTGCGCTTAAGAGTTCCTGAATTGCGTCAAGCCCTCAAAGGGTCCCAAAAAATGTTCCTTAGTTACCAAGCCCAAGCCAGGTAGGGTTGAGTTGCCGGCTGAAGGAATGTCACTGTTAACGTGTCATCCTAACCTACATCCTAACCTAACCTAGCCTAGCCTAACCTACCTTACTCAATTATACAGTCAAAGAGGGCCGCCACTTGGCACAGTTAATGAACGCATCGGGTATATTGGCTTGGAGCAGTTGGCGCAATTCAGGAATACCCGACTACCTGACTTAGGTCAGTTGGCGCAATTAATGAGGTCATATGAAAAGAGAGTTCGATATTAGTTCTGAGAATTAATTAACCTTTTGGAATGGGTTTGTGGTTTATTGGCATACACTTGTACTAGTTGCGTTACACATTCACACAAAAATTGTCCATCGATGTCAGACCGCATGATTGTGGAGGCCATGGCAATTCATTTCGCGAAAGCATGCGATAACGGAACGTGTTTTGCAATAAGTAAATTGTTTCAGTATGCATCGATCTTTATTACTTCAACTGAATCACAAATTCTGTGCTGGGGTTTCGACCAGGTCGCTTAACGGATGACGTGTCACTCTTTTTCGAGATATTGAAAAATACTTGAACATTATTATTTTGTATAGTATCGGTTACGGTGAGAAGTCAATCATTCGTTTTTAGTAGCCATGCTATTATTTGTATGTCTTTGAAAAGATCAAACCAAACAAGGCTTTAATTTTATGTCGAACAGCTGTTACATTGTAAACACAAAACTACAATTATTTTTCCAACGGTAAATTTGTTGTTTGTTTTTTTCGCTTCAGGTACACTTTTCCACGTTTTTCATTCAAAACCTTTTGATATTTGGTTATTTATCGTTTGTGTTGACCTTACAACGTGATTTCGGTAAGTTTTTAAAAGTGTATAGTTATCATTAGGTTCCTTTGATAAACTCCAAAATTATTATGTTACCTTAGAGCTCAATTCAACGATTGATAGGTACAGCTGTAGGTTTAACAATAATAGTCAAAATTAGTTTTCAATATTCATTTTTGGAGATAGTATTTGTAAATAATTTTGAACACCAAACTTGAAAAACACTATTATTTTCATCGTCCTTTTGTATTCCATATTTACATTACGGCCTAGGATGAATGAGTTAGTTATAGAATAAAATTTCATTTAAACTACTAGGCAAGATTTGTCTTATTATTGTAGACCTAAATAACATTTACGTTTATGAGAATTAGGGCCAACTTTTATCTTGAGTTAGTTGTATACTTTAGGAGTTTTAGGGTTTTACATTTCACAGCTTTTTATCATTAGTTCATCCCTGGTATCATATACAATTTAACACTGTGCATAAAACTACAGTACTCCTTGACTTGAATTGTTGCATCGTTCCTTTGGCATTCTGTTTACCGTACATGTAGCGGGTAAGAACTGCTAGCCAAGTAAATATGGCAAGTAATAAAGCTATATAATTCTATAATGAACCAATACCCATGTATCTATAATGTAACAATAGCTACATGAACTACCCAAAACATTGAACACTGAAGTGGCTATGTAACAGCAAGACTATATGTATCACTATAAATATTTTATTTTCAATTATTGTTTCAGGGTAGAATAAAGATGCTGCGAGCAATACTCTCTCAATCTACAAGAAAAATCCTTGCTAAAAGTCCTCTCCCAGAGTATGCACTCTCTGCGCACTCCGCATCTTCTGCTGTCTTCGAGCGGCCAAGGACGATTCTACCTGTAGCCTTCCACAGCAAACGCCTCTTGCTCACACCAACGAATAATAATATGATAAATAACGTCCCTTACATTACACCTTTCTTGAACATACGTTGGGCCTCTGACCAGAAGAAGGAAAAGGCAAAAGTGCCCAGTCCCAGTGTTTTGGCGTGCAACATGATCAACATGTTGAAGTGCGTTGACTTGAACGACCTGAAGGACGCGCCTCCGCCCGCGTTCTGGTTGGCCTTTGGAGTTGGGGCAACACAGGTTGTCCTCCCACTGGTAGAGATCATCGGAGGTTACTCTGACGCCATCACCTTCTACCAGCTCAACCTCGCTGCCTCCAGTGTAGCCGTCCTCAGCGGCATCAAGTGGGGTCTTGCGGTATCCAACAACCCCATTCCCAAGCCTGATTTTGATACTTTGAAGTTGGTCATGGGTCCTACATACGTCGCCATGTTGGGGCTTTTACTTCCTACCGCTTTAGGGTTCCCTACAGTCGCGGCCGCCTTGGTGAGTTCCCTCTACCTCGATCTCAAGTCCTGCGCGTTCCCCCCGTGGGCCAACGCTACGAGGTTGTTCTTGACCGTGTCCACGCTTAGTGGACTGGCCATGGCCTGGTTCGCATACCTCCTCTTCCATGAAGGGAAGAATCAAAAGAAGAGAGAAGAGAAAAAAGATGCTAAAGCTCTGAATGATAAAGAGGATGGTGACGACAAGTCCAAGAAAGATGGGGAAAAACAATGAGGAAATTATATAATATTTTGTTTTTATTTATTTATGTAAAATTTAAATACTGGTTACTGAGTGTCTTTGTTTAACTTATGTAAAGTAAAACCTGTTAAAATAAATCTGCTCTTATTTATAATTTGGAGGGGCATGCAACAAAATTAGTACTGAAAAATCCTGTGTTTTTTGACAAATTAAAAACTCAATAGCATATAATAATTCACATATTTTCAAAACTCACTTTACAGTATTCTGGATACACCCTAAAAGGCTTAATTTCAAGAGCTAGGCGTGCTGCATTAAATCCATACTTTAATATATCTAATTTACGCAAAATCATAAAAATAATACATTTTCTTTCAAAACCCCTAAAACCCAATAATAAAAAATGACGAAGCTTTTTTTATTCACATGTATTTTTGGTAAGACATCAAAGATAAAAAACCGTTACAATAATCGTATTGCAGGATATTGGAATTATCTTACAGAGTAAACAAAACTCCCTTCACTTGTAACGCAAAACAAAAACGACAAGTGTGATGCGTTCTACATCAGCCTTAATTACCCAGGAGTTTATAAATGGTCGGATAATTGAGGGTAAAAGAGGAGTGGGGAACCAGCTGTCCACTACATGGTGTCACATACTGTACGTCCAGAGCTGTCCGTCCGCTGTCCTTTTACTCTTTATTACATTAGCTCTTTACACTTGACATTCGCGTTTGTCAGAATCAATGTCACTTCTCGTAAAATGTCGTAGTCGACGAAAGGAGGTAGTTTTGGGTATTATTTTTTTTTCCTAGGACGCTAGGCACGAGCCCGGAATTGTTTTTCACATTACTTCAGGCAAGACCTTGGGGTTGCGACATTATCACATAAATAAAATTCATTGGTGATTTGGCGGGATTTGAACCCGCGACCTCTTGAACCAAAGTCCCGCGCTCTAACCACTGGACCAGCTCGCTCCCCTGAGTTTTGGGTATTAGAAATGTCAATTTTGAGATCAACTCAACTGTTGTAAAATAGGTTGTGTGTGATGTCACACTCGTAACTCGTATTTGTATATTTAGGATTGGTAGAATTGCCCATGAGGATGTAGCTATTGCTGACTATTGGAGACTGAAATAGATTAATGGTTTAAACTATTAGTGTAGATTTCATGGTAAGCCTGGATCTAAAAGCACTAATTATTTTCGTTTTAGGGTTCCAAAACGCAAAAAAAGAAAGTGGGGTTTTATCCCAAAAGTTTAATTTTTAAATATATATTTATATATTTACCCTTTAGTTTGCCATAAAGGATTGAAATAATCATATTGCATAGCCTTTCTTTGCTGGTTACCATATTATTTGGAAGCTAGAGTATTTTGTTTCTCACGATACCCTTAGAGAGGATAATTAATATTGCAAATGGTTTGATTTTGTTTTAATTTATGGTTGAGCATAAAGGGTTCAAGACAAATTATTTTACAATTTAAAATAGCTTGTGGTTTTTGCTTTAATTCGGACAGATTTTAGTTTTAACACACACACACACTATTATTTCATATCGCTGATAATCAATCGCATTGTAAACATCAGGGATATGTTGAATTCACACCCCGGACATAACCATATCTCCCCAACAATGAGGTCGCGTATCGTTGGTCTACTTTAACCTTATACATGCTAAGAAATTGTTTTACAAAGTTTTAACAGAACCTGGCTTTGAAATTGCCGTTTACCCTTATTTTATTACCATTGAAGTAGCCATTCTTAAACCATTGTAAGAATATTGTAACCGTTTGTAACAATATACATTCTATTTCGACAAACCTATGTTAATATATTGATCTACAATAATAGTGGTAGTAACATCAGCTGTTCTTTAAAATAACAATTACTTTTCAAACCTGGCACTTGGTTTTCAACAGGCACCCGGATTCTATACAGTGGCCATAATGATCCGCATTTGATTATTCATTTGGTATTTTTACATTTACCTCATGCATGCTTTCTATTTCTAAATTAATTTTGAATTAACGCCATAATTGTTTTTTACATTCTACTTAATACTTGTAGAAGCCAAATTAAGGTGTGGTTGGTAAAGCACTCAACAGTTCAGTAAGATATCAATCACCCTGATTTTTTAGAGACAAAAGCTCAATTAAATTGGACGTGGATCTGGGATGGGTTCTGACATTTTCTATTGGATAGGCCTCCTAGATTGGACATTTCGTCTATATGGACCAGCTGTGGCAATTTTTTATTTAAAAAAAAAAAACAAGTTTCATGAACCTCTTACAGAGTGTTCTTCTGTTGAAATACAATTTCTACTTTCAAGTTTTATGCCAAAAGTTAAATTTTATGACTACATAATTCTATGAAAAATTTTGAAATGGTTGGTTTTAGCATTTGATTTTGTCTAAAGTCAATGCTAATATTAACTTACTAATCAACTTTAAAATTCATCATTAATTTGTATAATATTTAACAGCCAAGCTATGTCAAGGTGCCAAGCAAATCTCGAAAAAAAATTTTCTCCACTTCACATTTCCAAACATCTTTCCATCAAAATTAGATCAAGTCAAGACTATCGCTAAGTAAGCAAGCGAAGATCCTCGGAGTCAATTCATTGCAGTCGCTTTGAAGTGAGAGAACACGTGTTTTTATGGAGCCGATTTTATTGAGCCAGGCCTGATTTGTAAGGCACAGTCGGCTCGGCGCATTCATAATTCATGCTCCAGCCCTCGGCTCAAAGGGCGCGTAGGGCCCTAATGGTCAAAATATGGATATACAAAGAATAACGTCTGAGAGGTTCATATATTTGTCTTAAAGGGCAGTTGAAAGCCTCAGTCCCTGTTTTGTGATTCATACTCCCCAACATTTCGCGCTTTATATCTCTTTAATACGGATGTATATCTTGACGGCATACGGATGGCTGCTTTCGAATGTCTTTCACGTTTATGTATGTTGGAGGATAGTCTGGGCGATATTTTGTAGTTTGTAATGTGGAATTTAATGACAATTTAAGAGGCATTCTGTTAGAATTATGTCACTATGTTTATTTTACTAACAATTATCATGTAGAACAAGTTGTTCTGTATAAAAGTACCATAACACAAACAACTTTAAAAATATCAAAAATGAATAAACAATTTATACTTCCATGAACAAAATAATATACTCTGAAAAAGGTAATGTGATAAAGGTTGAAGATTTTAAAATATACGCTCTATTAAATGAAATTAAAATACCAAGTTATGGAGGTTTGTGATGGTTAAATTAGGGAGAAGCATCCATTGAAAATCTGTTCACCAACAGAAACATAGTTTTTGTTCCGCGGACATCTCTCTTGTTCCGCGAGAGAGGGCTGTTCTCTCCCTCCCCCAATTCCTCTCTTTCGCACTCCTCCTAATTCTTTCCTTTCTTTCATGCAGACTTTAAAAACTCGTTAAATTATCATTTTCTCAAATCAATAGATCTCAAATTATCATTTTCTTCAATACGGTAATTTTAACAATTTAACCTAACCTAACCTATGAAAGAAAGAATTTGGTGGAGATCGAAATAGAGGATTTGGGGAAGGGAGAGTGCAGCCCCCTCTCTCGCGGAACAAGAGAGATGTCCACGGAACAAAAGTAATGTTTCGGCCGGCCCCGAAATCTACCTGCTACCCCTCGGAACAAAAGTGATATGATGGAATTAGCCTTCAACCACGAAACAAAAGCGAACGCCTTTCAAAATCGGACTCAACTACCTCAGGGTTTTAAATATTTGACATACTAGAACACGTTGAAACTGCAAAGTGTCTTACCGTCGTGATGGCGACACCGTGGTTAATGTTAATGAACATGTCCACATGCGCTGCTCTAATGAACACATTTAAAATTTATGAAAAGGAACAGCTGGGAAGGGAGGGAAATATCATCCGAAAGTTACAAGTTGAGCAACGCCGCGCTGTCGACTTTGTTTACGTTGAGGTTGAATGAATTACAATAATGAATGGTGATGTTTTTGTGCCGATCATATGTTGGATTAATATTCGGTCTACGTTTAATGCTAGTTCCTTTATTTTGCACTCTAATCCCTCCCAAAGCCTAAAACAAGAACAAATATTCTCCTCTCTAATGGAATTCGTCGAAAGTGAATTCACCCACCATCTTACAATGTATTACCTATTTAACTTCATCATTTTTACCAATCTCCCATTCAAATCCTCTAATGGACTGAAGTCCCACCACTACACTGTTCTAGATGGAATAACGGAACTAAGAAATTGATGTTATGATCTAAAACGGATTAGTACATAAACCTTACGTAATGTAAGTTTTTTTTTTCTCAATTAATATTGTCATACTTATTCAGCTGCATTTGAATAACTTGCATTGCCTCGTTTCCTCGAACCTTTTACTACACTTACCTTGCAAATAGGACATTCCATCCCCATTTCAAAATACAGTGACATTTATTATATACCAACCTGTTAAGCAAGCCAAATGCCCAAAATTAAAAAGGAAAATATAACTGAATTTATCATACTCAATGAGAATTTCAACTATGTTTTCGTATCTGAGATGTTTACTCCACTATTCAATCCGATCGTTCAATAAACTACAAATTTCAATGAAGTTAATTCAACTTTGCTCAATACAACACGACAGTTAAATCGACTTATAGGCCAACTATTGACTACCCAAACACTGTTTTACTACCCCGAGAAGGGACTCCAATACACTTACCCTTATAAATCGTACATAACGCTAACCCCTTTTTATAGGCTCACAATTTAGCAGCAAGATCCATGATTACAGCGAGAAAAGCAGCAAGACGGGGTTGGTTCTATCTGGGGCGCGTTAAAATGATCGTTTTTCTAAACACCCACCCCTTCCCTCCTTAACGTAATCCCGGGCTTTGTTTGCGAAGAAGGGTTGTCAAACGGCTAAGCCAAATGAATGCTGGCGGATTTACACTTTAAATATCCGACCATCTGGAGACGCTGTGGACTTTCCCGCGTTCTTGACGGATCTATTTTGTTTACGCGCTAGAGTTTTGTGAATTGAAGTTTATAACTTTAATTGTTTTAAATAATTTTAATTTGCTTTGAAAGCATACGTCCGATTCTCATGTTAAAGGTGGATTACATTTTTTATGTTAAGTAGTTAAAATGAGGGTCAGGGAGTTCGCTCATGGTTAATCATTTCTGTTGAAAACACAAACTTCTTAACCAAGCCGACCTGAATAGGCAACATAATTTCAAATTTCAAAACCCCCCAACTTTTTTAATACCCGGGGTAGCTAAAATATAGGTAGCTAAACTGGGACGGATGGCGTCGTCCTGTAATCCAGCTACTAGGAGGTTACGAATTGTGGATATTTATAGGCATGCACTGTGGATGCGATACTCCCTTGTGTCTGCTTGTGTGGATTAACGTCCGCACGAGTGAGTATTACGACTATCTGCAGTAGGATTTGAAACTATTCTGAAAATTACACCAATTCGTATATACCGAGGCAAAAATGTGGTTCGGATTCCACTATAAACTGTAGGTCCCTTGGTAGCCATTAGCTGTATGAGCTATCAATTAACAGCTTTGTCTAAGGAATAAGTCGGCCTTGGTCACTAACAAGACTACATGATCGCGTCACTCATCCTACACTCATCTCCATTCATACTTGGCTTAAAATACCTACTTTGTATGGTCGCCATTTCATTGAATTAATTATAAAGTATGTTATGCTATAAAGTGCTCTAATAAATTATACTAGCCAAAGACTCAGATGATCTTAGGCGTCTAACAAAACTAAATAGGTCATTTTGCTCGCCCTTCATTCATATTCAACTTAAAAACACTCATACAACGTGTGTCACTATTTAATAAAATACTAAACGGATTCAAACTAATAATAAAACTGTTGTGAATGACAATAAAAAGAAAATTTAAAAGGCTTGGAGGAGAACCAGATCGCTAGTTAAAGAAACTTCTAAGAAAATATTGGAAGTAAGCTTTACTCTTATTGTCAAAAAGCATCAGCAGAGGGGGAGGGATTTCCTTACATTTTAACATCGTGTAGTACGATCGGAATAGCTTTACCTTATTAAACTGTCTCGGCGCGAACGGTTCTAATCTCATTCCGTAGACCTCCTCCGGGTGTCAGGCTAACAAGTGTTTGTGACGCAGCGTTCAATTCAGGGTTTCTGTCCTGAAATTGAGGCGAAAATTTGATTCCGCCTTCCTGAATGAACCTTCTAATGGCGATGTATTGAGAAACCGACTCCCTCTCCTACACCGGGGCTTTGTCATGGGATAAGATCTCTCCAGAGTCACGCGATAGGGATGTCAATGTTTGACAGTAAAATTAAATTAAATTTTGGAATTCAAAATTTAAAATCTTAGTTATTAATTTAAATCCTAAAATTGAATAGATTATGAAGCCTTGAAGCACAAGTAATAGGTCAAGAATACGTTGAATGGATGAATGAATTATATATTTATTCCAACAAAGTATGTTCAGAATTTGTACACAAATATTAAAGGGGAGAAACATTAGTAAATTTAAAATAATAAATTAAATTAAATTTTGAATTACATCTATATTTAACATAGCGTACATATTTTTAGGGAATAAGCCGACATGGGTAGCGAGCCTGTGCGTCGACCGAAGTTGTGTCCAAACATAGCATTATTTATTTGATCAAATACAAAAAATAAATAAATAATTAAATAACAGAAGATATGGAGATAAATAGACAAAAATGGAGATAAATAACTTTATTAATATACTGATTTATATAATGGTATTTTTAAATTAGATATAACTTCTTAAGCAGGAAACCCACTAGTCCGACACTGTCCGACACGACACCCTCCAACAAGTCTTTGAATATTAGACTATTGCTGTCTTGGTTTTCTTATGAAAGAATTGTTTTTCTTTTTTTAGGGGTGTTTTCAAAAGGAGCACACACGTTTTGAATATATTCAGACTTCTCGTCAGGAAATTTTTCAAATACTTCATAATGTAGGTCGAGATTTTATTGTGTTCAGTGAAATAAGTATTTCTTGAATTTACACTTTGATTATTATTATTAAATATACCTCATATACATATATATTTGGGCCAGTTTGATGTACAAGGGTGTCCATAATAATCTTAAACACTTTAAAAAAACTTAAAATGTTCTATGGATGCCACACCATTTAATATTCGAAGTTATTCTTTGTAGGGTTGACACTTTTTTTACAGAGGCAGAATGGCCTCATTGATCCCATGAGCATTATGACTATTAAAAAATCAAATAAGCCTATACCATGTAGTCATGTAGTCACAAGCTATATTAACTTAAACATATATGCAAATATGTACCTATGGGCTTACTCTAAGAGTCAATATAATTAATTTAATGGCTTAAAGCATTTACTTCAATTTGATTTCATATACTTTCTTTTGCAAGATAAATAACATAATTGTTTTGCGACAAAATACCATTTTAACGAGCAATTTTCCAAGAGAAACGCCTTTACTAGCCCACTATCCAGTCAGGAGGGGACGGGGGGGGGTCGCCATTCTGGTAAGAGATTTGCAAGTCTCTCACTGAATATTCAGAACCAGGGGCATCTTCAGCTAGAGACATCTTTATTATCTTAACCACCCCCGGATCTTTAATCTTGAACACGTTTCTCCCCTTCTCAACACTTTAACGTTTATTTCCCTACTGTTGAAAAGCTGTAAATTAAAAGGAGTGTACGAGCTGATAATTAAAAACTTGGTGTTAAGTCGGTTGCTAAGCCCCTCCTATCCCCAGGCGCTAACTTCGGCTACTTAAGACCGTACAAGACTACGCTCTGAATTTTAACTAATCACCACCAAGTCGGGATACTTTGTTGAAGTTAAACTAGGCATAATCGGTATCTTAGTTTTATTTGTGTCATAATTAAGTGGAGTAGTTTTATAAAGACGAATTTATTACCTTTAGATTGCAAGTTCAGGCACTCTATTCACAGTACTAGAACATTTTTAGAGTTTAAATTACATTTAGATATTAATGTGATTTTTTACATTTGTTTACTGATCATTGAACAAACTTTCATGTATATTAACACAACTGAAGTTACTTTCAGTAGTTTTTTTTTAAAGTATCCGAAGGTATTTCATGAATTCAGCCTGTTCAGTCATAAAATTAGGAGTAAAGCATTAATAGTCAATGAGGTTAACGGAGGTAAGGTTTTTAAATTACTGGAACCTTACGACTAAGGAACACCTCTTTCTCTTTTGGCTCAAGTACGCCACTGCCGAGGGCAGTTTTGTCCTGGTATTACAGGCACCAAGCCCGAGGGCTGCCTACGCTAGGATTGACACCGTAGAAGCAAAAGAGGGTGAAGTTTACCCTCCAATCCTATTACTTGATCAGTAAAATTAACTAATTTGCTGCCCCTGTTACCTCTTGCTTTGCTCTAGAAGTTCCGCACACATTAACGGGCCCTGGACCCATGGATAGTTTAGAACTTCAAGTAAAACGCAACACCTTCCATGTCTAAAAAAAACGTTCGATCTTGAACATCAATAGCAATTTCATCGTTCAAACTGAACCTAGTTGTCCATGATCGTTGGGTTTTAATTAATGATCTTTTAATATATAACCATTACACACTGATAGTTGACAGTAACAAAGCTGAAAGCTATTACTGTATTCCAACAATTCAACATCCATCCTTCGACCTCATTGACCTTGAAATCCTCCTTGAACTAATCTAAACATACTTAACACAGTTAGAAGGTCGTCAACAGAACTATTCTAACGCTTTGGTGTTACCTATCTTAATATTCACTACCCTTTTGTAGTATTTGAATAACTTGCCTTTAAACATTTTGGCTCAAGACGCCCTAAACGATTTGCAAGTCGACAAGTCGCCTTCGTCTGTTCGATTGCTCTTTGACTGATTGGGACGAAACTTGGTTGAAAAACTAATAAGGAACGCAGGTTGGCGCGGGCCGCGTCGCGCATCGTTATCCCTAATGAGGAATCGCCCCCCACCCCCCTACGGCACTTCACCCCCACAGCCCGACCCAAGACGCCAGTTGTGCATTTTTTATAGCTCATTATACGGCGTTCTCGTCTCCACCTTTACCCTCCATGTTTAATTCTTAATAATCACATCTTTTGCCACTCCGTCCTCCTCACTTGTTTGCCGAGATAATTTAATATTTTTTCAAAGCTAACGAGGACGTCTCCCCCTATAATTATCATTATTTTCCAAACGCACATCTCTTGTTTTTTCTGATCTTCGTAGCAGAGTTTTCTTCTGTAGTATGCATTATGGACCCTTTGGTTGGTGGAAGTGGTACTTGGGGGTGAAAGAGCCTATCACGACTTTTGGCACAGGGGTGGCAATAGAGACACAAACTAGTCACTATTCGATTAAAATATTAATTTTAGGCATGGGTGTATTGAAAAGTAATGTATTTGCAGAACCAAATTTGAGAGATCGTATTTCAAAAGTATGTAACATAACATATTTGTAATGGATTTCTCTTCTCACGTTGTGTTCGTTTATTAAAAAATCTGAAATTGCCTAAACTTGTGTTCAATTCAACTCAAAGGTCACTTTAAAAAATATTCGTGTTTGCCTTTTGCATATTATTAAAACAGCAGTAAAAAAATAACTGGTACACTATACTTTATCACTAGGGCCAAAAGTGATGTAGCACAATTTCAAATAGTATAACTTTAAAAAGATTCTTAAGAATAGGACCGAACTTTGCAATTTCACTTCCATATAGTTTAACCTGACCTAAAAGTTGTTTCTGTTGTATCCATAAGCTGCCACGTTTTTACCCTTATAATTTCTGACTATTTATCTTTTTTTTTTAGATGGAAAAATATTCAAAATAGTTGATGAGCATAAAATAAATCAAACTAATATGACACTAGTCGAGACTTACTCAAACCATTCCATATATGAAATCCTTGGTTTATTTGGTTTTGGGGCACAAAATGTAGTTTACTCAGTACTTTTCTAATCACCTTACGGAAAAGTGTAACTGGTTAATGAAATTTGACTTCTCGAAGATCAAAATTGAGCTGCATTTGCATAATCAATTCAAAATCAAAACACTGAAAATTCATTGAAAATTCTCGACCCTCAATGGCGAAACGAGAAATCAATGTAAAGCAAAGGACTAAGCCAAACAACCCTTAATTCGTTCAGCCTTTCCGACCGAATACAATAAGAGGAGGGTGGATTATTAAATGACCGTCAATAATGTAGCCGGCCAATCTTAAGAGAGCGGTGAGAGTTGGGGCAGAAGGGGTGAAGAGACCCTTGACCGTTCTGAATGTTTGATAATGCTTGTGTATGCGGAGAGAAGAGTTGGGACAAAAGGTGGGACCATGCAGTACTCCTTCAAACATTCATCCAGGATAATGATGTCCTCTCGTACCGTAGATAACGGAGGTGTTGGGATGCTTGAGTCTAGTGGTGGATGAAAATAGCTGGAACTGACAGTGGCTTAAACTGACTATAACTCACAATAGCTCGCACTGACAGTAGTTCATACTTACAGTGACCAAACTATGACTATAACTCACACTAACAGAAGTTCATACTGACAGTGGCCAAATTATGACTATAACTCACAATAGCTCGCACTGACAGTAGTTCATACTTACAGTGACCAAACTATGACTATTTATAGCTCACACTAACAGAAGTTCATACTGACAGTGGCCAAATTATGACTATAACTCACAATAGCTCACACTATCAGTAGTTCATACTGACAGGGACCCAAACTGACTATAACTCACAATAACAGTAGTCCATACTGACAGTGTCCCAAACTGACTATAACTCACAATAACAGTAGTCCATACTGACAGTGTCCCAAACTGACTATAACTCACAATAACAGTAGTCCATACTGACAGTGCCCCAAACTGACTATAACTCACAATAACAGTAGTCCTAGTCCATACTGACAGTGTCCCAAACTGACTATTTAACAGTCGTTCATACTGACAGTGGTCCAAACTCACAATAGGTCGCACTAATTAAAAAAAAATATTATTTTAATTTTTAATTTAAAAATAAAACTGGTTAAAAACTTTTTCACGCACGATATGATATGAAACGTTGCAACTGTTGCGAGGGGGGGGGAAGGAACCCCCCTTTGGCAACAGATGGGAAGACTGTTAAGGCCCCAACTTCCATGCAGACGACTTTAATAACAGTTTTGACATTTCTGGAAGAGTGCGGGGCCACCATCAAACCGAATCTTGCCCGTAAATCACTTTTACACCCCCTCCCCCCTGGTGGGGCTACTTACCCTCCGATATCTTGCTCCCATTTATTAAATCCGCCGCTCTTTTTATAGATCAACAGTCTTAATCAGATCAACTTTTACTTAGCTCAGTTTAATTAACGTCCTCTTAAGCTTCAGTGACGTGGAAAATTTATGCCGTGAAAGAAATTTTGAAGGTTGGACGAAGTAAACAGTCGTTTTGACACCGATGTTTCTACAAGACGTATCAATTTGCCACTTTGTGTAATCGAATGGTTCCAACAATCGTGTGAAATATCTTTGACACTTGGAATTGTTTGTTCTGAATATAATGTCACATAGGCTACTTGTTAGAGTATACAGTTGGGTGTTGGTAATCTCGTACATTTTATAATACTAGTGAAACAGTAAAATGTTTTTCTAAACATCATCCAAATATTCCATGAAAACATGTTTATGACGCCAAGCTGCATCTTGGTCTAGGAGTTGGAATTCGATTTTCAACTCCTAGTAGTTGAGGCGTGGACGAATTAAGACTGGCTGTCGAACGAATTAGATTGTGCTGGTTTTGTTTCTGTAGCTTATCAGCTTATCTTTGTCACAATCAACTAAATGGTAAAATATAATTTTTGGTTCAAGTATCAATTGTAGCTATATCAATGAATGTTTATTATAAATTTCCTATGTTAGTATAAATCCTATTATTATAAATTACTTTCCCATTTTGACTCGACTTTTCTCTTTCTTTACACCTTTTATATATTTCATAAAGCTTACGTTTTCTGCTGTGGCTTCCCAGTAAAATTGTTTTACCTTTTGTAAATGTGTAATTAGTATGTAGAGTAATAATTATTATAACTGTGTTAGATTGTAGATTGTAGAATATGGATGGACTGATTATAACTCGTTCCCCACGCACAGGCTTCGCCTATGTGAAGAGGATCCATTATTTTTTAGAGTTACTGTTTTGTATATTTTGATTCATGGAATAAATTATGTTTGATTTGATTTGAATGTATATTTTTTTCTTTAAGAGAGTGCATCTTTCAACACAATTCGATGATACTCTCTGCCTAGGATTGGGTACTGATGGTCGGTTTAACTAGTGGAACTTTGCCGCAACTGTAACATAGTTTACAATTAATTATTTACCTATTGGTAACGTTCATAGAATTGTAACATATTAACAATAGAGATGGAATACGCATGCCATAATAAACGCTTAACCCATGTACGATACCAACCAAGAAGTTGGCATCGCCAACTCAAAGATCAACTGTCAATTATAATTACAGCAGTTCTAGTAAAACTTGGAAATTTGAAGTCTTTTAATTAGGAACTAGCTTCTGTGCCGTATCAATAACATAATTTTCATAATTTATGGTTTTAGAATCATTCTTTGTTCCAATAATCAATTACATGAATAAACCTACACATAGTTGTGTAATAGCTATTAATTTAATTTGTCTAGAACATCTGTCTGGAATTGTGAAATAAGCATTTAGCAGTTCTGACTGTTTACATTTAAATGTCAACGCAAAGGTAAACAAAGTTTTAATTTTCTCATGGAGACCAATTAATATTTTGAAAGCCTCACCAAGGGGCGTAGCCCGAGAGGAACTCAGGAAAGTGAATTGGCCTATGACATTCCTAGGTATGTGGACAATCTTTGTGCTTAAATTGGGCTGTTTCGGTTAAGTATTTTAGTCGTGGCAGCTGCACAGACAAACACCACCTCAATTGTATAATATAGTATATAGATAGATAGATGGTTGCACCTCGGTAAATACTTAAATATTTCTTACGATATTGCCGCTCAGCAACTAATATCATGACTCTAGCCACATTTCACAGAGATATGTTATCCAAAAACTACACAAAGATCGAACATCCCCACACCATAGCTCATACAAAGTTCCATCGCGAGAATAGTCTAGATTGGAAACATAATCATAAAATACGTTCCCGCCGGGACAGACCCGCAGGCCGGCAATATCTCGAATCGCGCGGCTAATGTCAGATCTTATAGGCCAATAAAACGTAGCACGGTGCTTGGTATTCTTGTCGCCGCGTAAAAAACCTTCGGGTCCCGCGTAAAACGGCCAATATCATCCAATATTGGCCTTACACCTGCTCTAATCCGGCGATATTGCCCATGAGTCATATCAGATCGAATCACAAGCATTGTCGTCTCCGTCGCTTCAGTACCCAATAACTGTTCTTTCTCTCTGAGTAGTGGGTAAAGACTTTCTAATTAATTTTCTTTTTGGTTTTGGGTTGAATGTGCAATTAATACATAATCAATGCTGCTTAAAGAATTAAGATATTGCGTACAAATTCTTAACATTGTTTTGCCTTTTCAAATTATTGAATTTGTATAACATTTATACTTGTTTGTTAAGTTGTTTGCTTGTAAACTGTGCGTATAGGTACTTAAGAACATGGTTTGGTATGAAATTTTAAATTGCCTTCATTCTCCAACACGTGTCATTTGGCTCAATAAACAGCTGTCAAAATTTTGAGAAAATCGATTAGGTTATGGATTGTAATGGAACATGTGCAATATTTTAGACCCGGAATTCATGTCTTGTGGTAGAAATGGAACGTGTACCAAATTGGCTTAGTTTCCCTTTGATTTCTACAACATAACTAGTTATTTTTTTGTTCTGAAAATTACTTAGATTCTTAAATTTCTCGTTGGCATTATCCCCAAGAATATTTACTTGTTATCACATTCCCCAATAGGTAAGTGGGTGCATCCATATGTAATCCATGAAAATGTTTCTACGCCTATGATTTTTTACCAGTCATTCCTTGCAAAACATATTCTATATTACCAGGAACAAGATTATATATTTTATAATCAACCATACAATGGATGATTAAACTATTTACAGACCACTTTAATTGATTCATACATTTTTGTTCGTTTATGAAAAACAACACGCTAAATTCAAAATCAACTAACTAGAATTAAAAATCTTCTCTTTCCTGTCAGAAAAACTCGGTGAAACAAATTCGAAAGAAATCGGAAATTCAGGTTTTGGGGAAATTCGATTACATTTGGAAGCAAAGGGGCCGAATTTGGTTGAATCGAGTATCGGCGACTCGCAGTGGAATATTGATACTCTGCCGTGAGGACAAATAATGTAAGGGGGGTCTGAAGGGGGCGGGGGGGGGGGCATCCACTTCACAAAGGAGACTAGAGAACAGCAATACATGAGAAACAAGCAGCTTCCTATACCTGACCACTTGTAAACGTCTTACACACAGATCTTGGACGATCTCATACGATGTAAGGATATATTCGATAAATGTATTTCATTACTGTACTAGGGCCGAAAGTGGCTATTTCCGGCGCGTGCAGGTGAAGCCGAGCATGTAAGAGTTATTTTCACGTACGAGACGAAGCCGAGGACGGGAATAATAGAGCAAGAGTAGGAAAATAGCATTCGGTACGAGTTATGAACAATACTTTTCACCACGACGAAAAATACACACACATACAGAATAACATACCTCAGTATTATTCAAATAGTTATAGACCTCACTTTATCATTTAAAATGCACTTTACAACGTACATATGGTTTCATGGTTATAGATTTTTTTTTAATACTTCGTCACTTACTTTAATTGACTTCACTCTTAGCTGTAAATCTATCCTGTACAGGTCGCCGGTTCAACCCTTAGTAATGACAGTAGCTTTTTTTAGTTGTTCGAAATAAACACTGCTGTTCTTAATCAATGGAAATTTGACCCATAATCATGAACAACTGATTTCAGTCTGTATCAAAGCTACTCAGATCATCATACTCCATTATACACTTTTCTTAGAAAACAATTTGCTTAAAATAAAAGTAATGAGGCATGAAAATGCTTATAAATTACTTTCGTCCATTTATTTGTTGCTTCAACAGGCATATTTCATCACCAATATGCTTCTAAGTTACTTTTATATAATTCTAGAAATAAATATTAAATTTATATTTAACTTAATTTTCTACAGTCGCTATAGTCGGTTTATTTTCTTAGAACCACTCTATAAAAATAAGTTGAATCACATTTGTTTACACAGATTAATTAATTGATTGAAATGTAATCTCAGTGTTGACTTACAGGTCATAATGAATACAATGTCAAACCTTGCTCTTCCTACAGGCCAGGATGTGATTTAAATATTTAAACACAACTCACCCCTACTACTTATCTTAACAAAGCTAAACTGCTAGTGTTATAATACCAACAGTTTTTAACCCAAGCTTATCTTAATAATTGAACTAGATACATGTAATATAATTTTGAATAGCCTTAATTCGTATGTTATAAGGAAAGCAAAAGTAAGTGCATTAAAACGAATTCCCCAATAAAAATAGTTTTATTGTAGTTAGTTTTATTTTTGTAATGTACTAATATTTTTTTTGTTATCTTTTCGCATTAAAACAAAATATTTCATTTAGTTACTAACGTATATTTGAGATAGCTACGAATAACCGCTACCAGTTAAACAAACATTTTGACTTTAGTGGACACCACAATAGCTTAATTGAATTATTCAACAACCAGCAGCTATACCCGTGCCTTGCAACGGGGTCAGTATGTAAGAAAAATGAGCGAATTATGAAAGAATCCTATACATGGTTTGACAGTTCCATTAAAGTAATGTTAAATAATGTTTACATTCGGGCTAGTGACATTATTATTTTATGTTTATGATCCATGCCCTTTCTGTTTTATTATCTGTGCAGTATTTAATATGTTTGAACCAGCTGTGTGGAAATTTAAAATGCTTGTTTACATTTAAACTTTGTGGGTTTGTACTTTGTTACCATGGAGACCAATCAATATATACTTTTAAATCTCTCACCTCAGAATTTTGAGAGCCCGCGGGGCAGAGACCTAGTTCAATAGGCCACATACAGATTGGCCAATGGTTTAAGGGTCGTTTCTAACATACAGATTGACCAAAGGTCCTAATGAGCAGGGGCAAAAAATGGGGGCGGAGCTTACAGCAGCGATGTCCCGTGGGGGAGGAGCTTGGCTATTCAAGTCAAGTGTTTGTTAACTTTTTCTAATCTTACCAGTCACAGAGGTGGCCAAACTCAAGAGACGAATTTTACTTTTTAAAACACTAAGTTTTATGTAAACTGTTAAGTAAACAAATGAGGTTTTTACATTCAACTGTAGCTTAAACAAAACAGTGCGGCATTCTAATACAAATAATAGGCTATAAAATCTAACTAATTGCTTATTAACTCACTATCAATTTCTTTTCAAGTACTGTACACAAAGTACATTTTTTGGGAGGTCGAATTGGTTACGAAATTGTTAGTTTGTTTGACCTAGTTATAGCAATAAGGATAATGTTACCATTTAAAAGTCCTGAAGTGTTCTTTCAAGATTCAAAACATAAGCATTCACGTTTTTATGTGTATACCCATTGTTTGAAAATTACCTTGAATATCTGTCTTAGTATTTCGCACACGATGTTCATTTTTAAGTTCACAAAACCAATCTAGCAATATTCATTATAGGAGTAGTATTTTAACAAAAGGAAAAAGATATTCCATTGGAAGTGAAATAACCTGAACTAGTGTACATGTTGCTCAAATTCGAGCAATTGCAAAGTATTACAGGAGTTATTTCAAAACGAATACCGTAACAGTCATATTTACAATGAGTTTTAAAAGAGTCAACTCAAAGATTACCGGTGTGTAACTCAGACCATGTTTATCTTCGTTATTGATAAACCTAAAGCATTCCGGCCGGTTTTCTCCTTCTTAAAATGCCTCGCTGTACAGGCAACACAGGTCCATAGAGGATTGATAGAGGGCCAATTGAGAACGAAAAGTCGTTTTGGGGTAGTGTTAGGGCGCATTTGTAACCTAATAGTTGAGATTGTCCAGGGTCAGGTGCTGACTGTTAAGCCTACGCGCCACTGTTCTGTAGCTGCGGTCGTTATCACGATTACGCCTCCTGTCTATATGTGTCGTTGTATTCGCGTCGGAGGCATTTAAAAGAATAAAACAACAAATAAACAAATTATAGCTACACAAAACAACGATAAATGCACAAATTTAAGTTACAATCATGCTAACACGATCCGTCATAGCGACACAAAACAACGATAAATACACAAATTTAAGATACAACCATACTAAAACGCTCTGTCTTGGGGGTTATGTTTACACAAACTCAAATAGTAATAGCTATTTACATTACAAGTGTAGTAAGAGCGTTTTTACATCACGCAGGTGAAAGTTGTGCAACGAGCGAAGCGAGTAAGTTGAAGGCCATAAAAGTTGAATTTTGTTTCTAAAAGCGTTTGCGGATGTGTAACTATTATATGCAACAGATGTAAAGATTAAAATGTTTCTATTTTGTGTCCTTTTCCCGTTGCAAAGCACGGGTACAACAGCTAGTTTTGTATAAAATGTAAAGAAGAAAATGGTTTACGTTAGATTTTTTGTTTTCATAGCATGTGTCATTAGTATTATTAATCTTTCTGAAGTTGCCTTGAAGAGATCGCGCACGCAATGAAAATAATAGAGATATGATGAGACATCATGTTTTCACCCTTAAAAAGTACAATATATCGTAGTACTAATATTGTGAACTTTTGTGAGTTTGTTCGTTTGTTTGATATCCAATCACATATTAACTACTGGTCGGATCGGGTTGAAATTTGGTATGAAGATAGCTCACATTCCCGATTAACATATCTAGACGTATTCTTATCCCAAAAATCATTTCGGGCTCTGCCCCAATGGCTCCATAGTTTCCCATGTTAACCTTAAGAGTATCTATAATATTAAAACGAAACTGTGTTTTTTATTTCACGATTCCGAATCAACCACTCGACGGATTTTCATGATTTTTGTGTTGAAAGAAAGATAATTTTGAGAACTAGGGAATGTCGAAGCCATAATTTTAGTTTAGGGTCCCAGTTTTTTAGAAATTGAGTTTTAATTTTTAAAAAGTCTAGCAGCCGACGCTAAGATTTTAAACTAAATTTTGGCATAAATAATTTGCTTAACATAACAGCTGTAAACATTCAGCTTTTGTGTCACAAATTCAGCATTTGGATAAACATTTAGAGACATACTTAGGGTTGACTTATTTATACTATGTGTAATGCTAATCATTGATACGTTCAATTCTTCTGTAAGAGGACGACAGATTAATTAAATATACATAGTAAAATACTAGGATGTTCAAATTATTTTTTAAAGCAATCTTTGTAATCTTTGATTTGTTTTAGAGCAATATAATTTGTTTTAACTAACAGCTGGTTAAATATAAACTATGGAACTATTAGGTTATTTTATTTACTCTTATTTTGTCATTGATTATAGGAAATAAGTAAGATTAGTAGAGATAATTAGACCAAAGTTTAAAATAGTTTAGACCAAAATTAATTAAACCACAGTACAAATCGAGGCTCTGTACACGAGTCTTAATAAAAAGGATAAATGCAAATTATTTTACTACTCCACTT
Organism: Macrosteles quadrilineatus; assembly: GCF_028750875.1. Classification (NCBI taxonomy): domain Eukaryota; kingdom Metazoa; phylum Arthropoda; class Insecta; order Hemiptera; family Cicadellidae; genus Macrosteles; species Macrosteles quadrilineatus. Next base: position 126,291,827 of record NW_026542596.1, read on the forward strand.
TTCAAGGAAAGAATAGAAAAATAACAATGTTTACATGTTTTAATTCTTCATGGTAGCTTTTTGTTTACAATTAATGTTTGTCTGCTTTAACTTTGTTTGGATATGGCCCGAAAATATTGATGTCATAAAAAGAAGATCAAGAATAATCAGGAATCACGATTTTAAATTACCACCACAACCTCAGCCGGGTTTTTAACAAAGATAAACAGATGGATGACATAGATGAACACAACGTCAACATTGACCTAGGATACTGCAATTAGACAAACCATCCTTTAATGAAATCGTGTTCAGTTGTGGTTACGTTTGGGGGTGCCTATATCAGCGCCCCCAAACGTGAAAATATCACTTTTATTTCAACTATGAATATATTGTAGTTTAAATTAACTAATATGGGAAATTACGATGTACATTTATTCAATGAGGGTGGGTATTTATCAAGGATAGAACTGATAACGGTATGGATAATAAACATTGACAATTACGTCATTAGCTTTACTAGCGTGTTTACTTTTTATATTCCTGCTACATGTGACCAGTTCTTTTTTTCAAATGAATGTTATTTGAACCAAACAGCTGTTTCAAAATAAACTGTTATTGTTTTTACTTTTCTTTGTTTACTCTTATTTATTTAGCAATTAATGCAGTGAAATTGATTTAAAGGATAGGTGTGACGATTAGTTTTGATTTTAGGACACCAAAGTTAAATTATGTGTACTGTGAATTTTATTGGATATTATCGTTTTATTTTAGGTCGTTTCTATTCAGACCTACTGGAAATTGTGTATAGTAGTTGTATTGTGGTGATAATAATTATGGAAGAGGCAGGTATGCTATGGAAGGCGGTATTGTTGACTAGGTCTATACACTTCTCAATTGACTATTACTCTCTCTACTGTAGGCTATGTACTTATAATCAGTGTGCGTCTGTGCGAATCGGCTGCAAATCTCACTTCAACGCTTTTCACATCGTAAAAATTGCAGAATTGCTGTTTTATTGTAAAATTATCGGATTTAAAATGCATATCGTATAGGCCTATGATGGAATAAAAACATATTTGGTCACACAACATTTGTTTACAAGATGATTTTTCACATTAAAACTGCAAGAAACTTTGTCTTTATATGTGTAAACTAGCTGATCTGGATTGTACACGGTTTTAACTGACTACTGAATTCCCGTACGTAGGACGGGCTTACACCTAGTTTATATTTAAAATGAATTAAAAAATGTCAGCTTTTTCAACTACACAAGTTGGTTCTACGATATCCAATAGCATTAAAGAGACCACCTCTGTATCTGGTAAGATTAGAAAACGTTAACAAACAGTTAACTTGAATAGCCAAGCTCCTTCCCCACACACATCGCTGTTGTAAGCTCCGCCCCCATTTTTTGCCCCTGCTCATTAGGACCTTTGGTCAATCTGTATGTTAGAAACGACCCTTAAACCATTGGCCAATCTGTACGCGCGCGTTCAATATCGAAGGGGGAATAGTTCTATATGTATCCTCGGAGCGGTAGCATTATTTTTGTACAATTTGTGCCAAATCGGTTCAGTAGTTTTTGAGTGTATCTCATACAAACACACAGACAGACTCCATATTTTTTTATGATACTAGATAGATGGGCCAACAAAAGCTAGTTGTTGTTGTCTTCTCGTTATAGATTTAAACGGAATTTTGTGAATTTTAAATTAAGTATTAAAAGTATTTAACATTTTTATTAAAATAATTGCTACGCCAAATTTTATACATACATTGTTAGCTATAGTAGAAAAAATAGCGTTTCTGAAAACTGTTCGCAGAAGGTATAAACAAATCGATAGATTGCGAAGTGTATACACTCTGAGTGCTGTTGGTGTATTGCCGACTCCCATCTCAGTACAAGCAATATCAGCTGATAGTGTGGTGTTCTTGGATCACTGACGCATCACAGTCGAGGTTGTGAGTCAGTTTAGACCTGTGCGGCGCTCCGTGCAGATAACACCCACCTTGCTACTGGTATAAGGTGAGATTACTGATAATACGTCATTGGCTTAACGCTTTACTACCTTGACAAGTCAAGGTGAATTAGAATTTTGAAGTTGAAGTTTTAATCACATTTTGCTATGGTTGATGAAGTGAACATTAAACAAAAGGAGGTTAAGTTTTCATAGTTAGCTTGTGTAATTTTTTGTTACTACAATTAGTAGGTAAGTTTAACTGACTAAATCTCTGAAACGTAATTAATAGTCTTTTGTAGTTTATAAAAAAATTACCATGGTATTTACGTTGATCAAATTTGATCAATTTTTTTCAGTATTCAATATTTATCAAATAAGAGGATTGTGTTTCCTATATTTTTAGTAATATTTTAGTGAATATTGCACACAAATTTACGCTTTCATTTAATTTCAAAAGCTCATCTCGGTTGTTGTTTTGTTCATTTATGTTAAGTGCTCCCACATGTGAGGTTGTATTTTCTGTATTTTAATCACGTATATCATGTTTTACAAGCTGAGTATGAACTGTCAATAAACAAAAGTATTGTAATATATTGTACAATAATAATACTTGCCGATACCAAGAGTCAGCGTTGCGCGCTCCTCGTGCGCGTAGAAGTAAGGGCGCGCAAATTCATGCGACAATACAATAGCTAAATTGGTAAACTTATTTTACTCGCGAAAAAAAATGTGGATAATATGACGACAAGGCCAAACGGCAACCATCAACCATTTACTAAACATGCTCTATTATGGATCATAAAGTTAGGGAATGTTTATGTCACCTAGTAATTCTAGATTGCGTTGATGTCTTCTGTTTATTTTGGTTACTAAATTGTCGAATAATTAAATATTGCTTATCCTCTGGTACTGCAAAGAGTAAGGTACATACTGTACTAAACTTCAACGTAAAATCATAGTAAAAGGTTAAGTAGACATCAAACGTAAAACACAACCAAATCATGTTTCACATTTTACTTTAAGACTAGACTTAGCTAGGCTTTTATTATTTAAATATCATCATCTTACCGTACTTAATGTATCAATAATTGTGGCAGTACACATAGCATAATTAAGTCAACAAAACATAATTATGTCATCTTAATCCAAATGCTGAATTTGTGTCATCCAGCAGACATTGAAAGGCTGAATTTTTGCAGATGTGTTATTCAAATGGTTTATTATGCCAAAAGCTAATCTAGACTGTTAGCATCGGCTGATAGACTTTTTTTTAATTAATGTTTTGGCTTCGACATTCCTTTCCTCTTAAAATTATCTTTCATTCCAGAAACATAAAAATCCGTTAAGTTGTTGATTCAGAATCTTTCGGACAAAACCCCGCACTTTTAAGAGGACTTATTACAATATCCGGGGTCAATAATCGTTGATTTTTTATTTCCCAGTTTTTGTTTGATTCTGCTATTTTTTTTTGGACTGTCACGAGTTGTAAAAATATTAATTGGTATGAAACACTCTAATAAATTAAATTTTATCCATTCATACAAGAGGGCTTACTTTCAGGTCTTCACCCCTAGCTGGCTGCGTGGTGGCTCAAAACATTATGTAGAATCAACGGTTATGTTTCACGTTCCATCTAGGGAAACTGCCTGTTTGTGTGTCTGTCGATGAAACCCAAAATGCCTTCTGCTTACTCTGCCTACTTCAGGAAAATTTAAGCACCAAACAAATTTAAACTAACATTCCTGTATTCCCTAAATTCGATACTAATTAAAACCTGTTCTAACTTATTCACAAATAAAATAATTAGGTTAAAAAACCAACTGAGTTTTAAAGCTTCCAGATTGCGTAAAACCTTACGTGATATTAGACTTATTTTCCCTGAAGGTTTTAAGTCTCAAGTTGCCGTCATCCATCCGTAGTATCCTTTATACTTTCTATTATCAGTTTATGTTATTAATTAATGAAACAATTTAGTTCACTTTCCCTTTTTCTATTTTACAGTTCCAAAATGTGTATTCAATCCAAGATTTTACTCAAATGCGTTTTCTTTTTTTTTACATATACAATAACGTAACAATATTTTACTTGAATTCACTAAAACATCACCAACTGTAACGATAACCCCATTTTTGTATGGATGTGAACAAAATTGTATCATAGCCATCAGTTTTGATGTGATCAAATGTAAACTTTAAAAGTTCAGATAATTGACAACATAATTCAGCACAAACACTGAAATTTTAAAATCCTAAAGGACGAAGGGGATATAATTCAAATCCACAAAAGGCAAATCTACAGAATAAGTGCTTTAAATCTATACCTAATATGCCTATAAAAATAAATATTTAAGGGTCAATTTGTTGAATACAAAAATTCAACAAATTATTTTAACAAATTTTTCAAAACATAGTGATTATTGGTATTAAGTTTTGTACCTAATCGTGATTAACAATTACCACGGTAATCCCTAACATTACTTAGCTAAAGCTATGTTGTAGGTTGAAGACTGTAGATGCTATGATCCACCTCAATTGAAGACAGTTAGGAAGGATCTGTAGCACAGTAGGGTTCCTGTTGTTGTCTATTATTTGACAGTGTTGTTTAGAGTATTCTGCTACCCCTGGCAGCCTCCACCCTTTGTATAAACCCCTGGAGTAATATGGCAAATGAATAATATGTAAGCATGCGTGAGCTCTTTCAGACAATCTCACGTATAATGTTTTTGGTTTTGTGTATATAACAAAATAATTTCAAAGAGCATCTCCAATTTCCAACAAAAGTGACAGCGAAACTATTGCAATCAACTAGACATTTTGGACAAAATAAAACTATACTTCTTTGTATATGCTACATCACTAGTGTTTTTGAAATTTGCTAAACTTCTGGCCCACACAACTATTTATATGACGGCTAAACAAGCAATGGTTTGCAATTTAATTTCACAGTTGTATAAAATTAATAAATATACCTTTAATAAGGAGCCCAAAAATTAAGCATTGTACTTGCCACGAGGCTGAGTAAAATTATGCTAAAACCCATAAAAGTTATTCTATTGCAAAACAAGATTAATACTCTCTTGCACTACTTGAATCATTCTCTGATTGAAATTGTGTTGACTTGACCTGACCTCAACAATTGGCCAGACCTTGGACAGATCTTCAATAAACTACCTTCACCACACTAACCTTTACATATCTGGTCACCTTATTCTACAATCATAATGGCGTACTCCTTACTTAACTTGAAAAACTTATATTAAAAATAATCACAGTAGATGGTAAAATAAAATATTTAAAATACTAGTTTATTGTAGTGTTTTTATAGTTTTTGACACCTTTCTCCAATCTATATTGGTCCAATAATAATTTTTGTATGCTAAAGAAAACAAAATTTGGCCAAGATATCTAGTTATTAATTGGATGTTATGAAAATAATTTAGTATTGGAAATAGTGCAATCAAAACCCTACAATCTTTGACACCTATCTTCTCAAAACATCCTAGATTTTTCTATCTTTCTTTGAGACACAATATTAATTTGACATAACAATAACAATTAAGACATAACTCAACTACTGTACATAAATTATGTTTTTTACTAATAACCCAATATGAAAATGTTTTAAATCCAGAATGTTGTACTGAGTCTGCAGAAAAAAGAAAACCCCCTTTTAGAACCACAAAGATGCACCTAGAGACATCACTGAATCCCAGGCTGCCACTAATTTGCCAAACAGAAATAAAAATGAAATCCCAACTCCTATTGACCCCAAATTTCTCCTCACTTGAAGCCATATACTTTATTTATTTCCGTTCAAATTTGCCACAATACTTCATCAACCCCAAAGAACTTTTCAAAGTAATTTTTTTAACAAAATGTTATACATCAATCAAAGATGTGTAATGCTGGCCTGTTAGTCACAGAGTTTAAAATGCAATAAATTTAGGCTAATTGTCTTGGCCGTCAAGATTTTTTAACTTTGTAGGTAATTTGCTTGCAATAATTGCCGATAAGATTGAATTAGTTTCAAAAAAGTTTATTTAAAAAATATTTGCTTATAAACTGATTAAAATAAAATCAAATAATCATAAATTTAAAAAGTTTTATTTGTACGGTAAGATTTTTACCACCACTGTTTTGTTTTGAGAGAGATATTTACCCAGCTAAAAACACTGCCCGGTGAATGTGACCTTCCAATAACGACCAATGGACCCTTTATTGCCTGTCTGCGGTCATTTTCTGTTTGCTGATCATGTTATGACTCTTGTACTACATGCATAACTAGCTTCTTCTTCTTCATCAGCTTGTCAGTTATTCTTGCCTGCCATTAATATTGGTATGATTCCATTGTTGAGACGCACTTGGAGATTCTAATCTAATGTATTTTAACCTCTTCAGGGACGTTTTTTGAGATTCAAAGACATTTGAGATTTGTACGCAAATGAGTACAGATATTAAAATCAAATTTCTGGTTTCGTTTTAAAAGATAATGTAGTAAACTAAATATTATTTGAAAGGTGAAAGCATAAAATATCATAAACAAAAATTATTAAGTGTATATGTACATTATAAATGGGTTTCAGAACACATCAAAGTTCGCAAATTCACTGATTCAAACATAACCTCACACAGTGTCCCTTTCAACTGAATATTTCATTGCCTTAGAAACATGTGGGAAGGAAAGGAATCAGTGCTACCAACTTTTGAGAAGTTAATGTAACCAATAGTAACCACTGTACAAATGTGGGTGTTTGAGAATAATACAAAAAAATTGAAATAAAGTTAATGTACCCATATGAGCCTTACTCCCTGAAGAGGTTAAATTCGTAAAACATAATATGGCCAAGCTCATAGCTCATTTATGCTCATAGCTATTTACACGTTTTGTACTTACATATACATTTTAGTTCTATATACATTTGTTATCTAACTTTGTAATGCTTTCCCTAGGTGAAGTTACAGTAAAAAATATTACGAAGAGCAGAAATTATTTTATTTTTAAAAATACATAAATTTGTTTGCTTAAAATTTGTATTTGTTTTGCTTGTTAATTGTTAAAAATGTATCCTTCAGAAAATAATTTCATCATGGGTTTAGCATTGTCTGTGTCAAACCAACATCAAATAAATTTTTATGTAAATGGTATAATTGCATTTTAATTCTCACATGCTCCTCAATAGCAGCAAATGAGCAATCATTTACAAATAATATTATGAATCACAATAAAATATCCCAATAAAAATTTGTATTTAAAACTTTATATACTGTGTACAGTAGCTATTCATGTTTCTACAGAGAATTGTGTTACATCACATCCAACCAATTTATTAATTTTAATTTGATTTTGTAAAAAAAATTGACTCATAGCAGTTTATAAACCAAACACTTTGTGATGAAGCCCGCCACTTACTGCATCAATTAATCCCGTTATGCGATACGGGACTCAGGCAGAGAGGCTGTCAAAGTTGATGCGAGACAGTTTGAGCTTTATTTCTGGACTCCAGTTTCTGACCGTGAAATCTCTTTCTAGAGATGACTCTGACGCTTCTCCTCTTCCTGACCTCCGGTTGCCCCGTGGCCGTCCTCGCTAGGTACACCTACCTCAACACCTCTGGGGACATCATGCTGGGAGGACTGTTTCCTGTCCATGGCAACGGCAGGGGCGTCACAGAGTGTGGAGGTATACAGGTAAAATAGTTATGAAACCTCATTGTAAGTTTCACAGCTCTAGAGTCTTTTGTTGGGGTACTTCTCTTCTTTAGCACTGTATTTTACTATGTAAACCATTGTTTTATATAGAAAAACTGTTGTTTGGTGAAAATCAGCAATATTAGAACTACTTTGACTTGTAAATCGTTGAATTGTTGGTTGATTTTTTGAGTAAAACATAATTGGCCTGGACAGCGTAAGGAAGAAAGAATACATACACAACTTACTTGTCTAAGATAAAAGTTCAAGGCAGTTGACTTCTTCCACTAATTTCTTCTAGAAAAGCCCCTAGAAGGGCCGAACTGAAACATAGGTGACAGTTGGGGTTAGGTAATTATTTATGTTACATAAATAATTGTGCGATATCATTAATCGTTTGTATCTCTTTTCTTGGGTCAACTGCAACTTTAAAGTACGGTATCGAATTCTATTACTATCAAAAGGAATTGCTAATCCTTTTCTCAAATTAATATTGAAACATTATAGCCATAGGAGCATAGTGGCAGACCCTAAACCCTTGAGTAACAATATAGAAGATGATTTGAAAACATATAAAATAAGATGAAAGACGTTCAGGATGAATATTAAAGTAATCGACTTTTACAATGAAAGCATGATTATAATTAACAAATTTTTTATGTAAATCAGTGGGTGAGAATTTAGTTTTGTTTATCTGTTCACTGATTTGCTTATCATGTTGTTTTACGGTCATTTAACTACTTGAATTATTGGTACCTCAACAGTGAGACAAACATGTTTTGTGTTGTAGGTAGAAGAAGGACTGCAAATGTTGGAAGCTATGCTGTTTATAGTCAATGAAATCAATGAAAATGAGGAACTCCTTCCTGGAGTAAAACTTGGAGTGATAGCTTATGACACTTGTGATAGTCCAGCCTACGCTTTGGAGCAGTCACTGGACTTCATAAAAGGTAAATACACTGGTAATAAAAATTTTAGAGAATACGATCTTGAAGGGACAATGTATTGAAGAACAAGCGATCTTCCTGGAAGTCGACTGCCCAAGGTCCTTGATGGAAATCGTAAAACAAGATGTAAGACTTTGCTAAGTTTTTGCTCTAGACTGTTCTGAAAAAAACTAAAACACTGATTATAGCTTTTACAAATGAAAGAAAGACTTGAAAGATGTCTCAAGGTTATAAATACCAGGAGAGATCATCTATGGAGAAAAAGGAGTATGCAGTCATTGTTGAGCCAAGTTTCTGTATGTTTTTTTTTTTTTTGTAAAGTTCCAAAAAGTGGTACATAATACATAGATCTCACGGGTTAGTGTTCTTAACCATAGTGAAACTATTTATTAGTAGCAAAGTATCAATTCAAAAAGAATCTTTGCGATAAAATCCTGGAACTGTTTAGTATATTTATTTGTTCATATAAATGACAATGCAATTTATTTTCAGGCTTCATAGCTCATTTCAATGCCAATGAGTACCACACTGACCACCCTAAAGAGTTTGTCTGTGAAGACAATACAGCTCCAATGTACAGAGGAGGTAATTTCGATAAAGTCGTGGCTCTGCTAGGCGAACAATCAAGTGCTGTTACCATGCAGGTAGGAATCTAGACTAGTCCAATTCGTACTGTCATTGAAGATGACTTAACATTTAAGGTAATTTTTAGTTGAAAAGGTTGAGCTTGCAGGTCAATTTAAAACCATTATTTCTCCTTTCCCAGATAGCTACGATGTTGAGGCTGTTCAAGACACCAATAGTTAGCTACATGGCGACATCACCGGCCCTCAGCAACCCAGACCGTTTTCCCACCTTCTTCCGCACAGTTCCCAGCGATGTCAACCAGGCCAACGCGATGCTGGAACTGATAAGGTGTGTGTAACATTAATCTTCAATAATTACGAGGCATGTTTTTTAAGTAAGTACAGTTTTTAAATTTCTCCGTTCCAGCACTGCGATTGGCATTTTGGGCATTTGCGCTGTATATGAGCATCTATTGGCTAGCCCTAGCCGGAAATTCAACAAAAATCGGCCCTGTTTACATCCGGTTTCGAGCAATTCAAAATGGTGCCGCCAAATGAGACTGCCGCCGACTGTGAAGTGCGCGCTGTAATTAGATTTTTAAGTGCTAAAGGTTTAAAATCCATTGAAATTTATCGACAGATGAGTGGGCGAGAACATTATGAGTGACGGAATGGTACGCAAGTGGGTATGGGCATCTAAAGACAGCCCCACCAACGTCCATCATGAGCAACGCACTGGGCGGCGTCAATGTCCCCAGTACCCAGTGTGTTGCTCATCATGAACGTTGGTGGCGCCGTCTTTAGATGCCCTTACCCACTTGCGTACCATTCCGTTACTCATAATGTTCTCGCCATACACCTCACTAATCTGTCGAAAAAATTTCAATGGATTTCACACCTTTAGCACTTAAAAATCTAATTACAGCGCGCACTTCACCACAACTTCACAGTCGGCGGCAGTTTCATTTGGCGGCACCATTTTGAATTGCTCGAAACCGGATGTAAAAAGGGCCGATTTTTGTCGAATTTCCGGCTAGAGCTAGCCAATAGATGCACATATACAGCGCAAATGTCCAAAATGCCAATCGCAGTGCTGGAACGGAGAAATTTAAAAACGGTACTTACTTAAAAAACATGCCTCGTATTTTTAATTTTTTTTTAGGAACAAACAATCAATATTGATCTTAGAAGAAAATGCTTCTGCAGTCTCGCACTTAGTAACACTATCAAAGTCTTCAGACTAACTAGACTTGTGTCAGTTCATGAACATAGTGTTCTGACATTTTGCTCTCCTTACACAGTGCTGTCATCTTATAAAACAATAGTCTTCTGTTATTACTCTAAAAATGGCGTTCAGCCGAAACATTAGCACATCTTGTTAGTGATGTGGCACGGTACCCTGGCGACCATAATAGAGTCTACATTGATGTGGGATTCCAAGACAAAATACAATAAATCTTGGTAAAAATGGTTTTGCCATAGACTGTTCTTCCACCTGCAGAGTAAACCCTACACTGACTGGAGGGAGAAGATTAGATGGATAGCTTAATTCTCTTAGCAGCAAAAATACACTTTATCAAATTTAGATTGTATTGTATACAATGTAGCCCATAGGATGGTAGAAAACCAAATTTTAAAAAATTTCTCATACTATTAGTGAAACCGAATAAGTGAGTTATTTCATGTTAGTTGAGAACTAAATGAACCCAATAGGAATAGTAGACTAATGGTAGATTTCCTTCACAAGAAACCCCGAGTATGATACTTCTTCATATAGTTGAACATGTTTCCCAGAAGGTTCAACTGGACGTATGTATCCATCGTCTACTCAGACAGCGAGTACGGCAACCAAGGCTACGAGACTCTACAACAGCTAGCTCCAACCTACGGTGTTTGCTTCTCTACTCCTCTGCGTGTGAGTAAGGAGCACTTCAGTGACTTGGACTACGACCGCATTGTAGAGCGACTCGCTAACAACTCTCACGCTAAAGGTACCTGAAAATATTTCAGTAAATCTTTCAATCTTAAATATTTCATTCTTTTTCTTACATCGTTCATTCTTTTTCTGCAAAGTCACCTTGCAGAGAGAAACAACAACTTTTCCTCATTCAATGTTTGATAAAGAGTAACCACTGTTTGTTTGGCCTCGTAGTTGTGGTTGTGTTTGCTGAGAAGCCGACGGTTGTGTTGCGGTTGGTAGAGTCAACTAGGAGGATGAAGGTGGACAACCGGTTTGTCTGGGTGGGCTCTCATGGTTGGACAGTCACGGATCACAGGGATCATCATCTTCCAGTGTCCTCAAGTGAGTGTTATCAACTTTATGTGTAGCAAATGCAAGTGTTAATCTAATCTGTCAGTTAAAATTATTTTCACTCCATCTAAATATGTGAGTGATAGGCCTAAGACCAGGATTTTACCCTATTGCAGCGCAGATTTTATTACTTTTTTGCCCTTTTTGTTTTTTAATCTGTTCATTCAGTTCACATTGGGTGGCTTAGAGATATGTCTCTCTGAAATAAAATTTTCATATAAAAACAATAACCAATTGTATACATAACCCTAAGATTTGTCTAAAATGGACACCAGAACAACATCATAATAATTAGTCACTAATTATTATGATGTTGTTCAAGCTAGCGACTCAATTAATTGTGAGGTAAAACAATATAATATTTTGTTTTTTAAAGCAGTAATAACTTAATAAAATACTTTTGACATTAAAGTCTACGTATATTATACAGGGTGCATACAAACTGGTGCATACAGTCTGTGTATTTTGTTCCTTAAAACAAAACAATAAAAAACATTGTATAAACCTGGGTCAAAAATGATTTCCTGTCTGTCTGCATGTTTGTACACAGACTGTATATATTATTCATAGAACTTACCTCTGATTTTTTATCTATATTAATGACAAATGGTCATATAATGCCGCAGAACTAATAACTCTCAATAGCAAATGTATAATCCATATTCTTGAACTGCCTTGGGAAATGTGCTTTTGCATGCTTGTTATGGGGCCAGTGGTAGATTGTCTTGTAATCTAGATTGTTTTAATTTCAGAAATGGAAGTGCTTCAGGGGTTTGAACTTGGGAAATAACTTGGTGTAAAATAATCTTTTTTTAATGTTTAAGAGAAAATTCCCTTTCCTTACAATCTGTACGTAATATTTCACAACTCTATGGCGTCTATCATATACCAACAAATATTTCTGTTCATAAAAGAAGTACTCAAGTAGTAACATGTATTTAAACGTATTTAACGAGTATTTAAATTTGTAAATAAAAAGGTTAAATGCATGTTGTATTGTCAATGATCCGTTTTTACTGTATAACACAGCAATAATTTTAAAAATTAATAATTTTTCAAGAGAAAAACACTTTTTAGTAAAAAACTAATAGAGTTAATCTTTTTCTCTTAGCTCTAGAGGATTCTTTGGGTACTGTCAATCGTCCTAATCACCGTAATCGGCAGTTAACTAAAGGTAATCAGCTGCTTCAAGTTAACAATTTTGATTCTGTTTTTTTGAGTTGTTTCTAAACAAAAATTTAACTTAGTGCTTAAAAAGGGTAATTTCAAAAAGAAAAAAATCTATTGTTTAATAATCTTAAAAATATTTGTGTTGAAATAGCACTACCTAATAGCATGCGACTAGTAGTGACTGTACTTAATTTATTTAGGTACTAAATTTCTTCAAAAATAATTGGTGCTTTGTTCCAATTCTAAAACTCACATGCTGACTGTACAAATCTTTATTGTAAAGTTAAATAAGTAGTTTCAAAATGGTGCTTTTGGAGGTTTATTATTGCATATAATATTATTTACTAATATAATTGAATATAATTGGTGTTTCATTGATAAAATAACTGCATGTATGTTATGGGTGAAAAGTTAATTATGTGTGAGGGAAGATTAAGATACTTTTGTAGTTGATTGGCATGTTTGAATATACCATGGTTTAATGTTGTCCATGGCAGTCTTATGTCTCCACACCAATCATTCCTACATTCAAACATAGTGGTCCGAAAGCCTAATTTCTTTTAGCTTTTTCAATGACTTGTCCAAAATCGATAAACAACTGCGTTTTGGTCTCGTCATGCAGTTTTATGTTCTTCAGCCAACTATTAAAAACCACTTAAACACATTATTTACATCATCCAAAAACTTTTTCCCATAGACATTGTCTACTTGTGATACATTTGATCATGTATTGAGCACTTGTATGACAAAGAATTAATCACAGAACTCTAGTCATACGAGAGTGTTGATTTTCTTTTGAATCAATTATTGCTAATATAAATAGTGAGTATCCCATAAAGGTGGAGACTTACTTCAAGAGCGGAGAATGATGTTTCAATGTTTAATTTTAAAAATATTATTATGAGGGAAATATTGTATTATTATTTAGGGAAATATGTCTGAATTTTCATTAAACTTATCGCTCGTTACAGATGACTTGGAAAGCCACGAAGTCCTGGAAGGGGCTTTAGCCATACAGCCTCTAGCAAGTCATTTGGAAGGGTTTGATGAGTATCTTGCCGGCTTGACTGTGGAAAACCACGAGAAGGTGAATCCGTGGTTTAAAGAATACTTGGAGGCGTTCTTCCACTGTTCTTTCTACAACCAGTCAGATCCAAATGTGTCTGAGGTAAGTCTCGTTTGTAAAAAGTTACAAGAAATAAACATCCATGCATGCACCCTCGTGGTAGCATTGACTCTGAAACAAATTCATATTTATAAAATTTTCATTTTCGTACAAATAATTTGGTGTCTATAAATCACTCTTTCAAAAAACTGAACAAAAATCATGTATAAATTCTTTATTCATTATTTATGTTTATTGTATTTAGTTAAAAAAAAAAAAACATTAGGTTTATTTTCTTTTGTTTATATGTTACATGGGGAAGTGAATAATAAAGCATTTACCTAGTCAAATAAATTATTTAATGATAACTTTCTTAATATTTTATAGTTCAATTGAACACAAAGTTTCTCACCTAGCTTGTTTAGAAAAAAAAACTGATATCCTACAAAATAATGTGGCATGTATAGTTACATATTGATGAAATTTGAAACATACATAAAACATTTGTTTGCATACAAACAACAAACAAAAACATACAAAAAACAATTAAAAAAAAATTAAATTTGCTAAATTTGAAATTCTATTGCTCCTATGTTATGGCATATCACTTAGTGTTTTGGTAATGACGTATTTTGTCATCACTAATTCAAATTAATGTGAACTGGAATTCTATGGCTCGGTAATTACTAATTCTGGTTGTTGACTAGTCAATTTTAATTCTTTAGTATTCTCCGACTGAGGCTACTTCAGGGGTGATCCTGACCCTTACATCTGGACCTATCAAGAATATTTTTTCCCTCCGGGTTATCATAACCCACATTTTTAGTCATGGTGGTATCATGTAGTCCAGGGCCGCTATAGTGGGCGCAAGAGGTTGTATAGGTTTTTTTGGGGTCAAGGAAGATAAATGAATTCCCCTGTAATGACGGGGGAAGGGGCCACAATTTTCTCTCAGGCCTATAGTGTGTCACATGCATACCTCTGCCAGATGCCACCTCCACACATGTTTTTCCTATACCTTATTAGACAAGTACAGTGTTATATGACTACTATCTAGCCAAACATTAAGAATAGTTGTAGATATAACTTTACACTTCCATTAGGATGTGGTTTTGTTCCTAGAGCTCTCAAGACTGCAGCACTGTGGACTTGACAATCACAGAAGATAAGGGTTTCCAACAACATTCCTGTCTACACTTTGTGAGGGACGCTGTCTACGCAGTAGCGACAGCTCTACACAACATGCACAGGTAATGTCAACTAGCTGCTAATAGATTAGATTCAAGACGAATACCACGACACACCAGAGGGTGTGTATATTATGGTTATGGATGAGTGTTGAATGAATTAGATAGATAGTGTTGCTCCTGACTTTTATAGTCAATGGTACAGCTTCAAACACCAAAATGATGGTTTAAATGATGGAAGGTTACCTTATTGTTTGATAAAATGTAATTACATCCTAATGTGTATGATTTTCTAACTGCTTCAGAGACAAGTGTGGTGGATTGCCTGGTCTTTGTGCCAACATGAGTCACATAGAGAACAGCCAAGTCGTTGAATACATCAGGAATGTCACTTTTAAAGGTAGTTCAGATAACAAACTAGCTATTATTAAAAGTCTACACACTATGTGGAATGTTTCGTTATGGTAATATGTATAATTGGCACATTGTGATAGTGCCGATAGTTAGGAGAGTTATTATGCTCATGAGGTCTTCCATCAAAATTGTGTACTCTTCTAAGAAGTCGTGTTTTTTCTGACTGACTGAAAATGAAACCAATGTCAGCTGAGCATGGAATTTCAATGGCAACATAGAACATCTTGTGAGATGGAGCACAGGAGTTTTAAGGAATTTCATTAACAGATTTACACCTGTTTTACTACAGACCATTGGTTGTTTCTTTTTTGGGTACTACAAAAGTGAATAAAAATTGTTTGTCCATTTTAAATTACTAATGTTGTGTTTACTATTTTCTCAGATGAGAAAGGAAACCCATTCCGGTTTCTGAAGGGTCGGGATGGACCACCCCGTTACTCAATCTTGAACTTTCAGAGAACTGATGTAAACGCATTCCAGTGGCAGATTGTGGGCAACTACACTTGTAAGCATACATAATACGTAAACATTTACAGAAAAATATTTATTGTTTTGATCTACCACATTTTTAAAAGCTATGTAGAAATACCAATACAAAATATTTCATATTTCTATTAATATTTTTTAAGTGTATGACTTTTATGCTTACTATTGAGTTCTTTAATGCAGAGAGAGATCTTCTTGCCAAGATGAACTATTTTCTAGATTGGTGGCGTTAGAGTATTCGGTAGGTTTTAAACCATCGTTACGGCATTATTATGACATTATCACATACATAAGTCTTTGGTGTTTAGCAGAATCCAAACCATGACCTTAAGTAACCTTTACTCAGTACAACACTCTAACCATACAACGATCTAACCATACCACGCTCTAATCACCAGACAAGCCATGCTTTCCAAATAATTACACTAGTAGATTTTTCCCCAATTAAAAAAATTACTAATTGATTAAATCAGTACATTTTTGTTATTTTATTGTTATCTAACTTTATATTTTATGTTGAAGTGGATGAATACGGATCACCCAAGTTGTTTCTAGACAGCAAGCGAATAAGATTCAGTCGAGAATTAAAAGATTTTCCATCTTCAAGATGCACACAAACTTGTGATGATCTGCAAATTCGAATAAGAGAGGTAATTCAAGTGATTTATTTTTGGTTTGAATAGTAGTTGCTTGTCTTAAATTTTGTTGGAAATCATATTTTATTTAAACAAATAGTTGTTATAACTTGCTTTTACACTGGAACAGTAGTCTGCAGAAGGCCCACATTTGAAATGCCAAGTTGGCATTGTAATTTTATGCTTCTACAATGCTGCCTTATTAATTAGTACAAGAGTTCACTCCTTTACAGTTTTAATAATGAAATAGTAAATATCCCCTAAAAAAATTGTGTTTGTAAAAAAATAAATTAAAGTCTAACTGTACGAAAGATTGTCTTCATGGAAGCTTTAATGATTAACTTCAGGGTTGTAGTAGAACAGGAATGTTTGAGAGCGGGGTTACCGCTCTGCTTTTTCCAAAGAACACATTGATAAGCGATCCATATTTTTCCATGACCCTGATAAGCTTTCCCAACCTAGGAAATTTTACAACTACACCACTGATTAATACTTAATATAACCATTCCAAATATATCAACCATTATTTACTGGTACATATTTACAAATGTTGATTTCAGTACGACGACACATGCTGTTGGTCATGTATAAACTGTTCTCCTTACGAGAGGAAAATTGACGATTTTCACTGCCAAGGGTGTGATCGGGGATTTTTGCCTTCTAGAAACAAATCTGTTTGTGTGGAGATCCCAGAAGATTTCATCAACTACACAAACCCATGGGCAACTCCAGCCCTCATCGTAGCCACAGTAGGTAATATTTTAATAAGCATTTCTTTTTAACTATGGTAATATTAGTAGAAACACCCCTATCTATACTGTAAAGAGTTTTTATGTATAGGGATGGATTTTAGCTAGCTTGACTGAGAAAATTAAAGCTCTAGAAGCTTAAAAGCACAACTCACTTAAGCCCCGTTCACACGGGGCGAGTTTACAAGCTACACGCCGGCTTTTTTACACGCAGCTAGTAAAATAGCTCAGTGTGAACGACGTACTCGCTCAAAAGCTGCTTGTAAAAAAGCTCTGGAAAAAGTTGACGCTGCCGCTACTTTACACGCCAACTCGCCAGCTTTTGAGCGAGTAGGCGTGTAAAGTAGCCCAGTGTGAACACAGTTGCTTGTGATTGTGCACTTGTTACTCAAAGATGTTGGAGGATTTGGTTCAAGCCAGCTACTGAGCGAGTGGAAAAAGCATCGTGTGAACGACTACAAGCGCACTCGCCGGCGTCTTTCTACACGTCTGCGAGTTGGCGAGTGGACAAGCTCTGTGTGAACAAATACAAGCACACTCGCCAACTCGCCTGCTTCTTACACGCTGGTGTGTAGCTTGTAAACTCGCCTCGTGTGAACGGGCCTTTAAAACACAAGTGGATTAATAATATTGCTCTGTTTACTCCAATAAGTTTGAAGCATGTAAAATAGTTTAAAATTATATGAAAATAAAAACACACACAAGGGTTACCAAACATAAATCTTCATTTTAGGATTTTTTGTGAGGATAGCAGGATAGACTGATAGACCTGAATGGGAAAGAGTCCAAACTAGCACAGGAAACACAAAACTTTAAACTATATACAGGTAAAGTATTGTGTTCCTTGTGCCAGTTTGGACTTTTTGCCATTCAGGTAAGCCAACTATCGTCTCAAAAATCCTATAGGCCCTTGTGCTCTACGATTACATCCATAAATCTGAATTTGCTTTCTTTATCTGATCCAGGAGAATAATTAATCAATTCTAGGGGAAATTTGGTCACAGCTCAATTGGTTTACGGTGTGATAAATACACTACATAAAATGATTCAATGTTCTAGGAATAACAGTTACAATTATAATATCCTACATTTTCTGGAGAAACGCAGAAACTCCTGTGGTTAAGGCTTCTGGCCGTGAACTGAGCTACCTGCTCTTGTTTGGTGAGTTGTTACAGTTCATTCCTATGATTTATTGTGTATATTACCCCTTTGGTATTTTAATGTTCTTGTGGGGGAATGGTCAAAAACCTAGTATTGTTACTATCTAATGTCGATCTTTTGTTAGCATCATTAATTGATAGACCAGTGACAAGTCCCTTCTTTGTCTGGAGATGATCTCGCTTAGAATTTAACCAAAGTTTAACATATTTACAGTGGCGTAAATAACACCCCCGCAACTCCAATGACCGCGGGAGACAATGATCATGTCTACATAAACGCAGGAGATATAAAGATATCACCTCGATAAAGGAAAAAGATTACTGTTTCCATGACCGAGGGAGGCGATTAAAAAACTTCTGCGAGAATTTTTGTATTTTGCCGTGATCACGGCTTTTCCTGAGATAAACGAAAAGAACATAAGTGGTGATTTTTTGGGGGGCAGGGGGGGTGCCGCTTAATGTAATTACTCCACTGCATATTTTAAGAGCAATCAGTGCAATAAATCTATATATATTATAATAAAGGAAAAACATGTTACAGGTACTTTCCTGGAGTTTTTCCTCACCTACATAATGGTAGCCCCGCCTACTTTTCCGAGTTGTGTTGCCACAAGATTCCTCCTCGGATTTTCATTTACACTTTGCTACGCAGCAATTGTTACAAAGACTAATCGAATCGCCAGGATATTCAACAGTGGGGGTAATCTTCACAGAACAAGGTAATGGTATTGTACAAGTTAAACTCTCTGTTTAAAGAGGGTGGCGGCCTCTTTTACCTTGTAACGCAAGGGGTGAGCCGTTACAGTATAAGAGGGGTCCGCTACGACATCGCTGCCTTGGGCCCGAAGTCCGTGGCGCTACGGACTGAGCTACCGACTCACCCTGTATTAAACATTTACTTAAGGATGTGGTATAGGTTTTGGTAGGTTTACCGGATGGATCTGGATGAATTGATTGCAAGATAAAAAGATACATTTTCAGAATCACTAACTCCATCTTGAGGTGTATATTTTCACTCTTTAACATCCATATTTTCATTCTGTTTCTAGATGTATAAGTCCCAAGTCCCAGGTGCTCATCACAGCACTTCTCACTTCAGTTCAGATCTTCCTCAACATCGGATGGTTCCTGTATGATCCACCTTTCGTCAGCCACATTTTCCCCACCAGGGAGTCTAGGCTGAGGGTTTGCTCTGGTTTGGGGGATTTTTCCTACCTCATCGGTCTCTCCTACCCATTTGTACTAATAGGTAGGCATTCCGTTCCTATGTGTATATTTTTACTATACTAAAAAGCTATGATTTTTTGTGTTAAAAATTGTGCTAAAAATTCTGTTTGGTGAGTTTGGTTAAAAAATATTTACCAGGCGCTGCTTTGGTTTAAGTTATGATGATACAGCCTGTAGACATCACGTTTCCATGTTAAAGTTGTAGCCAGTTTAAACAAAGTTATGAACTAACAATCTCCGATTTCTTCCATGCACCAACTTTTAACCAGGCCACACTGATCATCAGTTTTATGCACATCATACATTATTAAAACTGAGGGAGAAAATGCATACAGTATTACAAAAATGAGACTATAGGGAAGAAACAGAAAAGTGATAAAGAATGGTAATTAAAAGAAAAGATCCTTAAATAATATATTAATTTTCTATTTTTTTAATTAGCAACATGTCTAAAAGAAACCTTTCACCTTTCAGACAGCCTTTAGACAATTTAAAAATCCATCTATCCACTGGAAACCATCTCAATCCTAATTCATCAGGAAATGTTTAAACTATTCCAGGAGTGTGCACAGTTTACGCCTTTCTCACAAGAAAGTGTCCTGATGGGTTCAATGAAGCGAGGCACATAGGCTTCACCAACTACACTGCTATCATCATTTGGTTGGCGTTTGTGCCATTGTACATTGCCTCTATAGTTTACATGTTTGAATGAAATGTTTAAACTGTTCCAGGAGTGTGCACAGTTTACGCCTTTCTCACAAGGAAGTGTCCTGACGGGTTCAATGAAGCGAGACACATAGGCTTCACCAACTACACTGCTATCATCATTTGGTTGGCGTTTGTGCCATTGTACATTGCCTCCACCAGTTACACCATCAGAGTTGTCACTTTAGCAATGTCTTTGTCTCTCAGGTATACCCTATGTGTTATAAAAACATTTCAATCCTTTTTTCAAACTAGATTTTAAGGATTAAAGGATACTGCAGAAATTTTCTTTGTAAGGGTAAATCAGTATCTAGTTCCTTCCTCTACAAACAATTGCATGTAACATGCTGTGGATAATTTTTGGCTGTCCGAAAGCCAGAATTATCGTTTAAAGTATTTGAAACTTACTTATTTCAGGCACCTCTGCGTGAGATGGCAAGTTATAGAAGAGTAGAATTTTGAATTTACACTTTGGGGTGGATTTTTGTTTAGTAAACCAACCATCCTGTGGGAGTTTGCTGATTTTACGCCTCTTTCACACGAAGCGGCGCGCGCCGTACGGCGTCCGCCGCGCGGCGCTGCGCCGGACAAGCGTGTGTCTTCACACTAGTACGGTTTCGTGCGGCGCGCGCCGTACGGCACTCCTAAATATTTATTATTTTCTGTTCAGTTGTGGCTTTTAAATGAATACTCCACTTACAAGTTCAAATTAAATGAATAGGATAATTTTAAATATAATAAACTAGCGCACCTGTTGCTCGAATTTGAGCAATTGCAAAATATTAAAGGAGTTTTTTTTTACGAATAACTGTCACTATTTCCGTTGACGTGTGAGAGTCAACTCAAAGATAATGTAACCAATCACTCCACTCCAGTTATCGAAACTGGAAACGAACTCACTCTGAAAACGAACGCTCACTCCACTCCATCTATCGAAACTGAAAACGAAAACTCTTGGGTGTATCATGTGTGTACTATGAACAGCTGTAATTAATACAAATTATTCGTCCGTTTAACCATGTTTAACTAAACAAAATCTTGTCTTCATAAGATATACATTGGGATTTTGATGGCCTGAGGGGCAAAGCCCGAGGACTTTTACTACAGGAATTGGTGAAAGGGGGCGTGTACACAACAAATACTTAATTTTGACACGTCGTTTGTAAAAATCGGTTCATTATTAACGGAGGAGTAGTATTTCGTAGAAATCACCTTCACGTATATAAGTATTCGTCATATCTGAAAATATTGTATTCTAGAAGTTAAAAAAAATGTTTCATTACGTATAAATTACTAAATTATTAATTTAATACTAAATATTCTCCTCTAGTTATTAAAGGAAAATTTTTGTTTTAATACTTTAAGTTGGTCGATTTGCATGGGATTAACATAAAAATGTATGTTTTGTAATAACTTTAAATATATTATTTTCCGATACAACGATATATAATTTCTTAATTAACTGTTGCACCCTCTTGGTCAGGTAGTTTGCCTAAATTGAGACAGCGTAGGGGTTGGGCCGTGCGGCGCGCGCCGCACCGTGTGAAAGCTCCCATAAGAACCAATGCACCTTCACCGAGTTGTCCGGCGTGGACGCCGCGCGGCGCTGTCGTCCGGCTCAAGGTGCATCCGGCGGTAACTCGCGCGCCGTGCGGCGAATTCGCCGCGCGGCGCGCGCCGGACATAGTGTGAAAGGACTCATATACTCCCATAGCCCTACGCCGGATCCGGCGGGCGCCGCGCCTCGTGTGAAAGAGGCTTAGGCGGAGGGCAAACTTGCACAACAATTACTGTAACTAAGTTACTTATGGGTATTTTGGATGAATCTTGTACTAAACAAAACAGGACGTACTAATTGAATGGTAACAATTAAATGTGAAGTTTCATGAAGTGAGGCATTTAAAACACTTCTGCTTATGTCATACATTCATAAGGTGAGAAGAGTTATAAAAAGCAGGCAAAACCTTTTATAGGGTTTGATGAGGACAGGACCTTATTTCTTAAATCCTGCAAATTTTTAGAAATAGTTCAGAAATATCTGTTCACAGTTATTTATCTGACATATACTGGATTGCACTGTTTCAGTGGGTTTGTGCAGCTAGGCTGTTTGTTTCTCCCCAAGCTGTACATAGTGGTGTTCACTCCTGAGAAGAACACGAAGGAGTTGGTGATGGCTCATAACAGAACTGCCTCATTCAGTGTCAACACCCTTTCCAGCAACATGGCCTCCAACCACACTGACTTGGGCAATGAGAATGGTGCGTTTCCAAGGACGACTTTCATCGTATGACTTCCACAATTTTAAGCCCCATTTTCACAACCTAGGACACTAGGCTTAAGCCCAGAACCATTTACACGTTACATCATGCTACTAGCGGTTAGTGGCGTATAACATAACTAAAAGACAATGGGGATTGGCAAGATTTGAACCCATGAGCTCGGGGACTTAAGTCCTTTATACTAGGAGTCATAGACTGGCGTCGTCCTGTAGTCCAGCTAAGCTACTAGGGGGTCATGAATTGTGGATATTTATAGGAATGCACTGTGGATGCGATACTCCCTGGTGCGGATTAACGTCAGCACTAATGAGTACTACGACTATCCTAATAATTAGACAAATTTGTTAATTACAAGGCAAAAATGTGATTCAAATTCCACTATAAACTGTAGGTCCCTAAGTTACCATTAGCTGTATGCGTTATTAACTAACAGCTGTGTTTAAGGAGTAGTCAGCCTCAGTCGCTAACAAGACTACAAGATCGCGCCACTCATCTCAATTCATACTTGGCTTAAAATACCTACATCCGTATGGTCGCCATTTCAATGTAAAGTACGGTATTTAAAGTACATTAGTTTCCTACATTCGTAGCTTGAGTTTAAAGTTTGCTATTACAAGCTTCTGGTTCTAGAATGATGAACGTCAAATGTATGATTCTCAATTCAAGAATAACATCACTTATCAACAAAATCCCCTTCCCAGTACGGTGGATGATGTTCAGAAATACTTTATCCCAACTGATTTGTGTTTGTGGATTTTTTAATAAGCCTCAAGCCTTCTAGGGCACAGTGGTGAAAAATTAGTGATGACACACTACATGGCGTAATATAAAACTATGATTAACCTTGAGGAATAAAAATACAGTACAGTATTTCATGTTGTAGTAATGTGTTACCTTGTCATTTACTTTAAAATTTACTTAATTCATTATATATGCTGTAGGATACTTAAATTCCAATCATGAATCTTAAAGCATTCTTAGAATTGTACTTTTAACCTACCTGTAGCAAGCAAGCAAACTAGATTATCAGATACAAAATCAACCATTGAAGCCTCAACAACTATATAACTTACCTGTAAAATTGTATGTAAGTAATCTACCATTGTTTTAGGTTACAAAAATCCATCATTCACAAACTCGGTTGGGAGTATTCACAACGAGGGAACTCCACGAACTATCCGATTTCACCCTGTCATATGTAAGTACAGTAGTGTAGTAAAATTTAACTGAATTCTTGTGGTTATCCTCATATATCAAACTTTTAAATTGTTAAAACTGTTTTTATTTATTAGTCACAAAAAAACTCTTGTAAACATTTTCTTTATGGTTATTTTCCTTTATGTTGCTTGCAAACTTTCAGTGGTAATTATGCATTAAAAATACTAAAATAGTTTTGTGATTCAAGATTTTTTAAACATTGTTAGGTATAATTTCTAAAACCCCCCATCATTTTTTCAGGATAGCTTTGAGTCACTATAAATTAAAATTCGGTAGGTAAACTTGTAAGATTTTTAAATTAAAGTTATTTGAAACGTGATTTGAACAGCAATATGTTGTGAGCGTCTAACACTTGAAGTGTATGAAGCTGAGGAGAGCAAACTGCTGTCAATATGATACAACACAAAGAGTGAATAACAAATAGTAAAAAGGTTCTGAAAGTATGAAAATTATTTAAACTGCATGGTCTTCTTTCTTGGCAACCCTACACTTTTTTATTTACATTTCCTGCATTTGTTCAAACCAAAGGCATTTCATACATTTATGACAGATCTTTTCTAACGTTGTGGTCGAGACTATGTAAATAAATATTATTAGAAGCATTTTAGTTAGTATGACTTTTGCTTTTAGTGAAGTCTAGAAATGAACCAAACATTATCTGGCAACAATATGATTACTAGACGAGCACTTTAATCACTAGGCTGTAAAAAGTTATATATAAATCATGACTGTTCAAAGAAGTAAGTTTAAAAATGAAAACCTATTGATAATTGGTAGATAAATGTCATAACGCCACATGAAATGTAACACATAATTTATCATTGCCCAGCTGTAGCCAAGCGTGAAGATCTTGATCATGAAGATAACATGTTCCAACGATCCCACAACAGGAAATTCACTCCTCCGCTGAGGAAAACTGGAATATGTACACATCCGGGGTGAACACTTCCATACTTTTATTTATCAAGTCAGTCGTTTCAGTATTCTGTACTCAAGTACCTTGATGAATCATGAAATTGGAACAAGTTTTACCCCTTCCTTTCTACATCTCTTAGTATGTAGTTGTAAATATATAAATAGTGTAAGTATTCTTAGTCAAAGTAAGAAATAATAAATACTAAAATGGATATTGTACAAGTTTGACCTTCACCAAGACTAATTAGTATAATTTTTTGGGGAAAATATTCTGAATATTTTTTGTTTTTGTTTGAAATACATGAAACACGTTAAGTAGACCTAGGTTTAACTGTTATATGACATTATGTAGACCAAGGTTTAATATTAACACATTTTGTTATCTATTAATAAAATAAACTTTTTATAAAAAGATTGGCAGCCTCTTTTACCTTGCGTTCCTCTATTTACACTGTTGTCAGGTTCATGTCTATCAAAACATGGAGAATGTCGCTAAAATGCAAATATAAGTAGGACTACTAACAAAGTTTAGTAGCAGCTAGTAGCACTAGGGTCCAAAAAGCAAAATATTGCCAAGGTGTTTACGAGTTTCCTCACACCATCACTTGAGCCACCAGCTCACAAAATAAAAAAAAAATCTTACAAAATAAAGTTGATGGTGGAATATAAGAAGATAGGTGGATCTAGGCAAGGTGGGATAAATAAGTTGAAGAAGGTTGTGGAGAAGAAAGGAGTGAGATGGAGGAGGAAGATTAGAAGACGGAGAGGAATAGTCAACTAAAGATCAGACCTAGAAATGTAAAAAAATATATGCATGAAGATATTTTTTTGTGGTTTGACTCAATTAACATTTTACACTGACTTCTTTATTTGATTCTTAATTAACCTACAGTATGAATACATCACAAGTAACAATTATCACAAAGCAGTAACGTCTCAAAATCTCAAAAAGTCTAAGAACAAAATAAAAAAATTCAAAAGTATATTTTAATAAATTAATAGAAACTACACAACTTTTTTCGAAAACTTGACAATATCGAAGTGATTTTTGTAAGTACGCCAGAAGCAAGCTTTCATGTGATGAGGAGCAGCATTTTGCGGGAGAGTTTGTTGCCCACCAAGCTAGCGTATTGTTCCACTTCCTCCTTCTGTGTGTTGGAAGGACTGAGAGAGATGTACTGATGGTAGGTCATGGCTCTGTGGTGATACAAAACTGTCACCAGGTTAATGTCCACCACTTGGTCAGTGTCTTTGGCATTAGGGTCCTCATTGAACCTGGACAACAACAGGTTTATCTCCAAAAGGCAATATTCTTTATTTACGTTAATGGAGAATATTAGAGATCTTGTCAATCAGGATGGCATGTAGGATTCGGGAAAGGTAACAATACTGAGTCAAACTACAAGATGCTGGCAGTACTAAATTAAACGGTAATTTATTGTGGAGGTGACTGAACCTAAGCGTGGTGGTGAAAAGAGTGCTTGTGCGCATGCAGAACATGAGATCATTGATGAGACAATTTTCTTCACAACAAAACTGGCTAAAAATTGCGTAGAGTGGAAATTACTATTCCACGTAAGCTTTCATATTCATTTGTAAATTTATATTGTGTTGGCAACACTGCTTCACCAGTGAAGGACTTCCCGAATTTAGTGACTCACAATTTTTTTAAAGAGGACAGTGACTTTGAAGAATTAAATTTTTGTTTAGTGTTACTTTTGCAAAGTGGGATGCCTACAATTTTTAAGGTAAGCCTCCTTATCCTGTCCTGTGTCTTTATTGCACCAAAGTAAATGTATCTATACAGTAGAACCTCACTAATCCGACCTCGGCTAGTCCAACTCCTCGCTTACATTACCATTGACTTCAACAATTGCAGCAAAATCCTGATATAGCAATGGGGAACACTTTAAGGGTATGTTGTGTACCTGGAGTATTTGCTCTTCTCCAGCAGAGGGATGCAGTACTCTATCGGGTGCCAGGTGTAGACTTCAGGACACAGTAGCAGTGAGGGGTAGTATGCCCCCTTGTACCTCATCTTGGGACAGGAGTGGATGTAGAACCCCATGTAGTAGTACCTCAGACTGGGGGCGGAGTGGTGGAGGGACCGACAGAACGCTATCTCTCTGACAACAAAATATAAAAAAATATTACACTTTAGCATGTTGGATATGCCTTATGTCTAAAAAAAAAAACTTCTTTAGTAAGCCATTTAATGTACTTCTTCCAACTAGGGAAGTATAGCTTGGTGGAAAGAGGCATATGGTAAGTGATGTAGAATGCTATACTGATGGTTCTAAGGTCAGATAAGGGGGACTGGTGCCGGTTTGCTTTGGAAGTATTAGCCTTCCAATGAGATTGCACCTGACAGTTTTTCAAGCGGAGGTCACTGCTATTTTGGTTTGTGCTAGTGAAAATCTTAGCAAAGATATAAAAGCTTTCAACTCATACAAAATTAATTCAAATATCGTGTGGGACTGTCTTGCCTCTGTGTCTGAAGGGTAGGAGGAATGATTCTACGCTTAGCTGGGGCCTGGACACTCAGGCATTGAAGGCAACAAAGCCGCAGACAGACTGGCAAATGTTGCGTTAGTGGCAAATATGATTGAGGCCCCTGAAACGTGCAAGAAACATTGGGTTGAAACGCCTCCTAAGAGTTAGCAAGCTCACTCCACATACACCTTCTAAACGGGTTGCTTCAGACTTTTTGAGACTGGATATGTAAAGAATCTATAATATTAAAACGAAACAGTGTTTTTTTATTTCACGATTCTGAATCAACCACTCGACGGATTTTCATGATTTCTGTGTTGAAAGAAAGATAATTTTGAGAACTAGGGAATGTCGAAGCCATAATTTTAGTTTAGGGTCCCAGTTTTTAATAAATTAAGTTTTAATTTTTAAAAAGTCTAGCAGCCGACGCTAAGATTCTAAACTAGCTCTTTGCATAAAATAATTTGCTTAACATAACAGCTGTAAACATTCAGCTTTTGTATCACAAATTCAGCATTTGGATAAAAATGTAAATACATTCTTAGGGTTGACTTATTTATACTATGTGTAATGCTAATCATTGATACGTTCAATCCTTCGATAAGAGGATGACAGATTATTTAAATATACATAGTAAAATACTAGGATGTTCACATTATTTTTTAAAGCAATCTTTGTAAGATTTGTTTTAGAGCAATATAATTTGTTTTAACAGCTGGTTAAATATAAACTATGGAACTATGAGGTTATTTTATTTTTGTTATTGACTATAGGAAATAAGTAAGATTAGTAGAGATAATTAGACCACAGTTTTAACCAAAATTAATTAAACCACAGTACAAATCGAGGCTCTGTACACGAGTCTTAATAAAAAAAGATAAATGCAAATTATTTTACTGCTCCACTTTTCAAGGAAATATTAGAAAAATAACAATGTTTACATGTTTTAATTCTTCATGGTAGCTTTTTGTTTACAATTAATGTTTGTCTGCTTTAACTTTGTTTGGATTAGTCCCGGAAATATTGGTGACATAAAAAGAAGATCAAGAATAATCAGTAATCACGATTTTAAATTACCACCACAACCTAGCCGGGTTTTATACAAAGATATAAACAGATGGATGACATAGATTGAACACAACGTCAACATTGACCTAGGTTACTGCAATTAGACAAACCATCCTTTTATGAAATCGTGTTCAGTTGTGGTCACGCAAACGTGAAAATAACACTTTTATTTCAACTATGAATATATTGTAGTTTAAATTAACTAATATGGGAAATTACGATGTACATTTATTCAATGAGGGTGGGTAATTACCAAGGATAGAACTGATAACGGTATGGATAATAAACATTGCCAATTACGTCATTAGCTTTACTAGCGTGTTTACTTTTTATATTCCTGCTACATGTGACCAGTTCTTTTTTCAAATGAATGTTATTCGAACCAAACAGCTGTTTCAAAACAAACTGTTATGTTTTTACTTTTCTTTGTTTACGCTTATTTATTTAACAATTAATGCAGTGAAATTGATATAAAGTATAGGTGTGACGATTAGTTTTGATGTTAGGACACCAAAGTTATATTATGTGTACTGTGAATTTTATTGGATACTATCGTTTTATTTTAGGTAGTTTCTATTCAGACCTACTGGAAATTGTGTATAGTAGTTGTATTGTGGTGATAATAATTATTATGGAAGAGGCAGGTATGCTATGGAAGGTGGTATCGTTGACTAGGTCTATACACTTCTCAATTGACTATTAGTAGTATGTAGTGTATTATATTACTCTCAACTGTAGGCTACTTATAATCAGTGTGCGTCTGTGCGAATTGGCTGCAAATCTCACTTCAACGCTTTTCACATCGTAAAAATTGCTGTTTTATTGTAAAATTATCGGATTTAAAATGCATATTGTATAGGCCTATGATGGAATAAAAGCATATTTGGTCACACAACACTTATTTACAAGATGATTTTTCACATTAAAACTGCAAGAAACTTTGTCTTTATATGTGTAAACTAGCTGATCTGAATTGTACACGGTTTTAACTGACTACTGAATTCCCGTACGTAGGACGGGCTAACACCTCGTTAAACTAATAGTAGAACTGATTACCAGACATGGGCGGTTTAGGAAACATTTACAACTGTTGGGCTTGTATGATGGCAAACCAGTCTGTAGGAATTGCGATAGGTTAAAGGAACCAGCCGAACACCTGCTCTTTATTGTGAACAGTTCTCTGAGGCTAGAAGGACAACTATAAGAGGTGGTTGAAGGTAGTACCTTCCAGTGGAGGAACTGATGGGATACAACAATTCATCAGATGCCTGAATCTGTAGGGTCTATCAATAAAACAACTTCCTGGGGTGCGCAATAATTCGACTATCTTAAAACAAATATCAAGAGATTTTTCAAAACACTATAATATCTTAGAGTTAACATTTAAGAGTAAAATTCTAATAATATGTTTAGTAAATAAAATTTTTCTTTCATTCTTTCGTTAGAGATATTATTTCTAATCGAGCCTAATAATTAAAGTTTCAACATTTACCTAAGAGACCCGTAAGTGCCGAGTACAAGGAAATGGAACTCTGGGTCGTAGAAGAAGTAGACCGAGGACACACATGAAGGTAAGATATCCAACACTCCGACAGCTATGAGTCTACCATCCAGCCAGTACTGCTGGTGGAACGATCCATAGCCTTGCGGAGGACCATCTCTCGGCATCCACGGCTGCCATCACACAACAAAAAAGTAATCAACTGGCCAAATTAGTTATTTATATGCTGAAATATAAACATACAGTATTGAGCCATCATCATTTAAATGCTGCAAAAACATCACAAAGCTGAAACAAATCATGAGTGCGAGTATTTGTGTATGTATGTAAATGAAGACATAAGGTCCGGTTCACACGAGCGACAAATCTAGCTACTAGGAAGTCGCTAGGTTGTGACTAGAATTGTAGCAGCCCGGCGACATATCAGTTCACACGAGCAAAAATTCTAGCGACTAGAATTGGAGTGCTTCGAACGTAAACTAATCAGCTGTTTAGATTACATGAAAAATGAAAACATAACCTCTCTTAGAAGCTCTTAGTAGTGATTGTTAGTAATTAAAAAAGTGCCATAGTTAAAGTAGTTTAACTCTCGTAAATAGTCTTAACGACACTTGAAGAAGTTCTTAGAGCACTCGCCAAGGCTCGTATCTTAAATTTTCTACACCTTTGTCAATAACACTATCTTTACGCGATCGTTGTGTAAACTACTTTAACAGTGTATTTCATAAGACTCTGGTTTAAAAACTTAATAAATCATTATTTCATTGCTGAACTTAAGAAGAATACTTAAGGAAATATGCATTTTTTAAAGTAGCCACACCATTTATACTTACAGTAAAGACATGAAAACAAAATGCCTACATACTTTATTCACACAATACACATTTATCACAAAATTGTTAAAGCTAACAGTAAAAATTAGTATCAAGCCAGACAGACAAACATACCTTCAAAGGGGTCTGAACCAAAAAGTCAGTATACGTTGACATGTCACATTCGTTAGGTTTCTCGTTGTGAATTGCCATTTGATATTTGGAAAACAGAGCCCAACTAGTGTCAATTGAGTCATTCATTTCAGCCGAGTCACTTCTCACCAGTATTATCTAACAACATAAACGTATCATTCAATTTGAAACTTTATTTTATTGAAGCTCTACTGGGGAGTGAGCTGGTCTAGTGGGGTTTCCGTCCCTGAGGTCCCGGGTTCATACCCTGCCAATCACCAAAGGGTTTAGCTATAAGATCATGTTGCCACCCTCTAGGCCTAGCCTCAAGTAATGTGTAACATGTATCGTGAAGGTTAAGTAAAAACAGTTGTTTACAGGTATAACAGATTTTAACTCAATTAAAAAAAACTAATACTCCACTGGGCGACAAAACCTCAAATTAAAAAAAAAAATAGGAATGGAAGGTTGAGATTTTAGTTCAGGACAGGGCGGGACGGGATTTTTATTTCCAATTTTCGGGACAGGACGGGACGGGATTTCTTTCCTGTGCATAAGAAGGGTTGTTTTGAAAGTTTTGAGTATTGCAGTTAACAAAAAAGACAAATAATATCAATTTTTACCATTAAGTGGCACTGAATTATAAAAACCAACAAATTGGAAACAATTTACAGGTATAGAAACTTGTGACTCATGGTCACGGCGCGATCGTTGAAATAACTTGCGGTCACGGCGCGATTGTCGAATTGACTCGTGGTCACAGCGTGATCGTCAGTACGACTTGGGGTCACGGTGTCATTGTCGGTATGACTTGCAGTCACAACGGGATTTTTTACAAACATTTCATCAATTTCACACAGCATTTTTTATTAGGGGTAGTTTTCAAAGAATCTTCAACACACAACAGTTTTCAAAGAATCTTCAACACACAACAGTTTTCAAACAATCTTCCAATGACTGTGTTTAAGATTTAAATGTACAGCTTAAAATGTGATCAGTTATTAATTTTTGGGATGGTCGGATAAAGTGGGGTGAAGTTTGTAAATGCATAGCAGAATTTTCATAAAAGGTAATGTTAGCAGAAGTCTTTAATGAAAGTTGTTTGTCTGTCTGGCCCAGCTGATCACTCTATCTATTCCTACCTTCAGAGGTGAATTTACAAGAAACCTGGTAAACTGTTTCTCGTTAACTTTCTCAATGGGATCATTGTGAATAGTCATTTGGTAACGTTGGTAGACTTCAAAAGCAGCTTTGAAAGTTGCGGTGAACTCATGACTGGCCGGGTACGACCTCACTAGCCTTATCTACAAAAGTCATCAAACTAACTGAAAAATGTTTAAGGACTTGGAAAGGAAGAAGTTATTTGGAAAGTTGCCATCAAATGGATAACTTGTTAAATATAAGGTACGGTAGGCTATATAAAGATAGAACATTTCAGTAGATTCTGGTAACAATATTGATCAAATACAGACTGGTAGCCATGTTTTTTATTGATCAACAAAAGGTCAATAACAGGTTTCAAGTTTGATTATAAGAAAAGATTTTTAAACATTATAATGTTTGAAACGACATTATTAGTTATCATAATTTGAATATTTACCCCTGGTTTAAGGTCAATTGATCATAGTAACAAGGTTATCATCTCGTTAATTCAGCCTAAATTGTTCATAAATCAAACTGTTTTAGTGCTAACACCCAACTTACCATGTTTTGATGCTTTGAGTAACAAATACAAAGCTTTGACTGACAATGAGAAGTTTAAAAATTACTCAATGAAAATAACTAAAAACTACCGTAGTGCTATGATCTGGGTGCTGAAACCAGAACTGAGTGATTGACACTTGGTTACGAGTACCTATTCTATTTGTAAAATCTGTCCAATAACCAAAGTACTGAATCCTCAAAACGTTTAACCTATAAACTTGCATAATGCACATTCACAACCATCAGAACAAAAAGTTTAAGTTTATAGTATTTTTTTTTTATAAAATTGTTGAACAATAAAGTAATTATAATGACTGGAGTTAATATTAACTGTCATCAAGACACCATTCACAGTTAATTAGACTTATTTTAAACTCACTTCTAACCTGTGGGCAGGATTTCACAGTTAATTAGACTTATTTTATACTCACTTCTAACCTGTGGGCAGGATTTTCTGGTAGAGGTTCATTTAAGAAATCTTCTAATGACTTGACAGTTGGCGCTGGTTTATTCTTTTCCTTTTCAGGGGGCAAAGTTCCCATCTGGGCTAGTTTTTTCTCTTTTCTCTCTTGTCGTAACAGTTTAGCTTTTTTGCATTTTGGTCGGTTTGGGTCCATACCATCACCTAAGAAAATTTTTAATTTTACACAAAATTATTTCATAAAACAAGAATTTTTAGTTGCAATTTTTCTATTAAAACTGGGGGTTACTATTTTTTGGGGATTTTAACTGTTCAAATAAAGCTGTATTAACACTTCAATATGTTGTAGGCTATTAATTGAGTGTGATATTTATTTAAGTAGTAGCTTTTATTGTTTGATAAAAAAATTTTCACTATTGATGGATCTATATTATACAACCAGTGCCGGTTAAAAGAGGGGGGTCTCATGTATATCAAACTCCTAAACGATAAATTTATACAAGCACAAAACTAATACCTGGTCTAGTTCCTTTTCTAGCCTGTGGTTTTACCGATGCATCCGTTTTCCCTTCATTCATTTCATTAGAAGTAGAGTAGGTAATAGAAACTTGGGAAGTGCTAGTGTTGGTCTCAACTGTTTTAATATCCAAATGACTACTTTGTGATTCTTCAATAGATATTTTCTTGCTACCATCTTCATTCACTAAAACATTACATCATTGGTAAAACAATTAGGCCTAAATAAGTGATGTTACCTACAGAGGTCGAGTTTTGATATAGGTCTAGTAACAAGACTAATAAGGTAAGAGCACGGTTACTAAGGTTAAGACTTCGGTCCCTGAGGTCCTCGGTTAAATCCCGCAAAATTACCAATGGATTTCATCTCAAAGTGATAATGCCGCAGCTACTAGGTCCAGCCTGAAGTAATGTGAAAAATAATTCCGGGCTCTTATCTAGGGTCCTAGGAAAAAAACAATAACAAGACCAGAATTTGGTCCTTCCTACACAAACTTTAAAATTCTAATAGCGTTAAAACACACAAAGTAAAAAATTACAATAAAAATAAAGAAATAATGTAAATATTGTGAAAAATACTTTATTATTAGAGATATTTTTATAAGTCATTTAAGAAAAAGCTTAAGGTACTTAAACCCGTTACAGTCTAATCATTGAATTAGGGTGGATTATGTAAATTGAATTTACTATCTTTAACATTTTGCCAATTCATTGAAGTAGCTTCATTCAATGCTTGAATAAACGCATAGCAAATTTTCAACATTTAGATTAGGCCCTACTTTCAATTTCAACATAAATCCCTAATAACCATTTGAAGTATGTTTTAATTACTCTAATGAAGGCTTTAGTAAGTTTAAACAAATTTAACAAAATTCCATGTAAGTGATTAAAGGTGACAATGTTTGTGTGTTTACCCAATAATGTGGTTTATAAATTGATCCCTGGATTACTGAGATTCTCTGGGAGATTATGTTATTCAATTCACAGAGGATACACGTCCGGTAACCGGACGTGGATTAGGCGTCCGGCAGTTACGTCACCAGGTTGTGGGGGCCCGGATTGCCATTACGACAACGATACGATGTACAGTCCTTGTTGTTCGTGGTGTAGTAAATAGAGTGCTCGGCTGATGTGCAATAGGTCCCTGGTTCGAATCCCATCGATAACTTAAACTTTTTGTCGAAAACATTTAGCTTTGAATGCCATTTCTTCTTAACTGTACGGTACATCTTTTGTTAGAATTCTTGGCATTTATAATTTTATTTTATGAAGAAAATTTAACCTTCATTCAATTTTTTCATTATCAGCAAGTTTGGTTGGTTAGGTTAGGTTATGACAGTAGGGGTAACTGCCGGACGCCTAATCCACGTCCGGTTACCGGATGCGTATCCTCTGCGTATTTAATTACCAAAATATGTTTCAGTAAATATCCAATACATTTAAAATCTAGATTATAGTTTTCACGTTCCTTGTAATTTTGTGGTGATAAAAATGTTCACATGCAAATTTTGACCAACATCCCTGTTATATATTCCAAGAATCTATCTTTTACTTTAATATTTATCATATGACTGGAATAATTTCATATTGTAAATAATTCAATGTTTACCTTTAATTATTAATTAAGAAATAAACATGTATCAAGAGTTGTGTTTATATAAATTTGTATTAATTTCTATTTAATAATTTGGCGACGAGGAAGAAAATGACTGAAATACAAGACCTTATATCTACTTTGAACAATTTTATGACATTAATGACACAACATTCAATTCAACAGACAGAACAGCCTAGATCAAAACATAGTACCAAGGAACTACTACAGAGCAATGCCTTGATGTTTGATGCTTATGATGAAAGTAAGGAAACGTTTGAAAGCTACACTCAGCGTTTAGAAATATTTTTTTAAATAAAAGGATTGACAGACAATGATTTAGAGACAATTGAAAGGTTTATTTTAAATCAATTGCTTAGGGGCTAAGCACTACAATCTGATCTGTAGTCTAACATCTCCAGACAAACCAGACTCAAAAACATATCAAGAGTTACTGATATTACTAAATGAGCACCTAAGCCCAAAGAACAAGCCAGTTGTTTGAGGTCTGTAACATAATTTGTGATTGATTCATTTCCATCTTGTAAACGTGATAAGAATTTGTGCTGTTCTGTAAGTATGTTTACAGAACAGCACAAATTCTTATCACGTTTACAAGATGGAAATGAATCAATCACAAATTATGTTACAGACCTCAAACAACTGGCTTGTTCAGCAGATTTCAAATCTGGGTGTAATGAAGGAAAATCTACAAAATCAGTTATAAATCTTATGCTCAGGTCTCAATTTTTTCAGAGGTTTATATGACTCAGACATAAGAGAAAAACTCTTACAACTGGGTGAAATATCATTTGAAAAAGCCTTAGAAATTGCCTTGGCTATAGAGGCATCAAAACTTGACAACCAGATTTTATATAGTAATAATCAAAATGACATTCACAAAATCAGTAAAACAACAAAGAACAAAATTGGACCTAAAAACAAAAATTTATCAACCATAAACTATTTCAATACAATAATGACTCAAGCAAAAAGAAAGACAACCAAAACAAAAGGCTGCAAGGACTGGGATTTTCAGATGTCTGTTTGCACTGTGGAAGGAATAACCATGAAACACAAAATTGCCGATTGATAGATGAGCTAAATTGCAGGTATTGTCATAAAGATGGACACAAAGAAAAGGTTTGTATCGCGAAACGAATACAGGAATTACAGTATTCAAAGAAAAATGTAAAAAGAATTGATGAAATTGATTCTGAATATGAATACGACGTTCAACGGATCATAAATGTATTGAAGAATGACGAAGGAGATGACAGAATGATGATAAACGTATCTCTAAACGGTAAACAGCAACGTTTTGAGTGTGATTCTGGAAGCCGCGTTAGCATAATAAATAATGATGACTTCAAGAAACTAGACTTACATTTTCCAGTTTGCAAAACAAGTTCTCTTTTTCGATCTTATACTGGACAAATATTCAAACCAATCGGGGTCTGTACCCTAAGCATATCTTACGAAGGGAGATCTTGCAGAGAAGACCTATACATTGTAAATCTACCTAAAAACGCTATTCTTGGAAGGGATTGGATTCGAAAATTGAAAATTAACTTACACAATATTAATCTTGTTAGTATGAAGAAACCAGAGGTTGATACCAACACTGTTGTCAAATCCATCAAGCAAAGATTCTCAAGCGTTTTTGAACAATGTATTGGTAAAACACCCAACTTTACATGCTCTTTAAAACTAAAGGATAATTCAAGACCTGTGTACTTAAAACCCAGACCAGTACCTCATGCTCTTCGAGAAGCTGTTGAGAATGAACTAGAAAAACTCGAAAAGGAAGACATAATAGAGAAAGTGGACCAATCTGAGTGGGGAACACCAATTGTTGTGATTCCAAAAGCAAATGGATCGGTCCGTATTTGCGCAGATTACAAGGAAACTGTGAACCAACAACTACATGACAGTCGTTACCCAATACCAAGAATAGAGGACATCCTTAACAAAATGAGGAATGGAAACTATTTTTGCACGTTAGACATTTACAAGGCATATTTACATCTTTCAGTGGACTCTGAAAGTTCTAAAATCAAGACAATTACCACACATGAGGGTACATATATAGCCAAAAGACTGTTTTTCGGAATTAAGACAGATCCAAATGAATTTCATAAATTTATTGACCAAGTTGTACAAAATCTTGAAGGGACAGTGGCTTATTTTGATGATATTGTTGTACAAAGCTGCACTTTTGAAGATTGCAAATCCAGGCTCATAAAGGTCTTAGAAAAATTGGAAGAACACAATCTACATGTGAATGTTGAAAAATGCAAGTTTTTTGAGAGAAAGGTGCAGTATCTGGGTCATATCATCAGCAAAGATGGTATCCAGAAATCACCAGAAAAGGTGAGGGCAATCCAGGATGCTCCCCGCCCATCAAATATCACAGGAGTGCGTCAATTCCTTGGACTAGTACAGTACTGTTCATTCAAAGTTCATCAAAGATGCATCTACAGTGCTAAATCCCTTACAACAGCTTCTAAGGAAAGACAAACGTTTTCATTGGTCACAGGAATGTGAAAAAGCTTTTACTCGTGTTAAAGAAGAGATAGCAAGTGACACAGTTCTTACTCCATACAACCCAGACTTACCCGTGATACTTGCCACAGGTGCTAGCCCTGTTGGCTTATCAGCTGTGCTCTCTCATAAAATGCCAAATAATGAAGAGAGGCCTATTGTGTTTGCCAGCAGATCTCTCACTGCTGCAGAGCGCAACTATAGCCAATTGGACAGAGAATCAACTGCTGTATATTGGGGGTGTAAACAAATGTTTGATTATATATACGGAAGGAAGTTTACTCTTGCCATTGACAACAAACCACCAATGACCATATTTCAACCAGACAAGAAACTACCACTGTTGACTTCATCCAGGATGCTTAGATACGCTCATTTTCTTTCAGGATTTGAGATTGTACACGAAAAGTCAAGCGACCAACTGTAATGCAAATTACCTCTCAAGACATCCTTTGCCAATAAAAGAAGAGAATATCAATGTGGTTGACGAAGATTACACTGTTCGAAGAGAGACAAAACACTGCATAACAACCGATACTATCATGGCTAAAGACATAGAAAAAGAAACATTACTTGATGAAGAACTCTCTTGTTTAAAGGAAAAGCTCCTAAACGGAGAAGTCGCTGACCCAGAAATATACCTTCAAGACGGAATTATTTTTAGAGGAAATCATGTTGTCATTCCGAAAAAGCTACAACCTAAAATCCTCAAAGAATTACACTCAACACACGTAGGAATAGTGCGGATGAAGAGTCTGGCAAGAAACTACTATTACTGTAAAAACATTGATACAGATATTGAGAGTATGGTAGCAAGTTGTAAGGCATGTTGTGAGAATAAGAAAACCCCAGAGAAGGCCCCTACCCATGTTTGGGAAATACCAAAACGCAATTGGCAGCGAGTCCACATGGATTATGCAGGACCTTTTCTAAATCACAACTTCTTGATTGTTGTAGATGCCAGATCATTTGGCCAGAAATATATCCAATAAAAATTGCGCCAACAACTGCCAGTACTATTCATCATCTGAGAGAAATATTCAGTCACCATGGCTTACCAGAAATATTGGTCAGTGACAATGCTACAATTTTCAAATCAGCAGAGTTTCAAGCATTCTGCTGCAAACGCCAAGGAATAAGACAACGATTCATTGCACTAGGAAACCCCTCTACTAATGGTCAGGCGGAAAGATTTTGCAAAACGCTCAAGACAAAACTGAGGTGCATGCAGTTTGAACAGGGCACTTTACATGAAAAACTATGTGCACTATTATTTCGGTACCGAGCTACACCACTGAGTACTGGTGCATCCCCAGCACAATTAATGTTTGGCAGGAACTTGAGAACCAAGCAAGATCTCTTAAGGCCTGGTGAAGATGACAAAAATGAGGCCCAACAACCAATATTTAACAAACATTTCAATATTGGGGAGAGAGTACAATCAAGAAATTACGTAGGATCCATTCTGTGGAAATTTGGAACTGTGGTGGAAAGGCTGGGGCGACTTCACTACCTCGTGGAACTTGATGATGGGTATGTGATAAAATGTCGCTTCAATCAGCTTCGAGCTTGTGAAGTGCCAAAAGATCCTATTCATTACAAAAGCCCTCTACCTAGCTCATTGAAGCAAACAAGGCAAGAAAGTTCAAACAACCGATGCGACCCAATAGCCAAAGAACCACCTACGCAAACTCATTGAACTTTAATATTCCAAAATACCAATCAAAATTGTTCAAAACAACCTTCATTCATGGGACATACAAGGTACGGCATGTTAAGAAAATCAAAAGGCAATTCAGAAAGGTCACAAGAAACAGAAAATGTCTCAAGTAGCACCCCGAGCTGGGAAGGAACTACGGACACTGAAACATTACATTACATTACATTTACATTTGTTGTCATGAGAGCCGAAGCCCCCTGACTGCTTACCCGGTACCTATCCTTCAGGACATACCCGGGCCCCATGATGTAGGCCGAAGCTTACGCATCAACCTTTAGCACATCATGGGCGGATGACTTAAGGTCATCAGGCTCGCCGGCTGCCGAAGCAGACCCTTCGGAAAGAGGGTTGCCCCTCAATCCTAACCAGGGATTCCGGCTGCTTGTTTAAGCGTCACTCCACCTGGGTTCCACTAGGTCGGAACCTAGAGGTCCATAGTAGAGCGCCCCGACGCATTTAGTGCAAGCAACACTCGGGACCTATCTAATCCCTGACAGGCAGAACCCGCCATCAATAGCCAGGAGGAAGGGGACCATCAGCACGCTTACGGGGGGAACCCCAACCTCCCATTTACACCGCTGCCCAATCGAGGCCTGACCCATTGCTGGGAACCAGAGATATCCAGAGCGATAGATCCCCAGATACCCCTGGCGGGCTCGGACCCAGCACCCGATCTACTTCGTTTGCCCGTCAGACCCAACATCACTGCCAGGCCATCAGGGTTTCCCAAAAGGAGGCAGGTATAGAAGTGGGACCCACCCGGATGAACCTATCCACCAGAGGTGGCGACACCCTTGACTCAATTGAGGTTCCGGGAAGAACCCCCCACACTCAAGATAACCATACCGTCCGTGCATAATTAAGGACACTGAAACATCGAGTCCTACAGCAAACTCAATGCCTGATAGTGAGACAAAAAGCCCTATAACTAACAATGAAGCGTCAAGTACAAGTACAAGCAGCCAACAAGATGCCAAAGAGCTGAGTACAATCATACAACAAGAGGCTGAAGGGTCAAATGCAAACTCACAACCAGATGTCCCTAACATTCGCCGTTCAATGAGAATCAGAAAACCGATTAAAAGGATGAACTTATAAATGAACGATCTTCTTAAATAAGTAGGGAGGAATTGTTATATATTCCAAGAATCTATCTTTTACTTTAATATTAATCATATGACTGGAATAATTTCATATTGTAAATAATTCAATGTTTACCTTTTATTATTAAGAAATAAACATGTATCAAGAGTTGTGTTCATATAAATTTGTATTAATTTGTATTTAATAATCCCTCACATTTTTTACAGTAAAGTCTCATGGAAAACAGATTCAATTTAAACCACAAGACGCGATCATTTTATCAGCGTTTACTGATAAAGTGCAAAAAATGATGAACAACTACCAGACTGGAAGTAACCATCATTCCCTTGCATGAGTATTTTGCGTATCCTGATGTATAGAATTTTATTTTGGGAGAACCCGTTTTGTTATGAACCTTTATTTAAATGGGGAAAAATATCTTTGCAGTGTAATCTACTATCAAAGTAGGAATGACAAAAAGCTTTGCTCATTTCTGATTTTTTTTTTATCACAAAACATAATATCAGCAAAATTAACATTTAAATTAGAGCAGTTTAATGTTAAACACAGATAACAGACGCATAACAGATAAATTAAATCTAGTTTATGAATCATCAACATAGGCCATCCTATGATTATCTTTCTAACTAGTGGCATTACAAGTGATTGAAAATTAAAAGAAAAGTTTTAATATTGGTTTATCCAAAATTTGTATACAAACGATTTAATTATCACAAATATAGAACATAAACGTAGTTTCTATTTAAGCGATGACATCTCCAGAGCACAACGTACATTTCTTTACCAATTATTTAATTTAGCTATTTAACTATTTCATTATTTTTAGTTAGATGTTTGTAAGTTTTAAAATGGAACACAAACATTTTTTTTTATACAGGAAGACCAATCATTATTTACCGTCCAAATCCCCACCACATACTTAGAAAGTGGTGGGGCAGAGCCTTAATATTGAAACGGTAATAGGCCAATGGTTATCATAGAAGAAGTAAATATCTTGTGATTTTAAATTTGAATCATCCAGATTTTCCATTTTTTTGAATGATAGAAAAGCTGAACGACGGACAGACTTTGTATTATTTATGCAGTAGGCCTGGTTATTGTTGTAATATAAGTTGTACGTGACACATACTTGACAGACTATCTTGCAGAGAAGACTCCACAGAGGTCAATACTGCATTGCTGGCGTTGGAATGTGCTTTCTCTTTCAAGTCAGGAAAATCACTTATGCCAAAACCTGGGTCTCCTTCATCTACAAAACAAGAGACTCAATCATAAACTAGAGTACAACATGTAGTCCTTGTTGACATGTAGTCGATATTTTTATAGCCTAAATCAATTATCTATCAGTTATAAAACATCTAATGAGCATCTTATATTTAATGTTTAAGTACCTAACTATAATAGAATCTTTTGTTAGTTAAAATTTAGGCTAAAGTATTTCTTCTACTTCACACTGTTCAAGACGTCGCTAGGCAAGTAGTGGGAAACAGGCATGCACAGATGGCAACAAACCAACCCTCCCACAATATTCACTAGCCTACTGCTGCCGACACCAAGCCGGTTATACTACAGCCGCAAAAGAAAGCATTGCCGCCATTATTGACTCTCCTGCCAAGAGTTAAATTGCAGCATTATTTATTTCTAGCCAAACGGTAATAAAACTGCATAAAATCATTGTACAATTTACCGCACATTATGAAAAAACTTCTTGAGAGGTTGTGTTGTGCTTTGTGCATGAATGGTGCCAGAAGTTTAATGAAGGCCAATATGAAGTTCATAATGAAGAGGTTGACAATGACAACGTGTGTAGGTAGGGAGTTAAGCCGTACATGCCTGATTTCGGCCACTCGCCTAGCACAAACAATGAAGGGTCACAAGTTAAAAAAAACACTCTCGTAGTATTTACTCAGTCTCATAATATAAACGTAAAAATTAAGGCGGCTTAGTAATTATTCAAGGGATTGTCATAGAATAATTGTACCATATTTGGACATAACAAATTACAACTTACCAGTTGATTCCATATCAGATGTTGATTCTATTGCATCATCGTTTCGAGATGAGCTCTTATGTCTCCCATAAGCCAAAAAGTTTTGAAATCTCTTCAACTTCCTTTTTTGAGATTTTGAAAGTTTGAAATCCAGAGCAGAACATCTAGCAAGATTCAGAAGACAATATCAATGCCAATAATTAATTATAGTGTGCAATTAATAACTAAGGCAATAAAAACTGTTCAACCTACCATCCAACAAAACCAATAGTCTTGTCTACCAAACAATTATTTTTAAAAGCTATTTAACTTAGAAGCAGTAGATCATTTTTTTAATATGGTTCAAACACTGGTTGGAGCGACACTGATTGATGGTACCTAATTATTAATTGTTGGTGCTTAAATTTAAATATCAGGTATGTCAACCGATGTATGAAATAGTAAAATATATCTAGGTCCAACTTAGATTTTTTAAATAAGTTTGGTAGCTCTTGAAAAATAACATACTATAAATAATACGATAACATAATACTTCGATCCATAAAGACTAGGCCAATATATGGGCTGAAAACGAATACCAAATAACATAAACACAACATTCACTGATAGGCCTAATGTTTAATTCTACTTACTTAATTGTATACATTGGACAGCAAGTCAGATGCATTGTAGGTTTGTAACAGTAACTTCCACTCCTTCTCCAGCCTCGATCTATTAAGTCTTGATAATCTTGTACTGTCAGACTGTGAGCCCACATGCCTGAAAGAAAATCAAAAATACTAACTTATTCAGTTGGTTCAACTGGATGAAACTTATCTTACTGGATGAGGAGTTAAGAGTTTTAAAAATTATTAAAAGCGTCTTAACACAGTCTATTACCGCCTAAACAGTTTAGCAAACTTGAATGAGTTAAGTTAGTTGTCAAGCAAAAAATCGTCAATGGGTAGACTGGACTATGGAGTCTTGAGTGTCATCAAGCCTTGGTCTGATTTAATAGCTTTGCTGTACGAAAACCATTATATCCACACTTAACTTGTATGCCTTGTTTTGAAGGGAATTTAATAGAGTTTTATTGAGCGAAGCGAGCGAAGCTCTTATACGTCGACTCTTATGCATTTCGTAATACGCAAACTCCTCCTAGACGGCTGATTCAATCGTTTTCAAATTTTGCATGGTGATAAAGACCATATCGGTGAGTGCCAACATCTATATGGCGTTAAAAAAGTCTCTCAGGAATCCGCCCCACTGGGTCTCAAAGTTTCAATGTAATCCTTATGGAAGCAGTATTTGACACATAAACAAATACAAACAACAACAACAACAAAACAACAAATACAAAGACATATGATCAGCTGTTGAATTTTGAATGCAGCAAATAAAGAAATAGCTGATAGCAGTATTTCACAGATATTAGAACAGAAACGGTACGGATCATAAATACAGTATAATCAAATGACGACACTAGCTTGAGGTCCGTGACGAATCAAGTGGTGAAGGAAGTAGTGTAGGAAGTAGTAAAGGTGAGTAGTCTGGAGTGTGGAAACTGATTATGTTAGTTTAAGGTACTGTATCTGCATTCCTAAATTTCTATGGGAAGGGAGGAA
Organism: Macrosteles quadrilineatus; assembly: GCF_028750875.1. Classification (NCBI taxonomy): domain Eukaryota; kingdom Metazoa; phylum Arthropoda; class Insecta; order Hemiptera; family Cicadellidae; genus Macrosteles; species Macrosteles quadrilineatus. The sequence continues at coordinate 126,335,734 of NW_026542596.1, forward strand.
AACAAGTCCGCGACGTAGGAAGTGGTGAAGGAATTAGTCAAGGCAAACTGTCCGGAGTGTAGGAACTGTATATGACGATTAGATTAAGGTATCTGCAATCATATTATGCTATTGGAAGAGAAGAAAACAGGTCCGCGACGTAGGAAGTGGTGAAGGAAGTAGTAAAGGTGAGCTGTTCGGGGTGTGGGATCTGTTTGTGACCATTAGATTAATGTATTTGCAAACCTATGATGCTATGGAAAGGGAGGGAAACAGGTCCGTGGCGTAGGAAGTAGTGAAGGAAGTAGTAAAGGCAAGCAGTCCAGACTGTGGGAACTGTTTGTGACGATTAGATTAAGGTATCTGCAATCCTAAAATGCAATGGGAAGGGAGGGAAACAGGTCCACGATGTAGGAAGTGGTAAAGGAAGTAGTAAAGACGAGTTTTTCGGAGTGTGGGATCTGTTTGTGACTATTAGATTAAGGTATCTGCAATCTTAAAATGAAATGGGAAGGGAGGGAAACAGGTCCGCGACGTAGGAAGTGGTGAAGGAAGTAGTCAAGGCGAGCTGTCCGGAGTGTGGAAACTGTTTATGACGATTAGATTAAGGTATCTACAATCCTAAAATGCTATGGGAAGGGAGGAAAACAGGTCCGCGATGTAGGAAGTGGTGGAGGAAGTAGTCAAGCCGAGCTGTCCAGAGTGTGGAAACTGTTTATGACGATTAGATTAAGGTATCTGCAATCTTAAAATGCAATGGGAAGGGAGGGAATCAGGTCCGCGACGTAGGAAGTGGTAACTGAAGTAGTAAAGGCAAGTAGTCCGGAGTGTGGGAACTGTTTATGACGATTAGATTAAGGTATATATAGTCTTAAAATGCTATGGGAAGAGAGGGAAACAGGTCCGCGACTATGGAAGAGGTGAAAGAAGTAGTAAGGTGAGCAGTGTGGAGTTTTGGAACTGGAAACCGTTTGTAGCAGTTTTAATGCTGAAATGCTATGAGAAGGGATGGAAGCATTCCCACTACACAGGAAATGGCGAAAGAAGTAGTAAAAGCTAGCCGTACGGAGTGTGGGAATGTTTGTGGCAATTAGATTAAGGTATCAAAAATACTAATATGCTATGGAAGGTGATGAATACAGGTCCACGACGTAGGAAGTGGCTTAGGAAGTTTTTAAGTATGAGCATAGTGTGAGATTCGTCTTCGGCAGTTAGATTAATGTATCTTCAATCCTAAAATGTTTTGAGAAGGGAAGGAAACAGGCCCCACGACGGGGAAGTGGTGAAGGAAGTAAGGCTGGCGGTGCAGAGTGGGGGAACCATTTGCGCAGTTAGATAAATGTATCTGTAATACTTAAATGCTATGAGAAAGGAAGGAAACGGGTCTATGACGTAGGAAATGGTGAAGGAAGTAGTAAGGCTAGCAGTGCAGAGTGTGGGAACTGTCTTTGGCAATTACATTAAAGTATCTGCAATCCTAAAATGCTATGGGAAGAGAGGGAAATAGGTCCACGACGTAAGGGATGGTGAAGGAAGTACTAAAGGTGAGCAGTGTTGAGTGTGGGAATGGATTAATGTATCTGCAATGTTAAAATGCTACGGGAAGAGACTGTAGACTGTATGTTAAAATGATTACGAAGCACGATTCGATACATATTTTCGATACATGCAATCGTTTACAATCGAAATTTACAACTTAGTTTACAACAGCTGATTTTTATTCCATAGAGGCTAAAAACGATTTTTACTCCCTTATTATTAAAAATGCTATTTAGATACCCGCAACGCATGCATTAAAAACTACTGTTTTTCCTGCAGTATGACAAAAACAATATAAAATGAACCCTTGATGACTCCGCTCAACTTTGTGGATGCCTCTGCGAACGCCACCTAGTTTATTTTATTCATTTTAACACCTAAAAACAGCTGTTTGACAAAAATACAGATATGACCCAATACAATAACAAATCAGAAATGGTGAGTTTACAAGAAAAATCACTATGTGTGTTTTATTGTTTCACGAAACCCAATCCCCTATAGCAGTTCGACGACCTTCCATTTTAAGTGGGAAGGTTTACAGACACAATTGTAGAGTTTGGAGGAGTGAAAATCCCAGGATTGTGATTGAAAATGAAACGGACAGTCCAAAACTAAATGTTTGGTGCGGTGTAATGCATGTTGGAATCAACAGACCATTTTTCTTTGGGGAAGAAAATGTGAATAGGTTTGTTTACTTGGATGTTGGGGTTGTATGTAGTCCCTCAATTAGAAGAACTGCAACCTATGTTAATTTTTACTGCAAGTCAGCGCTCCGCCTCATTGGGCTAAATGTGTGAGAAATGTTTAAATCTCCACTTCCCCGGACGCTGGATTGGGTGTGATGGCCCGACGAAATGGCCACCTCATTCCCCCAATGTAACCTTCATGGATTTCGTTTTGTGGGTATTTGTCAAGGACAAACTGTATTCTCCCCCGGTTCCCAATTTACAAACACTGAGGGAGAGAATCAGAAATGCTGAGGCGAATGTAACCCAGGAAATGCTGACTAAAACTGGGATAAACTGAAAAGTGGAATAAAAGATCTGCAGACCACTGGAGGCGCTCACATAGAGTTGTGTTACGTTTGTACATAATTATAAAATCTTAAGAAGTTTCCTTTTATCTGTAAATAAATTGTTATCCTACTATCACTCGTTTTCAAACTATGCGGTTTTCTTATCAGGCCAAGACTTTGTGGACACCCTGTATTTTGGAATACTATTCAGCGGCTGTTTTAAACTAACATTGCTTTCAAGGCGGCAAATCCAAAATAGTTATTAGTTAGTTAAAAACATTAAAAATTTGTTAGGCCTAGTTAGAAAACATTTACTACAAAAAGAAAATTTTTTCCCTCATAGGACCCTAGATATTTAAATTTAAATTAATTTAATTTTTTTTATTTAAATTAAAGACATTTAAATTTCAATCACTTTGGTATTTGAACAAATATTTGGGAATGTAAGATAAATAACTCTTCAGCAGCTGCTTGAAATTGACCCAAGATGGCCGCTAGCCTCCAAGAATGAGAATGAGAATGAGAGAATGAATGAGAATGATTTAATAGGACGTTGATCGATATGTATAGAGTCTCAATTATCCAATTTTCAGTCTGACCTTCCAGTTATTCAACAGCTTGTAGGACTAACTTAAGCCTAACTTATTCTTAAGTCTTAAGTGCCAATGTATTTCTGTGCTGGGAGAGTGGATGAATAACTTTCCCTCAAAAGCATAACATTTTAAAGTTAAAGCATTGATGTTTATAATAATTCCGTTCTTTTATATTAGGTATTTGGTTAAGATAACTTTAAAGCAGAAAAAATAAGTTAGTGGTGTTAAAAGAAAACATAGCCTAAACTTAAAGCTTAGAATAGGTTCAACAACAATGGAACTATATTAGTTTTTAAACTTATTGATTTTGAACAGCTTTATTGCCTAGCTTAGCCTACTCGATGGTTTTCCCCATTTTGGGCTCATCTAACATTTTTAGTCTAGATTCTACTCTAGGGGACATAATTATCTTGTCTCTACTATAAAATTTACTTAGAGAACTTTTATTTTAGGCTAATAGCAATAAGAAAACTTCACGATACCGGAGTTTACAACAAGTGTTTAAAGCATAACAAGGCATTTGCTACTTAAAAATTCCGCTCATTTAGGGTTGCACATTTAGGTACAGTTTTGAAGTTATGATAAGTAGGATTAATCTCAAACGGCCAATTAACTCCCCAGATTTTTTACTTAGAAGACTCAGTCCCTAACTTAACATGTTTCCCACTAAGTCATTTTCTTAAAATGGAAAATTGGCTAGTGAGAGACAAGCTACTAGCTTAGGCTAAATAGGTATACTTACCAAGGTATCCAGCCGACCTGGAGACTGTGAATAAGTTAGTAGGTACCAACAAGAATTTTGATGAAAGAGACAAAAACAGTGGATTGTAACTTACTTGAATTAGGTATTATAGGCTGAGAGTTCCATCAATAACCAATTGCCGAGCCTTTCATTCATTACTGGTACTCATTGAGTTAACGGCGTTCCATTGGGTTTCTTCAAAATAAGGAAATCACAATCACCGATGACAAGGTGTTGCCGACATTGCGGGATGCGATCACGGTATCGCTGAGATTGCAAGATATGGTCACGAGTGGTTACCACAATCACGGTGAAACTACACGGTCTCACCAAGACCAACAGAACTTAAAATAAGGCAATCCCACGAGAAGATTAACTTAATGTTTGTTGTCAAAAAGATTTGTTTTCATTACAGTAGCCTATGCTGGCTTTCTGCGGGCTAGAAAAAATCTGCTAGCGGGCCATAACTTATAAGTTAGGTTGGAGACCCCTGTTCTAACTTAGGCCTACTGTTGGTTACTGCCTAAGTTAACATAAGTTACTGCTTACCGATGTTATAAGGCTGGCCAATATGGGATAGGCCTATAATCCTACAGAAATATGATACAAAATCATCAAAAAGCTATGAAAAATTCGACAATGCAATGTGCAGACAAAAGCTAAGTTAGGCTAGCCTACTTCAAATTAATTCAACTTGGATTCAAAGATAATTGACTTCAGCAAAAAGTTGTGCAACATAGGCCTAACAAACAAAGTGCGTCACAAAGTGCATTGTTGCTACGTCGGCCTCAAAGTGTATATCTATTAAAAATTTGAATAGTCCTAGGCCTAGCTTAACTTACCATGGCTGTAGTTTGTGTTGGGAGATTTACAGTATCCACATCTATAACCATTATTTTCTGCATAATAATCAACAATGCTTATATCGTGAGAAGTCATCTTCGTTAATGCCAAATCGGTAAATATTCCAATCGGAATATACGTATCGAACTAACTAAATATTGATGACTGGTGAAGTTGACAACTTAAAAATCAACTAAAGCAATAGCACTAAACTAAGGTTAGGATTTTTTTTATTTAGCCACTAGCCTAGCCTAGCAGCCTAGCCACTAGCCAGTGCGAGTGCAGTTGCAGTGCCACCAACCACCATAATGGTTTCATTATTGTCGTCAAGTTGGCAGTATGGTGAATTTCACCTTCACCACAGTTTTTGGTACTCCTACTGTGGCATTAAGCAGCTGGTTTTAAGCGTAAAATGGGATCCAGGAAAACTAAAATCACTATCAGTATCATACAATATGCTGTATTATAGTATAGGATTAAAGCACACTAGCTGTACCCGCGGGCTTTGCCCCGCTTAAAGCACGGGTCACACTAGGCTGTTTGCCAGCCGCTGGTGATCAGCAGCTGGCACCAGCATCACCGGCTCACCAATCCAGGCTGAGTCAGCTCAGTGTCAGCTGCGAATTTTGTGGTCACATTAAGCTGACAGTCGCGGCTTCTTTCAATTCGCCGCTGATGCCAGCCTAGTGTGACCCGTGCTTCTTCATAAGTGAGCTCGTTCGCATGGCTCAATCTCGTTCGCTACGCTCACTCGCCTCACTTGCCTTCAGGTTAGCTCGTTCGCTACGCTAACTCGCCTCCAAGTTGAAGTTCGTTCGCTACGCTCACTCACCTTTCAGTTGCAAATTAGCTGTTGTCATAAATAAATAAAAAAAATAATAGTGCTGCACTCTGTTGGTAATGCTTGTAACTTTAATGCTATTGAACATCATAGAACAGAACCAACTTGTTTAATTGAAACAGCTGTTAAGATTCATTAATTCCTTTTAAATATGAAAAATCATAAGGTTAACATGGGAAACTCCAGAGCCACTGGGGCGGAGCCCGAAAGCCTGATGAGAATAAAAACTGCTTAGTTTTCCTATTTAATGCCCAAAGAATCGATGTACCGAATTTCAGCCTCCTAGGTAAATGGGAAGTGGGAGAATTAGTGATGAGTGAGTGAGTGAGTCAGTCAGTGAGTCAGTGAGGGTTTTGCCTTTTATATATTTAGATTATAGTCCCGGCAACGAAGACAAACTAGGGGGTAAAATGCATTAGTCTAAGCAAACTAAAAAGCAGACACAGGGATCGTAAAACATATTTCAAGTTCAAGAAATAGTTATTTTTGTAACTAGTGTGTGAAGTGGCACGTAATAAACATCATATTTTTTCCTACTGTTACTATAAAGCATATATAGTTATTTGTGTAACTAGTGGTGAAAGTGGCACTTTGCTGCACACGAGAGCAATGTTTACGCACGAGCCGCAGGCGAGTGTGGAATGATCTCGAGTGCAGCAAAGGCCTTTTTCACTCGTGTTACACATTATATTTTTCCTACAGTCACTATAAAACATAAATAATTAGTCTTTCAAACACTATACTACACGTTTTTAGGTTCAGCTAGCAACACAATTACACAAATGGTGCCCTGGAGAAAGTAGTACCCGTGGTCCGTATAACTCCGCTATTTTTCCTCGGCAAGAAATGTGCTCCGTCTTTTGAGAATATAGTTCCGTATGTTTTTGTAATTTGAAGTGGTTTCCGCGCCTAAAAAAAATGCTTTAAAGGTATTTTCTTGTTTATTAAGACCGTAGGAATGTTTTAAAAACGTTTAGAAGAAAAGTCCAGAAAGTTCAGAAATACCAAAACTATAAACACGAAATGACAGGTTAAATCGTAGTTATAATAGTCAATCAGCTGTTCATAGTATTATTATCTTTAAGTGTTGCCAACCTATTTCCAAGCGTACACGGATTACGTGCATAATAAAACCACGCTGTTTTGTGTTGTTTGGTTGGAATCCTGATGTGCGGCAAAGTATAAACCGTGCGGCAAAGTATAAACCGTACGGCAAAGTATAAATATGCAGCAATTAGCAGCTTTCTGTACTATAAACAGTACAGGGAAGCCAACTTTGTCGGGTGACTGTAGGAAAAATAATTAGTCTTTCAAACACTATGCAACATGTAGGCCTACGGTATTTACAAGCGTTGAACGAAATGGAAAACGCGGCGACGCACCAGCTGATCTTATCTGTGTTGCCAACCTATTTCCAAGCGTACACGGATTACATGTCTAAAGCCAAAGCCAACTATATAAACAACTCATAAAAACACGATTGCACGATGATTTGTGTTGTTTGGTTGGAATACTGGAGTGCGGTAGAAGTAAAAAGAGTGTACAAAAGGGAAGTAAATGCAGCAATTAGCATCTTTCTTTATACTATATTCAGTGCAAGGAAGACCATTTTGTCAGGTGGCTGTAGGAAAAGGTTTGTTTATAGGTGTGCAGAGTGTCAACAAGTGCCATATTATAAGGTTGGGTTATCGATCGAATCTATACTGATTTGATGAAATACGGTGGTTAACCATCTTTCGGTTTTCATACCCAGGGAAAAGCCGTAGTTTAAAAAATTAACTGTTCTATTTGGTCATAATATATGACGTAAGGGTAAATAAACTAAAAATGAATACAGCATCCCCACTGACTCGTTACTGGTCTGGTCCCGAACGCAAAGTTGATTGTTATTTTGTATTGTGGTTGGTATAGACGTAAAAACAAAAGCCTCCAATTTTGAAATAAATACAGTATGGTTATAGATCGTTTCTTTGCAGTGTCCTAACTCAGTGGTTGTATTTTGTGTTCATCACTTAAAAAAAACAGTGTAAATAAAAACTGTCTAATGTGTGGTCATGTTTCTCCATTCTTCCTTCTAAAAACCCGGTTCTCTTGGACGTACTGTATTAAAGAAACATCGCAAGCGATTCAAGATTTCCATGAATTTAATCTGTTTTGAAGATACGTCCATGCCAATAAATTTATATTATACTATTTATATCTTATTTATTATTCTTTTTTCAATATTATAAAGGGATCAGCTAAACTTTTCCCATCTGGGCGTTTTTATTATCACAGTATTTTTATTAAAATGCTACATAAGGCATTTCACTCATTGTACACTCATCTAACCATTCATTTTTTTAGTATATAAGCTTTCCCATTTCACAGTGCAGTGAGCATACATTTTAGGTTCCGCAGTCGCATTCTTTTATGTCATGTAACGACCATTGTGTTGATAAACATATGAGATTCTTGATTCTAATGTTTCAAACTTCTTTGACTTTGAAGTTCACCTTTGCACAAGTCGAAGTCATTCTTTACCTTATACATCAAATTGTTCGGTCCCTTGAACCAGTTAAATCCTAAATGTATTATCAACACAACTCTGTATTACTTATACAGTAAATGCAAATTCAACCGTTTATCTCGTTGCAGTTACAAAATTTGAATAGAATAGTGTACCCTACAGTAACATTGCATTACACCATTTTTTCCCTAACAACGTCCCCAAAAAATTATTTATTTAAAATGTAATACCATGATGAATTATTCCACTTTCCAAATAAAAATGCAAATTAACTGAAGTTAAATCAATCTTCGAATCTTTACCCCTCCCTTTCAACCCGAATTAAGTTATCAGAGAGGGTATTGACGGTTTTATGGGGTTAATTTGGAGTGACAGCTTCAGCATTGGGGGTGTCAATTTACTGGTCGCCATTTTGTTGGGATTTAGAGGTGGGAGAATTAATCAGGACCTCCATAATTCACGTTGACGTGACATAACAAACTGTTCTCAACAAAGAGAAATTATTAAATTTGCAAATTTAATATTTCTCACACATTACAACCGATTACCAAAATTAAGAGATAATCTTACTTAGTTATATTAACAGCAATGACTTTCACCAAAAGGAATACGACTGGCTACAACCACAGATAATAGAACCCTAGTCGATGCTATAACGTAAAAGTTCCCTGTGAGGGATTTAAATTTCGCTTATTAGATAATCAGTTGAATTTGAATATAACCTGTTGTGTTATTGTATCAGCGAATTCTATAGATATTACTGTATCTACTTGAAAATAATTGAGTAATAGTTTTCGAAGTTATTTTGTTTTTTAAACCTGGCTAATCGCCTTAATTTGTACTAAGCTATTGATATTTTACTATGAGATGAGTGGTGCTATCTTATAGTCTTGTTACTGACTTTTGACTAAGGTTGATATGAAACCTTCTTACCACAGTCAATGTTATCTAAAAACTGGAGATTTTTTAAGATTTTTATTAAACATATTTAGAAGATTCATTACTGGAAGAAAAGAAAATTAGAGATTTGACTCGCCAATCAAAAGTCTTTGACAAACTGATATACATTTTTTACTTGTAAACAATAATTTTCTCTACAATCACCCGACAAAGTGGGCTTCCTTACACTGATTATAGTACAGAAAGCTGCTAATTGCCGCATTTACTTACTTTGCCGCACACTTTTTACTTTGTCGCACACCAGTATTCCAACCAAACAACATAAAACAGCGTGTTTTATTATGCACGTAATCCGTACACGCTTGGAAATAGATTGGCGACAACTTGAAGATACTACCGGTACGACTACGAATACTACGATCAGCTGTTGCAGTGTTTTCCATTTCGTTCAACCCTTGGATTTAACATAACCTAAAACGTATTGACTGTTGTTTAGTGTTTGAAAGACTAATTATTTCTATGCTTTATAATAACTGCAGGAAAAATATAATGTGTAACACGAGTGCAAATTGTTTTTGCTGCACTCGAGAAATTATCCACACTCGCCTACCACTTCACCCACTAGTTACACAAATAACTATTAAAGTGTTTAATACGCTCAAGAAATGTCAAAAGGAGAACAAAGTCCACTATTGAGATGTAAGTGTCCATTGGAGGTGACATTGAATGGTCCTGCAATGGGAAAATAACTTTCTGATAGGTAGAGAAATGTATCTCTTTCGACACCTAGTAGCATCGGTCCTCCCATTGCCTGCTTGTAGTGACTTTGTATATATGGCGTCGCGACTCAACTATTCCCTGCGAGAACCAAATATTAATCCTTGGTAATAATCTCAATTGAGCAATACTATAGAGGTTTTTTACTATGAGGAATATAATATGTTCTAAATTTAGATATAGAAGGATGATTTGCATGTACTTTTAATGATTTTATAGCAAAAATCAAAATTGCTGTTACAAAAAGCAAATAACTAAACCTATATGTTTTCTACCAATTGAATATTATTTGATACGGGTGTTGATTGATATTTTCAACTAATGACTTATTTTGTTTACATTGCAATACATTAAATATCACACAACCACAGTGTACTATATGTTAATTTTCTTATGTTTCATTTACCGCATTAAATGCTTTGAACATAAATATTCTGGTAAAATTAGGTACATCCTTATTTCTTTTGGGGTTTCTCAAGTTGGACGGCATTAGCAGCCAACCTTTTTTTGCTTTCCCACTCTGAATCCTTATATATAATACGTGAAGGCGATTTCTACGAAACACTACTCCTCAGTTAATAATGGACGGATGTTTACAAACGACGTGTCAAAATAAAGTATTTTTTATGTAGACGCCCCCTTTCACCAATTCCTGTAATAAAAATCCTCAGGCTTTGTCCCACAGGCCATCAAAGTTGGAGTTTCTCCCATAAGATTAACATGGGGGAATCTAAATATTTAATTGGAAACTTTGTCCCCACTAATTTGAGAGAACGGCATGGCGTAGAAACTTGGTAGAGGTGTCCAAAGAAAGGTCTTGGTCTGTAGATGAGTTATCAAAAGAAAAACTAAGCAAAATCCCTTAGGACTCTGCCCCAGAAGCCTTTAAAGATCCCTCCACAGAGTTGTTTACATTTTGGCCATGTAAATAATACTTTTTAATGAAACAGCTGTTCATTTTTAAATTGTATTTCAAACCACACACATTTATTGGAAGTTACTGAATTCTATTCACTCTATTTGTCTATGACTCTACCAAATAAGTATTTGCAATGTTATTTTCTGATTTTAAAATTGATTTTCTCCTTTATCATCTCATGTGTTGCAATATAAAGTTCCATGACGAAATCATAGTAGAAAATCCTTTTATGACAATAACTCTTACAATTATTTCTTACGGGTTGGTATATGCCTTTTTCACCACTTTTGAATACATTTTATCATATTATTCTACAAATATCAAATATTTATGTAGAAATATCTGCTCTTATCGTGTCTAATAAAATCTAAACATAGAAACCTTGCCTAATATGGAACAAATTATTTGCACCTGCCTATATTACGAACTTTGGCGCAGTGGTTTGGTAACATTATTGAAAATAACACGACATTTTGGATGTAAAATATTGTACAAGAGAAACAGAAAATACTATTTAAGCAGCTACTATCATGACAGAAAGGTCATATTCCTTTTAAACTAGATCACATAATCCTTTATAAGATACGTTGATTAACAATATGTAAACGTCAATACCTATATATGTAACAGCCAATTTACAGTATTTTTCCTTTTTGGAAATGTCCCATTGCTATGCCATTTGCATTATTTGTTGCCAATGAAGCCGCAAGACCATATGACCTAGGGGGCCCCTAACAGTTCAAGAATAAAAGCCAACTTCACTTCAAGTATTCCACTACACCTAACATTCCATAGAGAGATTATATTGACAACTTTATGTTATTGTTAAGGCTCAGACAACTAACTGACATCCCCCATGTCAAGGAATTCCAGCTTTAGCAGTAACCCCACAATCAATTTCTCGAAACTATACTAGAGGGTTCACTCATTGGCTCAGAAGTACGATATGAACTGACGCGGCGTGACGAAGGAAAAATCAAACTTACACTGTAACAGATATACCTCCCTTTGAAGTTAGAATATGTCTTCCCAAAAAATATTTTCTTTTGAAATAAAGTCATATGAAATTACATTTCATTAACTACAAAAGATCCACCCATACGATTTTAATACTATTTGGTTCTTCCAAAGGAAGAGATACCATATAACATACTAATAATAACTCAGATGTCGTACGGTATGGGGAATATTTTATTCATTGAATGATCAACCAAATTTGGCAACTAACGCAATTAATATCATTATTGTTTTTACACTTATTACTCTTTAAACAATGCTAAATGCTCAAAATATGTATATTTCACCCAATTTAACGCAGTTAGATGAAACCTTGAAAGTAACCGTCACTTTCGACGGGTTTCACCATCAAAATCCCATTGTATTTCTTATGAAGAAAAGATTTTGTTTACTTAAACAGATGAATAATTTGTATAAATTAAAGCTGTTCATAGTAAATACATGATACACTCAAGAACGTTCGTGTGATTGATTACATTATCTTGGAGTTGACTCTTTTACATCGGATATGACTTTTAGGGTTATTTCGTTTTGAAATAACGCCTGTACTTTGGTATTGCTCGAATTCGAGCAACAGGTGCACTAGTTTGTATTAATTTCTGAGTAGTGTTTACTTATGCCATAACGTAATATTAACGACTTTTTTCAAACCTTGTTCACTTTCAATTCTTTTTCAAAATTGTGTCTGAGAAGTAATAACAACCTAGTATACGTTTCAAAGATACCACGGTCACCTCTACGAATATTGTATGAACATCCGAGTAGTTATACTCCTCGCTTTTAAATCTGGTTGGTGCTCAAATGTCGCTGGTTCAATTCCACGCAAAGATGGGTCTAGTTGTCATTAGTCATTGAGCTAACGGACAGTGGTCGAAACACTATATAAAAATACTCCAGGTAAATTATAAGAGTGACCTGTACAAGAGTTCGATTTTAATCCTTGATAAAACATGTACATTTAAACTTTGGTCAAGACTCAAGAGTAGATTTATATATTGTATTCTCAAAATTAGATAATGTTCCCACCGCTCCTCCTTTCAGATTCAAATAAGTGTTATAGGACTTTGTCCTCTTCAGCGTTGGTTCCTGCCACTCCTTTTCAATATGCCGAGACAGACAGGATGATACAATAGTCAACCTCGCACCGGACCCAGAACAAAGAAGTAGGAAAGTGAGAGCGATCTCTCGTCCTGTCCGCTAGGAGCGCACGTGTCGCCGCTCGCCGCGCCGCGCCTGTCCACGTATATTGGATTCTGGCTCTCGGGCGAGGGGGGGGGGGTGCAAATGCGATATGACAATCCGAATGATCCGATTTATTCCGATTAAATATATCGTTTTGTATCGATTTGAGTTCACCATACGACAACCATCGGAGTAAATAATACAACAAGAATGCGCAGTGTAACCACTTATGTTACTGTAACCAAAATCCGTTTATAATGTCAATAAAAATTAATCTTTACAATGAATACCGTATTATTTATATTTCATTCATTATTTTGTTTTCATTATAGTAGCTACATGATAGCTCAAATTTGGAATTTGTTTCTGTTTTACTATTTGCTTGCTGTTGGCAGTATATTCTTTGTGAACAATGAACAGATGGACAAATTGTTAATTGATAAAAATAGTTAGGTTAAAAAAATTTAAATATTATTACGTAAAGAAATTTATACCAAGTGTTTTTTTTATATCTTCCCCTCAATTATGGGAAAAATCAAATCTATTAAATGCAAATAAGAAAAAAAAAACTTTTGTACATTTAAAAAAGTAGATTTTGCCTAGAATTTTCACTACGTCAAACAAAAACATCGGGTGTCAACTAACATTCACTAGCACTATAATACTAATATTGCAATACAATTATATCGAACAGTCGCATTATACGATATATCGATAGTGGTGCGAGCGTGTCGTGAAGGTGGTGTTGTGGCCGCCTCAGTGAGCGTTTCCCGACTGGCCGTGTACCACGTCCGTGACGTCACCACGTACATCGTCGTGTGTGTTATGTGTCAAGCTAGGCCTAGGCCATGAGTACCGAGGCCCACAGGCCGACGGCCAACGGCTTCAAAGTCCCCGTACAACAATCCGTCAGGAAATACACCAGGAGGGACACCAGTGAAGTCAGCTGCTGCTTGAAGTACCTCATTTTTGGATTCAACGTCTTGTTTTGGGTAGGTGCATTTCACTGGTTTTTAGGTAGTGTTAGAGTAATTAAGTGGTATTTGTTTATTGACAAAAAGGTTTAATGCTACCTACCTAAAATTTTTTTTCCTTTGTTGTCTCGTCTTTTGAAGAACCGAATGCTATATGAAAATTTGTTTAATCACATTATTTTTAGTAAAGAACATTATCATCTAGGACATTGTTAGATTACGAGTGTGGCTTGTGCCATACTCTACTAAGTAATTACAATTTTAAGATTCAAGATTTAATATATTGAGCATTTATTTCAAACGTGTCCATATAATGGTAATTTAAATAATAATATCCAAGTACTGTATATAACACGTAGGTTAAATCGTTAAATAATTTTTAACTATTACACACATACTGTAATAGGCCTATTAATTATGTCGCACCTTCGTCTATGAATGCATAGCACTTTAATAAAACAATAAAAATCTAACAAATGTTTATAGCCTAGTGCTGAAGTGAACAATTAGATTTGGTAGAATACCGTATCGACGTTATACACTTATCTAGTAGGTACCGATAAAGTAACAGTTTATTAAAACTAATTACCTCTTATTTCTGCAAACGAGTAAAAATCTTATGAGAACAAACTTGTTAGGCAATAGGATTTTGATTCTTTATTTAAAAATAAACTGAAAGCTCCACAAATGTGCCTAAGGAAAATTGTATATTATATAAAAATTACATAGGAACTTGAACATAATGAAACTATGTTCTCTGTTATGCGCCACATTTATTTTTATGGTTACAAAAATTAAAATGATAAAATATCTTAAAGTATTACGAAAAGGACACAAATAAATACAATTAAATACTACACTACCTATGCATTCAATGTGATTCGAAAACCGAACCCAGTAAAATTATAATTTTTCTATTGAGTCAAAATAATATCGAAACAGAAATTAAAATATATATTGAAGTAAAATGTTATGCCTGCTGGCTGATGTTGAGCAAGTGATGGTTGTGTTAGTATTGAAAACAAAGTAAATTCAAGGACACGGGAGTTTTGTCCGTCCTCCGCATTATTAATTCATGTATGTTTCAGTTTCCTCATGCTATTCTTTTGATGAGTCATTAATGTTGTTAATTTAGCCTACCTCGTGATTGATCCTTTTAGCGAATTTCCCATATATTGAATAAGCTATTACCGTACTCATGGTAAGACCTGGACCCGGAACCGATTTACTTTTCCGTTTCGAGGTCCCTAGAGGCCAAAACACCATCTGTTCAAATTCATATACTGTATATATATATATATATATATATATATATATATATATAAGTATCCGTTTTAGCACGATAATTCAAGCAAAAATTATCCGATTTTGATGAAACTTGTTATAAAAGTGTAAACCAACGTTTATTCGAACGAGTTCGCGTAACATTATAATTAAAGATATTTAATTAAGAAATAAATCTGACAATTTTAAGGGAATAATTTTGTGGAATTCCCGCCAAATAGATGAAAATTCGCTTTATCTGCAAGTTTGCTGCGGTGGGGGCATTTTTGTTGTTTCAGTTTCTTAATTCTAGTTTGTTGATTCATCTATTTTATTTCAATTTTCCCTATTCAATTACAAATTCCTAGACGCGACATCAGTTTCCTCATGCTACAGGTTTGATAATTATTCGACGTAAATGTACGTTTTCCTATCTATTCGTTAGTTAATTTGATAGGCGTTTCCGCGAAGTTTCCGCATTCCGTTTGTTTGTTGGGTTCAAAATTCCTCGTACAGTGAATGTAAAATTGTTTCAGCATTTAAATAAATTTATTGTAGGCCTAAATTTAATTATACACATAATTCGGAATTACAAATACGTGGATTTATAGTTAGTTAACCTTCATTTATAACGATTGTCTGATATCGAACTATTTCGCAGTGGTATTAATTTTAGTTAGCATAAACGCATAAACTATATTTTCCGAGTCCGAAACATGTATGCACATTACAACACAAAATGTTCGCAAAGATAAGAAACATATTGATAAGGCACATGCCTAGATGTTTACTATTTAAAAGTAAACATACGCGATGATAAACCTACAAACGAGCACAGAAGAAAGACGAACATGGTAAACTAGTAATAGTTCATATTAATGTGTTAAAAATAAATTACATAAAAGGATTTTGCAGCCCGCTTGACGTGAGAACATTCAAAGAAGATTAAATCCATTTTCCTTTGTTAAAACAGTCGAACGTTGGAGTCGGAGCAAACGACGAACAAAGCCAACACAACACCTCTACATTGACCGATTGACAAAGCAATCTTTGTATAAAAAGGTGTGAGATTTGAATTCTGCACAGAGCATGTGCTAAACATTCCTAAAACATCTAGATGATTTGCACTCATTAAAAATGGCTTGCTATAAAGTTGGCCTTTTTTAGTAGTATCGAATTTTCTAGTTTCAACATCATTGAACAGTGTTGCACGCTATAATAATATGATGATGACGCGTATTCAACATGATGTAATAATACCCCATATCGTGTATCGTGTGCCAAACTAATAACTAGATACTGCATACATTACCTAACAGACAAAGTCGCCTTTTCACTGCTAAATACGTATATAATATTTATTTTGCAGTTTTTAGTCTACATACTTTATACTTTTATACTTTTCAATGAAATGGCGACCGTACAAAGTAGGTATTATAAGATCACGTTTCTTAGATGACTAACTTACCAACATATTACACATTATGTTTCTGTCTGTTGTCAATAATTGTTAGTTTCATTAATTAAATTTAAATAAATTTGACTAATAATTTTGTTTTTATTCGAAGTGCTTTTGAGAATTTAAATAAGCTTAAACCCCAATTTTTTTGTTTCAAAACTGCACAATTTTGACACCGGACCCCCCCCCCCCCACCCCGTTTGCTGGGGGGTATTCCAGACTTCCCGGTGTTTGCCCCCCCCCCGCCCCCAAGGATTTGGTGAAATGACGCCACTGATTACAATAATAAAAATTTTATTTTCTTGATAGCCGAGTGATAGATAAGGTGTTCACCGGAGTCTAAAGGCTGCTAAATTGCGAATGGTTTGGAAAATACTAATCACAAACTTAGGGAACAAAATTTGTCAAATTCAATACATTTGATGAAGGTCATCATGTATAGACGAGCCGAGCGAGTTGAGTTGAAAGAAGCTTGTAAATTAAGTCTGGTGTAACCACATCAAAAGGTTTATTAGATAAAGTCGAGAAGGCTGAAAGAGTCACTGGGTCGGAAGCACATCTAATTACATTGCAGCGTGGTGAAGATGTTTTTAAGTGCATCAAAATTAATATCGTACTCTCGTCCATTTTCACTTCTGATTCACCGTTGTTCCGATTTTGCAAATAAGTCTGTTTTTTTGTTTTTATGGTGTAATCTGAAGTTAAATTTGAGTTTAAAATGTTTTGTTTTGACGTTAGTGCCCTACCAACCCTATAAGCTCTTATAACTTCAAAAGTCATTTTTAAGGGGGTTTAAAAACAATGAGTCTAGTTGATTCAGAAAAAAACGCTTATGAGGATTTTGGTACCTATCGGAAATGTGCAAATAATTCCTGTACCAGATCGGCTCAATATATTTGTTGATCAGTACAGTTTCCAATAAAATAAAATTGTAAAAAATCCCAAAATTGGGTTTGTCACTTGTAACACCTCTATTATTTAACCTAGATATCTTCTGAAATAACAACAAACATGCGGATATTCGGGACTGTGCTTTCAAGCAGAACTACGCGTTTATACGTTGATTATTAATTGTTTGGTCGAGCAGAATGCTTCGCTTTTACATTTGCCCAGTTGGGTAGAACGTCCTGTTAAAGAGTCTATTGGATTATATAATTTAATCATACACATTTAGATATTCTGAATAAGCGTTGTCCATTGAGTAAATTTTCACGTGATTAAACCGTTGGTGCGCTAATTCAAGTTATTCAAGTTTATCAAGTTGAGTGTTGTGTTTGATATATACATGAACATGTTTTAGCTCAATTGTTTTTGGACCATTTTTATTAAATTTGTTAGATCTTTTATACGCTGAAGATTCACTAATGAATTATTGTCATGTTGTAAGTAGATAATTTTCTAAGTAACGGCAAAAGCACTAGCAGTCTAATAGTACAGTAATAGGATGTATGAAGTGCAATATAACACTTACTTTTACTTTCCAGTTTTTAGGGACAATTAATTGGTTGGTGTGAACAGTGCCAATTATTATAATAACTTGCAAGTAATATTTTTTCCACATTACATCAAAACTGGTTGGCGTTAGATAGGAGAAAACCATTGATAAATTGAGATTTTAGGCCGCCATCATGTATAAAAAGTTTGGTCTTTAAAGTTCCTTATGTATATCTTTCTCTAACTTTAAGTCCCATGCTGCTCGTTTAAAATATCCGCCATACCGTTACAGGGAAACATTTATAAAGAGGAGATAACTTAAAGTCCTATTCACGAACTCGATTTCTTATTCTGAGAATAAATTTCCTAAGTTTACTTCCGACTAGTTGAACAGTTAGGGAAGCATAAAAAGGGTAACTAGCTCAATTATTCCGTACAATATGTCTTCTCTGCGAGTTTTTCCAAATTCAAATAGTTTTAAAGTGATGTTATAGTTTCATTTATATAACTGAGCCTCGGATCAATTGACCGTTTTGTGCAATTTTAACTTTTAGCGAATTTCCCATATGGAAACTACCGTAGTACTGTATTAGAGGTGGCTGTGGTAGTACTCATGGTAAGACCTGGACCCGGGACCGATTTACTTTTTCGTTTTGAGGTCCCTAGAGGCCAAAAACACCATTCGTTCACATTCATATATATATATTTATATATGTGTCCGTTAGCGAGACAACTCGAGCAAAAAATGAATTTTTTATGAAATTTGGTACAAACGTGATTATTCGAACGAGTTCACAAACCAGCATGATCGGATTATGGGAACAGGGGCTTATGGGGGGTTTTATAGGGTAAAAATTGGTTTTCCCATTTTTGACTCTAAAAAGATATAATTTAACAATTTAATTCCAAACCATTTTGTAGAGCTTAAAAAAAATAAATAATTTGGTATATTATGGAGTTGTTGTATGCCTTACGGTTACAGAGATATAAAAAAAATGTTAGATTAAAAATTCCCATGTTATTCTCATGGAGAATAAACAAACTGTTGTAGTTTACTTGTTTAAGGATGGATTTTTGTTAAATTTGGGAATTTTATTACTATACATACTAAGGTATTAACATAAAACACACCTCAATACGTTTCTTGTAGCAGAAAACCTAAGTTCTCATTAAAAATTAATGCTATTGAAATAGGAAATAAATCTGACAATTAAGGGAATATTTTAGTAGACATTTGCGGTAAAAGAAATTCGCTTAGTCTGCAGGTTTGCTGCGGTGGGGTATTTTCTTATAAAATCAAGTACTATAAATAAAAGTATTTAATCAAAATGCTCTTTTATAAATTATGAAATTTATTCATTTGTTAGGCTGAGATATTTTGTATGCCCCTTCATCTTTAACGGCATTCGAGAATCTTTGGGGTGTCAGACAAATTAAAGGCGAACAAATCGAAGTAAATTTGCCTCTTGAATAAAACATGAGATAAATAAGGCATCAGCCCGCTTGTGGATTCTCAAGGAACGCTCTGCGCTCTGCGTGCCGGTCTGGGCTTCATGCAAAGTATTTTACGAGTTTCTGAATTGCCTTTTACGTAAATTACCGGTCGTGAATGACTTCTTTCTTCCTCGTCAATTGTCGAAATGTTTTAAACATAAGCATCGAAGTGTTTCAACGTTTCCAAACAGAGTTCTTCATAGTTGTTTGAGCTGTGAAAATATTTTCGTCAACTAGTTGTAAAAGTATGATATTGTAACTGCACATTTTTCAACGCACACATAAATTATATCAATTTCAATTAAAGTCATTCGTTGTTGGTTTTGGGGACTGTTGTTTGTTTCAGTTTTTTAAGGCATCTAAAATTATATTTGCCACAAAACCATTTAGCATTTTATACTTTGATATTATACAAGGAAAAATTATAGCATAATTCAGGGTTGTATGAAATATACGTAAAGGTCCACTTATAAACTATTATAGACTATGGACTATGTTTACTATGGATAACCTGGTTAAAAGATTTTGATTTCAGAGTAATAGTGATTAAAGCCACAGAGAACGGTCTTGTTAAAATATTAGAAACTAGGATTTTGGTGGTTGAAACCTTGCAAGATTATGAGCAGAAAATGATACAAAATACGTGTGATTAAATACGAATCGTGTTCCCCTTCCGTCCTCTCCATGCTCTACGCTTTCCCACCTTCCTCTCCAACAATGACATCTACGGGCATTTGGGTGATCGAATACTTATCATCTGGAGAGGTCTCGGCACAGACAATATAGGTCTCGGGCTGGGGACCTGCGTAGCCTAGTTGAATATTTGTCGGCGCTGAAAGCGACCATGGTCCAGGAGCTCATACGCAGACAGGAGAAGGTACCTAAACCGTAGACAAAAATATAATATAATATAGACTGCCAAAGGAAGGTTGTAACTATGGATGAAGCTATTTTATTTGTTACTTTATACCACTCTACCTCGAGTAACAAACTTTTCTAACACGAGTAAAAATAACACGCAGTGGCGGAGGTAAAATATTTTTCACCACACTATGATGTTTTTTGCTGTTTTACATACGTTAATTGGTGGCTGAAAGTTACATTTTGCTGGCCATGCCAGCTGTCGTCGTTATTTGGGGACCGAGCAGGTTTTTACATCCCTAGGGCCGCAAAATCAGCTGCCCGCTTACTTACTTAAAACATGAATGCATATTAAATACACAATCAGTATCCATAGCATTGCAATAGAATTATTGTTTTATTGTCATCGTTGCCTAGCAACTATTTATTATTATTTTTGCTGATTCCTCAAATTATTTCTCACATAACCTTAAAGTTGTAGTTGTGTTGACTATCAGTGTGCATTATCATTGTGGTGAATAGTGGTAATAGGGTATATTGTGGTGAAAAATAGCGTTCGTACCACGGGCCGAAATGGTTTTGCAGCTCTCGAACGTTATAAGTTCTCGACTACGACTTCGTCTCGAACTTAAAAACTATCTCGAGCCGGCAAAACCTCATTTTCGGCCCTAGGTACGAAATATACTATTACTTGATATAGGACTTGAGAGTCATAAATCTTTTAACGTCCCAATAGTAAAATCTTCGTACTTTTAATCCCGTGGAGTTTTGAGTTTCTTGCACCTGCAATCCCCAGTACTTTTGCCTTCTACATACTAAATGTTTTGCCCGGGGTAAAATTGTATAGGGTTTGGCCACCTTAAAGTAAGATTTAACTATATTTTCAAAATACTCTAACGAGTTTCTTTTTATTGGCCTTGTAAAACAATCTTAGTAGTGTCCATACTACTTTAAATAAACAGAATTTTCATCCGTAAGTTCACAAAGTCAGTTTCTTATTACGGGGAAATGATTTCCAAAGATAAAGATAATCTCTTTCAGCAATACCCTGGAGAAGGTAACAGTTTATTTTCCGCGATTCCAAGTCAGTCAAAGATTATTGTTCTCGTTCTATTGTACCCTCCCCCACCCCCTCATATTTTATTCAAGGTTTGATGTTGGCTTGGATGATTTCTTCAAAGCTTAAACTCTCCTTTTCACATTACAGCTTTGTTTAGTTAAAAAAAAATACTGAAAATATTATGAGAAGTTTTATTTTCTTGCATTTGAAAATGGTAATCCAATTAGTTGGGCTAGTTGCAATGGCATTTTGAAACAATCTTCTCTTCTATTAAGAGATCTTTATCAGTATGACATGTAGGGCTGAATTATAATTTAATACTTTTAATATTTTATTTTGAATTAATTTAATTACACCCCCTTTAAAGTTTTAATTGGTTTAATTCAACGCAATTGCTCGGTGCCCATTTAGGCGGTCAACTGCAACGTAAAAAGAGGTAGTCAAAGAATAAAAAATAATTATGATTAGGTCTCGCAGACTATGCTATTTTTGCAGAAATAACATTGTGGTAAATTTTATGGATCATAGAGTAAAAATAAAATTCTTGACACAGTTGAAAGTATTCCAAGCATATTAGTATTGTCCTTCACATTTACTTTAAATACGCGCAGGTGTTTATGTACATTGGTCTGAACTAGATTTTAATTTCAGATTTCCAATAGTTTCTCATTATCATTACATTGAGACAGCGACAACTCTCTGTGTGTATAACCTGAATGCGTTCCTAGTGAGATGCATTGTGTTACTGATAAATGTCGGCTGTTTCCTCTTCATCGTAAATTTTTTAGAGTTCAACCCATCACTTAAGTTGTATTATTAAAATAACAAAAAGTGTTTACGCATTTACTTTTGCTAGAGGTCGCCCAGATGGTCGAAAACTCGACCAATAGTTATTTGTGCAACTAGTGAGAAAAGTGAGCAATTGACTCACTCGAGAGAAATCCTTACTCACGAGCCGTAGGCGAGTGAGGAATGGTTTCTCGAGTGAGGCAATTGTACTTTGAACTCGAGTTGTACATTATACTTTTCCTACAGTTACCATAAAACAAATAAATTGGTGAAGAAACATAACCTATTTTTACACAGAAGTAAACTTTTAATATAACATTTAATGTGGAGTGACAAATACAACAGTACAACAGCTGACCAGCTGATTTACAGCCAGTGCTGCCAACGTATTTCGCGCGCATACGACGTTACCTGCATGTTACGCGCTCACTATTTCGTGCCTTCACGTTGCAAATCTGGAGTGAGACAAAGTAATTAGAGTGAGACAATGTTAACATTGTCTCACTGATGAGCGAATTGGCCACTTTGCTTTCTCAAATCAGTGAGAGAACATGCACATTGTTAGGTAACTGTAGGAAAAAATATATAACGTAGGCCTACAGACTTCTATATTTTCACCCTACGCTGTAAATAAAACAAGTGATTGGACATTTGTTTGGATTTTCGATTTATATTGCGTTGTTATTTTGTCACCAACATAGCAACCCATAAGGTCTATGTAATGGTTTTTAAATTTAAAATTCATTTTTGTGCTTATTTTTGAACCTATTTTAATTTATGAAGGGACTTTGCACATCTACATGAAAATATCTTTCCAACAGTATGCGTAGACTTTACCTGCGATGCACTCGAGCTGAGAAAAAATGTTGTGAAGAAACATGCTTGCCGATTAATATATTGATTGGTAAAACATACAAAACTATTGATCCCAACTGTGAATTAGTCATAAATATTAATTAACGCAATACTTGTATAACCTTATACATTTTTTATTACTTTTACAATATAAATGCCACAAGATGTTTTTCGGGGAGAAAACGTAACTTTGAAACAAGCTTTTTCTCGCAGTTTTCTTTGAGTCACGAATATCCGAGAAGTGTAAATAGGTCTTTCAGTATTCACCACAATACCACTTTCGCCGCTATTGTTTCTGTATTCACTGTATTTGGGACACAGAAACGGGCAGAATCTACATCAGAGTTTAATTTCAACTTAGTACAGGCAAAGAAGAATTACCAACTATATTACCGCAACAACTGAAAACAGTACTTTCACCAAGATTTGAAAGTGATCACGGTAAACAATTGATAGCCTATAATGTTATCTAGTCACTCGTATAAATTTTTAATTTTTTCAGAGAGATCCCAATGTGGTGCACAGTTTCACTAAGAGATTAGGTATCTTTTACAACTGAGGTAACTTGGTTACGAAGACGACCCTCTTCAAAATCAGCTGTTAACGCGGGATTGAAAAGCTATTTTTTACAGGCACCGTCCAGTACAAACAAAATACAACTGCATACATACATTTACACCTCTTTGTAACTTTGTATAAAGTACAGGCATAGAGTATACGTTGTTCCTTATAGATTTATCATCCTTGTGGATTCTCTGAAGACAATACCGTTTTTTTTTCAATCCGGATTGTGTAAAGATTGGTTTAAGTGTAACAATTTGTAACAATTTATTTGTAAAATATTGCACCTCTGGTGTTGTTTCCAAATAGTAAAGAGGAAATCGTAAAATATATTTATATCCTATAATAA
Organism: Macrosteles quadrilineatus; assembly: GCF_028750875.1. Lineage (NCBI taxonomy): Eukaryota > Metazoa > Arthropoda > Insecta > Hemiptera > Cicadellidae > Macrosteles > Macrosteles quadrilineatus. The sequence continues at coordinate 126,359,689 of NW_026542596.1, forward strand.
AAGAGAAAGATTTAGACGAAATCAGCGTATTCATGAAACAAAAAAGAAAATCGGCTTAAGATCCACAATAGGACGAAAATCCTACGATTCCATAGCTTAATTGGTAACAAAACAAATAATCACAAATATTCAAATATTCTTGTTAAACTAATAATCTCCCTATTTGCTGAGGATATCAATTATCACAATTGACTACAAAATTTATCCCCCAAACGGCATCGAACTCCAGCCTAGTAATTAACTAATTTATAAAAGTCAAGAGTTTTTACCGGAGCAATTATCTTGCCATCGATGAATGTATAATGCCTAAGTCTCCCAAGTCATTAAGAACCAATTAACCTTTTGACAATGATAATTACCCTAATTTAGGACCACCTCAAACTGAACTTCTAATACTGCGGAACATTGCTAATCTCTTTTGTTTGGACTTTTAAAATATTGCCACAGTATAATCGTACATTCTAGTTACTTTTTTAATGAGTACAAGGTTAATACTAGGTAGTTTTAACCATACATTCTTAATTAATGAGTTTTTTTATTGTGTATATGCGTTTTGTTTTCCTCGTATACACATAATATGTATGTTCTTTACATCAAGTATGATTTTGACACTGGCTTTTAGTTAATGTTAAATAAACCAACTCAATGATAAAATTGCAAATATTCATCCAATTATTTTATGCGAAAGTAAAAACTTGTTTGTAAAGTTTAAAACATTTTCATGTAAAGATTTAAAATTATTAAAAAATATTAAACTGGTTTAGTATCCAGCAGAACTGAAACAAAACCTTTTATCGGGAGTGAATCAAATTCTTAATTGTTAATTGTAAATTCTTCTAATTCTTAATTGGATTCATTCAATTATTTTATGGAAAAGTAAAAACTTGAAAATCACCCATCCACTGGATTTTGAATTTTTTTAATTGTCATGGAAAGCTTTACAATTATTTAAACATATTAAACTGGTTTAGGGATTCCTGCAGGACTGAAACGTAACCTTTTGTTGGGAGTGAATCAAATTCTTAATTATCCAATAAGTTCAATATCGTTCAAAAATAATCTTGCCCCTACTATCTATGCAATTCAATCAATTAAGTTCTAATGAATTACGATTATAAAACGTATAGTGTTAATTTGTTTTTATTTAGTGTTAATCAAACAAATAATATCGTACGAGACATAAACTACATTATGAAATATTGTAAAGCTTTCGCAATATTTTATGAAATATCCAATAAATAATGTCGAGGAAAATGTTAAGGTTTCCTCAGTGCACTAGTATTTAATAAGCAAACCCTCGCCAATATCAATTTTGTCGATGAACACGCGCAAACAACCCATGTCAGGTCAATTGACATTGCTGAGAATATGAAATTAATTTTTCAAATCCATTCAATCAAAATATCGGAAATTCGCAATCTGCTTATTCTGAAATTAATGGAATTCACTGGAGATTGAAATTAACTTTTCACAGGTGACGTACAAACATTATTACCAATTGTTTTCAGTTGCTTAGTTTCTGCAAATTAACTCATTACGCGAAATATATGAGATAAAGTTAATTTGCGTTTGTTGGATTTTTATGAGGAATGGATAGGCTACAAACAGTTTTAAGTAATAACAAATAAGTATAAAACGATAACTTACACCGTTTGAAACAATACGTTAAAATCGCTATACAATAGGTTTTTATGTTAGGGAAAAATATCTGTACATTTTAGTTTGGTGAATGTTTTTTAGTTTATTTCCGATATAGGGAAGCTATTACCGTAGTCTCATGGTAAGACCTAGACTCGGGACCGATTTACTTTTTCGTTCTGTAGCAGGAAACCTAAGTACTTATTAAAACTAATGTTAATTAATTAAGAAATAAATCTGAAAATTTTACGGGAATATTTTAGCAAAAATCCAGGCAGATAAATGATAAACCAGTCTGCAGGTTTGCTGCGGCGGGGGTATTTTTCTATTTCTTATGAAATAGAGAAGCACATTCTTTAGACACTTCAAAATAGCGATTTACATATTATATCTTACAAAATACACATACGCAAAAACTGATATTAAATTTATAATATTTTAACCGACATATGTTTATATTGTAAAAATAATTTATATAAAATATTATAGAACATTTAGAACAAAGTACTTTAAAAATCTATTGCAGTATTGCTCGACAGTAATTTTCCTTTCGCATAAACTGCATTCAAACATTAGATCGAACACTATTCTTGTTTATATAACGCACCGAAGAAAAATGTTATGTAAAGCCTACACAGTTCTTCTTTAGGCTCCACGGTACTTAGGTAAACGGTTAAAAGTGTCAAAATTCATATCAGAAAATTGATGTAGGTGTTAGACTTCTTCAAGAAAGTTTACAAAGATTAGAGCGAGATCCATCTCAAGATTGGGTTTTGGAAATCTTTGCTCGTCTCGAGCGATCCAAGGGGAGGCAAAACGGCCGTTTAAATTTTTAAACTGTTCATTGACTTTACGGAATCCAAGATAAAATTTATCTGTCGCGTCACTTTGATTGACGCTTCCTCAATAGATTTTCAATTGACACTGATGTATAGACGTGGAGTTTATTTCAGTCTGAGAAGATTGGGATAGTTGGAATAAATATTAATTAAATTAAACTAGCGTTGAACCTTAGACAGTTCCAAAAGTATATAACAATTTACATAAAATAAATTGGTTCTCAGAGCAAATGCAATTATGACACAATCGCATGTAGTTTTTCGACTTTTTTAGGTGAAAACTCTTGTCTATAATCACCCAAATCTGCAGTCGTGTTGGAGTAGTGTAGGGTCAAGTACAAATCCAGTCGATTGTCAATGGGTGTGCAATATGTTGATATGGTTGTGTGTGACATTATAACATACAATATTGCAGCTTGGTGGTTCAAAACCCACAATGTACACAAATGTAATATAAAATCAATTCAAATAGATCGTTCAGCTAAGAAAACATTTTTAGTAGGTACCGTACCAAGAAACTCCAACCACATAAATCCATACGATTTATTTTTAATTTTGCAATTACTTATTCAACTAACCGATAAATGATATTATACTTTACGATGTAGTACAGAGTAATATTAAATTAAATTATTTAATATTATTTTTAATGTTAAATGAAATATTTTCAAATAATTAAAATTAAATAATTATATAGATTTTTTTAATATTTTAAAATTATTTTTTAATATTTAAAAATTACTTTTAAACATAATTAATTTTGAAATATTTTTAAACTATTTTTAAATATTTTTAAACTATTTTTAAATAATTTAAAATATTTTAAACTTTTTTTATTATTTTTAAATTATTTTATAAAATATACGGCAAGTCTTTCATGTTTAGCGCCTATTTAATGGTAGGTATAAAGTGCTTACAATAAGGGTTTATTACCCCATCAACTCTACCTCTCGGAAAGCTTACTGTCGATAATGTTACTTTGTGTTTGTAGAGATCCATAAACAGTTCAACGACCAGAATAAGGGGACTAATATGAATAAGAGGGGTTTAATCAATACGAAATAATTGTATTATTTACTCATTTCAAATATTCTATGGTATTGTAGAAAGTACGCTAGGAAATGCACATTTTAATCCATTTCTTACTGCGATGAATTAATTAGTTGAATTACATAAAAGAAAATTAAATATACAGTAGTTATAGATTCCTTATGTATACATGTTGACTGTCGTCGTATCCAGGGGTATTTTGTTTAACCGAGCCCATTCAGGAGTGTATATTGGTCAACAAATTCATGATTGGACTTGGGTTTTAATGGAGGAAGTTCACAAATACGGAGATAGTGCTCATCCAAGGGACTTATCTTTTTTTAAGTGTGGCATTATTACATGGCTAAAATCCATTGGTGTTTGATAGGATTTGGACCTGTGACCCCAAGACGTAAGTCCCGCATACTAACCACGAGAATGATATAGTCGTATTTCTAATTTGCACTATAATCTATGTTACATAACTATTATGATAACATTAACGATTAGGATTTGTGAATCAATAAAATGTACTGGGGAATTTGTTTTTATATGCTCAAATAATCGTTTTTAGATGTTTGTGTAAGGTCGTGCATAAATTGTGCCAAAGAGTTCCTTAACCGCGCCAAGCCCTCAAAGGGTCCCAAAAATGTTCCTTAGTTGCGCCAAGCCCAAACCAGGTAAGGGTGAGTTGCCGGCAGAAGGATTGTCCTTGTTTACATGTCATCCTAACAAAAACTAACCTAACCTAACCTAACCTAACCTAACCTAACCTAACCTTAACCTACTCAATTATACAGTCAAAGAGGGCCGCCACTTGGCGTAGTTATGGAACGTATCAGGTGAATCCCTGGAGTAGTTAGCGCAATTCAGGTATGCCCGACTATTGTAACTGACTAGGGTCAGTTGGCGCAATTAATGCCCGCCCCAATGTAACATGTATTGTTTATCAAATTCTGAGGTTGACATCATTTATTCAGTTTTATTTTCAAACCTTTCCCACTGCCGCTAGAAATCAAATCTTTTTCACAGTCTCAAAATCAGAATCTCGTTTAAATTAAATTTAAAAATCTAGACAAAAAAGTATAGTACTGTACGTTACTATTACACCTATTTTTCTATATCCAGTTCTCTTAGACAACTCTTCTGATGTAAGTAAATGCATTCAAATTAGGAAATCGTTTGTGTACTAAACTGAGGAAGTAAAAAGTAGTAAACGAAGAATGTGCTACGCTGATGTTTGCTTTGTTTGAATGCTGACTTTGCTAGTCTGTTTGTTTGACCAACTTTGCATAGCTAGGCTGCATGGCAGTCATATTTTGTACACATGAACTCATTCAATCCCCGAAAAAAACTCTACAAAATATTCAAGGCTTTATGGTAATCGTTGAAAATTTACTTTCTTCACAACAAGGAATAAAGACTGTTGAAATAACAAACTGACTGTGTTATGAATGCTTGTTTAGAAAAAATCCCTTAATGATTTTTCTAATAACAATATGATTGGGAAGAAAATCAGAAACATCTTAAAATTCAATTGAAAATTTTCAGGTGAACTAAAAGGTTTTTAGAAATAAATAGCAGATTCGTATTGAGCTTTCGTCTTTGATAGAAAATATCTTAAATTGACAGAAAACAAAGCGCATTATAGTCCAGGACCTGACTAGGGTTCTGTGTGCATGTCGTGTATAGAGAATTTTGCTTTTGCTTTTCAATATAGGTGTCTTAGGAAGTGTTTTCCACTCGGGTGTCAAGTTCGTACCTGGTACGTTTTCGAGCTATGACGTCATCAAAATGGCGGCCATTGATTTTTTTAAATCGTATATTTCGCAAACTATTTGTCGGGTCGGAATGAACTTTTTTTTGTTTGAAAGATAATTTTAAATGCTACCTGTTTTACGTTTACACATTTGTTGTATGTTTAGTACATTCTTCGTAATTTTGCAAAAACCTGTAATTTTAAATATTTTTGAGTTGTTTTTGCTTGTAACGTTTTATTGATACAATTTATCAAAAACCACCAATGAAAAAAGTTGTAGAACATTTAAAAAGCTTTACAAAAATACCAAATTCGATATGTTTTACTCAAAAGATTACGCCAAGAAACTAGATAAATCTCATAAAAACACCTATTTTGGCGCAAAAACGCCTATTAGTCCGGCATCTAGGGCAGTTCGCAAGTCTTATAAAGACAGTTTCGCCATTCAATGTTGATGTATGTGTCTAAATAAGTGTTTTCAACTCGGGTGTCACGTATGCACCCATTGCAGTTTCCGGTTATGACGTCATTAAAATGGCGGAAAGGGCTATATTAAAAATAACGATATTTTACATACCATGTATCGGATCGGAATGAACTTTTTTTGTTTGAAAATTAAGTTTACATGCTATCTTTCTTAAATTTACACTTTTGTTTTATGTTTAGTACATATTTCGTAATTTTGCAAAAACCTATATTTTTAAACATTTTTGTGTTATTTTTGTCGATAACGTTTTATTGATACAATATATCAGAAATAACTTAAAGACAAAGTTGTAGCACGTTAAAAGAGCTTTACAAAAGTACCAAATTCGATATGCTTTACTCAAAAGATCACGTCAAGAAACTAGAAAATCGTACAAAACAACCTAATTTTGCGCAAAAACGCATATACTGTAAATCCGACATCGATGGCTGTGTACGAGTCATATATAGACAGTTTTACCATTCAATGTTGATGTATGTGTCTAAAGAAGTGTTTTTAACTCGGGTGTCACGTCTGGACCCACTGCAGTTTCCGGTTATGGTGTCTTTAAAATTGCTACATGTTACGATTTCACCAGCTATTTTACTTAAAATAAAACCATTACCCTCTTTTATGCAAATAAAAGCACAACAAATCAATGTAATTAGTCCATAGGAATGTTTCCACTATATAAATACCCCCGGTGCAGCAATCCTGTCGACTAAGCGAATTTCCATTTGCCTGGATTGATTTTCAATTAATCTATTAAATTAACATTGTTTTAGTTGTTAATTTAATGTTAATTTAATAGATTAATTGATTATCTAGTTTCTTGACGTGATCTTTTGAGTAAAGCATATCGAATTTGGTATTTTTGTAAAGCTCTTTTAACGTGCTACAACTTTGTCTTCAAGTTATTTCTTATATATTGTATCAATAAAACGTTATCGAGAAAAACAACACAAAAATGTTTAAAAATATAGGTACGAAAAATGTGCTAAATATAAAACAAAAGTGCAAATGTAAGAAAGATAGCGTGTAAACTTATCTTTCAAACAAAAAAAAGTTCATTCCGATCCGATACATGGTATGTAAAATATCGTTATTTTTAATATAGCCCTTTCCGCCATTTTAATGACGTCATAACCGGAAACTGCAATGGGTGCAGACGTGACACCCGAGTTGAAAACACTTATTTAGACACATACATCAACATTGAATGGCGAAACTGTCTTTATAAGACTTGCGAACTGCCCTAGATGCCGGACTAATAGGCGTTTTTGCGCCAAAATAGGTGTTTTTATGAGATTTATCTAGTTTCTTGGCGTAATCTTTTGAGTAAAACATATCGAATTTGGTATTTTTGTAAAGCTTTTTAAATGTTCTACAACTTTTTTCATTGGTGGTTTTTGATAAATTGTATCAATAAAACGTTACAAACAAAAATAACTCAAAAATATTTAAAATTACAGGTTTTTGCAAAATTACGAAGAATGTACTAAACATACAACAAATGTGTAAATGTAAAACAGGTAGCATTTAAAATTATCTTTCAAACAAAAAAAAGTTCATTCCGACCCGACAAATAGTTTGCGAAATATACGATTTAAAAAAATCAATGGCCGCCATTTTGATGACGTCATAGCTCGAAAACGTAATAGAGATCGATGACCAGGTGCGAACTTGACACCCGAGTGGAAAACACTTCCTAAGACACCTATATTGAAATGCAAAAGCAAAATTCTCTATACACGACATGCACACAGAACCCTAGTCAGGTCCTGGACTATTAAAGAGGTGTTGACATAACGACAGTACTAATTTATTTAAATACGGCATAAGGAATCTTGGGTTTCGAGTTATGACTGTTTCGTTCATTGGACTGGCTAGAACACTACCCGATCTGCTTCCCGTTGTTCTTTTCTAATCCAATTTTAAAGGATCTAACTTTGTACATTGTTTAATTTACTAGAATACATTTTCTAAACCTCGTAGAAAATGTCTATCTACGGTCACACCTGCTGCAAAGAAATCACAAAGCTAGCATTTGTACAAAACCAAGAGAAAAGTCTGCTTTTAAAAGCAATAATAATGCATATAAAGCAATAATTTATTCGTTTTAAAGGAAATTGAAACATTAAAATGTTAAGGAGAAGTTAGCGTGAGCAACACTCAAGGGGTTTCACCACAGATTGAGGCATTATAAGTCAAACACTGAGCTCAATCGTAGTCAAGTATTCTCGTACTTGTTTTTCAAAATGCATATACCTATTTAAACATTTATTTGAAAATAAACATAAAATACGTTGTTTAGTTGGGAATAGGTGGATTTTTTTCACTAATCATACAATTTAACGCTCATGTTTTACTAATATGAAATGAATAGAGTAAAAAATGGGCAATTGATGGAAGCTTTTGCTTTTAAAAGGCGCCTTAAAATACTCAACCAGGTGGGTCAAAATCGAGCAAAATTATTCTAACCTAAAAATAAGTTCTGTATCTGTTGAAATTTCAAACACATTAAAACGTCCCATTAACACTTTTAACCTAAGAGTTTGACCGAATATGGAGATGCACACTTTATTATACAGATATTTACAAAATTCTACACCAGCGTCTAAATAATGAAGACCAAGAGTGTGTTTACAACATCCATTTTATTAGCGAATTTCCCATATAGGGAATAAGCTATTACCGGAGTACTCATGGTAAGACCTAGACCCGGGACAGATTAAAGTAAATCGTTTTGAGGTCCCTAGAATCCAAAAACATCATCCATTCAAATTCATATATAATATTCGTTCATTGGACTGGCTAGAACACTACCCGATCTGCTTCCCGTTGTTCTTTTCTAATCCAATTTTAAAGGATCTAACTTTGTACATTGTTTAATTTACTAGAATAAATTTTCTAAACCTCGTAGAAAATGTCTATTTTCATATATGTGTGGGTGTGTGTGTCCATTACCACGATAACTCGAGCAAAAATGATTCTATTTTGATAAATGTGGTATGATCGTGTAAACGGTGTAAACCTACCTTGTATTCGAACGAGTTCGCGTACCAGCATGATGCTTTATATGCATGTTTTATATGCCCAACTGTTTTAGTTTGCTTGTTTATGAACATATTTTGATCAAATTTGGAAAATGCATTCATTTCTTACTGAACTATTAACACTTTACAACAAAAAACACTTTTTTACCCTCCCTGTTGCAGCAAACCTAAGTACTCGTAAAACTAATTCTATTTAAATAGGGAATAAATTTGATATTTTTAAGGAGACATTATAGTGGAAATCCAATCAGGCAAATGGAAATTCGCTTAGTCTGCAGGTTTGCTGCGGCGGGGGTATCAGTTTTTCTTATCCAATCAAAAATCCATACGTAGCAAAATAATTTAATTTTGAACCTTAAGATGTCGCATTTGGCACTATAAAGCTAAAGAGTTTTTACAATTTCTCGTTCCTTTTTACTTCACAGTAAAGGGAACAAAGCGGACATTTGGCCGGGAAGGCGCCCAGTTTTATACTTGGTAAAAGACGTGCTCCAATCGTGGCCGGGACCAAACGCGACAATGGCGTTTTAGCGTTTTCCGATATTTTACTTCAAATGTTTTTCTTCAGTAAGTTTAAAACCGAGTATAAAACATTTCCTTCACCAAATGAGGTTGGCGACCTTTCTTTGTAGACTTGCCGACGTCTGGCTGGTTTTATAAAGTCAAGCATTGAAGCATTTACGTATCAACGGGAGTGCTTCCTATTTAGCTTTTTACCTTGAGCAGTCTTAAATGAAGTATTGAGTTATTTTTCATTGTTAAGGATCGGTGATAAAAATTGCATGGTGTCTAATTTTTCAGACTTTTCAAATTTGAAGATGAGTTGTCACTTAAATTAGAACATTGGAATCCGTAATTACATCATGCTTCTTGCATCATCATAAATAATAATTAAAATACATCATACTTTAATTATAATACATCAAACATCATGCGTGATCATCATGGATCATACTCCACATTTTCACATGATCACACATCATATAACTTTGTATTTTTAATAGAGATGTATCAAAATTTCAAACGCCATCGGTGTCGGATAAGTTTAATTGAGGAGATGTGTTAACTAAGAAAGCCGTCGCTCTAAGAAGATTAGAGAAGGCTATATAAAGTTTCAGCCTTGGATTAAGATTGTTCACGACAACCAACTTGGGCCTTTACTTTCATTGTTGGTGAATTGGTTTAGCTGTAAGATTTAATACTACGATTTTCGTACACATATAGAATTAGTTAGATTGTAACAATATTTTGTTGGCTTCTACTTAAATTTTGTTTATATTGTTCTTAGTTTTAATCATTGACTATACTGAAACAACATTCAAAGGCTTAATCAACCATATACTGTAATCGAATTTTAGATAATGGAGTTGACCCATTAAATGCTGTAGGTCTATTATTGAATGGTTTGCAGTAGCGATTTTTTTCAATACCATAATAAATTACCATATATTATTTTTTATTTTTATATATTAATAAATTAATTGCTTAACCATTGACCATTTATGGATAGGTTGCGCCATTAAAATAATACATATATCATTAAAACCTTAAAAAAAAAACTTAAACATATAATTCATAACTTGAGTGTCAAGCGGCATAAAAATAATTCAAAAATTAACTGGGCATCAAAATAATCCTCCAAGGAATAAAAGCTCTGTTGGCAACACCACGACTTTAACTTCTTTTTGAACAGTTTCGGCTCCAGGTTCTTAATGTTCTCAGGCAGTCTATTAAACATCTTACAAGCTAGTAGTGGGAAACTGTCCTTCAATTAGAAGTACGTCATCTGGGAATAACTTATAGATCAGGTTGTTGTTTCTTAAACTGTGACCGTAAAGGTGCCCACTTATTTCAAATCAGCTAAATTCTCTTTTACGTAGAGGAGAGAGCTCAATATGTAGTTCCTATAGACTGTCAGGATGAATATGTACAGTAAAGCTTCCCCTTGAGGATAATAGTTTATATTCATATGTCAATTGACCAACAACTCATGTAGAAATCAAACAACCCCGACAATATCAGATGCCTAAAAGCAATTGGCGTTTGACGAGAACTTATACCAAAGCTTCTTGGACAGATGGCCAGTCATCTAAAATACAACCAAAATCCGTCGGATTTGCTGATACCGATCCGTAACATTTACTTGAATCATTTCAATTAAATTACTATCTGTACGATGTAATTGTTAACGTTTGTTGCAAATTCTACTCTTTACTGGATTGGATGGAAATATTTCGTTCTTCATCCAGCGTCCATTAGTTTAGATAATGATGTAAACCAACGGTCACCCGTATCCTGGATCCTGGATTGTACTGAAGAAGGAAGCCATGGAGGGAAGTAGACGAAAGCGAAGAGGAAGGCTGATCCAGTTTTTATCCGTTGTATAATTGTAACAATACCTGTTACGGAGAGCGGTCATCCGTGTCGCCATCTTCTACAACCGTGGATACACCGAGAGTAGCAGTGACCGTGCAAGAACAAGGAACTTCAAAATTTGGTCAGATGTTTGCAACCGTTACATTTTCATCTATTCTTGCAAATATGCAATAGGAAGTTAGTACAGTAATGCCATGGATGGAATTTACATCTAACTGCTGAGATGGCACAAACTGAATCGAGGATTCATTGGGTATCTTTGTTCCTGACTACAATCAGCTGATTCTTCAGCTAGAACCATTTATTCAATGGTTGAAGAGAGCTGGTCTCGTATAAGTAACAAGAAAACTACATAGGACTGTCTAAACCATATGTTAATGCTATTAGTATAGGATTCGGGCCAGCAATGTCACTTGTTTATGGTTATGACCCATACCGGTTCTGTTCAATTTGTGATGAGTGCTATGTGGTACTATCAAAGCTATTGTATTCTCAGTATCGAATTGGCAACCTAATAATCGTAGGTGAGCATGCTTAACACTCAGCTATGACATAACACATATATGTTGAGCAAACCCTGAAGGCCTTTTATTGTCAAAATATCATACATATCGAAAGCCAATATAGTGAAGCTGATTGTAAACTCCAAATTAACAAATGAGGAGCTCTAAATGCGTTGATTTTCCTTAGTTTGAGGAGAAATCCTTTATTAATTTAAACAATTGAACGATCACTCCTTGAATGTTGAAAAGTTCGTATATATTGTTTACCTAGACTCAGGACTGTGGACAGTAACGGGTTCTCGCCTACTTCCAACCTTGGCCTCGTCAGATCCTACGCGGCGTCTGGGACTTCCTCAACACTGACGGTGGCTTTGGTCTACTTAGGAAACTGTGCGTGGAAGTAGGCAAATGTTACCCTGGGCATTACTTTGTTTAACACAGTCATCACAAAAGCTCTCGCCTATGTTTGAATATTGGTAGAATGATATGCTTGCAAAATTAAGCTATTAAATACCGTTAAATATCGGAATATTGATATTCCTAAGACAAATGACATATAGGTCAAGAATCGGCCTATCTTGAAATCGAGCCATCTAAAGGATGAGTTTTTAAAGTTGAGCACCATAACCACTCTGGATACCCACACAACCATATCTACAATGTTATATTTTGTTTTCATATAAACGTATATAATGTACAAGCGTAAATGTTAATCAAAATCCACCCAAGCTTTCCACATTTGTTTTAGATCAAACATTTTTGGTTCGCCTACGTCAATGACAAGAATCCTGATTGGCTACCGTGGTTATGTTTGCAACACATCTGTGTCATGGTCCCTCCGGACGATATTCTTTATATTTTTTTCAGTGAAGAACATTGATGTTGAAGAAAGTAGACCAATAATTATTACAAATCACAATCTTATTTGTTTAAAAGCAATAAGCTTGTAGCTTAACAGCCTTAACCATGGTGTTTTGAGCCACTATGAGCTGTCTAGGAAAAAAACATAATCCCCTCAGGTGAAATGTACACAAATTGGTAGTTACGCAGATAACCTCTCTCAGAATTTAGTATTTAAACCCCAACCCTGTACTACATGACCCCTCGCGGCACCGGCTTATCAAGATGGGCACAGAAACCGTCATCCAAATCCTGCATATGAAAGCAACCCTTAAAGAATTATCTTCCCTATCTGTTCCACTATGTGCCTTTAAATCGTGCCTTTAACAATATCTTGTTAAGCAACTATAAACAAGTAAGTTATATTTCCATTTAACTAGTTTGATTGGGTAAGTTTCCAAGTTCATTATGTTATTGTTATTACTGTAAATAGTTATTTGTGTATAGTGAGCAAAGGCATTTAACTATACCCGTTTAAAATATTTGTAACAACAATTAATAAATAAAACTTGCTCCATACCATAATCAGGGGGATCCAAACCTTGACTTGCATTTAGGTGAGGCCTATAAATAAATCTAATAATTGATCCTCCAATCCATAGCATAGTTATCAAATCAAGTGTTAAGTTACTATCACATAACACAGCTGACATTCTAACCATATGTGCTTATTTTGTACTACAAAGAAACAGCTGTAAATACAACAGCGTTTCCATTAAACGCACAACAAAGAAACTCTTGTTTTGTAAGAAAACACACTTCTTGGTCCTAAGGATGATAAATAATGAAGTGGGTTTCATAGGCTTAATTTATGGTTTTATAAATTTATCAGACATTCACATCCCTAGTAATTCTCAGAGGCAAGAAGATACGCAGACAACGCAGTTGTGCCGAGAAGTTCTCTAATATTATAGAGTCCCGCAGCTCTATCTACTTCATGTTTTATTCAGCTTGGCACTCAGTAAGACTCGATTCACTTAAAACCGTTGTAAATTCCATCCAGCCTTACTAGATAATCTGAATTGGAAACAGTGAAGTTGGCTTTGATAAGTTTTCTATGTAAATACATTCCATGCATAACAAATTATAATTCATAATTTTGGAATATTAGTAAAAATTCATTCTCAATAATGCAGTTTAGTTTTTCAAAGGAAGCAATTTTACCAACAACGTAATTTATATTTTCAATAAAGCTTACATTACCGGTACAGTACTAAAATTAAATTATTGCTGTTCCAACACAGTTTTGACAAGTGCCCGATTTATAACCAACTAAACTAAACCCTATTTTGTTCGTACATTTAATAATCATACCATTACCATTTCATTTTAAAGCAAAAAACTGATTTCTAAAAAAAAACTAGCAGAGTACCCGTCCTTCGTAAGGGGTTGGCATATAAGTAAAATTCTTATTGCAGTTATGGTAGAGGACACGGTTTAAGAAAATTTGGTCCCTTTAATTTATATGGTATGCTATAGTATAGCACATCTACCATAGCCATAATGTTCTACCACTACACCTAAACCATAGAAAAAAGTTCCTATTGTGTACCACAGCTTGCTAGTTGGTTCAATAGCTGTTGTCATAAATGCAATAAACGGTATCAGCATTCTGACACATACTTTCTCCCATAAGTTTGTCAACAACCTTTATCATGTGTAAGCGGTGAGAGTAAATTTACGGAAACGGGATTAGTACAATTTTATTCTGAATTTAAAGGACTATAACATACTAAATTTTTATCAAAATCGTTCGGGCCATTTTTGGGAGAATCCCATTTTTCTGTTATTTTATGGGGGTTTTATGGGAAAATGACATGATTTACAATAACTTTTGAACCGTAATTTTTACAGAAATGGGATTTGTACCATTTTGTTCAGAATATAAAGGACTATAAACATACTAAATTTTTATCAAAATCGTTCGGGCCATTTTTGGGAAAATCCTTTTTTCCGTTATTTTATGGGGTTTTATGGGAAAATCCCCAATAAAAGTAAAAATTTCTTAAAAATAAAAAAGCTATCAAAATTTTAAGGACCGTAACATAGGCTACTATGTTAAATAAAAACCGGATTTTTTTCTAAAATCCTATTTTTCGTTATTTTATGGGGTTTTTATGGGAAAATAACATATTTGACCATAACTTTTGAACCGTAATTTTTACAGAAATGGGATTTGTACCATTTTGTTCAGAATATAAAGGACTATAAACATACTAAATTTTTATCAAAATCGTTCGGGCCATTTTTGGGAAAATCCTTTTTTCCGTTATTTTATGGGGTTTTATGGGAAAATCCCCAATAAAAGTAAAAATTTCTTAAAAATAAAAAAGCTATCAAAATTGTAAGGACCGTAACATAGGCTACTATGTTAAAATAAAAACCGGATTTTTTTCTAAAATCCTATTTTTCGTTATTTTATGGGGTTTTTATGGGAAAATAACATATTTGACCATAACTTTTGAACCGTAATTTTTACAGAAATGGGATTTGTACCATTTTGTTCAGAATATAAAGGACTATAAACATACTAAATTTTTATCAAAATCGTTCGGGCCATTTTTGGGAAAATCCTTTTTTCCGTTATTTTATGGGGTTTTATGGGAAAATCCCCAATAAAAGTAAAAATTTCTTAAAAATAAAAAAGCTATCAAAATTGTAAGGACCGTAACATAGGCTACTATGTTAAAATAAAAACCGGATTTTTTTCTAAAATCCTATTTTTCGTTATTTTATGGGGTTTTTATGGGAAAATAACATATTTGACCATAACTTTTGAACCGTAATTTTTACAGAAATGGGATTTGTACCATTTTGTTCAGAATTTAAAGGGCTACTACATACTAAATGTTTATCAAAATCGTTCGGGCCATTTTTGAGAAAATCCGATTTTTCCGTTTTTTATGGGTTTTTATGGGAAAATCCCCATTAAAAATAAAAATTTCAAAAAAATGAAAAAAACGCCTGGAGATACCATGGATTACAACCTACATACCAAATTTCATCGAAATCGGACCACAGGTGTAGTCTCTAGCTCTGTACACATCCAGACACACAGACACACACACACACACACACACACACACACAGACATCACTTCGAAAACCACTTTTTTGGGTCCAGGGGGACCCAAAACGAACATATCCACTCAAAACTCAAACTCGAAAATTTTGACGAAAACAATACTTTCTCCATATAGGCTACTATGGTATAGGGGGAGAAAGTAAAAAATAATAGTGCTGCACCCTGTTGGTAAAACTTGTTAATGCTATCATAGAACCAACTTGTGCAGTTGAAACAGATGACAAAATTCTTTAGTTCATTTTAAATATGAATAACCTATGGAAACTCCTGAGCCACTGGGGCGGAGCCCGAAAGGATTTTTGAGATAAGAATATGCCTATATGTTAATCGGGAATGTGAGCTATCATCATGCCAAATTTCAACCCTGTCGGCTTAGTATTTTTCGCATTTACTTGTCACAAACATCCATCCATCCATTCATCCATCCATCCATCCATTCATCCATCCATCCATCCATTCATCCATCCATCCATCCATACATACATACATACATACATACGTACATACATCCAAACTTTCTCACTTATAATATTAGTAGGATTTAACTTGAAAAGTAGCGTTATAATAATTTTAATTTGAACATCTCCACATATTATTCCAAACACGTATACGTAGTGAGAAGGAACGTAAAAATAAATTCTGCAAATATTAAAATAGCCAGGATTCTTCTGGGGCTTGAGCGCTTAAGGCTGCCAAATTGGCATTATCCTTCATGTAAAGGCTTTATGAGTTCGCCAAGTATTTCTGGAACGTCGCGCATTTTCCGACAGCATCGCTGCGATTTCTTGTGATACAAGCTTTTTAATTACTTTTTTTATATCGTTCCTTACTTAACTACTATCAGGGTATGTAATAAGGAAACAATCATGCAGTGGTAGGATGTTATAGTATCATAATACCAAGTCGAGTGTATTGATTTCAACTTCAACTCTTTCTAATTCCTCCCTGGTATTTGTTTAAATTTCTACACTGTTGATTAAATTTGTATTAATGGTATCATGTTAATTAATATGAAATTCATAAGAACTATGACTACTACCATAGACAATTATAATACATAAGAGGCCATAATCAACAATGTTTACTTAGGTATACAATTAAATTTATTATTTTCCTTGAACCATTTTGTAGAACGTAAAAAACCAATAATGTATTATACTGAAGCATTGTCGTGCGAATAATGGTTAAAGACAAAATTAAAAAAAAAACTTAAATTTAAATTTTTTTCCGATTATTCTTATAGGGAATAAGTGTTTTTTCCTTGTTTATGAAAACATTTTATCAAATTTTGAAAATTAATTTATTTCATACTATTTTAATAACATTTAACTATAAAAAACTATTACCTTCCCTGTAACAGCAAACCTTAGGTACTCGTTACACTAATGTTATTTAAATAGGAAATAAATATGAAATTTTTAGAGAGATATTTTAGTGAAAATCCGATCAGGCAAATGGAAATTCTCTTAGTCTGCAAGATTGCTGTAACGGGGGAATTTTTAGATCGTATAAAAATCTACATATGCAAAATATCCCAACCTGAGCGGCATATACTTGGTTCTCCATATTGGATTTTCTCCATAATGTGCTACAGACCACAGTGGATTCAAAATCAATTTAATCACAAAATTATCACATAGCTGAAATCATTTTTAAAAGTTATTGTTGATAGGTTAGGTTTGAACGTGAGTCTGCTTGGCAGAAACCACCAAACCAGCACACCTAACTGGATAGTCAAAAGACAATTAGTAGCCGATTTTATCACAAGTGACAAAAAAACTTTATACCGTAAGGTTTATCTAACCAGCTGAAATTTTTATTTCGCCCCACTCGTAAAGCCCGGCTACAATAAACATCAGTCTTTATTATTAACCGTAAACCTTCCGGTTTACTGTGAACCATAATTTCGGCACCGCTGCAGTCTATTGTATGAAACCATTGACTGCAGTAGAATGTTCCACACTTCTTGTTTAATTTTACAAACAGTAAAAAATGAAAATATTCTTCTCAACAATGTCATATTTGAAAAGGTTGCTCTTCTAACTAACAGTGGGTGGGATATTCGTTCATGTGAGAATTTGACGAACTTGTTTGGTGATTATTCAAAAGGCCTAAACATTGTTAATTCTACACTAAAACCATCAAGATACTATAGAACAAGATAATAATGGTTAAAGTTTTGAAATTTCTGCATGAGGAAGAGTTTCGATAAAGGCCTAAGCAAGCATGCCAGCTGTTTTATTCGAAAACCATTCAAAATTTCACAACTTAAACCATTAGGCCTATTATCTTTGAAACGGTTAGGTTTATGAAAAAAATTACAAGAATAAAGTTGTCTTAAAATTACATTTTATACCAGAATACATCATAAAATACAGGATGTTCCATAAGAAAAATCAAAGTTGGCGGCCGTATTGGAAAAATGGCGGCTAAAATAATTTTTTTGACTTAGCTACAATTTTTTAAATAAAGAGTCCAAGGCACTTACCATTTAACTTTTTTTGATATCTCTTATGGTTTTCGAATAAAACGGCTGGCACACTTATATCAATCACCCTGTATACCTACACGACCGATGTTTACACAACTAACTTTTGTACTTTGATTTCTTACGAACTGACAAAGGCCACTTGACTATCGATATTTTAAATTAAATTTAGATTAAATTATTTTATTTAAATTTGATTGGTGACTGGTACCATCCACTTGCCGAGTACAAATTTAAGTATGCATTACATAATTAGGCTTGATGTAGGTACATAAAAAGTATAAAAACCCGAGGACAATCCTTCTGCCAAAAGAAAAGTGTCAAACAATTTAGTAATGTGTGCCCCTATTTCTTCTTGGTAGTATCATAGACTAAGGGACCAAATTGGTGTTCTATTATCTGTGGTAGTATTTCCCCACGAGTCGCCATCTAAATCTGAGACGGACCGTAGAATGTCCTTGGCTCGTATATATGTAATTTCATCCGTAAATACTACTCAAGCGTGAATTTCATGCAGTATTCCTTACTGAGATTTTTCACGACAACGATGCTTTTAAGTAAACACGTGGAAACATTGCTTTTGTAGACGCGCATTACAATCATTCATCGCCAGAATAATGATGTGTTGTAGTTATTAGTTGCCATGCAACATGATATAGAAATACGCACAAAGCATGCTAAAATCTGCGTATGTTAAAAGGTGAATATTATTAAGTGCAGACGTAATAGGCCTTATTACGTTCTAGAAAATTCATTTTAAAGGTCAATTCTTTATTTTTTACTTTCTTTTATCTTCATTTTATTTTTATTTTTTCAGGTAAGAAAGCAGACTTACGAGTCGAGTATATTAGTAAGTATGCTACCTAACTTACGTAAATTTACTTATTGACCTAAATTTAACAACCTTTGACAATAATTGGCTTATTTAATCTATGTATACAACCATTGACTATTGGATACTGAAGATTAATAGTCAAAGATACTATCAAAAAGTCAAGCACTTTATGAAAGATGTCTGTTGGACCATTTGGTATATAAGTAGAGCCTACATATCGATTTTTAACTAAATAAACGTTTTGACTATCTTCCCCCCCCCCTTGGAAGGGCCCAACACTGGTAGTAAACGAAATTGTTCATTTGCTTAATTAAATGCAAAATAAACGGCAAATTAAGCTCACACTTTATTTCGCAAAGAAGATTTTCTTCATTTAATAGTTTTCCAATATTGTTTCATTAACCGAATGGAGGCTTTACTACGCCGAACTGTATTAAATATATTGATAATAAGGTCGTCCCTATTTATTATTAACACCATTGCTTAAAACAGTAAAAAATACATTATGCGTTCATTGTTAATGATTCATTATTATGAATGAATAATGTGTTTAGTATGCCAGTAATAATAATATTTTATTGTCTCGGCAATATACATTGTATCGACATTACAATTAATATATTTTAGTATTAATTTAAACTCTTTATTTAATTTTGATGCATTTTTCAATAGAATAAATCGGATCTGTTTTAATTTTTTTGTATTCTTTTAATTTTAAGTTTTGAATATTAATCGGTGGGAAAGTAGTAGAAAATTTTCAAATTATAATTCTTCACACATTATTACTCATTTTTCCATAATTTCTCAAAACTGTTCTTAAAAAAATAGTACTGTTTCGAAAATATATATTGAGTAAAAGGTCAATAACTGGTAATTTTTAAATACTTTCTTAAAGAATTGGCGTGGTTTCAATTGAAAAATAATTCTTAATGCAGACTTGTAATTTAAGTAGGCCTATTTGTTTAATTTGGATGAAGTTGAGCCCCATATGTTATTGGCATTTTTCTAGACGATTAGTCTTTTAGAAATACGAAATAATTAAATTTTTACTGCACAATATAACATTTGTTTAAATTACTATTTCTATATTTACAATTTCATGAATCAGTGAAATTAATCCAATTGAAGTAAGTTTTTTAAATCCTGGAACTGACTACAGCCACTGACTTAAATATCTTTCCACGATTATACTTTTCTATGTGACTATGTTTGACGTATTGCAACAACTGTCACAAGGAAATAGAATGTCAACTTCAAATTAGTTTGTAGTCCAAGAACTAAGATGCGGATGCTGCAGATATTACTGCTGGGTATGCCAGTCACAGAGAATCAAATTAATATCTCATCCGCGTAGTAAGTGAATCAAGGGGTGGCGATCACGTGACTAGAACATCCTGAAGGGAGAAAGAACCCTCCGCAGTGTCTTTGGTCCTGATTGCCCTCAAACTGTTCCATTTCTTTCAACGAGAAAACTGAAATCCGTGAAAAATAAAAGCTGAAACGACTAACGACTGCGATCAGCTGTTGCAGTGTTTCCCATTTCGTCCAACAATTGGATTTAAAACAATCAAATAACCACACCTGATTTTAATAAAGTAATAAATTGAAGAATAACAAACAAATAAGTACAGCTGAGGTATTTTTAACATAAGGTATATGGAAAGTTCCCTTCAAAAAGGAATTACGACCTTAAAGGGTAATTTATTAAATAATGGATAGTTTTGCACAAGGGTTCTCGTTATGACGAACATTTTTAGTATATAGTTTAGGGAGGTGTGGCTTTTAGTTTTATCAAAATTTCATGGGTACTTTGGAATTTATATACGGATAATTGTAGGAAAAATGTGTAACACGAGTGCAAATTGCCTTTGCTGCACTCGACAAACTTACCACTTCTCTCGTGTGCAACATGGTGCCACTTAGCTGTTTTACAGTCGACCTATTGCAAATCAGTTTCAAATGGCAACACATTTCTCGAATGTTGCACTGTGTTACCTATTAGAATTTTTTAAATAAGCCCCATGGAATTGACATATAATTAGAAAAAGAAAAGTAAAGAAGTGTTGAACAGATGGATAGTTAAGCATTACATAGCACAATATCATTAATGACACCCTCCTCGTTTAAGGAATAATTCTCTATCTCGAAATACCTACCCTTTTCAGTAGTACGTAAACCTGCACCCTGTAGCTCAAAACAATATCACATAAGGATAAAGTGTAGATTGACGAGACCCGACTCAGGCCTTCAGGACTTCAGGCCTTCTTATGTTCTAATCCAGCCGTGCAAAATTAAATATGTCCCAACAGATATGGGTCAGATACTTATGACTCCAGCTAGTCTGATCCCATCAAAAGAAATTTCAATTTTTAGTCTAAATATACAGAAATTTAATGCACAGAAACCTGATAACTCGCAATACAGGATTTCACAACTATACACTTTCTGGGGTTTAGTATAAGCTTGCAAGACGAGTAGGGCTTTCAGGTATCAGAGGAAACGGAAATCTCTGGATTTTGAGAATTCCGATCCCGTCTTGGATTGACGTAAGCCGTAGGCATCATCCCTGCCTCTACCACCGATCACTGACATAGGGAGTATTGCGTTACTTCGAACATGTACAGTCATCTACTAAAATGTACCTGAATTGTTTCTCCAGATCCTGTAAGAGAGATGAAGTTGTAAATCATAACTAAAGATTATAATGCTATTAAAATTAAAAGAATATAAAGTAATACCATTTTTTAACATTTACAAAAGTTCCACATTCACAATAATGTACAACAAAAAAGTGCAAAACTTTGACGTTATTGATAGAAATAATATTTTGGAAATCTAAGAATTATTCTCAGAAAGAAAAGTATTAAAACTTTAGTTATTATCTATAGAAAACCTAAAGTGCTTAAATGACACAGTTGTATTTACACTTTAAAGGAAATATACAGTTACATAAAGAAATAATACCGTATTAGCAGTAGGCTACGAAATTAATTAATATCAACCATAACTACCATTGTCACAAGAGTTCAAGCAAAATTCGTTACCAAGTTTTAGTACACAATTCGCTTGTTGTTTACACACAACTGTACAGAATAAACTTTAAACAATGCAGTTCACAAGTACAAGTACATCCTCGAGATATAATTACTTTGGTTGTAGTTGGAGAGCAATCACGTGACAATAACGTTAAAGGGTGCGAAATTTAAACAAAACTAATTTGCCGGTTGAATGCAACTTGGCAAGTTCAAGTGGCGAAATTATTGGGCCAGTGGCGAAAAGTCTTTAAAATTCTTGAGTCAACTGATGTAAGATTGTTTGATATTTTCTACTTCATTTAATAATTCATTTAATTCATTAAGTTCGCTTAAGTAATCAGTCAGGCATTATTTTATACCATTAAATAACTTATGTTTCTTAAATAACTTCCTTTCAAGCATTATGCCACTTGAACACTATTATACTGACACTTATATTGTAAATATCGATACTTTTATTGTATATGTGGTCCGTTTGTTAAACAATTGCCATATTCATCTATCTTTCTATATCAATACTATTATAAAATTGAGGTGGTGTCTGTCTGTATATCTGGGCAGCTAGCATGACTGAGATACTAAACCGATACAGCCAAAATTAAGCACAAAGATGGTCCACATATCTAGGAATTACATAGGCCTATTCAATTCCCTGAGTTCCTCTCGGGCTACGCCCCTTGTATGTCCAAAGTTTTGAGGTGAGGTCCTCAAAAGGAAATATTAATTGGTCTCCATGGAAGCATGAGAAATTACTACCAAAAGTATTGTGCAAACTTCTCTGTTTTCTCCCCACGCTGTAAATAGAACAATATGTAATTGGAATTTCTTCCATTTGTTTAGATTTTTGTTTATATTTTGTTGTTATTTCGTCACCAGCATGGTAACCCATAAGGCCCATGTTAATTTTTTTATTTTAAATTCATTTTTGTTCTTATTTTTGAGCCTATTTTAATTTATAAAGGGATTTGCACATCTACAGGAAAATGTCTTTCATTTGGTAACCACCGCGTGTAATTCGGCCCATTAGTATGGTCAGTGGTCAGGCTAGCTTTCATAAGTTTTGCAAAGTTTTTTATGAATTTTATAAATTTTACTGAATTAGCTGGTTTATTACTTAACACTGTTAAATGCTTAGAATCAAACTGGCAAACCTCTGAATCTAAGGCGAGCACTTTAATCTTTTGATGGGATGGGTAACTAGTTGGTTCTCCCAAACAATTGATTCCTCTGATAATGCCAATTGATTACTTGTTAGTACATTACTTCTCGCAAACAAATGTTCGACCTAAGGTCCAACAGTATAGGGGAGAGGGTGTGAAAACGTAAACGTTACTTTAACTTTAGCATTGTTGACAACTTTCGTGACAAGCGTGGCATTGTCGCGGTTGCCGTGATTATTTATGCAACAACATTCAATGGACTATGAGCGATCTAAATTTAACCACAGCCCCAAAGAAATCGCCTGATGGCAATCTAACTATAATGGCCTCGGGGTATCAACGATCGAAGAAAGAAGTAATTTGTTCTTTGATTTAAGTGTTAATTGCTTGATTGATTTGTCCACTACGTAAAGTATTTTTATTCAACAACGTATTTTCGTGCAACGTGTAGTAAAACATTCGCCAAGGTTTGCTATAGATAAAACTTGTTCATCATTACTAGTTTTTATTTTATTTTTATTTAATAACATAAACGTGGTTTTAGCAGCATAATATGACCTGTATCTAAATTAATACCATGGATGGTTTCATTAATAACATGTTTTAATGAGATTTTAAAATATTCAAAACGAATTTTAAGTTACAAAATAAAAACCTTAGTACTGTACAGTAGTTTAAACGCATCTTTAGAACCAGATATGAAAAAATGTCACTAAGCACTAGAACTAGAATTAAATAATTATGAGACTTGTTATCCTATGGTAAAATTTGACGCATTTACGGTGCGTTTCGTGCCTGGACAAAGTATCTTCTTTGGTCATAATTCCAGAAGATAGTGAGTATTCCACAAAGTTATCAATGTTGTAAATAGTTTATTTGTTAGTAAAACAGCCAACACATATTGAGATTATAATAAAACACTCCAGCGATACAGGACAGCAGTAGTTTGAAACTTATAAGTTGATCCATAAACATAATAAATCTTTAGTGACCAAGCTAAATCCAAGGTACAGCATTAGCCACAAAGTTACTTTTTGGAAACCTACGCTAAAGGTAGATGTTTGAAAAAGTTAAGTTTTCAAAGACATTACTCTCGTCCGTTAAACTTAAACATGGCGTGAACAATAAAAGGTTCTCCTTCATTTAAGGAAACCCATCAGTTATTCCGAAAGTAATAAGAGCAAATGCTAGACTTTTACGATGATTAACTACGTGATGTCTGCTCAAATGGTAACTTCAGCTTTGTCGTGTTTCTTTAAGAAGTGTTCTATTTGAGTGGTCTACTCTTGAAAAAAGAAGTGAACATTTACTTACACCGAAAAACAAATGCATGCCTCAGTGTAGATCAACTAAATTATCGTATGGCTTTTGGTGAAGTGAGTTTTCCAATACAGTATGAATAACATTCTGCTGCCGAGAGATCGATCCTTTGTCATTTCAAAACCGAAGTTTTATTTCGACAATGAATACCCCATTGTTTCAACTGTTCTGTTCAGACGTAGAGTGTATTGATTTTTAACTCATTCAAGGTTTCATCCGTTATTTAATTTTTACATTGAAGATCATTTACTGGAATGGTGCATCAAGTGCAATAATTTTAAACTGATTCATATAGAAATAACAAGTACTGTAATTACACCACAAAATGGGTAGGTTTGTGAATTATAGATAGGCTAAAATAGGTGAAAATCTAAAATTTTATAGCTGCTACATTTAAGTTTTTATGTTATTCATTGTGACCCTTGGTTGGAATATATAATTGATAAAATGGAAGAATTACCTTAACCAACCACAGTTGCTAGTATGACAACTAGTTTCGTTCCATAGAACATTGTCATGTCATTGTATGCAACCACATCTTCAATGTATTAATACATTGTGGTATGTCAAAAGATTCTTTAAAACACCACGCCAAGCCTGTTGCCACAAACAACTATGAAAAATCAGGCATTTATAGAATTAACTGTGACGACTGTCCAAAGTACTACATCGGCCAAACTGGAAGATCTTTCAAACAAAGATTTAAAGAACATATACCTAAAAGATCACAACATCAGCTATCCAGTTATGCCGAACATTTAATATCAGAATCACACAACTACACATCTATTGATAAGAACATGGAAATAGTTGAAGTATTACCAAAAAGTTTTAAGCTTGATGTCAAAGAAGAATTCACCCTCTACAAAGCTAAAAAACTCGACCCATTCAACATTTTAAATGATCAGACTTCCTTCCAGTCAAATATTATATTTGATACATATATTGACAAGCTACAAATCAAAGAAGTATCAAATAAGAAGAACAAAACAAACTGAAATACAGGTGGCACTGGAGAGATGAAGATGAAGACACCTCATAATTCAGTCAGTTTTATTTAGTCAGTGACAGTGATAAGAGAGTGCTGGCCAGCCTTTACAGTTTTAACCAGTTTTATCACTTTTTATTCAATTTTAATAATTTGATCAACATGACTAGTTTTTACTATTGTGATTCTGACAGTGTTTTAAAGAATCTTTTGACATACCACAATGTATTAATACATTGAAGATGTGGTTGCATACAATGACCTGACGATGTTCTAAGGAACGAAACTAGTTGTCATACTAGCAACTGTGGTTGGTTAAGGTAATTCTTCCATTTTATCAATTAAGTTTTTAACTACATGCCTATAAATGTAAATGCAAGGAAGTATGTTTTCCAAAATCAAACAAAAATGTTTCACTGGCTAATTGTTATGTTGTTTTATTTTAGCTTAGAGGAAGGAGTTCTGTGAGGGTTCACCTAAAAATTCGAACGAGCTTCAGTCTCAAACAATTTGGCTAGTTTGATGTAACTAAATCGCCTTATTTCTTCATCCCCCACTATTTTAGCAGGATCCCACCTCTGAGAGACTAACTCATCGTAGTATCCGATAACGATGTGAAGGAAAACCAACTCTCTCAAGAATGAACATTGATTATGAATAAAATTCATAGCCAATTGTATGATTCGCGTTCTTTGATTAGGTTTCTGTGGGAAGGCAACCTATTAGATCTACAGCGTAGATAATTAGTGACATTGACTACAAACCATAGTTTAGCAGTCACATTTAAAAATGATGTTGTGTACTAGTTTTAACTTAATAATATAATCGGATCTCTAATTATCAATTATCAATTATTTAAGAAGGGGACACCACTATGTGCGTATTTTAACCTAAATATGAGTGAAGGATGAGTGTAGTCTTGTTAGTGACTAAGACCGACATGTTCCTTAGACACATCTGTTAATTAATAGCCCATACAGCTAATGGCAACTAAGGAACCTACAGTTTATAGTTGGATCCGAACCACATTTTTTCCTTGTAATAAACGGATTGGTATAATTATCAGGATAGTACTGCGGATAGTCCTACTCACTAGTGCGGACGTTAATCCACACCAGGGAGCATCGCATCCACAGTGCATGCCTATAATAAATTGAAGACACTGTACTCGAGCTTGTTATAACGTTTTGCGCACCGTAGAGCGCAGTGAGCGGAGCGAGGATCGTTGCCTCGGTGTCAAGTCACTTTCCCCCACGGTGTAATTGACGTGGGAGTCACACGAGGGGGGTGAGGGGGGAGATACGCAGACATTAAATCAGTTACCTCGAGATTACCAGGGGAGATTACGCGCGCTTTGGACGCATCATGCAATCCTGATACTCAATTACGTCACCGATCTGTATCTGATCTGATGATTCTTTGACGTTATTCAATTTGATATATGTACATGTAAACATTGAATTTGTGTGCTGAAATAGATATCCCAGCTATATTGGCTGTAGCAATTTTTTTCATTGAGTATAGTTTAATAAAACACTACAGAGGGTGATTATTTCTAAATTCTGATTATATTTGAGTTTTTGATGATGTGATATGAAAGATGTTTTACAAGTTTCCATTTCAGTTTGACTTGGTAAAAAATCATGTAAATGCGGCATATTTATTCTGACAAGCATAACATGTTACTTCGGTAAAACCATTTAATTGCTTACACACTTTTTTTATGACACAACTTAAATCGTAGAACCGACCGTTAACTCCATTATTATTATTATTATTTGGTTATCGGTCATTGCAAATATGTAACTAATATTGATTATAATTGTCTTAACTAATACGGTCCAATGAATAAACTAACCTTTACCCACGGGCTTCACCCCGTTTGACTTCATAAGTATTAATAAAACAATTGATTGGTTGTTAAGCCGAAATAAACCAAACAGAATACAGTAATACAAACAAATAAGTACAGCTGAGGTATTTTTAACATTAGGTATGGTATATGAAAAGGTCCCTTTAGAAAGGAATTACGATCTTAAAGGGCAATTTATGAACTAATGGATAGTTTTGCGCATGGTTTTTCGTCATGACGAACATTTTAAGTTGACTTGTAGTTTTCTCAAAAGTTCATGGGTAGTTTGGGATTTATATATGGATAGCATTCTAATACTTTAGTGACAATGGCGCTCGAGTATTTATCTGAATTGAAAATACGTTAGTTTTATAAAACTAAATTAAGATCGTAAATACAAATCTTCACGCAAAAAATTAAAGTTAGATAATTTGATGCAGAGCAGTGTATAACACTTAATAACATTAATCTAAGCCTTCCTCAATCTTCTGAAACTTTGCAAGAACTAGTTGAAGCAATAAGTTAATGTTAACTTTACACTGAACTAAGTTAAAACTTGATATTCTTCCCCCTTTCAGTTAATTTAGCTGGTAAATTTCCTTGCTCCCCGGCTAAGTTTTGATTTCATTCTACGTCCATTCAACTACTCTAGGAATATTCTCTTGAATTTGGTGTCAACAATTATCTAGCCTTGCATTATTACATGGGAACAATCCGAACAATTATTATATTACATGTATATATTAAGCTGAATTGTTACATTTGTACAGTTACCTAAAAAGGAGATTTTCCCCAAGCAAGGTGGTGTACGTATGAAAATAAGCTAGCAAGAATGGCTATTAATACCATATACCAGCTGTTACCAACGCTGTTACTTGCATTGATTGCTATTGGAAGTTTTGAATACCATGTGTCGTTTATCTCACTTACATATTAAGTGTTGGGTAATTTTAAAGAAGTATTCATGTTTTGGTAAAATAGTTGAGAAACAATGACAATTTCCAAAATTGTTGTAGATAATAGCCTTCATAACAAAGTTAAAAAAAATAAGTTAAGTTTAAAGTTAAGTTAAAACACTATAAACAATCATAACGTAAGTAGGAAATTCTGATTTGTTCTTCTTACGAAAGGAAGAAAGTTAATAACGAAAATAAAGGTAGTACAACTATTTATGGTAAATAAAGAAAAAAGTATGTGTTTTTCGTGGATGAAGTGCATTTTGTGCAGCACACGAGAAACTACGGAGAATTAGTACACGTTTTTCCTATGCAGAAAAAATGCTGAGTCTGTATTAGTTTTTTTTAGTTATTGCAAGTTTGAAGCTATAAACAAGATTTTGTAAGACGACCACATATTATTGGTGTATCCAGTCTGTTTTATTCAATGTTAATTACATAGGCAAACAAAATTACCGAAACAATAAAAGGATTACCTTATCTAACCACAGTTGCTGGTATGACAACTAGTTCCGTTCCTTAGAACTTCGTAAGGTCATTGTATGCAACCACATCATCAATGTATTATTACGTTGTGGTATGTCAAAAGATACATAAAAAATACTGTCAAAATCACAATAGTCAAAACTAGTTATGTTGATCAAATTATTAAAATGGAATAATAAATGATAAAACTGGTTAAAACTGTAAAGGCTGTCCACTGTCCAGCACCATCTTATCACTGTCACTGACTAAATAAAACTGACTAAATCATGACGTGTCTTCTTCTCTCCAGTGCCACCTGTATTTCTTCAGTGTGTTTTATTCTTCTTACTTTATACTTCTTTGATTTGTAGCTTGTCAATATATGTATCAAATATAATATTTGACTGGAAAGAAGTCCAATAACTTAAAATGTTAAATGGGTCAAGTTTTTGGGGTTTTTTTTGTCTTGTTGTTTTCTCGTGGTTGCATACAATGACCTGACGAAGTTCTAAGGAACGAAACTAGTTGTCGTATCAGCAACTGTGGTTGGATTACCTTTTATTTGATAAATAATATATTCCAACTCCAACCAAGGGTCACAACGAATAACAAAATTACCGAAAACTTCTTTGATGATGATTTTTTACTGTATCAGACAATACAATATAGTTTAATTTGATCCCTCAGATCCCTTAGAAGAGTTCAGGATAATCAATTCACAAGTACAGACTAGACCAACAAGCCAACACCTCTCTCTCAGCTAGGGCCTACTTCATTTGTTTGATGCCGGGTTATTTATTCCTCGTTTGATTTACGGCCTAACTTTGTATTAACCTCATCTACAACTAAGTTAAGCCCAGACGCGCCTTCCCAGCTAATTCAGCCAGTAAATTTACTTTGCCATCCGCAAAGTTTTGATTTAGCCTCAAATTATACAGCGTAATTTAGCAGCTAGTCAGTCCCGCTCGTCCCGATCTATTATTATCTTGATTGATGCAGGGTGAAACTTTCTGTTAGCTTGTGACGAGGTTTTTAGGTTAGTTAACAAGTTTGAGAGTAAATACCCCCTGCCGCAGCAAACCTGCAGACTAATCGAATTTCCGTTTGCCCGATTGGATTTTCGATTAAATCAATTTAAATACGATAACATTAGGTTAAACAAGTACCTAGGTTTGCTGCCACAGGGAGGTTAAGTGAGTTTTTTTATCAAAATATGAATAGCTTAGTATAACGTAAATAAACTTACCAAGTTTGATCAACATATATCCATAAACAAGCAAGCTATGACAGTTAACTTATTGTCCATAAGAATAACATGGGAATTTTTAATTTACAATTTTCTGCGTAACCAATAATCATACAGAAACACTACAATATACTAAATTAATTATTTTTAAAGCTCTTCAAAATAGTCTAGAGAAAATTTTAGAAATGTTAAGTTTTGAGGGTCAAAAACGAGAAAAACTATTTATTCCCCCGTAAAACCCCGTTCAAGTTTATCCCGCCCTACACCTTCGAGCCAAATTTAATCAAAATTGGAGAAAAATTACACATGTCATCGCGTTCACGGATGTATATATATTCATTATATATAATTTGAACGAATGGTGTTTTTGGCCTCTATGGGCATCAAAATGAAAAAGTATATCAGCCCCGGGTCTAGGTCTTACCATGCCCCCTGTAATAGCTACTTCCCTATAGGGAAATTCGCTAAAATGGTTGGAGTAAAATGAACAATATACAATCGATAATTGGAGAAAAGTTGGAGACTGATAATCGTTAATCTCGTTTGATTGAAGAGATTAGTGACGTATTTTCCACTTCCAAAATTATTTTGGTGGACTCTGATCCATCAGGTTCACGCCCCGAAAACCATTGACCAAGGCCCCATTACTGTAGTCCCGCGCTCTAACCACTAAATTATAGTTGTGTGACATTTGAACATTACTACACAACAAAAGCAAAGTAGAGTAGCTACTAGCTTCAACACTATAATCTCATTAAATTACCTTAAACCAATCACAACCAAAGCCTTAAAGCCAACCTACTCCATTGAGTTAACTAGTCTTAAGTGGGTCTAGCATTTTACGGTGAGACAGTAGCTCTATATCCTCTACATTTACCTCTACCTACACCTCTATACAACACACACATACACATATGACATACATACATATACATTTTCTATTTCATTTTTTTACATATATATACATTTTTTTGTATACATTTTCTTCACCCTCCTAAAAGTTGGAGCTGTGATGTATCACCACACAGAGGGGAAGACATTTATTCGTTTTCTGTATTCTCCAAAGTGACAAGATCTTAAGAAATATTTTTTACAAGGGAAACTACACAAGTTAACTCAAAAATTAACTTCCTAAGGCTACTAGTTTTTATGACTTCCAGTGTTTAACAATGAAATGGCATTAAACATTAAAGAAAACACATGTAAGTAGCTTAAATTATACTCCATATCTTTTGATTTGCATTAAAATTCTCATTTTCCCTTTCGAATTAGGTTAGTAGAGTAATCATATTAATATTGTAGAAGCGTGGATAGTATAGCCGTTGAAACGTGGATCTTTGGTCGTTGAGGCTTTAGCTTATTCTCTCCTGTCACCGATGACTCAATCAACTACGCGATTACATTGCCAGTTGCCACCCGGTGGTACAGGTTAGGTTGGTTAGGTTAGGTTAGGTTGGGTCAGGTGGTACAAGCTTGGGTTAGTACTCTGCACAGGAAAGAACAAGAAAAGTAAAATGTCAGGAAAGTGTCTGGTGAATTATTTCTCTGTTCTGGTTCCAGCTGTAGGGATCAAGAAAAACAAAAGGAATACGTCTCTAAGGCGTGTAGAACTTTTTCGGATGAGTCCCTGAGGCGTGTTACACTTTCCTGTAATGGAAACTCTCCAACTAAAAGCTACAAGAGTCAAATAACACGATTATCAAACAATTGTAATCGTTCAAAATTGGAGATTAATATATTTTAGTAAAATAGAAATTAAAGGGTTAAAACGTACCTGAAGGAAATTATTTTCGAAAAACTGTCTCACCTCACATAAAACTCCCACGGTATCGAATCATTTAGTAGGTATGAGAATAAGTTGATTCTGAGAGGTGTACAGTAGGTGAGGCGTCGTGGTCGTAGTCGTGCTGCCCTGTATGACGTCACCCACTCTCTCCCGACCATCGACCTTGCAACAAACCACGGCCTTGCTCACTCGTCACTCTACGTTACCAAACTGGTAAAAGCTTACCGCATACCACCACACTTACCAGTTTGTTGCTAAACTGGTAACAGCTTAACACTCATACCTTGGACTTACACTACGTATACATTCCATTCTTATGTTGAATGTGTAGACAAGAAGAATACAGAACTTAGTCTACTTCAATTTTAGTTTAGACTTGATCGTTTCTAAAATCCTTCTCAATGTAAAGAGGATAATTTTCTAGCATTCCAGTTCTTGCTACAGTACCTATTTAATCTTGTTGCTACAACCCTACAACTCAAAGGTGAACCTGGTTTTCATTACAGTGAAACTGGCGTGGAACGTTTATACATACATAAAATACAATTAAACTGAAATATACCTTGGAAAACATCCAAGGTCGTAGCCAGGGCAAACTTTCGGGGGGGGGGGGTCTGGTCAGTGGTGGTTATATCAAGGGGGTTTGGGGATGGAGCACCCCCCAAGAAAAAAGGGGGTCTGGGGTCCTCCCCCGGGCAAAGATTTTATATTTTCAAAGCCGTTTGGTGACTTTTTAAAGAAATTTTTAACGTCTAAAACTGTGACCAATCCTCCAAAAACTCCCATTTCACCTGTTGTTTGTCATAAGCAAGTAGACATTTAAAAAATTAAACTATGACGATTGCGTTCATGAATTTCAAAACATAATTTAGATTACTGCCATATCCTCCTAAAAGGAGTTTGGTGACTTTCTAAATCCATATTTCAAGTCTAGAACTGTGTCCGAAAACCTCCCGTTTCCCCTTTTATTTATCATGAACAAGTAGACATTTTTAAAACTAAACTATGACGAAAACGTAAAACGTATTGCATTCATAAATTTCAAAACATTCTGTAGGCTACGGCAGTAATTTTTACCACTAAATTTAAGGATTTCTGGGGGGTTGACCCCCTAACCCCCCCCCATGGCTACGGCCTTGAAAACATCGTTGCATAATCATACATCTAGAATTTAAAAAAAACAGTTACTTTCAAAGCCACAGTATTTGCAAAAATTGAAGTTTTGAGTTTAACTAGAAACAAAGTACACCAATATAAAAGATTTTGATTGTAATCCTGCCAAATTGGTCTTACTCTTTAAAAAATTATCAAAAAATAAATAAAGAAAAGAATTGAATCAAATATTAAGTGTTGTAAAAAAGATAAGCTTGAAACTACAAAGAGAAATATAGAATCGTTAGTTACAAAAGTCACAACACAATTCTATCTCATTTTAATCCTGCAATAAGAGAAGCTGGCTTTTAAGGGGTCAAATCCATAAATACCAGCTTACTCCACTGGGTGCCATGAACATTGCACACCAAACTGAACTAATGTTTTTAATCAACCTGAACAAGCTTGCGTTGATCGCAATATTATTTTTGACTTTGCGAAAGCTCTTGGAACGATTTATATTATTGCAAAAATTACATCTCGCTTTACATTTATTGCAATAAAAAAGTTATTTTAATGTATAGAAATGTAATCAATACTCATAAGAAACCTTTTTTGCAGATTTTGTTTTACTGCATTAGGCCTAACTCTTGTTCTGAATTTGTCTACAAAATTTAAACCTTTTTATAATAGAGTTTATTTACTTATTTGAGATGTCAATAGAACTACCAAAAGAAATCAAATATTTATGTCATATAGCTTGCAACAAAGTTCAACTACTCGTATATTTTATGAACGTTCTTATAGGAACATACATTCCTACAAAAACTATGAGATTGTGTTTGTAAAAAGATTTGTTTGTTCAATTTTACAACTCATATTTTTAAATGATTGAGGTTTCTGGCGTTGGTTTAGAAGGAAAATGAAGCTATATTTATTTCAAGTGCATAATTATTGGTAAAGCAAGTACAGAAACTTTAATGATAGCATGATCAAGATTTCACAACTGACATTCCTAGGTGTTAAATGTAAGTTTTGTCGATACAATGTGTTCGTAATAGTTAAAGTTCGTGCACTCAGTTATTTGCCAAACACAAAGGAGTTTTTTGTAGTTTCTTTATGCAAAATACATGTGAGAAATGTTCTTCCTCAGTCGTAATGCCGAGTAGAAGCCATGTCATTTGTAAGGCTAACATGGCTGAAACTGAGGTCCACAAACGATACGTGGGCAGAATGAAACATGTTCACGGGTAAAGAAAATATTAGTGTCGTAATACTAAGGACCTTGTTAAATCTTTAATAATTTATATTCACAAGGAGAAATAAATACGTCTTAGTTTGCTAGCCACTTCCAGTGAGAGCGTGCCTGTTTTATTCTTACTAGTAAGTCCAGCAAGAGGTGGCTGTGATAGAGGTCATAGTTAGTAATAGTAATAGCATTTAGCATTGGTCAATAATTGGTCATCATGAGATACAGGGTGGCTGAAAATTAACCTGCACCCCCTTTAACTTTTTAATTATTTGAGATATTTGAAATCTGTTTGTAGCAACTTGTTTGGATATGAGGGGGCACAATAGTTATGGTCAGCTTTGAAAATTTTGCCTTTAGGGGTTGGGGGTAGGGGGTAGCTCAACATTTTCAAATAGCGAGTATAGTCGAGTTTGGTATCATTTTACAGGTCTTGATGAAACATAGCAATTAACATAAAGGAAATAGAAATTAGACCACTTAAATCAAAATGGCAGTTCAAAATTACTTTTATTAACCATTAACTTAATCATTTTTAGCTGCCATTTTGTTATTAATGGTCCGATTTCTATTTTCTCTATAATAATTGTTATGTTTCGTCAATACCTGTAAAATTATACCAAACTCGACTATACTTGCTATTTGAAAATTCTGAGCTACCCCTACCCCTGCTACCCCGTAAGGGCAAAATTTTCAAAATTGACCATAATTATTGCAGCCCCTCATGCCTAAGGAGGTTGCCGAAAACAGATTTTAAATATCTTAAATGGTTGAAAAGTTAAGGGGGAGGGGGTGTAAGTTACTTTTAAGCCACCCTGTATAACAATAAGTGGATATACTACAATTAGGTTATATGTTTAAATTCTATATCAACTTAAAATACCAATATTGTTCATCCGATCTTGTCAAATATACTGGTTTTGTTTATCTTTTAGTTGTAATCTTTGGTTATACCTTTGACTAATTCCATCCCCATGTTAAAGTTGTCACCAGTTTTATAATCAAAATCGTGGTAGTTGATGTGAGCCACCGACAGATTGCGCTGATCTAAATCACTAATTTCTGTGAAATACACGGATTTTTTAACAAAGTCAAACTAATGGAATGACTTATTGTGAGTTATAGAAACTGTTAAGGACATCAACTTGATCAGTACCTAACAAAAAAATAACGTAGACAATAAAATTTTAGATCCTAGCGCATTCTGTAACTGGCTCACACAACTACATTCTTTTTTAATAAAAATTGGGCTACAGCTGGTCCATATAGATGGGAAGTCTACGTCAAACTAATGGAATGACTTATTGTGAGTTATAGAAACTGTTATAGGGCACATCAACTTGGTCAGGAACAAAAAATAAGGTATAAAATATAATTTTAGATCCTAGCGCATTCTATGACCAGCTCACATAACTATGTTTTTTTTTAATAATGGCGACAGCTGTTCCATAGATGGGAGGTATACTCCAATCCAATAGTCAATGATTATACGTTACAGTTTTAACTTCTAAAGAAAAATTTCCCTACATTAACATTTCTTCTATGATCAATGGACTATATTATATTAGATTTGAAGTACATTTCAAAAATGTAATTTTATAACATACCGTACATTCAGGATTAAAAAATCCTCGATCTTATTATTTCCCGAGATCAAGTGATTGTGATTAACTTTGACTGTTTCTGAGAAGACTACTTGAATATTGAAAGAAGCAATTTATTAAATTGATTCAAGTCAGTGGCGGTTCTAGGACCTTGTCAAGGGGGGGGGCTTGGGGGGAGCACCCCCAATAAAGCGGGGGGTCCGGGCCCCCCCCCCCCCGGGAATATTTGGAATTTTCAAAGCCGTTCTTGGTGACTTTCCAAAGCCATTTTTAACACCTAAAACCGTGCCCAATTGTCCATAAACTCCCATTTCACCTGTTGTTTGTCATGAGCAAATAGACGTTTAAAAAATTTAACTATGACGATTGCATTCATGAATTTCAAAACACACTGTAGACTACGGCCATATCCTCCTAAAAGCCGTTAGGCGAATTTCTACAGCCAGTTTTAACGTCTATAACTGTGTGCAAAACCTCTCTTTTCCCTATTTATTTGTCATGAATAAGTATACATTTTTTTAATTAACTATGACGATTACATTCATAAATCTCAAAAAATATTGTAGGCTACGGCCAAATCCTCCTATAAAAACTGTTTACTGATTTTCTAAAGCCATTATTAATGTCTATATCTGTGTCCAACCGTCCAAAAACCTCTCATTTCACCTGTTATTTGTCTTTGTCATGAGCAAGTAGACATTTTAAACTCAAACTATGACGAACTTGCATTCATGGATTTCACAACATAGGCCTACTGTAGACTACGAATCCATCTCCTAAAAGCAGTTTAGTGACTTTATAAAGCCATTTCTAACGGCTAGAACTGTGCCAAATTGTCCTAAAACCTCCCATTTCACCTGTTATATGTCATGCAAGCATAGCAAGTAGACACGTTTTTTAACTTTACGTTTTTCTCCATTTCAAAATCTGTCACAATATGTTATAGTATCAAATTCAGTAATAGCATTGACTATATAAACTTTAACATTAGTGTTTATACAGGGTGGCAAAAAAGTCTGGAAACGGCTTAATATCTTTTTAACTAAATCCGTTAGAAAATTCAAACCTTTCATTCACATCAAATAACATGTGTGAAAGCTACTTTTTCCAAGCATTATCATTTTTTACCTCTACCAGGGGACAACCCATGAGGAGTAGGTACACAATCTTTAATATAAGCATAGGTTGATATGGATACTCATGCACGAGTTTAGGAAAGATGGGGACAAGGAAAGTTAGGGACACGGAAAGTTAGGGCCAAATAGGGGTTCGACCGAGGGGGAGGGAGAGATTAGCTGAACTAGGCTCTGAAACGACTCTTTTAGAACGAATCGTTCTCTTGTTTCAGTTCACAGAGAGCTACAGTAACGGGATTGACTTCAACATCATAATTTAAATACACCATTTCCAAACAGTAAACCTAAAAATGTTAAAAGTCAGTCATGTACTGATTGACCCAGGCCTAATCGCCTAGGTTTGCTAGCTTCTTTTTTACCCATTTTGGATAAGTTAAACACAGAAAAACCTCTCCTTGTTTATTTGTTGTTGTTGTGTGTTATTGTTGTTTGTGTGTGTTGTTTTTGTTGTTGTTGTTGTTGTTGTTGTTGTTGTTTTGTCCTTGTTTTGTTGTTTGTTGTTGTTGTTGTTCCTTGTTTGTTTGGAAGTTATTACAAAATATATAAACGCATTCTATGCAATAATATTACTGAATATAATGTAATGACACATTGTTAAGATATATTGTTATAATTAGTTTAAAATTAAAATATTTTTGTGATTGTGTAGACCTATGATAAACGTTATGAAATAAATTGTATTTTTGTTTGCACATTGCGTCGGATCATGGTGTATTTGGTTACATTTATGTCTAATAGACATTTTATCTCTGAATTTCTGATCCGCTATCATTTTTTTCGGAAACGCTTAAGAAGATAATATTTTATGCGGCCTACTCTGGAAAAATTACAGGACTGCATGGTCAAGATTGAATAATTTGACAAAAATGTCCACCGAAAATTTAGTGATTTTTTTAAGGGGATCAAATCGGATTACAAGGCTTTGTAAAAATAAAGCGAAATATATGATATGATATTTCCCGATAGTTAAAGATTTTCTGGCCAAGGGATCCTTGGTTGGATCCGTCACGGGATTAAACTCTTTTTTCTTATATTTACTAAATTTGTGAAAATAGCTCAATGTATTTTTTTGAAATATAATTACGTACATTCGTTATTATTGTTTACAAGGCATATAATATTTATTTTGTGTTTTTATAAAGGTAATGAGTAATTTTTTGTTTGTTACACTTTTAAAATAAAACTTGATATAAAAAACCTACAGATTTTTATATACCTCGTCTGCAAAACGTCACTTGTTTAAAATTTTTGCTAAATTATCCTTTGTTACTTTACTTTGTTTGTTGTCTTGAATAATTTTTCAAACTATTCAATAATTATTTTCATTGGTATTTATTGCTCATAATTAACAGATAATTGAAGGAATCTATTAGGAAATATGTTACAATTATGTCATGTGAAAATGTAACTAAAAGATTGTGAAAATCGAAGAGATTCACCCCAGTAGCTGAGTTCCTAACAGTCACCAGCATTTTATCACGCTTGGCTAGAATGTTATTGTTATATTTAGAAAAAAAAAACTGAGCATTTTTAAATGTGACTATATAATAATAGCGTACCCATACTGAACATTTTGTAGAATAAACATATAAGTAGCCTAAGTAGAAGTATTTTAAGTAGCCTAAAATGGTAAGTGACGTTTGCAGTAAAGAATTTAAGAAAACGTGTCCATTATCATTCAAATCAGCGTTTTGGATAATTTTGTATATAAATATTTCAATAAGCATAAACTGACTATGAAAGAAATTAGGCCTAAATTACCACCACTTTTAAGAGTTCAGAAAAAATAGTTTTATCAACAGCTGAACCTTAGAGTTCCTCTTTTGCGATTGCCACGTTTTAAAACCAAAACAATATTTAGGTTGGAAATTGGAGGTCAATCACACTCTCGCGACAACAGTGACCTGACACCCCAATAACTGGCCTGTTTGAAAGGAAAATCTAAGAAATTGAAAATGATGTCTATTCGGAGAAACGTGCGAGGGGATTAACCTGTATTCTATTCACTCATATTTCCTTTACCTTTCCAAGGACTGAATGTTTATAGGTTTGCTTAGATTAAACAATAGGTGGAATACATTGTACTAGATGACAACAATTACATTTTTCAACAGGTATTTCTTTAATCTTTCTCAGTAATCACGGGTTGTTCCTGAATTATATTGTATTATTGTTCTATTACAAACGAGAGAAATTCGCCTATGTTCACGGTCGTATAACATCGGAGGCTATAACATCATCACGAAGTTGAAGCTATTGTTTTAGAAATATCCGAGTGTATTTAAAAACAAATGTATGCTTGAATAATCATTTACAATTCGAGTTTACTCTGTGAATAATAAAATAATCCTACAAAAATACTTTAATGTACTCAATCTGTTGTCCCTAAGCTCTACAAAAGTAACCATTTAAACAAGGTGACAAACTGAAGGAGATATGGAGATACAACTATATGTAAATACAACAAGCCGTAGTTACAACTAGACCTAGGTACAATAGCAATAGAGAACGATTCGATTTAAAGAGTTGTTCTCAGAGCTTAGTCAGCCTCCGTTTGCCACCCCCTCCGTGTAGTAGCAGTTGCGCCGAGTAGCATTTGCGCCGCGGATTAAATCGTGCTTCCAGCGCCGCGGAGTTTGATTAGTTCAATGATGCAGAAGTGACGAGGGTCATAATTAATTACACATTACTTGACTGAGTTGCTTGTAAATAGTGTCGTTTTCCATACTCCTAATTAACTTGTACTAGTAGTGCACTATTGCACATAAAAAATGATCAAACACTTGTATACCACCACATGCAGTATTGAGTTAGTATAGATATTTTTCCTGAACTATAATTATTGTAACCAGTAGGCAATTTCTACTTATTACATTACTAATTTAGGAGAAAGGGGGACTTTTGTTTTCCTACGAAGTTTTTAGAAAATAGTTGCACCAGGATAGTCTTCGGTGCTATGTGGAATGCAAACAGCTTCGCATATTGGTATTAGGTGGATTTGCTAGGGGTATATATCCCCATACCTTTCGGAGTAACCCACTCCCTTATGTTACCTTTGGTCACTCAATGGTGTTGTCATTGTCAGTTTCGAGGATAATTTAGCAGAATGAACATCGTAGAATCCACAAAGAAGGGCTCAATGTTCAATCATTTCGTCTACTACAATTGACCTACTGTACATTATCATCGATATGTCGCACAATTGATAAGAATGCAACAATAAGCTACAATAAAACCTTTCTGAAACCTCTAACCGAATAAATGAATCGATAAATAATATCGAACCATGCAGTTGCTTACAATCGACATTTACAACTGTTCACAACAGTTTACTTGTACTCCTTAGAGACTAAAAAGGCTTTTTACTACTGGTGATTAAAAACGTTATATAGTTTAGACCCATATGGTTTCGTCTTTTATTTGCTATCTAAAGGTTATACATCGAAGTGAAGGATCACGGGTTCATACATAAAACCCCATTATAAAAAGGTTTGTCATAATTACAGGTTCTAAAAAGGTAACCATGTAAATAAATCAATAACTTGAGGGTGGGGCAAGCCCAAAATGACACTTTTAGCTACCATTCGTCCCTCTGCTATATCATAAGATGTACAAGGACACCTACATCGAAAACATTGGTTAATCAAAACGGGTGACAAGTTATTTCACAAAAAACCGTATGGTATCAGGTACACAGTTTCATTGTATGATAACACTTAGCTAAACTAAAGAGACAATACCCCCGCCGCAGCTAACCGAATTTCCGACTAAGTGAATTTCCTTTTGTCTGAATTGATTTTTAATTGAATGTAGCCTATATAAATAAAATTAGGTTTAACGAGTACCTAGGTTGGCTGCTACAAGGAAACTATTAAAGTGGAGTTTTAGTTAAATATGAATAGCTTAGTATAAAATAAATAAATTTGCCAAGTTTGATCAAAATATATCCATAAACAAGCAAACTAAAATTACTAATGTTATCGCGTTCACGGACGTATATAAATCTATACAAAATAAAAAGTAAATTGGTCACGGACATAGGTCGGTGCGGTGCCACCTACGGTAATAGCTACTTCCCTATAGGGAATTCGCTAAAAACATCAATTTTTTTTGCGAATTTGACATTTTGATACAGAAGACGTAAGTATCGTTAATTTATTTATATTGGACCTATATGTGTAGGTAAATAACAACAGGCTTCATTCCGATATTGGTGGTTCGTAAACTTAATCAAGGTGATTCAACCTTACACATTCATGCCAAATTTAATCAAAATCGCACGAGAAGCGATAAGCATAGGCCGGGAGCGCGCCCGAGTTCACGTGCAAACCTCGCACCGTCAAGTTAATGATTTTTTTAAATATTCGTGGGAATGCATGGGGATTTGTAATGTTTATTGAGTTGTACAATAGTATTGAACATTTATATGGGCTTGTATAGGCCGAAAGCAGGGTCTTTAGAAAATGGCTAAAATCAACTCATCCATGTTATTCTTATGGAGAAAAAGTGCCTAAAGTGAGGTCATATTACTATGTTATACCTACTTTACATTTAATTGGTAAATAAATTAAAGAATTAGCTTTTTTAGCTTGATTTTGAATATACTATATGAGGATTATATGTAGGGATATGTAGGCAAATATCAGGATTTTTGGAATTAGTGGCTGAAAAATGATCCCCATGTTATTCTTAAGGGGAAAAACGCCTAAAGTGAGGTATCTTTGTGGTATTGCCACTACACGTTTTAGAGAGTTAATTTGTAAACTTAATATGTACTTTTATTTCTAGACTTAAGATAAACTTAAATTGATATAAGGCCTGTCTCAACTCCCAGGGTTCACGAAGCGCGATGTATTACTACCAAACCTGGTACAGTTACAAACTAATTTTTTTTCGTAATTTCCTCTCTGTTGAGTTATTGGTAGTTAATTGGTTTTAGGTAGCCCTTATACTGAAACGGTGGAGTGTACTGTGAATTGTTGTCAATCAGTGAACGATATTTTTGGTGGCATCAATTTGCAATTATTAGATTTAAAATTATGTGTAACCATTAGCATGGGTCACGAGGTGACTGCGTGCAACCACTTTACGCTGAAAGTAAAATGTGGTAGGAACATAAGTCCTCAATAACCCTATTAGTGCAGTTGATTGGTTCCGCCATTGTTAACCTGTCAAAACTGCTAACCCTCATTTAATTAGCTGGCGCGGCGCTGGTGCTACGCGGCGCAAATACTACTCGGCGCAAATACTACTCAACCCTCCCCCTCGGCTCAAAACCCGATTTGTCCCCAAGTTTCCGTGTCCCTAAGTTTCCTCGTCCCCATCTTTCCGGACACCGGATGCACATCATCTTAAAGGGTTAGTCAAGTGAGTTCATTGCCGGAAACCGCGTCTCAAAAGGTTTATCTGTTACAAAATGGTGGCTGTCCAAAGTTCTTGTGGAGTATACCTGCACTCTGCACAGGCCTTAGTTTTGGTAAATATTCGTTTTAAACGTTAGCTTGAGAGCTGAAATTGTATTTTAAAGTCAACTAGCTAATAGACTAATATTATTCAATCTTCAAAACAAATTTAACCGGGTGTCAGATTTCCCGGCTGTTGTTGACTATGAGGATTTACCAATACTAAGGCCTCTGCAGGTATGTTTCGCAATAACTTTGGACTGCTGCCATTTTGTAACGGATGAACCTTTTTTGACGCGGTTTCCGGCAATGAACTCCACTTGACCAGACCTCTAAAATGACATCCATATCAATCTATGCCTACATTAAATATTATGTACCTACTCCTCATGGGCCGTCCCCTGATGAAGGTAAAAACATGGAAATGCTTGCAAAAAGTAGTTTTCATACTCAAAGGTTGATTTGAAAGGTTTGAATTTTCTAAAGAATTTAGTTAAAAAGATATCAAGCCGCTTCCAGACTTTTTTGTCACCCTGTATATATATAGTCAATGGTAATATAGGCTACTGGTGCTACCGCATGAGGAAAAATATAAGTTGTAAAAAAAAAATTGAAAATCGGCCCATGAATTTGTGAGATAATCCCCCCCTTTCCCCCTACCCATTACTTTTTTTAAATAGCAAGGTAGCTTACCCCTTGTGACATATCAAATGAAAGAGCATGAAAAAAGAAAATGTTTGATGAAATTTTTTCATTTGATATGTCACAAGGGGTACCTTGCTATTATAAAAAAAGTTATCGGTAGTGGGAAAGGGGGGGATTATCTCACAAATTCATGATCCGATTTTCAATTTTTTTTCACCAAACATTTTCTTTTTTCATGCTCTTTCATTTGATATGTCACAAGGGGTACCTTGCTATTTGAAAAAAATAAGTTGTGGGCAGGGGGGGAATGTGAATGTAACGTTGAATTCAAAACAATTGGGCCCCCTACGTCAATAGATGATTCCCGCATACTGCATATTTCTATATATTGCGGTTTTTACATAAATAATGATGCAAGTTAAAAAAAAAAAACACCCTGTATATAAGGATTCGTTATGCTAGTGTGTAGTGTCCACAAAATTTATCTATGTGGGGACTTAATACTACTCCTGCCATCGCTTTTAAGTTTAATAAAAACTACATTTATGTCTGTTTTATGAGATTGCTTATTTTAAGAATTAAATGTATTCTTAAATTTATTTTTCCAGGGTCCAAGGGGGGGGGGCTTTAGCCCCTGTAGCCCCCCCCCCTTGGAACCGCCACTGGTTATTTTAACTACTGTATTTCCCTTCTCGGTAAATCCATGTTTATGTTGAATATGTAGCCAATAAACATAACCTAAGCCCACTTCACTTCAAATCAGAGGTTTAAACGTGTCTAAAATCCTTCTCTATTTAGAAAGGATAACATACATAATTATTCAGAAATTTGATTGAATCAATCTTTCCTCAATCTGAATACACACGTATTTCCACATGATCATAATACAATTGTACATGATTAACTTGACTGTTTCTGAGAAGAGTAATTTATTAAATTGATTCAAGTTAGTTTAACTACGTTATTTCCTTCTCCAGTTCTTAGTACTGCTGACGTTTACTAAGCCATTTTCCTCAGTCAGTTTTCCCTCAGTTCGCTTTTTGCTAATTTCTAATATAGTACACTTATGGATCCCTTCAGTGTTTGTATTCGTGAAGCAAGGTAGGTTAAAACCGATGAATCCAGTGTGACTAAACGTGTTGGTGTGAGTGTGTTTGTGTATACAAGAGCTGCGTGTGTGAATGTGATGCCCCTGGGACGCTACAGCCCTGTCCAATCCACTGTCACAAAGGTCTATTTTATTGTGACCCTGTTTGCCATCTCTCAGTAGTGCCATTGAAACAAAAGTTAAATCC
Source organism: Macrosteles quadrilineatus (assembly GCF_028750875.1). NCBI lineage: Eukaryota > Metazoa > Arthropoda > Insecta > Hemiptera > Cicadellidae > Macrosteles > Macrosteles quadrilineatus. Next base: position 126,403,893 of record NW_026542596.1, read on the forward strand.
AAAAGACAAATTATAAAAAATTGGTTTTTGTAATATTATTGACTTGCGTCTTTGGTATGCTCATCCTATTGTTAAGTATGGCATTTTTTTATGTATATATCAATGCCCAGTCATGTTGTGCAGTTGATGCTACTGAACATTCCTCTCTTGTTTTGGGTTAAATAATCGTAAAACCAATGAGTTGTTTACAAACGTTTCCTTATTTGGTAAAATAGTTTTAAAGATCTGGTTAAAAATTAGGAATATATGAATGGCAACATCAGAACACACTCACCATTTATGTGTGGTTATGGTTACACATATGAATAATAGTCCCTGAGTCTGACAAATCTACAATAAGTATTTTTAATCTGCGGTATCCAAGAATGATTTCTGCTTTATTACCAAACAAGTTTATTGGTCTTAACGTATAGATAGGTACCATTGTAAAGTGTAAATTAAAAATTATCTGTTATTAATTTCCCTCTTTCACATTATTTTCCCAAATGGAATACATCAGTTGGAATACATTTATCAAGTTTTTGCATAAAAGGTGATTTTTAATATCCTTGTTAAAAAAACTTTCAATTTACCTAATTGTTTAGTATCTGGAGACGCAGCCATGGTTCTGTATAGTTGATTTCCATTGTACCCCTATATCGAGATATCTTCAGTGTAATCTTTGCTCAATAGTAACAACGGTTTTCCCTTTGTCCTGTATTTGGTAATTGCTAATATACTGTGGATGGCTTGTTATAAACACATGTTAAGTCTTTTTTTTAACTATTTCCTTGTTATTTTTTCAACCAACTTGTTTACTTGTCAGCCCATAAAGCCAATGTTAAAAATGTTGACTTTCAATTTAAATTGTTATGTAATTAGATTTATGTTGGCATTTTTACTGCAGGAAACAAGTGTTTAGGCCAAATATAAATTATTATTTGAAGGAAATCGTGAAGCCGTTTTCGAGAACTTAGTGCAAGCATATATACAAGCAAAAATTGCTCATAGAAGAGTATAGGATTATTGTATATAAATGTTTATTATTGTTATTTGTAAATTACGGTTGTATTTATTGCGCAATGATAGAAAATATCACAAATATAAAAAAATATTTAAAAAGAAGTCCAGTTACAGAAACATAATTCCAGGATATCTGTTTCTCAATAACAAAGAATTTTCCAAAGAACAAATAACTAGCGAGATGGGTAACAATCCTAGCCAAGGAAATGAGTTTGTTTCTGTTTTGTGTTTTGGAGACAGAACAAAACAGAGACTGGTTTTTACTTTATTGTTGTTGGTATGTTTTGTATATCCCTAAAATGTCTTTTCAATATGAATGTCCAGAAAAAATCCCTTTTCTAATATACTGAAGCGAGATATTCTAAAAATAAAAAAAGTATATCATCGTCAATAGAAATGGGCCAATAATTTTATAGGTACAGTATGTTACTATATTGGATACAGTCAACCATTCATACTCGTTAAAGAAAAAATAAATATAAAACTTTCAGCTAACTAGACATTGTTTGTAAAAGGTGTGACTGTAAAATTTACTTTCAATAATAAAAAAACTCTCTTTATCCTTTGATGTTTTCAAAAAATTCTGTCAAAACAATAATTTATTATGTTTACCAACCACAATTCATAATGCCATTTGATTGTTAACATTGGTATTTCTTTCTTTACAGTTGGTAGGCCTGGGTATCCTGTCTATCGGAGTGTGGGCCTGGTCAGAGAAAGATACCTTCAACAACCTTAGCAGGCTAGCCAACATCGCACTTGATCCTGCCTTCGTACTTATCATCACTGGTAGGTTATACTATTGACTAAGGATTGAACTAGCAACTATACATACCACAACCATGAGTTCAATGTTTCATACCATTGTTTTAGAACAAAATTGAACAACCAAAATTGTACACAGGTGTAAAGTTTGTTTCTCTCAAATTTGCTAACTTATTAAACAAAATCAAGCTTTAACCAACCTACTTGTGAATAAAGTATCTTCTATATCACATAAACAAAGATGTCATAATATTGAAAACTTAGGGTGAAAATATAAAGTGTAAAAATAACAGAGTGGTCCAAATAGAACTGACACATTTTAACATTAATTTTTATTCACAAAATGTTAACTAAATGGTGACATTTACATTTAAGTTATGTACAGATAGAACAAATCAAATCAAATCAAAAATGCCTTTATTTAGCAAGCGTTCCTCAGTATATACTGCTTTACAGGATAACTCTTGTCAATTTACTAATACTATATAAAACTAATAACAGAAAGTTTAACATAAGTAAAACATATCAAAAATTGTTTGGTGTTTGGTGATATTCAATAAATCTCAATATGGCCACTATTTAAGGCTCTGTCGGCGGCGTTAAATCAAAATTTATAACATCACACACCTTCACTTAATGTTAATGTTTGGTGGGAGGTTGAATTTAGATTTGGCATCAGAGTCTTAATGGGGGCCATATTGAGATTTATCGAATGCCACCAAAAACTTTTTGAGTTTTCTATCTGTACGTATGTAAATTATACCATGCAGTTAAAATTTTGTAAATAAAAATGTATTTTAAAATGTGTCAGTTCTTTTTGGACCAACCTGTATTTAATCATAGACAAAAATTTTATACGATAGCACCTTCTGTGGGGGTTCATCCATTAAACTATGTTCTTGTGATGTAGAACATAGAACATTGGCTACAGCTGGTTCGTATGTTTACTTACTGATCAGAAAATACAATGGTTTTTTTTTAAATAGCCTACTGTAGGATATCCATAAAGCCAACGATTGTTATGATATGTATTTTAAATTTATTAAAAGTAGTTATTCTACATGTTTGAATATGATTTTGTGCTGTTCGTAGAAACTAGTAATGAATAAAAATGTTGAATTGATTTTTGCTCTTAATATAATGACAATATCCTCTAGTTGTATATTGTGTTTCACCATAGCCATTTATTGTCAGTTATCTGATGCTGGTATAGGACTAAACCAGGGAGTTGCATGTTTAACTACAGTTACTTCCTCTATTAAAACTCAGTTGTAAATTATTTCTCTACTTGGTGACCTTCTTTCAACTTTTAAGGCTGGAATTTATTCTCTCACAAACCAGGGTATGAAGCTAAATCTTTGTCTAAGTACAACCAGAGTATGAAGCTAAATCCTCGTCCCTACATTATTTAAAATACATGTTACATGTTAATAGTTTGGTGGATGTATTGTAAAAGAAAGATCGAAACCACGGTTTTCTTTTTAAATTTGTTATCGGCAAAATGTGTGAGGTTGAATATGAGCATAGTGAATTTATACCATAAACAAAACTGGCAACACATTTTTGGGATTAGGGGATTGCAAAGTTTGACAGATAAAGAGATTGATAGCTAAAACCATTGACTTTATATCTACACGATGGTTATTTTTGTTACACTCTATAGTAGGGGGGGGGGGGGATAAATTAGTGGGAAGCTTTAAACTTGAAAATGATTTAATTTACTTACAAAAAATGGGAGACTGAAACAATAAACTATAAAATTGGAACAATCACTATTAAACATATTAAATAATGCCATCTATTTTCATGGACATTAGAAATTGATCTTTAAAGATTTTGGAGTTTCATTGAACAGTATTGGCAAATATGACAGATTGTTCGAACTAATGAATTTTGCAGTAAAGTTTAATATTTTTTTTAGGGGCTGTGACTTTCATAATCGGGTTCACCGGTTGTGTTGGAGCTCTCAGAGAGAATACTTGTCTCCTGGCCGCAGTGAGTGTTTCTCATAAAACATAGTTGTAAAATTCATCATTGTATCACCAAACTTAATTTCTAGTATAAGGCTTGAAGATTTTGTTTACATTTTAAATATTTGTATTCAAATTAAAGGAAAACTTACTAACCGTGTTAAAACAGTTCAGTGTGGGCGTTTACTCCACTAAGACTATTCAATGAATATATACACTGACTTACTGTACTGCACAAAAACCAAACAGTGCAGTTGGAAAAAATCAAATTTTGCAATTGGAAAAAAACAAATTGTATAGCTAATTCTGAAACCAATTAGGTTAGGACTTGTTTTGCACCGATGTAAATGTTACTAATCAGAACTCATGTTATTATCTTAATGATGTGGTTAATGCATAGGAAATTAGATTGGACTAATGAAATGTATGTATCAAATTAATCCCGCCATGTTATTTTGTTGTAACACTAATTAATTTGTTTAAAAAAATACTTAACCATACTACATGAAATTGAATTAGAATCTGTATAGTGAATTAGAACCATAATGCAATGCTAGGAATTGAACAAAGTATTATTTGTCTTTCTAAAAAAAAAATCTTCACTAATGGTAATGATTTTTTTCAGTATGCCTTTTTCCTTGCTGTGATTTTGCTCCTAGAAATAACTGCAGTGTTCATGCTATTCATATTTAGAGATTGGGTGAGTATTGTATTTAAAAATTTAGTAATTATATTCCATTTGATTATTGTTGATTGGAGTATGAGCTTTCTTGCTAACTAATATAAGCTGTACTTCTATTTTTGAAAGACATGTTTTTTAGGCGAGGTTTATTATACTGTATTGATCAGCTTGTGGGCTTCACTCACCTTAATTTGTTAATCCAGGACTCGTCAAATGTAACACAACGAAGACACAAACACACATACACGCACATAAAAATCGTCCTTGGATTAATTTACTCCGACGTTTCGCGGGACCAAGATAACGTCCCGCTTCCTCAGGGAATTAAAACTTTGTTTCTCTCGCGTACACGAGCCGAACGCCACGACTGCCGGATCAGCTGTTCCAGTAGAGGGGGGGAGGGCAGGGGGGTTGGTGGACGTACTGGTTATTGTAGATAAGCCTTTGACATCCTTGGCCTTGTCTCCTTGTCTCTCAGCTGTTCTAGTTCTTCTTTAATTATTGGTAAATAAACAGTACTAACATCCACCGATGGTCGTGATAGAGGCTCATCTTCAATAGCCATAAATAGCGACTCTGCCATGTTCCGTTTCCTCCAATCCGGTTCTTTGTATAGAATTTTGCTGGAATCCCATTTTACTGTATGATTTGTCTCTAATACATGTTCACAGATTCTCGAGCCATACCTATCCTTATTTTTAACCTTTTTAACGTGTTCGTTAATCCTCACCGTCACTGGCCTTGACGTTTGCCCTACGTAGTTTCTACCACACGAACAAGGAATTTTATAGATAATATTTTTTGTGTTTTGCTGTTCATTTTCAGGTTTTAGTTTGGTGAGACGTACACCAACCAATTAACAACCAAAACACTAACATACACTAACAAACTAAACACTAACAAATTAAGGTGAGTGAAGCCCACAAGCTGATCAATACAGTATAATATAAGCTGACTATATAGCCAAGACCATTTGATAAACTGCAGCTTATAGTGTTGAACCATGGTCAATCTCTTTGCTTTTCTCAGGATCGAACCAGTGGCCTAATTACTCGGTCAGCAATGTATTCACTCAGCTATAGTGTAGATTTAAAATTTTTATTTTCGTCAAACAGAAATAGCCAACCGGTTTGTTTTCTCAAAAGTTGCAATGTTTCCACATCAAAATGCTACTTAGTTAACATAGCAAGAAACTTGAACTATTGATTTGATAACTTTAGCCAAGAAAGAGTGTATAACAATTAAAAATAAAAATTCTTGATAAAGTTAAGTACCGTACTGTATGGTTGAGTTGAACAAGCTAAGAATACTATACTGTACCAAGATTTGCATTATAAAGATGTGAAATGTATGATTTATAAAAAAACACAAGGGGAAGTTCTTTTAAACCTTCCCTTTGAAACAATTGCTTTTCATATTTACTTTATTCTGCCTTTGATGTGAGGAAATTGGTTTTATGTCAGAACAAAGCCCTTTTTTATGCTCCCTTATTTATTATTATTTTGTTCTTAGTTTCCTTGTGGCTCTGTTTCTCCCATACACTTAAAAGCCTTCAAACAATGTATTCTATATTAAATTACCAATTTGAGGATGTGGTAAATTGTAGGTGAAGTTTATATTCAAATAAATTTACGTCTTTGTTACATTATGTGTGAAATTCAAGAGTACAAATGCAAAAACAATTTTACATAAACTGTTTTTAAAAGTAGCTGTTTCAGTTCAGTTCTTAGAATTGAAAAGTTTCACATAACAGCATTGTTTACTTCATAACTGCATAGTTTTTTTTTTTTTTTTACTTAACAACACGGGTAACGGACCAATGAGGTTCAAGGGAGAGAGTAAAATTGTAATGCTTCGAACTTAAACTAATCAGCTGTTTACCAATTTAATTGTTATATCTCGGTGCAATTAGTGATAGGTACAATGAGTCAATGCATCACTGTCAGTGGCAATGAGAGGTTATAAATAAAAACATAACCTCTCTTAGAGGTTTTGAGGAGTGATTATTAGTAATTAAAATTAAATGTAAAGTAGTGTACACAACTCACGTAAATAGTGTTAACGACACTTGTAGAAGTTTTTAAGGCACTCACTAAGGCTCGTACCTTAAACTTTCTACTCGTGTTGGTAACACTATCTTTATGGGATTGTTGCATAAATTACTTTTCAGTTGCAAAAAAAGACCTAGAACGTTCTTCTTAAATTCAAGTTCAATATTTTTACACAAAAAAATATGTAAAATAGCTTATTTGTGTGCTATCACTTTGGAGAAAGAAGAAACAGGAATGAACCGGTTCTAAGATCTGTAGTTCCCTGAGTTTTGATTACTCGTGAAGCATGACTCTCTAGTCAGTACCATGTAATTGCTGACACCAAGGTAAAACCGCAGGTCTATGGTGAAGGTCAACACAATTATCAATTGCAGCACAGATTTGTCGACTTCGACTGAGAAACAACAACTGAGAAAAAGATGTGGGAAATCAGTAGTCGGAGCTGTGAGGTCATGAAATATAAGTGAATTTTAAGTGTTCAATTTGTGGCTTTTGGCTAAGTTTATTTTTAATTATTTTTTTCACTCCCTCAGTTTGGTATTACAGTATAAGAAATGTTTGTAAAATACCACTTCTCATATTTTTATTACTTTGCTTATTTTAATTTCTAACTTCAACTTCATCAATCTTTGGTAAATATTATATCACAAAAGTAGCCGCAAAGCAGAAAATTAGGATTTTTACAAAAACAACTCAAACGATTTTGATTAACTTCGTATGTTATGGTCCTTTTACCTCCAAGCAAAACCATACAACCCCTAATGCTGTAAAAAGGTTAAAAGGTTACTGAAGTTTTTATTTTATTTTACCCATGAAATAACAGTTACTCCCTCCACTTACCCATTACAAGGTTTGTACAGAAGCTAATGGGGGAAAGTAAATGTCAGTTTGCTGATATGTTAATTTATTATCTGTCACTATTTTCTATTTACAAATGAAACGTCATTTAATATACCTATTGATCTTTTGGTTACAGATCAAACTACAAGCAACGTCCGGATTCCAGGCCTTCATCATTCACTACAGGGAAGATCCTGACCAGCAGAACCTGATAGACTGGATACAAGAAGACTGGGTATGATGAACACAGTAATGGTTAACCACGTACAACACAAAAATTTAATTTCATCCTCAGTACTTCAGTCCCATTCTGCTTATACGTAAACGAAATTTGCTCCCTAGGTTATGGGAGTTAAATTTGGAATTTTCTTTTACGAGTTCATTTTAGTTCTTCTACCGATTTTCATGATTGAGATCTCAAATTGAAGGTATGCACCCACAGATTTTCACATCAACCATCAGCATATATTTGTCTACAGTCCCACTCGGCTTATACGTAAACAAAATTTGCTCCCCATGTATTTCTTAAGGGAGTTAAATTTGTTTTTTTTTTCTTTTCGGAGTTTGTTTGGCTCACCCGACCGATTTTCATGATTGAGGTCTCGAATTGATAGTATGCACGATAGATTTCATTTATATTCATATTTATCTACTGTATTACTTGATCAAAATATAAATTAATTTTTTTTTTAATTCTTACAACTATTTAAGATGTATTTTCACCAGTTATAATTATATAATCCTACATATTTTGGTCTAAGAACCTTCAGTGAAATGCCGGCTATCATTTAAGCCACAAATCCGACAAGTTTCAAGCAAACGAAAGGTGGACAACCAACATAAAAGGTTTTTCTATGATTAAAAATCAATAGATCTAGCATTGTTTATGTTTTTTTTCATATGTTTTAGACTCCAAATAATCAGTAAATTATAGGCTTTAATTTTTAGATATTAATCGATTTGAATCAGTTAAGTTCAAGATACTGTATTACTCAATCAAAAATCATAAATTTGATTATTTCTCGGATATAATATTTATTTCGAGCTGCGGAGCAGCATGGGTCCTCTACCTTATAATCTATTCATTTTGGGGGCTTCCAATTAATCAGTTTACACATTTTTTATAAAGAACACAAGTTCAAGATTATTATTATTATTACTACACTCAATCAAAAATGATAACTTTGATTATTTCTTGGATATGATATTTATTTCAACGCTGCGGAGCAGCATGGGTCCTCTAGTTTATATTAATTTAAGTCACAAACAAAATATTTCCTTAAAACTTATTAGATACCGGTATTGAGATGAAGTCAAATAGTGTATAAAAGTGAAATTGTTCAGATGAAATTGTTTAACTGTTCTGCAGTGACTGGTGAAATTGTAAGATAAGTAATTAATAGAGCAGTTTGGAAAAGAAGCAAGCAAACCTTTGAGAACAGTACTTTCTGTATAATTTATCAAAGCTTTGAAAAAACTTATGACAGGTATTTGATTTTCAAATCACAAATAAGGTATATAAAAACTCTTTTGTTTCCATTTCTCTGGATTTTTAGAACATATATATACTTTTCCAAAATTGCATTTTTAAGGTAAAAACCATATGAATAGCTTGATTGATTTGTTACACGTCAAGTTTTTTACAAAGAAAAACTATTAAATTTGGAAAACACATTAAGTCAGGGTATTTTTGAGTTTGTTAGCTTTAGATATTGGCCTCACTGCATTTTGGTTTTCACACTTTCAACAATCAAATTTATACCTCTTTGCTAAGTTAAAGAAAGCCCAAACTTAAACCTCACTCTTCCCACTGAAATTTCACAATCATTTACACACTGTCAAATTTAAAACCCTTTTAATTACGGTCTTTAATTACGAGATTTATATAATTTTTTTATTTACATTTTTCACGCTTTTAAGACATGAATAATTTTATTAAGATCGCTTAAAAACTATTTGTATAATGTTGCTTGCTAACATAAAAATTACCCGAATTGATTGCAAAAGTTGTGGACATCTACTATATAATTATTATCAATAACTTTAAAACAATGATTGTATTCATAGAAAAAAAAAATATTCATAAAACAAGTATTCATAAAAAAAGTTCAAACTAGTTCAGATTTAACCTCTTGTTGAACTTTAACCTTCCAAGTTTGGTTTGTTGAACAGTTGCAGTGTTGCGGTATCGAGGGGCCCAAAGACTGGGACAGAAACAACTACTTCAATTGTTCCTCGAGGGACGTTGGTAGCAGAGAAGCTTGCGGAGTTCCGTTCTCTTGTTGCAAAAGAAAACCCAATGTAAGTTGTAAATATTTTAATTGAAAAAAAATTTAGTATTACAAGAGTACATAATTTAAATATTTATTTAATTTATATTTTACTTAAACAAGGAAATATGTTCGGCAACATTAGGGATAGTTTATTGGACTTTTCGAACATAGTTTGATCAAGCAAATAAATTGACATTTAAAAATATAGCTTTTGAAAAATGCTCTGATCAAAATATTACTTGTGATGGTGTAATTACTGTAATGTTTGTAACTTTTACTGCTTTTACTGTATTTTGAATGGAAAGATGTCATCATCTGTATTTTTGTGTTTCAAACAAAACTAATGTCTGCACTTCAAAGTACTGGATTAAACTGTTAAATGAAGTTTAACTGTACCAACAACATTCTCTAGACTTTTTCCCAACTGGCGCCAGTTTGAAAAATTTAAATACTAGACCTAATTGAAAATTTGGTTGATCTCTTCGTTTGCTTTGACACTGTTAAATTGTTTCCCCCTCTTCAAAGTGTTAGTACCGGTAGTCGTGTTATATGGTTTACTACATAGTACAGTGTATAAGGAGATATTTTCTATGTAACCGTATTGATTGAAACATTGAAATAGACTGAGGTTACACCTCTGAGTCATTGTTGGTGGGAAGGCCTCTCACCTTCTGTTAAGTAAGGGTGTAAAATCACCAAAGTATAACAACCCTTCGTAGAAGCTTCAGAGGGTGATCTAAGTTCACTTTCAATGTACTGCTTAGCTGTAAATAATTGTTTTCATCTTTTTTAGGAAGTTATAAAAAACAAACAATGTGGATATGATGTCCGCAAACCTGGATATGTAAGTATAAGACTTCTGTGTTAATTATTTGTATCTAATTGTTACATTGGATTTACATTGAATCCTTGAAATGTTCAATTTAGTTAGGAGAAGCGATGTAACATAGCACAAGGACCTACCATTGCATCCTTCATCCTTGCTATTCTTGTGGACAAGTAACCTTAGGCCTGGGGTTTGAGCCTAGCCCTAAAACAAAAACAATTAAATTTTTTGGTGGTGTAAGATTTGAGCTGTTCATTGGTGCAATAGCTGGTCTATTTACTGCCACAGACTGAACTTACATAAGGGAATCTAATAGCAATGAGTAATTGATTTAATATTACAAAAAAATAAACAATGCAATAATTGGTTTCTTTTAGCGTTTCTGTTGATTTGACATCAAATTTGACGCAAATCGGTAAATTTTTGCATGTTTTAATCACATTTGACAATGCCAAAGTTTTTATGAGAAATTCTTTTGCTCAAAGTATCGCATCATCTAAGAAACCCACATTGAAGCTTTAGTTCATAGGCAGAAAATTAGATGCATTTTGGAACTAGCACGAGTACCTATGTAAGTTGAATGATTAACGCTGTACTGTTTTGGCAGTTTGCAGACGGGTGGACGAACCTGTCCCCCGCACAGAGCGGGGAACACAAAATATTTGAGCGGGGGTGTTGGCGGGCGGGGGAGGAGTGGGTGGAGCATAACCTCATTCCTCTCCTAGTGGTTATGGTCACAAGTGTAGTGCTTCAGGTACTAACATGTCTTGCTAACCTGGTGGTGCAGCAGTGCAATAGGCTCTCAGTAGTTTAACAAGTACTATAGACTAACCAAACCTGTGGGGCAGTATGATTGTCAGGTCTACATATAAAGCACATTTCATTCATAGAAATTTTGGAAATTGCTCTGAAATTGTGAACATTATGATTACAAAACACACATCAGGGCCTAGTAGACATTCATGACATAATATGAATATGTCATTGAACCTGACTTCCTAAATCAACGGATATATACTGCGTGAGATGACTCAGATGTCCTTTGATTTCGAAATAATTTTAATCCATTGTACTGTTTAGCTCTAGTATATTGTGAATATAAAAAAAGGTTGGCCCTATGAGTTAGATTATTGAGAGTCTATTGAAATTATGTATTTACTTTTTACTGCAAAACAGCATTTTCTTGTGTACATGAACATGGCATGGTCTGTAGCTTGTACCAAATGACACCTTTTGCTTTTAAAAATGGGATTTAGTCTTTAAATTTGCAATTCTTCCCCTAGAAGTTTTCACATTTACTTGATATGATAAAAGCTTGAGTCATGTGCTTCTGTATCTAGTTGTTACTTATTAAATCTATTTACAAATAGTAAAAAAAGGCTTTCCTCCTAGCTCTAAATTCATGGTGTTGTCATTTTCATAAATTATTACTGTAGCTGTATTAACTTTTTATTTGGGTTGTGCATTTGGTCGAGCATTGTTAAATTTGTTTTGATTAAACCCAATGCTGTAATTAATAATGTCAACTAATGGGTACTTTATAACAAATCAGAAAATATGATTTTATCACACCTTGAAGTGTACAGCATATTATGAAGAAAGACTCTTGAAGACAAGGGTGGCATTTCTTGACTTTCTTTCTAACTTAGTTTTACTAACACAGCATGTGTGCATGGGGTGTTGTGTGCATGCTTTGGTTGATCAAGTGTCACAAGGGTGGTGGAATACCGTTCTCCGTTCAAGTTAACAGGTGAGTTTAACATTTGTTGCCAGAACTTTGATGCATCCAAGATCATAAATGAGAAGGGATGTGTGCAAGCAGGAGAGGAGTGGATAGAACGGAATCTTCTCCATATATGTACCATGGGACTTATAGTTACATTCCTGCAGGTATGTCGCATGTTTTGGTTTGCACGTTATTGTTTTATATCCTTGTACTGTATTGTATTTGTATTATATGACAGTTGAATGATGGCATACCAGTGTGCATATTTTAAGGAAAAAATTGAAACTAAACCAGTGTTATATCATATGATAGCCTTTTTACTAAGAATAAAATATTTGTTGGGTTTTTTACCCAAGTTTATTTATTGAATGCCCAAATGATCAGGGTAGCTATTTTAAGTTTCTAACCATCAAAAAGATAACAGTGCTTAATCATTTGAAGATGTATCACAGCATGTGGTATTAAATTAAATTACTAACTCTTAGCAGCTGGAAAGACTATTTTCATGTTGACTTAATCAGGGGGCCAACTGTGTGTTCACAGTCTTTTGATAAATTCTACATCAGTTCTTGCTGCTCAGAAACCATTGGAAAACCAGCAGAACTGGCCAAATAATTGTTTTGTAGAAAGTGTACTAATTGCTGATATCTACAGAGCAAATTTGAAACAAAAATAATTCTAAGGTGTTGGGAAGAAGCGGTCATAAAGGCTGTCAAGCTAATACACAGGCAACAATTGGCACTGACAGCTCATGTCAAAGCAATTGACCTCTGTTCACATCACATGCTATAGCCAATATCAGCAATTGAACTAAACAAATCTTCTTCAATTTTTTCAGGGTAAATTTACCTACTTTTAGATAGCAGCTAAGCTAGCTCTCTATTTTTATACTAAACCCTGAGTCTGCCTTAAGTAGTGCGGGGCCCTGTGCAAACACTCAGAGCGGGTGTCTTACTGCTAAATAGTTCTTCCTACCAATCGCCATATTGTTGCTCATGCTCGTAGGATGCATTTCTGCGATCACGGCAATATCCATAATCTTCTCTAATGATCTTGGTAAAAATTGTAGGGATTTATACAATTGCAGCGACTTTTGTGAGGGCAACATCTTGATCATGTTCAGCAATTGTGATTTTTAACTTGCTACAAAAATAGAACAAGCAACGGTTATTGGGGCCTTTTCAAAAACAAAATTTGCCAAGTCTGTTGTTTTAATGTTTTTGCCCAAAGCGCAGGGCCCTGTGTCCCTTTGCACATACCTACTGTAAGGCTGGCTCTGTTCAAACTTCAAACCAACTCAAAAGTAAGGCAATTATTTTACCAAAATGTTAAAATGGCTAAATTATATCTACATTTTTCAAGTATTCTTGCACCCTGATTGTTTTCTTCACATTGCTTAGTTGCCCACAAAGCTAAACGAAAGTGTGCATTTTGTTTGATAAAAAAATGTTTTATTACTCACCATATCACTATTACAGATAATCGGCATCTGCTTCTCGCAGAATCTACGAGCTGACATCTTCGCACAGAAGTCCAAGTGGCATTGACACGCGTTGGCCTCGGCTGTCTAGTCTCCACTGAACACCACACTTACTGTTGAACACCGTTTGAACCTGTCAACAATATGTGTTACTGTTGACATCACATTCACTGCAGTACCAGCATTATATATTAAGGTGTTAAAGCGAATGTTACAAACGTAACCTATATTTTTAAACACTGTCTAAATAAGTGTGTAGTCATCCTTAAAGTATTTGTTTTGATTGTATATTTTTTATGGACAATACCAAGTGAAACTAAACTCTTGTTTACGTCAACCCTTAAATCTTTTATGATTAGACTGAGAGAAATGTATTTTTTACGTAAGTTTACTTTGACATCAGCTGATCCTAAGATAATTAATGTTACGCATTAGGTGAGCAAGATATTTGGTTCAAGCTGTAAAGTATTTTTCACTCAACATCTAGACTGAAAATTTGAGTGCAGAACTTGTAAAAAGTCTTCTCCTTTAGTGAAAGATTAAGGCACAACTAAATGTCTGTATTTGAACAATAGAAACTGGCATATCCACTCTCAGCCTTCAATAGATTATATTTACTTTGAATAGTCAACAAGTGTGAGAATGAGGCAACCGGTTCATTTATTGCCTCATACTAAGTATTACTGTTCATGAGATTTTTTTTTGCTCACTCAAACAAATATTGAAATTTTCTGGTTTTGAAAACTAGCCATAGTTGGATATTCATGACTAAATATTCTGAAATGAATGAAGAGGTTTTAGTCAAGAGGAGAAGTACGAGGATTCGTGTCTCCCCAGTCATTCATAGTTGTAGCAAAGTATTGTGATAGTTTTGTATTGTGAGTGACTTTTGTACATTTTTATATGATTACTAGATGTGTTCAGATGTGTATTTGCGATCAAGTGACCAACATAGCTAACTAGCAATCAAATGTGTAAATAGATATGACGGCTAGTCTAGTGAAATTAAATAAATAAATTATTTTGTAAACTGCTTGACTGCCTCGATGTTGATTTGCCGCTTGTCAGAATGTCAAAGTGTGATACAACTTGTAAACTTGTTCATACCAACATCCTTAAATTATGTGTCATTGTCTTTGATGCCTTGATAGGAAAAAAAACAACTTGCAAAATCTGTAACAGGAAAAATAGATTGAGTGACGTACTATCACTCTCTTTCTCAATTTCACTTCTTGTGATCTAAGTAAGTGAAGGTTCTAAGATAAGTTTTGCTAAAAATTATTTATGTCTGATGGACTTGCAGACTTTTGACACATGACTAACAAAACACAAACAATACAGTGTTTCTTGTTAAAGTTAAGTCAATAAATTAGCTTGAAAACAATCAAAAGAGTCAAAACATAAGAATTCTCAGTCACTGGATGTTATTTAGTGATAATGCGTAATGCATGTCATAAATGGACAAGGAGAATGTAGCAAAATACAATTCAATAAATAGATGAATGTATATCCTAATACTCCTTACAATGTCCCATGTATTAAGTGGTTGATTGAGATGAGAAATAAAAAATATAATTGTAACCGACTAACTAAACACTAACAATCACTAAAATTTGTATCAGTCAAAATTTTAGACAAAAAATTCTTAACAAACTTAGTAATTTTTTCATCCATTTATCTTGTACAATTTTGTTTTAAAGAATGGATGTGTATGTACAAATAACAACCAGTGTGTTAATTAAGACATGTATTGTGATAAATCTCTGATAAGTTTCGGGAGTTCCTCCAAATTGTTTTATTTTGTACAAATGTTAACCATACTTACAAGAAAAGGTGCTTTCAGAAATTATGTTTTGTAGTATGTGAAACGCTATACCCATGTATTTATATGTATGGCTATATTGTAAATTTGTGTAAATATGTATTTAATATATTTTATATTAATTTTAATGTTGTTTGACTGTCGTGATTCCTTTTCCTTGAAACTCCATTCTTAAAAATAGATTAGTACCTTTTAGCGAATTTCCCATATAGGGAATAAGCTTTTGGTAAGACCTGGACAAGACCGATTTACTTTTTCATTTTCAGGTCCCTAGAGGGCAAAAACACCATCCGTTCAAATTCATATATATATCTGTGTCCGTTAGCTCGATAACTTGAGCAAAAATGATCCGATTTTGATGAAATTTGGTATACACGTGTAAACCTACATTATTCGAACGAGTTTGTGAACCACCATGATCGGACTATGAAAACAGGGGTTTATGAGGGGTTTTATGGGTAAAAATTGGTTTTTCCCATTTTTGACCCAAAAAACAAATAATTTAGTATATTGAAGCGTTATTATGCACCTAATGGTTACAGAGAAAATTCCAAAAAAATTGTAAATTTAAAATTCCCATGTTATTCTTATGGAGAATAAGTAAACTGTTGTAGTTTGCTTGTTTATGAACATACTTTGATAAAATTTGGAAAATGCATTTATTTCTTACTAAACTATTAACATTTTACAAAAAAACACTTTTACCCTCGCTTTTGCAGCAAACCTAGAGAAAAGAATTTATTTGTAAAAATAAATACCTCTGCCTTAAAAAATAAGGTTGCCAAAGACACAGAAAAATAGTAAACATAAAATATCGAAGGATTATTAATGTTAGAGATTAATGTTATTAATGCTGACTGATTAATTTTTGATGTTTTCCATATAGATGATTTCTCATTATGGCCAATGAACCTCTTAATGTTTCATGAATAATAATTTTCAAAAAGGATCTGTCCAAATCATATTGTTTCCAAAAGTTCACAAA
Organism: Macrosteles quadrilineatus; assembly: GCF_028750875.1. Taxonomy (NCBI): domain Eukaryota; kingdom Metazoa; phylum Arthropoda; class Insecta; order Hemiptera; family Cicadellidae; genus Macrosteles; species Macrosteles quadrilineatus. The sequence goes on from NW_026542596.1 coordinate 126,420,315, forward strand.
AAATTTTGATAATGTTCCTCTAGAACCAATAAACAATCCAATCACCTCAATTTTCGAAATTTTAAAATTTTGCTTGAAATATTCAAAGGTATTTCAAGAACTCGTCAAACTAATTCTTTTTAAATAGGGAATAAATGTGATATTTTTTAGGAGACATGTTAGTAAAAAATGATGACATTTTAAATCCAATCAGGCAAATGGAAATTCACTTAGTCTGCAGATTTGCTGCGGCGGGGGTATTTTTTTAATATCTAAAAGATGTCTGTCGCGGTGTGTCTTGGCATCTGTAGCGTAATGTAATGTTACGCGGTAGATGTTGATGTGTCACCGCCTTAAAGGGTAAGTGTCAGGAGTGACTATGTTTTTGTTTGGGAAAATCACAAAAACAGTAGATCACTTTTGAACCGAAAAAACTTACAGTGTTACAGGTTATGGCCAGGTGTAGTCTATACCAAAACGGATACTTCTACCCAAAACTCAAACTCAGAAATGCTGTTGAAAAAATATAATTTCTCCATTTAGGCTACTATATGTATGGAACGAAAAGTAAAAGGGGGAGTATGCTTAATCTATGGTAAAACATCAACAAAAATAAAATACTATAAAATAAAATATTATAAGCATACCAATAAATATTTTACAAAACAACACAGAAAAATATATATTTTAATGTTGAAAATTAACCTACATGCATTACCAAAACCATTACGGTACCTCAATAATGGAGACAAAATGTGACAAACACACATAGTTCTTTGGCAAAACGTGTGCATGCCACATTAAACACATGAATATGTATCCTACATTTGCATGAATATCCTCTGTTTGAAATGCATATGTCATGTTTTACCTGTTCTGGTTGTGTTATGCTAGTCACTAATTTGATGTTCTTCGTGAGTAGATTTGATTACTTCTATATAAAATTACCCTCCAAATATAACATTGTAGACTTAGTTTTATGATTAATTTGGAATTAAAAAGTTAAAAATTGAATTAATACAGTTCAAAGTTATTGTTGAAGTTGAAGTCCATGTATATTGGAGGATTAGTAAAGAAATGTTGAATTGAATATTCAAACCATCACATTAACTTTCAAAGTACCTACACTAAAAATCGTAATATTTTAAAAAAAGAATCTTAGACTACCGGTATGTGTATTTATGTTTTGTAGGGAAGCCATATACTGTATACAACATAAACCTTACAAGTATCGGTACCATAAAGTTTACAGTGAATGGTTACGTAAATAAACTAAACCTATATAATTATCTTTAATAGATAGGTAATGTTAACAGTTAGGATTTTCTTACTCAACTTTAAATAGTTCAGGTTCTTTTATATTTTAAGGAATGACAACTAAGTTGATATTCCATATTTTTTCTGTTATTTGACTATTAGAGTACCAACAAAAACAAAAAATACCTGATTACAAGAAAATTTTAAATAACTTCTTGATCAAGAAAATTTTCTTTTCAAATAATTCCTCCTAATTTCCTCTTGTTCAAACAATTTACACTGTCGGAAAACTATATATTTTAAAGTATTATGGGTGGACATTTTTTTTTCAGAATATATTCTGTAGGGTTTTACCAAAATAGGATAAACAAATTGAGTCATTCAAAAAAGTCGCATTCATCTTTGCAGATGCGTCCATGAAACAGGGAAAGCTTTGAATAACTTGACAACAACATTGATTACAAATTCCCCCCTTCCCCCTCCCTACCCAGCAAATGGAGTTTGAGTTTGTCGGTCCTTTATCTCCATATTGCTCTGAAATTTGATTTGCCTCCTCGCTCAGCTCAAACCCGGTAGTTATTTTGTAACTCTACAGTTCACTTTTAACTTTTTCTTAAAATTTAGGGGATTTGTTGAGTTAGTAAAATAATCCAAACAAAAAAACTTTTAAATAAGTTGCACAATTAAAGGCTCAACTACTTAAATTGCTCATAGTAGGTAAAAATGTTTTAAATAATGCACATTGTTAAAAAAAATTATAGTTTATAATCTATATATTAATTTGAAACTGTTTTTCTTTGTCATAGCTATTTTGAGAGAACGGCTGGGCGTAGAAACTCGTTAGGGGTGTCTAAAGAAAGGTCTTGGTCTGTAGATGAGCCATCAAAAGAGAAACATGGTAAATTCCCTAGGGGCTCTGCCCCAGTGGCCTTTAAAGTCCCATCCCATGTTATTCTTATGGAGGAAAACAGGGTTTTAGTCACAGCTAATTTGAGAGAACGGCTGGGTGTAGAAAGGGGTGTCTAAAGAAAGGTATTGATCTGTAGGTGAGCCCTCAAAAGAGAAACGAGGTAAATTTCCTTGAGACTCTGCCCCAGAGGCCTTTAAAGTTCACTCAGCAATTTTGTTTACATTACGACCATATGGATAATTTTACACTACTTTTAATGAACCTGCTGTTAATATTAAAATTGAATTCTAAGGTCTACTGAAACTGTCAAAATTAAATGTTTACATTATTATTTATGATTTTAAATTGATTCTCCACTGCATGGCAAGTTTTTTTATATTTTCAACAAAATGATGAATTTATGATACGTTGTAAATGTTGTGATAAAAAATATATGCTTTATTGCTCTTAGAAAATGTTAAATTATGAAATAAGTGTGACATATCAATTTTAAAGGAACATAATTATTCCTTATCGGATTAGCTTATATATATTGTAAGGTTGGCACTTGCCTTTTTTGCCTACTTTCAATTACCATTTATTTTTGAATTTAAGAAAGTATACCAGAAATTTATTTATTGGTATAAAAGTTTTCGACACTCGGGTTAAAAATTGTGTCATAGATGAGTACGTTGAGGATGAGAGCTGTGTTCAAGTTTTGGAATAGACTAACTACGGAGTATGTTTCATCTATGGTTTTGGTGAAGAAGGTGAACTAAGGTCAATTCACGTATTTAAAAAATGTGTACAGGGTTTTTACTTTGCTGTACACATGTAACAACGCATCTAAACCTCACTACATACAATTCAAAGCATTCGGAAACACAACAGTGTCATCACATCTAATCTTATTTGCATAATTTGTTACCAAGGCTGGACTAGGTTATGGATTTGGTTCCGCAAATGTACAAGATTTGTGATCAAATTTCCTACAATTATGGTTCATTCCATCCACGAAATACATGCACAGCTTTATGTTATCGATCTGGCCAAGGCGAAACAATCCCATAACTTAATGAATTATCAAGTAAGAACAGGATGATTATATACATGGGTCGATGTGGCAAGAGAAGGAATTAAAATTGCTTAGATTGAAGTAAGAATCTTACTACTTTGTAGAGAATCGGATATTTTTATCAAATAAAAAAAACTGATTTAATATGCTGATAAAATTCTGTATTTTTATGACCAAAGATGAAGATTTACTTATAAATCCGGATACAATCTGAAAGATTTCCCTAAAGCAGATTGAATTAGTTTTTAGTAATAAATATTGACTCTTTCCGTAACATGATAGACTAATTATATGAACTCATTCTCCCATATAGTGAAAGTGGCTTTGACATGAAACAAACTCATGAACAAACAATTATAAGACTCCTAAAGGTAGGAAATATTGTGTTAAACGAATTCATCAATCACGTTTTTTAGGGAACACAATCGTCATACTTATTATTATGTCTATCCTCCCTTCATTTAACTAAGATTTTAATGACTTCACTCTATTTATCGCAGTTAGCTGAATTTACATAAAACCTCAAGATTAACCGTCGATTTCGACGGGGTTCTACAAGTATTAATTGAATTCTTAATACATTTTAAGGTCCACATATTTAAGATATCATACATTCTACATTATGTACATTGTTTACCAGCCAGCCAGTGGAACCCTTACACAAACGGTATCAGCAAACTAATACTTTCTCCTAGTAGCTTGTCAAAAACCCTTATAATGGATAAGCGGTGTAAATATGATATTTTATAGGGGAAAATCGCAAAAAGTGATAATATTTGCAATTTCTACAGCATTGGGCGCTGTACCATTTTCTTTTGGGTTATAACGACCATAACATTAAGTTAAATTTTAATCCAGGTTTTTCAGGAAAATTACCATTAAAAATCAAAATTGAAAAAACCCTGAAGATACCATGGATTAGTATCCACATACCAAGTTTCGTCCAAATCGGACAACAGGTGTAGTTTGTAGCTCTGTACACTTGCCCCCCCCCAAACACACACACACATTTTTAAGCATTACTTCAAAAATCCCTTTTTTCGAGTTCAAGGGGACCTAAATCACCTTAAACCTTAAGAACCTTAAACACAAAGATTAACATGTCCGCCCCAACACATGTTGTGTGGTAATCAACCACAACATGGGACTAACATAGTACATCTTGTTGATATAGAGAACCGGCATCAGTTAGATTCAAGAGCTCCTCATGTCACTGACACTCGCACTCGTACCATCCCTGCTGAGGTCTGACGTCTATTGTTAGTTAAGTAGCTCTCTGTCACTATTTCATTACACGATACTAAAATGGCAATTCAATTAATTTTGAACAATACTTGTAACTGATCACTTCTTAATTTTATAGTACCGTTGTCAAGTGTTCTAAATTGGGAGAAAATCAACTTTAGTTAACAATCTGTTTAGTGACTTTGTAATTTTAATTGATTTTTTTTGTGGATATAGCATGAATTATTACATCAGGTATCATACATGTTCTAGTTATAAAATAAGAATAATGTTTCTTCACTTATATACCAGAAAAAAAGTTTCAGTACTTTGGGTTTATGATTTCTAATAAAAAACTAATGAAAACAGTTTATATTTATTGTATGTCTAGAAATGAACCCAGATATCTGCCATTAAGTTTTTTATACATAAACACGTTTTTGAATTTTTCCAACCGATCTTTATGAAACATCTATTTTAAAGTTAAAGAGACCTATTATAGAGACAAAAATTAAGTTGGTTCAATTTGAAAATTCAAAATGGTGGAATTTTAATTTTTATAGCTTAAATTTAAAAAAAATATGAAAAATATTCAAGAGAACTAGTCAAGTATGATCTGACACTATTTGTTTCATTAACAAAGGTTTTCCACAGCAGCATTGTTTGCTTAATGGAATCAACAATAAACTAGGAAACGTCTCTTGTATTGCAGGATGTGGAGTCAGTGACCCAGGAAGAACAGATAGAGTCCTTTGCCTGTGTCTCTGTTTCATCAAAGTGTGAGTGTGTGAGAGTCCCTCTAGCCTTACTTTGATAGAGAAGCCTCTAGCGAAGCACGCATCACACACATTCCTCAAACTGCTTCTCTGTTACAGTGACAACTTATTGTAACATATTAGACAGCCTCATAAAGTTAAGTTAATGATACCCTAGAACAATTTTTAAAAAAATGTCTTACATACGTCAGGAATAATTAGACAGCAATATCTGATTCATCTCCAAAGTTTTTCTTTACGTACCACTTCTATCTAGGACATTAAATCATGCTCAACATAAGCAAATAATTTTTGGAGTGCCACAAGGCTCAATATTAGGGCCCTGCTATCTATGTGGAATGAAATATTCTTTATAAACAAAATTCAACACTATGTCTGTATGCTGATGACTCAAATTTGGTCATATCATCCAAATCAATTGAGCAAACAGAAATGATCGCTTAGAATTGGAAAGTATTGGAAATTATTTTAATAACCACAACTTGATGTATTTACAAAAAACTAAATTTATAAATTTTAAGATAATGCAAAATAAACAGAAGGAGCCAACAACAATGAGCTACAACTTACAAAATATTGATGAAGAAATTAGTACAAATTTTTTGGGTTTAACACTAGATCAGCACTTGAATTGGGATAAACATGTCCACAAAATTTTAATTAAAATTTATTCCAGGATTCATGCTTTATCAAGAATGTCTTTTTACTGTGATTTGAAAACTTTAAAGAATATATATTTTGCTCATGTGCATTCACATATCTCGTTTGTCATAGCACTCTGCAGCTAAAAAAAATGTAAGTTAATCTAGATAGCATTTTAAAGGAGCAAAAAAGAGCGGTTAGAATCATGCCTAGCTGCAGCATGATGAGTCAGCTAAAGAACATTTTAAGGACCTAAAAATCTTTACTGTTGACGGGCAGTATATATATGAATCAATAATAATTGCAAAAAGTATAATCGGAACCAAAAGAAAAATCCCATTCTAATAATCAAAAATAAGAACAAAAATATACAACCACACAGGACTAAAAAAAAAACATCTTATGCAGGTAAATAGATTTTTAAAATTTATTCGAAATAATATTAAAAAAAGAAATAGATCCAAACAATTAATCAAAAAAATTTTGAAAGAGTTTTTAATACATTTAGAAATTTATTCTTTTGAAGAATTTTCTACCTCCCTCAGTCGCTAGGATAGTGTGCATTATCTTACTAGATTTATAATATGTGTTTGTTGTTTTTTTTAATAAATAACGAATTGCTGTTTTTATCCTGTTGAAACTGTGTGACTATTTTGACACTATTTATTGTACAATGTACATACAATTTAATAAAGATATTTGAATTGAATTAACCTTTTGCTTAAAGGTATTTTATAATCCAATAAAAGTTCATTCAATATTCAGTACTAAATCCAAACATGAAGCAGCCGATTGAATTAGTATCAATCAGGCGTTTTACATAATTTACGGCTGATGAGCTTGACCAAATCAATTAATTAATTATCCTTTCCATGCTGTATTTTAATAAAAAATAATCATGTACTTTATTTTTATCATGTTAATAATTACAGGCATGTTTTTAAAATGACATATTTTTGATCAAACCAGCCAATTGAATATGTGTGATGTTTAATAATTACCTTTCCACTTTGTATATAACTGCATCTGTAAAAAGGTTAGCATAAAATAAATTATTACAAAGGAAATATTTTACAAAAACTAGTAAAATGGAAGGTGTTTTAAAGTTTTACACAAACAATACCAGTTTGCAGAACATAAAACATTGATTACAAGTTGTAATTTACAACTCATTTCTTTGTCACAGCACAGAACTAAGTTACAGGTTTCGTTCCAATTCTGAATCGTTGTCAATATACCTTCTATTTATGTGGTTTGCTACTTTATTTCCTTTTCATGCAACTTATCCAATCCACATGGAAACAAATGTATTTCATTTAACTCTTGAGTTTTTATACCTGAAAATAACTGAATTTTGGCAATATAAATATCTCAGTAAACACAGAAACATTAAGTTACAAATTTGTTCATTTGGTATTATTTGAAATACAGTTTTTGCTGAAAGGATAACTGAGGAAAATGTTGTATACTTTAATACGTTTCATTGAAATGGCGACCATACAAAGTAGGTATTTTAAACCAAGTATGAGTGAAGGATGAGTGTAGGATGAGTGGCGCGATCTTGTAGTCTTGTTAGTGACTTAAGGCTGATCTATTCCTTAGACACTGCTGTTAATTAATAGCCCATACAGCTAATGGCAACTAAGGGACCTACAGTTTATAGTGGAATCCAAACTACATTTTTGCCTTGGTATTAACGAATTGGTCTAATCAGGATAGTACTGCGGATAGTCGTTGTACTCACTAGTGCTGGCGTTAATCCACACCAGGGAGTATTGCATCCACAGTGCATGCCTATAAACATCCACAATTCGTAACCTCCTAGTAGCTGGATTACAGGACGACGCCACCATCCTAGTCTACAAAACATGATTTACAGTCCTATACAAACTACAAACAGTATTTGGAGAAACTACCTATTGTTTTCATCAATATTTTAGAGTTTGCGTTTTGGGTTGAAATAATCTCAACAACGCACCCCCCTAAACCTCAAAATATGGTTTTTTATGTGTGTGTAAAAACAAAACAAAATAGCACAACCACCCAAGCTCGCCCATTTTATTTTGAAATGAGGTTAAACATTTTTTGCCATACTTTATTACCCCCTAAAAAAAACCTTTAGTTACCCCTTCTGGTTACTCAGTATTATATATTATTTTAAATTTTTTGCTCTTAAAAGTAGTGGGATGCTCAATTTTAATATCAAAGTAATGGGAGAAAGTATCTGTCCGTTCTACAATTTTATTTTATTTGTGTAAAAGGAGTCAAACGTTGTAGAGAAACTGAAGGAGTTCAACCACAAACTAATATTTTGAGCAAAGAAATTGACAGACAAGGTACATTTGTCAAGTTAAAGTGAGACAGAGTAGAGTGAAATGGAGAAATTGGATTGAATTGAACATCTGCACCATCATCTTATATGGTAAAGTGGAAGTCGGCGAGTTCTTTATTAATGTTTATTTTATATAACATTTATTAATGGTAAAATGGTTATCCATGAATCATTGGCTTTGATAGAAAGAGTAAAGTACATAATTAATCTAGCAAAGATTGTTTGGTTTGTAAGTTCAAATTTTATAAAAAAAAAAAAAAAAATATAAATACCCCTGCGAAACTGCTGACTAAGCAAATTTATATTTGCCTGATTGAGTTTACGCTAAAATACTGAAAACAATATTTCTTTAAACATGTCAGATTGATTCCCTATTAAATTAACAGGTTTAAAGAGTACTTAGATTTGCTGTTACAGGGAGCAGTAATAAAGTGTGTTTTTAGTAAAATGCTAATAGCTCAGTATAAAATAAAACATTTTGTCAAGTTTAATCCATATATATCAATAAACAAGCAAACTACAACACTATAGCAATTTACTTATTCTCCATAAGAATGACATGGAAATTTTTAATTTACAACTTTTTATTTTTTTCTCCGTAGCTAACAATTTTACAAAAACACTTCTAGTTCGTAATTTATTTATTTTTTAAGCTCTACGAAATGGTTTGAAAAGAAATTGGGAAATTCTATGTTTTGAGGGCCAAAAATTAGAAAATCCTATTTTTAATCTATAAAACCACATTCCTATCGTTTGATCATGACGGTTAACAAACTCGTTTGAGTAAGTACGTAGGGTTACTCTTTAGTACGAAATCTCATAGAAATCAGATAATTTTTGCTCGAGTTATGGAGGGTAGGCTCTAAGGCAAGCTAGGTTGATGATCTGTGGTCAGGCCTTGCTAGCTGTGAAGCGTGTTGGGGGTGTTTTTGTAAACACTGAGGGCTTTGCACTCAGTAGCTATCGAGTTCAATAATTTGGCCACCTGAGGTAGGGAAAGGGATCAATCGAACAGGGCAGGGTGCCCAGAAGTGTTGGGTGAGTACTGGTTGCTCTTAGGGTTATTCCCTTTAGCTGGGAGTTTTGTACGGGGAAGTTCTATTTAAAAGGGGATTAAGAGCTAAAGAGGGAGTTTTGAATTTGAGGATTTTACAAAGGGAAATTTATTTGGTTTGGATATTTGATTGGTAATATAGTACAACAAGTAGATTCATTTTTTCAAGAACATTTAGCATTTTTCATGGTAAAAAATTGTACACAATTGTTTTTTATTTTTTATTTATTGGCTTGTTTGTATATACAATAGTTACACTTATCTTTGGTGGGATAGACACATTTACTGAATAACATAACGCTTAATGATATAAGTTATTTCAGTCTTGCAGCATCACAATTGTAGAGGCATATTAGTTTTGCTAGCACGCTTTATGTTTTAACATTTTTAGATGATATGTTAAACTGAGATTCATAATAAGATTTACTGTACTGTAATAACTATTTAGTTGTTTGTATTAACATTGAGTATACACATATAAGAGTTCTCACATAATGCTATTAGTTGTTACCAATTTTGGCCACGCTTGGGTCGCGGTAGTCTGTCGGTAGTGCAGTACACCTCTGAGGACCTTTTAACCATTTAGTATTAAAAATGTATTATAAAACAACGAAACTAGAAACAAACAAACAAATTTCATCAACAAAAATGACATTTTACAACCTACAATGAAAGTAATAATAAAAAACAACCAAACTGCCTTACCGATAAGCCCGAGGCGGAGTAGTTCGGGCTGCTGACGCTACTGTGGAACAGCGCTGTTCAGGTAACGATAACCTCCATTGAGTAGCTACTCTAGTACGTGTATACTCAATGGTATTAAATATGTTATATCCCTCGGTGTTTTTTATATCACTTATGATTTTATTATAGTTGTAGAATCAGTTGGTGAGATGTTTTTTTATAAGCCTTGCTTTGTTACTGTCAAAACACACAATTAATTGCAATGATAGAATATTTAATTTTGAAACACAACATAATTCTAAATTATGGTAAATTTAATCAGTGTTTAGTCTTTAGCCACAATTACAAATAAATAGTTTAATGGTTGATTTCACTTTCAAAAGATATTGAAAATATCTTATCATGATCAGGGTCTCTGCATTTGACAAACTGCAGATTACAGAGTGAGAACGATTATTACATTGAATATTTAACTGTTTGTGTGTTAAAACCCTACTTTCAATCTAGCTGTAAAACCACACCAATGCTTCAAGTTTTTGGGGATAAAACAATATTATAAGTATGGTACATCAATAAACTTAGCAAAGATAACACTTACTTAACTCACAGCTTATTAAACACAATAAATTGTTGAAGAACTCAACATACAATTGGACTAAACTTAACACTTTTACAAATTTTAAAGAAGAAATTAATTAACTAATGTTAACAGGTTGATATATTTCACACCTATAGCGCTAATTTGAAGAACACACTTTTATTTACAATAATAACACATTTTTACATTATTTAGAGTGTAAATATATTTTATAAATGTATAAACATTAAAGCTAACTTGTACATTTTGCACTGAGATCAAGTTCAATTTAAATAAAATCAAAAAAATTGTGCTAAAACTTGTGCAATTCTCTGAGGAATGGGTTTGACGAGAGCTAAAATAATTTATAGTACGGTATTTCAAAATTATGTTTGAGAGTAGAGATAGTGAACATTTGTGCTAAGTAGTGTCAAACCTCAAACTTACAAAAGTGCTGCACCAATAATTAAACTTGGACTGACAATTTTTTACTTAAAAAATCTCATATCTATACAACAAATCCTTTGTTTACAAATGTTATAAAAACATTTTAAAATTACAACTTTGTCAATAAGTAAGATTACTAAAACATCCAAGAGATGAAAAAAATTTAATTTCAATTTTAATCAGCCTAAAAAATCCTCCTTAAACTTAAATGAAAATATTACTTTCCCTTAAAAATATAACCTATTGAGAAGTCAAATTATTTTTATGTTTAGTTTTATACATAAAAAAATGAACATGCAAAATATATTCATTCCTTTGAGTCCAGAACTGCCAAAAAAATGTGTGCAAAATTATTTTCTGTCTATAGGCCTACATAGCACAAACCAAATTATTTTGTGAATATATAGGCTATAAAGTTGAGTTCGGAGGTTATGAAAAAAGAGACAATTAAAAAGACAGAAATTAGATTATTTAACTTTCTTATTGAGATCAAACAACAAGTATCTCATATGGCAACATTTCTTTGTTTAATATGCAAATACATTTTGAAAAAAGACTATCGATAAAAAATCAAAAACTAAAACTACCAACGTTTGCAACGTATTTGTGACACACAGTAAAATTGACCCAACAAAGAACAAAGATGAGTAACTTTGAGTTTGTAAGTCATTAAACTCAAAGTCAAAGTATTTTGGGATGTTTTCTGATAGCCTAGAAAAACAGTGTAGCACGACACTCAAGAAGTGGGTTACAAAAAAACACAATGAAAAATATATTTGGCAGTGAATAACATGTTTTGTACAAAAAAAAAACAGTAATAATTTTAAAACAATGTACAATTTGAATTTGCTAAATTAAAATATTTGTGCCAAAGTTTAAACTGTGATGTTTTTTGAGAGACCTCCAGAATGACTTGATATGTATACTTAAAACTGGAAAGGTATAAAAATATATTTAACTAAATTTTACTCTTTTAACTTTTACACAGCAAGTAAAAATTCTAATTAGAAAACCAACTAAACCTTCTTACGCAAAACAATATTAACTTTGATCTACATTCAACTAAAACTGTTGCTATTTGAGATAAAAAAAATTATAGCTATAAAAGTCTTTATCATCGATGCAAAAATAATAAAATCCATACTTTTGGTACAAAATGATGTAGTGTAATTGAACCCTTAACATTATTAGTGCGGTCAACATGTTTGAACATGAAAGTTGCATTTATTTCAAGGTTAAGAAATAATCAGGAATTCCCGTCATCAGCACTCCACGTGATAAAGCAAGATTTACAATATGTCGTTCTGAATTTTTTTCGGAATACTGTTCTCATTGACATGATTTTAGATGTGGTTCAAACATAAAAAGTTAAACAATTTTTTTGTATACACCTAAATTTAAAAAAATGTTCTTTTTTGGTCAACATTGACATTTTTATAATAATTCTTTTGTGACTGCTTATTTAAATCATTGTTATAAAACCTGACGATCAATACAATAAAACCGTATAAATGAGACTGGCAATGGACAAATTTCTAAATGTTGTCAATACCTGCTTTTGCAAATTCCTTAAATTATTGTACTTAGCAACTAGCTTTTGTGCCACCTTCAGACTCTGGTTGGGCTTTATAATAAGACTGCAGTATATTTTCATGTTTACGTAATAGTGTTTTAGTGTTGTACACAAGTGGGTACATAGATTTTATTCGCTTGGAGTAAGTGTTAAGCATATGATAACTGTAACAGACACATATCCAAGTACATCCTAAGATGACACAAATTTGGCACCAATCTAGTTGCATTATTTGTGAATGATACTATAGCAGGTATTCCCTACATTTATATTTGTTTGGAAAAACCTCCAGTAATCTGTAGGCCAAAAAAGATTGACAAAGGCTCTTAATGTTGAAGAAAATTACAGTTGGCTGAGAGCTGTAAGATATAGTGCGAGAACATTTATATCCTGAACTCCTGTGAGCCGGCGTGAGCTTGGTAGACGAAAGCAACAGCAGAGGCGCTGCACATGCACATGATGACAGCAGCCAGAGATATATACACCGAGGTGACCAGACCCAGCGCGAACGTGTACAGGAACCTGTTACAGTAGTGCGGGTTGGACCGGTCAAAACTGGGCTGACTGGCACCGTACACCCACATACTGCCTACAATAGATCATGAGTTGGTTAGTAGTAACGTTGACCCACTTAGCTCTAACAAACTGAATATGTATCTGAGACTTAGTTGTTGTAGGTACTAAAGCTAAAATGAAACATTGTATTAAGTTAGTAACATGGTGGATGGTGAGATCAGTACAGTGGCGGTTTACAGTGAATAAGGGAATTATGGGATATACCGTTGGCGTCAGGAAAGATGGCGTTATGTGGATACACCAACAGGATTTATAAAATACAACTATACGATTATCAATTATTGAGATGGGGACGCCCCCTCGGTGAGTATTTTAACCCAAATATGAGTGAAAGATGAGTGTAGAATGGAGTGAGGAAATCCGTGTAGGTTTGTTACTGAATAAGATCAGCTGTTTCATTAATCAGGACCATTTATTAAAAGCCCAATGATCAAGGACAGTTGGATCCAGTAACGAACCTTCACAATGTTAAACATTTTTTTTTCAGGATTGAATCGGTGACCTTATGATTACTCCACTGAGTTAACCCAGTTATTACGAGAGAAAGGTTTCCAATGCATACGACCACCAGTCGGCAAATAGTATTGAGCGTTACAAAACATAATATCCATAAATTAAAGTAAACCAAATCTGTTGATCCAAGAATGAAATTAAAATAACATTAAACTCCTTAAAACATAAAATAGTCCCACTTAAACAATGCCTATGTGTGAGTAACAAGTTCACACTAGTCACTTAAATATAAATATAGAATTAAATGAAGAAACATACAAAAGTCATGGGGAGGCAACAGCAGATCACTTGTAACCTTCTAATGGTTAAATTAACCCTCTATTTTATCATGGTACTTTTAATACTTTAAGCACACCCACGTCAGAACACCTAGTTTGTTTTCTTGATATATCCGATAAGGTGTTATCCTCTTTGTATTGTTTATATTTTATAGTACCTAAAACTGAAATGAAATGCTCTCTCGACAAATCTCCTTGTTTAAATTTTCATATGACTGTACACCAAAAATGCGGCACCAATTGCATCATCAGGAGCCGTTACATAAAACAACAGTGTCATGAATTTATGGAACACAGGGCACGCGAGGCTATGTTTTAAGGTTGTTTTACGGTGGAAGTCTTGCCTTAATGAGCCCATCCTCAAGAAACAACAAAATATATGCATTAAATACATAACTCTAATTATTGGGTTTCATTATGTGTCTTTTGTGTAAGGGTGGACTTTTTGCTTTTTAGGTAAGCCTACATCAGCAACAATGTTTAGTGTCAATAAATTTCTGCACATAGTATAGATAAAAAAGTAAGAGAAAAATATTAAAAAATGTCTCAAGGTGGCAAATGGAATTACAAATGGACATTACCTATGATAAACCAGCCCAGCATGAAGCAAGAGATGAGTGTCTGTGTCGGGGTTTGTCTCAGCCTCTCTTGCTCTCTCTCCTCCTCTCTGACTCTCACTTGAGCAGAGAGATGCAGCAATTGCTTCAGCACTCCGAACCCACCTGGACATCACACAATGCTGAGCCAACCTACCACTAACTGCTGACATCTTAGGATAAGATTATGATTATACTAGGATGGCATGTGGGAGGTAAGCGGGGCGATCAAATGGGGATGGCAATTGGTTAATGGCAATTAAACTAAGGATACCAGCATCGGATGCTAAAAAAGCCACCGGACTCTAGATTTTGTGCATCCCAGCTGGGGTGATAAAATTCGAGCAGCCGGTTGCTTTTAGCCTCCCGAGATGCACAAAATCGGGTGTTGGGCATTGGTTCAAATGCGGCAGACTATACTAGGCTGCTAGCATCCAAAACTCTCCTTTCAACATGTGGATGCGCACGCAGTTTGACCACTTGATGGTCTGAGTCAGCTGTCTGTAGGAATTGTTCAAGGCAATCCTTATGGTAACATCGCAGAATGGTAAACAAGTATGATTGAGCTTAGACAGAGTGAAGCCAGCATATGTGCTACCCAACAAGTGTAATCTAATTAGTCAACAATTCAAGATTAAAAAAACTTCAAAATATCTAAACTCCAAAACCATCACTCAAAAAAGCCGCCTAACCTGTAAAATTCAAGCTCCCTGGACTTCAAGTCACCTCACAGCGTGTGACATGAACTTTGCCACAGCTGTATAGTTCATATTTCATTTTAATATTTATTTTGCAACAGCTGTTAGTTTATTAACTTAAATGTTTTGTTTTCTCTTAAGCCTCCCATACATTAGGCGATTTAGTCACCCAATGTATGGGGTGTTTCAATCGGATTGCCGGCGATTTTGATATGGCCCGGCGACTTCCAGATCACTCAATTTTCTCTGGCAATCCACCAAATTACCGGTAATTCAGAGATCGCTGGGCAACAAGATTGCCAAGTGTGTGGTACTGAGCGATATTCACCCCATGCATGCGCACTGATGTCTGACTAGCGTCGCCTGATGTAGTATTATCATCTTTGTAATTTAATTTTACAGTATGTAAAACAACTGCTTATTCATTCTCAATATTTAATGTAAAATTGTTGTTATTTTTCTGTAAATTCAAGCTCCATTCTCACACTGATCAACAAACTCTGATTTGATTAGCACATGATATTGTCTGACTGTTTGCTGGAGTAGAAAATACGTTTTGACCGGCAATCTAATCGCCCAACGACGGGCGACCAAATCACCTAACGTATGGGGGGCTTTTTGTTATACCTGAGGTTCATTTTTCTTTTGGTCAGTAACATATGACGTTGTATTATTTTATGTTGATATAACGTCACTATATACACTATATAAAAATAGACATATTCTAATACAACTTGACATATTTACTCTTATATTTTAAACTTTCAACAAGATAGTAAACTAAATATAGATAAAATATGTTAGAATTGTAAATGATTTTGCTCATTATCAGGCCCAATCGGGAACCAACTCGTTTATCATGGTATAGGTGTAATATTGACTACAGATGATATGACATATTTTATTATCATAATAATTGAACCAACATCAGCTATATATTGTAAAAAACAAAAGGTTTTACTGCATTTCCAACTCCCTCCAAAAGATTTTGCCCCGCACACTTGTACATTATACGCCTCGATTATTTTTTTTTAAGCTGCAACTTTTTATATTGTATTAATTCATCTTTAATGTTATCAGAATAAATCCTGAATCCAAAAAAATCCCAACAGAAGTTCTACACCAAGTATAAGCTAAGCAGTTTCAAAGTATTTAACACTGAAAGCTTACCTCCAACAAGCAAGAAAATGGGAATATATTCACTGTTTGGACACTCGTGTAGGTAGACCAAACCTACGACGATCATAGAGACAGGAATGACAAATGTGATGGTGAAAACCACCCCACAGCCAACTGAAACAAATATATTGCTCTGTTACTTTCATAATAATCACACCAAGAGAAATGTCCAAAAACTTGTAAACTTTAAATTAAAATAGGGTAGTTAGCAGGGTTTAAGCTGTGGTATCATTTTTAGCACTTTGCTAAACACAACTTAAAAATGCTGCATTGTTTTTACAGGCTATAGCAGGCTATTTGCTAAAAATAAAATTGAAGATGTAATGTTCAAATATGTAATATTACTGGCAAATTGTTTTAAAAATGCTTAAAGAATAATATTTTTGTAAAAATTCATCCCAGCCTATACCCTCCTGGTGGGTATTATTTATTTTTAAGAGTTGGTAGTATCATTGACTATACACAGTATAGACTTCCCATGTAATGTAAAATTTTGAAGCCAAAAAAACGTGGTGCAATCTGTTGAGATGGTCACCAACTAATGACAATATTCTGTGTTAAGTGATCAATCAATCAGCTGTTTGCTATGATACTGCATTGGTTTTAAAAAATATTCAACCTAATACCTTTGACAATTAATACAACCAACAACTGTATCCAATAGTCAATGCTAATACACTAGTAAACTCTGGTGAGATGGTCCTGAACTTAATCTATTTTCTGTCTATAGTCAATGGTAGTATTTAATTTTTAATTGTTGGTAGCCCTTCTTGTATTCTTTCATTTTCCAGTTCACTTAGACCTCAGGCCTATGTACATAACATAAAGCAATGAGTGAGACTGCACATGACCAGAATAAAATTGTAGGGCAACTAAAAGAATAGCCAGCCCAAACTTATACTTTATAGGTTATCAAAAGATTCAAACAATATTCTCATATTTTTGAAGTTTTACAAATTGTAACTTCAACAGCACATTCATCCAATGGATACATTTTACTTACTTGTTCCGATCAGTAATATTGTTAAGTTCTTGAAGAAGTCAAGAAATCCTGAAGAGGATTTGCGAACCTCTCTGACTCTACCAAACAATGAGTCATATGAGGGAGGTGGCGCTAGAAAATAAAACCACTGTTACACACATCAAGAAGACAGAATTACCAGAACAAATATCTTTGCCAAATATTAAAAATTAACAAGAAATAATCAACAATATATTTTCACAAAAACTTGTTCTTCTATTATACATAAGATCCTCTCTATGGCCAAAAGGTTGGTGTCTTAAGCACGGCGCGCTTTGAGTCGACTACGGCCTTTTAAAATGTTAAAATACACGTAATCAATGAGCCGGATGCCGCGCACTACACCTCGGCTCGGTGCCCTAAACGAAGCAATTCGGTTTCGGCGTCGGTCGGTCCTAGGAGCGTGTATTGGCGATTTTGACAATCCTGTTTATGAAACTTGGAATGTGGGTGGTGTATAATTTAAATTCAAATTCAAATTATCTTTATTTATATTATGTACAAAACGTACAATAAATAGTGTCAAGCTTATAATTACTATGTACAAATACTTAACCTAAACAAAAAATACAGAAAATAAAACTATCTATAGCTGTATACATTCATAAAAAGTTCATCTATTGAGTAGATGGGGTTTTCTATCAAAAATTCTTTAAGTTTTTGTCAAAACTTTTTTTTTCCTTAATATCTTTTATTTCATTTGGTATTAACTTTAAAAACTGTACACCGGCACATGAGGGCTTATTTTTATACATTTCTAAGTTGTGTTTCGGTAGAACTATATTATTTTTGTTTCTAGTGTTGTATTGATGGGTTTCACAATGCGTTTTAAATTTTTCCTGGTTATTTTTTACATGTACGATACATTCCAGTACGTACAAACTAAACACAGTTAATAGTTTTAAATTGACAAAATGTTGCTTTACAGACTCATTATAATCTATATTTAACATTATTCTTATTGCCTTTTTCTGTAAAACAAGTATCTTATCTAAATTTTTCTGGGAAGTGCCTCCATACACTACTATTGCATAAGATATATGTGATTGGATATGGGCATGAAAAACTATTTTTAATGTTGCTAGGTCACTTAAATAAAACATTCTTTTCAAGGCATAGATTCCAGAATTTACCTTTCGCACAATGCTTCCTACATGATGATCCCACCTAAGACATTCATCAATATATGGATACCTAAAGATTTTGTACAATCAATTTGATTTATTGTTTTTTTGTCAATGAAAATATGAGGGCTACACTTATTTTTGTTCTGCTTAGTGCTGAAAGAAATAAAATTAGTTTTTTGTGAATTTAGCATTAATTGATTGTTTACAAAAAATTCTTGGATTTGTGATAATTCTATATGAGCTGCTACTTCCAAATCAATCTGACATTTAGCAGATACAATAAGATTAGAATCGTCAGCATACTGTACGAGTTTAGAATTATATATTACATTGTTACATAGACAGTTTGGCATATTCTTAACATAACAAATGAAAAGCAAGGGTCCAAGAATAGACCCTTGCGGGACGCCATGCTTTATACTTTGTGTTGCGGAGGGAATTTTTGAAATTATAGCGTTGTTTATATGACTGATTTCTGTAAATTGCTGCCTGTTGGTGAGATATGACCTGAACCACTGCAAAGGAGTTTTTTGAATCTCAAGATAATGTAATTTTTGTAACAGCCTTTCATGTGATATACTATCAAATGCTTTGGAAAGGTCCATGAAAATACCAGCAACACTTTCTTTTTTGTCTATTGATTCTATAATTGATTCAGTAAAATTGATCAGAGCTGTGGTGACAGATTTATCTTTGCAAAAACCATGTTGTTCGTCATCTAAAAGACTATTTTGTTCTAAAAATAGCATGAGTCTTCCATGCATGGCTTTTTCAAAAACTTTTGAGATTGAAGGGAGAATAGAAACTGGACGATAATTTTCTACACTAAGTTCATCCCCTTTTTTGTAGATTGGTATGGTTTTAGAAATCTTCAATTTGTCGGGAAGATGCCAGAAATGAATGATGAATTTATCAGGTGTAATAAAGGCTTTATCAATGCGATTTTTGAAAATTTTATAACTGTTATTGGTATTTCATCATATCCGTAAGAGTTTTTATTTTTCAAAGAATCAATTACTTTAGCCAATTCGTCCTCATTAAGTGGATTACATCGGAACACTTTTTGTGGATTTAACAAGTTACCTTATATCACTAAAAAACTCCACCAGTTGTAAAATGTTGAAATTGTAAAAATTTTCAATTGTTAACCACCTAAATTGGATATTCGTGTAACAAAGTTTTTGTTACTTTTGGAGATAATATCCATTATGTAATTTGGTGTACAGATGTTTTATGACATACGTTTTTTTAAGCAGACCCTGTGCACTGACGGCAATGCTAGGCTGGTGAACACGAGGTTGTGACGTATTTCCGGCTGGTGTCGAATGGTGAAATGCGCGGGTAAAATGCCAGAGTCAGGTAAGTAAGGCTGAGCCGTATAGTCGACCGTAGTCGACTCAGTGTGCGCCGTGCAGGTGGTTCAATGTTGTAATAGAAAATGTATTTTTTTATTTGTGGTAAAATATTAGCAAATGATTTTAGAATATTAATCAATGCTGAATATTATTAAAGCTAACTTCCAACATGATTAAATCATCCTAGATAATCAAATCCAATAAAAGTAAAAAGTCTTGAGACTCCCTATTCGCTTTTTAATGGGTTAAACCAGGAAAAGCTGCACATCTCTATAGCATAAAAGTGCACTTTTTTGTTGGTGTCCCAATTTCGTCCGAAAACCCAAGATGGGTTATTTTCAGGGCTGCTCAAGATTTTAAATAAAAAGCCCCATTAAATGACACCTTATTTTGAAAGACATTTAGTTAAAAAAATTCCGGAGAAACCCAGAGGTCCCTATCTCAACCCAGTATGAAATAGCTGTAGTTTTAAGTTTTCAGGGATTACATTTAACATGTTTGAACTGCCTCAGTATGGGTATGTTCTGAAATCTTTTTATACTCAAAGTATTTAAAATCACATTTTTGCAGTTCTCAAAATTAATTGCTTAACATTTTTATTTTTAGATCAAAACATCCTCTTGATTATTAATCTTCCTAAATTTTGGGGCCCATAAAATTTGCCGTCCTAGGCGTGCGCCTAGTTCACCTAATCAAATCAAATTAAATCATCTTTATTCACTTTATACATTTTATATACATGAATAGTGTCAAAGCATACAAAATTGGTTATACAATTTAATCTAAAAAAATTAACCATACAATTTGACAATTATTTAAGAATGGATAGCTAATTCATTTTTAATTTAGAAACTCATCTATACTATAGGGAGCCAGATTAATTAAGAATGATTTTAGTTTCTTCAAAAAATTGTTTTTGTTTTAATCTTTTTTTAGTAAGGCAGGCAAACTTCTTATGAATAAATTCCCGATTTTACGAAGGCTTCATTTTTTAAAGTTCCAGCCGGATGACTTTTTACAGTTTGATTTTTCCACCTTGTATTGTATTTATGGGATACTTAAGTGTTTTTATCTTTATGAACATGCTGAATAGTTTTAAAAATATACAAACCATACACTGTAAAAATTTCCATTTCTTTAAAGTACTTTTTCACAGACTTCTTATCCTTAAATTTTTCAATAACTCTAATGGCCTCTTTTTGTAGTTTAAAACCTTATTTAAAATTTTCAAATTCTTTTGTCTGTCCCACCCTAAATTTCGATTCCGTAGCCAATATGACATTCTATAAGCGAGTGGTATATCATTTTTAACACAGCTTTATCACAGAGATAAGCCATTGATCTTAAAACAGCCAGAATTAATTTTACCAACCAAATCCTACTAATATTATAAATGAGAAAGTTTGGATGTATTGATGTATGGATGTATGGATGTATGTTTGTGACAAGTGAACGCGAAAAATACTGGTCGGATTGGGCTGAAATTTGGCATGATGATAGCTCACATTCCCGATTAACATATAGGCATATTCTTATTTCAAAAATCCTTTCGGGCTCCGCCCCAGTGGCTCTGGAGTTTCCCATGTTAACCTTATGAGAAATGTAATTATTGAATCTTAACAGCTGTTTCAATTAAACAAATTGGTTCTGTTCTATGATGTTCAATAGCATTAAAGTTACAAGGATTACCAACAGGGTGCAGCACTATTATTTCTTTTACATTTATGACAACAGCTAATTTGCAACCAAAAGGTGAGTGAGCGTAGCGAACGAACTTCAACCTGGAGGCGAGTTAGCGTAGCGAACAAGCTAACCTGAAGGCAAGTGAGCGCAGCGAACGAGCTCCAACCTAAAGGTGAGTGAGCGTAGCGAACAAACTTAAACCAGGACGTGATTGAGCCATGCGAACGAGATAATCTTGAAAATTAAGAAGTTAAACGGGACAAAGCCCGCGGGTTACAGCTAGTACTTAATATGTTCATTCCAATTTAGATGTTCATCAATTATCAGGCCTAAAAATTTGGTTGATTTCACTTGATTGATTGGTTGGGTTATTATTTAGAGTAATTTTAGGGGTTTGATCTTTTTTTATCTTGTTTGTATGAAAGAAAACAAAATTTGTCTTGTTTGTATTTAGTGTTAAATTGTTGTTTGTTAAGAATTTTTCAATATTTTTGAGCTCTAATTCGGTAGAATTTTCAATATCATTAATTGAATTACCCGAAGTTTTAAGATTGACATCATCAGCATATGTGCTTAATGTACTCGCTGACTCACTCAATACATTTGGTAGGTTTTTAATGTAGCATATAAATAAAATAGGTCCCAAAATAGAACCCTGAGGGACCCTTAGATGTATTTGTAGTAAATCTGATTTTGTCTTCTGTATCCAATTTTTTTTTAAATAAGAGAGTTCTACAAATTGATAGTGATTCTCCAAATATGAAATAAACCATTTATGTGCAACACCCTTAATGCCCTTTATCTTAAGCTTGTTTAGCAATACCATATGATCTACATTGTCAAAGGCCTGCGACTTGTCCATAAACGTTCCAGCAGTATTTAAGCCTTTATCAACAGAATCTATTATGGCTTCAATGAGACAAATTGCTGCAGTGACAGTTGATCTTCCAGCCCAGAAACCATGCTGTTCATTATCGATTTGTTCTGATCTGCTTAAAAATTCTATCAATCTGTTGTAAACTGCTTTTTCATATACTTTAGAAATTGTGGGAAGAACTGATACTGGTCGGTAATTAGAAACGTCATTTTTAGAATTCTTTTTATGAACTGGTATGATCCTAGAATTTTTTAATTGATTTGGAAAATAGCCTGTGATAAATGAAGAATTTATAAGATGTGTCAGGATAAACTTTAATTAATCTTTTACCTCCTTTAGAATTGTGACTGAAAATGAAAATGAATGAAATGAATAAGTGCTTTATTTACAACATATTGGTACATACATTAACAGGTAAAAAATTACACTTTATGAAACAATGGTTAAATAACCGTCTGTTCGGTTGGCACTTAATTTTAAAACTTACACTAAATTAAACCTTCTTTATATACTTTTTTTTTAAAGAAACAAAATATGTATATAAATATAATGTAAAATAAATAAGAAAATAAGTAACCTCTCCTTAATTAATCTAATATATAAAATTCTCGTGTCACAGTGTTTGTCTGCAAACTCCTCCGGAACGACTTCACCGATCGTTATGGAATTTGGTGTGTAAATTCTGTAGGTATGCGAATCGGACGTAAACTATTTCCCGTTTCGAAATTCTTAAAAGGGCTCCACCCCAGTGGCTCTGGAGTTTCCCATGTTAACCTTATGAGAAATGGAATTAATGAATCTTAACAGCTGTTTCAATTAAACAAGTTGGTTCTGTTCTATGATGTTCAATAGCATTAAAGTTACAAGGATTACCAACAGGGTGCAGCACTATTATTTCTTTTACATTTATGACAACAGCTAATTTGCAACCAAAAGGTGAGTGAGCGTAGCGAACGAACTTCAACCTGGAGGCGAGTTAGCGTAGCGAACGAGCTAACCTGAAGGCAAGTGAGCGCAGCGAACGAGCTCCAACCTAAAGGTGAGTGAGCGTAGCGAACGAGCTCCAACCCAAAGGTGAGTGAGCGTAGCGAACAAACTTCAACCTGGAGGCGAGTTAGCGTAGCGAACGAGCTAACCTGAAGGCAAGTGAGCGCAGCGAACGAGCTCCAACCTAAAGGTGAGTGAGCGTAGCGAACGAGCTCCAACCCAAAGGTGAGTGAGCGTAGCGAACGAACTTCAACTAGGACGTGATTGAGCGATGCGAACGAGATCATCTTGAAAATTAAACGTAACGGTACTTTCTTTCCATCGGTCTGTCTTAGGGG
Source organism: Macrosteles quadrilineatus (assembly GCF_028750875.1). Taxonomy (NCBI): domain Eukaryota; kingdom Metazoa; phylum Arthropoda; class Insecta; order Hemiptera; family Cicadellidae; genus Macrosteles; species Macrosteles quadrilineatus. The sequence continues at coordinate 126,444,052 of NW_026542596.1, forward strand.
AAACCTATAACTTAGGCGATACGAAGTTCGCCGGGTCAGCTAGTATTGCTATAATATTGCCCCATTTAACAAAACAAAACAAACTATGACTGAAGTCTAAAACGAGCTTTAAAAGGTAATCTGAAGTTTACTAAACTAAGTTTGTTTTTTTTCTAAACAAACTAAACAAAAAATAAAACAGGGGTATTTCTATATATTAAGTTGAAAAATTAAATTCTTTGATAAAGACCCATCTATACTGCCAGGCTCTTTTCAAATAATCAACCAAGACACGCCAATTCCTCCCATTAAGGTATTCAACATACTCTATTTCATTTAGGACATTTTTCCCAAAATATTGCTTTCTTAATTGCTTTAAAATAGGACAAACTGACACAAAATGGTAAACTGTCTCGTATTCATTTAAATTACACAAAGAACAATTATGATTTTTGTCAATCCAAGGTTTATAATTAAGGTCAATTAATTCTCCCCTAGCCTTTATTGCCCATGAAATTATATCACGATCTTTGGTGAAAAGCGGACTCTTATCGCCCAGTTCCGGGCCAAGGTCAAGCATTGATAATTGTTTATGGAATACAGAGGTACGAGCTCTGTCGATGCACTCCCCCCTCCACTTCACCCGCAAAACCTCCATCACTGATTGTAAATCTGTTCTCAGCCTGTCTGTCTCAACAACATCAAAATGAATATCAATGTGGCAAATTTGTCCTAATCGTTCCCATTCTCTGCACCAAAAAATATGTTTAGCCAGAACCTGTTTCGCTAATATACTGGGCAACCTGTTATGTGGCAGGGATAACACCTTCAAAATATAATTTATTTGTGTATTTAAGGTATAGAAAAATAATTTCTCAAATCCAGTTTCTAAATATAGTAAATAGTTTGGAGTGTTGCACGGCAACTTCAATAATTTTTTAATAAAAATTTTTTGCACTGATTCAACTATATCGCTTTCAATGTATCCCCATACCTGAGCTCCATAACATATGACGGCCCGCACGACCGATTCAAGACAAACGCACGACCGATTCAAAACAAACAATCTTTGAGCTCAGCGGTATTTTATCGTTAATTATAAGTTTATTCCAAATTGAACTGATAGCAAATTTACCCATCCTACATTTTTCCGTTAAATACTTATTCCAAGAACAAGAACTTGAAAGAGTTATTCCTAGATACTTGTATGTGTTAACTACTTCAATTTTATCACCTTTATACCACCATTTATCAATTTCTTTAAGTCTGCCGCCGTTTCTAAAAACCATAATTTTTGATTTGTTTAAATTTACAATGAGATTCCACATATTACAGTAGGTCTCCAGGTTTCTTATCATGTGTTGAAGCCCAGTTCTTGTTGGAGAGAGGAGAATAATGTCATCCGCATATAAAAGTATGTTAACCCTAGTTCCTCCAAAACTACAACCTCCCCCCACCGCTTCTGGCAGGTCGTTTACGAATAGGCTGAATAAAGTAGGTGAGAGAATACATCCCTGTCTTAAACCTGTATTGGTGTTAAAACTGGTTGTGATGCCATCTCCACACCATACACTTGAACTGGTTTCACTGTAATAGCTTTTCAGATTGTTGAGCATACGAGTTGATATTCCCAGGTTAGACAATTTAAACAACAATGCCTTTCGATCAATAGTATCAAACGCTGAGCTAAAATCAACAAAAAACGCGTATAATTTTTCTCTTTTTTGAGCCAATCTTAATTTAATCATACAAGTTAGATTAAAAATATTATCAATAGTTGAGTATCCTTTTCTAAATCCTGCTTGAAACTCCGTTAGTATTTGATTTTCCCAAATAAAGCTTTGCAGACGATTATTAAGAAGGCTGGTGAATATTTTTGCAATGCAATTTATAAAAGACAAACCTCTGTAATTCTCAACTGAATTTATATCCCCTTTTTTATGCAAAGGAAAAATTATGGATTCTTTAAAAGAAGTAGGAACTTTTTCAGTCAGGTAAATTTGATTATATACTGCCAGTAAATAGTTCAAAAAATTATCGGGCGCATTTTTAAAAAATTCGTAAGGTATTCTATCCATGCCTGGGGCTTTATCGGCCTTGACCGCGGTCAATACATTCTTTAACTCAACTCTGGTAAACTCACAATCTAATCTAGCATTATCTACTAGAGGTTCCGCATAACTTATCGCACCTGCCAGGAGCGGGGGGGGTTCAGCAAACTGTTAAAATGTTTAACCCATTTTTCTGGTGAAATATTTCCCACAATATTGTCAGATTTCATTTTTAATGCATTAATGGCTTGCCAAAACGTCTTGCTATCAGAATGCGTATTCAAATCTAATATAATATTTTCATAATATAATTTCTTTTTCGATTCACACACTTGTTTATAAATTTTTACTTGAGATATATATGAGTTTTTAATGTAGGAGGAGTTAGTTTTTCTATACAACTTTAACAGCTTAAACACACGGTTTCTTTCTACCATACACTCATAATCAAACCAAGGCTGTTTTTTAGCTAATTTATTGTTTGAGCCTATACAAATTTTATGATTTGTCGATTTAAAAATGCATGTTGTAATATTACTAATGTTTTCCTGACTATCCTCTAATAATACACTATTTAATATATTTACTGAAATCCGTTCTTTATAATACAAATCATTGGTCCATTTTAATTTTGGCAACAAAGGCAAGATGTCACCTTCTCCCCTCTCCCTTTCATCTGAGCTGATTCCAACATTTTTTATTACAATTTCAAGCGGCAAGTGATCAGAGCCTGGGTAGGGGAGCACCTTAAAATCGGCACATAAGCTAAAACAGTTTACTGAAACAGCTGCGAAATCTATAACTGAGGTCCCCATTGGCCCTATAAAAGTGAATTCCCCCTCGTTATCACTAGGTGACCTCCCATTCAAGATAATTAAACCATAATTATCAAACATCTCTAACAGCTTTCGCCCTTTACTGTTAGTTGTTTTATCTTTAGATTTTCTAAAATCGACAAAGCTTTTATTCATGTTTATAAATTCCCCATCTGAAAAAGATTGCCCTTCTCCAATTCTTCCATTTAAATCACCCAAAAGAACCAAATTGTCATTCTCGTGATTATTTAAAAAATGTTGCAAATTATTAAAATCCTGGTCCCAACTATTGAAATTTAGATACAAAGGGCAAATGTAGATACAACTTTCAGTGGTTTTGAAACTCGCTTTTACAAAATTAAACTGTTGTTCGTTAATAAAATTTAGACTATTACAGAATGGTGAAGTTAATCTTATTAAAATAAGTTCCCCTCCACTAAATCTTCCCAGATTTGACTCCCTTGTTGCTGATTTGAAAAATAACTTAAAATCTTTTAACTTACTTGAAACAAAATCTACGTCTTTTTGAGAAACAAAAGTTTCTAATAAAAAAACTAAATCATAATTACTTATTAAATCTAAAAATAAACTATCACTAACCGTTTTCTTTAATCCACAGATATTATATACTAGTATTCTAAAATATTGTCTCTCAACTCGCTGCCCTGCGCTGTTACAATGTCCATCCTGTTGAGGAATGGCGTGGACCCCTCACACTGCCTCCTGGTCCTGGGATGTAGTCATCTGTGTTGCCTCTGTCTGGTCCTGGTCTGATGGTATCTCCTGAGATGCTGAGTGTGACGTCTCCTGAGATGCTGCGTGTAACGTCTTCTGAGTAGTTGGTGTTGTCGTCCCGTGAGATGTTACCTCGGCGTAGGTCTGTGGCGTCGACAGGGGTAACTCGTTTCTTTGTTCAGTGTCTTTCTTCGATAGTTCTACGAGGAAGTTGGAGAAATCATGCCTGAATAGTCTTCTTAATTCAAGTGCCCCGTCGAGTGGTCCTGCCCTGAGCTTCCCTCCTCCCACGTGAACCTCGAGCCCTTCACTTGAAGATGGTCGTGTACCAGTGGCATCTTCAAACCTCCGACGAGTTGGTCGATTTCCTTGCGAACAGCCACCAGCCGGGAACGCTTTAGCCTTATCTCCCGTGGGAAATCGCGGTGAATAACGTGACGTGTCCCCTTTAGGTTTTTAGCTTGACTGAGTATATATTCCAGGTCAGTGTCATCAGGTATATGTGCGATAATTGACTTGCCATCTCGACCTATAGGGTGAGCTCTGTTTACCCATACTCGTTCTGAACAACCTAACACCTCTCGGCAAAACTCCCTCACTACTTCCCTGAAGTCTGGTCGCTTCCCGGTCCAATGCAAACCTTTAAATATTAGGTTATTTCTTCTAGATCTCGATTCCAGGTCAATTAGTTTTTCATGGACAACCTTTTCCTGTCTTTTTAACAAAATGATTTCTTCTTTAAGAGCAACGTTTTCAGTCGTTAATTCCTCTACTTTAGTGTTTATGGTTATAATATCGTCCTTGGTTGCTACTTTAGACAACTTTTCGTCTAATTTTCTCTCTAGTAAACTGCTTAATCCTGACATAAGCTGAGCTAGGGTCATGTCGCCTACCTTTGCATCTCCCATGTTGCTAACCTCAATGTTGTCTGGGCTATCAGGTGAGAAGACGGCACGTGAACGTTTAAATCTTGAGCCACCCGGAGTAAAAAAATCACCTATTTTTGAATTAGGCATCAAATAGCACTTCACTGAAAAATGTTCACAAAAGACAACTACCTTGAGTTACAGTGTCCATATGAGTTCACCGACGCGAGACGTACTCGTTTACACCGGCACAATATCGACCACGTTGTCCACGTTGCCGCACCACAGTTTTGACCAAACTAACCACAATCAGGAGAGTTTATCACTAAAACCGGTCGTTATTAACGGACTTTAGGTTAGTCTGAACAACTTATCACAAACCGGAATTGCACTTAATTTCTATGTCAAATTTAACTTAAAAGCGGAGCTAACGGATTTCTCTGCTATACATAACCGCACCAGTAGTGCCAACAACCTTGCACTGCTGCAAGTTTATCAGAATTGTGACTGATAAACCATCATATCCAGATGATTTTTTGTTTTTGAAAGATTTGATAATTGAAACTATTTCAGTTTCAGTGTCAGTTACGGGTTTTAGATAAAAAATGGAATTAAATGAAAAATCTATATTGTTGTCATCCTGAGTGGAAAAGCATGGTTGAGTTGGTTTTGTGGTCATTGTCTGTGCAAACAATTAATTAAAGAAATTGCTTACTTCTTCGGGTCTGCTTATCACCTTCTCACCATTTTTCAACACAATGCCCTCAGTATCTTTTTGTTTTTTACTATTGTGAATTTCTTTGTTTATTATTGACCAAGCAGTTTTTGAAATGTTAGGTGATTACTTAATTTTGTTGTTATAATACTCTTTTTTTGCATTTAAGAGATCTGATCTATAGTTTTTCTTTAAGATATTAAGATTGTTACATGTGGATTGTTTTAATAATCTAACTCCCTTAATTACATTAACAATAACATCCCTCTTTTGCTTTAAATCATAATTTATCTATTTTCTCTTATTGCTGCCAATTTTTAAGTTTACTGGAAAACACTCGATAAAATATTGATGAAATAAATTGTTAAATATGGAATATTTGCATTCTGTAGGGGCCATATAAACATCCATCCAGTTTTCACTCTGTAACTTAATACAATACAATACAATACAATACAATATTCTTTATTGTTAATTCGTCAAGAATTACAATAATGTCAATACAATAGTGAATTGTACATGTTAATTTTCATAAAATTCCTTTATTGAGTAGAAGGGTCTTGCGGTTAGCCACTTCTTCAACTCCTGGTGTAGCTTGTTGCCAGTCAGGTCTCTCAGGTAGTCAGGTAGATGGTTCCTCAGCTTAAAGCCGGTGTAGGAAGGTTTTTTCTCCCAAAGAGTTGTTCGGTGAACTGGTAGTGCAAATTTGGGGCCATGACGGGTGTTGTAAGTATGTAGAGAGACACCACTGTGAGGATTCCTAGGTTTGCGAATGCTAGTCTGCAAGTCTGTGGTGGGACAAGGTTGGCGAGGGCTCTTATGGCTTTCTTTTGAAGGACAAGAATTCGATTCATATTTTTTGTTGAAGTTCCTCCCCACACTGTCAAGCCATATCTAAGATGCGACTCTCCCAGTGTGAAGTAAGCTGTTTTGGCCACGGAGAGTCCGCCTATGTAGTTTATTCTTCTGACGACATATATTCCAGTACTGATTTTTTTGCTTAGGTGGTTGATGTGCTCTTTCCATGTTAGTTTGTTATCAAGGATAACACCGAGAAATTTTGTGTGGTTTTCTATTGTTACATCCTCTAATTGAGGGACTATGTCTTTTTTCTTACTGAAATTCAGAGTTGTAGTTTTTGTGGGGTTAATTGCTAAGTCATTGTTCTTTGAGTAGAGGATAGCTTTATTTAGGATCGATTTTGAATTAAGGTAAAGGTTTTGGGCTGTGATGTCCTAGATCAAAATGGTTGTGTCATCTGCATACATGATTGCAACAGCATTTTCACTCTCAATTTGTTTGGGGAAGTCATTAGTCAATAAGTTGAATAGAATCAGGCCTAGTACAGAGCCTTGTGGAACTCCTCTCGTCAGCTTGCTTTTTGAAGATTTGAAACTTTCTGTGACTTCATTTGATGAGTTTTTCAGTTCCACGACTTGTGAACGTCCCGTTAGGTAGCTTTTGAACCATTCTAGCGCAGAGTTTCTTATACCGAGTCTTTTGAGTTTCTTGCATATCAGGTCGTGGCCCAGGCAGTCAAAAGCCTTACTGTAATCAAGGAAGATGGCGGAAATGTATTGTTCGTTTTCTATCTGGTCTAGGACGTACTCAATTAGTGCTGTTATAGCTGAGGATGTAGATTTATTCTTCCGAAAGCCATGTTGGCTGTCAGTTAAGAGTTTGTTATGATTAAGATGTGCCATAAATCTAGCCAGAGCAATTTTTTCTATGATTTTAGAGAAACTGGAGATGAGAGAGATGGGCCTGTAGTTTTGAGCATTTTCAGTTGGTCCTTTTTTCTGTTTGGGGTATATTTTACTGACTTTTATGGCGGATGGGAATTTGCCTTCTTTAAATCATTTATTTATAAGATAAACCAGGGGAGAGATGAGTTCTTGAGAGCAGTGCTTTATCATCTTAGAGGAAAACTCATCTATTCCACTTGATGTTTTGGCTTTTAGGGAGTTTATTATCGTTTTAACTTCTTTATAGGATGTTGAAGTTAGGGTAAGGTGTATTGGGCAGACTGGTTCCTCTCCATTCAGCACTGTTTCAGGGTCTATAACGATTGCTCTGTTTTGGTCAAGGGTATTTTCTGCTATATTTGAGAAGAATGTGTTGAAGTGTTCGGCCATTTCTTTTGTGTCGTTTGTGAGTTTGCCATTTATTTCTAATTCTGTAAGGGCTTTCTCTTCACATTTTCCTTTCCTTTCCTTGTTTATAACTTGCCATAGTGCTTTTGGTTTGTTGTCAGCTTGTTCTATGAAGCTAGCTGTTGAGGACATTTTTAGGTTTCTTAGTTTCATGTAGTATATCCTTTTTCTATTAATCATTTCTAATTTGTCTTCATTTCTGTTTGTTAACTCAAACTTTTGCAGAGCTTTCAAAAAGTTCTCTTTAAGGTATTTTGCTTCAGGATCGTAGTACTTCATATGTTTTTTGTTTGTACTAAGTTTAGTTTTCTTTAATGGGCATGTATAATCCAGTGCTGTTTGAAGAATATTATGAAATTTGTTGTAGGAGGTTTCAAGATTCGGTGAAGAGTAAACATGTTCCCAATTTTGTAGATGGAGGTGAGCCTTTAGATTGTTTAGGTTTGTGTTGTTTAGGCTTCTTTTCATTACAAATCTTTGGGAAGTGTCTTCTTGGTGTGTTTTCAGCAGGCACAGCTGCGCAGTGTGGTCAGATAGACCAGTATTCACAACTTGTCCAGTAATATATGCATATGGTATGTTTGAGCATATACAGTCTATTGAAGTGGCTGTGTCATGGGTTATTCTGGTGGCCTCTAGAGGAAATCTCCAGATGTTTTGTGTGGTTAACTCTTCTTCCAGCATGGTGTTTATGGAATCTTGGGTGAGCCTGTCGATATTTATGTCACCGATGAGTGTGAGGTTTTTCTTGTGTACTTCTTGTAGTTCTAGCGTGTCTGATAGGAGGTCAAGGGCAATTCTTGCATTTTCGATTGGTGGTCTATAGATTCCCAGAATGTAGATATCCTTTTTCTTTGTTGTCTGCATGGGAATCATTGCTGCTTCGAAAATTAACTCCTGGCATGTGTTTGATATGTTAATAGCTGATACTGTATCAGCAAGGGATTCCTTGGAATATATTGCAACACCTCCAAGTTTATGTTCTTCTCTACTAAAGTGGGTAATTAAAGAGTAGCCGGGAATTTTTGTAGCTTCTAGCTCTGTTTTTTTCAGTCCGTGTTCAGTCAAGACTAGAATGCTTGGTTTTGTGTCATTGAGAATATGGTGTAGTCTGTTCGTCTTTGTAGCAAGTCCTCTAATATTTTGGTGCATTATTGCTACACAAGAATTATTTGGAGATTTGCAGATTTTTCTTTTGCTTTTTTCAGGCTGCTTGTTTCTAAAAAAGGGGTTATAGTATGGGACACTGTAGAGTGATTGGATTGTTGACTTGAATTGGGTTCCTGCAGCTCCTCATGTTTCTGTTCTCCTTGAGAAGAGAGGCAGTCCATCTCGGTCATGTTTAGTCGCTTGGTGTGTGACAGAATATTCTTTTTATATAGGTCTATATCCTTATAGCACACCTAACTGTGTCACGTGACTTGCGCTATTGTCTTGTAGCGAGTTGCTACATGTGTTCAGTAATTACAAGAATGTGTGGTTTAATTTCCTCAATGATTACTTCCAAGCCAATTTTTTGAGATTCTAGGTGTTCAATATTTTGGTGTAATATGATTAATTTGTTTCCAAAATTTGCAAACACCTATTTGGAAATGTGGCCCTGCTTATCAACTATCCAATTGATTTACATTTCTTATTAGACCTTATGGTATAAGGGTTTTATTGTATTTCATTTTATTTCAACACAATACAGTTTATTCACACCCCTTCAACTTACTTACTGATTCTCTAAAATGTTAAATGCTAATCTGCTCTAGCAGAATCATTAGATCACTTCGATATTGTATTTAAATAAAACATAATAACTTTATCAAGAGAATTTTTTCTGAAACTGCAATCTACAATCTCAAAATCAATAATCAAACTAGGCCTAGTTATTTATTACTTTTCAAATTTATAACTAACATGATTACATATCAAAATATATCATCAACCTTTGTATCGTCCATAAAATCTCTACTACAATGCTTCGTCAGAAACTGTAAGTGAATTAATAACTTGATAGGGTAAGATCCTCATTTTCTTCAGACGAAGTTCCTTTTTATGCTGAAGGTACATGGACAGAACCCACTTTACTGCAAGAAAAGACAGCCCTCCCAATAAAACCCTTTGAAGGTTTGATTCTACAAAAGGGAATATAAAATTACCAATCACTCTTGCAACAACAGGGTGTAAAGTGCTGGTGATCACAACATTCAAAACATCTACCTTTTTTATTATTCTGTAGCGAACAGGAATCTCTTCTGGGAAAATCCATTTTAACGCGGGTAGTCTACCCAGATTTTGCAACTCTCTCAACAATAATTTCTCCCACGGAAGGTTGATCGCTACAAGTGACATAGCTGTAAAATGCATAGACAGCATGGACTGGTGGAAATGAGTTGATGCACACAGAGCATTCAGAGTTGCGTCCAAGCCATACACTTGAGATTGTGCGTAGACTGCAAAGGTACAAAAGACTGTATCCAAAACTCCAATACCGAAGATCCAGAAGGCGTAATACTTGTAGATGTGGTACACGTTTTTGTTGATGATATCCATTGTAGACACCAGCAGGCTTCTCTGTGGTATAAGTCTCAGCGGTGTCCTACACTGAGAGCAGAACGCTGGCGTAAACGGTCGTGTCGCCTCTTGCTCTCTAACCCACAGGACGATGCAGGATTGATGAACCCACTTGAGACTCCCGGAACACTTACAAGGAGACACCCACCGTTCGTCCTCCCCATCTTCCCCCAAGCATATGTAGCACAGGCGCCCTTCATCACTCATTTTTAGTTAAGAAAAAACTCACTTGTTAATTTGTTCTGTTTTTTTTTATCACTTAGCAACATTTTAAACCAATTTTATATTTTTCAATAATAAAGCTAGACTCAAGCCGTATTACATGTCGATTGGCCCAACTCAAGATTTAAAAAAATTGGAGGTAACTAACTGGACTGATCCGTGGCAAGACGTTCAAGTCATAAATCAAAATACAACACATACATGACGTGCATAACTATAGCAATAACTCATAGCTTTACTGCTGTAACTAGATTTGAGAAATAGGTAGTGGATCTGTTGGTAGGTAGCCCTACACAGGGTGCTTCGTAACTCTTTAAGACTAGGGATGGACAAGACCTTGATTTTAAGTTTGAGACGAGATCAAGTAGAAATTCTTGTTTCTTATGATAATTCAAGAAGTAACAATAGCAGGAACTATTGTAACTCGTTAATTACAAGGGAAAAAATGTGGTTCGGATTCCATTACAAACTGTAGGTCCCTTAGTTGCCATTGGCTGTATGGGGTGTTAATTAACAACTGTGTCTAAGAAACATGTCGGCCTTAGTCACTAACAAGACCACAAGATTGTGTCACTCGTTCTTCACTCATATTTGGGTTAAAATACGCACTTAGTGGCGTCCCCATCTTAAATAATTGATTAATTGATAGATTGTTTGATTAATTTGTTTGTGAAGTTTTACAATTTGGTTAATAAATAACAATAGGCCTAAAGCACTAAAACAACAACTAAAGTACAATAATAACAAATTATTAATTACAAAGATTGGTACAAGAAGAGTGTACAAAATAACAAAAGTTAACAATGAACAAAAGTTAACAATGAACCAACCTAAATAGGCTAGTTATGAAAATCTTCAATAAGAAAAAATAAAAATAAAATAGGTTAAGACAAATTTAATGTAAAACTCTTGCATGCACACCACAACTAACTGTAGTCTATCTCAACAAAAAAAGTAAGAAACAAAAGAATTGTAGCAGCTTGTACGAGTTACTTCTGATCTCAGGGATAATGATAGGTAACATATACAATCAAACCTAGTATCCAGTAAAGAGGAAACACAAGTTAAGTTTGTGAATATTCTACAAAATGGTATCCCTATCCAAAGTATTGGTAGGAATCGACAAAATGTGCTAAGATAACTTATGTTATAGTTAGGCCTAAGTTACCTTAAGTTATTTAACTTACTTTACTCAGAATATTAAGTTAAGAATCCCCAATCGGCCAATTAAGTTTCATTTCAGTTAAATCTGCATCTTGGCTCTGTAAACCTTATAGGCCTAGGCCTAAACAGCTTGTTAATTAGCCTACGTTGTTAACCCAAAAAACTGGTAAGTTTTCAAAATTGTCCTTATACTTAGCATATTTAATTAAACTCACCATTAGGATCAATCGCTTCTTCATATGATGGCGGGGGACCCTTGTCCGGTGCAGGGGAGCCGTGATAGGAGGGTGGTGCCGAAATTGCAGATGTGCTAGGACCGGCTTCAACATGCTCTTCTGGTCTATTATCTCCCGTCTGCACAAAGGATAAGATCACACTTTATATAGTAATTAGCATTACCAACTAAAATACTTAGCACTTAACTTCAAAGTAAAAATGGAAAAAATAATAAGTTACCTTGGGTAATTTAAACCACCCAAGTGTTAGATTACTATTCATGGCTTACATTCCAACCACTGTTACCACCAATGTTACCACAAGTTTCATCCAGTTTAGTGAGAGATGGACCAAGACCTACATGCATAAGAATTTACAATAAAATTCCAGCAGGCATAAGGGAAATTGAAGAGGCGGAGAAGTTTACATCCAAGCTTAAGCTTTAGTAATTTAAGCTAAGCTTAGTTTAATTTAATAATAGATATATTTAAAAATATCGGTTAGCCTATTAATCAATATTTTCAATTCGATAGTTTCAATCGATATTAGCATAGCCCAGTTAAGAAACTGTACTCAGGGAAATTTTTACCGAAGAGTTTTTAAATCAAGAATAGGCCAAAACTTTGACGACCATGGCACACCCGTGCTACTAATGGGATACCTACAAGTATAAGTAAGTATAAACCGTTTAGGGAAATTGAATTTTAAAACACAATCAAAAATATAATAGGTTTAATCTTCTCATAAGTTTTAAACAAAGGCCAAAAGCAAATAAGTACATATAAAAAAAACGGGTACAGTTTCTTAACTGGGCTATGCTAATATCGATTGAAACTATCGAATTGAAAATACTGGATAATAATCGATATTTTTAAATCTGTCTATTATAAAACTAAACTATCATAACCTAACCTAACCAACCCAACTCCAACTTGCTGATGGTTAAAGGATTGCATGAAGGTTTACTAATCGAATCCAATCGATATTAGCATAGCCCATTAAGAAACTGTACAAAAAAAAACTAGTCTGTATAACAAGGTGTATAGTCAAAAATATAAGGACGACAAACTAGATGCTTATTGCACAAACAAACAAACCTAATGGCCCTTAGAGAAAAACAAACCAAACTATTACTAACCTCCATTGTATACCTATGCGCATTACAACTAAAAGAACACTCTGAAATTAGTGATTTGAAACGAAAAGGCTATAATTGCTTGTTAAACAATACTTCTCATTCCAAAAATATTTTGTCCAATTGAAACTACAAAAACAAACCAGTTAACCTATTGTTATTACATTCTATGAGATGCGGCAATAATTTTCTTTCGCCATAATAAGCCAAAGCCGCCAAACAATTTTACAAACAGCAACAACTAACAAGCAGCTGGGTGGGTGGGGTTATCAAAAATCAAAATAGAAACAGAAAGTAGTTTTATTAGCTGAAGTTGACTAGCAGATTAGCAGAAGCAGACGACATAGCAAAAAAACATGAACCAATCTATTGCCAACTTTACTCTACAAAAATATACGAAGCGCCGATTATTAAGTATTGAAGAAGTAGTATAGAAAATTTCTGTTAATCTAAACTAAACAATTTTTTTTTTCATTTTAAAGGTTGACAGATAGGGTTATTCACCTCATCAGATTTATAGAAAATATATGGGCTTTTTTAAATCAATTCTTCCGAATAGCAATGAATGCTAGAACGGTGCAGTAGATATAGATTGCTATAACAAGCATGCCTATCGATCATGGTGGAAGCAAAATCGATGTCGTGCAACATACAATGTTAAGCCATAACCTTATGGCTTCATATGCCTAACACTCAAGTTTCTGGTTCGGTACTCCATGGAAATGGGGCGTGTGGGACGAAGAGGCCCCCGATTAATGTGTGTTAAATTACAGGTGGCTGTCACTGAGCTAAAATTATAACTGGAGGTAGCACTGCCATGGCAGAAGTCTGTCAAAAGCGAGTCGCTGATTTTGTTAGGTTGGTATAGCAGTAAGTTTTCTTACCATAGCAATAACATGGCTTCTTATAACTAGGTTGGTATAGCAGTGAGTATTTTTGTCATACTTGAATACTTTTAATACTTTAATAATTTTCTTTGAAATGGCGACCATACAAAGTAGGTATTTTAAGCCAAGTATAATAATAGTTATAGCAATAATATGGCTTCTTATGACACCAGACTCACGCAAACATGGCGGCTGGCGACACGCATCTTTGACATTCAGTGCTACCTCCAGTTAGAATTATAGCTCAGTGGTGGCTGTGGTTAAATACAACAAATTAATAGCTTAGCTTAAGCAAGAGATATAGTCAATGGTACAACCTTCATATGTTTGGTAGTTTAGTAGGTAGAAAGTATTTATGGATGCCCTGGATACATTACCTCAAACGACTTTATCTCATTGCCGTGATCATGACCAAAAGGATTTATAAACTTCTATTATAGATTAGCTCCTAATTGGTAATTGCTAATTTTAGAAATACTTCCACAACATGGGAAGGTGTTTTTATGCCAACCCAGTTTCAATAACTTAATTATAATGGGAATGGGAAGGTGGTTTCCCGCAGTGCATATGCACATAGCAATTCAAAGTGAGGGTGGTTACACCTGAAGAGTTAGCCATACTCGCGCGAAAAGAGAATGTCTGGAGCGCAGTAGTTTTTAAGGCTCACTTGCCTTTTAAAAGGAGCATAAGTAGGAATGCCTCTAGGGGTCAGTATTGATAATAGAGTTTAGTTTTTGGATGGTCAACAAGGGGGAGTTATGTGGGTTAATTCCCCCCTTGGACAAAAATACTAACATGATGTAGTGTATAGTATACAATTTAATTTAGCATTTATCAATTTACAAATTTCAAGAAAATAAATGAAGCTTTTGGGGTACAAGCCATATTCCCTTCTGATAAAATACATCTGCGGGACTTTGCCAACTAGTTGAATCAGATTTGGTTTGTGAATTTGTAAAAATGTTTATTAACATCCATTTAGTTATTGCGCCCACCCCTACTTTGTTGGTTATTTAACTGTAATCATTGATTTATGAAAGAAAAATTAGGCTTTGCAATATTTGAATTAAGAAATTAAACTTATCAATATAAATGATATATTTAAAAGCACATCTTTTTAAACCATTTTAATGTAAAAAAATATTGGACTTTAAAAAACAGATATTTTTAATAACTGTAATTTTACAGTTGTTCGTCACTCACTTAATAGTCAGTAATTAATGTTTTTTACAACACCAGAAATGTAGGATAGGACAGAATTGAGATTGAAGTACAAATTGTAAGATTTGAAATGTTTACTTATTCCACACTAGGACTATGTACAGTTTGAAGCATTTCATAGTAGTCTATTTATAAACACATCAATGTCAATTTTTCTCGTTTTGTAGTTTGCTGCTAACCATGTCTCTGAACTGAGTGAGGATTTTGTTCTCTCGTTTTTGACGCTCCTCCTTGCTGAACATGGCCAAAGCTCTTTTCTCGTCAGCTGAATAGATCTGGTTCTCTTTACGAATACGTACAGCTTCCATTCTTCGATGCCTGTTGAGAAATGGAAAATGTTAGGTTTAAAATTTAAATAGAACTCTTTCTAATAGTTTTATTTTTAAAACCATGCAAATTTAAGAAGTTGTGCAGAGTAAGCTATCAACGTATAATTTACTTTTGTTATTAATTACCAGGCTTTTGTTATTTTAGGATGAACAGGATTGTCAATAGTATTTAAATAAAAGAAGGATAAGCCCACAGTACCAAATTGTAGGCCTGAAGAAAAATGTTGAGGATAAAGATTATGTCTGTCAAATTAAATACCAGAAGATATGTGCATTAGCCTAAATGCTTGCAAGCACAGGAAATCTCAACAGCCATATCATTAACCAAGAATTGGTCTACTAGAACACTTCAGCAATAGATTATCTCTAACAGTAATAGTGGGAAGAATACTGAATTGGTTGACCTTAAGTTTTTTGCTTTCAATCTGTGATCAACTGACTGTAAATCCTTTGTTTCAAGTTCCTTTTCGTGTGATTTTAAGTTTAAATATTATTTGAGGGATATTTTCTATAAAAGCTCAAATTAACACGTTCGCTACTGAGCGTCGCATATATGCGACGCCGCGGTCATTGCCACAGACCGAGGTATACATTTGAATCTTACACACAGACCGGCTGTCACTTGGATAACAGTACACACAGACCACGGGCGAAAACCTGTAAAACAGTGATCATTTACATTGTAATACGCTACAATTGTGTTTGTAAATAATATATTCTTGTTTTTTTTTTTTTATTATTAATAACCTTTTGTAATGTCGCATATTTGCGACGCCCGGTCTACAGCAAAGACGATAGTGAAAATTATCATAGTTTTCTTGAAATAGACCAAACGTCGCATATATGCGACAGTTCATTTTTTTGTTTTGAGGTGAAAGTAAGTCAAATAAAAAACAGATTGATCAAGAACAGTTTATAACTGAACAAATATAAAAGCTACATAGGATAATTCAGCATACATACTGCATACATACATACAGTGATGCAGAAAAGTAAAGACCAGTTTTTTTAACTATCATATGACGTCACCAATCATCATATCCACAGACCAAGCGACGCAGTTGTGCGTCAGACATCTCTGTAGACCACTGCAGGGAATTCAGAGCCATCAAATAGACCGTTACAAAGATATAAGCATTTTAATAACATTAGAACCCCGACGCAAATATGCGACGGCAGTCTATTTTAATGTGACTAGCCGACGCATATATGCGACGGCAGTCTATGGGTGGAACCCGGCCGACGCATATGTGCGTCGCTGGTCCACGTGAATGAAAAATTTCGTACTATTGCAGTAGCGAACGTGTTAAGGCTTACAGTAACTTCAGTAATCATTGACCAGGTGACATGGCCTACCTGCTTCCACTCATGACGTAACCGACAGACTCGTAGGATGCGATCTGGTCAGACGTGAGACCGATCTCTCCTCGGCGAGGAATACGTTTCCCCTCAGCCACATATGCGGCCATTGCTGCTCCTTCTCCCGGCAAAAGAGCCTTACCGTAGTCCTTCATCGTCAATGTCACCTTGTCTTTCTGTACAGGTCCGACAACTTCGTCCTCGGATCCAGAGGCTGTGTTTGTTGCTAACAGAACAGAAACCACTTTTAGAAAACTGGCTTTGACTTTTTGCTCCTTTGCTAGAAATCAGGGGAAATTTGTAGGTCTAGTTCATACTTTACACATATTTTAATTTAATTGTTTTGCAATATTTCAGCCATTTTTGAGCCTGGCCATTTCTTAAACTGTGATGAGTGTATGAATTGAAAAAATTATTGTAGTGAGGGAAAAGAGGTCTCACAATTCATTAAAAGCCATCAGAGTTGTTTTGAACAAATAAGATTTCTTTTTATCCCTCTTTTCTATAAGGGATATAATAATTGTTTATCTACCAGCCTCCAGAAATGATGTGGCTGAGTGATTGTTGGATAATGCTAACCTAACCTAAAATATTCAGGAAATAACGAGCATTGACTTTGAAATTATATTTAATCTTTAGTAGAGGCTAATTAGGCAATAATAAAACATTTAACTGCAGTGTAGATACCTTTACATTTTACAATATAAATAATAATGGAGAGCCTTTGTACAGGCCTAGTAACGAAAATTAGAACACACAAAATGACATATATTGCAACTTATTGGTTGTAATTGGTGACTCATAGATGGTCATTGAAGCAAACAATAGCAACTCTATAGTCTGATATTCTGCCTGCAAGACGTAGGCCTTTCTCACACTAAACACGTTGGTCATTGCTGTAAAACATACATTTAACAGGCATGATGTATTTTTATTTTGGGTTCCTTATTATGGTTAATCTGCAGCAGCATAATCCACTTAAATGGATAATTGGAAAGTCTAATATTGTTTATCAAAGAAAATCTATCTGTTGTATTTTTAGCTTGAAGAGTGCTTACATTGTACAGGTTGAAGTGGTAATGGGTATTAATACCCTGACCCACACATAGTCCTAAATATAAACATAAACAGTGGTTTTAGTAAAACTTGCTGGTAAATCTATAGACAGTACAGGCGACTTGTTTATGTCTGTTTAAAAAAGTACCACAGAAACGAGTTGATTGATAGATTATTGCTTATGATCACACATGTTAAAATTACATCAAATTCCTACCTGGTTTCTCAACCCATTCTTGCTCCGAGTCAGAAGAGCTCGATGAACTTGAAGCCTTCTTCTTTTTTTTCTTCTTGTGTTTTTTCTTTTCTTTTTTTGCTTTTTTACTTGATTTCTGAAAAATAAAAATAAATTGCACATGTATACACCATTCCTTATGTTTGAGATTTTTTTAAAGTAAGTTACGTCTATAATGAAACTTAACTTTAGGGCACCTTACAGAAAGAGAGCTAAATGATCATTTACCTGGGCAGACAGGGAAGCTACCTTTGCATTTAGTTTTACATTAGCCTCTAGGTAAATCAGGTGTGAAACATGACATACCTTCTAAAATTTCCTGCCACACATGCAATTACACATAAACCTGAGACAAAAAGTATTACATTTTAGAATATTATTAAGTTTTGAGAAACAGATTTTAAAGAATCACTAATTAGAAATAGCATACATTAACCTTTTATAAATGATAAAGTTACAATTAACGTTGCTGTAAAATTTATTTAACAAAACCTTAATCTTACTTTCTTTTTGTCAGTTTTCTTCTTCTTCTTCTTTTTACTTGTAGTGCTGACATCAAATAGTGCATGTTTTGCCGCAGATTTTGCTGCATCAGCATCATCATCGGTGCTGAAATTAAAATACCTTAAGTTAGGCCTATGCTTTCATTATAAAAATGTTTAGTAAGATCATAGACAGAGAATTAAATATAGACCGTCAGCTGTGCTGCGGTTACCATGGTTCTGGCGCGAGGGGCACACCGCTTGGAGCGCCATGTAGTAAAGGCATACGCGCTACGTAAACTACAGCGGTGTGCGCCGGAACCTATGGTAAACATGGTAACCGCAGCACGGCTGACAGTCTATATTTAATTATTTTTGTCTATGGTAAGATTGAAGTGTTTACTGTATCAAGGTTTTCTATAATCAGGTCTCAGGCTATATATTTAAAAAATAATTAGCCTATAAAAAACTACCTATTACATTTCCGTAAATTAATTTATACTATTTGTAGACAAATCGTCACTACCGGTGCTTGCTGCCGCCTGTAGGCTTAGCGGTGCAACCAGCCGGTATTGTATGCTGGGATTTTTACTCATCAAATGAAATAAACTACACACGATTAGAGGTTTTTTATTGAATGGCTGGTTACATTAATATCACAACTGAATATAATGGATTGTTTTGCTTATTTAACTATAATCCAAATTAGAAAAGAATTTTTGCTTTTCAAACAACACCAGACGTGAAATAACATAAAAAAAACTAATGCTCGAATCATAATAACATTTTAATATAGCCTATTGTGAAAAATAATTTATATAGGCCTATCTGCTGTATTTATTTATTTATTTATTAAAACGTTTTTATTAGCTTGCTTTCTTGTCCGGTACAAATTTTGAAATCAATTGTATACTAACTTCCCGACGAGCTAGAGACTTGAAACTTGAAACATAGCTCACAAATGGAAGACAATGCAATACTATATTATTTAATTTTCATATTTCCTTTGGGATACACCCCATGGGCTTGTTTTTGTTAAATTGCTTTCTTGCAAATTTTGATACTTCCCGATGAGCTAGAGACTTGAAATTTGAAACATAGCTCATAAATGGAAGACAATGCAATATTATATCATTTAATTTTCATATTTCCCTTGGACTACCCCCCATGGGCTTGTTTTTATTAGCTCGCTTACTACAAATTTTGATATCAATTGTAAACGAAGTTCCCGATGAGCTAGAGACTTGAAACTTGAAACATAGCTCACAAATGGATGACAATGCAATATTATATCATTTAATTTTCATATTTCCCTTGGGCAGCGCCCCTTTGGCTTCCAAATTTTCCATCTTTACATTTTAAAAGAATGTAAACATATAAATTAATTTAAGTCAGCTGTAAATACTTAAATTTGACTTAGAAGAGCAGAGGTTTAAGAGGTACAGGTTCTGCTTCCGAGATATTCTAAAAATATAAAACAATCATTTTAAAGTAAAGATAAAACATCTGATTACAGATAATAAGGTTTTGGTTTTTAGTTATGTATTAAGAGGCTATATAAAAGAGATTTAACATATTTACACATTTTTAAGACTAAAAACTCGATAATAATTTATAAATAAAAATACTTTTTAAAAATGCCACGTTTTTAAACGCACTAAAAAGTATAAAATAATTTATACAATTTTGAGAGAATAAATACTTGTAAGATTTAAAACGAAAAACGTGGGGCACATGCAATAGGATCATAATAGTTCAATAGGTGAAGTTAATTGTAAATCAGCATGCGCCCCACGTTTTTTGTTTTAAATCTTACAAGTATTTATTCTCTCAAAATTGTATAAATTATTTTATACTTTTTAATGCGTTTAAAAACGTGGCATTTTTAAAAAGTATTTTTATTTAAAAATTATTTATTTATTCTTTCAACGGTAACACCATTTTTACATTAGAGTATACATTAAATAGGATTAATCACTTTATAAACATAGCATAATTAGGTAATAAATATGAGCAATAATAAGAATAAATTAGAAAGCAAACATAACATGCAAAAGACATAACCAGTATACAAGAAAACAAAAATACATTCATAGGCTGAATCATTTCAATTGTAAGACATACATAAACATAGCAAATTAGGTAAAGGCTACTAAAATACGTGCAATACAAAAAGAATGATAAGTGAAAAGCAGGCATAAGATGGAAAAGTCATAACCAGCAAATAATATGGTGCATAGATAACAACAACAGGTAAAATGGTAAAATATAATGTATAATATAATAATATATAATAAATTATTATTATACATATATATATTATCTTCTTCTATATATATAAAATCCAATGTATGTTTGTATATTTGTATGTTTGTATATTTGTATGTTTGTCCTTTATGGACTCCGAAACCGCTCGACAGATTGTAATGAAACCTTCAGGCATTATTAAGCATTATTCAAGGATGGTTTGTGTGAAGTTTGGTGCAGATCCGTCAAAAGGGCTCCGCCCCAGTGGCTCTGGAGTTTCCCATGTTAACCTTATGAGTACTCATATTTAAATGGAATTAAAGAATCTTAACAGCTGGTTCAACTAAACTATCTGATTCTGTGATGTTCAATAGCATTAAAAAGTTAATAGGTTTACCAACAGGGTGCAGCACTATATTTTTTTAATTTATGATAACAGCTAACTTGCAACCAAGGTGAGTGAGCGTAGCGAACGAACTTCAACCTGGAGGCGAGTTAGCGTAGCGAACGAGCTAACCTGAAGGCAAGTGAGCGCAGCGAACGAGCTCCAACCTAAAGGTGAGTGAGCGTAGCGAACGAACTTCAACAGCTAATTAGCAACCAAATGGTGAGTGAGCGTAGCGAACGAACTTTAACCAGGACATGATTGAGCCATGCGAACGAACTCATCTTGAAAATGAACGAGCATTTTACATAAATCCACACTAGGACAGGACGACGTCTGTCGGGCCAGCTAGTCTATATATATAAAATCCAATGTATGTTTGTATATTTGTATGTTTGTCCTTTATGGACTCCGAAACCGCTCGACAGATTGTAATAAAAGTTTTAGGCATTATTAAGCATTATTCAAGGATGGTTTGTGTGAAGTTTGGTGCAGATCCGTCAAATAGGGCTCCGCCCCAGTGGCTCTGGAGTTTCCCATGTTAACCTTATGAGTACTCATATTTAAATGGAATTAAAGAATCTTAACAGCTGGTGCAGCTAAACAATTTGATTCTTTGATGTTCAATAGCATTAAAAAGTTACCAATAATAGGATTACCAACAGGGTGCAGCACTATATTTTTTTTTTTTATTTATGAGAACAGCTAATGTTCAACCTGGAGGCGAGTTAGCGTAGCGAACGAGCTAACCTGAAGGCAAGTGAGCGCAGCGAACGAGCTCCAACCTAAAGGTGAGTGAGCGTAGCGAACGAACTTCAACCAGGACGTGATTGAGCCATGCGAACGAGCTCATCTTGAAAATGAACGAGCATGTGACATAAAACCACAATAGGACAGGACGACGTCTGTCGGGCCAGCTAGTATATTATATTATTATTATACAAATATATTATATAATATATTATTATATAATACTACATTATATAATATATAATGTATTTCTGGGTTTTAGTTTCAACAAAATGTTTTTTAATAAAAACCTTTATGTAAATAACTTAACTTAAGGGGATATGGCACTGAAAATGCTAACTTCTTTAACATTATCACTAGGTCTTTCAAACTTATACCATGTGTTTTATCAGGGCCGGATTTAGCATTTTTGCGCCCCTAGGCCCAAATAATTTTCCGCCCCCTAGTCTGGTCACAGTTACTTTCCTTCAAACCTTTATTAAAAACTATATCATGCCCATTGACCTAAGTTAATTGCTTGAATACCACTCCTCGTTGGAATCATTGCAAGTTTTTTTTTAAGAATTGACTTGTTTATAGCCTTAACAAAATGCCATCTTAAACACTTTTAGCAATTTTATGCTTTTAATAAATGCTCACGTTTGTGGCCGTGGGACTGAAACAAAACAACTGAACCCACCGAGCATTCCTGAGAAAAAAAACATGGCCATTGATTCCAATTCCAGGCCAAAAAACATGAACTCCATACAGTACGTGATACCATAGATTAAACATATTCCTTTAGTAGATTTGTCATCATTTCGGATTAGCTGAAAACAATTCTTGTTATTTAATAGGAGTATGTTTTATCTATGATAGTACCTAGTATGTTTGATCTATGTTTAAACCTAGTTTATCCAAAATAAAACGATCTAACCATCAACAATAGGTCGTCTCCTGGTTATATTACAAGAAATTGAAACACACATCATAGAACTAACCCTAAAATAATGGAAACAAAATTACGTCAAAACTAACGTCCAGTGTCACCAACATGAACTAGACATGAAAAAATTTTGAATTAACAATGTCATAAGAAGTCGACTTGAGTTATATTTAATCTATGGTTGTACTGCATCTAGGTTATATATTTCCAAAGCAAAACAGAGAAATATTCTGGCCAACCATCGATCCTTAGGTCTGAGGAGAAAATGACAGCATTATTGGTGCTTTGGAGGGTATTGAATTTTTCTAAAACCTATTGCAAACTGAGATTAATATTTTTTGGTTAATTTTAAAGGTAAATTCATCGTTGTTTTAATATTCAACACAACTTATTAACTTGATCCTGCAGATTGTTGTAAACTAATCAAAAGTCAAAAGATTAGTTAATAACTTTTGTTTTGTGAGGTGACGGTAGTAACAATGTCTAGCACGCATGCGCCCCTAATCACTCTGATCAGTAGTGCCGAGCCCAAACCAGCATAGTGGCAGTGCAGTGGCAATACGATGCGTACCCCTTGGGCGCTCGTCAACGTCAACATTCCTACAGCCTACTCCCGTATAACCAATGTTCGTTACAAATTTTGTAACGAAATTGATGCGTAATTCTGAAAAATAGTTAAGATTTCCTAACAATCATTTCTTCTTATGAACTTCAGAATCACAATGCTTTGTAGTTTTTTTTTTTATCAACTGTGACTATTTATTTTTTTATTTTTAGATAGCCTAGGTATAAAAAAAATACTCTCGGCCGTGCGCCCTCTGGGACCTTGCGCCCATAGGCCCGGGCCTACCGGGCCTATTGGGAAATCCGGCCCTGTGTTTTATAGGCATAAAAATAGGTATAAACATAGTTAGAAGTAAATTTTTTTGTTAAGTTACACCCTTAATATTTTTTGTTGTTTTTTTTTAGGTAATTAACTAAATTTGATATAACTTCAGTTCTTATTTTTGGATTTTAATCATTAACCCTCCGAGTGTCACGCGTCATAAAAATGACGCACAACACACTTTGTGTAGGGTCACGCGTCACTTTTATGACGCACAAACATCGTTTACGGCGAAGGCTCTATGACTGACTGAATCGGATTGAACTGGATCGAGTTAGGTATCGTTCTTTCCGTAATATTCTAAGCTTTCTCCAGAGGTCTGTCTCTAAGCGCTATTCATTTTAGTTCCGAAAATATTGTAGCAGACAGCTGACGTGCGTGTATTTGTAAACAGCTAGGTTCCCCCGGACCGATGACTGATGTGTTTTATTACGTTTATCATTGTTTTAGTGTTAAAAATCAAAAGTAGTGATATACGTGGTGCATTATAAGAAGATTTAAGTGGTTTTGAAGTGCTGGTTGATGATCCTGAAGAAGTAGGTAGTGATATTGATGTAAATTATCAGCCAGATTCCTAGCTATGGTTAGGCTATGCATTCTTAGCTAAACGCTATGTACTGAAATCCGTTTTTCGCTCATAACTTATTTATTTGATAACTTACCTCGCTATATGATTATATATTTGTAATCCTCATTAAATTTAGAACAAAGTGGCTATTTTCAAATATTTATAGGCCTATAATTTATACAATTTCATTGAGCGCGAACTTATTTTTTTTTTGAAAATTTTCGAAATTATATTTTTTTTTACCTAAAAATTTTTTTTTTGAAAAAATGTTCCTTATGTTTTATATATAATATTGAAGCCCATGATTTTCCAAACAAAATGGTATATAGAACATTAGAATTAACATTGTTTTAAGCTTCTCAGATCCGTTTTAATAAAACCTTGCAAAGGGGCCAAAAATAGGTGGACATTAAGGCCTAAACTATGGACACTCGGAGGGTTAAACCATCAGTTTGCAGGGAATAATGCCCTCTAAATATTTAGGTAGAATTATAACAGTAGGGGCCTATCTTTAATTATTCATTTTTATGGGTCATTTTGTAATTTTAAAAAAAAAATTGGTTTTCTGTGGAAATAAAAATATCTTTTTTCAATTTAGAATAAACATACATTTACAATTCTACCTAATTATTTAGATAATGACATTCTAAACACTTGGTAAAAATTTGAATCATGTAGCATAAACCGTTTTGAAGATATATCAAATTTATTAGTTAAAGACGCTAAAAAACTGATTAGCGGGAATCACACGCTAAAGTTACACTTGGCAGTGTAACCATGGTGATACTTTTTGTTGAGTTATGGATCAATTTTTTGTTTATGCAAGCGTTTTATTATTATTTATTATATTATTATGTAATTATTACGTAATTATTATATAATTAATATTAATAATAATGATAATTATTACCTATTATTATTACCTACTAAAATAAGTCAATGACCGGATTTTTTAAAAATATCTTCTGTTTTTTCTTAATATAGCCTAAGCACAAAAAAAAATATTTTATTTTTATTTTTGACCAATTTTTCTTATTTTTAGCATTAGCCAATAAATAAAAAATAATAGACAAATTTAAAAAATCACTTTTTTGAAAAAAAATCATTATTTCAGTGCCATAAAGCAGATAAATTTATATTGTTGTTTTGACAAAAGTTTCACAAGTACTGTAGTTTCTTTATATTTTTAAAAACAATTTATCTTTTGGCTGAGTAAAGATTTTCATCATTATGCTGTAGCAAAAACAGCTGTTTTCAATACCAGTACAGTACTGTAACTGATTCGGGTTCTTGCGTTTCGGGGCTAAATTTTTTTTCATCCCTGAATAAAAAGAATCAGCTTAAGTTGAGGGCATTAGATGTAAGCCCTACACTTTAATAGCTAAAAAGTGGTCAGCTGGTTTTGCCTAAGAAAATAGTCCTGATTCGGAAATACGCTATTTTTACAATTTGTTTGTGTTTATATTCATGTTATGATTTACCATTGAGTATACAGGTATACACTGTACGTGTAGGCCTATACTCAATGATTTTACAACTAAAATACCCCATTATCGACTTGTAGGCAAATTTAAATGTAGGCCTAAATGAATCCAAGTAATTACGTTTTGAGAATTTTCAACTTAACTTAAAGAAAGGTGCAGTGTGGCAAAAAATATTGTTCATCTCACGGACAAAAAGTATTTTCTGAAGATGGCAAAAATCTGTTTTGTAATTTATTGTGAAATTCAATAGTTTAATAAGTTTATAGCCTAGCGTAAGTTGTGTTTAAGGCGCTTATTGAAGAAAGCATCACCCTTAAAGACTACCAGTAACCGCATTATGAGGGAAATTAATTTAGTATGGTGATGCTCAATTTTTATTATTTTATTTTATTTTATTTTATTTATTATTTTTTTTATGAAATTAGCAATTTTTCTGCGCGGGATGCTCTAAACCTGGCTACACAATGCCTAGTGTTAAATACAAAGAAAACACTTACTCTTCTGCATGTGCAGGGGACTTTGCCCAGACTTGATCGACTCCAACTAAAGTGATTCGTTCTCGTTCAAGTCTTCTATGATCCATAAAATCCTCCATGGCCGAACTGTGGTTTCTTTCTCTGTGGAAGTTAGACCTTGACTGACTACGACGGTCTCTTCGTGAATCATCTTTCTGGACCCGATCCATTGGTCTTATAAATTTATCATCATCTAATTCCTTCCATTTATCATGCTTCCATCTTCCCTCATGTTTTGAGCTTGCTACACTTTCACTCCGCCTGACATGATTAAGGTTGTATCGGCTACTATCATTCCTTTTTTCATGGCTTGATTCATGTTTTACACTGTTACCTCTTTGATCTCTGCTTGAATCATGACGTGATTCATATGTTTTTTTACTGTGTTTACTTTTAGAATGTTTATCCTCGTCATCACTACTACTAGAAGAATTTGAAGATTTTCTTTTCCTCCCAGAGCTGTGAGATGAAGCTGAATGTGCAGGAGGAGCCATTACTAACTAAGATAGGACCTCGCGAGCTTCAGTCAGTACTTTAAAGATATAGTAAATTTTTGAAAGTCTTTGTAGTTCGTATATAATAAAAATAGGGTATATTAACCTAGTCACATACCAACCATGTACTCAGGCCAAGGCCTGAGACAATACTCAACTTCAACTACACGTACAACTACAACTTGTTAGCCTAAAATCTCTTGTGAAACTTCGACCCTACACACGTTGACAGCATTCATACGGGTAAATTATAGATTACTACAGCTGGGAAATAAACTAAACACTCCCGTAACTAATACAAAAATAATCTGATGAATAACTACTGACATTAGGCTATAATCCAATCCAAAACTATGAAATATATGACACAAACAGAAACACAAGCGCACTGCGCAGACGATGATAAAAACAGAAACAGAAAATAATAACCAGGCTGAATTTAGCTGACGAACCTATCTGACGACCTGGTTTTTTGCCCCTATGATTTACGACAGGCCGAGGGCAAACAGAGCTGAAACCAAAATCAAGTAGACCTCCACCTCTATCTATATAGACTCTGAGTAGAATAACGATACCTTTGAAAATACTATGTGTGTGTGTATAATTATGTCAGTGACGATATAATGTACTTTTTACTAACTGTTACCATCTATTTCGTTGATTATTACTTATTATTTATTTATTTTATTTATTTTGGTTAAATTTGACCTGGTGTTTTAGTAAAGGCGTTGAGCTTGCCAACATAACTTCACACACGCAGTAGAGATTATTAGAAATTAGCTCACACTAAATATTTTTTATGTAAGCACCCGAACTTTCGGAGATCATTCCAATGGCAGATTAGTAAACCTGCGTAATGTTATGGAGGGTTAGGGAAAAATCAGCTCTAAAGTATGCGCCCGAACCTTTGGAGAACATTCCTATTTCAGGTAAACGCCCTTGATTAATGTTTGGGAGGGTGCTAGAGATACATAAGTGATTCAAATATATAAAGCTCAAAATAAGACCTGGCTTTTAGCAAATTTCCCATATAGGGAATAAGCTAATAAAGCTATTACCGTAGATCTCAAGGTAAGACTAGATCCAGGACCGATTTACTTTTTCGTTTTGACGTCCCCAGAGGCCAAAAACACCATCCGTTCAAATTCGTTATAGCCTATATTTATATATGATCAGATTTTGATGAAATTCTGGTACAAACGTGTAAACCTACGTTTTATTCGAACGAGTTCACGAACCAGCATAATCAAACTATGGAAACGGGGATATATACTATGGAGTAAAAATTAATTTTTCCATTTTTTAACCCAAAAAACACAAAGTTTCAAGATTTCTCTCCAAACCATTTTGTAGAGCTTAAAAAAGAAATAATTTTGTATATTAAAGCGTTGTTGTATGCCCAACGGTTACGGAGATAATAAATAAATATATAAATTTAAAATTCCCATGACTGTTGTTGTTATCTTCCCCATAGCAGTAGCAGCAAACCTACTCACTGAAATTAATGTTATTTAAAAATTGAATAAATCTGACTATTTGTAGGGAATATTTTAAGAAATCAAGCCGGGTAAATGGGAATTCGCTTAGTTTGCAGATTTGCTAAAGTGTTTTTTTTTTTATAATCTCCGCCACACCGCAGTAATTATTTCCAATCATCTTAAAAAAGCGTCTTAAAACTAACTATAAAGAATAATCAATTGATGAATCAATTATCTTCATTAAATATATAATTTAATTATAAAATAAATGTAAGAAATAAATTTTAAAAAATGTATTTTAAAGCGTCCTTGACTTCCTTGCTAACGGCTAGTATTTAAAACTTCTCTGGCAACAAGGCAATAAGTTTTGAAAAATATATATGGTTCCAGTAAATGTTATATCAAAAAAGTAACTGTTATCCTTCAAACTCGGACATGTTAAATTTTGTTCAAAATGATATAAGCACAATATTTTTGTATCAGACCAATTCATATAGGAGCTTTCACAAAACCTACCGAGCTTGGCGTGATAAGTGATAGACGGAGAGATGGTGAGCTAATAGAGAAAATAATTCTAATATTCAACGACTTGCATCACAACTACCTAGGTGGTGAGAGGTTTACATTATAACATATCCATTACAGTAATGTGGACTGGAATATAAAACTATTTTTACTTATTTTAATTACTGGAGGAGGAGGACCTTGAAAAAATCCTGCTGAACATGGCGTGATTAGTGATAGACGGAGAGACGGTGAGCTAATAAAGAAAATAATTATAATATTCAACGACTTGCATCACAACTACCTAGGTGGTGAGAGGTGTTAGATTATAACATATCAATTACAGTAATATGGACTGGAATATAAAACTATTTTTACTTATTTTAATTACTGGAGGACCTTGAAAAAATCCTGCTGAACATGGCATGATAAGTGATAGACGGAGAGACTGTGAGCTAGTAGGCAAAAATAATTCTAATATTCAACGACTTGCATCACAACTACCTAGGTGGTGAGAGGTGTTAGATTATAACATATCAATTACAGTAATAGGGACTAGAATATAAAACTATTTTAACTTATTTTAATTACTGGAGGACCTTGAAAAAATCCTGCTGAACATGGCGTGATAAGTGATAGACGGAGAAACGGTGAGCTAATAGAGAAAATAATTGTAATATTCAACGACTTGCATCACAACTACCTAGGTGGTGAGAGGTGTTAGATTATAACATATCAATTACAGTAATGTGGACTGGAATATAAAACTATTTTTACTTATTTTAATTACTGGAGGACCTTGAAAAAATCCTGCTGAACATGGCGTGATAAGTGATAGACGGAGAGACGTTGAGCTAATAGAGAAAATAATTATAATATTCAACGACTTGCATCACAACTACCTAGGTGGTGAGAGGTTTTAGATTATAACATATCAATAACAGTAATGTGGTCTGGAATAAAAAACTATTTTTACTTATTTTAATTACTGGAGGACCTTGAAAAAATCCTTATGAACATTGCATGATAAGTGATAGACGGAGAGACTGTGAGCTAGTAGGCAAAATAATTAGCCTATATAATGAAGGAAACCTACAAAGATTCATACAAACAATGAACGAGGTTGTTAGCCGAAGTGCTACTATTTTTGTAGGATAATAACTCATTGCAGAGGAAATCCTTCTAATGCTGAATAAAACTGGTATTTAATATCAAAATTTTTGCGAATTTCTCCAAAAGCAAGAAGCTTTTACCGTAGGCGTTACAGTAAGACCTAGGCGGGGAACAATTTTCAAGTTTTTCATTTTAGGGGTCTTAAAAGTAACAAACACCAGTCGTTTATATTTATATTCATGTAGTGTGTATATTTTACATTCTTTTTAAGATCCCAAAATATAATCTATAATGGTCCCGTAACCAAGCCGTTGCCTTGCCGCTTATAAGAATCATTCACTAAAATACATTAACTATTAATGAATGAATTTCATGAATGAATTCTATTTCGACATCATTGTTATATTATAGCTTTCCTAGCCAAAGATTTGCCTTGTTTTTGCTGATCGATTGTTTAACTGTATTGTCAGTCCAAACCTTTGTTATTGCTTTTACACAATTATTTTGAACTTTATTGTTAAATTATTGCTTTCCTAGTTAAGATTATATTTCCTGTTACCAATGTTGCTCTGCTCCTTCCATAGATTTAAGTTAGTTGTTAAGTTTTCTGTTAAAATGCATGTTGTTACCACATAGGCTTCTTGAATCCACATTGTAAATTGGTGATATTGCCGTTGGAATAAATAAATAAACAAATAAATAATTTCAACATGCATCAGGTCAACTTGAACATAGCTTTTACCTTATATAAATATACAAGGTACCAAGATATAAATCTCGTTCAATACCAAACAAATTAAATGCAATACAATTTGTTTTATAATTATTAATCGTTCCACGGCTTTTCGCACAACCGCATTATGCCAATTCGATCCTTAGACTTTTGTTAGGTTTCTTAGGAAAGGTATATAATAAAATATTAAAATCGGAGGAAAATTTCGATACGCACTTTGTTATGAAACTATACAATGTATACACTCAATAAATGCAAAAGAAACGTAAAACAATTTATTTCTATGACATTAGACTTTCCGCGTTTTAAAACAATTTAATACAAAACTATACAATATGTACAAAATCAATATAAAGCAAATGCAAGATAATAAGTTTCTAGCCTAGTAGACTATTTTAGGACGCTTTCATCCCTTAGCCGCCTTCATAAGATAAACACATTATTATACATATGGGATTATGCATTTCAAAATGGGAAAGAGTGTTGCTTCAGCATGTAGATGCTTAACGAATAATATTACAGAATATAGTGTTTTCCGTATTTATATGTGAGTGACTGTATGTAAAATTTAAATAACATAGATTATGGAAGCAGTTAGATTATAATTGGGCAAATTAAAATATTTAAAACATCAATTCGTTTAATTAAAAAAAACCTAACTGTTTGGTCCACAATGGCATGACATGCCGGGCACGTTATCGGTACTCGTACTTGAGTACCGTCTCCATTAATAGAAAATAATTGTTGGGAGACAAATGCCCTCAAACACCCACTATACAACACTGGGTGCCCACAGGGGAAGGGGGTGCAAAGCCTCGTGGGCTTCATTACACCACAGAAGCGACACGTGTTAACGGAACAAGAGAATCAAGAGTTGGAGTTCATTGAAACCTAAACAAAGAATGAAAGAATGTTTGTTGGGGTGCGAGCTTTCTCTCCCCGGCAGGTAGCTACAGCCCCGACAAGGGTCGAAGGGACGCTGCATATAACAGACAAATGTGCTTTTTGGACAGACCTCACGTTTAAGTCCCTACCATGTGCAACTCTTGGTTTGTATAATTCAAACAATAAACATCTATCTATATATATATATAACTAGCTGAACCCGGAAGACGTTGTCTTGCCTTTGACTATTTATAATCCCGCGGGCTTTGCCCCGTTTAACTTCTTAATTTTCAAGATGATCTCGTTCGCATGGCTCAATCACGTCCTGACTGAAGTTCGTTCGCTACGCTCACTCACCTTTAGGTTGGAACTCGTTCGCTGCACTCACTTGCCTTCAGGTTAGCTCGTTCGCTACGCTCACTTGCCTTCAGGTTAGCTCGTTCGCTACGCTAACTCGCCTCCAGGTTGAAGTTCGTTCGCTACGCTCACTCACCTTTTGGTTGCAAATTAGCTGTTGTCATAAATTTAAAAGAAATAATAGTGCTGCACCCTGTTGGTAATCCTTGTAACTTTAATGCTATTGAACATCATAGAAGACTGGAATGGCTTTAAAGTGTTGAATGATGTGCATGCAATTGCCGATGCATTGTCATCAAAAATAGTAGAAATATATGACTCTTGTGCTCCGCTTGTTACAAAACGAGTGACGAAGGGGAAGGCTCCTTGGAGAAATGATGAGATTAAAAACTTAACTAAGTTAAAACGTAAATTAAAATCAAGGTTTCTTCAGACACAAAGTTCAAATGATCAATCCATGTATATAAAAGTTCGAAATAGGCTGAACGGGACAGTAAGAAAAGCAAAGAAATCTTATTTCAAAGATAACATAAACTGTCAAGACTCAAAATCTTTTTGGAAGACACTACGAACAGGGGGAATCATAAAAAATCATTGCAAAATCAAGTGCACGTTTTCACCTGATGAGTTAAACACATTTTTTGTTAGCATGGGCTCTGGACAAAAGGCATCTCAAAGTCTTATAGATTATTATAGCACCAATAATTCTGTCAAGTGTGGCCAAGTTTTCAGTTTCAAAACTGTGAGTCAAGACATTGTAAAGCACATAATGAATGACATTAAAACCAGTGCCTGTGGAACAGATGGGATTTCCATACAAATGGTAAAGGCTGTGAGCCCGTATTGCTTGGAACTGATTACGCATCTAGTCAATTTGTCATTAATGTCAGGCCGTTTCCCTGATTGTTGGAAAGAAGCTTTGGTATTTCCGTTGCCCAAAGCAAAGCAGCCTGAACACATTTCTCATTTCAGGCCCATATCAATTCTTTCAGCACTATCAAAACTGGTTGAAAAAGTGGTGGCTAGCCAACTTGAGCCTTTTATTGAAAATATATTGCATGATAACCAGTCAGGCTTTAGGAGAGGCTTCAGCACAACATCGGCTTTGCTGAACGTTATAGATCAGCTGTACAGAGCTAAAGATAATAAGCTCAATAGTGCCATGGTAACTTTAGACTTTGCCCAAGCTTTTGACTCTGTTGACTTCGAGCTACTAAGAGCCAAATTAAAGTATTATAAGTTTGACCAAACAGCCCAAAATTGGTTTCAATCTTACCTTGAAAACAGAATGCAGGTAACCAAGGTGGATGGAGTTACCTCTAAAGCCCTTCCAAAAACATGTGGAGTGCCTCAAGGAAGTGTGCTTGGGCCTCTTTTGTTTATCTTGTATACTGCTGACATGAATGAAACATTGTCCCACTGTTCTCTCTTTTCGTATGCCGACGATTCACAGCTACTCTTCTCATTCAAAGATTCAGAGATTTTGCAGGCAGAACAGGCAATAAATGCTGATTTGACAAATATATATCAGTGGTCAAAAAATAATTGTCTTAGGTTAAATACTGAGAAGTGTTCAGTAATACATTTCAGCAATTGCTTGAGAAACACTCTTTTAAGCCACCGAAATAATGTAAATATACTTTTGGAAAATGATTTATTGAAGGTTACTGAGGCTGTTAAAGTCCTTGGGCTTACGATTGATACAGAATTAAAATTTTCAAAGCAAGTAAAAACAATCGTACAAAGGGTAATATCTTTACTCAGAGTGTTAAATAGATTTAGGCATATATTAGCTGAGAATGTAAAATTACAAATGGTTAGATCCCTGGTAATGCCAATAATAAACTATGCTTTGCCTGCCTTTGGGTTTTCTTTGTCAGCTGAAAATTTGAATATCTTGGACCGCTTGCAAAATAATGCTCTAAGATTTGTATATGATCTAAAAAAATTTGATCACATATCACATACGAGAAAGGAAAGTGAAATGTTACCAGTGCAGGTTGTTTGCGTCCTTGAAACTGTTGCCATAGTACATAAAGTGGTCAAAACCAACAGACCCTCCTACCTCAAAGATAAACTAACCACTCGAAAAGAAATACGAGATAGGTGCACAAGACAGGATAGCCTACTGCATTTGCCTCGTGTAAACTTTGAATGTAGTAAGAAGGGGTTTTCTTTTTTCGGCCCTAAGGAATACAATTCCTTACCTGAAAGAATTAAAAATTTAAGTTATAAGGCTTTCAGACAAGAAACAAAAAAACTTTATTTGTAAATATAGGCTGGTTGAATTAGTTTTAGTTAAATTATTTGTTCTCTTTTATTATTGTATTGCAGACTTTGTACCTGACTTGAGTTGTTTTGAAAAGCAGTGTATTTATGTACTGAAAACCGCTTCAAATAAAAGACGTTTCCATTCTATTCTATTCTATTCTATAGAACAGAACCAACTTGTTTAATTGACACAGCTGTTAAGATTCATTAATTCCATTTCTCATAAGGTTAACATGGGAAACTCCAGAGCCACTGGGGCGGAGCCGATTGGACGGATCACGAAATTGATGGTGTATAAACCTATTCCATGACATTCTACACGTATGTACCAAGTTTCGTGGCAATCGGTTCAGCGGAGTCTGAGTTTATCACTGCCAAACAAACAAACAAATATATATACAAACATCCTCTTTTATACTTATAGATACGCTAAGCCAATTTTTGTAAACAGAACTCCTCCCTTATTTTTGGACCGATTTTAATGGTTAAAAAGTCAAAATAATGGCTCTGATCTGTAGTTTTGCAAAGTGTTTTTCATTTTTTGAAATCTTTATTAGTTTGGGCAGGATCATCCATTAAAGTTGGGTTTCCTCCCATAAGATTAACATGGGGGAATCCAAATATTTAATTGGAAACTTTGTCTCCACTAATTTGAGAGAACGGTTGGGTGTAGAAACTTGGTAGAGGTGTCCAAAGAAAGGTCTTGGTCTCTAGATGAGTTATCAAAAGAAAAACGAAGTGAATCCCATTAGGGCTCTGCCCCGCAGAAGCCCTTAAAGATCCCTCCACAGATGTGTTTACATTTTGATCATGTGGATAATACTTTTGAATTAAACATCTGTTAATTCTTAGATTGCATTTTAAACAACACAAGTTTATTGGGAGTTATTGAATTGTCCAAAAAGTATTTGCAATGTTATTTAATGATTTTAAAATTGATTTTCTTCTGTATCATGCCATGTTTTCCAATATAACGTTCCATTACGAAATCAGTTGACAATCATTTTATAGTAACTCTTACAATTATTTCTTATTGAACTATCTTATATACGGGTGTACGGGTTGGTGTCTGCCTTTATTACCACTTTTGCCTATATTTTATCATATTATTCTAGACAGATCATCATAGGTTCATTGTCATTGTCATAGATGATTTCAATCATTGGAAAAGTCTTTGATTGTGTAATAAAATACAAAATAATAGAAGTGCAGAAGGGCACGTTGTCCATATGAGCCGTGTCCATATTTTGTACAGAAACTGGATAAAACATATTACAATATTTATGTAGAAATATGTGCATGATTTAGTCATTAAACTGGAAAACTGCAATTTACTGCAGACTTTTCAGAGAGGTTACTTCGATGTACAGTATTCATTCCGCTTAGTAAAAACATAATAAGGGTATGCATACAAACAAGAACTTCAACTTTTAGAGAGCCTTTGAATGTTATTAGACTGACGAAGATGGTTCTGCATGTTAACTATCGCTACTCTTAAACAAACACCATTTTAATTCATCTCTAAAAAATATATTCTAAAATATATCTAAAAAAATATATAGTGGACTGAGCAGCAGCCTAAAAATACTATGTAACTTACTTATACAGTTACAAAATGCCCAAACTCGCATTTATAATTCTGCTTATATTTCCCCAACGGATTAATTATCTGTAGAAGAAGTTCATTGAGCTCTTATCGTGTCTAATAACATCCAAACACTGAAACCTTGGCTAGAATGGTACCGGTACCTATCTTTGACAAATTATTTGCAGTGGCCTATATTACGGACCGTGGCCCACTAGGTTGGTACCGGTAACATTATTAAAATTACATGACATTTTGGCTATAAAAATGGCACAAAGAGTAAATACTGGTAGTTAAGCAGCTACACACTGTCATGACAGATAGGTCATATTCCTTTTAAGCTAGGTCACATCATCCCTTATATAAGACTAGGGGAAACCCGTCGAAATCGACGGTTACTTTCAAGGCTTACGTTAATTCATCTAACTGCGATGAATTGGGTGAAATATACATATTTTGAGCATTTAACATTGCTCAAAAAGTAATAAGTGTAAAAACAATAACAATATTGCGTTAGTTGCCAAATTTGGTTGTTCATTCAATGATTAAAATATTTCCTATCCTGTACGTCATCGGAGTTATTATTAGTATGTTATATGGTATCTCTTCCTTTGGTAGAACCTTTAAATAGTATTTAAATCGTATTGGTGGATCTTATAGTTTAACACTTCCGCGACTTCATCAGTGTTTGAGAAAAAATATCTGTTTGTTGAGAAGACACGTTCTAACTTCAAAGGGAGGTATATCCGTTACAGTGTAAGTTTGATTTTCCTTCGTCACGTAGCGTCAGTTCATATCGTACTTCTGTGCAAATGAATGAACTCTCTAGCATAGTTTTGAGAAATTGACTTTGGAGTTACTGGGTGTCGTGCCAGAAGCGACCGTGCCAGAAGCGACCCGTGCCGCTAGCGGCACGGTAGAACATTGGTGGGTCGCTAGCGGCCCAAGAATTTGGAGCGGGAGGCGAGTTATGAATTAACGCCGATTCAACTTATATTCTTAACAAAAACTAAACAGGATTTCACTATAAAACCATTAAAACGATTTCCTGTCACATTAAGGCTCGTATAAATTTTCTACCCGTGTCTTTAACACTATTTACGCGAGTTGCGTACACTACTTTACCTACGACATTGTTTTAATTACTAAACATCACTATTCATAATTTCCAAAAGACGTTATGTTTTCGTTTATAACCTCTCATTGCCACTGACAGTGATGCAATGAAACCATCGATCTCTAATAATAGAGATCGATGAATGAAACACACTAATTGCAATTGCACCAATCGACAACTAAATTGGCCTGAACAGCTGATTAATTGAATTTTGAATCATTACAATTTTACTTTTCTCTCAATCCTTGAACCTCATTGGTCAGTTGCCCGTGTTGTTATGAGTAAAACTATGCTGTTATGAAAGTAAACAATGCTGTTATGAGATACTTTTCAATTCTAAGAACTGTACTGAAACGGCTACTTTAAAAAAAACGGTCGTAGGTAAAATACATAACAAAATACTCCCGCCGCAGCAGTTCTGCAGACTAAATTTATTCCCATTTGGGAAATAAAAATAGTTTTTTAAATTGTATCGTATAATTCATACGAATATACATTTACCAACACATATACATACATAAATAAAATAAGCAAACTATAACAGTTTGTAGACTCCAGGTGTATTTATTGTAATAGGCCTATTTATTTTTTAATCGTTCTTGTGTGTGTAAAAGCTTATGGACATTAGTAAACAATGATATAGTATATTACGTTACTAGTCCTGAAAATAAATGTTTACCGGACGAGTGTGGTCGTTCCCGTGCGAGACGAAGTCGAGTACGGGATTACCATACGAGTCCGGTACACACATTTTGGACGAGTTACGTACGATAGTTTACGCCATACTACTTAATTCGTCCAGATCCTTATATATTTCCACCAACTAAAGGACTAAACATCACCAGTCATAACCTCCAAGAGAGGTTATGTTTTTGCAGCGGCTACACTTACCCGATTCGGTCCGGTTCGGTCCGGTCCTCCAAAATGCGGAACAATGCTTCCCATGTTTTTAAATGGAGGCGGCTCTACACTTACCCGATTCGGTCCGGTACGGTCCAGTTCGGCGCGGAACAATCGTCCAGGGAGCATTCATCCACATTTTGGCGGAAGTAGTATTTTCTCAGTATATTCTCTCTTAAATAGTATTTTCTCTTTGTACCATATTTTACAGCCAAAATGTCGTGTTATTTTCAATAATGTTACTAATTCAGTGCACCAAAGTCCGTAATATAGGCAGGTGCAAATAATTTGTCAAGATAGGTACCATTTTAGGCAATGTTTCTAAGTTTGGATTTTATTAGACACAATAAGAGCAGATATTTCTACATAAATATTTGGTTAGCACCAGACAAAACAAATCCCTAGAACAATAAAAATAAAAATCAAGAAAATTATATATAACAGATAAACACAATAGAATGACAGATTATGTTTTACTAAATTTGGTAAGACAGTCCGTATATATAGAAATAAAAACAACATATAGAACAGTGTATCAAATAAGGCCTTAAAAAACAACAGAAAAACCATTAAATAATAATAATCAGAAAAAGAGTGAATTCTTAATAACCATAAAACGGTCTTTAAAAATATATAGATAGATAGATACTGTACAAATTAACATTATTCCATTCTGTTCGCTTGTTAACATGGCCCTCTTTTAATATTACATTGATAGACACAAACACTCTACACAATTTACAGACAGAGTATTTTTATGACGCAACATCAATTTTGTAAGTGCTGAGAAACACTGTTAAATGGTTTATACATTCTAGTTCATATCAATATAATTGAATTTTTAACTCTTACATCCGTTGTCACCTAGGTAGTTGTGCTGTAAGTCGTTGAATATTATAATTATTTTCTCTATTAGCTCACCGTCTCTCCGTCTATCACTTATCGCGCCATGTTCAGCAGGCTTTTTTCAAGGTCCTCCAGTATTAAAAATAAGTTATAATAGTTTTATATTCCAGTCCACATTACTGTAATTGATATGTTATAATCTAACACCTCTCACCACCTAGGTAGTTTTGATGCAAGACGTTGAATATTAGATTTATTTTCTCTATTAGCTCACAGTCTCTCCGTCTATCACTTATCGCGCCATGTTCAGCAGGCTTTTTTCAAGGTCCTCCAGTAATAAAAATAAGTTAAAATAGTTTTATATTCTAGGCCTTATTACTGTTATTGATATGTTTTAATCTAACACCTCTCACCACCTAGGTAGTTGTGATACAAGTCGTTGAATATTAGAATTATTTTGCCTACTAGCTCACAGTCTCTCCGTCTATCACTTATCGCGCCATGTTCAGCAGGCTTTTTTCAAGGTCCTCCAGTAATAAAAATAAGTTAAAATAGTTTTATATTCTAGTCCTTATTACTGTAATTGATATGTTTTAATCTAACACCTCTCACCACCTAGGTAGTTGTGACGCAAGTCGTTGAATATTTGAATTATTTTGCCTACTAGCTCACCGTCTCTCCGTCTATCACTTATCGCGCCATGTTCAGCAGGCTTTTTTCAAGGTCCTCTAGTAATAAAAGTAAGTTAAAATAGTTTTATATTCTAGACCTTATTACTGTAATTGATATGTTCTAATCTAACACCTCTCACCACCTAGGTAGTGTTCTTATTACAAATGATGATAGCTTAGTATAAAATAAACAAAATTTCCAAATTTGATTAAAATATGGCCATAAACAAGCTAACTACAACAGTCATGGGAATTTTAAATTTATATATTTATTTATTATCTCCGTAACCGTTGGGCATACAACAACGCTTTAGTATACAAAATTATTCCTTTTTTATGCTTTACAAAATGGTTTGGAGAGAAATCTTGAAACTTTGTGTTTTTGGGGTTAAAAAATAGGAAAATAAATTTTTACTCCATAATATACCCCCGTTTCCATAGTTTGATTACGCTGGTTCGTGAACTCGTTCGAATAAACGTAGATTTCATCACAACAAAATATTATCAACTAGAAATCACCACCAGTTTAATAGTAATTTAATACAGACTGGCAGTTCAGTTTGGTTCACTATTAATTATTTATTTACGATAAAAAGTGTCATTAAATATTCCTATGTGTCACTTGCAGGGCAAAATAAAATGCGTGTACGTCAATATTTTACAATGTCTGCAACTTTATTTAAGTATTATCTTGTCATAACTTCAACACTACTTGTCCTGAATCTTATTTTACTAAGCATACTCGCAATTGGCTTGCTAACTTTTAGTCACTAGTAATTAACCACAGCCATGGTTTAATTCGATTCGTTACAAATCATTCAATCAAAATGCAATTAAAAACTACTTCCGGCCAGATATTTGGTTGGAATGTGGAATATTTTAGCTATTGTATAAAATAAAAGTTTAATGTGACTGTGGACCCAATTTTGTACGAAACACACGCTGTTGTATGATCTCGAGTAGCCGACCCAGTGTTAGCATTAAGGGGCCAGACACTAGGAACGTAGCGCCAGCGACGTCCCTTTCACTTTCAGCAATTTTACAACCCTCGCCACCCCTACACAATGCAAAGAAAGAGAGACAGTAAAACAGCTGTCGAAGTCGATTGGGTTGACCTATACCTATAAACCTCGGTCGTCAACTCGCTTTCTTTTTCTTCGCCTACAAGGGTTTGAATAGGGGGCGCGGGAGAACTACTTGTGTGATGCGGCACGCGTAAGGCTGGTTTTATGCACCGCGACAGTCGCATGTCGCGTGTCGCGGCGCGACTCAAGTTCTATTGAGTTAAATGGGAGCATTTATGCACCGCGACAGCGACAAACTGTCGCGTGAGTGAATCTGCGATCTCTAAATACCCGCGACAGGTTTTAAAATCGCAGCGGGTCGCCGGATTTCTACCCTCGGATATTTACCCCCATGAAAAAACGCCTACGTCATTTTGACGTCACGAGGGGCGGGGCTTATACACGTTTGAGAAACAGCCCACGACTGGAAATCTACCCCCGGCCATCTACCCCCAGACATCTACCCCCGGACATCTACCCCCGGACATCAACCCCCGGAAATCTACCCCCGGAAATCTACCCCTCGTGGTCAGCTCTGCCGTGTATCGGCCAATATCCATTATGTTGTATAATTGATTTTATAAATTGCTTTACCTTCTTATATCCAGTAGTAAACATGCGATATGTCGATGTCTGTTTTAACATTATCCATATTTATAATTCAATAAGTTGTAACAGTCCTTTTCAACCCCCCATTGTTACTTTCACATACAGTAACAGCTAACGGCGCATGCTAAGCGCGGATCGAAAGTGTTTATCACAAAAGATTGACCAATACGATTTTAATACTATTTAATGGTTCTTCAAAAAGAAGAGAAACCGGTTAATTATAACTCTTATGACATACGGTATGGGAATTATTTTATTCATTGAATGATCAACCATATTTTGTAACTAACGCAATAGTCATTATTGCTTTTACACTTATTACTCATCAAAAAAGCTAAAGAGCTAAATGCTCAAAATTTGTATTACTTCAATCTATTTATCGCAGTTATAATATTACATATAACATATAATAACATATAATAACATATATTATATAACATATAATATAACATGGTTATAATATATGTAATTCATATTATGAATTATCATAAGCCTTGAAAGTAACCGTCAATGTCGACGGGTTTCACCTAATTCTGTTCTGTATATTACATTAAATTCCTCATTTTAACATTTTACTGGCAGGAAACCTGCATATTCACTTCCTATATGGTATTCTTATGAATGAATCTTTTGAACACTTATTTATGGAAATAAGTTGACAAGTTTTGTTTTAAGGCAGGATTTTCCAATAAGACTTTATAGATTCCCTGAATATACGAATGTGCTGCAATGGGGGTATTTAGGCGTATATATGTATTAAAAGATAAGATATAAAAGATTTATTAGGCTATGCTTAAAAAATTGAATGTTGCCATTATTTTGAATTTGAATAATTGTCTTATTTCAGGTCTTTAAGAGAAAATACTTTAAAATCCTTTCTTAGTACGCATCTAAAATCTTAGAAACTAATTTTTTTACTACTAGGTGATATGAAAAATTTGCCATTATACACCTAACTTTTTTTGATGAAAAATTACAAATATAAAAAATATATTTATAATACAAAATATGATACAAAATATAATTATAATACAAAATACAAAAATTAAATTTGAATAATTTTTTTATTTTAAGTCTTAAAGAGAAAATACTTTAAAATCCTTTCTTAGTACGCATCTAAAATCTTAGAAACTATTTTTTTTTTACTACTAGGTGATATGGAAAATTTGCCATTATACACCTGACTTTTATTGATGAAAACTGTTGATCCTCTTTCTCAATTTAACAGTTTACAAATGAGTTTTAGTTTACTAAACAATTATTACTACTAGGCCTACATTGAATAAACCGGAAGTTCACCACAGTTTATTCACTTTATCCTTTAAGAAATGTGTGTAAAAACAATGGTTCAGTACGATGTAACTTGACCATGTGAAAAGTGCGCAATATTATATTATTTTCATAGCTTTTTCATCTCCTGTTTACAGTTGCAGACGATCTATTCATGTTTTCACAACCTGACTTAAAAATTGATCTGATGAGTACTACTCACATTTCACTTTTAAACTGTTACTGTATAGTGTTTGTAAAAGTTGGTCAACCATTGGAAGCACCTTCTAGGAATAAATCAAAGGCTTATGGGTCAACCTTTTGAAGCCATAATCGAAATATCCTTTTAATTACCATTTTGTGCTGCGCTAGATCTTAAGCTCTTAAAAGACACCTCAATCGTACAAATCTGTGAAGTAGGTCGGGTTGAAAATTACTGTTACAACTTATTGAATTATAAATATGGATAATGTTAAAACAATTTATAAAGCAATTTATAAAATCAATTATACAACATAATGAATATTGGCCGATACACGGCAGAGCTGACCACGGGGGGTAGATTTCCGGGGGTAAATTTCCGGGGGTAGATGTCCGGGGGTAAATGTCCGGGGGTAGATGTCCGGGGGTAGATGTCTGGGGGTAGATGTCCGGGGGTAGATGTCTGGGGGTAGATGTCCGGGGGTAGATTTCCAGTCGCGGGCTGTTTCTCGAACGTGTATAAGCCCCGCCCCTCGTGACGTCAAAATGACGTAGGCGTTTTTTCATGGGGGTAAATATCCGGGGGTAGAAATCCGCTACCCCCAAAAAATGTGTCGCGCGCGGTTCAAGTTCTATTGGATCAAATGGGCACGTTTATGCACCGCGACAGTCGCGGCGCGACAGTAGTATTTTTCATACTCCACGTGGTATATTCTCCATATATTTCTATTGATTAATGTTAATAACTAATATATAAATGAGTTCTTTACCCTTTATTTGTAATATAAATTACATCATTTTATTATGTAATGACATTTTTAAGAGGGTTGACCCAATTCCAACTGTAAATTGTATGTGTTGTTAAAATAACTGGGATTTTGTCATTAACGTGTACAACACTACAGAGTCTATATTCAAACAACTTAATAATCACTTCTACATCACAAACACAACACACCACATTGGATTGAGAACGGACTGATTTCTTTAATTCCCCCACCACCGGATGTGAGTTTACGCGACAAAAAAGTGTCGCTGTCACGTGACATTTTGGTCAGCCGCAAGACGTGGCGCGACTAGCGACTCGCGACTGTCGCGGTGCATAAAACCAGCCTAATACCGGAAAAGGCTTTCAGGTAGTTCTACAGAGCGCCGCCAGAATTGGGTTGCAAGGTCGCGTTTGAGTTGCCACTTTGCTATTGAAGACTCTTAATAGGCTAACATGTTTCTTTAAAACTTTTTTTCTCAGCTCGTGTGCGTCGCAGGGAAAATCTACGCATACTGTTGGAAATATATTTTCCTCTAGAAGTGCAGAATCCCTTTAAAAATTAAAATAGGCTTAAATATAAGCACAAAAAATGGATTTTAAATTAAAAAAAATAACGTGGGCTTTATGGGTTGCCATGCTGGTGACGAAATAACAACGAAATATAAATATAAAATCAAAACAAATGGAAGAAATTACGATCACATGTTTTATTTGCAGCGTGGGGTGAAATTAGAGGAGCCTGTACCTTTACATTCCATCCCCATGTTAAGGTCAACAGCAACTTTCATAAGATTGATTTTGTGTTTAAAAACAGTTCTTGTGTATTTATACTAAAAATTAATTTAGAAATCTACTGAAAAACCGAAGTATGCCTGTAAGAATCATCTGTAACACATTCTGCATGATTATCCACCGATAGCACTGACTTATTCAGAAGCATTAAATTAATATTTTTTTAGGTGTTTTTAAGGCCACACACTGTATGCAGGGCTAAGCCCTGCTCCGTAGGGCTGTTCCATGCATGGCGTATGCATTGTATGCAGTTAGCTTTTATGAGATCAACGACGGAGGCAAAGCTTCCCAGTATGGGCTAACAGAATCCTGTGTGCGGTTTGATTATCAATCAATCAATCAATTATCAATTAGTTAAGATGGGGACGCCACTATGTGCGTATTTTAACCCAAATATGAGTGAAGGATGAGTGTAGGATGAGTGGCGCGATCTTGTAGTCTTGTTAGTGACTAAGGCCGACATGTTCCTTAGACACAGCTGTTAATTAATAGCCCATACAGCTAATGGCAACTAAGGGACCTACAGTTTATAGTGGAATCCGAACCACATTTTTCCTTGTAATTTACGAATTGGTCTAATTATCAGGATAGTACTGCGGATAGTCGTAGTACTCACTAGTGCGGACGTTAATCCACACCAGGGAGCATCGCATCCACAGATTGAGCAAACAATAGCTTTTAAGTAAAATATAAAAAATTATAAAAAAACGAAAAATACAAATACCCTTGTGTGAAAATTATAATTGATTTTATGATTCAGATACCTAGTGACTCTCACCCAAGAGGCCAACTAACAACCAACAACTAACAACCAGGTTTGTGTTTATTGTCGAATCTAGTTGTTCCATACTTAAATGGCCAACTACACGACTCGTGCGGTGCGGACTCAAAAAAATAACCTGTTCACCACGGTTGCATAGTTGGAGTATCTATATTTTGTTACATACTGTACTACAATTCGTACTACTATGTTTTCAGGGATATCGTTCAGTGTATATAATCAAAATTACAGTAATTTATATGTTTTAATGTAATACTTCTCACCACATAGGTAGGGTGACATAGTAGGGTGATCCTACTATGTATGGTCGCCACTTAACAG
This sequence comes from Macrosteles quadrilineatus, assembly GCF_028750875.1. Classification (NCBI taxonomy): domain Eukaryota; kingdom Metazoa; phylum Arthropoda; class Insecta; order Hemiptera; family Cicadellidae; genus Macrosteles; species Macrosteles quadrilineatus. Next base: position 126,488,754 of record NW_026542596.1, read on the forward strand.
TATTAACAGTTGCAGTGTAACCTGTTAAATATTAAAATTATTTATTCTATTGGCTCACCGTCTCACTATCACTTATCGCGCCATATTCAGCAAGCTTTTTCCATGGTCCTCCAGTAATGGAAATAAGTTAAAATAGTTTTATATTCTAGTCCCCATTAGTGTAATTGATATGTTTTAATCCAACACCTCTCACCACCTAGGTAGTTGCGCTATGAGCTGTTCAATATTAGAATTATTTTGCCTATTAGCTCACAGTCTAGATGCGTCTATCACTTATCATGCCATATTCAGCAAGCTTTTTTCATGGTCCTCCAGTAATGGAAATAAGTTAAAATAGTTTTATATTCTAGTCCCCATTAGTGTAATTGATATGTTTTAATCCAACACCTCTCACCACCTAGGTAGTTGCGCTATGAGCTGTTCAATATTAGAATTATTTTGCCTATTAGCTCACCGTCTAGATGCGTCTATTACTTATCGCGCCATATTCAGCAAGCTTTTTCCATAATCCTACAGTAATGAAAATAAGTTAATATAGTTTTATATTCTAGTCTCCATTACTGTAATTGATATGTTTTAATCCAACACCTTTCACCACCTAGGTAGTTGCGCTATGATGAGCTATTCAATATTAGAATTATTTTGCCTTTTAGCTCACCGTCTAGATGCGTCTATTACTTATCGCGCCATATTCAGCAAGCTTTTTCCATAATCCTACAGTAATGAAAATAAGTTAAAATAGTTTTATATTCTAGTCCCCATTACTGTAATTGATATGTTTTAATCCAACACCTCTCACCACCTAGGTAGTTGCGCTATAAGCTGTTCAATATTAGAATTATTTTGCCTATTAGCTCACCGTATAGATGCGTCTATCACTTATCGCGCCATATTCAGCAAGCTTTTTCCATGGTCCTCCAGTAATGAAAATATAATTGATCTTTTTAATATAACACTTCTCACCACGTAGGTAATTGTGTAAGTCGTTGAAGCTATAAGCTGTTCAATATTAGAATTATTTTGCCTATTAGCTCACCGTACAGATGCGTCTATCACTTATCGCGCCATATTCAGCAAGCTTTTTCCATGGTCCTCCAGTAATGAAAATATAATTGATCTTTTTTAATATAACACTTCTCACCACGTAGGTAATTGTGTAAGTCGTTTAATATGTTGAATTCCTTTCTATTAGCTTGACGTATATGTCACTTATATCATGAAAAAATATTATATATAACAAATATGATGCATTGTTGAAGTCAAAAAACCTAGGATTAAAAATCGTGAAATTCCCGCATTGGAATGTTCTCCGAAAGCTTGTGCGCATACATTAAAGTAACGTTTTTTCTATGACTTTTGTAGGAAATAGTTTCCAATACAAGGCGTTGACCTGTCCAATATAAGACTGTTGTGAGTTATATTGTAACACAAACTATTTTTCGGGTAAATTTTATCACCCAAATTAAAAGTCATGTAGACTGTCATTGACCGCAACCTGTTATATACAATAAAAATTACTTAAATACTTAAAAATACTTAACTTTATTAATGTATAACAGCAAAGAACTAATGAAAGAACCGATGATACATTGCGTACAATGTTTACTCGCAACGAGATAGGAGGACCAAGCGCTGGTCTGTTGTAAGTTGATGCGAGTGTTCCTATTGTTTCGTCCTGGCACTTTTATGGCCTAGCATTCGTCAGATGCTCGACAGCCAACTTCAGTCTGGTAAAATAATAACAAGAAAGAAGAACAGTTGTGTAAATAAATATAGCGCCACGTTTTCCTCTTGCAGAAACTGATGAGAACCTCTTAAGAGAAGGAGCGGGGGGCGTGACGTCACTCTTTTCTTGAGGGAACACCAACTATGAGAATTTATTGTACCATTTATTGTAGAATTTTTTAAAGATTTGTCATGGTTTTGTAGAAGCATGTTGATTGGTATTGAATTTGCCTTGTGAATGCCTTGTGATCATTATGCCTTGTTTAACTGACGATTTATACGTTTGCTGCCTTTAGCAGAGTTAAACCTTTGGAATAATTTAAATTATTTATTAAAAATAACATCAACAAAAGCAAACAAAGAGAAACAACAAACTATTTTTTTACACAAAAGATATGTTGTACTGGGATTTATATCTGATATATGTATTAGATTTATTTAAGTTTGTTTATAATGTACTAGCTGTACCCGCGGGCTTTGCCCCGTTTAACTTCATAAGTATACGCATGGCTCAATCACGTCCTGGTTGAAGTTCGTTCGCTACGCTCACTCACCTTTAGGTTGGAGCTCGTTCGCTGCGCTCACTTGCCTTCAGGTTGGCTCGTTCGCTACGCTAACTCACCTCCAGGTTGAAGTTCGTTCGCTACGCTCACTCACCTTTTGGTTGCAAATTAGCTGTTGTCAAAAGTTAAAAAAATAATAGTGCTGCACCCTGTTGGTAATCCTTGTAACTTAAATGCTATTGAACATCATAGAATAGAACCAACTTGTTTAATTGAAACAGCTGTTAATTAAGATTCATTAATTCCTTTTAAATATGATAAATCATAAGGCTAACATGGGAAACTCCAGAGCCACTGGGGCGGAGCCCGAGAGTCCGATCAGAATAAAAACTACTTAGTTTTCCTATTTAATGCCTAAAGAATCAGTGTACCAAATTTCAGCCTCCTAGGTAAATGGGAAGTGGGAGAATTAGTGATGAGTGAGTCAGTGAGGGCTTTGCCTTTTATATATATAGATTACAATTGTTTGTTTTACATTTGAGCTTTTCAGGGACTTATGTCCTATGTCCCTTCAAGCCACTAGTATTTACTTATTCTTATTGTTTAATGCAAAATAGATTGTAAATAAAACTATGTTAAAACAAAATTAGCTTCCTCCGAAGAAAACAACAGTTACAATCATGGTGGAAGGACAATGAGTTACAACACTACTTGCCACGTTGCCCCTTCGAATGCCGCGGGCTGAAGTTCAATTCAATTTAATTCTATTTATTTACGGCAAAACCCTTTGTACAATACCATACATACAAAAACGCAAAGCTATACAATTGGTAAAAGAACATGCTCACACAAACTTCAATATAGAGTTAAAGTTAAAGGTGGCCCTGCCTGGAGGGCTAACATAAAGAAGGGTTAGTTGTCCTTATAATGCGGTTATAAACAAGCAAAATGATTTTTATTATAAGACATAGTTATTTGCAAAAATTCCTCAGCTTAAATAACCTTGATTTACTCGGTTCAATCATTGACTTGTTTTTTAATCTATGGTTCAATTATGTGTCTGCTCTTTTTTACTTAAAAAACCTCTTGCCCCACTTTGCAGACGACGAACATTAACGGCGGCAAACTGCAAAGCGCAACAAAAATATTGAAATCACAAATCAAAATATAACCTGTTGCTTGCTTCGTTGCTTGGTTTCGGTTTGGTTTCTGTTCAAGTTGCATAATATTATCTTTTATTTGCACTTAGTATGAGGTTTAATTAATTAATGTGATTTAATTAACCTGTTGTTTCTAAGAATTCAGCAGTTTTACTCGATATCTTAGATTCTTTTTACACCAGCATTTACATAGCTTTCCTTAACTAACTTAAAATGAAACTTTCCATAATTGTGGCTCTTGTCAATACCACTCATGGCATTGGTTATCAAGGAAACATCCCATGGAGGTTAAAGTGAGTTTAAATAATGGCTTAAGTTATAATAACTTATTAATTATAAAAGTTCATAAGCTTGTTTATACTTGTTACTGTGACATTTTAGGTCCTGCTTGCTTGATACCATGATAACTCTCCTTCAGTATCCACACTTCTTGATCAAATGACTTGGCAAAATTGCAATGAATAATTTTGCTATCTGTCTGAATCTTTTGGAAACATGTTTCATAAAGATGTAGGCCTACCTTCATATTAACAACTTTAATTCTTGATAAATAAGAGCTAAAGAGACTTTAACCTAAACAATTGAGGGTTTTAGGAAACTCTTCAGGAAACTGCAATTGCTGGAACAATCGGTCACTAAAATATGAATCTATAGGCCTACATCAATTCCCTTCTTCACCTGCCACCTTTTCAAAGTAGGCCTAGAGGGGCCTACCATATTGTCGAAACAATATAAGTTATTTTGTTTAGTGGACTCAGAATAGCGTTATTGATTGCAGATATCATTTTAATAATAAAGTTTCACTTGTATAGCTTAATTTATCATAATTAACTTATGATCCATTCCTAAAACTAGCCTTTTACAAATTAACCCCTGTTATTTGCAACTACAGGATCGGATGGCATAGTATAAAATAGTAACCTTTTCTTTTATACATAGTACCAAAAACATCTGTTTTAGAGCATTTCCCGTCACCATGGCAATGTCGTGGCCATCTCCTGCGATCATGATAACATTGTGGTTGTCTCAAATGATCATTGATCTCAGCAACGTTGCATCGTGATCATAAAATACGGCCACATTGTTATCATTCATCCCGATCATGGATCATTTACCGCAAAAGTGATAAACGTGAAAAGATAAAAAACAGCGATATTTGGCATTATTGCATCGTGTGTTGTAAAAAAACTTGTACCTCCTGGTCATCAAAATTCAAGTTCAGTTCTTAGTTTAGCCTACCTGGTTGGATGGACTAGCCTTATACAAATTTTGTTTAAGATAAATGAAGTTTTCATTATTTTTTTTACATTTATTAGACTGTCTCTTGTACGGTAGTCAACATTTCTTACGTTTAAAAGGAAACATAATCGGTATACTGATTTTTCAACTTTCAAAACCAAACAAATTATACCGGGTACTTAAACTTTATGTTCTTTATTTTTGCAATAAAATATGCCCAGTTGCAATTAACACTAATGTTAAATGTCGAATAGTAGATGCCTCAGAGAAATATTTAGGCTACTAGGCCTACTGAAATATTGCTGAAAGTTTAGTTAGCTTCGTAGATTAGGATGAAATTAAATAAACTTTGGATGACTTTTTTATATAAAAAATACAGTGTTTTATCATCAAAGGTTTGTCTGAACTGTATATTTGTGGCTACAGAGTAAGATCAGGGCAATTTATGTTCCAGAAAATGACAACTTTATCCTAATTTGAACTTATTTCAGAAAGGAAATGGCATATTTTGCAAAAATGACCACTTTAGTAAAAAAGAGTGGAAAACAAAATGCTGTTATAATGGGAAGAAAAACTTGGGAATCAATTCCTGGAAAATTCAGACCTCTCAAAGGAAGGATTAACATTGTTCTATCCCGTTCACAGTAAGTAGGCTAATGTTTTCTCCCGACACTTTGGTCTATGTATTATTCGATCCTGAGAAAAGTCAGTAGCTTTTTGATGGTTCGAAACTGGACCCAGCTGGTCCTGATCATTGGGCTTTAAATAAATGATCCTGGCTAATGAAACAGCTGATCTGAGTCAGTAACAAAGCTACACGGATCATCTCACACCATTCTACACTCATCCTTCACTCATATTTTGGTTAAAATACGCACCTAAGTGGCGTCCCCATCTTAATGATTGATAATTGATGATTGATGCTTATGCCTTATTAGGAGTAGCCTACTCAGGTTTAATTAGAAGTAGGATGTTAACTTTTTATGTCACCTTGAACACTTAGGAAATTTATGTCCAGGTAACTTTAACGTTAGTTAACACACATACTACATTCATTAGCATGTGTATGTTTTTAGGGCATTATTCTAAAAATCCTATCAACAATATTTAACCAACCATTGAGGTATATCATACTTTGTAAACAATTTTAAGACGGTTTACAAAAAAAGGTAGAAACCAACTATAAAAACCAACATAAAATATTGACTGGATAAAAATGACATAGGCTATCTTGAATATTACCTTAGATAAAACATACTCCCTTAGTAGATTTCTCATCCTTATGGAACAGCTGAAGACAATTTTATTGTTAGTTCTGTACGGTTTATGTAGAGGTCGTGTTTTGTTTACAATTTGTTTCCCGTTATTACAGCCATTTAAAACATCATTTAACCAAATAATACGATCTAATCATAAACAATAACTTGTCCCCTAGTTATATAACCAAACAGTAAAGCACAAATCAAGAAATTAACCCTAAAATAATAGAAACAAAGTTTCGTTGACACTAGCGCCCATGTGTCACGTACATGAACTAGACACGAAAAACGTGCTTCAAAATTTACAATGGGATGAGAAGTCTACTTGTGTTGGTTAGTCTATGATATTACATTACCACTTGTTTAATGTTATTAATAATAGTTTTGAAACATGTTATTCATCGATTGGCTGTGTTCAAGCAGAAAAACATGTATTGCATCAGTTTCTCTATGTTGAATTACAGAAGTGGGGAGTATCCTGAAGATGTAGTGGTTTGCCGAACCTTTCCAGAAGCACTACAAGCCTTGAAAAAGCCTCCCTTGGTTGATTCGATTGAGAATGTTTGGGTGATTGGGGGAAGTTCTGTTTACCAGGTACCAAATTAAATGCTATATTATTTAGTTCTCAAGTCTTTTCTAAGGGTTTAGCAGACATTCTTACGATGCACTTGAAATTATGAACGATGGAGTGTTGAATTTTATTGATAAAGTTGTATGTTTAAGAAATCACTATGACACATATTCACTGACTAGCTGTACCCGCGGGCTTTGCCCCGTTTAACTTCATAAGTATTCGCATGGCTCATTCACGTCCTGGTTGAAGTTCGTTCGCTATGCTCACTCACCTTTAGGTTGGAGCTCGTTCGCTGCGCTCACTTGCCTTTAGGTTAGCTCGTTCGCTACGCTAACTCGCCTCCAGGTTGAAGTTCGTTCGCTACGCTCACTCACCTTTTGGTTGGAAATTAGCTGTTGTCATAAATTAAAAAAAATAATAGTGCTGCACCCTGTTGGTAATCCTTGTAACTTTTATGCTATTGAACATCATAGAACAGAACCAACTTGTTTAATTGAAACAGCTGTTAAGATTCATTAATTCCTTTTAAATATGAAAAACCATAAGGTTAACATGGGAAACTACAGAGCCACTGGGGCGGAGCCCAAAAGGATTTTTGGGATAATATGCTTTAATGTTAATCGGGAATGTGAGCTATCATCATGCCAAATTTCAGCCCAATCCGTCCAGTAGTTTATGCGTGATTGAGCAACACACACACACACAAACTTTCAGATTTATAATATTAGTAAGATTCTACCTTTTTCCCAATAGAATATGTAAAAGAATCATTCAATATCAAAGAACAAAATTTGAATCAATCACAGGAGAACTCCCAACTATCCAAACTCCAACCATCCATATAGTCGATTATAAAAATTACTGACAGAAAGAATTTAAAAAAACATAAAACTTAAGTAATATGAATCTATAAAAAAAAAAATTATCATTAATAAAAAAGGTTATCAATCATTTTAGCCTCTGGATTGCTTTTGCTATTGTCACCACTTACCTTAGCAAACTTAATATTCATTCACTCAATAATAGGATTGCTAAGGTAAGCCCTTACAATAGCAATAAAAAAGGCTTTTTAGAAGCCATGATTGCGGCAAAATCTTAAATATCTCCCGTGCCTTAAAGAGATCATCATCTCCTGCGGTCATGGAAAATCATATCGTCCTTCACAATCACAGCAAAAGCATCAATGTTTTCAATCCCAAAATATTTGAAGATATGTTCTGCCATCCTGAAAGTAAAAGTTCAAAATACAATTACCCGAATAAATTGGAACCATACCACTATCCGAATTCGGTACAGTCCCTACCCTATTGATTCGAATATTGTGTCAATTTCTGCTCACTCTTAAAATGCAACCTAAGTGAGGCAAAAATTCTAGTGCTGAACTTAGGCGTGCAGACAAAAAAGTCTGTTTAAGGACGAATAAAATAATTGTTATGTTAAAATCCCCTGTACTATGTACAACAAATTAGTACATGTAAATTGTATTCCAGGAGGCCATGGAGAGCAGTGCTTGCCACAGATTATATGTCACTAGGATAAAAAAAGAGTTTGAGTGTGACACCTTCTTCCCTAAAATTCCAGTAGAGTTTGTCGAAGTAAAGTAAGTATTGCATCTACATGTCCATGGGCATTTTCATTTCAGTGCTATTAATAAACTCAACAATTCAGGACACAATTTATTAACAAACGTAAGTTTTGTGATTCGTCAAAAGATATTTTTCTTGCAACAATGTGACGGTTGTTTAAAGTTCACAATGTTTGTAAAAATGGCTTTTATAATAAATCTCCTCAAATATTTTGAACAACATGGTTCCATTTTTTTCATTGATCATGCTCATGAATATTAATTTGTTTAGCATATATTTTGAATGCTATTTACAAAAGAATTCAGTTGAGAATCGTAATATGATTAATATGGTTTATCTTGATAATATTATCGCGTTGGGCGGACCTGACCGTTGACCCTACACAATCACTGATACACCACTTTCACTGACTGACTAATACACCACACTCCACCTCTCCTCTTCAATCTTCACCAGATTTTTACAAATTACCTCTGTTTGCACAAAGAGTCTTTTTTTTACCGTCAATTTATTCCAGAACACAAAATTCAGTTTCAAGCAAGACAAATAAAAATAAGTTTTAATTATACGATTTTTTTCTTCTATATATTTTTTACTTCCTATTTAAATTAATCTTTTTCGCAACTCGAGTCTACGCACAGGCCCTGCCTATGTAGACTTTTTCCTTTCTTATAGAATGTATTTTTTTTACACTTTTATTCACTTATTTCTACAGTATGTTTTGTTATCTAGTTAGTAATGTTTTGCTGTATCATATTTAAGTAAAGAAAAAAATACAATGTACTTATCTGTAAATAATTAATGGGAAATAAAATATTATTTCATTTCATTTCATTTCATTTCAATAATATACAAAGCTGGAAACACTGCCTTTCGATTCTGGTTTAAAATGTCATACTACAGTCCATTCCACTAGTCGTGGCACCCGACGGATTAGGAACCACTGTGTATGTAAGGGTCTCCTAATCCGTAAGGTGCCATGACTCGTGGAACAAACTGTAGTTGCCAATCAATTTGTAACACTTAGTGGTAATCATTAAGTTAACAAAATGACTAACAATATAGACCAGGCCGGGGTTGGGGTTGAGTATGCAAAATTATTCGGACGCACTTTCTCTTTTGATTGTTGTTAAGGACACGTTGGACAGTAAGTAATTATATATAGTATATATTATTATATTATATTATTATATTAAGAAATTAATGTATTTTCCAAATTTTATCAAAATATGTTCATAACAAGCAAACTACAACAGTTGACTTATTCTCTATAAAAATAACATGGGAATTTTAAAATTACAATTTTTTTGAATTTTATCCGTAACAATTAGGCGCATAATAACGCTTCAATATACTAAATTATTTGTTTTTTAAGCTCTACAAAATGGTTTAGAAAGAAATTGTGAAATTTTGTGTTTTTAGGGTCAAAAATGGGAAAACCCTATTTTTACCCCATAAAACCCCCCGTAAACCCCCGTTCCTATAGTCCGATCATGCTGGTTTGCGAACTCATTCAAGTTTATCCCGCCTTACACCTTCAAACCAAATTTTATCAAAATCGGACAAAAATTACTCAAGTTATCGTGCGGATGGACACATATACAGGGTGTCTCAGACCACCCGGCCGGCTTGTATAGCTCCAATATGAAAGCAAATGGAAACCTAATTGCAACTGGAACCCCCTATTTTGACCCCAAGGAATTCAGCTAAATTATTTTCAACCCCAAAAAAACACCCCAAAGGGCAGATTTTGGGGGGTGGGGGTGGTTTTTGGGAAATTTTCAAATGTAAAGGGGGGTCGTGTTATACCTCTTGTTAAAGGTCCTTTAGTCCTGAGTATTTTAGTGGAAAAAGATTTAAATTATCTTTATCCATATTTACAGGGTGTTCAAAAACGTACAAAAAATAGACATTTGAACTACTTTTCACTGTAAAGAGGTGGAATTTTGTGGGGGGGTTTCAATCCATTTGGCATCAGAAGAAAAACCTTTATGGACGTTTAAATAATAATTTCAAACAAACAAACAAGGCAGATATACGGAAACAGAGTTTTTTGGCGGCCATATTGTGTGCCATCTTGGAAAATATTACCTGAAGGGTTGTTGTGATTACGTTTTGAGTATTGAAATGTATTCGGCATTCTAATGAAACCCCTATGCAGACATTTAAATTATTATTTTGGGCCAATTAATAAGAGAGATATGCGAAAACAGAGTTTTAGGACGCCATCTTAGGTGTCATATTGGAACATATGCCCCTAAAAGTTTAAGTAAGTAAATTTGGAGTATTGCAATGTGTTTGCAATCCGATAAAACCCCTATGCAGATGTTTAAACTATTATTTTAGGCCAACTAAGAAGAGAGATATGCGTAAACAGAGTTTTAGGACGCCATCTTGGAACATAAGCTCTTAAAAGTTGATGTAAGTACATTTTGAGTATTGCAATGTGTTTGGCACCTGAGAAAACCTCTATTCAGATGTTTAAACCAATATTTTAGGCCAAATAACAAAAGAGTAATGGGGCAAACAGGGTCTGGCCGCCATCTTGGATACCACACTTCTGATTTAAATTTTGCTTTGGCAACACGCAGATTTGTACTCAGCAGGGTCGAATTACCCTAAAAAATCTGTTTACCCAATCGTTACATGAAGTTTTTCTTGCATTGCTCTTTTTTAAAAACGTACCTCCAATTGTGTTTCGTTGTAAATTAATAACATTAATAATATATGGATTATTAAATTACAAATTATTAAATTTTGGTTATTAAATGATAAAGGATAATTACGTTTTTGTTACCCAAGCAGCTATAGGTTGAGTTCGGACATATTTCGTCAGTAAAAACTCATATATAATCACCTCAATGTATATTTTATCCGTTTTAAAAGTAAAATTTTTATTAAAATCTAATTTATCACTTTTTTAAACGAGAACTAACTATAAGTGTAATGGAGACTCTTAAAGAAAATTTCTTCTTCTTTTCAACTATAAAAGAATTGTCAAAATCGGTCGATAAACGATGGAGTTATTTGCATTTTTCTCGATCAAGGTCAAGTCAGGTGTTCCGCCATATTGGATGGCAGCCATATTGGTACTCGACCAACGCCGATCGTGGCAACATGCGTTTTCTTACTGTCCAAAGTGTCCTTAACAACAATCAAAAGAGAAAGTGCGTCCGAATAATTTTGCATACTCAACCCCAACCCCGGCCTGGTCTAATAATTATATTTAAAACACCTTATTTCAGGGACGAAAATGTACCTTCAGAACCACAAGAAGAAGATGGGATTTCATATGAATACAAAGTTTATGAAAAAAGGCCATCAACACCTGCATAGATTCCTGTCCAAATATACCTTATAGTTTTGTCCATGTTGAATAAATTATACTTAATACCCTTTTATAATTTTGGCTGTTTGTAATTTATCAGATTTTGTTTGTGATTTATTATTTACTGGGATTGCATCTAGATTTATTTAGTCCTTACCGTCTTTGCAATCAGGTAAGTACAACCTATACTAAAAACTTAAAATAAGTTACCGATGGTACCAGAACCGAGAATCAATTTTGGCTAGGAACCAGTACTGGTACCGACTTTGAAAAAGTGGTACCGACCAATCACTATTATATATACATATATGACAACATGTCACGTTAAGGATCTCGTGACCACATGCAAGTGGCCTTCAGACTGCTAAGGGTTAAGAGTCAAAAAATGAGAAAAACCAATTTTCCCCCCATTAAACCCGCATAAATCGCTGTTCCCATGTTTTGATCATGCTGGTTTGCAAAATTGTTCGTTTATCCCGCCCTACATCTTCAAGCGAAATTTGAAGAATAGTGTTTTTGGCCTCTAGGGATATCAAAATAAAAAATTACATCAATCCTGGGTTAAGGTCTTATTGTGCCACCTACAGTAATAGCTACTTCCCTATAGAGAAATTTTCTAAAAAGAGACTGTTCCCCAATCTTGCACTATTAACAAAATCAATGATAATCATAAAGGAAATACTAAAATGTAATTAATGGTACAAACAATATTGGGCGTAGTAAAACTAATTTTGTTTTAAACATTGTTTATCATGTAGAAAAATTAAAGGACAAACAAATTATATCTTGAATGTATGACAAACATGTCAAAATATCACAACTACAATATATAAAATGTGTCAACAAATGTTAACCAAGTCTGAAAACTTAAACTAAAACCTAGGTTGAAAATGGAAAGGAGTCCTGTTGCGCCTCGCCCTTCCCCGGAATTGCCCTCTCACTTGGTCCAACAGTGTGCTGCGGGTGAGGGGGATATTTCTACCTCTGAGGAACATAGGGCTGACTCCTGCAAAGGCAAATGTGTAACTGTTTATCATCAACATTGTATAGGAGAAATAAAACATTTGTTACCAAGCAACTTGTCTATTAAATTGTAGACATTTCACTGATCAAAAAAAAAAAAAAAAAAAAAAAAAAAAAAAACAAGGATTAACAACATTTTCAAAAAGATTAATCAGTAATTTCTACTTTAAAATTCATCTATTGGGTTTGTTAACGAATCTTGTGGAGAAACAAACTCGTTAATTAGGCATTTTTAGGGTTTTTACAACACTAACAATTCCCAGAAATTCTAAAAAACAACAGAACTTTAATGAAGCTTTATGTAAATTAACAGTCAAAGATAAAACAATAAAAAAATAATACAGTTTTAAACAGATGCAAAAAAATTGAGATAAAAAGAAGCATTGATATTCCATTATTCCATAGCCAATTGAGTGGATCGGCTAATAAATCCTGTTGAGGGGATGACAAAGCCATTCAGTTTGTGTACCAAATCAATGTATTTGGCTGAAACATTTATACATTGGAACAAATTAAACACAAAATATTTTTCTTATAGTAAACCAATTATCTTTAAAAACCTTATGATTTTACTATTTTGACAAAAAACCGACCTTCTTAGAAAATCAGTTTGCTAACAAAACATAAAGACTGAAGTTTTAGTGAACTATATTTATAAAAACAAATGATAGTGTGCAAAGTGAAAAATCTTTTTTTTTAAATTTCAAAATGTACAACACTCATGACTGACATTAGTTATGCATAAGATTGTGCCATTCATTTACTCAAAAGAGTATTTAGTAAGTCCACAAACCCTCCATTCATTGAATTAAGCAATACCAATTTATTCCAATTTTATCCACCAAATTTATTCCATTGAAGATCAATGGAATAAATTATTCTTATTCTTATTACCAGCATGATACAATTAATTTTTGTCGTGCCTTTACAATTAAAAAAATAAATTGATATCCCAGTGAGGCAACAAAGTTAAGACCCACAGACACTTCCTGAAACTTAATCTGGCTACAGTACATCACACTAAATAATGATTCATACCTAAAAAAAGTATGGAACTATCATGAAACAAAACATTAAAAAACAAGCACTCAACAGCTCACATAATAGTTAGAAATCAGGAAGGCACAAAAACCATAAGCATGCACCAACCAAGGCCCTTTTCCAGAAATTGTGATTGTGTTACAGCTAATAGTAGAAACATGAGCAAAATACAACTAAATACTGAATTAATTTGAACTAAATACAGTTACACTATTAATGAAAGACTATCAATTTGTAATACCGTACTGAAAACCACCTCAAATGGTATTTGTATTGAGAAATTATATCATTTAGCAGTTAATATCATGTGTCAAAATATAGACAATGTTGATAAGAGGTTTTGGTAACTCCAATGAGCTCATTTTGAATTCTGTGATAGTATAGTTGACATGATAGTATAACTGACTTTTCCTAATCCAAAAATATTGGCTGATGTAATGAAATTTTTCCAATTAAAAAAGTGAATTAGATAAATTGTAGTAGTATAATATTCTATACATTGAACCAATTGACTTTTGAGACTAAAAAAGGACGATGGTCCAACATAGATAAAAAATATAAATTAGATTTTTAACGAATAGGTTTCAGAGAGGTTGTGTAATAATAAAGGTGTGTTGTCCAAACCACGTCTCAAGAAATCATCCCAGAGAGGGAATCGCCGGGCAATGCTCATTAGGCATTGATCACTTTACACAACCCAAGAACGTCTCTATTAAGTTCAACAGTTGGTTGCTGACTGTGCTACTGCAGTGTATTTGTGCTCACATTGTAAGAAAAAACTGTTGAAGTTTCTGTTGAATGGAGAAATAGAAGACAAGAAAATTCTGGAATTTACAAGTAAACCACGATTGTGTAATCCAAGTTTTTTACAAAGAGAACCAAAGATGGATATTCCCTTGGTTTTATTAGAGAACCAATGCAGACGGGAGGCTGTATTTTGTTAACTTTTTAGACTTTCGAAGAATCAGTTCAAAATTGTTTGTGCTTGATAGAGGAAAATCTACAACAAACTTCATGCGATTGCACTCCATACTTAATAACAAAACGCCATTCTTACAAGTTGTCACACATAAGCTTGGGAGCACAGAAGAACACCGACACAACACTGCAATATGTATAATAGATGCTGGTTATCAGTGAGCGATCCTAACTGCTCCTGGAGCAGTTGGACAACAGGCCCATTGATATCGATGCTGAGCGTCTATTTCTCAGAGACGGACACAACAGACGTGGCTTGGACAACGGGCCTTTAAGAGTTGTAGGGCTGGAGATTTAAGATTACATCTAGTAGAATTTTGGATTATTTCTCTTCAATTTATATATCCCTAAACAAGGATGAAACTAAATGTTGTGTAGTTTATTTTGTCTATCTATAAGCCCATGAATTATACCTTTCCTAGTTAATTTTCACCTAACTCTATTTCTTTGCACAAAAACAATCAGCCACTTAGATATTTCATATATTTTAAGAATTGTAATGTAAATTTTAAGTCATACTTACCAAAGGCCTTTAAAACTTATATATAGTTCGTTTGCAAAGGTGATTAAATACAAACCATTGATTTATTTTTCTGGTGATATCTTGATTATTCTTCGTACTCTAGGGGACCGTCTTACAATAATCGGCACTAGAATAATGTAATGAAAGTCAAAACAATGTTTTTGCAAGTTATACAATTGGTATAAACAGCAGTGTTTTAAGTAACATAACACAAATTTAACAAAAAAAACTTTTTAAATAAAAACAAATCGTAAGTAATAAATTTGGAACAATTCAGTTTTGTAAATTTATAAAATTTATTATGGTAGATAAGACACTGCTGCAATTGTGTTTAATAAACTTAAAATAATTTTGAAATCAAATTTGTACATTGCTTAGTAGAATATTTCATGACTAGGGTGTAAAGTAACTTTTCAAGCCTTGATCGGAAAATGAGCAAGGATTGAAGACACCTTTTGCCTGTGTGATGAACTATATTTTTCGTCATATTGCACCATTATTTGAGCAAACTCAAAAATAAAATAGTTTTAATTTAAACTTAAAGAATACTACTTTGAACTAATTTTCAATATAATTTGCTGATGGAAACAAGCAGCTGTTTATTAAGTGATTCAATGGTTTCATCTATTATGATTGTTTTAGTTTTTACTATTGTTGTCAAACTATTTACCGTAAGGTAACAGATACAAATGATATATACATGTGATTGTTTGGAATCTAAATTTACAACTGAGTTGACAACAGCTGATCATTACTCCCTATGGACTAAAAACATTTTTTACTCCCTCAGAGAGTAAAAATGATACTTAAGACCCGCAACGCATGCATTAAAAGCGGCTGGTTTTTCTGCAGTATGGCAAAAAACAGGTTTTCACTTTTTACACAACCCACAAGTGGAGTTATTTTCTATTGCAATGTGGAATACACTAAACCAAATGTGATTGGCCGTTTCTAAACATTTTCTTGTTGAGGCTTGTGAGTGTAGACCTAACAATTTAGGTCAGTGTAGCGTTGAAAGTTATATTGTAAGAAAAATGTCCCTCATCAACAAAATGCATATTAGTTAGATCTCATTCAGGAAGAAATTAACAGGTTAATATTAGTAACTGGCATATTTAGTCTTAGGCAAATTTCAAGCACCATTCAACTAAACTAATATTGTAACATTTAATGTAGTTTCCGTAAAAAGATAAATTTAAAAAAAGGAATGGGGAACTGATTATGGTGAATACAAAAACATTCTGTCACCTCAAAGCAAAACAATCTTTGCCGTTAATTCACCACGACTAGTTTTTTTCTTTCTGTGATTCACCATCCTTTCAAATGCCAGGGTTAGCAGAAATCATTTTTTGTATTCTAAAAAACTATTGTTATTCACTATTACCTAATTGATTTTCAGGAATTTCTTAACACAAAGCAGTAACTGGAAGGCATGCTTCCGAGCAATTCTAAGAACGGTTTTAATATTCACAAACAAAAGTGACATTTAAAAATACCTACTGTTAACAATCTTTCATATAAATAAGGCTTTATGCGTTGAAGTATTTATGTACTGTGCAAATTAAATTAATATTAGTAAAATGTTATTAAATACAAGATCCAAAAAGCTTAGCGACTTCTGGAATGGCAACCAAACCCAACATTTAAAAGCCTATCCCAGATCTAATCTGATCTCAAAGTAGACCTAAAAATAGAGAAAATAAAAAAATGATGTGGTGAAATAATGGAAAAGTCATTAATGAAGTTGTGAAATTGTACAATCAAAGAGCAAAGCTAACAACAACCATCCAGCTAAAGGCCTACTAACTATGGTGTGGTAAAGCTAAAGTGCTATTAGATTGCTACATTACTGTATAGACTTACCTCTGTCAGAGGTGGGTGGGTCGTCATTGTTCCACACTATAGGTGTGCGGCCGCGCACAGTGCCTGGTCGCATGGAGCGTCGCGCTGTAGGACCTCGCGCCACAACTGTTGCACTAGCCTCACTAGCCTCCGCCTCCCGTCCCTCCTCCGCCTCCTCCACCATCGCAGCGGCAGACGACTTCTCACCCTCGGAACTCACCCCTACAACACAGCCTGATTAGACTTCAACATTACACAAACTTTTACACTGGTTCTTAGACCACAAGGAGTTCTAGAAACCTAGTCAAGTGTATATCTCATATTTATTGCTTCATCTGGTTAATTAATATAAGTTTTAAGGATACATTGACACTGAACACATATGTTTAGGAAACTTGCGACTTAAAGAAATCCTTTCAGCTAAGATACCTAGCCATGATTAGGACACAAAGTTATTACATCAGACATAAAAATACAGCTTAAAATTTTGTTTTTACCACATTTAATACCAGGTGCTAGGAGAGTATAGGCCTACACACATTTAAGAGTGAGATCTGGTAAGGAACCTGAAACCACACTCAATTCAGGGTGTCAGGAGACTACATACACAAAGGGGTGTGACAGCCGTTAGTGGATCTGGTTAACGTGTTCTCTGGCTATAAAATTAAAATGATGGCCGTTAAGTTCTGCCTAAGGCTACGGCCACACAGGCGTTTTTTCAAGCAAGAACGCAGCGTGAAAAAAAGTGAGAAATATGAGCAGCATTAAATGTAATGAGGTATGCCACACGCAGCGTTTTTTTCACGCATATGTGGCGCGTCTGCAAAATCACCCGCCGCGGGCCCGCAGAAGAATGGACTGGGGTGCATTTTTGAAGCTTGTTTTCACGCTCTGTTCCTGGCCACACGGGCGGGAACAACACGCAGCTTTAAGCAAGTCGTTCTAGCAAGTTGAAATAAAGATAAATGGTTCTAATTTTTTCCAGGATAACGTAAACTATTTTTGGGTCTAGCCAATTACACGGTATGCCTACATGTTTTATCTCAAACATAGGTCGACCTTACTGTACTACTTAATAACTTGTTATTAAAAGGAAAGGGATTTAGTTGGACTAAAAAATGTAAAGAGGCATTTATGTAGTAAAATATTCAAAGATCTGATGAAAGTCATAAGCATATTTATATTATATTATTTGTACTAAATGTAAATAATTAAATGAAAGGTCAACAAAATAAAATCATTTTAGTGTTGTTTTCGTACCAAAATTAGTATACCATTCATATTTCTTGTTCACTAGTCAGAAACAAGGTTACTATTTCGGCCATTAGGAAGATATACAACATAATTATGTGAATTCGTCAATCAACTGCGGGTTCCGAGTGCATTTTCCCGCTCCTGGACTTCAACGGCATGAGAATAAGCTACATTTTACCGTGTGAAAAAAAAACGCACGTGTGGCATACAACAGCGGGAAATCAAGCAGCGTGAAAATAAGCTACATTTCACTGCGTGAAAAAAACGCCCGTATGGCCGTAGCCTAACAAGGAACTAAGAAAGTGAACTATTATCTCTAAAACGTCTAAAATGTTTCAGAGAACTTTAAACTAGACATCCATAAATTTTCTTCTAGTGAAAAATTGCTACTTCATGCATAGAAAAAAGTTCTAAACAATTGATTACAAAATTGCCTTCAGAAAAAGCTAGAGACTTGACCTACCATCCCCTCCCTCTTCAGGGTCCATCTCTGGCTCATCCAGTCCTTCCACACCTTCATTGTCCTGTTCATCTGCATTCCGCCCTTCTGCCGACACATCTTCCATTTCTGCTGCTAACAGAGAAAAAGTACTGTTAGGACAAACACTTGTTACCTTTGATATTTGATCATACTTATGTCAACTTTGAAAAGATATTTTACCAAATAAAACTTTGTAAGTAATTTCAGACCAAAATTAATAAGGACACAAGTGTTGTAAAAATTCTGTCCCAAAAAAATCCCAAATTCCTGCCCAAAATGTATTAACCTATCCATCCCATACATACCTGGGCCTGGTGTCGGGTGAGAGTGCTGGGGTGCTGTAGTCACTGTGATGGTAGGAATGTGTAGATTGTTGTTGGCCTCTGTGTGGTCCTCCGTGGAACTGCTCTGTCCCACCTCTCCTCCTACAGGCTCTGTCACAGCACACTCATATAATAAGGATTTAACATAGAGCACAAGGACCTAGGTCTGTAGGGTATTTTATGAGGATAACAAGCTTACCTGAATGGGAAAGAGTCCAAACTGGCATAAGAGAAACAAAACTTTGCACTATATAAAAAAAACCGAATAAATATTTCACTGTTACTGACTGAGTTGAAAAGGCTGTCAGTGACAGTGAAATATTCCAATGTTTTGTGTCTCTTGTGCCAGTTTGGACTCTTTCACATAGGTACAGGTAAGCCTGCTATCTTTACCGAAAATCCTAAAAAAACTCAGATAATAGTTGGCTATGGTAGTATAAAATTGTGCATGTTTTATAACTTAATTGTCACAGGAAATGTACATACAAAATTAAACGCTGTTTTTCCTTTGAAAGTGAAACCACTTCACTACTTGGTGCATATCAACAAGTAGAGATCCCATGTTATGTCATGGAATCAGTCCAAGCAATGTGTCAACAACCATTTTTGAG
Organism: Macrosteles quadrilineatus; assembly: GCF_028750875.1. Classification (NCBI taxonomy): domain Eukaryota; kingdom Metazoa; phylum Arthropoda; class Insecta; order Hemiptera; family Cicadellidae; genus Macrosteles; species Macrosteles quadrilineatus. Next base: position 126,508,204 of record NW_026542596.1, read on the forward strand.
TGAGTTTCCATTTACTTACTTTGCACTATGAATGTTTTTTTTTCACTAGTAATATGTATATTTAATTAGCTGTAAATAAAAGTTACGCCTATTTGCCCACAAAGGCAGAAGAACTACCAATATAAAATCAGAATGGCAGGACTTAACAGTTGTTTGGTTATATTTTTAAAGAGTGACTCAATTCTGGCTTGAGAGGACAATTAATTGCTGGAAAAAAGTTGGAACACCACAAAATATACGACAGAGTGAGAAACAAGGACTTGCTGTGTTTACTGTCGCAAAAGAAGGAAATATTTAGAGATGAACGGGTCTCAAAATTTCGGGAAATTTTAAATATTGTTCTACGAGACAAGATTCTATTTTGGTCAAGATTTGTTTGAGACAAGATTAAAGAAAATAAAAAAAACTTTGCGAAGACGTTTTTATTTTTTTATTTAATTATTAATTTGTTACATGGAAATATTGCTTCAAATTTTTTTTTTACAGCAAATGATGAGAAGTTGTAAGCAGTGTGAGACATGTTTTACTACTGTAAACATAGCCAAAATAAGTCACTCTTTTAATAAAAGATTTTAAATATTTTTGTCTACGATTGTTAGTGATGGGCGGATTAGAGAAAATGTCGGTACCGGATCCGGATTCGGATCTTAAAAAATACACAATGTCATAAGGGTGGGTTAAAAAACTTAATATTTACAGAATGCTAATTTTAATCATACTGTTTAAAATTAAATTAGTAATGTTTAAAGGTTAATATATCTTATATATAGAATAATCTCCAGTTGAGCCCAAAATCCCTAATTTTTGGGGGACACTAAAAATTTTCAAAATCATAAAATTAAAACATTGTGCTAAGTTTGCACGACCACCAAAAAGTTATCTGTGTATATTTGACCATCCTTCGATCTTGAGTATGCTATATCGTGGTTTTTGCATGCAGCATCCAATTTTTTGATGCCTGGATCAGCTCTGGCTAATCTCTTCCTTAAATTTGTTTCAGGTCCACAGTACTGATAGCCGGGTATGTGAAGTTCTACAGGTAAAATACACATTTTACTGTGTACAAGAAGACTATATGTGTCCTAACTGTGTTCTAACTTATAAAATATTAGATGGGGTGTATTGACTTTTTAATCACCCTGTATGGACACTTCTGTATGGATCTTCTTGTACACAGACGCAGGGTATTTTACCTGTAGAACTTCACATACCCGGCTATCAGTACTGTGGACCTGAAACAAATTTAAGGAAGAGATTAGCAAGAGCTGATCCAGGCAAAAAAAAAATTGGATGCTGCATGCAAAACCCACGATATAGCATACTCAAGATCGAAGGATAGTAAAATTAGATCAGTAGCTGACAGCTTATTAGCTTGGGAAAGGGTAAAAGCTTCAGACTCTAGTATTGGTGAGAGAGCTGCCCCCTGGGCTGTTACTAACATAATGAAAACTAAAGCAAAATTTGGTTGGGAAAAAGAACAAAATCCTAAATGTGCCTGCAAGAGGAAAAATAAAGGTGGTAAGCGACTCTATTTGAGACCTTATACCAGATCTGGTAGTAAAAGTAAAAAAATGTACTCATAGGAAATAATTGAAAGACTCAGAAAACCCATTAAGTAGTTTGGATATAATAAAACTTGCTGCTGATTTAAAGTTGCCTTATTTTAGAGGAGTCTTCTTGTACATAGACACAAATAGTCTTGTACATGGATACAGACAACTTTTTGTTTGTAAAAAAGATTTTAAAAATCAGATCCAGCCCAAGATCCGGATTTTTTTGGATTCGATCGGGTGCCGGTTCTAGCTCGGATCCGGCAGATCCGGTAGTCCGATATCCGGATTGGACCATCACTAATGGTTATTGTATTTTTGTAATTTACCAGTCTGTCATAAATCAGTAGGTATTTAAAAATGTTTAAAAAATCAGGTTAAAATGTGGAATGTGCATTTCCCATTATGTATGAGAAGGGAAATCCCGTCTCAACATCTTATGAGAAATAAAAAAATCCCGTCTCGTCTCGTCTCAAACTAAAAATCCATTCTCGTCCATCCCTAGAAATATGATAGTAATATGGTGTTACCTTGTGGGGAGACTTGAAGTGGGGTGGACGGCACACTGCGACCTGTGCTGGTATCTTCTAACTGGCTCAGGTCCATCCTAGTGTCATCCATACCTTCTGACGCGACCTGGGCCACTCCTGAAAATACAACTATCTCTCTAAAAGCCGAACTACTTTCATATCATTTCTGGCTAAAAAGACATGTAGGCTGATTAAAACAACTAACCACTCATGGACCAAACAATGTAAATCAACAAAAATGTGTTAATTTTACTGCATTTTCTTAAGAAAGATAATAAAAGACACATTCTTTTCTCCACATCTGAGTTACTAAGATTCCATTGTCCATCACACATGACAACAGTTGTCTTCACTCACCTGCTCTAGTTGTCGGTGGGTTGTTGTCAGAGAAGGTGAATCGTCCAGACGATGGGACGTGCGGAGAGCTGACTGCTTCACCAAAGCCATCCGTGCGCCGAGGCACAAAGAGTGTTGGGGTGCTGGGCACAATGCTGTCGTCTCCTACCTCCTCATAGCTGCCGGGCTGCAAGGTACATCACCAAGATAAAGTTTTAAAACTATATAAAACATCATTTTACCAGCAAAACTAGAATCGTTTGGTCACATAACCAAACTCAACAGAGAATTTTTTGAGAAGAGAAGAATTTAGAAGACCACCAAAGAAAAGACAGACGTTATAAAAGGTATACATTAGATTAGATCCCTTTTACATTTTTTACCAAAGAAGATTTTTTTATGAGTCAAAGACGTACCACAGAGCCATCAAGGTCATAAGTTTCGATATTCTTTCATGAAAAAGTTAAAGATCAAGAGACATTTGTGTAGCATAAAGTTACCATGAAAATTTTAAAACGCCGTGTTTTTGATGATGCTTTGCAAAATAAATAAAAGGACCTAGGATGTAAGTGAGAGAGCTGACCAGTAACAGTTGCTGTTGTCTGTTGAGTGGAGGTATGTGAGTTGCTGACACTCTTCTGACATAGTGACTGCCCGGGGTAGACGACGCCTGGTTGCTAGACACACTGGCCTCTCCTCTCCCCTGTCCCTGGCTGCTAGTGGCCTCCCCTCCCACCTCCACACCTACACTGCTCTCTGACTGGTTGGGTACTTCATTGCTGTCATCTAAACACACCGGTTGAGTTATAAAAACCACACCTATTTGGACAACCCAGAATTTTACCCCCTTAAAACTTACCCCTCAGCCAGCAAATCAATTTTTGGGACCGGGAATTTGGACCCCTAATTGGCAGAAAAAATCTAGCAAGTTCACTTGTCAGCATAAGATAGCACTTAATAGCATAATGGCAACATTAAGATATTTGTGTGTTTTTTTTTCAACCACTCTTTGTATTAGTCTTAGTTAGCGATATAATTTTAAATTTTTTTCTTGAATATACATTGTGATTGTAATTTTTTATTTCATTAAAATGTGACTTACTAAAACTTATTTTATTATTGCTGAGAAGTTTTTAAAATCCTTTTTTAAATACAAGCTCTTGGTAAAATGAATTTGACTAAGCCTAAACACAATTTTATTCAGCCAAATCATTTTTGGAGAATCTTTGCATTATCACTTACCAATGATTTCTACTTCATTATTTCCTTGGTCGGTTATATTTTCATCAATATCAGGACCTTCGCCTACATCATAATTTGCCATTTCCTGAAAGAAAAAACAGAAAAATGAGTTCTAAAGTTCAAATGATATGAAATGATCATCCTTTAAAAATTTTAAGATGATAGTTTAAGTAAAAGCATCAAAGAGACTTTAAGTGGTATACAATCAGGACCTTTCAACTTGATACTAGTTTTTTCAATCTTAAGATTCAAAATCTGTGCATGTTGAATTCCAATACAGCTGACATCAGCACCAGTGTCAATTTTGAAGTTAAGATAATCAGTCTCATTAACCAAAAGTTTTACATAAAACGGCTGGGAGGAACTTATATTTGACACCCTTTCATCAATCGTAACAGAGCTCAGAGCAAATGGATTAACTTTGCTAGATGATGGTTCAGATTCAACCTCTTGAACTACTGAATTGAAACTTTTTCGTTTACATGCCCGACTAAAATGGCCCTTTAATCCGCATTTGAAACAAACTTTATCAACTGCCGGACACTTTTCCTTGGAGTTTCAGCTTTTATTTTTTAAGAAAATAACAAGGGTTAAAACGTTTGGTTTCAACAACTGACCTGATCATCCCTACTGTACACCTCAATCTCGTAGACTTCCTCATTCTCACCTTCCTCCTCAAACTCTTGATTATCATCCAAACCCTGTATCAAATAAACAATTGATTAAGCTTTTTTCAAACCACTAAAAAAACATCAAGAATTTTGAAAAAAGTATTAGTGACACTAAGCAATATAGGCCTAATTGATGTTCATTTTTAGGTTCAAGCAGCCAGTGTCAGCACGACTCGATTATCAACCATAACAATTCAAGATTGAGCTCAGCTGTACCACTGAGGATGCCGCATCTAAGTATGGCCAAAAAGTCTAAATAGTATTGATGATTTGACAAAGCTTAAACTGAGCTCAACCGAGCTAATACTGATAATAGTAATGTAATGTTATCAATGATTTATTCAACTGTAAAGAACATCATTAGACTAGGAACGACGATAGGAATGGAAGAGAATATCAGCGTAATGTATGGTGGTAAATCAAGGTGCAATACCGGGTCACTCACGCCATCGTCTGGCAATCCTTCATCGTCCTCCTCCTCATCGGAGTCTACGAGTATGACGTCGTCCTCCTGGTCACGTTGTGATGACGTAGGCACCTGGTACTCCACCTCCAGACCATCTGATCTCAGCAGCATCTCACCCTCCCCGCTGGCCACCACTCTGTTGCGTTTGGCCTACAACACCGCATTGAATCATAGTGTATTTATTTAAACATATTATTTTACCATATGTTCTTAAGATTAATGAATAACAAATTTTAGGAGTCCATGCCGAGTATCGGGTTAATTTTTGTAAGTGCTGGAAAACACTTTAGTAATGTAATGGACAATGTGTTTGACCGTGATGGAGAAATCAGGATTGAGTGTAATGAGTGTATTTCTGTTTATGTTATTGTTTATAAACCTGTTATTGAAGCCTAATACGCTGTTTATAATCTCAAATCAACAATAGTTACTATGACCCATACATACAGATAAAGTTAATAATTTCTGGTTTTTGACCTAAATGTTTCAGTTTATTAGAACAAACTCACAAGACAAAAATTGTAACTTAAAACCAGTTTGTTAACTAAATGATTGCATTACAAATTGCACTTTTCTCTTAAAAATCAATGAAAATGATCCTTAGCAAGAGAATATCTCGCTTATAAAAAAAAAAGATTCTAAACTAAAGTGTTTACATTATCTAACAGGTTATTGCAGACTTTTTCCATCACTATTAGCAAGATACAAGGTTTTCATGACGTTTTTAGGATTTGGAATCTGATCCCGTCCTTAAGTAAGAGAGTATCAGAACATTACAAATTTACAATGGTACACAGACAAAAAAACAAAATGTGATTACATTTTTTTTAACCCATAGCCTACTTCATTTAAAAACTCCAAATAAAAATCTATTTTAAATTTAGCTCAAGAACAAGAAAACATTTTTTTGTTCTAGGACACTAGACACGAGCACGGAATTGTTTTCCACATTATTTCAGGCTAGACCTAGGGGTTTCGGCATTATCACTTAGATAAAATACATTGGTGACTTGGCGGGATTTGAACCCGAGACCTCAGGGAACGAAGTCCCGAGCTCTAACCACTAGACCCACTTACCGGTGGCATGTTCTTTTTGCTGTCGTCCTCTTGCACGCTGGATGAGTCCCTGAGCCTCTTGGAGCCTGGTCCAGCCTGGGATGTGGTCACTGTGTTGCTACTGTTGGCGTAACTGCTGGCTACAGCCTGCAACACATCAGGAACCTCAGTATTGGCGGCCCATACATACATTACTACAGACTGTTAAGTATCCAACACAATGTAATGAATCCAAATCTTTAAACCCTTAACTTAAAAGAAAACCATGAGATTCCATTAGTTTTCAGCATTTTGACAGTGTAACCAAAACCCGGGGAATTTGTTTCAAGGGTAATTGAGTGTGGAAATGTTCATGTCCAAAATTTTTTAAATTAATTCTGGTTTCCTTTTTGGACAGGAGACAGGGATCTTGCAATATCAGTCTGATCAATTGTTGTTCGATCAGAAATGATTGTTATGTTGCCGTGATCAATCAGACATAAACAAACAGTTTTTGAAATACAATTTTTAAACTTATTCCAAATAAACTAAATAATTTTGTTGAGACTAACAATTTTTCACAGTAGGTTCTAGATGGCATTTCAAGTTGAACTTGGACTCCAGATTTAGAACTCAATCTTTTAAGGCTCAATTCCTGGATTTTACCATCCCTGGTTTTTTACATTCAGACCAGGTCTTCAGAGGGATATCTACAATCTGAGCCAATAACTTGAAAAAGGAAAAACTAAAACACAGTAAACTTTGATCAGGGTGTCTACTACATTCTGGATAAAAAAATCATGGACAGTTCCCGTACATTTAAGGACACTTTGCCGTAACCTTTGTTGGTGTCATTAGGCCTACCGAATAATTTTCCTGATTTGTCAAACTGTATTAATCTTGTTATTCACTGTAGTTGTACCAGAGAGAAAAGTAAATAATAATAGATAAGAGTTAAAAATTACAAAATAGAAATTTATTGAAAGTAAACAAACATAGGCCTACCTATACTTTAGGTACCTAAGGTAAAGCTTTTATGGTGTAACAGAGAAACGCAATCATTGTCTCCTGCGATAGCGACAAATATCTCCATCAGTCACGTAAACTTCATAACATAGCTTATCCGATCCAGGCCGATTAATTTGGCACGATTCGCCCTGGCACAACGTTAGGTTCTCGACTACTTTTGAAAAAAATCTTTAATGCATATTGTTACTCAATTCTTAGTACAAAATCAAGGTATGGTAAGCGGCTATTAATAAGCAATAAGCACAGAGTAAGATTATTGTATTTTCATTTGCAAAGTTAATATCGACACATAGCAATCATTAGTTGTTTATCTTAGGCTCAATTACATTTTCTTAATATATTTTACAGCTCTTTCAAGAATCAAAATACCCAGGCCTAGACCTAATTATTTAGGAGGGCCTATATAAACTGAGTAACAAACAATGAGGTTCTAATAGCAGCAAAGTCACTATCATCATTGTAGTTCATAAGATTTTGGTTGCTTAAAGCATACAACTCAATAAATAAATATATGGGAAAAAAAAAAACATTGAAACCTGAATAGCCAACAATATAAGACAAAGATACAGAAAATGCAATGACATAATTTGAAACCAAGCAGGCCTACATAGTGATAAAACATTAATGCAAACAACAATGCTTGTGGTTTAGTCAATTGAAAGATAAAATGGCCATAAAAAGGGGTTAACTTACAAAATAAGACTATAGATTATTTACATGTTTAATATGAAACCATAAACAGTTTTATGGCACTAGGCACTGGCCGCGGCAAATTGAATCTTCAAGCCGAAAGTACAAGAAGTGAAATTTAACAGCCATTATAAAGCTATTATTTTCACGATAAAATAGGTTTGAGATCTAATAATAATCACCCTAGTAATGAAAAAAGAAGTTGTAAAGGAATAAAAGTGATACAACTTTTATGAGCTAGCTGCTGAGTCAACAGTTCTTGGAAGTACTTGACTTGACACTTGATTGTCGTGATAAAATATTAATGGGTTTGAGATTGTTAATGGGATTTTTATTGCATAATTACTCTAGTAATGAATTATGAAAATGTAAACAAACGTCTGATAAACCTTTTATGTGCTCCTAACCAACTAGCGATCAATAAAATTATGGCCCATTAAAAATTTAAGGACATAGTCTGGCATTTAAGGACAATTCCCGTACATTTCATGGCCAGTAAAAATACACCCTGTTTGATTTAACCCTTCCAGGACTATAGACGTAAATATCCGCTAGCATTTTGTGCATAGCGGACGGTAGGCAGATATATACGCTTATCTTTTCGGGCTCCACGGACAGTTGGCTGGATATAAGCTCTGATTATTACGACGGTTATTGTTATAGTTAATTGTAGGGATGGTCAAGTCTCGAAATTTCGGGAAATTTTCGGGAAATTTTAAATCTCGTTACACGAGACGAGATTTCTTTTTGGCCAAGATTTTTATCGAGACGAGAATAAAAAAAAAAAAAAAATTAAAAATGCCTGCAGAAAGTCAATGCAATACCCGCAATACAGGAGCGTGTTGTAGTTGCGTTTCCTTTGCGAAGGCGTTCTTATTTAATTAATTCTTTAAATGTAAATATTACTTTAATTATGTTAATAATATTACTTTAATAACATTTGAGAAGTTTTGTTAAGTGTAAGCAGTGTGAGGAATGTTTTATTACTATAAAAAGTCAAAACAAGTAACTGTTTTATAAAAATTAATATTGCTTTTATTTTATGATTTTTTTTATTTTAGGATAAGTTGAACTCTATCCTAACTGATATCACTATGTTTCCTAATCGTAGGCATTTTTAATAAGTTAGGCGTGATTAATAAAAAAATGTTATGCTGATGTTTTTTAATAAAAGATTTTAAATATTCTTGCCTATTATCATTATTTTTGTATTTAAACAGTCATCTAACAATGTTACAAAATCAGGTAAAAATTTTGAACGTGCATTTCCCGTTGTGTATGAGAAGGGAAATCCCGTCTCGATCTCGTCTCGAAATTTTATGAGAAATAAAAAATCTCGTCTCGTCTCGTCTCGAACTAAAAATCCAATCTCGTCCATGTCTATAACATCATTAATCTTTGTGAAAACTTCCTTTTATTCAATTATATCTTCAACCGATGTACTAGAAATGATTTATGGAAAAATAGGAAGTTTAATTTTTTTTATGTTTATAAAAAAAAAATTAAAGTAAAAAAATTATTTTGGACAAAAGTGCTGCATAGGTTTACTATATACAACAATCTATAAATTATTGATTTGAAAATATTTGTTAGTTTTTATTTAAATAAAATAATTTTGCTGTCTGTATACTTACTATAGGCCGTCTGGGAAGGGTTAAAATGTCTAAAGAACAAAATTAGAGGTGAACTAGTTTAGTTGTACCTGTGGAGGGCACTGTTCCTGAGAGTTGCTGGCTTCCTCTAACTGAGCCTCACTGCTGGCCACCACAGACTGTTCAGTGGCCGACGACCCTGGCTGGCCAGACTCTTCAACCTCCTGTGACAGTATACACCTCTCAGTTGATATTACACAGTGACAACCAAATGTGTTTTACAACTTTGATCAAATATGAAAACCACAGTCAAATAGCTAAATCCATTCGGCTGGATTCTGTGGCTGTAACCTAGAATTAAATTCAAATTCATAGTTGCTTTAGCCTTTCACAGAGTGTGCTACAGTCATCTTTTTGATCACTTAGTTAGTGTCAACCACGAATACTTGAACAGACATGGGATGGATCATAAACATAAAACAAATTATGTTAATAGTCCGAAAATAAACATTATTTAACATTGCTGAAACGGAACTGTCCAAACCATATGTTAATGCTAATAGTATAGGATTCAGGGCCAGCAACATCCTTTGTTTATGTTTATGATCCATACTGGTTCTGTTCAAGTATTTGTGGTCTCAACTATGCTAGTTGATGTGTCATAAAAAAATTCTTATATTTACAATGAGTCGTTCTTTCAGTTTGTATTGATAAAAAATTTGACATGTTAAAAAAAAAAACAGCATTTGTTGGTGTCAAATATGTTCATTTTTAGCCTAAGACTGTCTATGGATTTACAATAAGAATTGGATGTCTACTTTTATCTTCTGTTAATACCCAAAGGTAAATAATTATCTTCACTATGGTTCAAACTTAAAAATTCAAGAGATTAGTTGACAGCATACGAGGTCAAGACATTAGGCTAACCAATGATTCATACACTTAAGCCTGCTAATCCGGCACCATCTACAATAACACAAAATCTATCTTAAGGTAAAATTGTTTTATACGGTTATCAGATATTTTAGCATGAACATTCGGCAGAAGTTGGACACACTCTGCAGAAATCAGGTGTGAACAGCAGACAGTTGTACTAAAAATTTGTGGGTGTCTTATTTTTATTTATATATTTACTTGTATCTTTACTAATTAATAGAACTAAAACAAGATGAAGCAAAGTCAACTATTAATAGAAGCCCCCTGGCTAAAATTTTCCTTCTTCGTTAAGGATTACTTCTGGTCTCGCAACAATTGCTGTTCAGTAATCTGAACATTACTGAACAGCACCGCCAGAACAGTAATCGCTGAACAGTAATCGGGACCGCCAGAGTCCCGATGAAGCCACATTAGCAAGCAACTGCTGTATTGTATCTCTCACCTGTTGGTTGCGGTAGTAGGCTTGCACAGTGCTACACATGGTCTGCTGGTTGCTGCTGGCAGACACCAATCCCTGGTCACTCGGCACATGGTTGGAGGCTGACACTATGTTCTGCTCTGCACTCTGCTCTTGTTGAGAGCCCACCGAGGAGTCTTGGCCACTCCCCTGCAAGCACTGCAACACAACAGGCTTAGCTAGAGCGTAGAAGGAGCAAAGCTTAGTGTGTAACTGCTGCAGAAGCTTAGCTTGGAAAAAATGTCTACAGCTTAAAAAACTTAAAAAAGTATCCTGACTTGCTCGTTTTATCCCATATTGATCTGAACAAACAGAATGTTTCACTCAAAATGGACCTTTTACAAGGCTTGCATTGTGCTTTACACTCATCAGTGTTCTTGAAGAACAAAACTTCCCTGTTTGGCACATAATTGTGTTGATGACAAGCAAAGTAGGCTGATCTAGTAGCTACATGGTAATGGGCTATTTTAGAATGCAGAGTAAACATTTCAATCGGTTGGCTAAGATCAATATTACCTGTGTCTGAGTGGTCTGGGAGGAAGTCTGAGCGGTAGGCTGGGGCAGCACTAGAGCTATAGCTTGGGGGTTGGCAGTGCCAGCTGGCTGAATACTGTCTTCAGCCTCAACATCCTACAAACATACAAACATCAGTTGCTGAACAAGTACTAGACATCCAGCTGTACAAGGCAATAAGTTTAAAAATAAACACTAGGAGGTAGAAACCACTTGGTAAAACCATCTTCAAAGTCTAGATTCCAGCACTAGTTTTCAAACCCATAAGGGTGATTATTACTGTTCAGAATAAAAATAACTGAAATTTGATACATTTTAATAAAAATTGTGAATCCATCAAACAATAAAATTGGCTTGTTAATGATGCAGGGTAAATGTCAACAGATAGTTTGTGCTGTAACGCAAGAGGCAGCAACAGCTGGTACCTATTAGTACCCGCCCCTTGAATTTCTATTTACCACTAATAGATTAAATTATTTGGTTTTAAATATACAGTTTAATCAATGAAAAACACAGCCAAACTCTATCCTCTTTCCTTTTCTCCACTGAAACACATCAAGATACCACATGAATATATTTGGGAAAGAACACTTTACTGGACGTAAGAGAGTAAAACGTCATAGAGTATGGATAGAAGTATGGATGGAAGTATGGGCCATGTTTAATCTACCTGGGTAGACTCAGCCGCACTGGACGGAGGAGGAGGAGCATGCTGCGTATGTGAGTGTGTAGGAGGTACTGTAGCCTGACGTATCACTACCACACCACTACTGGTGGCTGGCATGTAGTCCGTGTGAGAGGAGGTGGGGGAGGAACTGAGTCCCTCCACACTGCCTATCCCGGCCCCACCACTGCTACCTGTAGAGGTATGCACCATCTGCTGCTGTGGGGGTACCAACACTGCCTGACTGCTGCTGCTGTACAGAACAGGGCAGTGTATCTAATATGTTGCCAGGGTGAAAAACAACTAATGTGTCTAAGCCTATAAAACTATTTGAATATTCATGATTGTATCAGATGGATTTGATTCTCAAATCTCATATCTAGTTGAACCTGCTATATGGCGGCGCTAATACAACTTGTGTGTTTGTTTCCATTTTTGGACGGGTTTGAATAAATTGGGGATATTTTCCAGGCAAGAGTCCTGGGATATAATAACTATTAAATAATGATCTATATGTTACTGCAATCCTGCAAAACAGCTAGAGAATTAAAAATAATTAAATAATACCCCCGCCGAAGCAAATCTGCAGACTAAGCGAATTTCCATTTGCCTGATTGGATTTACACTAAAATGTCTCCTTAAAAATATCACATTTATTCCCTATTTAAATAAAATTAGTTTAACGAGTACTTAGGTTTGCTGCAACAGGGAGGGTAAAAAGGTGTTTTTTTTTGTAAAATGTTAATAGTTTAGTATGAAATTAATGCATTTCCCAAATTTGATCAAAATATGATCATAAACAAGCAAACTACAACAGTTTACTTATTCTCCATAAGAATAACATGGGAATTTTAAATTTACAGTTTTTTTGGAATTTTCTCCGTAACCATTAGGCGCATAATGACGCTTCAATATACTAAATTATTTGTTTTTTTAAGCTCTACAAAATGGTTTGGAAAGAAAATGGCAAATTTTAAGTTTTTAGGGTCCAAAATGGGAAAAACCAATTTTTGCCCCATAAAACCCCCCATAAACCCCTGTTCCCATAGTCCGATCATGCTGGTTCGCGAACTCGTTTGAATAAATGTATGTTTACACGTTTGTACCAAATTTCATCAAAATCGGATGATTTTTGCTCGAGTTATTGCGCTAACGGACACATATATATATATATATATATATATATATATATGATTTTGAACGGATGGTGTTTTTGGTCTCTATGGACCTCAAAACGAAAAAGTAAATCGGTCCCGGGTCCAGGTCTTACCACGAGTACTACGGTAATAGCTTATTCCCTATAGGGGAAATTCGCTAAAATCATTAATTTAAGTAAAAGAAGTTAAGTTATAAAATAATAACAGTTTGGTGTGCAAGCTACTAGTAGCCCCTGGATTCCAGTGAAAAAAAGCATCAAGTAAAATGTTTTCAATGCCAACATTATTGTTCTGTTTATCATGATTCTCAAAGTACTTATGCCTTGGATTTTTGTTGAGTGTTTTGACATACTGTTTACCTCTGATTGGTGGTGGGCAGTACAGCCACGGTACGAGACTGCAAACTCATTGGCCTGATACTGGCGAATGGTGTCTCGCTGGTGCCTCCCCTCCATGGCGTCACTGTCACTGAGTGTTGGGTCTAGTGAAGGAAACATCAGAACAATACCTCTTTAATTGGTTTAGGGATACTTTTAGAAACTAACATTTGAAATTCATTCTTAATTCACACCGTGATGTGTCAATATCATTTATAAAGTAGTCTTTTGAGAAGTGTCTACCTACTAGTTCCCATAACGAACAATCTATGACTTTTACCCATCCTTTTGCTTTCAATAAATTTCCTTGTATGTGTAGTTTATCTGTTATCATAGGAAATGTCTCTTAGCTTCATATATCATAAACAGATCACTACATATATAATGAGAGTATAGAATACTTACTTTGTGCACTGAATAGTTTGTTTTTGTTATAACTGAATTACAAATAAACTCTATAACTTTTTGGTTTTTGCCTCTAATTTTGGAATGTGACACATATTTAACTGTTAAGTGACACTCACAGGTTGTTGTTTAGTCCCTGAGGAGGAGGGCCCGGCCATGGGTTTGATGTTGGCCGTGGGAGGTTCCACTGAACTCTTCTCGACACCAGAGCTGGTGGAAGGTTTAACGCCACCTTGCAGTTTGTCCACCTGACGCTGCAGTAAGGTCACCCTCTGCATCTGCAGATCAACCTCTCTCTTGAGCCGCTCATTTTCAGAGATGAGGTCCGCCTTCTCCTTGTCTGCCCGTCTCTGACGCACATCAGAGTCATCTGTATCAGAATACTACGTCAACAAATATCTCGTACAAGAAATATGAGTTACCATCCAGTGTTTAGTTATAGATGTGGTACATTGCATTAAACTATTTGAAACAAAATCTCTTCCCCTCTTGATCTGAACTTGACGAATTACAACAAAATACAAGCACAAAATTTGTCCCATTTTGCATTCAATGTCTCGATGTTAATGTAAAAACAATTGACTTTTTTTATTCTTTTCTTTAAGCCTGATCTATTAAGTAGGGGTCTGCGGGTCAGACTTTTTTGGTTCGGGTCGGGTCGGGTCGGGCCAATAATTTTGATCCTCGGGTTTCGGGCCAAAATCGGGTCGGGCCAAAAATTATTAATTACCAGATTTTTTTTCTTTTTTTAACTCCTATCTGTGTTTATAATATTACTTAAAAATAACATATGAAAAACGGTTGTATTTATGTATATTATTTCATGTTCATAACTTATTTACAGCTTAGGAGTTGCCTCAACTGCAAGAAAGAAGAAAATAATTTTTTTTATCAAGCCATTCTTTCCCATTTTCATAACTGTTGAAATATCTAAACAGCTATATTACAACAAGTTTGTAATGGAACTTAATATAAAAGGATCATAAACAAATCAATTAACCTTATCTCAAGTTTAGGGCCTGTGGACTGGCTTAAAGACTGCAAGCAAGAAGAAAATAAAAATTCTATGTTTCCACCATGCAATATGAATCATTCATTCCCTGCCTCCTAACCTCCTAAGTATAAAAACCTCACACTTACAATAGCATTATTAGTTACATCATCATAAATAAAGAATTATTTATTATTGGCATTACTAGGCCTACAGCTTTACATAGGAATTATTTTTTATAGGGCCTAAAATAGTAATAGACTAAGCAACATGACAAGTGGAGAACTCATTGAAGAAAAGATTGTGTGTAAACTAATTCACTTTAAAAACTCTAAAACAGTAAATAACACACATACATTGTTTATGGTATAGTTAGTTATAGTAAAGACTGTAAAAATTGCATATATCATGTCATACACAGTTATAGACCTATGGTATTGCAAGAGATTAAAATCCTAAAACAACTGATTTTAGCTAATAAATGAAAATAATTAAAAATCCATAAACTCAAGTCAAACAATATCACAATTATTAGGTACCTGAAAAGGAACTCTTAATATATAGAAAATTATATTAAATCAAGAGAAAAGAAAGTTAAATGCTAATTTGGCAACATAAGCAGACAGCAGAGACATTATAGTGTCCTAATTAGCAACACAACTCAATGTTTTTATACTGTAAGTCGATGTTTTTGAAACTGTAGGGTCTTTTTCTCGGAAGGAAGGGGGAAGGGTAGTAGAATGTAAACAAAAAACCATGAATCACTCTCACAGCCGGGCCCGGGGACACTCAAGGTTACAGACCCTCCCCCTCCCCTCCCCGCCCCTCTTACACAACCAGAGCCAGGCCCGGGGACACTCAAGGTCATAGACCCTCCCCCTCCCCCACCCCTATTACACCACCCGATTGTTCCAATTGCTGACAAAATGCAAGTAACGAAAGGAAGTAGAGACAAAAAGATATATTTTCTTTATTCAAAAATATAAAACTGTTACAGATAATTTCCAAAGAAATTAATTCATGGTAGTTTGTGTCTTGTAAATATTGTATTAGATCTTAGAAATATCTTTTTTGAAACTCAATCTAACTTAAGAAAAACATAATTTTACTGATAAAAACTTTCATAAAATTATAAAATATTTAGGCCTAACCTCTTTGTAGACTTGCTGATACTTGATACTTAAAAAAAATTAAATGGTGACCATACAATGCCGAACCAGACGATCAGAAGTGTTGTTTTGTTTTGTTACTGAATGACAAAAAGGACACAGGAAAATAAAAGAACAAGATACAGATCTGTACACTATATCAGATATTTCTTTTGTTTATGATTTATTATGTAAATAAAATACTAAAATATATTTTAAACTAGGTATGGAATAAACAATAAATAATTAAACTGGTACCTCTGGATAAATAGTCTTTCTTTTGACTTTGTTTTCTTTGCACTGTTGCGTCACGGCTTTTGTTTTGTCAGTAGACGACTGGCTCTGGCTAGTGACAGTACGGCATTTGCTCTGTTGTGTCTTTGTTCTTAAACGTGAGCAAACTTAATATTTAATTATAATTTTAACGTTTTAATTCCTCTGTAATAATATATATAAGAGTGTTTCTTTGAAAATTACTTATTATAACTTTGAAAATAATAATTTTTTTTTTGGCCCGACCCGATCTTGGCCCGAAAAAATCTCTGACCCGACCCGGTCTCTCGGGCCTTCCGCTGGCCCGACCCGACCCGAAAAAATCGGGGACCCGCAGACCCCTACTATTAAGTTATTTAAGATAGTAATGTTTTAACAGAAACCCCAAAGAATTCAAGTGTTTTCAGATATCTTTGATCAGTATCCAAGTGTTAAGGTGTTACCCTTGTTTCTGTCCAGAGTGTCGACTTTTTGCTGCAACTCTGTATTCTCTACGGACAGTTTGCGTTTCTCTTCAGTGAGAAACATGATGCGAGACCTGGCGTTCTTCAGCAGAACCTTGGCTCTCTCCTCCTTATCAGCATTGGCCGTCCTCAGCTGCTCCACCTCCTGGCGCAGACTGGTAGCTTCCGTCTGGGCCGCGGTGACCTGTCACAGGACAACTGATTATACAAGGTATCCATTGTTTCTCAGAGTGATTGCTTCATAATAGACATAATTATCCTTGGAAACACTTCAACATGAATGCATTTGAAAAATAAAGGAATGGTATTAGCAAGGTGGGTTCAACTTAATGCATTTTATCTCTAAGCAAGTGATCATTGGTATGTCATATTTAATCCTTCCCGGACGGGTGACGGATATATCCGCCTAAGTCTTTGGCGATAAAGGACGGGTGACGGATATATCCGCTTATGGTTTTTGATGTTCCGGACGGGAAGCGGATATATCCGCCTTCTCTTCAGACAGACTGGCAGGTGCTTGAGCAGTAACCAGATGTTTCGCGGTACCAAGGCGCCACTTTCCTGCTCTCTTCATGGCTGCGCTCTCTCCTGCACTCCCTCCTCACACCACCCACCTCTCCTACGCTCCCCCCTCGACGTTTCGCGCTCAACACTACGTTGTCTTGGTCGTATCTTCAAAGACGGGTGGCAGATATATCCGCTGCATTTCTACCCATCCTATTTAAAAACGAGTAAACAAATTATTTGGAAAGTATGAAGTGTTCTATTGTGTTTATTTTATGTATACTTGTATAACAAAACACAAATACAGAAAATTAATTTTTATTTCTTCCTATAACTTTTTCCTGTCCTTTATCACGATTTCGCCTGTCCGGGAAAGGTTAAAACAGTTGATTGCACAATTTAACAGGGACCCCAAAATGTTGGTAGATATTTTAAAATTATAAATAAATAAAGACTTTTAATTATATGTAAATAAAGGGAAAGCATTAGAACTCATTATGTTGCATTTAAATTTGTAAATTCCCTCCTTTTTGCAGGGAAGCCCCTCAAACCTATCGTACCCTGATCAAACTCCTTCTTGATCCTTGTCACAACAAGCTAACAAATTATACCTGAAGCCGCCCCTGCAATTTAACTTGACATGTCAACATTACTCTTTCCTCCTTTTAGCTAGCTAAAAAAATTCCCTTTTATTGGTTTTCTGTATTAAAAACAGCTATTAATTGCTGGGGCATTAAGTTATTTGGGTAGCAAAATTAGCAATGAAGTTCAAAAGTGTTAACAAAGGTTATGTAGTGTTATAGAGGTAGTATATTTTTTCACCTATAAAGAAAAAATAACTGCTTTAGCCATTTCCTTTAAACCCTTTAAAAACTCCAAAATTAACTAATTTTTTACATTTACTGTGTCACGTACCTGATCTGTGAGCTGCTTCAAACGTTCAGCCTGTGTGCGTTCAGCTTCCTGTCTACCTTCTTCTCTTAGTTTATTCTGTTCTTCCACACTCATAACATGGACCTCTTTCTTTTTCTTTTCTTCCTCCTCGTTACGTTTAACTAAGTCTTGGTATTGAGTCTTGTACTTCTTCGCTATTTGGCGGATCTACAAGTAGAGCAATTTGTGTAGCACTAATTTAGTATAACAGATAAGATAATACATTCCCGTAACACTATTTTAGCATTACATAATAAAGGAGTTTCAAAAATAATATTAAGTACAGTAAAAATTAAATTTTTATCTTTTCAGATTTAAATTTAGATTTTTTTACCAATCTAAATTATATAAAAGTGGCTTTAAGAGCTGTTGTGTAGTAAGGAGGTTTAGGCCTACAATTTATAGATGGCAGTAATTACAGGTACAATTCATTGTGTTGTGTACCAAGCACTTATGAGCCTATCACAGAGAAAATGTGTAGTAATGTATAGTGACACTTAGAAGACAAGTGTGTTGAAGATATTTCTGTAAATAAAAATGTGAGTAATAATTTATATAATTCATTTTTAGCGAATTTCCCATATAGGGAATAAGCTATTACCGTAGTACACATGGTAAGACCCGGACCCGGGACCGATTTAATTTTTCATTTTGAGGTCCCTAGAGGCCAAAAACACCATCCGTTCAAATTCATATAAATATATGTGTCCGTTAGCGCGATAACTCGAGCAAAAATGATCCGATTTTGATGAAATTTTGTACAAACGTGTAAACCTACATTTCTTCGAGTTTGCGATCCAGCATAATCGGACCATTGGAACGGGGGTTTATGGGGGGTTTTATGGGGTAAAAATGGGGTTTTCCCATTTTGACCCTAAAAACAAAAAATTTTGCAATTTCTTTTTAAACCGTTTTGTAAAGCTTGCACTCATTAAATCTAATGTTATTTAAATAGGGAATAAATATGTCTTATTTATGGAAATATTTTAGTAACAATGTAATCAGACAAGTTGAAATTCGCTTAGTCTGCAGGTTTACTGCGGCAGGGGTATTATTTTTATTTAGTGACTTGGGTGGGCAAGTTTAACAAGAAACCAGCCCAATCTGCTTCCACAACAAACAGACTGACTGGCCACTAGCCGAGACCTTTATACACTGCAATAGAGCTAATATGAACACAACATGAAAGTGAACAAACTTATGTGTTAGAAAAAAAGTACCAGAACCTGTAAACCTATTGTGGAGTTGATCAAAACCCAAACATTTTACAAACGTTTTTATCTTCATTTAGGATATGGTTTTTTTTTGGGGGGGGAGGGGGGTGGTTTTGGGTAAGATTTGCTTTTATGATACACAATCTTTAAGAAGTTGTAAAGAACATCACTAGGCCACCTAGCCTAAGGCTGCGTTTACACTGGAGCCACGCTTAGGCAAGTTAAATTTTGTGGTTATACTAGAGAGAGCAACCAAGAACAAGTGCTCGCTCCCTTTAGTCACAATAGGCCTACATCACAGATCACTCAAAATGGAGATATCAGATGATGAGGATATTATGCTTGAAGGTGTTTTAATTTATTTTATTTGACTCCGAACGAGTTAAGGGGGAATGGGAAACTATGGTAGTCAATGAAATGTTAGTATAATTATTTTATAAAAAACATAACAATACAAACTTAAACAGTATAATTTTAACAAGCCTAGGAGAACTTAAGTTTTTGATCATAGCTTTATTAGAGGTCTATTTTGATAGAAAAATAAAATTCTATATATTTTGATAACAAATACTTGAAGAGTACCGGTATGGATCATAAACATAAACAAATGACCTTGTTGGCCCGAACCTATACTAATAGCATTAACAAATGGTTTAGACAGTTCTTTCAAAACTGAAGGATGAGAGGCCCAAGCTTGTCCCTGTGTGCGCTTGCTAGTGGTGAGCACTATAAACATGCCTGGACAAGTCACCACAGGTTTACAGTAATCTGCTACAATTTTGCTTCAAAGGGCAAGCATGGCCAAGCGTGCGGCACCATTTTACATGCCCAAGCGTGCCTCCAATGTAAACACAGCCTAACTATATTGCTGCATCCCCACGACAATATCTACAATCTACAGCTAGCTGTAGCCATAGCCATGTTACCTGCATCTCCTTGTTCCTGACGTCAGTGATCACTGCCTCTTGTGAAGCCAAGTCCTGACTCACCTTGGCGAGCTCCTCAGCTTTCTTCTCTTGCTCGGCTCTGACTTCCGTGAGCTCTGCTCTAGCCTGAGTCACACCCTTTTGTGCCGCTGCCAGCTGCTCTGACAGAGCTTCTTTCTCCTTCCTCACCTGCAAAGTTTTTGTAATTTATTTTTTGATTTTTCACAGTAGTCTTTTATAGTGGAGCAGACTAAACTCTGGTTTTGTACTAAAATCGACCTTCTGTTAAGCATTGATTGAATGCCAAATTAGAATCTATCTGAATTGGGGTTGAACCGGCAACCTTCAGATTTAAGGTGATTCTTGTAACTACTAAGTTGCCCAGATTAAAAAACACAGTGACGATAAGTACCAGCAACCTTCAGATTTGAAGGTGATTCTTGTAACTAATAAGTTACCCAGATTAAAAAACACAGTGACGATAAGTACCAGCAACCTTCAGATTTGAAGGTGATTCTTGTAACTAATAAGTTACCCAGACTAAAATACACAATGACGATAAGTACCATCAACATTCAGATTTGAAGGTGATTCTTGTAACTAACTACTGAGTTACCCAGATTAAAATACACAATGGTGATAGCTACCAGCAACCTTTAGATTTGAAGGTGATTCTTGTAACTACTACGTTACCCATATTAAAATACACAATGACGATAAGTACCAGCAACCTTCAGATATGAAGGTGATTCTTGTAACTACTAAGTTTCACGGAGTAAAATACACAATGACGATAAATACCAGCAACCTTCAGATATGAAGGCGAGCCTTGAAACTACATAGTCACCGAAACAAAAATATACAAAATTGTAATAAAACACTTGGACACAAAACATTCATGAATCTTCAGCTGATATTACAAAATAGGCAACAGTCAAACACTACATTCTGCAGATTTACCCAAAATGGTTTCCTCTGGCAGAGCTTAGCTTCATTGAACCCAATAGCTCATTATTAGTACTCTGCTTAAACACCTTTGAAATTATTTTGCATTCCGTCAAAGAAAGTCCAGCTTCTTTAAATCTCTAAGAAATAATTTACCTGTTAGACATGCTGTATAGTAGAAATTAAATCATTTGGATTTGATTGTATTTGTCTTTTTTAGGCCTATAAGTTTTTGGTTTAACCTATGGATTGTTAAAATGAGCAAAGTTAAAGGTTTGTTTGACCAGAGGTTTTATTCAAAAATCCTGCATAGTTGCAGTGACAACAACATTGTACTTGAGAGTAGGTAATCTGGTCCAAGAAATGTAAAGGTAACAAATTTTATTCAGGAAACATAGTTTAATTTTATTTTTCAACAGTGTTTGAATGGGACATGAAGAAAATTTTTTATGTAATATTTTATGCATTAAGAGGAAAAATAAAATTTAATTTGATTTACTTTTTTTATTTTTAATGGAGATAAAAAATAATACCATGATGGAACAGTACGTCTTATATTGATAAGAAAAATCCTAGATTTACAATTATTTCTAAACAAACAACGGTTTTAACTTAATATAAATTAGTAAGAGAAGCAAAATGATTTACAGTCAAAGTGTATAAACTAAAGATAATCCATATTAATCAATTACCCATTACAAAAGTACCATTGTAAAAATACTAATCAATATAATCTTGTTATCACTTTTATTACAATTCTTTTGTTGCTTGTAATCCAATTGCACACACAATTTACATCAGAATATATACTACAAGAGTAGTCATTTTATATTTAAACACCAAACTGAGTAGTGATGAACATTTTTTCAACATCTGAGAGTTAATAAAGCTCAAATGTTTAAAATTTTCGCGCTAATATTAGTCCTGGTGCAAACGATTGATGTTGAAGCATTGTCTGATTTCAGGATTGCTAAATCAGAGCTACAACGATTGGAAGATTTAAAGTACTACTTGTGTGGCCTGTCTCCGAAGAAACAAAGAGGACCAACAAGGAGGAAGAACAACTTGGGGGAATGGAGAGGGATAGGATGGTTCTGTGTGCCAGAGGCTAACTGTAGTGGAGTGGAGACTACATATGAAATTACTCAAGATGCCAAACCAGCACTGGCCTGCGATGCTGTCAGGTATAACAGTACTTTGGCATTGGTCTTGATGTAATTGTAGTTTACTATTACAAATTCACCTCCAGCTAGGTATAGTAGACCGATGATTGGATTTAACAATTAGGATTGGTCTATAAATTGTTGGTATTTAACTTTGATTAGAGATGAATTAACTTAAAAGTTTTTTATTAGTGAATTTAACAAGTTTTTTTTACATGTTTAAGCTATAAATAAATATTGGATTGAGAGGACACAGCTAACTCACCTGGTAGGTTGCAGACGAGTCACAGATCAAATAAATTATAAACACACAAAGGAGTTGATATTTCACATTCAGAAGCTTCTTCAGAAGTAGATGGCAGTTACAAAGACAACAGTTTTAAGAATTTAATGTTTTCCTTATTTTTATTTTTTCCATTTTTTATATTTTTTACTGCATTTGTAACTGCCATCTACTTCTGAAGAAGCCTCTGAAAGAGGTGAAATATCAGGTCTTTGGTGTGTGAATGTATATGATTTATTTGTGCTGTGACTCGTCTGCAACCTTTCATCAGGTGAGTTAGTTGTATATTCTCCATCCTATATAATTCTTTAATTCAAGCTAAATGACCTTTCCTAAAAACATAAAGCTAAAAATAAAATTTATTCATTATTTTGCCTCCTGAACTGTTATTCAAAGTATTATCTAGGTTACGTACCTTATACAGTCAAAACAGTTCTGATACATTCACTAAAGGACGATGCGCATTTCAGAGTTTTTAAGCTCTATCTTCAGGTCCGTGGATACATTTGTCAATTCATCTTGCAGATTCGTCAAAAATATTTTGACGAATCTGCAAGATGAATTGACAAATGTATCCACGGACCTGAAGATAGAGCTTAAAAGCTCTGAAATGCGCATCGTCCTTTAGTGAATGTATCAGAACTGTTTTGACTGTATAAGGTACGTAACCTAGATAATACTAAAAATAAAAGTATTAAGTTTATATTGAGTTATATATTAACAATTACTTTCAAAAGCTTGACTCATTTTTGGTAAATTGTCCTAATTATTTATATGAGCAACAAACAAAATTTCTAAACAAAGATGAAAGACCACAACTGGAAATGGTTTTAGCAGTGTGTAAAATCATAGAGGTTATGTTTTGTTTACAATTTGTTTCTTGTTATTTCAGTCATTTAAAATCTCATTTAACCAAATAAAACGATTTAATCATAAACAATAACTGGTCTCCTAGTTATATAACCAAATAGTAAAGCACAAATCATGAAAATAACCCTAAAATAATAGAAACAAAATGTTGTCTACCCCAGCGATCAGTGTGGACGTACATGAACTAGACACAAAAAACAAGCTTTAAAATTTACAATGGGATGAGGAGTCTACTTGTGTTGCTTAGTCTATGGTAAAATTCTTAACAAGACTTCATAAATATAGTAATACTTACTTAGATCTTAGTAAAAATTAATATTGAGATGAGTTATCTTAAAACTTAGCTGTTCCATACTAGTTTAATAATATTTTTCTATTCATCAGTTATTAAAACAAATGAAATGTATAATGTAATATAAAAGAGGCTTTAATTTTAATAGGTACAATGAGGGACGAAGCAGCTGTTGCTTTACTGATAAATTGAAACCTCCAATCAAATTTACCGACCCTGATTGGGATGTGTACACGTTCACCGGTAAATCATCCAAGACCCGTGACTTTGCCAGGATGGATGAACATAGGAAAAAATTATTCAAAACATTCATCCCTGGAGGAGATCCAGATGTGGAAGCAGTATTGGAGAACTATGAAATATGTGCTGCGTTTCCCATCGGAATTGAGGAGGGAAGAACAGTATGGACCCCTTACGTGTGTATGCCTGAAACACAGTGCGCCGGTACAATAAACACTAATATTCAAGAGGATTTGAAATTTCCTCTTGGGGGCGATATGTGTCTAAGAAGTACATCATACGAAGAACGCCTGGCTTGCTGTCACATTTCAGCAGCAGTTCCAGTAAAGAAAGAGCCAAACTCGTGGAAGTTTGTTGAGTTTTTAGCTACGCAAAAGTATGCCCCAGGATTTCGTTCAAAGTTCATGTGTGAACAGTACGCTAAGCTTGTTTGTGATGGGGACAAAGATCGTTGCGCTCAAAAGGTGCTGAACAGGGCTAACTACACCGTGCCTGGAGAGTTCCCCCACCACGCACTCGTGGGGATAAGACTGCCCAGAAGACAGACTTTTCACTGCCAAGGCTCCATAATCAGTAAGTTGTTTATCTTGACGAGTTACGACTGCAGACAAGATGACCACACTTTGGCCAACATTGTTCTCGTAGGCTTCAAATTCGATATGGGCGAAGAACCTCCGGAGTATGAACAAATATCTTACATAAAAAATCATATCAGTGCTCATAAAAAACATTGGTTCCTGTTACTGAAACTTTGGCGTCCATTGACTTTAAGCCCTTTTGTCAGACCAGCCTGCATCGACTGGTATTTTTTACACGATACACTTAGTAGTCAAACCTTTGATTTCAAGGAAGGATGGATTATAGATTATGGGCCGCTTGATCCAAGCGGTACTTTTACAACAAATGTGACACGTTTTATTTATGATTTTTACTCTGTAAATGAAGTGAGCCCCACAAATAAGAATATTGAGTGTAAAGCCAGACTGCCAGAACAAAAAAAGAAATACTTTAAAGGTAAATTCTCAGACTCACACGAATATCTTTGTCTATTAGGCAAACAAATTTACAATCCTGATGTGAATAAAATGGTTCACGATCACTCTCAACTTAACGGTAGACATTTGGGTCGTTTCAGCAAAGGAGCGTCATTCAGTACTTTTGAGAGATACTGTCAATGGAAGGTGTATGGGATTTACAGTCAAAATGAGAAATACCCCATACCTCCCCTGGTAATAGAAACAGTTCCCCACGCCCTGCCCTGGATTGAGGAGATTGTGTGGAGACAGGACTTTGATTGGTTATTCTTTGACCTATCTTGGCCTGAGTGTGCTGACTGGGAAGATCCAGAGACTACACCAAGAAGGAAAGGTGGTGATGCTGATTTAGCGACCTACCAATTCAACTTTCATACCATGGACTACAGTTTCATTAAACCCCATCATAATCAATACTTTATAAGATAAATTGAAACTGTAAAAAACATTATATGAAATATAAACAATACAGTAGATTTAGTGAAGGTTTAATATGTCTGATTATTCTCATTGCTCTTTCCAAACAACTAATTAAAATCAAATTAATAACAAATTAATTTATTACTAGTGTACCTGTTGCTCAAATTCGAGCAATTGCTAAGTACTATACACTATACACAGGTGTTATTATGAAACAAATAACAGTCATAATTTCTTTAAAAGTTTTGACTCAAAGATTATGATCTTGTTTTTTAATGTTTTCTACAATAGCCTTACTCATAGCCGCATTAGGTTGTCCATAATAACGATTATAAATTCTAAAATAAACATTATATCTATTTCTTCTCCTTGGTGGTGTTCTATGACTTTCCTATGTTTCCATAGTCTGCAAATCCCCTCTTTCAATGATTACTAAGAAATGCAGCACAGTGTTAATTCAGATTTCTTTTTAGTAGGCTATATCAAATTATCCAGGCTCTCTCAATTTTTTTTACTGTGATATTTATGCCAACCGAAATTCAAATAGTAAATATTTCATTTCAACCAAGTCAATAAATTAATATTTGTAGCAAACTGTTACATTAGCAAACTTATTGACTGTTTATAACTAAACATATGTTCTTCTTCTCACTTTTAATTTCTGACAACAGCTGGAGTTTTATAATAATTTTTGTTTCCCATGTTTATCTTATGGAGAAATACAAAACTTTAAAGGGCTCCAGGGCCTCACTCTCTAATTATTTCCCTAAAAAGAAAGTTTCCTGCACAGCTTCTCGTTACGCTCTTTCCAACGACACCAAAAACATGTCAATCAGTTCAGTAGTTTCGGAGGAGTAATTGTCACAAAAAACCTGCTTGCATATTAAATTAGTAGTATATGATAGATAGATTTATAAAATATAAAACTATGGTCATTCAGTTACAGAAGTGTTTCCCCTTATTGTATACCTCCTTTTTATAGTAAGTTACTGAGTAGTTAGGATACTAAAAAGTGGTGTCCATGACAAAGATAAAATAAAAGGTATCAGAAAGCTGACACTTAATTTCTCCCATTCGCTTGTCAACAACCTTTATCATGGATAAGTGAAGGGGAGTAACTATGATATTTTATAGAGAAAATTACCAAAGTTGCAATAGCTTTTGAACCTTAAATTTTACAGCAATGAGGGGTTGCACTATTTCATTTCAAATAAGGACCATAACAGAAAAGTTTGAACAAAAACCGATTTTTTCCTGAAAAAATAAGGATTTTTAATTATTTTATGGGAAAATAACATAAGTTACAATAAATTTTGAACCATTCTACAGCAATGGGAGTTAAACCATTTTGTTAATAATTCATTTATTTATAAAATGGATTTTTCCTTTATTTAATGCCTTTATATGGAAAAATCACCATTGATTAGTAATAATAAGACTCCAGATATATAATAATTTTGTATATACAGATTATATCATATAATTATTATACATTATATCATGTATCCAGATATCATATATTTTTGTCAGGGAAACAGTTGAAAACTTGGCAAGTTTGGCAGAAGTACTTATTACAGAAGCAAACAAAATAGGATTGCAAGTAAATGTAGAAAAAACTAAAATCATTAACTTTGGAAGACAAGCAAACATTAGAAACAGAAACATACAGATAAAGAACTTAAATATGCAATAAGTGTTGGGGAGCCTGCAAGAAGTTGATCTCATCGGAAGTATTATCTCACAGTACAGAAATAGTTATTTAAGACAAAAATTCAACCTATTCTGTTATATGGTAGTGAAACATGGGTATTGTCCAAGAACCGACTCATGGTGTTTGAAAATAAAGTCATAAGAAATATTTGGACCAGTGCAGTAGGGAGAAATGTGGAGAATAAGAAAAAATTGAGAGCTAAGATCACTATACACTGACCTAGATATTGTTGCAATAGGTAAAGGAAGAAGATTTAGTTGGATAGGGCATTTGCTAAGAAGAGAGAAAGGAACAAGACTGAAGACTGTATGAAGTTTGGAGAGCCACACCTGGAGGTAAACTTCCATTGGGAAGGCGGAAATTGAGATGGACTGACCAAGTATTAAATTACATCAGGACAATGGGTGCAAATGTCAACTTGGCAGAAGACAGAGAAAGGTGGAAGAGGCTGGTACTTGAGGCGGAGAATCAACTGAGATTTGTGGAGCCACGGCAGTAAGTAAGTAAGATATCATATAACATATATCATAGATTAGTACCTAAATACTAAATTTCATCAAAATTGGACAAGGACAGACATCACTTTGATTTAAAACCAAACCACTTTGTTTGGTTTCAGGGGGGGCCAAAACAGATACATCCACTCCAAAATCAAACATTTTGAAAAAAAAAAAATACTTTCTCCATATACTATGGTATAGCCACAGAAAGAAAAAGGTTACAGCAAAATTTGTCTTCTAGCATCTTTAAAATAGTAATAATTGTTCTGGGATGATAGATTTCTGAGCGTAGAAAATCGGAAATCAACAAAAAATTCATTGAAATTTATCATTGAGAACAACATGTTTAATTAAACGTGAATGACTTTACACAAGCTATGACCCGATATCAAGCTGTTAATCAAATGGGTTACACACAGTAAACAATAAAAACTAATCGCTCGTATCTTTTCTTTTTACAATCAATGTACCATTACAACTCTTAGTTGAGTCAACAGATTTGTATAGTTCAAATTAATTACAATTATTTATTTTCTTGAACTCATTGATTCACAAAGAAGCATGAATGACAAATGATGAAATAAGAATACAGATATCATTAAGCTTCAAAGTGATTCCTCACGGCCGTTAAAAAAGATAGTTATTGATTTCTGCCAATTTTTCAATGGCAGAATCATTTTAAAAAATAGTTTAAAATCATCAACGCATTTTGAAAATACAACTTTATAAATGGTAAACTTGATTCACTAATGAAAATTAGTGATGAAAAGAATGCGTCTTATCTTATCTAAGAGGGGCAGGCCGAGACCATAAGGCACTTCATCCGAAAAGTCGAATTATTGCGCACCCCTGACAGTGGTTTTATTGACGGACACAACAATCCAGGCATCCGATGAAAGCCTGTAGTCTTCCAATCCAATTAGTTCCTCCTCGGGAAGGTGTCTACCTCTTAACACATTGCCAAGGGTTTTAAGAGGTTTTGCCTCCTAGCGTCAGAGAGGTTTTTACAATAAAAAAGCAGAAGAGTTTTTTTGTTTTTTTTTTTTTGCTGGTTTGTTTCTGCCCGAAGGATTGATTTTGGATTCAGATGTTACTTAGGGATCCAATTAATTATGGTATCTAATTAAATAGTAACAAGACCTAGTTTGGGTCTTCTCTCCTTACAAAAAGAAAAAAAAGTTGGGGCATTGAAAAACACTTAAAAGGTTATTAAAAATGTTGAATTATGTTTATTTAACTTAAATTAGTTTTAAAAAGTTATGGTAACATTGAATTTCTAACAATTGATTTGGCATGATTTGCTTAATTTTAAAGCTAGCTGTGTACCCGTTCTTACCTAACTAACCAAACGAGATATAGTTAAAATACTATACCTCAACCTTGCCATTAAACATTCAGGTTGGACATTTCACTATCAAATGTGCTCTTGTCCTGTCAACTCTGAGTAATATGCGCTACCAACTTATAAATAATTGTTTAGGCCTATGAACCCAATAGATGGGCAATTGGTCTATTGGCTGTATGGTCCAGCGAGCAGCACATAGCGTTGAGAAGACACATTGGAAAAGCAATTTGAGCATAATCCGTAAACCTCTGTTACAATCACCCACAGCAGTTGTCACTTTACACTTTACACAACCACCATTGAAGTGCCGTCAATGAGTTGAAACCTTTTATGTAAGCTATTGGTAACGCTTATGTAAAAAATGTAAGTTTCCCAGCCATATACAACACTGATTCAAGGTCTTTTTCCCAGATATCAAAACTCAAGAAAAATGTTATACACAAAGAATCTCTATTTTCATTTACGGTTACCCTACACATTATTGCACTTGCGATTAATTAAATCTGTTATGTAAGGAAAAATGGTTTTAATCCAACTGGGTTTGGATTTGCTTTTGAAACGTTCGATCGGAAATGATTGCGGTATTTCTAAACAACATTTAATGTAAACATATCAGTGACAGCTAGAGAAAAATAATCTTGATCTGAACAGCTGTTCGCTATTTCGTAGATGATTATGTGATAAACATTGGGAGAAAACTTGACAAAAATCGCACAAAATTGGGGTTCGTAAGTTTGTTTACAAAGTAGTGAGGCCGTATTTTAATAGCTAAAGACACTCTCGCTAATCCAGTGAATACATTAAAATGATTCGGATCTTGATAGGTAATCTCGTTTTTGAGGAGAAGGCCGCGTAAAATTACTCTTGGGCCGAGACAGACGGAAGACAGACAGACAGAAATTTAGATGAGACTTGTTTCGGCTTCTTTAATGTATAAAACGTATAAATAACCTAAAAATTTATGATTCTGAGCAATGTACAGACAAAACTCTAATTTTATTTATATAGATAGATTGCATTATCAGCTAGCGATGGTCGAATTAAGGAATTTTGAATATCAAATCCGATTCTCAAGTCTAAAATCTAAAAATAAAATCTTAAAAAAAAATCTAAAAAATCTTGAGTATCAAATCCTGAATTTCAAATCCTAACCTGATCCTTAAAGTCCTGATTAAATAATATATCCTCAAACTAAGTTTTTTTAATTGTTTTAATAGGCTAATGAATTAAACATATTATTACCGGTGCTATTAGAGTAAAAATATTTTTAAAGACTGAAAATAACATGGTTGGTATATTAGAGCAGTAAGTAGGCCCACCCCACGGTATAACCTGCGGTATTTCATTACTATATATGAAAGTTTTGACACAAGTGAGCAGACAGCATAAAAACCTCAAAAAAAATTTCAAAAAGTAAAAACTGTTTCATTAGCTTCATTTAAATGGTTTCAACTAACAGCTGTAGGAATAATATTATTATTATTATTGATTGCCTTCTCTGCGAAAATAAACAAAAAAAATGTTGAATATTTCAGATTTTCAGGATTTTTTACCAAAATAAATATTACACTTAAACATAATGCTATACATGGGACCAAATAGAAACTCTCCTGGTTATTTTGGTGGTGGAACCACACTGATCGGTAAAAGAATCACAGAGAAATTGGTGAACATACATAGAAAAAAAAACATTGCCACAAACAAATTGAGAACCTCCTCCTTTTGTTGGTAGTGGGGAAAAAAAATACTGGCAACCAGTTATTACAGTCAATTTGACCACACATTTATTAATATTGGGATTGTTCTTATAAGCACCTAACTTGCCTCTGTTGGATGGTTAAATGTTAAAAGAAGACAAATTCTCATGTTTTAGATTCAAAATTAAATACCCCCTCCGCAGCAAACCTGCCGACTAAGCGATTTCCATTCGTCTGAATTGATTTTCAATTAAATCTATTTAAATAACCTTAGGTTTAATGAGTACCTAGGTTTGCTGCTACAAGGAAACTGAAACTAATAAAGTGTATTTTTAGCAAGATATTAATAGCTTAGTATAAAATAAATAAATTTGCCAAGTTTTATCAAAATATATCCATAAACAAGCAAACTACAACAGTCTACAATATTCTCCATAAGAATAACATGGGAATTTTAAATTTACAACTTTTTGAATTTTCTCCATTTCTAATAACCGTACAAAAACCCTTTTATATACTAAATTATTTGTTTTTTTTAAGCTCTTTAAAAAGGTCTAGAGAGAAATTGGGAAATATTGTGTTTTGAGGGTCAAAAATGAGAAAAGCCATTTTTTACCCCATAAAAGCCCCCATAAAACCCCGTTCCCATGGTCCGATCATGCTGCAATTTTATCCCGCCTTACACCTTTAAACCAAATGTCATCAAAATCTGACAAAAATTACTCAAGTTATCGTGTTCACGGACATATGTATGTATATATATAAATCTTATTAAGTAAATCAAAATACCACAGTACCCTAAAAACATTTTATTTTATAAAAAAATAAAAAAGTACAAGCTTAATTGTTCGGTACAGCAATTTACTCTACAGGCTATTATAGTAATAAATTACTCATCATTTACTATCGTAGTCAATGGTAGTTGGTTCTGAGCACATAAAAGTCTAATCAGATGTTTGTTTAGATCTTCATAATTTATTACTAGGGTGATGATGCAATAAAACCCCCATTAGCAGTCCCAAATCAATCCCAAAATGTCATACGAGCGCTATTGCCGTCGCGCAGATGCCGTCGAGATAGCGCCGGAAAAATTAAATGTCATACGTGACGGCAAATGCGTCGCGTTGATGCCGTCCCGCCAACGCCAGGTGCCTGTCATACGTAGCGTCTTCCGGGCGCATTTGCCGTCGCGGCAATTATGTTATTACCAAGATGGACACCATCCAGTTAGGTTGTATCAGCTTTTTGCACATTTTAGATTATCGTTATTATACGCTTCGCTTCATTAAATTATTTTTAAAAAATACACAAAAACAATATTTAGAATTTATGACAGAAATAAAAAAAAAACAGCATCATTTTTATTTAAATATATAACAAGTAAAACTCTTTTTCTTTTTCAACAGCTGTCATCTGATTCCAGTTTTCGTGCATGGCCTCCCCAACCTCGTTCCAGCACTGTGCCTTCAGTTGCCTGTTGCTGTAATCACTCGACTTTACATCGTACAGAGGTGGCAGATTTTCAACTAAATAAATATTTTTTTCCGTACAAAGGTGTTCCAGTTGTTCTGACAGTGCTCACGCGGCAAATGCGTCCCGCTAGCGCCAGCGCTCCGTATGACAGGGTCCCGCGTCACGTGCGCCGCGTCTCTAGCGCGACCGTCCGCGTTAGCTGCGCTCAGCGTCCGGCTAACGCGGACTCGCCGACGGCATTAGCGTCCGTATGACATGCTCCATAAGAACCCCATTGCCGGGTTGGAGCAACTTTAACGCGACGGCAATAGCGCTCGTATGACATGGCCCTAAGTTAAGATATTTGTAATGGATATTCTATATTTCTATCGATGAAACCACAAGCG
Organism: Macrosteles quadrilineatus; assembly: GCF_028750875.1. Taxonomy (NCBI): domain Eukaryota; kingdom Metazoa; phylum Arthropoda; class Insecta; order Hemiptera; family Cicadellidae; genus Macrosteles; species Macrosteles quadrilineatus. Next base: position 126,540,666 of record NW_026542596.1, read on the forward strand.
TAGTAGTTGTTGTTGTTTGCATATTTTTTTCCGTTATGCAAGCCTACTTGGTCTTAAATTATGTCATTGCATGTTCTGTATCTTGTCTTATATTGTTGGATGTGGCTGTTAAGGTTTAAATGTTTTTTGTTCCCTATATTTTTTTATTGTGTTGAAGGTACTTTATGCAATCTAAATCTTATGAACTAGAATTATGATAGTGATTTTTGTAACGGTCGTATTCCTCTTGGAATACCTACCGCTACTTTGGGTGACGTAGCTCAGGAATGAAACTCAGCACTCGCTTACAAAACCCAACTTTATTAAATACTCAAAACAACACAAAGAACACAGAGATAACTAACAATCAAAAAGGTAGAGTAGACTGGAACTGTATAAATAATTTAGTAACTTAAACCCCAATTTGGAAAAGACTCTAAACCCCAATTTTGAAAACCCTTAACATTTTCTTACCTGGACCCAAGGCCAAGGGCCTTGGGCTCCAGCTCCCCCAGCAGGACCCCGTCCTCTGGTGCACCACACCAACACTACACACCAAAACTCACCCCCTGATCAAGTGCACTGGCCTACTTAAAGCAACAGCCTTCAGTAGGTCAGCACAAAACAAAACAACCAACATTGAAACAAAAATTATTGAAACTAAGAGAAGTGTTTGGAATGTGTTACCTTAACAAATCATTGGCCTCTACGATATACGTCCGTGAACGCGATAACTTGAGTAATTTTTGTCCGATTTTGATGAAATTAGGTTTAAAGGTGTAAAGCGGGATAAACTTGAATGAGTTCGCGAACCAGCACGATCGGACCATGGGAACGGGGCTTTACGGGGGGTTTTATGGGGTCAAAATTGGTTTTTCTCACTTTTGACCCTCAAAACACAAAATTTCCCGATTTCTCTTTAGACCTTTTTAAAGAGCTTAAAAAAACAAATAATTTAGTATATAAAAGTATTTTTGTTTGATTATTAGTAACGGAGAAAATTAAAAAAATTGTAAATTTAAAATTCCCATGTTATTCTTATGGAGAATATTGTCAAATGTTGTAGTTTGGCTTGTTTATGGATATATTTTGATCAAACTTGGAAAATTTATTTATTTGTACTAAGCTATCAATATTTTACTCAAAAACACACTTTATTAGTTTCCTTGTAGCAGCAAACCTAGGTAGGCTACTCGTTAAACCTAAAATTATTAAAATATATTTAACTGAAAATCAATTCAGACAAATGGAAATTCGCTTAGTCGGCAGGTTTGCTGCGGCGGGGGTATTTCTATGTATGTTCACCAATTTCTCTGTGATTCTTTTACTGATCAGTGTGGTTCCACCACCAAAATAACCAGGAGAGTTTCTATTTGGTACCTTATATATTATGTTTAAGTACAATATTTGTTTCGGTGAAAAATTCTGAAAATCTTAAATATTCAACATCTATTTTGTTTACATTTGTGCAGATTGTTTACATTTGTGCAGAGAAGGCAATAAATAATGATAACATTCCTACAGCTGTTAGTTGAAACCATTTAAATTAAGCTAGAGACAATTCTTCATGAAACAGTTGCTTCATATTGATCAATAAACTATTTCTTGCCATGCATTTTGTTTTGGTTACTATAAAAAATGTATTTTAACGTTTGATCTGATTTGTGTATACAGTAATTCTGTTTTTAGTATTGAATATTCTGACTTAAAAAAAACATATATGTTTCAGTGAATAGCTGTATGATATTGACAAATAAAGGTATATTGTGAAAACCAAAGCATTCGTAAAACAGGTCTAAATATAAATTAAATGCAATTTTTCCTTACACGACCTAAGAAGTGTGACAGTGCATAATCGTCAATTTTAATTACTAAACATGCATTTGCAGATGTGGAATGTTTATTGATATTCTCTACCCAAATACTATATCATATCAATACTATTATGCCTGCTTCGGAAAGTCCTAGAGGAAGATGATTTGCAATTTCGACTAGGCTATATCTTGATCAAACAAAACCACCTACATGGCTTGCACTACTTTTAACTGAACCAATCTTTCATATACATATTTCATTTGCAGATGTGGAATGTTTATTAATATTCTCTACCCAGTTACTATAACATATCAATACTATTATGCCTGCTTCGGAAAGTCCTAGAGGAAGATGATTTGCAATTTCGACTAGGCTATATCTTGATCAAACAAAATCCCCTACATGACTTACACCACTTTTAGCTGAACCAATCTTTCATATAATATTTTCCAAAGGTACTATACGTGTTATCGACCAATTTTCTACTTTTGAGAGATTTTTTAGTGCTGGTAGCTGAGGAATAACTTTCATATTGTTCCAAAAGGCTTGAGACGTTACTGTATTTCTTTTTATAATGTAAAAGTACACCGATTGCAGGAAATGATGATGTCTGACATTTAAATCTATATATATAATACGTGAAGCCGTATTTTGTTAACGCAACTCCTCCCTTATTTGTGGACCAATTTCAACGTTTAAGGTGTCAAAAGATTCGTCTCAATATGTAGTTTTGCAATAAGGTTTTAGAACTTTAAAATTTCTATTCTTAAGGGCGTGAGACCCTCTCAAAGGTCGGGTTTTCCCCATAAGAAATACATTGAACAAATTTAAAAACAAAAAACAGCTGTTTATAAAAAGAAACACATTAGCTTTTTGGACGTAAATATTAATGTTTTAATATTCAGTAGGTTAAGACAAAGTTAAACAGTTAATTAGTTTTGTTGGAAGAACGGAAAATGCCTCAAGTTGAAAGAAGAAATATTGAAAACCGGAGGAGGAGACAATTAATAATAAAGTATCTTATGCGTATGAGGAGAGTAGAGAAAGATATATCTGATCTAACAGATACACATCCATATACACATGCACTTGGTGAGATGAATAATATTTGCCAGTTCTGCTATGCGAATTACTTTGGAAGTGAAAAAATATACGAAGCACATACGAAGCCGTGTTGTCACGGTTGTAAAATAAACTTGCCTAATGTCATATCAAATGAATGTATGCAAGAAATTTTACTTAGGCTATGCCACTGACGGATCGAGATATTTCAAAACATTTATTAGAAACCATAATAATTTTAGTGGCAATATTAGACATAAGTGAAGGACTTAGTGTTTAGCCTATGTATTCAACGATCGAGTAGTTACAGTCAAGTTTATCTTTATGATTCAGGAGAGGCAAATAATATACGCTGTTCAAAAAGAGAAAATGAAAATTGCTATCCAAATCTTATAGCTACAAAAGTTATCCAACCTATTTCGACAAATGAATCCATACTTTCAAAACTTTGGGACAGGTATTAAGAGAAACCCCACTGAACAACGTGAGGACGTTCTGATGCGGGGCATATACTGTGACTAAAAACAACACGTTAAAATATGTTAACAAACTATCAATGGTGTTGCTGCTTTAGCCTGTATTCAAAGCAGATTACGGCTTTCCAGTTGATAACCCAGAGTTTGTGGGTAAAAAATGGAGCACATTAAATGGTTGATATCACCCGAACGCTCAGGATTCTCTACGGAGAAAATTCGTTTGATTAGGGGGATGTCTAGGCAACAGTTTTCTTCAATTCTCAATGTTGGAAAATCTTTGTTGCAACATGGTCGCTCGAATTGAAGCAGATCGTTTAGCATTCATTAGAAGCTATCAGTTAAAACTGAGAGCAGAAATAATGCAGGTGAATATTGACGACGCAAATAGAGATATTTAAAATTAGTTTCTAACAAGTATTTAAACAACTCTAAGATGTAGGCCTAACTAGAATTACTCGAATTTAAGCATGACGTTTTCCTTATGCGGCTCATACTACTTACTTATCATACTTATGATGTTTTATACTATGCGGCTCATTGAGCCGCACGGGTTCTCTAGTGTATTAAGAAAAGACAATTAGTTTTTCATTAGGCCTAATGTAATGGACAACTCTTTCTTTCTTAAGGAATATTTAAAAATGTTAATTTTCATACTCATTGATTATGTAATCTGAACAGGTGACTCAAGCAGTTTTAAAATAATGATTGTTCTGTGGAACTTTTGATTGTTTCAAACAGTTTTGCTTGTCAAAAAACCTCAAGTAATTAATATATAAAAAATTATAGTCACTAAAAATCATGAAATAATTTATTTTTGTAAAAAAATACAACAGACTTGAAACGCTCTAAAAAGAATGAAATAATTTCAATAAAGTAAACTTTTGTATTAGGCAAGCTCACGTATTTCAAGTCGGCGCGGCTCAAACTGCGAATGATTGAAATTAAATATTGTGTATGTATTTTGAAAATCAATAAATTGTAGCTGGATAACATAAATATATAAAAAACATACTAAACTGTTTTGTTTATATATTAAAGGAAATATTTTCTTGTATTTTATGTTTACTTCAGAATAAATGCATTATGAAAATAACACACACAAATGTTCTATACGAATATGAAAATAATTTAGTTTGATATTATGATTGGGAAAAGAAGCTAGTTTGGTATTAAAACGTTTCTTTTCCATGTTAGAAACATTCAAATGCGTTATAATCTTATTAAAGAAAGATGCTCATTAATACCACTAGGAGTACGCTCCGAAGTCACGTATGAGAATGAACGAAGACCATTTCATACATAAAAAACTATCCACATTCATATCAGTTGATCAGCTGCTCAAGCAGTTTTAACTTCATTAAGGAACTAACACCAAATCCATAATACTTTTTCACCAAAGCATTTTCTTTACTGTACTTTGGACTTGCGGCATTAAAGCAGGACCAGGAATCAGGGAGTTGGTATATGAAAGGGACCTTGGTCCAAGGTCATTAGGCAGGTTTTAGAAAATTCACTAATAAGGAACTATGTATAATCACTGAACGTATTTCGATGTATTTAAAAGCAGCAATATTGCTCGAAAATGCTAAATAATATTAGGTTTGTCAATCTATAGAAACTAAGGAACTATGAATAATCACTGAACGTATTTCGATGTGTTTAAAAGCAGCAATATTGCTAGAAAATGCTAAATAATATTAGGTTTGTCAATCTATAGAAACTCCAACAATTACTTTGTGATGTTTCATTGCTCTACAACATTCAGAAATAAATTATAACAGTGAGAACCATTATACATTGAGGGTAAGGACATCCCTTACATGACCATAAGAATTATAAACATTTCAAAATACAAGAATTTAAACCTTTTAGGTGTTGCATGGGAGGAAACACTATTTTTGAACCATCAGATACTGCTGAATTTGTTGTGTGAATGTTCAAACAAATGTTTACCCGAAACAGTTTTAAAACTTTATATATTTGGATTCACATTTTAATACATTTACCTACGACCGTTTATTAAAATAGCCGTTTCAGTTCAGTTGTTAGAATTTTAAAGTTTCTCATAACATCATAGTTTTATCATAACACAGGTAACGGACCAATGAGGTTCAAGTCATGGTGGAAGGAAAATACATAGGTGTGTGCTATTCCCGTCATATTCTGACGTCATCCAGATTGCAAACGAAAAATCACCTGATTGTACAGTATTGCCATATTTAAATATATATATTTGTTTTTGATTTGATTGTTATTGTTTATATATTTTTGTTTTAAATGGTGAAATGGTGTTTGCAATCTTGGTGACTGTGACTTCAACAGCAAATTACGGGAATAGCACACCTTTGTATTCACCCAACAATAACCCATGCTTCCACCATGGGTTCAACTATTGAGATAGAGGAATTAAAATTGTAATGATTCGAACTAATCGGCTAATTTAATTGTCGAGTGGTGCTTAACAATCAGTGTTTGGTACAATGTTTCGTTCCATAATTTTCAGTGGCTATGATACTATAAACGAAAACATAACCTCTCTTCTTAGAAGTTATGAGCAGGGCCGATTTACCGAATAGGCACGGTAGGCACGTGCCTAGGGCGCGAGGCAATTGGCTTTTTTAGGGGGCACCAAAAAAAGTAAAATATTTTGTGGTTTTATTTGCATACGATCGCGTTAAAACTCCCGTGATTTCGGCAAAATTCTGATTATTTTCCGCTGTCGTGTGGACATAATTATCGTCTTCCATGATCGCGGAAATATATTAACATATCGCGCGGTCGTCAGGAGATTATCATCGTCTACCACGAATGAGGAAAAATTCTGATCTTTTCCCGCTGTCGTGTGGACATTATCACCGTCGTGCGTGATAGCGGTTAAATTCTGATCACCACTCGCGGCCGTGAAGACATCATAATATCGTCCCCCGCTACCCCGCGATCGTGTGGACATAGTAATCGCCTCCCGCGATTGCGGCAAAATCGTAATCATCACTCGCGGTCTTGTGGAGATCATCATCGCCTTCCGCAAATGAGGCAAAATTCTGACATTTTCCCGCGATTGTGAAGACATCATCGTCGACATGATCGCAATAAAATACTGATCACCCCTCGCGGCATTGAAGGCATCATTATATCTTCCCCGTGGCCGTTTGGACATAGTAATCGCCTCCCGAAATTGTGTCAAAACGGTAATAATCTCCCGCGGCCATGTGGAGATCATCGTCTTCTGCGAATAAGGCAAAATTTGGATCTTTTTCCGCGGTCGTGTGGACATTATCACTGTGTTGCGCGATCGCGGCATAATTCTGATCATCCCTCGCGGCCGTATAGAAATCATTGTATCTCCCTCAGACATCGAAATTGTCTCCCGCGGTCGTGAAGACATCGTAATCGTCTCCCTCGATTGCGGCAAAATGTCAATCATATGACGCTGTCGTGCGAAGATCATCATTGTCTTCCGCGATTGCGGCAAAATTGTTGCTGTTTCCCGCGGCCGTGTGTGGACATTATCATCGTCTTCCGTGATCACGGCAATATTCTGATCATCCCTCGCGGCTCCGTATGGATATCATCACCATCTTCTGCGATCGCGGGAAATTTTGATCATCCCTCGCGGCCGTGTGTAGACATATCTCAGCATGTCTTCCGCGGTCACGGAAAAGTCACAGTTGTCATGCACAATCGTGGTAAATTCAACATTCCAAGTAGAAATACGAAATTCTCACGCATATTTCCCGGTTAAAAAAAACTCACGCATAATTTGCGGCGTGGATACCCTGTTATATACAGGGTGACAAAAAAGTCTGGAAACGGTTTAATATCTTTTTAACTAAATTTGTTAGAAAATTCAAACTTTTCACATCAACTTATATGTATGAAAACTTCTTTTTGCAATCATTGCCATAATTTGACCTTCACCAGGGGACGGCCCACGAGGAGTAGATACATAATCTTTAATGTAAGCATAGGTTGATATGCACATCATTTTAAAGGTCTGGTCAAGTGGAGTTCATTGCCGGAAACCGCGTCAAAAAAGGTTCATCCGTTACAACATGGCGGCAGTTTAAAGTTCTTGCGGAATATACCTGCAGAGGCCTTAGTATTGGTAAATACTCATAGTCAACTTTAGCAGGGAATTCTGAAACACGGTTAAATTTGTTTTGAAGATTGAATACTATTAGTCTATGACCTAGTTGACTTTAAAATACAGTTTAAGCTCTCAAGCTGATGTTTAATACGAGTATTTGCCCATACTAAAGCCTGTGTAGGTATATTTCACAAGAACTTTGGACAGCTGCCATTTTTTAACGGATTAACCTTTTTTGACGCGGTTTCCGGCAATGAACTCCACTTGACTAACCCTTTAAAATGATGTGCATATCAACCTATGCTTACATTAAAGATTATGTACCTACTCCTCATGGGTCGTCCCCTGGTAGAGGTAAAAAAATGACAATGCTTGGAAAAAGTAGTTTTCATACATATAAGTTGATGTGAAAGGTCTGAATTTTCTAACGGACATAGTTACAAAGATATTAAACCGTTTCCAGACTTTTTTGTCACCCTGTATAATGCAAAGGGGCGCTACTATTAGTTGTGCCTAGGGCGCTGACAGGGTCAAAAACGGGCCTGGTTATGAGTAGTGATTTTAAGTAATTATAACACTGTCGTAGGTAAAGTGGTGTACGCAACTCGCGTAAATAGTGTTAACGACACTCGTAGAAGTTTTTAAAGCCCTCGCCAAGGGTCGTACCTTAAATTTTCTACTCGTGACGTTAACACTGTATTTACGCATTCGTTACTACTGTAGCCCTACTACTTTACTTTACCATATCGTAAAATAGTTTTAAATGCAAAATTATTATGCAGGAGTAAATATTTTGTATCAAGTATTTTTTTCTCCTGCTACTTCACACCCAACCAGCACATTGCAGAGTACTGTCAGATGGTCAACTCTCTGGAGGACAAGATCTTAAAAATCGATGGTGTTGGTGAGGTGACTGTTTGAAGGGATTTCAATGCTAGGGCGGTGGAATGGGGTTTACCCCAAACAAACACAGAGGGTCAGTATGTTGTAGAGATGGCAGCCAGGCTACCTTCATATATCCTTAATACAGGTGACATTTTCATCATCTGTCACCCCTGGCAAGGAAAGATGATCCCTAACATCTCTCTGGCATCTGAAGCCCTAGCCCACCAGTCACGGACTGGTGAGTCTCCAAGGACTACTCTGAAAGGGACTTATCAGGCAATCGTCTTCAGGGAACTTCCCGAGCTTTCCTGAGTTGGGTATCCATATGCCAATTCAGCTCATCCGTCTCAATGTTGGGACCTCAGTCGTCTTTGCCAGGTCACTTTTCAGGGTTACATAAAAAATCAAACTGTTGGGGACATTAGAAGTGCCGAATTTCAAGCCACATTGAAGATGCGTCCCACCATCTTCGGCATTTGACTGTTCCATGCCTAGGACTTTCGCCCACCGCAGAAAGAAGCCAGTTTACTGGTGGAAACCCAAGATTGCAGGACCCCAGAGAATGTGCCTAGGGCTCTGACGAGCAGCGCAGCATGCCAGAAACCGGCCTGAAGGTAATGCTAGATCGGCAGAGCACAAGGCCCCCATGCGAGATGACCATTGTGATATCAACTGGAGTAACATCAGGTGCTGGAAGCAACTGTATCAGGACATCCAGAATAATCCTTGGGTGATACGCTACAAGATTGTAACCCAAAAGCTAGTGACTTGATCACCCCCTACGGTCATGGATCATGGAACCTGTCGCCGTGGCTACTGTCATTGAAGTGTTATTTCCAAAGCACCCACCGTGACCAGCAAGGGAATTTGGAGATTAGGGCGCGTTACCAGCTTTTCGGGAAGAGGAACTATCCTTCGTTGTCTGATCCCTGAGAAATGGAAGAGCACCTGGTGACTACAATCTTACTTTACATTGTAAAAAAGTAACAACAATTATACAGACGGCTATATTCAACCCTAAACCACTGCCACACAATCAATACTTCTTAGTTTTTTTTATAACTATTTTTATAGTTATTACCATGAACTAAACCTAGCGAAACTCAACTAAGCTAAGTGTAAAAGATTTATCTTAAAAATAACCTGGGCCCTATGGCCCAAAATGTTAATATTTGCAATTTCATGATGATTATATTTGATCTAGTGAAACTTGTTGATCTTGTTCAACATGTTTAGCTGATGGCATTCCTGCAGAAATCTTAAAGCTTGTTGGTGTTCATTAGACTGTTACTTGACATACAAATCAGTTACCTATACTCAAAGAATTCAGTACACAATACACTACTTGTAATCATGGACTCTGCTATGCTGTAAGTTAGTTAAAACCAATCTTTAAACCTAAAGTGTGACCCTTTTTTACATTCTAAGTGCTATTGAACTTGGATTTTAATGCAATGTAGTGTAAATTTTAATTGGTTGCTTGTTTTTTTGGAATTTAACTTTAAAATCTTAAAGAGGGTCCCCAATTTCAAAGTTTTACATCGATGGAAGTATTGTTTTGTTTTAAAATATGGGACTCTTTTATCTTAAACATTCAGTACATCATGAATTGGGTCTAAAAAATACCTCCAACTCAGCAAACCTGCAGACTAAGCGAAATTCAATTTGCCTTATTTGAATTTCACTTAATCTATTTAAATAGGTAACATAAGGTTTGACAAGTACTTAGGTTTACTAATACATGGAGAGTAATAAAGTGTAATTTTTAGTAAAATACTTAATAGCTTAGTATAAAATAAAAAAAATACCGTGGGAATTTTTATTTTAGCAAATTTCCTATACAGGGAATAAGCTATTACCATAGGTCTCATGGTGAGACCTAGACCCGGGACCGATTTACTTTTTCCTTTATGGCCCCAGAGGCCAAAACACACTCCGTTTAAACTCATATATATACAGGGTGACAAAAAAGTCTAGAAACGGCTTGATATCTTTTTAACTAAATTCGTTAAAAAATTCAAATCTTTCACACCAACTTATATGTATGAATACTATTTTTTGCAAGCATTACCATTTTTTTACCTTCACCAGGGGACGGCCCATGAGGAGTAGGTACATAATCTTTAATTTAAGCATAGGTTGATATTCACATCTTTTTAAAGGTCTGGTCAAGTGGAGTTCATTACCCAATACCGTGTCAAAAAAGGTTAATCCGTTACAAAATGGCGGCAGTCCAAAGTTCTTGCAGAATATACCTGCACAGGCTGCACAATTTGTTTTTCAGGATTTATTTTGCCAACAGTGTCATTTAGAGGCTTCTGATTGATAATATAGGTTTACTAATTGAAAAATTAGTTTTGTTCATAGAATAAAATTGTAAATGCCTCAAATTCAATTTTATAGTTTTTTTTATTGTGAAATTGACGTCATAAACTAACCAAACCAACCAAACGTGCTGACAATGAACAAATCTAATGAAGGTTTATTAATCGAAAAAATAGTTGTGTTCATAAAATAAAATTATAAATGCCTCAAATCCTATTTTATAATTTTTAATTATAAAACTAAACTATCATAACCTAACCAAACTTGCTGATGGTGAAAAATCGAATGAAGGTTTTATTCGAAAATATGTTTCTGTTCATAAAATAAAACTATAATTGGGTCAAATTCAATTTTATAATGTTTTAATTATAAAATTAAACCATCATAACCTAACCAAACTAACCAAACGTGTTGATAATGAAAAAGTCCAATACAAAAAAATAGTGCTACGGGTGGGATTCGAACCCGGGTCCTTCGGAATATCAGCCCAGCACTCTATCCACTACACCACCGAGGCCGTTAGCGTAAATCCGTATCGTTGCGGTAATGATGTTCCCTCAGCCAATCAGGAGCCTCAAAATAATACTGTAGGTAACACTAAACCTGAAATAAAAATTCAGCGCACAGGCTTAGAGTTGGTAAATACTCATAGTCAACAAAATATAAAAAACATAAAACAGCTGAACATATGATATTAAATACAAAGTAAAAAGGGAAATTAATAGTACAGAACAAATGGTAAATATAATGTAATGTATAAAGTAGTGGTAACACCTACTCCTCATGGGCCATCCCCTGGTGAAGGTAAAAAAATGGTAATGCTTGCAAAAAGTATTTTTCATGCATGTAAGTTTATGTGAAAGGTTTGAATTTTATAACGGATTTGGTTAAACAGATATTAAGCCGTTTCCAGACTTTTTTTCACCCTGCATGTCATACTAATATTATAAATGTGAAACTTTGTGTGTTTGTTTGTTTGTTTTAAGTTCAATCACGCTTTAACTACTGGATAGATTGGGCTGAAATTTGGCATGATGATAGCTCACATTCCCGATTAACATATTGGCCTAATCTTATCTGAAAAATCCTATCGGGCTCTGGCCCAGTGGCTCTGTCGTTCCCCATGTTAACCTTATAAGTACTCATATTTAAAAGGAATTGAAGAATTTAGTCAGCTGTTTCAACAATTTAAGTTGGTTCTATGATATCATAGACAAAAAGAATTAAATATAGACTGTCAGCTGTGCTGCGTTTACCATAGGTTATGGCGCACACCGCTGGGAGCTGCCCCATGTAGTTACGCGCTACGTAACTACTTGGCGCGCCCAGCGGTGTGCGCCACAACCTATGGTAACCACTGCAAGGCAGAAACAAAAACTTATATGCAATGGGAACTGTCAAAGTAGGATTGTTTACAGTTATGTTTTATGTTTTTAATTTATTGAATGATTTGTGATTGTGCAAATGTTTGATAGTTTATTTTTCCTAAGGTTTGGGTGCAGTGGTAGAACATTATGGCTATGGTATATGTGTTATACTATAGCATGCCGTAAATTTAAAGAACAACATTTGGTGAGTCGGTGGCTCAGTCGGTAGCGTCGCGGACTTCGGGCCCAAGGCAGTAGTGTCGTGGGTTCGGATCCTGGTCACTGCCACTAACTTTCATCAGTACAGTTCACCGTGGAACTGTACCGGCTCAACCCTTGCTTTGCTGGATACGTTCCACGCACAGATCTGTAGTCTATGTGGACGGGCAAATGCAAGGTTAAAAGAGGCCGCCAAACCTCTTAAAAAAAAAAAAAATTTTCCAGACTGTGTCCTTCTTAATTGCAAACACAAAGCTTGAGTATTACTGCAACAAGCATTTTATACTTATATGCCAACCCTTATATGCTTATATATGCTCAAGCAAAAATTTTCCGATGTTCATGAAATTTGGTACAAACGTGTGAACCTACGTTTATTCGAACAAGTTCGCAAACAAGCATGATCGGACTATGAGAATGGGGGTTTATGGGGGGTTTTATGGAGTAATAATTGGTTTTTCCCATTTTCGACCCTAAAAACACAAAATTTAACAATTTCTTTCCAAACCGTTTTGTGGAAATTAAAAAAGGAAATAATTTTGTATATTGAAGAGTATTTGTATGCCTAACGGTTACAGAGATAATTAAATAAATTGTAAATTTAAAATTCCCATGTTATTCTTATGGGGAATAAATAAACTGTTTTAGTTTGCTTGTTTATGGATATATTTTAATCAAATTTGCCATTTTTGTACTACTAAGCTATCAACGCTATCATACTAAGCTATCAACATTTCAATTAAAAAACACCTCAATACCTTCCCTGTAGCAGCAAACCTAAGAACTCATTAAAATTAATGTTATTCAAATAGGAAATAAATCTGAGAATTTTAAGGAAATATTTGAGTAGAAATCCAGCTAGGAAAATGGAAATTTTCTTAGTCTGCAGGTTTACTGCGGTGGGGATATTTTATATTTTCCCTGTATTAAATAACCGTACAACAATATTCCAATGTACTAATTTACTTGTTTTTCACGCTGTTCAAAATGGTTTAGAGAGAAAATATTTTATTTTGATATGGTCCAAAATGAGAAAAACCAAATTTTACCCATTACCCTGTTCCTGTAGTTCGATCATAGTTCTGCGCTCTCTCGTCTGACCAGATTTGTACAAAATTTCATTGAAATTGGATGGTATATAAATGAATCTGAACGGATAGAGTTTTTTGCCACTGGAACATCAAAACTAAATATTAAAGTGGTCCCAGGTCTATGTCTTACCATGAGACCTGAGACAGTAATAGCTTAGTCTATTCCCAATACTGTATATATGAGAAATTCGCTGGATAGTAGCTAAGAAACCAAACTAAAAAGTTGTAGGTCTAAAACTATTTTAAATTATCCATAATCTTAAAACAATAAGGGGTTTCCCTGTAACATCCTTTTTCCAGCCAATTTACTTTAAAACATAGGTAGGTAATGTAAGTGTCAGATTTTTATATTAATTGTTAGGTGTAATTTTAGCTAATAATCAAGCTGCAATTGCAAATGGTAATTTCCTTTAGGACTTTGACCCCTCTACGTTGAATTTATATCCAGAGTCCATTTTCAAAGATCTTCGATCTTTGGGTCAGCATGTCTGGTATAATGACAAACTTTCTTTATAAAGGTTAAAATCTGCATTGTAATTTACAGTGGCGGTTCTAGGGCCTTATCATGGGGGGCTTGCAGGGTGTTCTTCACCAGAAGGAAGTCCAAGAGCTTCTCGCACGGACAATTTTCTATTTTTAAAGCCATATTTAAGGTCCATAACCACCGTTACGTTTTTATAACAAAATTTATGTTTTAATTTATACTTCCAGGGTCCAATTGGGGTGAGGGGCTTTCTAAAGCCTCTATGCCCCCCCCCCTTTGAATTGCCACTGGTAGTTTAACAGCTGTTACTTTGTGTGAATGTTGAGCCACAGTCAGAATGTAAACAAGAGACTAAGCAGTTCACTTGGTCTATGTAAATGATGATTAGTGGTATTATATGATAGTTGGCAAAACAGTTTTTTTACTTTGCTGCATCACTGGTCCATGTTCTGTGAGTACTGTGAACCAAGTGATACCCGCTCTAGATGTGTAATATTAAAATGTACCCTGGTCCGTGACAATGATCTCAGCATCGCATATATGTGGCAATCGGTAGCGAGCGTGTTGAAAGGAAGACATGATGAGCGTTATTTCACACTCGTTTTAACGGATCAGACTATGATACAAAAATAATCAGATTACCAAGGCACTAATGGCTGTTATTTTGTGATGCTTACTGTAAGCAGGAAAACACAGTGAACAGTTTCACAGAGTACTTACGATATATTATCGCATGAAATGTTTGTCTGATATAAATATGTAGGCCTATTCAAATATTTCATTCAACGTTATAGTTTTTTCTGTTGTTATTATCAGTATATCTATAAAAGCCCTGCCACTCTGCTGCATATAGGTTAGGTTAGTTAGAATCATTTTAGTTTATGATAATGACAAAATATCATTTTTTAAATTCAACCTTTTTGATAAGTAGGGACCTAGTGTTTAAAAAGAAGGTAGTTATTACTGTACCATGAACTAAACCTAGCGAAACTCAACTAAGCTAACCAAATACCCACAGAACAGTGTAAAAGTTTCTTCTTAAAAATAACCTAGAGGCCCTATGACCCAAAATGTTCATTTTAACATAGCTATTTTATACAACGTGAAACAATAGATGTTACCCACATAGCCTATAATATTTTTTTTTGGTAATACATGATGTTATGTATGTAGCCTACCCCTACCCAAGATGCGATTAGCGTTACTTTATATGACCAGTCTAGCCTAACCTAAGGGTAAAAACACACATACAGCGACTGGGAACAGAGCGGAACGGCGCGATTTAGAGTGACAAAATCAAACCAATACAATCAAGTAGTAACACGCACACAAACTGCTGTTGCGAGCATAGCGGAGCGAAACGGTTAACTTAGGAACAATCTCGTTTGTTTTTCTAGCATTTGGGAGCGGAGCAGGCAACGATTCTGTGCAACGCCAGTAGGCTGCTCTGTATGCCCATTCCACCCTAAACAAAACTTACCCAGAGTGTTTCAGAACCTTCTCGAACCTTTTCTTTTTGAAAGAATGCATTCAAAGGTTGATGTAGAATGGTATTGCATAAATCATGATTAATACTTCTTAACAACACGTCAGATGTGCGCCGCTACCACACGTCTGTTCCAAATGACGCCACATTATACGTTCCTAATCCAGTTACTTTTAAAACTGTTTAAAAACAGATTGCCCTCAAAGAAAACCTAGTACCGTATAGGAACGGTAGTGCCTCTTAACCTCATTAGCCGAAATGGATGGAATCAACTTCACTTTATCTGCCCGCACCTATAATATTGATTATGAAATTAAATTGTTCTAAACTATTACATCTAACCTAATCAAACTTGCTGTAACATTTCAAAATACGGTTTGATAGTAGAATTCTGAAATTTAGGCTAACTGTTCTTAACTAACCTAACCAAACTGTCTGTAGCATTTCAAAAATTGGCCCTTTTGATAACAGAAATGGCTTTCGCGCTCAATTGACTGTTCTAGAACGTTTAATCCTTAACTTATTATGCGCGTCTTTTGCTTCAAAATAGACAAATTTTAAAGGAACCTCCATCTTTGCAGGAATTTAATGTGAGTGAGTAGGTAAGTAATTCATAATGGGGTCTAGAGTAACTGTTTTTTTTCATTATTTTGCAATACTGGAACGGGAAGGGGTTGTGACGTAATTTTGACATGTGAATGACCACTTTGTAATGTTTTAAGCCAAGTCTTTTGCCACGGCCACCTTTAACTTGTCTAGCGCCAAACATCGCATAAGATAACATGGCAAACAGGTGACACCAGCTCATTAATTTGCATACTATCCATTTAAATTTAAATTTAAGAACATAAATGTATTCAAAGATTGAAAATAAAACATAGAGAATTGAAGACCAAAACAAGATTTAAAAATCAAAAATATATTTTTGTACATTTAAAAGGGGAGTCCATATTTTCATAGCCCAGTACCGGTAAGCAAGTTTTCATATTATTAACAAATACACAAATACTATTAGCTGCCTCAAAAAACAAAACAGCTGTTACAAGCCTACTTGCGATGTTGCCACTTCTAAGGCCGCGGCCTTTTTGCTGTGCTGCAAATTGCTGCAAACTTGCTTTGTGGTATCTTGGAAATGATCGAGCTCCCGTTCGTGTCGCTCTCGCTTAAGTCGCTGCATGTGTCCGACATCAGTCGCTCACACTCTCGACGCTACAGCCCGCCTGCTCCGCTCTGAATTGCTGTATGTGTTTTTTTACCCTAAGACATATTAGGTATAGAAGCACAATTAATTGGACATAAGTTATCTAGATCCTAATTTATAGGTACGGTACTACAATTCAAAATGGCCTTGATTTACGCAATATCGTAGCCTTAAATGGTATCTTCATTACGCAATTGGCTATGGTAATTCTGAGCAATTACTTGGTCAACCCCAATTTTTTTCATACTTTACTACGGTCATCAGGAGGTTCTCAGAAAGCAAGAAACATATAATTCAAGGCCCGCAAGGCCATATCACAGGTTGCCGAGCGATAAGAAGGTTCAAAGTTTAAGCGATAACAGTGGCTTGCGGGAGACGTGCGGAAGGCCAGTTGTGACAGTACCGTTATGGCTATGGCTAGTGGTTCCTCCGACAATCCTCCCGGCGATTACTGAGTTAATTAATAACCTAACTTAACCTAACCTAACCTAACTTATTATGTTTTTTTAGTCTCAAATACATCTCTAAGGCCAATTGTAACAGTACCGTTACGTTACGTTAGGTTACGTTAGAATAGGTTAATTAATAACCTAACTTAACCTTGCGGGGCTTAAATTATATGTTTCTTGCTTTCTGAGAACCTCCTGATGACCGTAGTAAAATATGAAAAAAATTGGGGTTGACCAAGTAATTGCTCAGAATTACCTTGGCTATTATTAAAAATTGAAAATAGGGCACTGCATTGGAGTTGCTTATTTGGATAAACCCAAGCAAAAAATTGCCAACTACGACTTGGCTTATTTTCTAACTCTGTCGACTATTAGGCCCCTACAGGCCTAGGCCTAACTAAGTAAAATTAGGATGAAACATGTAGCCTATTCATGGTGATACTCCAAAGTCAATTAAAAACCAAGAAGTACATGCCTAGGAGTAAAGTTTGGCAGAGAACCTGTGATGTATTAATATCGTTTTAAATATAAATAAATTGAGGCCTGTATCGATTTTGATTCGGTTCGATACATAAGAAGCATCGTTTCCACAATATAATTTTGTTATTTGAATGTGTGTCGAATTGAGCTAAATTATTGATTTTCAGTAAATAAAATTATCAATACAATGCAAGTATTGATAAAAATGCAAGCATTTTTGAAAAGGTAATTTGAAGTGTTTTTCTCAAGATTTTAATTTTACAAAAACAGTATGCAGGCGACATAAACTAACAACTCGATACATTATAAACTAAACTTTACCTTCCTAATCTAACCTAACTTCAAAACACTTAATGCAGTCACCAATTCGCATAAAGCACGACCTACCACCCTGACATGCCTAAATGAGAACTGTAATTTTACAGTTGCTTGTCGTGTGGTTGAAAACAGTCAGCTGTAGGCTTAGTTAACCCACAGTTCATTCCACTTGTAAATGTTATCCATCCTACCTTGTTTATTGTAATGTTGTATATTTCTACGGCTATATCGTGAGAAATATTCATCAGCGGTGAAAAATAATAGTATAGGCTATTTGGATTCAGGAGGTAAAAAAATATGAAGTAGCCTAAGATATCAAAATTAAAAATTCGTTTGGAGGCACCTATACGGAATAAATACGTATCGTTTGATTACTTAGGTCTAGGTAAGGTTAACCTAACCTAACTAACCAAACAATATATCGAATTAAACAATCGAATAATCAATATTACTCATTCGGTTATTTGTGCCAACAGATATGGAAGTTTACCCACACAGGCTGCTATTCTTGTCTTAAGTACAGTAATTTAATTAGCCTACTGTTTTCTAGAAGTGGAGCGACACACATTGTTATTCGCTTTGCCGCAATCCGGGCCGAGAAAAACCTAGCTTAAGTTAAGGCCCAGAGATATAGGCTACCTACCTATCTAAGTTAAAGGCAAGAAGAAATTGATCTATATAAGGCCTAGGTCCTTAAGCTTAAGTTAATTGGACTGTAGAATAGGCCAAGGTAGGCCTAGGCTATTAGCCTACCTTTGATTGTACGCTACCCGAACACGAACGTTGTCAGTTTTGATAAGGCACACTCTTGTCAGTTTAAAATGGGCCAACACTTGAAAGATCATATCTCAACAATGACAATTAATTTTTAAACAACACAGTAATATTTTCCTAGTATTTCCTTCCTTGCCAATGGCCATGAATCCCTCAGATTTTCTTGGTTAATGCATCGAGCCTCTTTAACCTGGATCTAGTCTTTTAGTTGCGATTGACGACTGTAGTATCACAAACTACACTTCAAAGTGTAACCATAACACCCTAACTACTACAATTAATTACTTTATTACTATTTAACTAACGGTGTTAACATCAACATAAAACTCAGCTCAGCAGACAGCACCCAACAACGCAACAACACGAACACACAAACACAATCACGAATCACAACACAACACAATCCAATCGACGACGACGACGATAAACAAATTTTAAAAAAAAAGTGACTCTTAAAAAAAAAATAGTAATAATTAGGCTGATATTATTCAAGCCTACTGAACAAACAACCATAACAACATGTAACTACCTAAATAATTTTATCGAATGTAAGTTAATAAATTTCGGTGGATATTTTTAAATCCGATATTTATTTCCACAGATAAATATTCTTTTAAATAGTTATAAGTCAGTGTAAAGCGTTCTTATGCGTAAAACTGTTTACTCCATGGATGAAAGAAATAATAGACAATTTGGTCTCTTTGTCTAAAGCGAGAAGCAAAATAACAAAATTGTTGCTCGTAAAATGTAAACAAAAAAAAGAAGAAGAAGGTAGCTCCTAATGTTATTCCTATGGGGGGAAATTAAAATGGTTTTTTTAGGATTAAATAGTAATTACTGAACAAATATGCTCCAAAAACGATCCCCGGCATGATATTATACTATAGAATCTTTGTGCAAAACATCAAGTTGATAGATGTAATCGTTCTCGAGTTTTTGTAATCCATAGAGATGCTTTTCGTACCAGTATGAGAATTCACTTCGTTCATTCAACTATAATGCCGATCTCTGATTACGGCAAAAAAATAACACTTAACGCATAACTATGAAAAAGACATGCATATTAACAACTTTAGTTATAGTCACCTGCAATATGGACACCCTCTTTCAATTTTGTATCAAAAATCATCATAGAGCCGCGCCGACTTAAAATACGTGAGCTTGCCTAATACAAAAGTTTACTTTATTGAAATTATTTCATTCTTTTTAGAGCGTTTCAAGTCGGTTGTATTTTTTTACAAAAATAAATTATTGTACTGAATGCTTTTATTTTTATATGTTTTTAAGTTTAAAAAACAACTAGACATTGTGTTGGCTGGAAATAAATTTTATCATGGCTATTCAAAGTAACTCAGAGTAAAATAGGTAAAGCCTTTATCTTAACTGTGATTTTTCTTGAAACAATCCTCGTAGGAGTAAAAGGTTTTAATAATGTGTGGTACAGTAATTGTTGTTAGAAAACCATGAATATAGGATACTATCCATTTTCATAGTAATGTCAATGTATAAAAATTTTAAATAATGGTTCAAATACATATCTGAGAAGAAAACCGCAAAAATACGGGTAGCCGCGTACCGTACCGATTTTGTACAGAGAACCGAGGTGCAAAATATTGTACCGTACCGACCTTAAATTTTCTATACCGCAGACCCCTAATAATAACAAAATATATAAATCTCTCTCTCTCTATATATATATATAAATCTGAACGAATAGTGTTTTTGGCCTCTGGGGACATCAAAATGAAAAAGTAAATTGGTCCTGGGCCTAGGTCTTACCGTGCCATCCACGGTAATAGCTACTTCCCTATCGGGAAATTCGCTAAAACGAAAAATTACAAATAAAACACAGATTAATGATACTTACATTCATTAGTTGCTCTTCCACTTTGGATTTTTCTGATTTAGTATTCTTCAGTTCTTCTGTCAATGCAGCCAATTGCTTTGTCAAGTTCTCCTTTTCCAAGGTTAATCGTTTAAAATCTTCGGGGCTGTTTTTGTTTTGCTTTTCTATCAGAGCATTGGCTCGGCTACGCCATCTGTATCAAACAAGGCAAACTATACAAATCCATAAATAAAATAAAACTAGCAGACTACTTCAATAACAATTTTCCTAATATTGCTGAAAACAATGTTACAACTGTGTGAAAGAGGATCTAGATCTAAAATACTAAAACATTATTAACATTATTAAGAAGGCAAAGTAGGCAATACGTAGGTAGTGTCTAGAGATGTATTTTTTTAGCTTACGGAGTAAGTAAATTACTCTTGAGAGCCTACAATGTTATATGTCGGTCCCGGGTTCAGGTCTTAACGTGCCACCTACGGTAACAACATACTTGGGAATAACAAATAGCAATATTAGTTAGTTTTTTTGGATAACTTCTATTTTATTTGTTAGTTTTAAAACTAACTAACTAATAACTTCTATGAGTTACTTTTTACGGGACTAACTAATAACTTCTAACTAGTTAGAATTTTTAACTAACTTTCCCAATTATGCGGAAGCATCTCAAACACGGGTTATTTGTTACGTGTGTTTTTATCGTTATAGTTTTATGTTTTTTGAGCGAAGCTCTTATACGTCGACTCTTATGCATTTCGTAATACGCAAACTCTTCCTAGACGGCTGAATCAATCGTTTTCAAATTTTGCATGGTGATAAAGACCATATCGGTGAGTACCAACATCTATATGGCGTTAAAAAAGTCTCTCAGGAATCCGCCCCACTGGGTCTCAAAGTTTCAATGTAATCCTTATGGAAGCAGTATTTGACACATAAACAAATACATATAATCAGCTGTTGACTTTTGAATGCAGTAGATAAAGAAATAGCCGATAGCATTATTCCA
Source organism: Macrosteles quadrilineatus (assembly GCF_028750875.1). Lineage (NCBI taxonomy): Eukaryota > Metazoa > Arthropoda > Insecta > Hemiptera > Cicadellidae > Macrosteles > Macrosteles quadrilineatus. The sequence continues at coordinate 126,562,016 of NW_026542596.1, forward strand.
CAGATATTAGAACAGAAACGGTATGGATCATAAAATATAATCAAATGACGACACTAGCTTGAGGTCGGTGACGTAGGAAGTGGTGGAGGAAGTGGTGAAGGAAGTAGTAAAGGTGAGCAGTCTGGAGTGTGGAAACTGTTTATGACGATTAGATTTAGGTACCTGCATTCCAAAAATTCTATGGGAAGGGAGGAAAACGGGTCCGCGACGTAGGAAGTGGTGAAGGAAGTAGTCAAGGCGAGCTGTCCGGAGTGTGGAAACTGCTTATGAGGATTATATTAAGGTATCTACAATTATGAAATGGTATGGGAAGGGAGGAAAACAGGTCCGCGATGTAGGAAGTGGTGAAGGAAGTACTCAAGGCGAGCTGTCCGGAGCGTGGGAACTGTTTATGACGATTAAATTAGGGTATCTGCAATCTTAAAATGCTATGGAAAGGGAGGGAAACAGGTACGTGACGTAGGAAGTGGTGAAGGAAGTAGTAAAGGCAAGTTGTTCGGAATGTGGGATTTGTTCATGACCAATAGATTAAGGTATTTTCAATCCAATAATGCTAAGGGAAGGAGGAAAACAGGTCCGCGACGTAGGAAGTGATGAAGGAGGTAGTCAAGGCGAGCTGTCCGGAATGACGATTAGATTAAGGTATCTACAATCCTAAAATGCTATTGGAAGGGAGGAAAACAGGTCCGCGATGTAGGACGTGGTGAAGGAAGTAGTCAAGGCGAGCTGTCCGGAGTGTGTATTCCATGTAGATTTTGTAATGTTATAACGAATGGTGAATGTTGACAATAAAAGTATGTGACAGTTCTCATTGGCCAGGAGGCGACAATGCACTACCATGTCAGCCAATCGACTTTCGTGTTTCAATGGAGCAAATGACGATTGCTTAGACATCGTTTTATGTGCTTACTGCTTATTTTGTGGGTGGGAAGGGTATCGATAATTTATCGTGATTCGAGATCCGATATGTAGTACGTGTTCGTTTATGCATAATGAGTATTAAAGTGTAAAAAAACTAGGTTAGTTACAGACAGGTTCAAAACATCGATTGTACCGATCCATTTTTGACACCCCTACACGGAAGTTGTAGTGACATCGTGCATAAGGGCCAGGCAGGCCGGTTCACAGTGAATCCACTCTGCCGAACCTATACTCATTGGTATCATCGGGAACATAGTCAAACACTTTTGTTAAATAAAACTATGGCATGTTTTATAAAAGCACTCTTTTGGAGATTCTAGTCCCAAAACCCAAAGATTGGTGAGGTTGGTGAGGATTGGTGGATTGGTGAGTCGGTGGCTGAGTCGGTAGCGTCGCGGACTTCGGGCCCAAGGCAGTAGTGTCGTGGGTTCGGATCCTGGTCACTGCCACTAACTTTTATCAGTACAGTTCACCTTTGTACTGTACCGGCTCACCCCTTGCTTTGCTGGATACGTTCCACGCACAGATCTGTAGTCTATGTGGACGGGCAAATGCAAGGTTAAAAGAGGCCGCCAACCTCTTAAAAAAAAAAAAAAAAAAACATAATCTTTATTGTAGGCTAAATGTAAAACTAATCTGTTGCCATACTTTTCTCCACATACGTCGACTTATTCTACAATCTCTTTAAAAAATACCAGGTTTTAGTCAAAATACTTCTGTAAAAATTGAAAATTGACAGTGTGCTGTTTGAACACAGTCATTCCTTGACCACGATCGTTTTACTCACTATAGAGAAAAGACTCTCCTTACAAAAAGTATTTATAGGCCAAGATGTATGTGGTTTTTTTAAAAGTATAACTGCAATTGCTTTTAAAAATAAATACAAAAACTGTCAAACGACTTAGATTAATACTTGTAGGCCTAAGCCTATTTATAAATTAGAGGAAACTTTATTAGATCTCATCATAGTCAAATTCAAACATTTACAGTGTTTTAAAATAATTAACACTCAGAAACGTTTGTTTGTATAATGGAAATCTGCAAGCGACTGACGCCGAGGGTAAGGGAGGGCATGTGAACCAGGCTTTAGAGCAAACTTTCTCTTTTCCTACCCCATGTCCCGTTAGACGGTGGGCGGGGCTTCACACTAAATAAACACTCAGTTCATTCATTCACAGTAGAGAATAGTTTTTGTGGCAGTGACGTATGTCTCTTGTCTGCTCTTCATAGCTCACACATAGATTTCTTTCGAGAAATTATAAGTGATAATCTTTACTAAAAATAAGTGAAAAACTGTTGACATTTTCAAGGAAGAAAAGTTAAGAAATAAAAGTGTTAAAAATAAAAAGGTTGTTTGATTAGTTATTCTGTATTTCAAAAATATCCTCATTTATGAATGTGTTTTCAGCTAGACTTGGTGACTTTTTCATAGTTAAACAAATTTTGAAGATATATAACTGTTTTTTCATACAACTAGTGAGAAACTCTCGTTATATAGGAAGTTCGTTTTTACTCTCTTAGGGAAAAAAAACTTACAGAGTATTTGTAGGCCAAGATGTACATAATCTTTTTTTAAATTTATAGCTTAATGAGTTAACTAAGACAATTGATGCAATTTCAAATAAATACCAAAACTGACAAATGACAGATAAATACTTATATAAGCCTATTTATAAATTAGAGGAAACTTTATTAAATCTCATGCTTTAGTCAAATTCAAACATTGGCAGTAGGCCTATTTTAAAATAAACACTTAGTTCCATATTTTTGCAATTGTTTTTTGCAATTAATAATAAACCTTTAACACCAAAATATAAGTTTGATACACATACATATTGTGTTTTTTATGGTATAACAGTTTATAATATTATTAGTGGAAGAAACTGTGCAAAAAAGATAGGTATCGGAAGTATCGGTATCGATAGGTATCGAGAGTACTTTGGTTGGTATCGGTATCGGTATCGAAAATTTTTGGTATCGGCCCATCTCTAATTTAAACCTAAACAATAAATATTACAAGACAAAAGGGACAGAAAATGCAATGACATTATTTGACTCCAAGTAGGCCTGCATAACAATAAAAACATGCAAACAAAAATGATTGTGGTTTTGTTAATTGGAAGATAAAATATATAAATAATTTTAAATTATAAATATAACTGTAGACTAGTTACAAGTGTAATCTGAACCCCTAAACAATTGTATGGCAGTAGGCAATAGGCAGCCGTAAATTGAATGTTCAAGACAAAAATACTGTTTGAGGCATCAGAAGCAAAATTTAATAACTTTATAAAACTATTATTTCCACGATCAAATAAGTTTTGGATTTCATAATAGTACCTAATTAAAAATTGAATCATGAAAGAATAAAAGTGAGTAACAATCAAAGTAATAAATTATGAGCTTGGCTCAACGAATTCTTTGAAGTGCTTAAATTGACCTTGAGTAACTTAAATTGGTCTTGAGTATGTCATGATAAAATATTAATGGGTTTGGGACTGCTTATTATTATTATTATTATTAGGGGTTTTTTTTTATTGCATCATCAGCATAGTAATAAATGACGAAAGTCCTAAACAAACATCTTATAAACCTTTTGTGTCCTCCTAACCAACTGCCTCGGCCACAAAATGATTGCTCAATAACACATCAATTCTTGGTTTCAGGTTTTTTGCTAAAACCGACAATCGTCCCATCCCTACAACTAAATACTTCTATCCAAATCATACCTAGCTGCCTCAGCCTTGAGTGCTGTATTCTCTGTAGCCAGCTGATCCACCTGGTTGTTCAGTTTTGCCAACTGTTCCTTGTATGGCGCAACCACGTCTGTGTCCACTGCTGCCAACTGTTTCTCTAGCTTCGCCGCACGCTCTACCAGCCGGTCTCGCTCCTCTCGCAACACTCGGTTGCTGTCAGTCAGAGCGTTTAACGTATCCACCTGTCACAAGTTGTGATTATAAAAACAAACACTAAAATAATGATACTTTGTAGCAATATGCCAAAATGTTACGATAAGATTTTAGTTATTTTCACCACAATTAGTGATAGGCTACTAAAGATGGGACAGGACTGTATTTTTTTACATTTAAATTTATTTGGAAATATAATTTGTTAAGAAGGGTTGCATTTCTTACTACGCGGCTCATTGAGCCACACAGGTTTCCTAGAAGCATTATATTAAACTAGCTGTACCCGCGGGCTTCGCCCCGTTTAACTTTATAAGTATTCGCATGGCTCATTCACGTCCTGGTTGAAGTTTGTTCGCTACGCCCACTCACCTTTAGGTTGGAGCTCGTTCGCTGCGCTCACTTGCCTTCAGGTTAGCTCGTTCGCTACGCTAACTCGCCTCCAGGTTGAAGTTCATTCGCTACGCTCAATCACCTTTTGGTTGGAAATTAGCTGTTGTCATAAATTTAAAAAAAATTAATAGTGCTGTTGGTAATCCTTGTAACTTTTATGCTATTGCACATCATAGAACAGAACCAACTTGTTTAATTGAAACAGCTGTTAAGATTCATTAATTCCTTTTAAATATGAAAAATCATAAGATTAACATGGGGAACTACAGAGCCACTGGGGCGGAGCCCGAAGGGTTTTTGAGATAAGAAAATGCTTTAATGTTAATCGGGAATGTGAGCTATCATCATGCCAAATTTCAGCCCAATCCGTCCAGTAGTTTATGCGTTATTGAGCAACAAACACACACACAAACATACACACAAACTTTCAGATTTATAATATTAGTAAGATACCATATAGTCAAACCATATAGTCTATTATTATAAAGGATTCCAAAAAGAAGTTAAGTTAACACAAGTTTAATATTAACATATTTTATTTGTTTTCATTTACTTGTTGATGTTTTTCTTTGTGTCCTTCGACATTTTGCATCATCAAAAAAGATCCGTCCCAAAAACTTTAAAAAAATGTTGGCCTGAAGATTGGATATTTTTACTCCAAAAATAAAGAAACCCTTTCATTTTTAGGTCTTGATCGACTCTACTCCCAATAAAATGTGATGAAATGCATCCTACGAAACCATACCATACAAAAATACCATATATGTAATTTAAGGTATAACAAAAAAATCATCTTAGCTGGAAGCTTCTTACTTTTCTGAGCAGCTCCTCATGTTTGGTGGCTGTAGTGGTAGACAGCTGACTCTGACTGCGCTCTGTGTCCAACATCTGTCTGGCTTCCATCAGCTGACGAGACTGTAGTTCCACCTGATACATCAACATACAATAAACTGTACTGTATTGACGGCTGAAATCCTTTTGGTGTTTGCAGACAGTATTTATTGTCACAACGGAGCTTGCTTTGTTTCTAACGATTTTTAACTGGTTTTGGATACAGTATTGGAAGAGACAAACTGATGTAACAGCCAAAAGTATCAAAATTATAATTATATGTATAGTCTTGGTAGTGGAATTGTTTCAGTGCTTGCCTAGGAATCTAAGTTGCTGGTTTGATCCAAGCGGAGTTGAATCTGGTCCCAAACGCAATAAGTCATTAGACTATCAATTAATGATGCTATCAGCGGACAAGATTTTGAGGTAAAATCAGTGTTTGGATAGCTTCCTTACAAAAAATGTAAAATATGCCTTTGCAGTTAAAATATACAAAATTAAAAAACATCCAATACAAGGATCTAATCTGATGATTTAAAACTGATTATTTTTCATTAGTAAAACTAAAAGATATTTACTTTAACACAATTTATAAACAAATACTTGTAATTCTCACCATTCTCCCATATCAATAAAAAAGTAAATGTTATTTTATTCATAGGTTTTCACCAGTTTCAATTACTCTACCATCACCAAACAATCTGAGGCTATATGAACATTGCCTATACCTGAGATCTCAGTCGTAGTGTCTCGGCTCGCAGTGCGTCAGCTTGTGCCACAGCGATATTCTTCTCTCTCCTCATGTACTTGAGCACCTGCAACAGCTGATCAGAGCTGCGCATGTCGTCCTCCATTGACGTGTCCAGCGAAGTGTTGGCCTAAACATCACATTACAACAATAAGCCATAAAATAAAAGTGCATCCCTGGTCACTGCTTTCATTTTGACGTCAAGTGTAATTTCTATGGTAGGGTCAATCCATATCAAGTGATCCAGAAATGAAATAATTGGTTGCTTGACCATTTTTAAAATAAATAATAATTTTATCTTAGATAGGCCTACCAATCTTATCTTTTATCTTAGATCAATTCTGGGTTCAAAAGTGATTTTAATTTTTTTTTATCTCTTTTGTTACTTCTACGGCGGCCATTTTTGTTTTGCGGAACACGCAAATTTTTGCTCATGTAAGGGTTTGCGTTAACTTGCACAACTCGGTAACCATGAACACTAGAGTGATAAAACAAAAAGCATTTTAATCTGGAAGAAACAGCCTAAATATTATGTTCAGTACATATTTATTGAAATGTGTATCAAAAACAGTTTTAAACCCATCTCAACATTTTATAAGAAAACAGAAAAATTTCAACTTTTGAAGGCGTATTACCATTGGAACGAATAAAATCTCAGACTTGATTTTTTTTTTTGTGTAGCAACTCAGTAGAACTGTTTGTATTTCAAATATCAACTATGAGACTTAATTCCTTTAAAAGTTATCATTTTTCAAAAACTGAAATTTTTTGAAAAATTCAAATTGTGAGTCTCAATATCTTTGTTGGGACAAAGTTTAAAAATCTGAAATTTTTACCAAAAACCCCTCTTATGGTTGTTATACTGCTGTATAAATTTCATCTTTGAGATTTACTTTTAAGCTAAGTTACAGTATCATGAAAATCACAAAAAACCCATAAGCTCGGCCAACGTGGCTAGTACTGTAGGTAGCTTAAAGATTAATTTATAGGTGTAGGTAATTATTTTATTTAATGTAAACTTATCTTAATGTACATTTCAAAAATCCAAAACAGATTTTTAACTTTTGTACCCAAAGTACAAATTAGGCCTATATGTACCGCTACGGTACTAAAAATAAATAAAATCCTGCTAAATTTTAAGTTTTATTCATCATTTAACTTAAATAAAACTTAGGTTATTCTATTTATATTGAGGTCTTAAAATTTATTTTCCATTTAGATTTAATGTACCGTAACCTGTATAACACAAATCAATAAAGTGTTTATTGTGGTATTTTGAAAAAAATAACTCATATTCTATGGGAACTGATACAGTCTCCAGTACCTACAGGAAGTCGTAAATGAGTCGCAAAACACAGTTTTTCTTAACAAAATAATTCATTTTTATAACAGATGAAGAAATCACTCAACACCACAACAACAAACTCCTGGACCGATTTGAGAACTGTTTAAAGATTACTGGAACAAGAAGCTTCCATGTTAGGTGCTTCGTAACCTCACTAGCAACTGAAAGCTGTAAAAATTACACTTCATACCAAAGACAATTGCATTTGTGTATGACAGTGGTGGGTGGCAGAGGTGATTGACATCAGTTATCAAAATAAAGATCCATCAGGACCAACAACCAACCTTTAAAACAAATTAGAAAGACCAAGCTTGGGTGCCTATAAACAAAGTTTTGAGAAAATTAAATCTCTTTTAACTGACAAAAACCACTGGAAGGACAAATCCAAACTGAATGAAGAAACATCCAAACTTCCTAATTAGCATGATCAAAGTAGAACAAAAAACACTAACAAGTAAAAAAAGTTGGATACCTTAAGAACTTGTCTTTCAAACAGCTTTTGTATGTGAAATTTCTAATATTCTTTATTAAAATGAAAGTGGTTCAATAAATTAATAGGCTAAATGAGTTCAAAATATTTAGGCCTATTGAAAAAAAGGTGTAAACCTGAATGTAAATAATCTGATAAAAAGTTTTTTTTAATTTCACATAAGACAAGAAATTTGCAAGAAAAGGCTATAAATTACTTTAAAGTAAGTTAGGTAAGTTTACATTAAATAAAATAATTACCTACAACTATAAATTAATTTTTAAGCTACCTACAGTACTAGCCGCGTTGGCCGAGCTTATGGGGTTTTTGCGATTTTCATGATACTGTAACTTAGCTTAAAAGTAAATCTCAAAGATGAAATTCATACAGCAGTATAACAACCATAAGAGGGGTTTTTTGTAAAAATTTCAGATTTTTAAACTTTGTCCCAACAAAGATATTGAGACTCAAAATTTGAATTTTTCAAAAAATTTCAGTTTTTGAAAAATGATAACTTTTAAAGGAATTAAGTCTCATGGTTGATATTTGAAATACAAACAGTTCTACTGAGTTGCTACACAAAAAAAAAATCAAGTCTGAGATTTTATTCGTTCCAATGGTAATACGCCTTCAAAAGTTGAAATTTTTCCGTTTTCTTATGAAATGTTGAGATGGGTTTAAAACTGTTTTTGATACACATTTCAATAAATATGTACTGAACATAATATTTAGGCTGTTTCTTCCAGATTAAAATGCCTTTTGTTTCATCACTCTAATGTTCATGGTTACCGAGTTGTGCAAGTTAACGCAAACCCTTACATGAGCAAAAATTTGCGTGTTCCGCAAAACAAAAATGGCCGCCGTAGGAGTAACAAAATAGATAAAAAAAATTTTAAATCACTTTTGAACCCAGAATTGATAAAGGTATCTAGGATAAAAATATTATTTATTTTAAAAATGGTCAAGCAACCCCTGTTGGATCACTTGATATGGATAGACCCGGTATTCTCCTATTTATCACTAGTAAGATACCTATATTAAGTAATACTTGATCACAATGATTTAGATTTTCAATTTAGTAGTAAATAATCCTAGAAAACATTAACCTAAAAGTTTATTTGTAAACATCCTAGCAAACAACTTTCCTTGAATAAGAAACATAAAGTTAGTTACAGACCTGGCTGCTTGTTGAACTCACAACTGCTACTTTGAGTCCCAACTCCTGCAGCTGTTCATGTAACAGCGAGTTCTGCTTGTCCAGATCTGTCAGTCGAGAGTTCAACTCGGACACCTGCACAAAACCAACACTTTAAACACATCACATACTAGATTGCTCTACCTGAAGGTATACATTTGTACATGTAACCATAGACTAAGCAACACAAGTAGACTCCTCATCCCATTGTAAATTGTAAAGCTTTTTTTTTGTCTAGTTCGTGTTAGTCCACACTGATTGCTAGGGGTGTGCGATGCAGCATTTTTTTTTTCGATTCGATGCATCAACGTGATTCAAATAATTTTGATTTGAATTGATGCGATTCGATGCAGCATGGCATGATTTTCTTTCAAAATTAAATACAACATGTGTTTCTGAAATGAATCGTTTACCTTATAAAAGTTTAAAGTAAAAAATATGCTAAATAAAATTATGAACAAGAGGATAGTTGCTGACCAAACCTCCTACTGATGGACAATGCTAATTTTATTGTTGGCCTAAGGAAATCCACACTTTACTAACAATTAGAATAACCCTATACCAATAAAGCAATTGTTATTATTTTGACCTGTATTGAATAAAATTGAGTTTATTTTATGATGTGCGGTAACATAATTTCCACTTTTATAGTGGTTGGCTTTCAATACTTCCGGTTCATTTAGGATCAGGACGAACCAAAAAAGTTGATACGTGTTTATTGTCTATTTGATACATTATTACATGATGAATAAATAGATGTGAAAATAAAAATAAAAATTGAAATTAATAAAAGTTTGTGTTAAATTTAAAAATTTCAAAGAAATCAGTGAGTAGGCCTGTGAGAAGTACCTGTTTTTGTTTATTTTATGTTATTAAACTTTATTATTTCTTTCTTATCGTAACATAATACGACTCAATCCCAAGCACGGGTTATCCCATGTGGGGTTAATTTTGTTTATTTTTTTAGCTAAACATCTTAAAACTTATTTCTATTGTACACATTATACCTTGTAAAAATTGTCTATTTAACACGAAATAAAGGAAATTTTGATTTGATTTGATTTGGCCTACCAAAAAGATAATAGTTATTAGTTAGAACTTAAATCGTATATAATGACATTTTCTCACTATAATAACATTTTCTATTTATATCTTCAACAGTTGTTAAACTATGAAAATAAGTCACCAAGTCTAGCTGAAAACACATTCATAAATGACGATATCTTTTAATACAGAATAATAAAACAAACCACATTTTAAAAACTTTTATTTGTTTAACTTTTTTCCTCGAACAGGTCAACATTTTTTCACTGATTATAAACAAAAATTATCACTTATAATTTGACGAACGCCGATGTGTGAGCTGTGAACTAGGAGGATAATTGGCTGTGAAGGGCAGACAAGAGAGAAGAGACACACGTGACGTCACTACCACAAAAACTCAACTCTACTGTGAATGTGAATGAACTGCGAGTGTTTAGTGTGAAGCCCCCCCCCCCCCGTCTAACGTGACAAGGGAAAGTTTGGCAGAATTTACCCTTGTTGTAAAGCCTGGTTCACATGCCCTTCCTCACCCTCAGTTGCTTGCATAATTCTACTAAACAAAACTTTCTGAGTGTTAATTTTAAAATAAATTTTTGCATTTGACTAAAGCATGAGACCAGATAAACTTTACTCTAATGTATAAATAGGCTTATCGGTATTTATCAGCCATTTGTCAGTTTTTTTTTTTATTTCTTTGTAAAAGCAATTGCATTGATTGACTTAAGTTAACTCATTATAAATTTAAATTTGTATGTATATCTCGGCCTACTAATACTTGAAGCCTGTTCTCCAGTGAGTAAAAATGATGGTGGACAAGAAATAAACTGTGATAAAAACAGCACATTGTCAATGTTTACAAAAGTATTTTGACTGAAACCTGTAGCCCTGGTGTTTTAAAGACAGTGCAGTTAAAATAAGATGTTGCTGTAGTCTGTGGAGAAAAGTATGGCTATTAGATAGGTTTTACTTTTAGCCTATAAGAAAAGAAAGATTATGTTTTGGGACTTAAAGAGAAAAGACTGCATGTTTGATACAATTCATTTCAATAAGTTAACCGTAGGACTGCCCTGATGGTTTGGATGAATGTCCCTGCCTTTTTTGCGATTTTGCAAGTTCTTTTTAAAAATTTGCAGTGTCTAAATTACTAATGATAACCTAGTCATATGCATAGGCTTACTCATTTTGTAGAGAAAAAGAAGGAGATTTTGAATAAAGAAAATAAGAAAAAACCCCTATGGGTAATTTTTTTGCTACAGTTGAAAAAACTTAAATTTGAGTAATTTTGTTTACAAAGTCCTGGTATTTTCCTACAAAATTATGAACAAAAAATCCAAGATATACAAAATGTAGACATTTTATTTCTCACTCTTCGAAATATGTTTGATAAAAAAAAACAAAAAAAAAACTGTTCACCCCATCTAAAAAAATTAATATACAAAGTTGGAAAATATCAATAAATGTACACTAATTATTTGAAACGCAGAAAAAAATATCAAATATCACTGTAATAAGCCAAGACTGTTATATAGTAAAGGTAATAATATAGTTATATGATATAATACACTTTAGTGCACAGTAATAACTGTTTTATAAGTTGTATATGAGTTGAAAAAGAAAACATGGATTTCATCGTAAAAGAAAATAAGTTATTCAAAGCTGTATGTATTTTTTTTTACTTTATGATATATTGATAAATGGTACAAATATTCATAGTATATATCTCTGAGTATATATTTCATAGTATATATAAAAAGGTTCCATAAGCATTTTAGATGAGAGATGCACTGTTCGGCAAGTAGCCGGTAAAGTTCAATTGGCAAGTAGCCGGTCAAGGTCAATTGGCAAGAAGCCGGTCAAGGTCAATTGACGAATTGTTTGGTCTCGAGCGTTTCGTTATCACTAAAAATCAAGCGACATTTCATAAAAACACATTTTATTTTCCACAAATACTATTCATTTACTTATAATTTACTAGTAAATCTTTGTGTTTTATTGTAACAAATGTGTTGTTTTGTTTAATGAGTGGATGTGATAGGAATTATTACTATCCATGTTATTATGGGTCATATTATCATTACCCATAATAACATGGATACAAATTATAACCACATCATTCAAGAAAACAAACATAACAACACATTTGTAACAATAAATATTCACGAAAAAAATATGTATTTACATCTCGCACGCAAGACTCACGAGACGTGAACGCCGCACAACAGTAATGACGACTGTCACCAAAGAAACAGCTAATTTATGCCGTGTCAACAACAAAAGTGTATTTCAAATATTGTGCGTTTTTATTTCTGGCTACATAAATTACATCAAGCTAACACAATCCTTTATTGATTTATTAGTCATTGCCTAAAGCTAAATGACGATTTGTCATTTCAAATGTCAGCTGATTTCTAAATATTATTTCCCAAATTGTCTGACATTAAGAATCACGTGATTCTTGATACGAAAATAAACTCTAGAACAAAATCTTACTATTGGTAACCAAACACAACCGGTTCCGTGCAAGATTATCGGGGCTACGATTGATTGAACATGAGTAATGAATTGACACAACAAACTCGCAAAATCGTCTCGCGCCTAAATTTTCATTCAAATTGTAACGGCAATAAAATTCATCCATGAAATCTAAATCTTTGAGATCTATTTAATGAGGTTTTAAATGACTGAAATATCAAGAAACAAATTGTAAACAAAACACGATCCCTACAGTTGGACGTACAGCTACCTACAGGGTGTCTAGTTTATTTCCATTATAAAATTCAAGACTAATTCCAGACTTTTCAAGACTAATTCCAGATTTTTCAAGACTAGTTTTTTCAACAATTAGTGGGTGTTGATACCAGTTTTTTCAAAAATCTTAGAAAAAGTTGTTTCTATACAATTGATGGATTTTTTAAATGAACATAACTTAATGGATTCAGAACAACATGGATTTCAAGCAGGCAAATCGACAGTCACTGCAGTTATTGAATTTATTGAAAGTATAATAAATGCAGTGGATAAGAGAGAAAAAGTAATTGGCATTTTTCTTGATTTAACAAGGGCATTTGATAGTGTATCGCATGAAAATCTTATCGACACTTTATCAAAATTAGGTATTCATGACAAAGAATTAAATTGGTTTAAATCCTACCTATTTCTTAGGCAACAATATGTTGAGATAGAACATTATAAATCAGATTTCTCAAGTAAATATAATTACATCCAAAAGTTTAATTCACAGATGCAGATGGTCCGCCATGGAGTTCCGCAGGGGTCGGTGTTGGGGCCCCTCTTGTTCCTAATATACTTGAGGGGTCTGCCGGACTTGATGCCTGTGGGCGGGGCGGCCTGTTTGTATGCTGATGATACTAATATTACCATTTGTGGAAATTCAAAAGAAAGTATTGAGGCATCATCATTGGCCAGTCTCTCCATTATAAAAAAATTCTTAGATAGCAAAAACCTTCTTTTAAACCCTGAAAAATCTAATTTTGTATCATTTTCTACAAAACAAAACAAAAACAAATTAAATCCAGACATAATCTTAGAAGATTATAAATTACAACAGGTAGAACATACAAAATTTCTTGGTTTAATAATTGATAAAAATCTAGCCTGGGACAAACATGTTGATCATGTTATCAAAAAAATGTCTTCAGGAGTATCTGCTTTAAGACAAATGTATAAAGTTTGCAGCTTAAAAACATTAATATCAATATATTATGCCTTAGTTCATTCTAATTTAGCTTATGGAATCAGTATATATGGAGCAACTACATCAAAAAACTTAAAACGGATTTTATCGTACCAGAAAAGGGCAATTAGGGCAATGTTTAATTTGAAAAGGAAAGATTCGGTAAAACATATTTTTACCGATCTTGGAATACTAACTGTTCATGGACTATATATCTTGGAAACTATTATTTATGCAAAAAATATTACAAAAACTCAGGTATCAAACAAAATTAGTCATAATTATAACACTCGTTCTCAATCTCACATTGATAGACACAATCTAGAATTTTATAAAAAGAAAACAAAATTCGCAGGAAATAAATTTATGTCCCATCTTCCAAAAATACTTCTAAATGAAAATGATACAAAAAAGTTTAAAAATTGTCTGAAACAGTATTTGATTAAAATTTCCCCTTATTCTCTTGAAGAGTTTTGGGAGAACAAATAAAATAAATATTCTGTCTTATTTTTAGTTCTTAAATGTAAAACATTTTATTTTGTAATATCTGACTCTATTCCTGTACAATTGTACTTACATGAATAAAGGATATTTTGATTGATTGATTGATTGATACCAAAATGTATCGATTCTCGATTCTCGATACCGATACCAATTTTTATAGCTTAACCAAATTTTCTGAATAATACTACACCAACCCCTGTCTTTGTCATAAAGTAGTATTATGATAATGTGGTGTTTTCAAGTAAAGAAATAATGCAGCAAAAAAAAGTTCTAACTAGCAAATTTGGTTTTTTTTATCATGAAAACTTCCACGTACCGTACGTTTAGACATCAACATTGACTGCAGCGGTTACAGAAACGTGATCGTCGTCGTCCGCGATCACGGCAAAATCATGAACATTTCCCGCGGCCTTGTAGACATCAATGACATCATCGTCGTCTCCCGAGGTCTCAAAAAAGTCATCGTCATCGTCCGCGATCGCGGCAAAATCATGAACATTTCCCGCGGCCGTGTAGACATCATCGTCGTCTCCCGCGGTCACGGAAACGTCATCGTCGTCTCCCGCGGTCACGGAAACGTCATCCTCGTCTCCCGCGGTCACGGAATCGTCATCCTCGTCTCCCGCGGTCACGGAAACGTCATCGTCGTCTCCCGCGGTCACGGAAACGTCATCGTCATCTCCCGACGTCACGGAAATGTCATCTTCATCTCCCGCGGTCATGAAAACGTCATCGTTGTCGTCCGCGATCGCGACAAAATCATGAACATTTCCCGCGGCCAAACAGATATCATCGTCGTCTCCCGCGGTCACGGAAACGTCATCGTCGTCTCCCGCGGTCACGGAAACGTCATCGTCGTCTCCCGCGGTCACGGAAACGTCATCGTCATCCCCCTCGATCGCGGCAAAATCATGAACATTTCCCGCGGCCGATCAGATATCATCGTCGTCTCCCGCGGTCACGGAAACGTCATCGTCGTCTCCCGCGGTCACGGAAACGTCATCGTCGTCTCCCGCGGTCACGGAAACGCCATCGTCGTCGTCCGCGATCGCGGCAAAATCATGAACATTTCCCGCGGCTGTTTAGACATCACTGTCATGGCGAGCAGATCTCCCGCGGTCACGGAAACGTTATCGTCGTCGTCCGCGATCACGGCAAAATCATGAACCTTTCCCGCGGCCGTGTAGGCATCATTGTCGTCTCCCGCGGTCACGGAAACGTCATTGTCGTCTCCCACGGTCACGGAAACGTCATCGTAGTCTCCCGCTGTCACAGAAACGTCATCGTCGTCGTCCACTATCGCGGCAAAATCGTGAACATTTCCCGAGGCCGTGTAGACATCATCATTGGCTTTTGCGGTTACGTAAACGCAAGACGACGATCGCGGCAAAATCATGAAAATTCCCAACTTTGAAATCAAATTTAAGACTAAATCCTGACTTTTCAAGACCATTTTGAAATTCAATACCAATTCCCGACTTTCCCGATTTTCCCGACTACTAGACACCCTGTACCTAGGTTTGCTGCTACCAAGTTTGATAAAAATATATCCATATCCAAAAAATATATATCCATAAACTAGCAAACTCTCCATAAGAATATCATTGGAGTTTTAAATTTACGATTTTTAGAATTTTCTCCAAGACCAATAACTGTGTAAAAACACTTCAATATACTAAATTATTTGTTTTTGTAAGCTCATCAAAATCGGCAGTGATGGTGCTACGTTACCCCGAGGGTGGACGTAGTTCACTGAAACACCCACAGGTAGCAGCACTGCCTAGATCCGTGGCCAGTCTCTTTGCCTTTGTAACTCGGAGGGAGTAAATGGTCAAAACCATGACAAAAGCATTGCCAGACGGGATTTTAGTACCAACCTACACCAAAATAAAGCTCACATTCTAAGCTACAACGTTCCTCAGCAATGGCTGAGCTCATACTGAACTAATGTATAGGGCGCGACTACATCTACTAGTCCGCTTCATCAGTAGATATAGCCCGCTTTCAACGTGTTAATAGACACATCATGTTTATTGTCATACAGATTGCATTTACGGTCCTTACCAGCCTTGAAGTTGCTTAGATACATTTGACATTGTTTCTGTATCTTTGTGCTTTTTTTAAGTGGTGGTTTTTGACTTTGTGGTTTTGACTTTGATTTTACTATGATTAAATTCAGTGTAGTGGTAAAAGGTGGAAGAAAAAATTAATGAAGCTTTGATCCTGGTGTTTTAAAATGGCTATTGTTCGTTGAAACTGCATTTTAAACGCATGGCTAATGCTCCATGCTGCACTGTTAACGAGGAATACACACAGTTCCCAATAGCAGTATGGTTGTTTAAAACTGTTTGGTTGTCATGACTGACCTGAGCTTGCAGAGCGGCCTCGGCTGAGGCCCAGCCCTCCTTGCCCAGTCTCAGAGCCTCTACTGCGGCCTCCCGCTCAGCCTCTAATGTCTCCACACGTCCTGACACATCTAGCAGCTCCTTCTTCACCTTGCTCATCGCCTAAGAACACACTCTTATCAATCAACTACACCTAATGATCAATTCCACCTGATGAAAATAACAGGTGAACTCAAAATGCAATTTTGTGATTTTGCCAATAGATTGATAGACAAATCAAAATCCCATCTAGGGATTCAGTTGATCTTAGATTTTGTATATAATGGTTATTGGTTTCATAAATAAGATAATCTTTTAGCAAGAAAATATTTTGGCTGATCAATAGATGCTCATTTAAGACATTTTCAACAGTAAATTAAATTTAAAAACTTTTGGGAGTAAACATTAAACAGACCTGCATGTCCTCAGCGTGCAGCATCATCTCATGGCTGTACTTGTCCTCGGCCGCCTGACACGCTTGTCTGGATACGATCAGCTCCTGCCGTAGGCTGGCCACCTCCACACTCAGGCTGGCCAACTGTGCTGTAGCAGACGACAGCTCAGCCTGACAACCGTCTTGCTGTGCGGCCGCAGACAAGCAGCTAACACGGCTCTCCAAGTCGGCCAACGTCTTCTTCATCTCCGCCTCTCTGGCTGACATGGCCTTCAACCTTTTGACAAAGCCAATCAAGATGCTTCAGGTATAGGTCAAATAACTCAAGAATCAAGAGTTTTATTGTCATTGATGACCTTTCTTGCGAAGATCAACTAAATTCTTAAGGGAACTAATTTACATCTTTAACTATGGATAGAACAAGTCATTTAATTCGTATGTTGTAGTCAGAGTTAGTTTTCACTTAGACTGTCAGCCGTGCTGCGGTTACCATAGGTTCTGGTGCACACTTCTGGGAGCACCTTGTAGTTACGTAGCGCGTACGCCGTAACTACATGGCACTCCCAGCGGTGTGCACCAGAACCTGTGGTAACCGAAGCTGACGGTCTATATTTAATTCTTTTTGTCAATGGTTTGAGGTAAAAACGAATGGCAGAATGTGGTGATATAAATTATTGATTGTTAAATACGTCAACTTTTTATACCAAGTCAGGACAACTTATTGCTAACTTGTCACATAAAATAAAGGAGAAATTATAATTGTGTAGCACAATCTGCCAGTGGCTAATTCAACTATTTTCTTTTTAGATAACAAAGCTACAGCTGGTTCATAGATGAGATGTCTGCTAGTCTGCTTCAGTATCTAAAGTCAATGACTCTATTACATCCTACGATCCTACTCAAAATTGATTGTGGAAAAGTCACTGCGTCTTCTACTACTACCAGTGAAAAATCTAATGATAGCCAGATTTATCGTATGGGGCGGAGCTTTTCCCACTGTTTTAGAACCTCTCTTTGTCCTTCAGAAGTTGTTACTCAAAGTTTGTTTCAATAAGCCAATTCGATACCCCACTAACACATTATTTCGTGAATTATCCTTACTCAGTGTAAGACAGTTATTTATTAAATTTTAGGGATGGACGGGTCCCGAAATTTCGGGAATTTTTCGGGAAAAAAATATTCCCGATTAACGGGACGGGATTACATTTGACTCGGGAATTTTTCGGGACGGGATTTGGTCCGATCGTCGGCGATTTTTCCGCTTCGCGAGTGCCGATAATGCCGTTATTGCGAGCGATAGGTCCGCGAACGCAGGAGACGAAGTCATTTCGACGATTACGCCGTGACCGCGGAGTCCTACCGACGACCGCGCCGTGACCGCGGAGTCCTACCGACGATCGCGCCGTGACCGTGAGTCATACCGACGATCGCGCCGTGACCGCGGAGTCCTACCGACGATCGCGCCGTGACCGCGGAGTCCTACCGACGATCGCGCCGTGACCGCGGAGTCATACTGACGATCATGCCGTGATGGCGGAGTCATGCTGACAATCGAGCCGTGACCGCAAGTCATACCGACGATCGCGCCGTGACCGTGGAGTCATACCGACGATAACCCCGTGACCGTTAGTCATGATGACGATCGCGCCGTGACCGCGAGTCATGACGACGATCGCGCCGTGACCGCGAGTCATGCTGACAATCGCGCCGTGACCGCGAGTCATACCGACGATCGCGTCGTGACCACGAGTCATGACGACGATCGCGTCGTGACCGCGAGTCATGACGACGATCGCGCCGTGACCGTGGAGTAATACCGACGATAACCCCGTGACCGCGGAGTCATACCGACGATCGCACCGTGACCGCGAGTCATACCGACGATCGTGGCGTGACCGCGAGTCATGACGACGATCGCGCCGTGACCGCGAGTCATGACGACGATCGCGCCGTGACCGTGAGTCATACAGACGATCACCCCGTGACCCGCGAGTCACAAGTTTCTATAGGTACCTGTAAATTGTTACCCATTTTTTGGTTTTTATAGATCAGTGCCACAAATGGTAAAAATTGATTTTGTATGTCTTTTTTGGTAACTGCAATACAGTACTTTCTTTTTATTCACAGAAAAAAATCCCGTCCCGTCCCGTCCCGAAAATCGGGAAGGAAATAAAAATCCCGTCCCGTCCCGTCTCGAACTAAAAATTCAATCCCGTCCATCCCTATTAAATTTCTTTCAATTCATGTTTTCAAGAACTTTGATTCTATTTTTAACCAAACATCACATTCTTATAATACCCGATATGCACAGAATGTCGGAATAACTACCTCTCATTTAGCCAAGTCTTACTCACTAACAAATTCCTCTTACATTTCAGAAGTTTTATATCGTAATGTTATCTCCCGTTGCAATTCTTATCATTTGTTTCATTCTCCATCGATTACTATTTTCAAAAAATGCATCACTGGCTGTCTGATAGAGTGGGGTGTAGATGAATCAGAACTCCTAATCAAAGCAGAGTACAGACAGACTTGACCCTACTTTACTCTCTCGTAATCTTTACTGAATAACTGAATTACTAACACAGAACATTCTTAACTATATGTCTGTGCCCTCCGCCTTGCCTCATTCCTCAAATTGCTCATTCACTAATTTAGTCTCAGAATAGTTTTACAATTATATTAAATTATTTGTTTTTAAGATTCTGAATATTTATGAATATTTTTGTTTTCCAACAAAAACGTAAGTCACTGATAGCGACTGAGCCTACGCACAGGCTTCCAGCCCATGTAGGCTTATTTCCTTAATGTATATGTTAACATAGCTTCTATGAGACCTACATCCTTTGTTGTTATTATTAAGTTTACATGTATTTTTATATTTAATTATTTTTATCCATGCAATAGCAATCTGTTTCACTGGAAGTTATGTTATAATTTATATTCTGCAATATTTTTGGAAATAAAGTATGATTTGATTTGATTTGATTTGATTTAAATTAGAGATAACTGAAGTCTCGTAAGTATTGTGATTGATACTTCTATAAGCTTGAACATTGTTCGTATAGATAACCAATCTGTTGAACACTCTAAGAGTTGAAACATGTTCCTTTTGAAAGTTATGCTATTTTCCTGAAGACTATTGAGACAGATTGGAGCAAATTTGTTGTAGGCTGTCAGCATTTTTTTTTAATTTGTATTATCATTGGTTCTTCAGTCCTAATTCCTAAGTACTTCTGACAAAGCCCCCTTCAAGAGGCAAAATAAAATATCAAATCAACTGTGAACTTGTTGTGAGCTATCAACTGTCTGGTTAAAGTTAGTTGTGTGTATGGTGAGATTGACAAGTACTGACTGTGTGTCTGCCTCTCCACGATGTTTGTCGTGAGCCGCCGTCACCTCCGCCAGTTGTTTCTCCAGTGTAGAGGCCAAGTCAGACAGTTCCTGTCCATGCTTCCTGGCTGCCTCTAGCTGCTCTCTCAGACAAACCAGTTCACCATCCTTCTCTGCCAGCTGTTGTTCTAGCTGTGAAGCTCGTTTTTCTGTAACAAAAACATCAGGTACATCAAAGTTAAACGAGTACATTAAAATGAAGTGTTTAAAACAATATATTTTGATACAATTAATAAATAATTTTATGCCTAAGAGGGTACTCAGTTTATTTATGTTCAATTTTACTTTGAAACAATTTATATAAAAAACTAGCGAGCCTGGCACACAGAATCGTGCACAATCTAGACTCCTAGTAGAAGAAGGACTCTTTATTACGGTATCTCTTTTTTTTTGACGTTTTACGGTACTTTGGTTTGTTGATAAGGGTGGAAATGGTGGAAGGCTCAATTGAATCGTTTATTGTAGTGGTTGATAGTTTATGAAGGCATTTTAAAGGAATGCCAAGTTACTAATTATTATTTTATTTTAAAAGGATTAGAGTTCATCTAGTTACTTGAGAAAATAAGAGTCCACACACAGGGTGTCTAGTTTATTTCCATTATAAAATTCAAGACTAATTCCAGACTTTTCAAGACTAATTCCAGATTTTTCAAGACTAGTTTTTTCAACAATTAGTGTGTGTTGATACCAAAATGTATCGATTCTCGATTCTTGATACCGATACCAATTTTTATAGCTTAACCAAATTTTCTGAATAATACTACACCAACCTCTGTCTTTGTCATAAAGTAGTATTATGATAATGTGGTGTTTTCAAGTAAAGAAGTAATGCAGCAATAAAAAATTCTAACTAACAAATTTGTTTTTTTTTTTATCATGAAATCTTCCACGTACCGTACGTTTAGACATCATCATTGACTGCAGCGGTTACAGACACGTGATCGTCGTCGTCCGCGATCACGGCAAAATCATGAACATTTCCCGCGGCCGTGTAGACATCATTGTCGTCTCCCGCGGTCACGGAAACGTCATCGTCATCTCCCGCGGTCACGGAAACGTCATCGTCGTCGTCCGCGATCGCGACAAACTCATGAACATTTACCGCGGCCGAGCAGATATCATCGTCGTCTCCCGCGGTCACGGAAACGTCATCGTCGTCGTCCGCGATCGTGACAAAATCATGAACGTTTCCCGCGGCCGAGCAGATATCATCGTCGTCTCCCGCGGTCACGGAAACGTCATCGTTATCTCCCGCGGTCACGGAAACGTCATCGTCGTCTTCCGCGGTCACGGAAACGTCGTCGTTATCTCCCGCGGTCACGGAAACGTCATCGTCATCACCCGCGATCGCGACAAAATCATGAACATTTCCCACGGCCGAGCAGATATCATCGTCGTCTCCCGCGGTCACGGAAACATCATCGTCATCTCCCGCGGTCACGGAAACGTCATCGTCGTCGTCCGCGATCGCAGCAAAATCATGAACATTTCCCGCGGCCGTGTAGACATCATCGTTATCTCCCGCGGTCACGGAAACGTCATCGTCGTCGTCCGCGATCGTGACAAAATCAGAACATTTCCCGCGGCCGAGCAGATATCACCGTCATCTCCCGCGGTCACGGAAATGTTATCGTCATCGTCCGCGATCACGGCAAAATAATAAACATTTCCCGCGGCCGAGCAGATATCATCGTCGTCTCCCGCGGTCACGGAAACATCATCGTCATCTCCCGCGGTCACGGAAACGTCATCGTCGTCGTCCGCGATCGTGACAAAATCATGAACATTTCCCGCGGCCGAGCAGATATCATCGTCGTCTCCCGCGGTCACGGAAACGTCATTGTCGTCGTCCGCGATCGTGACAAAATCATGAACGTTTCCCGCGGCCGAGCAGATATCATCGTCGTCTCCCGCGGTCACGGAAACGTCATCGTAGTCTCCCGCTGTCACGGAAACGTCATCGTCGTCTCCCGCGGTCACGGAAACGTCATCGTAGTCTCCCGCTGTCACAGAAACGGCATCGTAGTCTCCCGCTGTCACAGAAACGTCATCGTCGTCTCTCGTGGTTTCGGAAAAGTCATCGTCGTCGTCCACTATCGCGGAAAAATCGTGAACATTTCCCGAGGCCGTGTAGACATCATCATTGGCTTTTGCGGTTACGTAAACGCTAGACGACGATCGCGGCAAAATCATGAAAATTCCCGACTTTGAAATCAAATTTAAGACTAAATCCCGACTTTCAAGACCATTTTGAAATTCAATACTATTTCCCGACTTTCCCGATTTTCCCGACTACTAGACACCCTGCACACAGTTAAAGGTAACACAACATAGCTCCCCCATTTTTACCTAATACAAAACTTGTCCTGAGAGGTGAGAGGAGTCTGGATAGTCATCAGTGATAATCTCTAAAGCATTGGTGTTTATTATTGAAATTATCTTTCAACGGAAACCATGTTCACAAACATAAATTACTTCATAATGGTTCTTGTCAGAGGCATTGGCACTTATGCATCTTATTACAGGTTATAAACGCACACAAACACTAATGTGCTAGTTTCTACTCACCAGTGTTGGGGTCGGGCACCACCTTGTGCTCTGTTGTCCGCACCTTGTTGCTCAGCTGATCCACCGCCTCCTTGGTCTGGCGCAGTTCCAGTCTGGTAGACTCTAGCGCCGCCCTCAGTCCCAGTGCCACTTCCTTCTCCTCGTCTAGCCTGCTGCGTGCAGTTGCTGCAGCACGCTCCAACGCGTCTGTCCGCTCTCGGAACCTGTCTTGCTCTTCCTGTAGTCGTCGCCTCAGCGCTGAGCACTCTTTCTGTGCTTCTTCCAGCTTGGACTCCAGCCGCAGCCGACCTTCAGTCTCTGTGCGCTCAAATGAGTTCTTGATCATCTCTAGGTTAGCCATCAGCAGAGCCTGGTTGTTGGTTTGGCGCTCGGTCAACTCTTTCTCTTGTTGTAGTCGCGCCTCGGACTCCTTCAGTATCTGGTGTTCACGTTTAAGGTTTTCCAGAGTTATTTCTGCTTGGGCAAGCTTCTTGGTCGCTGTTATACATTCCTGAAACATGTGCAAAGATTAAAGGAAAGAAAAAATCATAAAAAACACAACCAAGTACATGGACTTAAGGAAAACATAGTGCAGGTAAGTATTTTGCAACAAAATACTTGTGGAAGATAAAAAAAAAATCTGATACAAAAAAATTATTTTTTTGTCACATTCCTACAGGCTAGACCTAGGGGTTGCGGCATTATCACTTAGATCAAATCCATTCTCGATTTGGCAGGATTTGAACCCGGGACCTCTTGGACCAAAGTCCTGCGGTCTAAACACTAGACCAGCTCGCTCCCCCAAACAAAGTTTTGGAAGTGACAGAGACTCAAATTTAAAAAGTTAAAACTTGATTCCTAAAACACCTTCAAAATTTCCAGAACGAAGGCCTATACCACTTGGAATATATGCTTCACTATGACTAAAAAGCTTGTGTAATGACAGACTCACATCTTTCAGGTAGGTGATTGACTGCTCATGTTTGCCGATAGTGACCGAGTAGTTGTTGTTCTTCTTTTCTAAAGCCTGGATCTGGGCTTTGTATGCATCAGCGTTGGCCTTCAACACCTACAAGAAAAATTATTTTTCTTAAAATAGTTGTAGTAATAGTTTAAGAAATTGCCCATCATTTGAATCACTCACTAGATTGTAGAATATCTCCTGCGGACATGTAGACATCACCATCCTACAATCACAAAAACGTTATCATAGTCCTACACACTCTTGGCGTGAATTTTTTGGTTGTGAAATCTTTTCAGAGGCATTCCGTAATAACGTGATAGTATCAACATTAACAAAATTATATTTTATTTTTCTACAACAATTATATTAAAAATGCATACACAAACGAAGAATTTCTAAAAAAGAAACTAGGACTATCTAAACTTTTTCATCCAAATGTAGTAAAGTCCAAATTGATTTGGACAGTTGGAGTTCTTGTGTATTAATAAATCAAAAGGCAGTACAGTACCTAGTATAGTACATTATAGTGTGTAACATTTTTGGTGTATTTACAATCTTTAGTCCAATCCATCCTGTAATTTCCTCAGATAATCTAGCCGAACTGTGTTACTTGTTAAATGTAAGATAAAAATAAAATGTTTGTTTGTGCACCTAACAATATGGTGTAGTGGTATTGCTTGTTAAGCCTGTCTGTGCTGGAAAGGGACAGCTGTTGTGAACTTGTTGGAATAACAATAGAACAATTTGAATGGTGGATATAAACAATTAGTAAAGACTAGGTGAAACCCGTCGAAATCGACGGTTACTTTCAAGGCTTACATTAATTCATCTAACTGTGATAAATTGGGTGAAATATACATATTTTGAGCATTTAGTTGTTTTAAGAGCAATACGTGTGAAAACAATAATGATATTAATTGCGTTAGTTGCCAAATTTGGTTGATCATTCAATGAATAAAATATTCTCCATACCGTACGTCATCGGAGTTATTATTAGTATGTTATATGGTATCTCTTCCTTTGGAAAAACCTTTAAATAGTATTAAAATCGTATTGGTGGATCTTTTGCAGTTTAACAATTCCTTGATTTCATCAGTGTAATATGATTTTATTTCAAACAACAACTATTATTATTTCTCAACGCAACTTTATTTCAAACACAACTTTATTCTAACTTCAAAGGGAGGTTTATCCGTTACAGTGTAAGTTTGATTTTTCCTTCGTCACGTCGCGTCAGTTCATATCGTACTTCTGTGCCAATGAATGAACCCTCTAGCATGGTTTTGAGAAATTGATTGTGGGGTTACTGTTAGAGCTGGGATTCCTTGTCATGGGGGATGCAAGTTAGTTGTCTCAGCCTTATCGATAACATACAGTTGTCAATAGAATCTGTCTACGGAATGTTAGGTGTAGTGGAATACTTAAAGTGAAGTTGGCTTTTATTCTTGAACTGTTAGGGGCCTCCTAGTTCATATGGTCTTGCAGCTTCATTGGCAACAAATAATGCAAATGGCATAGCAATGGGACATTTCCAAAAAGCACAAATACTGTAAATTGGCTGTTCGTTACGTATATATTGACATTTACATATTGTTAATCAACGCATCTTATAAAGGATTATCTGATCTAGTTTAAAAGGAATATGACCTTTCTGTCATGACAGTAGCTGCTTAAATAGTATTTTCCCTTTGTACCATATATTACAACAAAATGTTATGTTATTTTCAATAATGTTACCAAACCCAGTGCGCCAAAGTTCGTAATATAGGCAGGTGCAAATAATTTGTCAAAATGGGTACTTTTTTAGGCAAGGTTTCTATGTTTGGATTTTATTAGACACGATAAGAGCAGATATTTCTACATAAATATTTTATATGTGTAGAATAATATGATAAAATGTGGTGGAAAAGGCAGACAACAACCCACAATAGATATAAAATAGTTCAATAAGAAATAATTTAAGAATTGCTGTGATAAAAGGATTTTCCACTGATTTTGTAATGGAACGTTATATTGCAAAACATGACATGATAATGAAGAAAATCAATTTTAAAATCAGAAAATAAAATTGCAAATACTTTGGTGGAATTCAGTAACTCCCAATAAATGTGTGTTGTTTGAAATACAATTTAAAAATAAACAGCTGTTTCATTAGAAAGTATTATTCACATGGCCAAAATTTAAACAGCTCTGTGAAGGGATCTTTAAAGGACTCTGGGGCAGAGTCCTAAGGGATTTGGCTTAGTTTTTCTTTTGATAACTCATCTACAGACCAAGACCTTTCTTTGGACACCTCTACCAAGTTTCTACGCCCAGCCGTTCTCTCAAATTAGTGGGGACAAAGTTTCCAATTAAATATTTAGATTCCCCCATGTTAATCTTATGGGAGAAACTCCAACTTTATAGCCCGAGGATTTTTATTACAGGAATTGGTGAAAGGGGGCGTCTACACAAAAAATACTTTATTTTGACACGTCGTTTGTAAAAATCCGTCCATTATTAACGGAGGAGTAGTGTTTCGTAGAAATCGCCTTCAGGTATTATATACAGTCCAACCTCAGTATAACGAATCTGAAGGGACCGAACTGAATATTCGTTATATCAAGGATTTTGTTAAAACGAGGTTCGTTATATAGAGGTTAGGTTTGCAGGAATTTCGCTAAGTCGAGGTTCAGAACCAGCATCGGTCAATATAGGTCGGGATTTTACCTCATTAAAATACAATAATTAAAGTAGCATAGGCTACAATACTTTACAGTACAGTGTTTACATTGTACAGTAGAACCTAAATTATCCGGCATGGCATAATAAAGGGGAGGGATCTTGAATATTGCGCAATCATGACAATGGCATTGACCTTGGTACAGGTTAAAAACTGTAAGTGTAAAATCACAGCTTGTTCTAACCCTCCTAAAACCTTGCCAAACACTGTATTGCGTAGTCATAAACCATGTAAAGAACAAAACAAAACAGTAGAAAGTTTTGTAAGCTACTGCTCGTGATAGGCCGGTAGGCTAATTACAGTACAGTACTGATTTATCACAACAGAGGAATGTCAATAATAATCATTAACTATAGCATTGGTGTTGCTAGTTGAAACAAATCGTATTGAAAACAATAAATTATTAGATAAGTCATTATAAAAGTGTATAATCATAGCCAACTTAAGGAGGATAAAAACAGTCGTAAATGGAATGTTAAGATAACGATGTTGCTATTCTTTCTCTTTGGGTTTGTTTTTATATTCTTTCTTAGTTTTCTCTTTATCCAAAAATTGTACAATTCACCATGGTTATCCCATATCGCCCAATCACAGCTTACTAAACATTACGTCGTCATCAGTCCTCAGTAAATGAAATCAGTTCAGTTCTCAGTTGCAACATAGCGCGCGCAGCGACAGCAGACAAAGATGTAAAACGGAGCAGACGAATGTTAGCGCAAGCGATGAAGTGACCTTTCCATTTCATTTAATAAATAAACAGATTTTCCCAAAACAATAATTGGGTGGGGGATTTGTTATATCGAGGGAAAGACGTAGACAATTCGTTATGCAGAGGTTAAATTCGCAATGTAGAGGTTCTGACAATGACAAATTCGTTATATTGAGGTGTCTTATTTTAGCCGAAATCACGAAAAATTCGTTAAATCAAGGTTGTTGTTATGGTTTGTTCGTTATGTAGAGGTAAAATATACATTGTGTCTTATGGAGAGTTCTAGGGGATTAAAAAAAATTCGTTATATCAAGGAATTCGTTATATCGAGGTTCGTTATATCAAGGTTAGACTGTATAAGGATGTGTATTTAGGAATGTTGTGATAATTTTTGTGAATAATAATTTTGTTTCATATTGTAAAATAAAGTGAGTATTTATTTGTTTTAACTATAAAAAGTAAGAAAACTCTTCATTACTTTCCGAACTAAAAATAAAAAAACCCTCTGATTACTACTTAGTAATGATCAAATTAAACAATTTTTGGGGTTTCAAAACTGCATCCTAAAAATAGGGGTGGGCGAGTACTCGACTAACACTTAGTAAATGCTCAACTTTTTCCACTCAACCTCAAGTCGAGTAGTAACTAAAAATGACGTCCTAACTCTAACAACAAGAATAATTTAAAAATAAAACATACAGTTTACAAACCAAAACAATTTTTACAATTGTTCACTTCATTATTTCATAATTACCTTAAACTTCTCCTCCGCAAACTCCAGGCGGGCAGCAATCTCACTCTTGCTAACGGCCAATGCGTGAGCTTCCTCTCTAGCCTTGTCCAACGACTCACTCACCATCTTCTCATTGGTCTGTTTCTCCTTCTTGTATGTGTTAAACTCTTCTTGCAACTGCTTCAACTCTTCCATCTTGTCTTTCAACTTTTGTTCCATCTAAAAGTTAAACACTTGAGATAGTCTTGAATTATTCTTCCAAGTGGAGATGTTTGGGGAAAATCTAAGTTATAACTGTGTGAAAAACGAATTTAAACTATATAAAAAGCGGCTATATTTCTGATCAATATTTACAAGTAGGGATGGACGAGATTGGATTTTTAGTTCGAGACGAGACGAGATTTTTTATTTCTCATAAAATTTCGAGACGAGATCGAGACGGGATTTCCTTTCTCATACACAACGGGAAATGCACGTTCAAAATTTTACCTGATTTTGTAACATTGTTAGATGACTGCTTAAATACAAAAATAATGATAATAGGCAAGAATATTTACAATCTTTTATTAAAAAACATCAGCATAACATTTTGTTTTATTAATCACGCCTACGATTAGGAAACATAGTGATATCAGTTAGGATAGAGTTCAACTTATCCTAAAATAAAATAAATCCTAAAATAAAAGCAATATTAATTTTTATAAAATAGTTACTTGTTATGACTTATTATAGTAATAAAACATTCCTTACACTGCTTACACTTAACAAAACTTCTCAAATGTTATTAAAGTAATATCCTATATATAATACGAGTAAAGTTTGAATAATAATTGTCAACTCGATCTGGGAATCGGCCCTAACAAAAACGTTTATATTTACGGAATAACTAAGTTCTGTGTCAAAAATAAGTTCTAGACCGGTGGTATAGCCAGGAAAAATCTATTTTCGCCATAATATCAGTACAAACTTTTGAAAATTTAACATGGGCCTTATGAGAAAACATTCCGCCATTATTGTCAGTTTGTTTACATTTTAAGACATAACGTGACGTTCTGTACCCACGGGCACCTCAGCTTGCGCATGCGCAGAAAGCTCTTAAAGCACTTTCCGATGTAAAGGTGACTGTTACTTCTGAATCTGATGTGTATTGATTCATTGATTGGCTTCTGACGTACAATTTTGTCAACTTTTGACAGAGAGAAAGAGAACGACTCGACTTTGCTCCAGTTAATTAAATCGTTTGATGTATAAGAATTTGTATTATACTATAAAACTTGAGAGAGTAATGAGTTTCTAATCCATGAAAAAACTATTCTTATATTAGCCTCAGCCTCAGCTTTATTACTGTTTATTTAATAATTTTTCCAATATAAACGAGCGATATATCTTATTTTTTAAATTTTTAATGGTTTTAATAATAATTGTCATCACTAAATTACTCTTTTCGTTGGTTGTCGTGTCGTGTCGTTGTCAATAATGTCGTCTGATTCTGACTGATGTTACACTGAATCGGTCATAGGGAAAATAATTAATTGTAGCCTAACTTACTACTAGCACTAACTAAGAGTGTTGCAATTAGCAGTGTGTGGGATGATTGCACCGGATAATTTAGCTATCTATTTCAGAAAAATAAAATTTAAAATAGATCAAACACTATGATTTGTTCTAAAGTTTAAGCCGTGTTGAGATGGATCCTTTCAGGTTATCCGAGCCTGAACAACTGGGTTAGTAACTTAGCTTGACTTGGTTGTTCATCCATGTTTTGTTTATTCACACTAATCAATGGCTACTGGATTAGATATGTCTTGTTCTGCTATGTTTTGAAATCAATATCCATAGGCATTAAGCCCTAATTTTTGTTTTAAGTACTAGCACTGGGTACATCATTAGGTAACTCGGTAAGGTTGCTTTTTATAAATGGATAATTTCAAGAATCACTAAAACCCTATATCTAGGTGTGTTCAGTACATAATGAAACTCTCAAAAAATTACTAATCCTAACCCAAATAAAATATAGGTAGCTTTAGGCATACAGAGGATGAGTGTTTATATTACTTCTCTGTGGTGTAAGTTATGTATGCCTTAAGATGGCTATAAGTTTAGGACTAGATATTAAATAAACTCCCAATTAACTTATAGGCCTAGCCTATTATTTGTCAGTGTCAATAAAATAGTGCAATTAGGCCTATATCGAGGACAGCCAAACTTGGATATGCAACCATGTTTATACCTAAGTTTCCTTTTTGGTACTCACCAACATGGATCAACCCGGGAAACGTTTAC
This sequence comes from Macrosteles quadrilineatus, assembly GCF_028750875.1. Taxonomy (NCBI): domain Eukaryota; kingdom Metazoa; phylum Arthropoda; class Insecta; order Hemiptera; family Cicadellidae; genus Macrosteles; species Macrosteles quadrilineatus. The sequence continues at coordinate 126,592,195 of NW_026542596.1, forward strand.
CCCTTAGTCCAGCTAGACCTAGCCTATATGGCTAAGCTACAAAACTTTACTTAAATAGTTTATACGTTTTCAAACTGAGCCAACTGAGCTAAGTTTAGCAAATTGATATGATATAACATATCCCAAGTTAAAGCATGCGTCGCCTGTCATAAAATGTTGCAAACCGACAAATGTCACCAGCTCGAAATTTCTCTGGAGAGTGGAGGTTATCTATTGTATTTTTGAGCGGAGCGAGCGAAGCGAGCGAAGCTCTTATACGTCGACTTTTATGCATTTCGTAATACGCAAACTCCTCCTAGACGGCTGAATCAATCGTTTTCAAATTTTGCATGGTGACAAAGACCATATCGGTGAGTGCCAACATCTATATGGCGTTAAAAAAGTCTCTCATGAATCCGCCCCACTGGGTCTCAAAGTTTCAATGTAATCCTTATGGAAGCAGTATTTGACACATAAACAAAGACATATGATCAGCTGTTGACTTTTGAATGCAGTAGATAAATAAATAGCTGATAGCATAATTCCACCGATATTAGAACATAACGGTATGGATCATAAATATAATCAAATGACAATGACGACACTAGCTTGAGGTCCGTGACGTAGAAAGTGGTGAAGGAAGTAGTAAAGGTGAGCAGTCTGGAGTGTGGAAACTGTTTATGACGATTAGATTTAGGTATCTGCATTTCTAAAATTCTATGGGAAGGGAGAATAACGGGTCCGTGACGTAGGAAGTGGTGAAGGAAGTAGTAAAAGTAGTCAATAGAAACCCCAATCAAAGGCTGCAAAAGATTCTTTAAGGTTGAAACTACTCATTATCCAATCCTAAAGTGTCTTTTGTATAGATAAAATAAATACCTAACCCTTGATTTGATGTCAATCAATATTTCGATTAATTATGCCATATACACCATAACGGTGTTGTTATTAGGACAATTTGTTCTATGAAAGCGTGTAACATAAGGTATTTTAAATTAAAGCTTAAATTTATTATTATTTATTCTTTAATGTTTAGTTTCCCGAGCAAAGCTCGGTCCCCAGGTACTTATTCAAATAATTAAAGTAATATTTACATTTAAAGAATTAATTAAATAAGAACGCCTTCCCAAAGGAAACGCAACTACAACACGCTCCTGTATTGCGGGTATTGCATTGACTTTCTGCAGGCGTTTTTTTTTTTTTTTTCTCGTCTTGATAAAAATCTTGGCCAAAAACAAATTTTGAGACTTGACCATCCTTATTTACAAGACATGGATAAAAATTGGACAAACAAAACAGACAGCTATTAAAAAAATAAACTTTCACATCATCTGTAGTATGACTATTAGTATTACAAATAACAAAAGGCAGTATATTTTAACTAATTGAATGAACGAAGTGAATTCTCATACTGGTGTAAAATGCATCTCATCAATCTCCAATAACTCGAATATAACTTCGTATATCAAGTTGATGTTTTGCACAAAGGTTCTTTATCATATTATCTCGGTTAAGTTCGTTATTCGAGATTATTTGTTCAGTAATAATTATAAAATCCTAAAAAAATAAATATAGGATGGAGAGGACACAGCTAACTCACCTGATGAAAGGTTGCAGACAAGTCAAAGAACACATAAAATGTGTGTGATTTTATGTGTTCTTTGACTTGTCTGCAACCTTTCATCAGGTGAGTTAGCTGTGTCCTCTCCATCCTATATTTATTTATTTAATCCAAGCTAAATGCTTTTTCCTAAAAACAAAATCCTAAAAAAACCATTTTAATTTTCCCCCATAAGAATAACATTAGGAGCTACCTTCTTCTTCTTTTTTTTGTTTACATTTTACGAGCAACAATTTTGTTGTGAATTCTAGAGACCGAAGTGAATTCTAGAGACCGAAGTGAATTCTATTATTTCTTTCATCCATGGAGTAAACAGTTTTAACATCTGTAGGTATATTATATTAGTCAATGGTTTTTATACGTATAATAAATCTTTAAATTACAATTATTACAAAAAAAAATTAACGGAGGAAATAAATATGGGATATAAAAATATCCACCGAAATGTATTTCAATCGATAAAAATGTTTAGGTAGTCACATGTTTGAACTTTTTACATATTTTTATAGTGATGGTCGGATCTGGATATCGGACTACCGGATCCGCCGGATCCGAGCTAGAACCGGCACCGGATCGGATCCAAAAAAATTCCGGATCTTGGGCTGGATCCGGTTATGATGGATCCGATTTTTTAAAATTTTTTCCCGATTTTTTCCTAACACAAAGCTGTCTGTATCACTGTACAACCCCGATTTTTTTTCCAACACAAAGCTGTCTGTATCACTGTACAACACCGATTTTTTTTACTAACACAAAGCTGTCTGTATCACTATACAACCCCGATTTTTTACTAACACAAAAAGCTATCTGTATCACTGTACAACCCCGATTTTTTACCAACACAAAGCTATCTGTATCACTGTACAACCCCGATTTGTTTACTAGCACAAAGCTGTCTGTATCACTCTACAACCACGATTTTTTACTAACACAAAAAACTGTAGGTATCACTCTACAACTCCGATTTTTTACCAACACAAATCTGTCTGTATTACTGTACAACCCCGATTTTTTCCAGATTTTTTTACTAACACAAAGCTGTCTGTATCTATGTACAAGACCGTTTTTTCCCCAAGTGTTTGTCTCTTGATGCAAATAACTTATATGGCTAGGCCATGTCTCAGCGTTTGTATCTAGATGCAAATAACTTGTATGGCAAGGCCATGTCTCAGTGTTTGCCTCTTGATGCAAATGACTTATATGGCTAGGCCATGTCTCAGCGTTTGTCTCTTGATGCAAAAAACTTATATGGCAAGGCCATGTCTCAGTGTTTGTCTTTTGATGCAAATAACTTATATGGCAAGGCCATGACTCAGTGTTTGTCTTTTGATGCAAATAACTTATATGGCAAGGCCATGACTCAGTATTTGTTTCTTGATGCAAATAACGTATATGGCAAGGTTATGACTCAGTGTTTGTCTTTTGTTTCAAATAACTTATATGGCTAGGCCATGTCTCAGCGTTTGTCTCTTGATGCAAATAACTTATATGGCAAGGCCATGTCTCAGTGTTTGTCTTTTGATGCAAATAACTTATATGGCAAGGCCATGACTCAGTGTTTGTCTTTTGATGCAAATAACTTATATGGCAAGGCCATGTCTCAGTGTTTGTCTCTTAATTCAAATAACTTATATGGCAAGGTCATGTCTTAGTGTTTGTCTCTTGGTGCAAATAACTTATATGGCAAGGCCATGTTTCAGTGTTTGTCTCTTGATACAAATAAATAACATACAGGGTGTTCATTTGAAAACTTTCCATATCTGTTGTGTGCAAAGGTAAGGCTTTTAACACTTGTTTGTTCTCATTTCCCCCTAATTTGGACATGCCAAATCCAATAAAATTATTTTCAATTTTGAAAAATGCCCCAAAAGGGCCCAATTGGGGGGGTAGGGGTGCTTTTTGAGAAATTTTCAAATGTAAACATGGGTTGTGTGATACATCAATTTAAAGGTCTAATCACCCCGATCATTTTGGTGCAAAAAAAGTTTAATTATCTTTAACCGTATTTACAGGGTGGGTCAAAACGTTTTAAAAAAGTACTTTGAAGTTAAGTACCGTATTACCCTAACTACTGAACGGAACAGCGCCAAATTTCTTTCCAAGCTTATTCTTGAGCTACTCTTTAAGATAACTTGTAGTAAGGGCATTTTCCAAGTTATTTTCTAATTTTTAAAAAATCTCAAATTTTAAGAATAAAAGAAAGCTGAAAACTCTAAATTCTTAAATAGCAAGGTATAACAAATTTCATACCACGTGAAAGTCCTTTTTTAACAAACATTTTACGTATTTAAGTTTTCTTTCTATCTCTTATCGTTTAAAAATTGCAGTAGAAAAACATAATTTTCTGTGGTAAAATTATAACTAGTTTTCTAATAAAACACATTGCACTTTGTTCAACGATGTAGTAGGATTCATAACAAATTGATCGACTACTTTTACGTGTGTCAGAATTCATCTTGGACCCTTCATCCTGTTCTTTTCTCATTGGTAACTGAGCCAGTTTCAGAAAACTTCCTAACTAAATCATTTACAGCCATATGACTCAAGGTTATACCTGGATATCTATTGTTAAACACTTTGCAGTTATCCTGGAACACTTTTGTTATGACCAATAAGTAAAATAAAGTATATTTTTTTAAGTTTACACCATATTTGATTAGGTACTACAGGAAATGGTACTTTTGAAATTAGTACTACCATTGACTAGTCAATGGTACTACAGAAAGCGGCCCACGCTTGGGTTTTTCTCATCAGCTATAAAACTTGTTTCTCACAAAGTAAAACGTAATGACTTGTTTGCCTATCTGCCTAAAAATAATTATGAATTGTTTCCTTCAGTTATTGCACCATTTTAATGTGTCTAGAGACGAATTTTGGCTGTTTTATTAGAAAACTAGTTACAATTTTACCACAGAAAATTATGTTTTTCTACTGCAACTTTTAAACGGTAAGAGATAGAAAGAAAACTTAAATACGTAAAATGTTTGTTAAAAAAGGACCTTTCACGTGGTATGAAATTTGTTATACCTTGCTATTTAAGAATTTAGAGTTTTCAGCTTTCTTTTATTCTTAAAATTTGAGATTTTTTAAAAATTAGAAAATAACTTGGAAAATGCCCTTACTACAAGTTATCTTAAAGAGTAGCTCAAGAATAAGCTTGGAAAGAAATTTGGCGCTGTTCCGTTCAGTAGTTAGGGTAATACGGTACTTAACTTCAAAGTCCTTTTTTAAAACGTTTTGACCCACCCTGTAAATACGGTTAAAGATAATTAAACTTTTTTTGCACCAAAATGATCGGGGTGATTAGACCTTTAAATTGATGTATCACACAACCCATGTTTACATTTGAAAATTTCTCAAAAAGCACCCCTACCCCCCAAATTGGGCCCTTTTGGGGCATTTTTCAAAATTGAAAATAATTTTATTGGATTTGGCATGTCCAAATTAGGGGGAAATGAGAACAAACAAGTGTTAAAAGCCTTACCTTTGCACACAACAGATATGGAAAGTTTTCAAATGAACACCCTGTATATGGCAATGGCATGTATCTTTCCGAACTGAATCCGACCTGATTTTTCGGTTATCTTCACACCTCTAGTTTTTAGTTCTGTACCTGGATGATAAGCTAACGGCCTATAATTTCGTCTCAAAAATATCCCGTTAGTATTTTAATCTCACCTAATGCTTTGTGATAAAAAATAATAAAAGTATAATTTAAATTGGCATTCTGTTAATTACGTTTTTTTTTTTTAACCCGCCCTTATGACAGTGTGTATCTGGATCCGGATCCGAAGATCCGGATCCGAATTTTTCAAGATCCGGATCCGGTTCCGGTACCGACATTTTCTTGGATCCGCCCATCACTATATTTTTATGGTTGTTAATTTAGTAGTCCTAGGCTTGAAGTAAGTCCTTGGAATGCTTGTTAATTAAAATAATGTGTGAACTTTATCACTTGGGTGGCATGATGGGTTTTTAAAAATAAGTGGTTTTAACATTGTCTTGAGCTTTTTATATTATTAATTTTCAATATTATTGTTATAGCACACTCTGCCTATGCCAATCAGATTTTTTTAAGAGTTATTTTTTTTCAAACATATAGGCTAAGTTACATAGTTTCCTTTTTTCTTATCGTCGGTTGTTTGTAAGTGCTTTCTGTCGGTTGTATTTGTTGTTAATGTTGGCTGTAAAATAAAATAGTTAACATTTTGATACAATCATTTTAATGAATAAACCGCAAATATTACTCCTCGTGTGTAAGAGTTAATTCACTTTATACCTATCTTTGTGACTGTTGTCAATGGCATACACTAGATCTAGGTTAGGAACTGAGGGAGCCATGGCCATTGGTTAGAGACCATTAGAGACTAAGCAAGGAAGGAAATTAAATTACTGTGTCTGGTTAAGTGTTTCAAAAATTAATCCTCAATTGAGTTATGATCTTTCAAGTGTTATTTTGAATTTGATATTAGGCCTATAACTTAACGTTATCCCGTAAGTTATAAGCTAGACCTATTTAACTTAACTTGGTTACACTATCAAGTGTAACTGACAGAGTGTTCCCTATGAAGTAGGGTAGCCTGCAATCAAAGGTAATAGGCCTAGCCTACCTTGGCCTTTTCTACAGTCTAATTAATTTAAGTTAACCCTCCGAGTGTTAAGCGTTGCGTAATCGACGCACAACACACCCGCCGTGGTCTTATGCGTCGCTTTTGCGACACACAAACATCGTTTACAGCGAAGGCTCTGGGACTGACTGAATCAGATTGAACTGGAACGAGATTGGTATCGTTGTTTTTGGCAGATTCTAAACTTTCTCCTGATGTCTGTTTCTAGACGCTTTTCATTTTAGTTCCGAAAATATTGTAGCAGACAGATGACGTGCGTATTTGTAAACAACTTGGTTAACCTCGCACCGATGACTCGGATGACTGATGTGTTTTATTACGTTTATCATTGTTTTAGTGTTAAAAATCAAAAGTAGTGATATACGTGGTGCATTATAAGAAAATTTAAGTGATTTTGAAGGGCTGGTTAATGATCCTGAAGAAGTAGGTAGTGATAATGATGTAAATTATCCGCCAGATTCCTAGCTATGGTTAGGCTATGCATTCTTAGCTGACGCTAAATGTACGAACTCTGTTTTTCACACATAACTTATTTATTTGCAAACCTACTTCCCTTATATTATTACATTTTGGGAATCCTCATAAAATTTAGAACAAAGTGGTTATTTTTAAATATTTGTTGACTTATAGGCTAAATTATAAAAATGGTATTTATTCCGTATAAGTGCCTCCAAAACGAATTTTTAATTTTTATATCTTACTTTATAGTTTTTTACCTCCTGAATCCAAATATACCATTATTTTTCACCGCTGATGAATATTTCTCAAGATATCACTGTAAAAACACACAACATTACAATAAACAAGGTAGGATGGATAACATTTACAAGTGAAATGAACTGTGGGTAACTAAGCCTACAGCTGACTGTTTTCAACCACACGACAAGCAAGGTTAAGTGAAGAGAGTAACATTGTTGATGAGAAGAAGAACACCGTTGATTAAACATGATAACATCGTTGTAGAAACATTTCAAGTGATTCTATAGTCAATAATGTTTTCTATAATAGTAATTTCGTCACATTATGGAGATATAGATGGACTGGTGGACTACATACTGTAGTTCTTATTTAGGTATGTCAGGGTGGTAGGTCGTGCTGTATGTGAATTGGTGACTGCATTAAGTGTTTTGAAGTTAGGTTAGATAGGAAGGTAAAGTTTAGGTTATAATGTATCGAGTTGCCTTTAGGCTCTAGGTAGGCTTATTAAAGCCTATTTGCTTGATTGGATTTACACTAAAATGTCTCCTTAAAAATATAAAATTTAGGCTAATTTAGTTTAGGACATTTTAGTGTAAATCCAATCAAGCAAATAGGCCTTAATAAGCCTACCTAGACCTGAAAAGGTAATTTATAACTTTCTTCTAGCTACTATACCTGTGTCCTTAGTAGGCCTACTTAGGTTAAGTTACCCATTTTCAGGGGGACAGTTTCGCAGGGAACCTAGCCTACGATATGTTATAAGATGAAATATTCGTTTGCTATAGCCTATAACCCTCCAAAGGTCCATAGTTTAGGCCTTAATGTCCACCTATTTTTGGCCCCTTTGCAAGGTTTTATTAAAACGGATCTGAGAAGCTTAAAACAATGTTAATTCTAATGTTCTATATACCATTTTGTTTGGAAAATCATGGGCTTCAATATTATATATAAAACATAAGGAACATTTTTTCAAAAAAAAATTTTTAGGTAAAAAAAAATATAATTTCGAAAATTTTCAAAAAAAAATAAGATCGCGCTCAATGAAATTGTATAAATTATAGGCCTATAAATATTTGAAAATAGCCACTTTGTTCTAAATTTAATGAGGATTACAAATATATAATCATATAGCGAGGTAAGTTATCAAATAAATAAGTTATGAGCGAAAAACGGATTTCAGTACATAGCGTTTAGCTAAGAATGCATAGCCTAACCGTAGCTAGGAATCTGGCTGATAATTTACATCAATATCACTACCTACTTCTTCAGGATCATCAACCAGCACTTCAAAACCACTTAAATCTTCTTATAATGCACCACGTATATCACTACTTTTGATTTTTAACACTAAAACAATGATAAACATAATAAAACACATCAGTCATCGGTCCGAGGTTAAGTAACCTGTTTACTAATATGCACGTCAGCTGTCTGCTAACAATTACGATCGGCTCAGAGAACAAACAGCGCTTAGAGACAGACCTTTAGAAAGCTTAGAATCTAATGAAAAGAACGATACCTAACTCGATCCAGTTCAATCCGATTCAGTCAGTCATAGAGCCTTCGCCGTAAACGATGTTTGTGCGTCTTAAACTAGACGCGTGACCCTACACAAAGTGTGTTGTGCGTCTATTTTTTGACGCGTGACCCTCGGAGGGTTAAGTTTAGGCTATAAAATATCGTAATCAGTTCATTTTTCTAGGTGATACAACTTGCCTTAATCCATTTATCTTGTAGGCCTAGGTCTCTTTCAATATTGAACAATTTATGCCTAACATATTTTTTATGGATACTCTTTTCACTGTGTAGCTTACTTTTTAGTTTATAATACTGTAGGCCTAATAACAAAGGTAGCATTTCTAAAAAACAACATAAATCTTTTGTGTATGATTTGTTTAAGAGATGAATTTAAAAAGACATTGGCTACGGTAAGTTAATTTTGATCTTTTTCATGAGTTTATAAAAAGGTACCTAACATAACTATAAATCGGTTTAATAATAACTTGACTATCGTATCAAATTTGAGTTACCTAATCTTAAGATACCATATGATATAAATAAAAAAATAACAAAAACATTAACGAAGCATTTTATTTTTTTATCCTTAATTGTTTCGTTATTAGGTGGCCTAGGCCTATTTGTTTTGTTCCTTTGGTAAATTATAGTCCTAGACAGTAGTTTAATTTATGAAATATAAACAAAAACCGAACAAACAATTAATCAATTTTATGTTTAGGCTACATAAAAAAAGAATAAAGAATATTTTTTAGTACAAAAATTAAATCGTATAAATACAGATATGTAATGTTATGTATCCGAAAAAAATACTTCACGGCAATTATTTAGTATGTCATCATTGGGATATGATGTACTTTTTAGATGTTTAATTACAGTTTCTTTCACGCTGAATCCAAAAATGCAATTGGTTTTTGTCAGTGAGATTCCTAAGTGGCTGTAAAAAGAAGGTTAAAATTACGAATCTGAGGTTCATCAAGCGGTTCAGATGATAATATGGCGTGGTCTGGACGGATCCGTATGTGTTATTGTCTGAAAGTTTTGTTGTAATTTGTAATACAAAACCTCAAGAACCCTTCATAGTTCGCTAGCTTTAGTAAGTAGTTGAAGCTTAGTAACAACTCCGTTACCAAGCAGAGTAGAGCAATTAATGTTTTTGGTACAGTACAGTAATACATTGAAATACATTCAACTTATTTGGCCATGTATCACACACAATTTAGTTGTGTATCATAGAATACGTTAGGTTAAAAAAATATGTTCATAATTAATTATTAATATAAAGAAGTGATACTCAGCCCATGATTTTTAATCACTCTGTCACATGATTACAGGACCACCGTGAGGGGGGGGGGCTAACCCAGGGGCACGGGCCCTAGGTTGGACAGTTTTTAGTGTCAAACTGACCCCAGTTACTTTTTGCTTTGGGGCTATAAAAATTATTACCTTGTGAATTAACAGGTCCAAGGTTTAGATTAACACCCCCAGTCAAAAACATAACAACACCACTGGCGTTATAATTTATGATAGACAAAAGTAGAGCTTATGCTATTTATATTTGATTTTTGGATAGATATATGCGGCATTAGGATTATTTCTAAAATAAAAGAGCATTACGCCCGTAGTACAAAAAAATCGCAGTTAGTCTGGCCACTGCCGCCGCACAAACTTGATGGAATTGTCTTCGTTCATTCTCATACGCGACTTCGGAGCGTACTCCTAGTAGTACATTCTACATAGAGGTGATTTCTTAAAAAAACTTTGGGGATTTGCAGTCCACTAGAGGGCTTTGCAAATTTATATTAATGACATTTGTTTTCAGTGATAACCACATGAATTTGTAACCCAAAAAATACCAGAGAATAAATTGACTTAAATGAAGAAAAAACTTCATACTATGCAATTTCAATCAAAAGTAGTTATTCTTCATCCATTTCAAAATTCCTTTCATGAAGAAACTAGAAAAAGGACAGTTCAGTTTCTTGTATTAGTTACCTTATTATAATGTTACTGTATTTTTAATCTATTCTGATAAGTGTGTACCAGTGCCTTACCATGTCCAGTTTGAGTTGCAATGCAGGAGAGGCAATCGCCTTGGCAGTGGAAGACTTGTTCTCAGGTGTTCCAGGCATCGAGGCTGTGTCTGACTCAAGAGATTTCTCCAATTCCTCTATCTTAAAACATTCAGAAGCTCAGTTTGTGGTATTCAACAGGTAATGTAAATCATGTACACAGTAAGAGTGAAATACTTTATTCTGACATTACTTTCGACAGTGGCATTATTAAGGGCTAAATTATCTTATTCTTACACATATTGGCGATGTAAATGCTTACAGTAAATGGCAATGTGAGTGATTTATGGTTGCCATTTCAAAGTAAAAAAGTAATGTTGTTTCTAACTGTTAACTCCAATTATAATAATGCAAGAATAAGAATGCGTATTAACAGTATCATTGCAGAAGAAATTACTTGAAACAATCATTTCAATACACCAGTAAAATAACAAAGTAACAAAGTAGACATAACAATATTAAATAACAAGAACAACATAAGAACAGTTGATGAAGTTTGATTTTTAAGGATTAATATTAAATAATCAAGTAACACTTCAAAAACATTGTTTGCAGAAGCACATAATGGTGATATTTAAATTTGAAAACGAAATGCTAGTAACCAAACAAGATAATTACTTATAACGAAAGAGACTAGAGAGAATGCATTGATTTAGAGAAAAGACTTACAATCAATTCATGACAATTGTGACAATTGAAAAGTACATTAGATATAAGGAATACCCCCGCCGCATTAGTTGCATCTCATTATACTGATATGACAACAGCTACTGGATAATATTAGCAAGCAGGCAACATGGAGGAGATATTTACAATGCAGATTAAATATTTAAACAAATTGTATCAAAATGATTGATTACCTTGGTGTGAGGTAGGCCAGCCACCTGTTGCTGGAACAGTGTTCTATACATCTCCCGCTGTCCCTTGATGATGTCCACCATCTTGATGTAGTGAGTCTCTGTTTGCAGTAGAGACGCTACTCGCTGCTCTGCCAGTCGCAACTTGCCCTCTAGTTGCTCTACCACCTGGGACTCCTACGAGGACAGTCAGTGTTAAGTCACCTACCATAGTTTGTAGTTTTGTGAAACATTATCCAACTCCAGTGATGAATCAAAGTTGAACATTGTTTCCATCAAATCTCAAGAAGATTCCAATTCAGTTCAAGATATACCACAACCCATGAGTTCAATATGAATGATGGAATCTGAGATGTTCAAGTCATGAAAATTGATATTATTTCCTTGAAATTTTCATTTTGGTTTTTCAGCCACTATCAATATCATGATAACAAACTACTTTTACAGGATTGGGAATCTGGTAATATTATTGTGGTTGTGATAAATTACCATCATGGTATTGCTGAAATTCTGAAATTAAGTTTTGAATTTATAGGTTAAAGGATTGATTCAAATCGATATTCGCAGTAGATTCCACGTGATATTTTATTCAAACTGTCCTTTGATGTTAGATGCAAAATTCTATTTTTGAAATGCATACTATAAAATAGTAGGGTACAAAGTAGCAGCACATGGCAACCTATATCTGCATGTTGACATAATAATCGAGGTTTTACTGACACTACAATGTACTTTCAATTCACCTTGTCTTGCTCAGCCTGTTCTTGTTTCTCACTCAGTTCTCTCAGAGCAGACAGCAACTTCTGGTTCTGCACCTGCATTTCCTGGATGTCTCTGAATGTCACTAGGTGTTTGGATATCACCTAAAACACCAACCATACTACATTAAACACGAAACATATGTGAGAAAATTTAGATTTTTATTTGTAGATTGTTTATACAGCTTAAGAAAATAGTGTTTCCCATTTTGTGATCCATATGAGTCAAAATTAGGCCCTGACTGAATTTTCCTAAGTTTATATGACTCTGTCGGTAACACTAGTATCCTTATTAGTTTGTGTTTCACAGGGGAAAAACTGTTGATGAAAACTTCAACAGGTTTACTAAGCAGTGGTTGGGTGGTAACTAGCGAACTTTAACATCACGGCTTTGCTCCAAAGACCGACAAAGTAGCTGTTCTTTCTAAAATAATCATACATAAAATTAATTTGGTCAGCTGATAAATTAAATAGCCAAGTGATCATCTGATGTGCCAAACAATCAGCTGATCTAAATTTCAAAAGAACCATTTTAAAAGTAGTGCTGACTCGAAATCTCCAACAGTCCATTGCAGCTGTATTGATTTTCTGAGACAGGCCTATCAATTTCAAGGTATTTATATTTGTGTGATCATGTCACGTGTTAAATGTATATTGTAGAATATTTTACCTAACCCGCCATGTTAAACTTCCCTATCCCAAGTGTGATGTATACAACTTCTTTACTACACGAGTGATGTAAAGTTGAAAAAACTCACTCGGTGAGGTAATGAAACCCATTTAAATAACATCGAGTGCTTAACTTAAAAAATATACTTCTATGGAGCCAACGACGTTTAACGCTAGAAATCAGGTGTGCGCTTGAATTTGATTGTTATGATTGGAAGAATTTTTCTAACCTAGCTTTTGTAAATGAACGTTACTGTTAGAAGTTGAGTGGAATGGATAATGAAAAATATTGTTCATAACCTTCTGTATATTGTCGGATCAGGTAAAATCTTGTTCGTAACCTCCTGTATATTGTCGGATCAGGTAAAATCTTGTACGTTACATGTAACGCAAGAGCTTGTTTACATCACTTAGGAGAATTATGCAAAACGCTCTTACTACACTTGTAATGTAAATAGCTATAATCTATCAACAAAGCTACTCAAGAGCTGATATACTGTATTTCCTGAAGTGTTTGGCAATGGAATCCCACTAAAACATGACACACTTTCATAGTTATTATTGGAACTCCTTTTATTGTAAAACCCATATAAGTATAATTTTTACCGACTACATGACACTAACCGCATATGACGGGAACACTGCTTGTAAGCTTCAAAAAATCTATAAAATCCTACTAGCTTATCTGTAATTTGCAGTTTGCTTTGTGGCTATGTACTTAAAACTGAAGTCTAAGTGAATGAAAGCAGTAAAAAACCTTTCTGAAAGAATTGGTGCCTACTATACATTTTTTTTTTAAATGTGGAAATGCGCCTGAACTGGCTTTTTACTAATATATTGGTTTAAGTTCAGTCTCCAGTTCAAAATAAGTCGATTATTGCGACCTAGGTTTTAGCACAACGTTGTACATTTTAAATACTTTTTTATTGATGAACTCAATATAATTTGACTGGAAATATAAACCTGCAAGTGTTTATTTTCTCCCTACCTGAGATGACGTAGACAGGTTCTCAGACACTCGCCCAGGAGATGTGTTCATGGCAACATTGTTTCCTCTTGATTCTTCAACTTCTTTGAGTAAGTAGCAAACCTAGAAGCAAGAAACACTTAGTATACCAGTGAACCAGTTTGTTAGAAAATCATTTTACCATAGTGTTGTCTTATATAATAGATAAAACATACTCCCTTAGTAGATTTCTCATCCTTATGAAGCTGAAGCCAATTTTATTGGCACAGTAGAAGTTGTGTTTTGTTTACGATTTTTTGTTGTTGTTTCAATCATTTAAAACATTGTTTAGCCAAATAACACAAACTAATCATAAACGATTACTTGTCCCCTGGATATATAACCAAATAGTATAGCACAAATTATTAACCCTAAAGTAATAGAAACAACATTTTTCCACCTCTAGCGATCAGTGTCACCAAACATAAGCTAGACACGAAAACCGAGCTTCAAAATTTACAATGGGATGGGTCCACTTGTGTTGGTTATTCCAAGATAGGCTAATATTAAGTTGAGTGTATTCCACTGATATCTTCTTATCCTACATCACCAACCTGTCGTCCAAGGTCACCAATTGTTTCTTGCAGTCTCTTATTCTCCCTCTTGAAATGAGTTGAGACTTTTTCAGCCTCGAGATTGGCAGCTCTGAGCCGAGAAGTTTCAACCTCCATCTCGTCCATTCGCGATGTCAGAGTCTCAACCGTTGACATTGCATAGTCATAGTCTTCCCTCTGCTTCTTCAATACTGGTGCTTTCTGTTCTATCTCCTATAAAGATAAATGTAAAAATAATAATGTACAATTATTCTACTGAAATACTAAACTAGGAGTACGGGCATATAAAATATCACAATGTGTGTGTGTGCACGTGCAAGCGAGTGACGTAACTACTGTAACAAATTACGCCTAGAAGAGTTAAACAACATTCAGAAATTAAATTTTGAGAAGCATATAGGCTATATATATAGACAGCAAATTGAGGAACGGAAAATAGAGAGCTAAAGTCCAAAGACCTTGTGCAAATCATCAGACAATACGGGGGGAAATGTAATGTACTGTTTTGAAAGGAACCAGAAAAATGCCTGCTGGAAAGACCTAGATTAAGATTAAGTAACTAAAATACATTAAGAGGGAGTTTGGGTGTGTATGTGAGCTTACATGCATGATTGTAGTGATGGTGTGGTTGAGTCGTTGATTCTCCTGCTTCTCCAACATGAGTTGCTCAGCAGTCTCAGCATATTGCATGTACAGCTGTGTCAGTGTGAGGCCTGACTTGAGCAGACGACTGGTGGCGGCCGCTGCTGGGGAGAGACTCTCTACTGCCTTCTCCAGCGACTCTACAACACATCAACAATACAACATGTAGGAACAAGTTCAAACATTTAATAGTTACTTCTATTTTATAACAGCATTTAGTCTGACATGCCTAATTTATGTTCTACATTTAGTAGGCTATATTTGACATTTTGCTTGGCGAGGGTAGTAAATATGCAATCAACAGTTTTTGTGAATAAATTAAGGATATTTAAGGACCTTATAAGTACAAAACTCTACAGTTACTGCAACTAAACAAGGTAGTTACGTTTACGACAGCGCAGATAAAATAAACCTTACATTTTTTTATGTAACCATTTTACTCTTACTTTTACCAATCATTATTTAGATAAAACCTAGTTAAATAGGACACACACAGAGTGCAAGCAATAGTGCAAGCTTTAACGATCCATCATCCATTCTGTCCAGTTTACTCACGTTGCTTCACTGCCTCCATCAACTGGTTGGCATGTTCCAGCTCCTTCTTCAATTCCTGTATACAAAGGTTCTTCTTCTCCGTAGTCACCTCCAACGCCACATCTCGCTCCTTCAGCTTGGCCTCTAACTCTCCGTACTGCTCGGTCGCCTCCCTCAACTCTCTCTGCAGTTCCAGCACAGCATCGGTCAGCTCTTGGTTCTTGGCTGTCAGCTCCTCGCTGATACCTGCAAACAAAATTGGTAGTAGGTAAAATAGGAAGAGATTTAAAAAAAAGGGAGAGTAATTGTTACTTAGAAAAATGCTCACAATTTGTTTAACAGATACGGAGAAACAAAAGTCTTTGGACACAAAACAAATTTGTAAAAAGAATTATGTAGGCCTAACCATTAGCTTAATTTTAACAAAGTACATAAATTTGCATTTTAAGCTATCTTACTATATCATGAAATCTATATATTATTCACTTTTTGGACATTCGTATCATAAACTTTAATAATATCAATCTAATACAACACATTGTAAACTATTCCGACATTTTTCTCCTAGCCATAAATATGTATTAAAAATGTAGGCCTAGACACTGCAAACAAATAAAAGTATTAGTTGGTTATTTTATTCACAAACTAATGTCACTTACAAGCAGTGCACAGTTTAGCAAACGCGATTTGATGTGGCCATTTTTCATTTGTAAGTTCAGCTCTGTTGTAAAAATAGCAATAACTTTGTATAAGGCCATTAGTTTTGATTGAACTATCACAATAAGAGAGTACCGAGCTTTGTTTACGTTTGAAAGGGTTTATAAAACAGATTTCTGCAGCACTGATGGTAGCAGTCTAAAAATATGTTTGCTTACGTCCGCACTAGTGAGTACTACGACTATCCGCAGTACTATCCTAATAATTAGACCAATTCGTTAATTACGAGGAAAAAATGTGGTTCGGATTCCACAATAAACTGTAGGTCCCTTAGTTGCCATTAACTGTATGGGCTATTAATTAACAGCTGTGTCTAAGGAACATGTCGGCCTTAGTCACTAACAAGACTACAAGATCACGCCACTCATCCTACACTCATCCTTCACTCATATTTGGGTTAAAATACGCACATAGTGGCGTCCCCATCTTAAATAATTGATAATTGATAATTGATACCTGCATTACAACAAACGTACCTTTGTGCAGTTCTGCTAGCTTGGTTTGAGCCTTTATCTCCTCTCTGTAGGAATCATTCATCTTGCTTTCAATATCACACTGCCCAATCAACTTCTGAGTCAGTGATTCTACTTTCTGGTTCAATGTCTTGTTCGTTTCTGTCAGTTGGGAATTTGCAGAGTTTGCAATTTTCAGCTAAAAAAATCCGTAATAAAAATTAAGGATCATATTTAGGCCTACTAACCCTTAATCTTATAACCAATTAAATTCAACCCTTCGTCGTTGTCTTAGACCTTAAAACATGATCGGTGACACACAGAGTTTTTCTCCGAGTGTTGAAACATTAGGCAAATAATTTTAATATATATATAATAATACAAAAATGTATAAAAACATGTTATAGGCTACTATAATCAATAACATTGTACTTAAAATCAACATTCTTACCTTATACATAAAATATGTATGTAGCAAACAAAAACAACACAATTGGTGACACACAATTTTTTACGGGTGTTGAAACATTAGGCAAACTTTTTTAATTATAGTAGAAAAACATATTAAAACCATGTATAATCAATATAATTGTACTTGAAATCAACTAAAACTCTTACTTTACATATTTATAAAATTATAAAACAACAACACCATCGTTGGCTAACAAAGCCTTGACTCTTCAGGCTTCCAACTGATTGATAGGGGTTTTGCGGGGGAGGTGTGAGATAAAAATAATGTTCTCTATCGGATCCTAGAAAGATACACATTAGGCACTGTTACTATTAAAGCTGCCAGCTGGCAATATCACATATTTTACTATAAAAATTAATGAGCTTGGAGGAAAACTCCGATGTGTCACCGACGGAGGGTTAAACACCTAAATAAAAAAAAAAAATAATTAGGCCTAAAGTTGGAAAATAAGAAGATTTTTTATGACATTTTATACACAAAAATCTGAAAACTGTGCAATGAAACATTTTAACCAGAAGCCCATTGAGCACTATTTTAACATACCTCCTCAGTTTTCTCCGACAGCTGGTTGTGCAGTGTGAGCAAGTTGTTGGTGTGTTCCCTCCGCATTGCGGTCATGTCCTCGGTGTGTTTAGCTAGGTCCTCTGTCAAACTGTGGATCTGCTGGTTTAGCAATGCTCTCTCCTGGTCCAGCCGCTTCTCTCTGTACATCATTTTCAATTAAACTCCACCCCCTTATATCTCAACTTATGAATAAACTACATCAGCAATGATTTATAAACAGTTGGAATCCCAATTATCCAACCAGCATAAACCGGACGCAATAACATCGGATAAGCAATGAGGTCAAATAGTACATTAGGCCTAAATAATAAAAAAACTCAAAATATTTTAAAAACTGAATTTGCAATACAAAAACTTTTAAGTTAGAGGCTTCTCTTCAATCAACTGCCTATAAACATAAAAACTAATAGAGTATTGGTTTAACACATGTTTACAACTCTTTGTTTGAATCAGACCCAGGTGCTTCCAACACAGTTGAGGGACGTACAAGGGGTTGTCTTGATGCACCCTTTCAGGAGTACAATGTAGCAATGGAGACTACAATGTAGCATTTTAAACATTTTTATTGCTAGTTAACTATCAGAATCTAATAGGGAAAACATAAAATTGATTGATGGGAAGGAACGTACTCTAGGTCCAGGCATATCAAGAATAAACATGGAGTTTAAAGACATTTTAAAATAAAATGATTGGCGGAAGGAAATCGTTATTTTAGTAGATGGAAAATAAAGAGGCCTACTTGAAATCGCAATATATCTTTGATAGGACTGTTGAATAACTGTAAAATAGAATATTGTGGAAACCTGCATAAACAAATTACATACTTGTATTCCAATGAGAGTTTTAAGCTGTCCACCTCGTCAGCGTTGGCCAGCGCCTCACACTTGGACTGTACGGCAGCCTGCAATTGACTGCCCAGTGTGGCCAAGTCCTCCTGCAGACGACGCACCTCGTTGTTCCGCCTCTCCACCATCTCCAAGGCTTCGTTGCGCTCGTCCAATGCCAAATCTCGCTGCCGTCGGTATTCGAGGGACTCGCTCTCCAGCCTGAAAATTTTTTTGAAATTCGTTACCTATTATTTGCTTGTCTATTAAAAACAGCTCTAGTATAACCTACAAATGTTATTTACGTTTAAAAACATCCAGTGTTTTCAATCACAGTTAACGAGGGGATTTTCCAAACCATCCCCCCACCCCTTATGGCTTGCAAATAAGTTACTCACTTTAGCATGTCTCAGTGTGTGTATCTTGACGCAAAGAATTTATATGGCAAGGCCATGTCTCAGTTTTTGTATCTTGATGCAAAGAATTTATATGGCAAGGGAATGTCTGTATACTTGTATCTAGATACAAACAATTTATATGGCAAGGCCATGTCTCAATGTTTGTATCTTGAGGCAAAGAATGTATATCGCGAGGTCATGTCTCAGTGTTTGTATCTTGATGCAAAGAATTTATACGGCAAGGGAATGTCTCAGTGGCCTTATAGTTGTCATCTAAGTCCAAAACGTCAAAAAAACATAGTCTATCCGAAAAAATTTGGATATTTAACGGATAGTGTGGGATATCAAATTTGGGCTCGGTTCGGATAGGCTTGGGTATCGGAACCAAACCGATTCCGACCCGATTTTTCGGATATCCGCACGCCCCTATTGTGCATGGAGGCCTACATCAACTGAAATAACCAAACTATAATGGCATAATAGGAGCAAAAGAATGATTAAGTAATTATTGGTTTACATCTTCATGGCAGGTGTTAGATAGGCCTAAGTTTACCAACTTACTTTTTAATTGTTTCCTCCAGTTTTTCATTTTCGTTCTTAGTTGCTTCTAAATTCAGTTGGACTTCAGCTAACTCATCTTTGAGCGAAGTTACATCACTATTAACTTGTTCTTTTTCTTGTTCCAAGAGCTTTATTTGTTCTGTCAAAGATTGAATCTTGTCGTCTGAAATGTTTAAATAAATATCAGTTTATTTTTCAAGTACTTGGTAGATTGCAGCACTTAACCTATTTATTTATACAGGAGTTCTGTTTTTAACAGCCAAACTACGGGAAATGGTTATCTATGGGTCAAAATAAAGATTTAATCACGAATAACCCTTTTTCTAAAATGGCTTGGTTGACCAGATCTATCTGCAATTTTGTATTTTTCTCATTAACTTAATCCTAAATATGTTATTCTTTGGATTGTTCCAGCCGATCTTTATAAAACTTAGTCTGTAGAAGAGACTCATGTTGGAAAAAAGGATATCCTGATCCAACTCAACATTTAAAATGGCTGCCATTTTCATTTTAAACAAAATAAAATAATTTATAAATAAAAAACTTTTTTAAAACAAAATGTTTTTAAACGCACTAAAAAGTAGAAAATAATTTATAAATATGTGGAGAGTATAAATACTTTTAAGATTTAAAACGAAAAACGTGGGGTGCATGCAATTGATAATACATTAGTTCAATAGGTGAAGGTAATTGTAAATTATCTATTGCATGCACCCCACGTTTTTCGTTTTAAATATTTACACCTTTAAACCAAATTTCATCAAAATCGGACAAAAATTACTCAAGTTATCGCGTTCACGGACGTATATATATATATATAAATTTGGTATATATAAAACGAATGGTGTTTTTGGCCTCTGGGGACATCAAAATGAAAAAGTAAATCGATCCCGGGTCTAGGTATTACCGTGCCACCTACGGTAATACAGTGGAGTCCCGATAATCCGAACTTCGGTAATCCAAAAGTCCGCTTAATCCGAAACCAAAAAATATATTTTTTTTATAAAAAAAATTTTTGAAAATTTTTTGAAATTTTTTTGAAACTTTTTTATTAAACTTTTGACACAGTTAGCTGTACCTCGTCAAAGTATTCTGTAGCAGCTGGGCGAGATAGACTTTTTTGTAGAGTATTTTAGTAAATATTTCACCATTTTTGTTATTACTGTAACATTTTACATTTCCGTCCGCCAAATCACAAATAGATTTTATTAAGTGATAATGCTGCAGCCAATAGGTCTAGCCTTAAGTAATGTGAAATTCAATCCCGGGCTCGTGCCTGCGTCCGAAAAAAAGTATTAAGAAATTAACAAAAAAAAACTTTAAAAAATTAAAAATTAAAAAAAAAACAAAAAAACGTTTAATCCGAAATATTCGGTAATCCGAAATGGGCCAGGTCCCAACCATTTCGGACTAACGGGACTCTACTGTAGCTACTTCCCTATAGGGAAATTCGCTAAAAAAGATATAATCGAATAAAGGTTCAATATTTTAAAAAAAAAGTTCTGTTCATAAATTAATTTTAAATGCGTCAAATTCTAACAAAAGATGTACAGTTAAGAAGTATTCGCATTCTAAGCAAAAGTCGTTGACAAAAAGTTAATGTCCCCGGCTGGCGGCTGGTTTCGAACCTGGGACCTCCTGAACATCAATCCGAAACGCTACCACCTATGCCACGAACGCCGCTGAAATCACATAGTCTCGTTATGGTAATCGTGTTGACATTAGCCACTAGAGATATGACGTCACTACACCTTTAGCCTTAGTCCCTCCCGTGTGCCAATTCCATATCCGGAGCAGAACCTGTACCTCTTAACCTCTGCTTTTCGAACTGTCAAATTTAAGTATTTACAGCTGACTTAAATTAATTGATATGTTTACATTCTTTCAAAATGTAAACATGGAACATGTAGAAGCCATGGGGCGTATCCCATGGGAAATATGAAAATAAAATTATATAATATTGCATTGTCATCCATTTGTGAGCTATGTTTCAAATTTCAAGTCTCTAGCTCATCGAGAACTTCGTTTAAGATTGATATCAAAATTTGTTGGAAAGCGACTAGCGAGCTAATAAAAACAAGCCCATGGGGCGTAGCCCAAGGGAAATATGAAAATTAAATGATATAATATTGCATTGTCATCCATTTGTGAGCTATGTTTCAAGTCTCTAGCTCATCGGGAAGTATCCAAATTTGCAAGAAAGCGAGTTAATAAAAACAAGCCCATGGGGCGTAGCCCAAGGGAAATATGAAAATTAAATGATATAATATTGCATTGTCATCCATTTGTGAGCTATGTTTCAAGTTTCAAGTCTCTGGCTCATCGGGAACTTAGTATAAAATCGATTGCAAAATTTGTACCAGACAAGAAAGCGAGCTAATAAAAACGTTTTAAAAATAGGCCTAGCTGATCTTATGAAAAATTGTCAAGAAAACTATAATTTAGCATTTAGCATTTAAAATTTCCTATCAAAGGACACCAAGTTCAAGGAGAAATAAAAAATAAATGAAATATCACGATTTTCAGTTGTAAAATGGGGTAGAATAAGATTGCCTCCTTTTACGCCTAAAATTCTTGAATCTTCAATTATTTTTATTCAATCTTTTTTAACTTTAGGCTACATAAGTTATACCTACAATACTATCAATTATTTGTTGAGGTTAACTACAACTTAAATTAGACTAGACGATTTTAATGCAATTTTTTTAAGCATCCATAAAGGCTACGTGAATTTAATGAGGCCCTAACAATACTAAAGGCCTAAGAACCTAGGCCCATGAAGTTTAGGACCTAAGTTAGGTAAACATAGAAATAAATAGGCCTAAGGTGAACTTTGGCCCGGGCCTTAGTTTACTTCAACAAATTTTACTTAGAACTCAAACATCTTTATTTTTGGCAATACAAAACAATTGGGTCAACAAATATTTTCCATAAAATTAGTAAAAACAACAGGTTTTTATGAAGAAAATCTATAACTATTTATAAGTCATTGTTAAGAATAAATAACTACAGGCATCTTAAATAGGCTAAAAGTCCTCGACACTGCAGAAACATTTAACAAAAGCAGAGTTCTAACTCTTTTACCAAATTTGTCCGCATTGGTCCATCTTCAGGGGAGCGGGCAACAGTTTAAATGTCATTGTAAAATAAATGGTTTTCAAAAAAAACAGTGTTGTGTCTTGGGATGTCTAATACTGAAAAGGCTTCTCAAACCATAGAGATAGAGTGAGACAGATTTGGAAAAAGGTCAAAATTTTCCTTAACAAATATGAGACAGTTCAAAATATAAATGGATGGAAAAGTAGGAATTTTATTGTTGGTAAACGTTGTCAAATTTCTCAATACCTATATTAGAACTTAATTTTTTTACAAACAGAATCCAACTACCTACATGAAGTGTGAATTTCCACTAGCTATCGATGTGGATGCCCAGGAACTTAAGTTTCTGAACAGGAAGGAATGAAATTATTGTTGTCTACGGAAATAGCCAGGGGTGCTGTGTTTTCTTTTTTACTGATGGAATTCGATAATTTGAGTTTAGGCATTGTTGACAAACAGGTTTTGCAGTTAAACCAATGTAATACTGAGCTGACCTGACCAATTACTTTTGCCCCGAGGACTCGCAAGCCTCATACAGACAACGAAAACCATAAATTATTATAAATACGACAATACCGGTAATTGTTTTTGTCAACGTTTTCACCCTTGTTGTGAAGGGGGCGAATGATTGAATGTTTTAGTTCAGTCGGAAACACCCCTACCTCGAACTTTAATACCGTACAAGCTTTAGGCATAGGGCAACAGAAATCGCTAGGCCTAAAGCCCTAGATTAAAGAAACTCAGAGGATACGCGTCCAGTAACCGAACGTGGATTAGGCGTCCGGCAGTTGACGTCACCGGCTTGTGAGGGCCCGGAACACCATTACCACAACAATATGATGTACAGCCATCGGTGTTCGTGGTGTAGTGGATAAAGTACTTACTTGGCTGGATACCTATACAAGAGGTAGGCTATCTAGACCGGGTGACACTAAGTAATTTTTTGTCAAAGATTTTGCTTAGAATGCCATTTCTTCTTAACTGTAGGTAAGTTACGTACATCTTTTGTGTGAATTTGAGGCAATTATAATTTTATTTTAAGAACAGAAAATCCAGTATTGGGAAGTAGCGCGCTACTTTTTTTGTAGCTTTAGCTGTAGCTAGCTACATTTTTTAAGTACCGGTAGTTGTAGCGGAATTTTCTCGCTACATTAACATTGATTGAGATTGTGATTTTTATCACAACCTTACGTGAAACAACCTTTTTCAAACTGAGATTTTCAAGAAAATTAGGCCTACTTTCTTGGCTTTATACAGCTGGTCACAGACGTTTAATTACCTATTACAAGGTTGCGTGGACATGGAGGCCATTATCTGAGTGTTATCCACATTTTTGGCTCTCATTTCCTTCATTTGCTACTCTATGATTACTGTCAGATAAAATAAAATCGCTAGATGTAGACGACGTTTAAACGTTACCGACAAGAGAAGCTATTGAATGCTTGCAAGTGATTGACAGGGAAATTAGTACCTAATCAATTTAGTTTCTTTATTGTAGGTATCAATTTAGTTTAAACTTGGGTTTTAATGGAAACCAACACTAAACCTTAAAATAATGAGAAAGCTGGTCTATCAACCTTTGCTTCAGCGCTGTTGATTGTGGTTCATCATCACAAGCCCTTCCTTGGTTAGATTACAAAGATTTTTCAAAGGTTAACTAAATGAACGAAGAGGAAATTTCCTGATGAGATTTAAGATATGCCTAGAATACATAATTGTAACGAAAAAATCTCAATACAACATGAAACATGCATTGAAAAAGTAGCATACAGTAGTTTGCTCCTGCTAACAGCTCTTGTCAAGGACTATTCCTAGGCTATGCTATTGGATTAATATGAATACCAAGTTCAATTAATAGAAATATATCTGTTTAGTCCTTGTAAGAACAAGCCTACTATAGCCAACTTGTTACAAAGCCAAGTACGCCCAAATGTTATTTTTACTTAACAATTTTCAACATGTTTAAATTAAAAGCCGATTCCAGGATAAGTTGCTGAATACTGTTTTCTGCACCAACGTTTGTTGAAGCACAATTTAACTTATGCATAATGACAAAGGACGATTTCTTGACATTGAAAAGTGTTATTCATAGAACAAGTAACATATTACCTATGGTACTATGGTTAAAAGTTAATAGCAATGTCGTTTTTAACATTAAAAATAAAGAAAGGCAATAAACTCCAAAGCTACATTTTAAAAGTAGCTTCCCCAACACTGTATACCGGTACCCTAACAGAAAAATGGGTAGACCTCCGTATCTGATAGCACAAAAAACCGAACGAAAATATTGATCGATATATCGAATGAAACAATCAAACAATCGATAGGCTATTTTCATTCAGTTGTTTTTGCCAACAGATAGGCATATGGAAGTCTACCCAGAAAAATAACCTTCATTCAATTTTACATTATCAGCAAGTTTGGTTAGTTACCTTAGGGGCAAATAATTACTGTACTTACACTGGGATATGATGTAATTTTTATAGGCCTATGTCTACTTACAGTATTTTTAACGCTGAATCCAAAAATGCAATCAGTTTTTGTCGGAGAGATTCCTAAGTGGCCGTAGTGGCCGTAAAACAAAGGTTAGGATTACGAATCTAAGGATAATTGAGCGGTACTGACTGAAGGTAATGGTAATATGGCGTGGTCTGGACGGGTCCATACTAAGTGAGGAGTGAGGCTTGAGTGAGAAGAGCAAACAACTGTTTAGGCCTATACTTGATCTAATACGGAATGAAATCAAATCAATTCGTTTTGAAACCAAATAATCAGTTCTTATTTAGGCATGTGAGGAAGGTAGGTCGGGTTTTATGCGGATTCGTGACTATATTAAGTCGTTAGAAGTGAGGTTTGATTAGGAAGGTAAATGTTAGGTTATAATGAACCGACTCATTAATTTATGCAACTTCCAAACTGTTTTTGCACAATTAAATAGAAATAACGATATCAAAAATGCGCAAGCATTTTTTATATTGTTTTTTCATTGTGTTTCACCCACCATTTCAACTGTGCAAAAACAGTCTAGAAGTTGCTTAAGTTAATGAGTCGGTTCATTATAACCTAACCTTTTTAAAACTTACCTAATCTAACCTCACTTCAAAGGACTTAATAGTCACGAATCCGCATAAAGTCCAACCTATCTTCCTCACATGCCTTTTCTGACATAAAATGTGATTTAAACATTAATATTAAGGTTGGGTTGGGTTAGGTTAGATTATGTAACATCATTTATTAGTTGGCTGATACATTAAATTATGCACTCTGGCACGTTTTCACTTTTAGACACAATGGGATTATGTAGGCCTACTATGGGATTATGCACTGTGGCGTTCATTAACAGACGTTGAGGCATTAGTCAATGGTTGGGGATTGGAATGAGGACGATGATCATGTCGGCAGTGGACTAGCTTCTATTACTGATGTTTTATGTGAATAAATTCTATTTTGTTTCATAACTTATGTTCATGTGATTAATAGTTTATGTATCGTAGTTGATTTATTGTAGTTTCTGAACAGCTTTTCTTTTAAAAATCTAGTTAGCCTATTGCATATTGTAGCTCTGACATTGCTCTCATGGCGACGTGTGTGGTTTTGTCTGTTTAGTATCGAATGTAAAAAACTGACAGCTGTTTCCACTCCACAAACCTTCCACCCCTTTAAGTGTTAGTCAGTCGCCAATAGAACTTGGACTCGTCCACACCACAAATACTTATGTTAATAAATCAACTTATAATTATTTAACTGTACGGCCACTTAGGAATCTCTACGACCAAAACTGATTGCATTTTTGGATTCACCGTTAAAAATACTGTACTGTAAGTAGACATATCAAAATTACATCATATCCCAGTGTAAGCACGGTAAATAATTACCAACTTAGGTTAGGTTATGACAGTATCTGCCGGACAGAGAGTTGCCACCTTAGGTTAGGAAAAAATCGGCACATGGCCCCCCTCCCCCCTGGATTAATATAGGCTTAAATGCAGGCATAAGGAACCAAAATCGGGACTGTCCCGACAGCCCCCGGGCCGGATGCCCAATCTACTTCGGGTTACCGAACATGTAGGCTATCCTCAGCCTTCAAGAACACCTTAAGATCCACTTCTACCCTTCAATTTCTTGAATTAGGCCTAGTCTAGGCTGTATTTTATTAAAAACTTACCATTACTTTTTCTTGTTGTTTCAAATATCGCTCTGGAAGTTAAAAGGT
This sequence comes from Macrosteles quadrilineatus, assembly GCF_028750875.1. Classification (NCBI taxonomy): domain Eukaryota; kingdom Metazoa; phylum Arthropoda; class Insecta; order Hemiptera; family Cicadellidae; genus Macrosteles; species Macrosteles quadrilineatus. Next base: position 126,619,029 of record NW_026542596.1, read on the forward strand.
TTTGCAAATGTTCATTTATACATGTCTCAATCTTCTCACGAACGTTGTCAGGAATTGTGTGGTATTCCTCATTAGATAGGGATTGAAGAATAAGATTTACAGCACCCTCAGACATTTTGATTCAAAAATCAGTCTTTCATCTGTCTGAAAATTAACATGTAAAAATCTGAGAAATCAGCCCGGAGAAAACACTTCAAACGGGTTCAAACTAAGTAGTTCCAGTTAGTTTATGGCCGATTGATAGGCCTAGGCTATTCAATTCTCTGGAAACATCGTTAAACATAAAAACCTTTTAGTCTATACCTTGACCTAGGCTACTTACAAGGTTCACAAATATGAAAATAAATCGAGCTAGGCCTAGTTTTAGTATATTGCAAGCAAACTAAAAATTGAAATAATCAAAATTATAAATATGAGGATCACAAAAATGAAATAGGTAGGCCTAGATCGGGCGTCAACAGGTTTAGTTTGAATTGAAATTGAACTAACTTTAGCAATTAACCTCAACGAGTAACGAACACCTACAACCTACAACACAACAGACAAACTGAGTCTGAGTCTACTGAGTCTAGTCTGGTCTGAGTCAACAACGAACGGACAACGGAGCGAAAACGAAACGGGAGAAAATACCGGAAAATACGCAGCTTTTACTTCTGCTTCTCCCTCACACAGACAGCACCGGTGGGGCACACGGGAGGGACTAAAGGCTAACTTATCTTGTACTGTCAGCGTTTGCCGCTAGAACCGCTAAGTTGAAAAATTTAAATTATGTTTTTTAACTTTTAGTTATAAAATTAACTTTTTAATTATAAAATATTTGTTTAAATTACAAATTAATCTGTCATAACATAACCTAACCAACCAGACTTGCTGATAATATAAAAACCATGTAACTTAAGATAAAAATCTAATTAATGATTACTTATAGGTAATTAATTTGTAATTATAAAATTAATTTTAAAATTTAGTATTATAAAATTAAACTGTCATAACCTTACCTAACCAACCACACTTGCTGATACTATAAAAAAGATATAATATAAAAATCGAATAAAGGTTCAATATTTAAAAAAAAGTTCTGTTCGCAAATAAAATTATATATGCATCAAATTCCAAAAAAGATGTACAGTTAAGAAGTATTTGCATTCTAAGCAAAAATCGTTGACAAAAAGTTAAAAGTCCCCGGATGGTTTCAAACCCGAGACCTCCTAAATATCAATCTGAAACGCTACCCATTATGCCACGAACGCTGCTGAAATCACATGGTAGTCGTGTTTCCTCAAGAGAAGACATTAGTCACTAGAGATATGACGTCACTACACCTTTAGCCTTAGTCCCTCCCGTGTGCCCATTCCCAGACCGCACGGACTGTAGTCGTTGACTATATAACACTATAGTCAATGCTGCAGGTAAGGTTGAGTATAGCAAAACACTTTAATATAATCAATTTTGACATAGAAAAATAATAAACATTTGCTATTTAAATTAATAAATAGCTGGTACTGCAGCCCCATCTTCAAACTCTAAGGGTCCTCCACTTCTTCCTTGTCCTCCTTAGACACGCTGCTGGCCCTTAACGTCGCACAGATGGTTTTTACCCTTATCCAGTTAATCACTAAACTGTAACTGTAAGGTTTCTTCCATTTTCTGTTAGGCGTTCTGCCATTGCTCTGAGCAAGGTCTGAAACTCTTTACCCAGTATTCCGTCCACAGACGTGACTATTAATTAAGGTTGAGTAGAGTGGACCAAATTGGCTCCATAGTCCATAGTCTATGTTCAGAGTCAATTTAGTCACTTTAACCACTGATTATACATCTCACTAAGGGGAGATATATATTTGATTTAAATTGAATATAGATATATTATTAAATCTATCTTTAACCCTTTCGTGCCCAACGATAACTTTTTTACTCATGACATTTTTTATACTGGAGTCTGGGAAATTTGTCATGAAGTAGGGAATTTCAACTTCCTTCACTATACCCTATCATAGATGAATTACTTCATCTATGACCCTATGATGTTTTCAAATGTTACTGGCAGCACTGGAATTCCTGATCAACTGTCTGGTTCAACTAAAAGTCTGTTTGTTTTGTGTCATGTTCTGTTTGTCCTGCTTTCGTCAGAAGCTCAACATTGGATATTTTTTTAGGTAAGTTCCTTCATTTTTAGTGAAATAAAAAAATACTAGTGTCCCTGTTGCTCGAATTCGAGCAATTGCTAAGTATGACAAGTGTTATTTTAAAACGAATAACAGTCATAATTTCTCATGATTCGACTCAAAGATTATGGTAATACGGTAATACTCAAGATGTACATAACAGATTATATCAATTTATCCAGGCTCTCTGGCTTTTTTCCATTGTAATATTTTCGCCAACCCGAATTCAAATAGTAAATATTCGCATTTCAACCAATTCAGTAAATGTTTATAGCAAACTGTTAAATTAGCAAACTTATTGACTGTTTACAATTATGTTCTTCTTCTCACTTTTAATTTCTGACAACAGCTGGAGTTTCATAACAAATATTTGTTTCCCATGTTAATCTTATGGAGAAATACGAAACTTTAAAGGGCTCCAGGGCCTCACTCTCTCATTGTTTCCCTAAAAAGAAAGTTTCCTGCACAACTTCACGTTACGCTCTTATAGTTTAATGTAATTTACCACGAGTTATAAATGTTTATAAAAATGTTATGAAGTAAAAATCTCATGACTAAAATTTTACTCACTGGGCAGTTGCGGCTCAGGTCTAATGAATAAAATTTTACTCATTGGGCAGTTGCGGCTCAGTTCTAATGAAGATGTCTTATATTTTGTTATTTTCACTTCCAGCAATATAAAAAAAAAATATTGTATTAACACCTATATTTTTATAACGCACTAAATTTAGTGTATTATATTATTTATGTTTTAGATCGTGAATATGGATAAACAATACCATACACACTCTGAAATAGAAGAATTGCTGCAAGGGGATTTGTCTGATTCTGATATCGAGGAATTAGAAGATTTTGAGGGTTAAGAATATTACAAATAATATTCTTTTGATTAGATTAGTAAACAATATGGACAGTGGACAGTTGTGTTTTACATACTTTTACTTGAACATGTGAAGTAAATATTATAAAATGTATTTTTCCTACAGTTACCTAACAATGTACATGTTCTCTCACTGATTTGAGAAAGCAAAGTGGCCAATTCGCTCACCAGTGAGACAATGTTAGCATTGTCTCACTCTAATTACTTTGTCTCACTCTAGAATTGCAACGTGAAGGCACGAAATAGTGAGCGCGTAACATGCAGGCAACGTCGTATGCACGCGAAATACGTTGGCAGCATTGGCTGTAAATCAGCTGGTCAGCTGTTGTACTGTTGTATTTGTCACTTCACATTAAATGTTATATTAAAAGTTCACTTCTGTGTAAAAAATAGGTTATGTTTCTTCATGTTTCTTCACAAATGTTTTTGTTTTATGGTAACTGTAGGAAAAGTATAATGTGCAACTCGAGTTCAAAGTACAATTGCCTCACTCGAGAAACCATTCCTCACTCGCCTACGGCTCGTGAGTAAGGATTTCTCTCGAGTGAGTCAATTGCTCACTTTTCTCACTAGTTGCACAAATAACTATTTCCTACAGTCACCCGACAAAGTTGGCTTCCTTGTACTGTTTATAGTACAGAAAGCTGCTAATTGCTGCATATTTATACTTTGCCGCACATCAGGATTCCAACGAAACAACACAAAACAGCGTGGTTCTATTATGCACGTAATCCGTGTACGCTTGGAAATAGGTTGGCAACACTTACTATGAACGGCTGATTGACTATTATAACTACGATTTAACCTGTCATTTCGTGTTTATAGTTTCGGTATTTCTGAACTTACTGCACTTTTCTTTTAAACGTTTTTAAAACATTCCTACGATCTTAATAAACAAGAAAATACCTTTAAAGCATTTTTTTAGGCGCGGAAACCACTTGAAATTACAAAAACATACGGAACTATATTCTCAAAACGCGGAGCACATTTCTTGCCGAGGAAAAATAGCGGAGTGATATGGACCGCGGGTACTACTTTCTCTAGGGCACCATTTGTGTTGCCAGTTGAACCTAAAAACGTGTTGTAAAGTGTTTGAAAGACTAATTATTTATATGCTTTATAGTGACTGTAGGAAAATAGTTACACAAATAACTATTTCAAAATCTCCCTGTGGACAAAAAATGTTCTTTTGCAGTTTAAAAATTTTGTATTAACATTAGCAAGCATTTGTATTATTATTTGCTATATAATTTTTGGTATGAATATCACTCTCTATCTTTTAAAATAACAAATAAAATCTTGATAAAAACACAATTCTTGTCGATTTAATTTGCTTATTTTAAGACCTTTACTTCCCAATGAGTAGGGTATTATTTTCCTCATGATTATTTTTTTTTATTAAACTTCAAAAATGTTAAAACTTATATTTTTCTATTATGTTAGCCACCAAAGAGTGTAGTTATCAACAATCAAAAATATTTTCTTATCTACATCTATGTTTGGGCATCAAAGGGTTAAAATAGATCCTCTTCCAGTTTTATCCCTAATTCTCTTTGTCAGGTCAGGGTCCTGCTTTATAATGAACTACCAACAAACAAACTAAAATATTATTAGTAAATCAGCTGATCACCCAATGCAAATCTAGTGGAAATTACACAACTTGTAGTTTATTTTATGAAACAGGCCCCATAGATTCAATGAAGACAATATAAGTCAGTACGGGGAAAGATTCATAATGAAGCACAGTTTGCACAGCAATACTGAATAAATAAGCAACTCACGGGTATTGTACTGTAATTTGTAAAACACACAAGACAAAAAAAAAATTAAATCCAAAGCAGTGGTTCTTAAACTTGGGGCCCTGAAAGGATTTCAGGAGAGTCATTAGCACTCGTATAAAAATATTTAAAAATAACAAATTAGGAAAAAATATATAATTTATTTGGGATTGTAGGCTGCCTTTAGAGTGTATCTTAAGAAACTACTTTAAATTTAATCACATTGCCTTATTGGAATTGTTAATTCATCTAATCACACAATGGAATTAGAATCGAGGCACAAGAATGCCACAATAAAATATGAAATCATTTAATAGCTTAGGTATATAGGGGGCGTGAGATTAATTCACGATTCTTAGGGGAGCTTAGAGCAAAAAAGGTTAAAACACCTGATTTGAAGGGTTAGATTAATTTTTGAGTAATTAAGTGAGATGAGTTTTAAATATGAGCTAAATTTAGGTTTAAGTTGTCTAGGACAAGAAGAGTAGGTAGAGATTTTGTTAATTATTGAAAAGACAAACAAACAAACAGATAATCCTTGATCCAACAATTCAATAAAATCAACCTAATAAAGTCAATGTGGGAAATAAAAAAATATCAATCTACATTAATTTGAATATTTCGAGTACATTTAAAAAAATGAGATAGTTGGATTGTTTATTGGTTCTAGAGGAACATTATCGACATAATTTGTGAACTTTTGGAAACAATATAATTTGGATTGAACAGATCCTTAGTTATCTTCTCATCACTATGCGTCTTTTTGTCACCATAGAGTGTTGCTGTTGAGTAAAGCAGAACACAATGATGGACACAGAGGAGTCATAAGCACCCACAATTTTATCCTCTAAGCAAGATTCACACACATTTAAACATCAAGAATTATGATTAGAACGAAAACCTTGTGACATGACCATCAGTTGCAATTCTCATCCCTTACATACTGCAGCTTTCAATGATTCAATGATTTATTTAGGCCATTAAGCAAAGCAAAAGGCTAAGTCACAATACACTACAAAGTAAATAATAAATAGTCCATCTCTTGATTCACAAATAAAAAATGCAAGTTAGATAAATATAATAATAAGGAAACAAACAAAACCATGCAAAACAAAACTGTAGAAAAACCATGGAAAAAACAGGCAAGAAAATAGCCATGCAAGGCAGTGCATGAGCATTACCTATAACAAAACTGGTAGTCCTACTTTAAAAAATTCAGACAGGTCATAAAAAGGGTTTTCTAACAACCAGTCCTTCATTACTGGATCACTGTTGCCCCTACACAACAAAATACGTTACAATGCTCCACACCCACACATACTTATCTTGACCATCATTTACTCTCACACCTTCTTACACATTCAAACTGGGCTCCTGTTGTCGATTGTAATCAAGATGTTAATTTCTGCTCCGGCCACTTCAATACTATAGTTGTAAATTGTGTTAAATCAGCTACCAAAACCTCGAGAAATACCCCGTCCAGACTTAATAAAATCAAACCGTGGATTACTACAGACTTGATTAGACAGATTAGGATAAGAGACAAACTCAGCAAACGAGTAAAAAAACAGCCTTTTAATAATGTGTTAGTAAATCATTACATCAATTTTAAACAAACTCTTAATAGTAACTTAAAGCGTACAAAACGCAATTATTACAGATCCAAACTAAATGAATATAATAATAACCCCAAAAGATTCTGGGGAATAATTAACGAGTTGTCAGGTAGAATAAATAAAAAGGATTCCTTTCCAATTGAAAAAGCTGTTCCTGGCAGTTCTGATTTTACTACAACTTTATGTGAAGAGGTGGCTGGGGATTTTAATAATTTTTTTGCAAACGTTGGAAATGAGCTGGCTGATTCAATTGACGCTTCGAGTGACCCAGTTTTGAACGACAATGACTTTCGACTGAACTCCACATTTGACTTACAACCGATCAATGAACTTGACTTGCGACGTTACGTTCACGGTTTACGGGGAGGGTCAGCGCCGGGCTGTGATGGTGTCTCGGCCGTAGTCTTGAAAAGCAATTTCAATGTACTATGTGACCCCCTACTTCATATTGTCAACCACAGCATCATTTCTGGAGTTTTCCCTGATTGCTATAAGCTATCAAAAGTATTTCCTTTACACAAATCTAACGATTTCATCAATAAAAACAATTATCGCCCATTATCTCTGCTTAGTGTCTTCGCAAAAATAATCGAAAAAATAGTAAAGGATCAAATGGTTTCCTATCTTCAAACAAATGGCATCCTCAGCGAGCGTCAGTACGGGTTTCGTAGAGATAAAAATATTTCAGATGCTTTGTTTGATATAAATAAAGAACTTAATCGCGCTATCTCTGATAAAAATCACCCAATGTTAATATTCCTTGACCTTAAAAAAGCTTTTGATTCGGTTGATCGTGCAAAATTATTAATTAAAATGGAATTATTGGGAATAAGAGGCACCACTCTTAACTGGTTTAAAAGTTATCTTTCTAACAGAACACAGTATGTTTCTATATGTGGTGTGAATAGCAGTAGAATGCCTGTAGACTACGGGGTGGTCCAAGGTTCAACTCTCGGGCCAATTTTATTCTTATTATATATAAATAACATCTCAAAATTAACTATTTTTGGTAAAATGTTTTTATTTGCTGACGATACCTTAATTTTCCTTCAGGGAAAGACTTGGCCCGAGGTCCGGGATAAGGCTATGCATGATCTTATGATTGTAAAACGATGGTTGAATCAAAACATACTTTCGCTAAATGTATCTAAGACCAAATTTATGCCAATTTCTATTAGTAAAAGTACTGAATTTAATCTTATATATTAAAAAAATTTGGTTTTTCTTTTCCGAGTTCGTTTGGCTCTTCTACCCGACCGATTTTCATGATTGAGGTCTCAAATTGAAGGTATGCACGCTCAGATTTGCCATCAAGCATCGGCATATATTTATCTATAATCCTACTCGGCTTATACGTAAAAGAAATTCGCTCCCCATGTTATTCTTATGGGAGTTAAATTTGGTTTATCTTTGCCGAGTTCGATTGGCTCTTCTACCCGACCGATTTTCATGATTGAGGTCTCAAATTGAAGGTATGCACGCACAGATTTGCCATCAAGCATCGGGATATATTTATCTATAATCCTACTCGGCTTATACGTAAAAGAAATTTGCTCCCCATGTTATTCTAATGGGTGTTAAATTTGGTTTATCTTTGCCGAGTTCGATTGGCTCTTCTACCCGACCGATTTTCATGATTGAGGTCTCAAATTGAAGGTATGCACGCACAGATTTGCCATCAAGCATCGGGATATATTTATCTATAATCCTACTCGGCTTATAAGTAAAAGAAATTTGCTCCCCATGTTATTCTTATGGGTGTTAAATTTGGTTTATCTTTGCCGAGTTCGATTGGCTCTTCTACCCGACCGATTTTCATGATTGAGGTCTCAAATTGAAGGTATGCACGCACAGATTTGCCATCAAGCATCGGGATATATTTATCTATAATCCTACTCGGCTTATAAGTAAAAGAAATTTGCTCCCCATGTTATTCTTATGGGAGTTAAATTTGGTTTATCTTTGCCGAGTTCGATTGGCTCTTCTATCCGACCGATTTTCATGATTGAGGTCTCAAATTGAAGTTATGCACGCACAGATTTGCCATCAAGCATCGGCATAAATGTATCTATAATCCCACGCGGATTATACGTAAACGAAATTTGTTCCCCATGTATTTCTTATGGGAGTTAAATTTGGGGTTTCTTTGCCGAGTTCGTTTGGCTCTTCTACCCGACCGATTTTCATGATTGAGGTCTCGAATTGAAGGTATGCACGTACAGATTTGCCATCAAGCATCGGCATCAATGTATCTATAATTCCACGCGATTTCTACGTAAACGAAATTTGCTCCCCATGTATTTCTTATGGGAGTTAAATTTTGTTTCTCTTTGCCGAGTTCGTTTGGCTCATCTACCCGACCGATTTTCATGATTGAGGTCTCGAATTGAAGGTATGCACGCACAGATTTTCCATCAAGCATTGGCAAATATTTATCTATAACCCCACTTGGTTATACGTAAAAAAATTTCCCCTCCATGTATTTCTTATAGAAGTTAAATTTTGTTTCTCTTTTCCGAGTTCGTTTGGCTCTTCTAACCGACCGATTTTCAAGATTGAGGTCTCAAATTGAGGGTATGTACGCACAGATGTCCCATCAAGCATTGGAATATATGTAGCTACAGTCCAAACCCGGATTATACGTAAAATAAATTTGCTCTATGGGTAGTTAAATTTAGTTTTTCATTTCCCACTTCGTTTGGCTCTTCTACTCGACCAATTTTCATGGTTGAATTTTCAAATTGAAGTTATGCATGTCCAGATTTCACAACAAGCATCGGTTTAAGATACAATATACAAAATACAAAAAAAAATAAAAAATACAAGGTTAAACCCGTCGAAATCAACAGGTACTGTTGAGGTAATTCTATTTTGGAACCATTTGGTTTGTTTGTGATTCAGCACTATGCCAATCTTAATAATCATAATTAATTACACAAATGATGCCGGAATTTTACCGAAGGTTCTTATATGAAAATAAATAGGATAACGTAATTAGAATTGAGTATAGATATCAACTTTCGTTTTTTCGTTTCGTTTAGTTTTTTGTTTTGTTTTTGTCTAAATAATCTACTTTTATTTGGGCTATCGGTATAATATCGGGCTATACTTTTATTCGGGCGGAGGGTATGTTGAGTTGAGCTGACTCTGAACTTTAGTTTCAAAACATTTTCCAATATCTTATCTTAGACAAAATTTGTGATTCCTTCAAAAAATATTTACATCTGTCTTTCGAACATATGATTGAATATTTATTTAATTCCGATAAAGTGTTTACATTTTAAATGCATTTTCGTTTTGTTTACTAACACGTTTACGATTTTATCTGTGGCATTAACTTTTTGCTCGAAATTGGCAATGGGGAATACCCAACAATTGATGACAAATCTGTGGACTTACCCCCATCACTTATCTCTGATTCAGACATAGTTTCAGAAATTTATGGAAAAAACCTACAAACGCCTATGGACTCATCGTACTTATCAAAATGTGCCATTTTAGCACCAAAGAATGAGCATTGTGAGGAAATCAATAAAAGAGTTTTAGACCTCATCCCAGGCTCAAGCAAAACATATATAAGTGTGAATGAACTAATTACAGATGATGGCAGTGAACTATTGCGATTCCCTATTGAATTCCTCAACAGCCTTGAGATGACTGGTTTGCCTTCTCACAAATTAGTCTTAAAGGAAGGTGCCATTGTGATGTTATTAAGAAATTTAAACTACACAGCAGGTCTTCTAAACGGAGCAAGACTTATTGTCAAGAAAATGTATGAAAACAGTTTAGACTTAGAAATCATAACTGGCACAAATATTGGACAACGTGCACTATTACCCCGCATTGATCTCTCTCCATCAGATTCTACAGTACCATTTTCTTTCAAACGAAGACAATTCCCCATAAAGGTTGCGTTCTGCATGACCATCAACAAGGCGCAGGGCCAAACGATTGATCGAGTTGGTGTGTACTTGCCTGAACCAGTATTTAGTCATGGTCAGTTGTACGTCGCCTTATCGAGAGGCAAATCTTTCGATACTGTAAAAGTAGAAACTAAATCAAAAGTTGGACGAACAGCAAACGTTGTTTGGAAGGAAGTATTATAAAAGTCGTAATATTAATAAAGATTACCAGATGGAGGGAACTACTCCTGAGAATATGCGTACATGCAATTCTACCGACAGAGATGTCTATTTTACAAGAAATATTGTTGTTAATAAAACATTCTTAATAAAGCCTCATTCACGCTGTGTTACATATGAGTTAACAAATGTACGTGCTTTCTCTGTAGGTGCTTTTAGGAAGTGTGTGGATATTGTTCTGGATTAATTGATTTTCAAAACGGAAAAAAAATACATCGGGACGATTTTCTCTGTGTTATATGGAATGTGTTATACTTTAATTTGGTCATAAGGCGAAATTAATCCAGCAGCCCTATAAGAGTTTAATTAAAGTTGTACAGCCCTTATTAAGTTTAGTATTTTATTTTTTTATTATTAATTTCAATGCTGCGGAGCAGCACGGGTCATCTAGTTTAACTAATTTAATTATTCATAATTGTAATGACTATCGAAGTACTACTTGTTTATGCGAAAGCATCGATAAGGTAGACTCGTACAAATATTTGGGTGTATTTTTTGACGAGCGTTTGAAATGGAATATTCATACTACTTATCTCAGAAACAAAATTCGGAAATATATTTTTGCTTTCAAACAGATGAATGAAATATTATCAACAAAAGAATTAAAAATGGCATACTTTGCTTATGTCCAGTCGCTGCTTTCATTTGGTATTATTGCGTGGGGTGGATGTTATAAAAGTATTCTTGAACCTTTAAATGTGGCTCAAAAAACCATATTGAAAGTGGGGTTTGGTAAATGCAAACGGTACCCGAGGCTCTGTTTGAGGAATTGTCCATTCTCACTATTCGACAGTTATTCATCAAGAGCCTATTAATAAACATCTTTAAAAATCACACTAATATATTTCAAGGAATAACTCACTCCCACAGTACCCGTTACGCTTCACGAGTAGGTATTTCATCACTCCAGATAAACTATACTTTTTCTAAAACAAACTCTTTCTATATTTCTAATGTTCTCTATCGAAATATCTGTAAATATTTTACCAATGATAATCTTTTTGAATTACCATCAATTAATGTTTTCAAACTAAGAATCAAACAATTTCTCTTCAGGCTTGGTATAGATGAGGCCGACGTTATCATCACAGCTGATTACCGGCGTGTTTGACTTGAACCTTGCCCCCTCTATCCTGATCCAGCATTAATCCTAGTAGTCTGGTCCCCACCTGTTCAAAACTGTATTCATTTTAGTTCTTATTCAATTTTTACTGAACTCATATAAATCTCCTTTCTAAACTAATAATTTTTTAAGCAAGTTTACATTCCATTATTAACAGTTTTTAGACATAATTCCATATTACTTGGTTACTAAATATTAATAGCAACCCAGCAGACGCACAGGCAGCATTTGCCTATGTCTGCTGCATTTCATTAAACTATTGAATTAATTTATACAGAAATGTTTTTTTTTTATTCTTAGTCTTAGTCTTATTTTGTAAGTATATTTTGTATAAAAAAAAGTATGTTTTGTTTTCTGTATATATTTTGTGGAAATAAACACATTTCATTCATTCATTCATTCATTCACTGCCTTGAACCTTGAAATAGGCAAGTCCCTTATGGCTACTGGTAGATGATTGAAAAGTCTGTAACCTGAAACAGGGAAGCATTTAATTGTTCTGCTCAGCCTGTGTCTATGCGCAAAAACATTTAAACAATTTCTTGTGGCATAGTTTTGTACTTGGTTGTTTCTCAAAAGGTGCACTTCATTTGCCTTAATTTCTAAAAGACATTGAAAGATATATAGCCTATATATTGTATACAGTCATGATGCGGTTTTGTTGGAACAGAGGAAGGCAGTGTTCCAGGTACTGGGCTCCACTCAGCACCCTGACAGCTTCCTTTTGCAACACTAGAATTTTACTTACACCAGAAGAATGGCCCCAGAGCCTGGTTCCGTAAATAATGGTGGAGTGGAGAAAAGCAAAATAAGAGGCTCAAATGAATTCCCCAGACAAGTCAGTAATTAGCTTCTGGATGGTGTTGATGGAGTTAACAACCCATAATTTTTTACATAAGGGTGTGTTAGTCCATAAACTCCTGGGAAAAATATTCCTAGCAGAAAACAATCACAATATCCATGATAAATCTATTTAGTGTGATTGAATTTTATGTATCATCTTTGACTATTAATACAACAACTTCTGTATCCAATAGTCAATGGTATCATCTTACCAAAAATGTGTAAGTTCATAGGCATAGTTGTACAAATACTGTAACCAGAATTGTGTTCAATACCTACTATTGTGATTGTTTACAACAACTGTATATTATGTACATTGAGCAATAAAGAATTTTTCTATTCTAAAAAAAAAAATGATTTCTTCTGAAGGGAAGAAAAATGACAATTACATGAAATGAAAAATGTTTAACCTATTAGTCGGAATCGTCGGAATTCTGACATTGTTATGATGCGACCTTCAATTCTAGAAGTTATAATTAGATTAGAACATAATCTTAGACTTAATTTTCATACAGCTTCTTGAACATGATTTAGAATTCTTATTTTGCAGAAGTGAGTTTTGCTGGAAAGATGTGCGTTATTTCATAGATGGGATTAAGGAAGAGTTCAACATGAACGACTTATTAGAGTCTAAAATATGTTTGGTTTCTACGAGTTTTTCAGGCTAATGGATATGTCACAGAATGATTTAAAAATAGCATAGCAATTTATTTAAATTTACATAACCTTAGCCTAGTTTAAAGCAATTAACGTACAAACAAAAACATATACAACACATCAGATGAAATATTACTTTTTCTTAAAGAAACTTGTTAGGGAGGCTTGTTTTGTTTTATGTGGTGAAGCCTTTGTAGGTTTAGGTACATTCTTGTTGGTGTTAGTGGTGGTGGTGGCAGGTACAACAATGTCTTTTCCACTCTTTGCTGATTCCTCATTTTGTGAATTTCCTTTGGCCTTCTTTTCAGGTACAGTTTCCTCTTCCTCTTCACTATAACTCTCATATTCTTTCTTTGTCACTAAAAAACATCATAAAGTAAATAAAAAAAATCTTGAGAAGAGATATTAGTTAAATTTCTACTCTAAACTCAAAGCTAAAACATATTTTCTGTTGTCTTCGGCCAGCCTATTACTTTTTCATTAATATTTGCATTCACAATATTGTTTAATAAAAACGTAACCAGTTTGGAATCATAAAGGATAATAGCTTAATAAGTGATAATAGCTTAAAAGAGTAGACATTTATGGCTATTATTGATATAAGTCTCATCTCTTTATCTATAATGGTAAAAAAAATATATTACACCAACACTGTTCCGTACTATTAGTGACTGGTAATTTGGCAGTGGAGGAACTAGTTTTGGGGACTAGTCAATAGTCGTTTGCCAGATGCAGGGTTAACATCATTTATGAAGTCTATTTCTTTATACGGAAACAAGTTTAATATACTGATGGTTTTAAGGACTATTTTGAATTTAGAACAGTTAAAGTTAAAACATCTTATTCTATAGTAACATATTAGAATACTATTTGGATTCCAATAAAACTAGTAGTTGTGGTGCTGTATCAACACTGTCTAGATATAATATTGCAACGGTTAGGTACGTGTGTTGTAATTGTGTACATATTAATGAGTTTTACTAAATCTATTTGTGCAAATACCAGGCAGTACTTTTGCAGTATATAGCAAAATATTAGCTTCCACAAATAATGGTTTACTGAGTGTACTAAAATCAGCATTGTACGTAATTTATAAAGATTTTTTTGCAATAGAACAATATGTAATCTTTATCTTACTCATGTAGCCATCTGGAGTTTTGTAGGTTTTAGCGACAAGCTTTCTTTTGCGTTTTCTAGTAGCTGGCTCCGGAGTACCGCACACCATGTCGTCATCATCGTCTGGAATGATGGTCGGTTGAGGTTCTGGTGTTGGTTCTCTCGTTTCTTCTTCTTCTCCTAAACCAAGAATGCCAAACTGTTACTATATTGTTTGTGTTCAATACAATTGAAGAAAAAGAATGTAAATAATTTTCCACACATAGACTAGCTAAAGATTTAACATAGAAATTATTTGTCATTTATGTTTATAAAGTGCCCAAGAGTTTCGAACCCATGAGTAATTTTAAACCCACTAACTCATGAGTTAATTGACCTTGAGCTGACCTATTGAATAATACCAGAGAGAATCAAATAATCGGAAGGTAAGCAAGCACACATAAGCTTAAAGACGCATCAACTTGATAAAATATGAAAACACGCCACAACTAAAATTGCATGTTTCAGAGCACACAAACCTCCGCTGCTGTTTTCAGATTCACTGTCACTGAGCATTGTAACTCTCTTTCTTTTCTTCTGTTCCTTCTCATTCTTTTTCCCACGTCCTTTTTTGCTATTTTCCTAAAATCAAAAGTAAACACTGAAATCCATTAAGATCAAATTAAGGGGTTGTCTTCATCGTACAAGACTAATATAATTTGATGGGCCTAATGTTAATAAAATAAAACTGATGAACTTTAATAGCTAATTGAAGTGATTGTAAAGCCTCGATCACATGGGTTTAGTTAGTTAAGTGATGGGGTTTCTTTTTGTCTATGGTTGAACCAACGAAGTAAACTTAAACAATTTTTCTGTCTGAATAATCACACTTTTATTCTAAGGTAACCTGAGTAGTTTTATTCTCCATAACTTTTTAACAGACTTTTAAGAAACCTTACAATAAACCAGAGTATGTGAAAACTCACATTCAATAATGTGAGGCAATTAAATGACTTAAAGTGGGTTGATTAACATAAGACAAACCAAAAATAAAAATAAACAAACTTAACAGACAATAATTTGCTTTTTCTTAAATAACAAAAATGTATTAAATTTCCAAATTGAATTGTTTATTGCAAAAACCCCATAACCAACATTGTTTTGCAGTTATGGGGTTTTTGCAATTAACGATTCAATTATATATTACATTTCCAATTTTGAGTGTTGTATTCAGTAAGGTGTGAAATGGAATTTACTCACAGGGCTTTTCGTTGTCCTGTTTCATTCCTACAGTCTGGTAACTTACCCTATCTTAACTTTACTCATACTCGACCAGGACAATAATTATTGTTTTACAATAAAGACTTTTGAATATGTTCCAATAATTTAAACATTAGTCATAATAATAAAATCTGTAAAATTTGGGATTTTCTTCTATACAAATTTTATCATTCAGTGTAAGCATAAAGGATTTGAAAAATATTTTTATGGGAATAAAAAAATGCTGTACCGGTACATTGAATTATTACCTTTTTGGCAGTAGCTTTTGGCTTGATTTTGGCTGCCAGTTTTTTATTTTTCGGCGAAGGTTTTTGTGATGTTTCACTTGCATTTGTTTTGTCATCTTCTTCACTTTTCTTTTCAATTTTATCCTCTGTAACAATGTTTAAGGTTTGCTTGTTTTCTTTAGATGGTGAGTGCCTCTCAGTACTGTTTGATTCTTGTTCTTCCTTAATTTTTTTCTCCTCCTCTACCTTTTTGGGTTCGCTGGTCTGTTTATTTGTGGACTTGCTAAAGAAAGCTCCAATACCCTGTGGCTTTTTGTTGCCAACGGAAGGCTGAAAACATAAATCTTTAATAAAAATATGTCACTGAGTATACTACATAAAAAGACAGTAGCATGGTGCATAATGTACTTTAGTAGATGTTTTAAAATGGTAATAAATAATTTCATCAACGAAAAAGTAGACTCTTTATTACTGAGGTAGAGGGCAAATTGTACAGAAAAAGTATTTAGAAATGGTTGAAAGTAAGTTAAGAGCTTGTTCTAAATGTTGGCTTAAAATACCAACTTTATATGGTCGCCTATTTAATAAAAAGTATTAAAAGTATCACCCTAGGCAATTAAATACAACGACAGAGGCATTAAACTGAGTGAAAAGATTTGCTTTAGGAAATAATGAACACTTAATCAATGGGCTTCTTTGTCTGTACATTAATCAATTACGGCACAGAGTAGCATATTCATCAAATTATTATATTCTGTAACATTTCATAATACACTACCAAGCTTACATATTTTTTTTTCTCTTTATTTTGTTTTTACTCTTTGACTCAGAAAATGTTTGGAGATGGGGTCTAAATAATTCCACTAGGCCTAACCTATCTTATATTAGGCCTAATATAAAATAAATTTCAGTTATTTTTAATACCGTACTATAAATCCGACAGGTACATGCTAGGTCAAATTAAGGATGTATTATTCACCACAGGAGTGTGAGAGGAAACTGGACTAGTTTACACCGGAGTTTGGAACAAAATAAAAATTGTTTGCTTGCACTTGTTTCTTAATTTGTTTGCAACAAAAGTTTAACAGATAGAGCACTTTTCTTTGACTTTGTTTGAAACCATGTATTCATTATTTGAGAGGATAGGAGCTCAGTCCTTCCCAAGATGACTACAAAAGAGGATGTTTTACTTGCCGCGGTGGAGTGTGTGATCCTTTCTAAACTACCGAGACAGCGATGGTACTGGGTGAGAGAGTCTCTACAACCCAGACCAAAATACAGTGGCAATGACCTGTTAGATGGTTCAAACAATATTGACCTCCTAACGGGACAAATGGGAGTTTCAAGAACTTTTTGAGAATGTCCAGTACTTTTTTTAGAGTTTCGTGAACTTTTTAAGGCAGAAGGACTGACACAAAGGGAGTGGGCATGTGGTGGCCGTCAGGCACGGGGGGGGGGGGGGGATAGCGGGGAAGTGTTGTAAAGAGCGTAGAAGTACAAAAACATGTGTTCCAAACAATTTCGACTTCTGTCAAGTAACAAAATTTCTATTGGAAACACTAAAAAACTGTTCAAAACATCAAGTTTTGATGAAGTACTGTTTCTTGATTTGCCAGGAACAATTTGTTGTAAACATATGTCCCAAATTCCGGTGGAATCGTCCCTTAAGTAACAAAAAAATTTGCAGTTTATCAAAGAAAAACCCGCTACACTTTAGAAAGTTGTGCAGTAGATCTATCGCACCTGCGTTGTTCGTTTCAAGTTACCTTTTCAGCTGGTTTTTTTGTTGTTGTTGAGTTTGTTTTACTCTCAGTTGGTTTATTATTTTTGAACATGGATGGGATGACAGAGCCCTTGTCTTTTGATGCAGCTGCTTTGTTTTCTTCAGAACCGTTGTCTCCTTTGTTCTTAGCAGGACTCTAAAACATGAATTGAAACATAGACAAAAATTGTCTTCATAGAAATAGTACATAGCATGTAAAATAATAAATGGTGCTTAACAAAGGGCTATGAAGAGAACAAATACACAAAGAATTGTATCTCACAATTATTGACTAGTAAAAAATATATAATAAAGTTGTATACCTTTGACTTTGCTGGTGGCTGTGACACTGGTTTCTTGCTAGCTCCCAATGGTTGTTTAGAAGGCACAGGCAAAGCATCTGACCTTAGTTTTGCTATCAGTGAAGTATCCCGCTCATTGCAGTTGAAATCAATAGCTGATATGCTACAACAGAATTTCAAAACAATTTGAGCTAAATGATTACAAAAATCAGTATTAAATATACAGAATCAGCATTTGTTTGGATGAATTTCTGAAAAATTATCTTTAAAATGTCTTGGGACGTAGCGTGAGAGAGTTGAAGAAAAACCTGCAAAGTCCTGGATATCCCGTTATAGTGTGTTACGCCTAAGTTATAGTCTAGGTCTTATATTACAGGTTAACAAAAAAAAACTCTTTAATATTATTTGGTATGTTGTGCGGATTAAGAGTTAAAACAAACCTATACATTATAACAAAGAACACAGTACAAAAAGATCATATATTTCAAAATTTTCACTTTCTAGTAAACATCACTTAATTTCCTGACAAAAAACTATCCATGGTGACATTCACATTAGCCTACTTTATTTTTTTAGGTCTTTAAAAGCCTTTACCTACAACCGTTTTTTAAAGCAGTCATTTCAGTTTAGTTCTTAGAATTGAAAAGTTTCACATACCAGCATTGTTTACTTACATAACAGCATAGTTTTACTTAACAACATGGGTAACGGATCTATGAGGTTCAAGGATTGAGAGAGAAGAAGTAAAATTGAAATGTCTCAAACTTCAGCTAATCAGCTGTTTACCAATTTAATTGTTAACGATTGGTACAATTAGTGATTGGTACTATGAGTCGTTGCATCAATGAGAGGTTATCATCGAAAACATAACCTCTCATAGAATTTAAGAGTAGCGATTATTAGTATTTAAAAACCTGTTGTCGGAAGTAGTGTAAGCAACACTTGTACATCTTTTTCTTTTTTCCTAAAAAAAAAAAATAGAGGTTGGCGGCCTCTTTTAAACATGCATTTGCCCGTCCACATAGACTACAGATCTGTGCGTGGAACGTATCCAGCAAAGCAAGGGGTGAGCCGGTACAGTACGAAGGTGAACTGTACTGATAAAATGTTTGCGGCAGTGACCATGATCTGAATCCACGACATCGCTGCATTGGGCCCGAAGTCCGTGACGCTACCAACTGAGCCACCGACATACCAAATCAAATAGTGTTAACGACACGAGTAGAAAATTTAAGGTACAAGCCTTGGCGAGTGTCTTAAAAACTTCTACTCTTGTCATTAACACTATCTTTAGGCGATCTTTGTGTAAACTACTATTACAGCATATAACATCAGTTTATGACCAACACTTGTTATTTCTAATTTATTACTACTTTAACACAACAAAATCCACAACTCTTTCACAAATCACTCACCCCTTGGATAATGTTTCAGCTGAGTCTTCTTTTTGTGCTGTATAAAGCACATTTAGATCAGACAGATCCGTGCATTTCTGCACACTGTAGATGTGTTTTGAGGTAATCAACTTCCAACTACTTTCACATTTATCCAAATCTTTGTCTTTAACAATCGAGATTTTACATCGTCCATCATTATCGGGTGAACCAATCAATAAGTAAGTTAAAGACAGCTCATCTTTCTTTGGACATCTTTCGAAGAATAAATGCAGCAACCTGGAATAAAATTTTGAAAAGGTATAGTGGGTTTTAGCAAGCACATAACAATATATTTAGCCTAATACTAGAGAATATATTCTGAGAGTCATAAGTTTTTAGTGAAAAAATTGTCTTGAACGTGGTGAGTCAAGGTTAAAAACAGAGTCTAGTCACAAAATTAGTTCCAAGGCTATTATCCCCAAGTGAGTAACACAATGGCCAAATCTCAAATAAGTAGGATCTATTTACATGAAGAACTAAAATTTCTGGATTTTAAATGGTACGGTCTAGATTAAAAGTGCATTGACAAAACTATGTATATAACCAGTAGGCCCATTTCAATAGTTTTACAAGAAAAAAAACTGTACTGTTCACATATGTAATGGATCATAGCTTTGCTAGAGTTGAAATTAATTAAACTAATGGCTACATATAATGATATAGCAGACTTTATCTCAATTATACAGATTCACAAGTGGCCAGTGCAGTGAATATTGGCCCAGATTTTTTTTTTAATCCCTGCGAAACTGAGAACATATTGTACAGTCACATCAACATCATGTACACATTCTGCTATCAGCCACATCTTCTGCAATACACGGTCACTGGGAAATTAGGAACATCTTCCGAGGTCAAGACGAATCATTCTTCTGCGGTCATGGTGAAATCAGGATTGTTCTCGGTCAAGGCTAAATTAAGAAGATCTTCTTAGGGTCCTGCTAAAATTGTGAACATCTACCTTGGTCACTGGAGAAAGCAATTTAATAGTCTCCCACGATCACATGTAACAGTAAATTTGTTTTTTGCATGCTCACAGAGCTTTCTAAGGTTGCCAAAAAACATTGAACACTACTTTTAACATAAAATACACAAACCGAGCTTGACTAGAAAATTATTAGGATGATTAGTTGGGGTGATTAGGCTACTTATAATTCCAATGGTATATCTGGTAAACTAGTAAATTACTCACTGTTTACTCAAGTTGGTGTGTAAACCAAGACTTTTTGACAGCCAACTGCAAGTTACCTGTGGACATAATTAAAATTTTAGTACCTCCTCCAGAAGCTATAGGTAGGCATAATTTAGCCTACATTCACCGCAGTAGGTAGAGTGTATATATTAGATAACTATAAAGAAAAAATATGTTCTAAGATTAAAAAATGTACTGCCTACGCCAAAAGAGTAGCCTAACCAGTAGTTTGACTACCCGAAACACACATTAAGGTTTTTAAGGCCTTGGTGAGGATTATTTTTGAAATTTTACAAGCAGCAGTAAAAACACCACAAGTGGGCATCATTTGTTGCATTTGTTAAGCTAAAATGTCTGTCTACAACTAACTGTCTATACTTTTTAGATTCTATTGGCTTCGCTGTTAGCTCCTACAGCTACAGCGCTCAGTCACAGGTTTTTGGGTTAAAGTGGGATGGTGTGTGTTCTACAATATAGAGGAAGCCTGATTAAAATTGTATAACGTAAGTGTTAGGCCTACTCTAAATGTTATTGTTGGTAGGCCTAAGTCTTTTAAATGTGTTACCAGTATACAAGTTGTTAAGCGTTTAGCCTAACTGTGAAATGTAAAGCAACCACGGAAGAAAAAATTCATAGCATGGGAGATTTTTTCGTAAAGTCAGAAAACGAGACAGTAAAAAGTGTGGAAATAAGTTATTGGGGGAATCGCTGTTGTGTTAAACATTAAAAGCTTCTTGGTAAGGTCTTCTCGGCTCTTATTGTGAGAAAAAGAAATAGAAATTAGATGCTGATGCCGTGCTTATTTAAATACTCGCCATGGACATCTTGACAAGACCTTCTCACTAAGCGAAACACAATTGAAACTGCTCAAGAAGGTTCAAATAATTAAAACATTTAAATTTAACAACTGCCAATCGCACATCACTACTTCAAGTACCATTTAGATTGAGGCAAAGATTCCTAGCCTGAGAGTCGTGCCAGAGAGTAGCCTAACTTATTCCATGGTTTAGAAGTTTATAAAATAGGCCTATAAACAGGTCATCATCCTAAATTGCTCAGTTGTACATAAATTTATTTATTGTAGTCTTGTTCAAAATAATGAGGGTTGTTTACTTACAATTTTCTTTTCGTCAAAAACGTACTCCTCAATATTGGCCAAATAAGAATCAATTCCTTCGGTCATTTTTCATACAACAGAATCAGACAACTTATAGCCTAGTGCAACTTCTCCTTCAATCTGAGTCAATCATTAATAATTATGGGTTTGACATTCAATTAGATCATCAATAATAGATTATCTAATAAAATTAATTAATTGGTTATCTATCTGGTAAAACGAACAAAACGAAATGACGTATGAATAGTTTTAGGTTAGTTTCTTATGTTTTTTAGCCACAGTGTTGCCAATCCAATATGGCCCAATTACCCCCTCCAGAGCAAAGAATTACCCGCTTTTTCTCAAAATTACCCTCAAACAAACCAAAAATTCCCTTTTGACACTCTTGCCTGTCTCTAAAAGTAACGAATACAAACCCTGATAAATTAGTTTTGAGTAATCCCACAAATTAAGATGTAAAGAACTAAATATAGGACTTGAGACTTGTAATTAACCTTTATAATGAAATTTTCAATCTTACTGACCTTAAAAAAATAATTACATTAAGTTACTTAGGCCTACAATGATTTGGTTTTTTTATGATAGCCTATGTGATATAATTATTTAGTAATGAGTAAGTACTGTTAAAAATTTAATTTTTTATTAGTAATAGGGAGGAAATATAGTTATAATAACCAATAAATATTATTATTCCCCTGTTTTATGTTTGTCATCCTCTTTAGAAGTAGACTAGAGACTAGACTAGTACGGTATTTTCCTTCCACCATGGTTTCAGGCATTAAATTAAGGCCAGGCTACCAAAAGTTTTTCCACTCCAATCCAAAAGAAAAGACCACAAACAACCGTACTGACTGAAACTGAACCGAACGAACCGACTGAACGCTGTAGCTGTAGCCTACTAGAGTGACTGAGTCACTGAGTGAGAACTGAACCAAACTGATGAAGGTTAATAATTAAGAGAAGTAGTGTAAAACAATAAAAAGTCTATGAAATTACTTTAATGGGAAACAAATACAGGGAAATATTTTTCTTTTAGTGAAATATAAAAGTAATAATACGAAAAACAAATAATATTTGATCAGTTGTCATTTACCCGCTTTTTACCCGCCTATTTGCCATTACCCGCAGCATTACCCCCAGGTAACTAAATTACCCGCTTTTCGGGTAATTACCCGCTTTTTGGCAACACTGTTTAGCCATTACTGATTGGCGGGAAAAAGACAAGAGTAAAGAAAGACAGCTGGACGATTACTTTCGTTTGGTTCTGTCAGCTGTCTAGAAACAGTCAAACAGATACACGACTACTGCATAATTTCATCCTTTGAAGTAATAGTAATATAGTTAGTATCATAGATTTAAAATGTTTATGTTAATTGTATAGTAATAATATCCATTTTATTTGTTCACCGTCAATAGCCTTCCTTTCTTACTTTATTATTAACACTATGAAGTGAAGAAGCTTATGTACCGTATTGACTTCTCATCCTACTGTAAATGTGTAAATAATAAATAACTATCACTATTAAAATAACTAGTGTAATCTAATCTTCTAATATATAAAATTCTCGTGTCACAGTGTTTGTCTGCAAACTCCTCCGGAACGACTTCACCGATCGTTATGAAATTTGGTGAGTAAATTCTGTAGGTATGCGAATAGGAAGTAAACTATTTCCCGTTTCGAAATTCTTAAAAGGGCTCCGCCCCAGTGGCTCTGGAGTTTCCCATGTTAACCTTATGAGAAATGGAATTAATGAATCTTAACAGCTGTTTCAATTAAACAAGTTGGTTCTGTTCTATGATGTTCAATAGCATTAAAGTTACAAGGATTACCAACAGGGTGCAGCACTATTATTTCTTTTACATTTATGACAACAGCTAATTTGCAACCAAAAGGTGAGTGAGCGTAGCGAACGAACTTCAACCTGGAGGCGAGTTAGCGTAGCGAACGAGCTAACCTGAAGGCAAGTGAGCGCAGCGAACGAGCTCCAACCTAAAGGTGAGTGAGCGTAGCGAACGAGCTCCAACCCAAAGGTGAGTGAGCGTAGCGAACGAACTTCAACCAGGACGTGATTGAGCGATGCGAACGAGATCATCTTGAAAATTAAACGTAACGGTACTTTCTTTCCACCGGTCTGTCTTAGGGGAAACCTATAACTTAGGCGATACGAAGTTCGCCGGGTCAGCTAGTCTATCTTCTATATATATAAAAGGCAAAGCCCTCACTGACTGACTCACTCACTCACTCACTCATCACTAATTCTCCCACTTCCCATTTACCTAGGAGGCTGAAATTTGGTACACTGATTCTTTAGGGATTAAATAGGAAAACTAAGTTGTTTTTATTCTGATCGGACTCTCGGGCTCCGCCCCAGTGGCTCTGGAGTTTCCCATGTTAACCTTATGAGTACTCATATTTAAATGGAATTAATGAATCTTAACAGCTGTTTCAATTAGGTCTAAACAAGTTTGTTCTGTTCTATGATGTGCAATAGCATTTAAGTTACAAGGATTACCAACAGGGTGCAGCACTATTATTTTTTTTAAATTTATGACAACAGCTAATTTGCAACCAAAAGGTGAGTGAGCGTAGCGAACGAACTTCAACCTGGAGGCGAGTTAGCGTAGCGAACGAGCTAACACGAAGGCAAGTGAGCGCAGCGAACGAGCTCCAACCTAAAGGTGAGTGAGTGTAGTGAACGAACTTCAACCAGGACGTGATTGAGCCATGCGAACGAGCTCACTTATGAAGTAAAACGGGGCAAAGCCCGCGGGTACAGCTAGTATTATATAAAAGGCAAAGCCCTCACTGACTGACTGACTGGACTCACTCACTCACTCATCACTAATTCTCTTACTTCCCATTTACCTAGGAGGCTGAAATTTGGTACGCTGATTATTTAGGCATTAAATAGGAAAACTAAGCTGTTTTTATTCTGATCGGACTCTCGGGCTCCTCCCCAGTGGCGCTGGAGTTTCCCATGTTAACCTTATGAGTACTCATATTTAAATGGAATTAATGGATCTTAACAGCTGTTTCAATTAAACAAGTTGGTTCTGTTCTATGATGTTCAATAGCATTAAAGTTACAAGGATTACCAACAGGGTGCAGCACTATTATTTCTTTTACATTTATGGCAACAGCTAATTTGCAACCAAAAGGTGAGTGAGCGTAGCGAACGAAATTCAACCTGGAGGCGAGTTAGCGTAGCGAACGAGCTAACCTGAAGGCAAATGAGCGCAGCGAACGAGCTCAAACTTTAAAGTGAGTGAGCGTAGCGAACGAACTTCAACCAGGACGTGATTGAGCCATGCGAACGAGCTCAATTATAAAGTTAAACGGGGCAAAGCCCGCAGGTACAGCTAGTAATTTATAAAATTGAAAACCTATTTATTTATTTATTTTTCAACAGCAGATCACCAATTTACAATGTGGATGCAAGAAGCCTATGTGGTAACAACATGCATGTTGACAGAAAAATTTACTTATTCTGCATGGCAGGAGCAACATCGGTAACAGGAAGTTCAATCTTGTCTAGGAAAGCAACAATATAGGTAACAATGAAGGCACAAAATAGAATATGAACGAACAACAACAATGGTATTGATCCAACAATAGCAGTTTATCAAACAATAAATCAACAATAGCAATAAGGTAACTCAAACATAACAAAACTGACAGAAATCGAAAATGGTTTGTGAAAAGAGAACAACTAACAAATGACCATGAGACACACTAGGTTTCGGTGGCAGGGGCCAGGATGCGGCAGCAGAGCGTCTGATGGCTGCTAGGCTGTCAAGGAAGAGGTCCACTGATGCAGAGACGTTGTTGCCGGATCGCATAAACCTTGGAACAGGACTGTTCTGGAGGTAACTTCTTCCTGCATGCTCCAGCTCAAATAAACGCTACTCCCTAGTCCTGGTGGGCAATCTGAAATTGATCTTCTCCAAGAGGTAAGGGCAGACTACCTTGCTGTTGAGGAGCTTGTAGAGGAATGACACATCTGCTACTCGTCTTCTGCATGATCTGGTCTGGCTGCAGCCCGTAGGATTCTGAGACGACATCGATGGGGACTTCTCAGAAGTCCTGTTTTTTACTTTCTCCCCCTATACCATAGTACCTATATGGAGAAAGTATTGTTTTCGTCAAAAATTTTCGAGTTTGAGTTTTGAGTGGATATATTCGTTTTGGGTCCCCCTGGACCCAAAAAAGTGGTTTTCGAAGTGATGTCTGTGTGTGTGTGTGCGTGTGGGTGTGTGTGTGTCTGTGTGTCTGGATGTGTACAGAGCTAGAGACTACACCTGTGGTCCAATTTCGATGAAATTGGTATGTAGGTTCTAATTCATGGTATCTCCAGGCGTTTTTTTTCATTTTTTTGAAATTTTTATTTTTAATGGGGATTTTCCCATAAAAAACCGGAAAAATCGGATTTTCTCAAAAATGGCCCGAACGATTTGGATAAAAATTTCGTATGTTGTAGCCCTTTAAATTCTGAACAATGGTACAAATCCCATTTCTGTACAAATTACGGTTCAAAAGTTATGGTCAAATATGTTATTTTTCCATAAAACCCCATAAAACAATGAAAAATAGGGGTTTAGAAAAAAACCCGTTTTGATTTAACATAGTATGTTATGGTTCTTAGAAATTTGATAGTTTTTTAATTTTTAGAAATTTTAATTTTTAATGGGGATTTTCCCATAAAACCCCATATAATAACGGAAAAAGTAGGATTTTCCCAAAAATGGCCCGAATGATTTTGATAAAAATTTAGTATGTTATAGTCCTTTATATTCTGAACAAAATTGTACAAATTCCATTTCTGTAAAAATTAAAGGGTCAAAAGTTATTGTAAATTATGTCATTTTCCCATAAAACCCCCATAAAATAACAGAAAAATCAGATTTTCAAAAAAATGGCCCGAACGATTTTGATAAAATTTAGTATGTTATAGTCCTTTAAATTCTGAACAAAATTGTACAAATCCCATTTCCGTATATTTACTCTCACCGCTTACACATAATAAAGGTTGTTGACAAACTTATGGGAGAAAGTATTTGTCAGAATTCTGATACCGTTTATTTTGTTAACGTTTTGCATGTCCGGTATCAATTAATTGAGCGCATTGATTTCAACTAAATGTTTCTCTTAATTTTTATTTTGGTGTAAACTGAACTGTACGGAGTGTGTATTATTCTTCTGTTGAGGCTAGATTATACAGGACGAGTGTGCACCCAACAAACTGTAGAAGCCGGCTTTTTAAACGCAGTTTGTAAGTGGCCATGTCACGGACACAGCCTAGTATAGAATTGGGTACGCCACAAGTACTGTGTAATGCTGGTCAGCTCCAGACTTCCCATAAGCTAACATGGCAGACAGGTGACGACTGCTCGTTTAATAGCGTGCTTTTCATTTAAATTGAAATTGATTATAATAAATCTATTTAAATATTGAAAATAAAACAAATAGTGTTCTAAACCACAACAATATTGATTAAACATCTATATCTGTACAGTTTAAATGGAGTGAATATTTTCATATCCCATGTAGCCAAGCTTTCGTATTCTAAAATACCCCCGCCGCAGCAAACCTGCAGACTAAGCGAATTTCCATCTACACATCTGGAATTCCACTAAATTATTCCCTTAAAATTGTCAGATTTATTTCCTATGTAGCACAGCAATTATAATCACAACACTAGAATCAAGCACAATAGAAACCTTATATTAGACTAGCTGTTGTACCCGTGCTTTGCAACGGGAAGAGGACACCAAAAACAACTGTTGCATATAATAGTTACACATCTGCCAACGCTTTTAGAAACAAAATTCAACTTTTATAGCATTAATAGAAACGTTTAAGTTATGACTTTTAAATCTAGTAAGTAGTGGATACCACCATTTTGGTTTTGATTAATTTTAAATCTTGTGTTGGCTGATATGAGAAAAACTGACCAAATCTTTGAATAAAACTTTGACATACATGATTTACCTTCAGGTGAATGAACCTTGAGGTGAATGGACAGTGAAGCTATTTCTAGCTGTTTGATACAAGTGGATTAAAGGTGTTCGAAACACGATTAACAGACCATGTATGTTGTTCGTTCCAAGATGTCGTCACCGACCTTTGACAGGTCACCATTTCATTGAAAAGTATTCAAGTATAAAAAACGTCGTGATAGAGAGCGACGAATTCAGGTACAACCGTACCCACCTCGGCCACCTTAGGACGTAAGGGATGAAGGTTCCACTGCTTTTAACATCCGTTCAGATGAAAATTTCTCGAACTTGGGCCCTTTTAAATGAAATATCAAGTCAAAGTTGATTAAATCAACTTAATGGTGGCTTCTGTACACCCGTGAATTCTCGGGTAGAACCTCTTGTATTCAAATTAATTTATCACAGTTAACTACTATCGTATAGAATTTCGTTTTTATATCGTGTAGTCTACACATTGCTCAAGATAATTACGTTTTGTTAGTCATGTCATATTGAAAGACCTTTATACATTTTCTGGATGTAGGCCTACTCGTTTGAAATACATTTAGCTAACTAACATAGGATTAAATTTCTGAGATTTTTCTTCTATCTTAAAAAAGAAACAACAATAAAATTAACACTCACGTTTATTACTCCTAATTCCTATATATTGGTAAGCTTACAAATCTACATTTAGAACTGGTAGCTTCGGTATAAGCATACAAACAGGCCCTTTTTGATTATAGATTGAGTTCAGTCTTCTCCATTTTTAACCGAAAATCTTAATCCACGTAGCCGAGTGAGTACTTTTGATAAAAGATAAAGTGTGTTCGTGGAAAGTGATATGTTCTATTTCTGGGAAGTTAATCACGTAAAAGGTCCCCTTGTCTCCGGGTGCAGACAGCGGCGAGGCATGGCATGACTGACCTTCCCATCGAGTGTTTAGGTGTCACTGAAAATATTATTATTTTTACTTTTACTATACAACTTCATTTTAAAATAAACCCATGTACAAAAAACCAATGTAAAAGATTTTGTATGTAGGGACTATTGTTGATTATTAGATAAAGGCAGGACTACTCGCGGGGCTACAAACTGTGTCTTATGACTTATTTTATCTGTGGGGACACTGCTTTTGATATTGAAAGTAGAGAAAAGTAGAGAAGTTGACATGCTATGGTAAAACTAGCTTACCCTGTCGTGTCTTTGCTTAGCAATATTTTAGTTAAATACATGCGCCTAAGTTAAACTAAGAGAGAATTTATTCATTTACAAACAATAACTGCCCTTCTACCAGGAGCTTCAGACTGCTCACTCTGAAATCACTTGTTGTTCGCCAGAATACTATTCCCGCTGTTTCTCCTTTCACATAGGTTTACACGCTTAAACATAATTTTCAAATAGTACTGTTAGTTTTCCCATAACTTTATTGAAAAGTATTATGTATCTAAAGTAACATAGCATACGATGTTTTATTGTGGTTCTTATAATCCTCAAAGGCCCTAAACAGTAGCAGGTCTACAGTGTCTATGAGTTTTCACCAAGCGGAATGCACTCACATAAAAGTGGCTTTTCTCACCTCTCCAGCAAAAGGAATTATTAACACTTCGTCAATATCATACATAAATTTAACAACAAAAAAAACATAACAAGATAATACTTTACATAATCCGCCAAAAACGTGAACTCTGATTGTAAAGCAACATAGTCATCTGTAATGGCATGTTTGTGACATTGTTATCAGCCAAAGGGTTGGAAGTGATCAAGAACTTCTGATATTCTCTCTTGAGAGCCCATTACAAATAATCATAAAGTTGTTGGTTTGTTTCAGTTTTTTTCCGAAGCAATCTCGACACCTAGAAGAAGCATCCCCAAATGATAGAAGAAGGCGGGTGCCATCCCTTAAAAAATATTTGATGAAACTCGATTGCAAATAATCATTCCTCTATTTCTCTGACATTGATATTCCGAACAAACTAAATAATACACTGTTAATGTACTGAATTGCTAGAGAAACACAGGTCTTAAAAATAACAACAAATAGATCTTTATTTTTAAAATCATTATATGATGTTATTATATGCGATAAAACAAAAAATTCGATTTAACATTTTTTTTCATTTTAGTGAGAATAGCCTCCGGATTTTTTTTTTGTTTAGCAATTAAACAAGGAAACAATTTTTTTTATGGTTAAGACAATCATTTTAAACATCATTTGATTTTTAAGTACCTATAAATTAAAAATTATCTATTTGATTTGAGGCTAAGCCATGATTAATGTGAGATTTATAATAATTATGATTTGTTAGCCTTTATACGGGTATTTTAGTGTTTACAAGCGGTTACAAACGAACGAATATTCCCTGAACAGTAATTTAGAACAAATATAAGAAAATGTAATTTTTCATGTTCTAAACCAGTTTTCCAATTTTGATTCTTGAAACATTGCTATAACATATCAGAATTATAACGAATTTTAAGAAACATTTTGTGTCAAAAGTTATAACGTTATAAAGAAGAACATTTTCAATTACAATTTTATTGTTGTTATATGCTATAGCCCCGATAGAAAATAGCCAAATGTTTAATGAAAATAAAAGATTAATGAGGTCAACAGATTGGCCTTTCCTGCGACCTTTTTAGAGTTGTCTCTTCCTTTACTTTCGCTCCTCCATTTAAAAGACTCTCATTGCTGTAAAATGGAAACGTCATATTATCGGTGTACAATATAATATTTAGGATCATTAATAACAAACATATGTTTTTAACGAGTGTAGATTGTCATCTTAATGATGTACCAACATTTATACTCATTCTTTTTGACAGAGCAAAACAAAATTTATAAAAGACAGTTAACCATTGATTAAGTTTAGTTTTAGATCTAATTACATCCACACACTTATTCCTTCAATAAAGTTTAAATACTGTAATTTGAAACATCCCATCATTTCATTGCAGCGTATTGTAAAGTGAGTTAGAAAATATCATTTGGTTTGAAAGACATTAGGTACAGGTTTGTGTTTTTATTACTATATTACTTCACCATTGTACACGTCATTTACTTTTAACTGAAAGAATACCTAAACCATTTAAATATTTGGTAAATCTGAAAACAAAATGGTTTTATGTCCTATATCACTTTAGGGTATTGATATAGACTATGTTTATTAACTTATTTTATATAAAACATTACAATAAGCAGGGATGGAAACTTTTTTTAACGATTATAATTTTTGAGCTGATGAAAACAAAGCACGAAAGATTAACACTTCTCACAACCCATGGAATATTCTAAACGGATTTTAGTGTTTTTGGATATTATTATCTCCAATTAATAATCATATCGTATACAGGTGTTGTTGAATTTGTATTGATTCTATCTGTTTTTGCACTGGATTTGACTTATTTATGGTTTTGTTTTAACAATATATCGTATGAAAGTTCTCTTTTTACGGTTAGAGTTTACACAATATATCACAATATTACGATTTATAAGCTAGCAAAACCTAAGTTCTAACTGGTCGTGGATAAAGACGATGGGTTATGTGTCAATCTAATCAAGTTAATGCTTACTCATATATGGCTAGTGCTACATAAATCTTTAACGGACTGATAATCCTAACTTTATTGAGGGCTTGAACAAAATCAACAAGCATTTCATTTTAATAGTCTACAACCTGCATAATAGCTGTCATCGTATTTGTATTTATCTGTAACCACAGAATTAAGAGTTAATCTCTGTGCTAACCAAGTAAAATTCATAAAACAAAACTCTCCAAAAGATAATAAGGGTGCACAGAAACAGGTTTGCTAGCAAAATAATTAATGGGAAATTAATTTTAATACTTAATCACTTAGAATTTAAAATTAACACAAATTAAACGCATACATACAACACCTAATTTATTGAGGCGACAGCTCTTCTATTATTTTTTATGAAACACGTTTGCAGTTTTTGTTCCAACATTCCTTCAAAAATCAATCCTGGTGGTTGTTCGCGTGAGTGCAATAATCGACATTTAAAACAGCTGTAATGGAAACAAGTTATTTTTAAAGGCTCAGTCATGTGTATAATGCATTGTGAAAAGAAAACATAGTTTTGTATAAAACGTTTTATTTAAAAAATATATATCACTAAACTAAATTGTAAAGCTGTGTTTTTGACATGTGTCTTGCCTTACCTATATCTACGTTTAACATTTGTTTCATTACTTATAAGCGTGTTTTTTTTTTAATACAGTTACTAATATAGTTTTATACAGTGGGATTAGGTTAACAGTTAACAGTTATCACAATGCACTGATCATGGGTATTTTTATAAATCTGCAATCATGAGTAGCTAAGCTAAATTGATTATTAAATTGAAATGTGTTTCTAAAAGCCGTTATTAAACTCTATTAGTACAATAATATTGTTTATGAGGCAATATTACTAAGGGTAACCTTTTTGTTGCCATTTAGAAGGTACATAAGCATGTATTACAGTTACGGATAGTACCGACATTGATGTTTGAGGCTGATTATGTCCAAACTAAATGTGGCAGTTGTATACATGTATAATCAAGTTGTATCGATTTAAATAATCATAAATAATTTATTAAACTACACGTTTGTTTCAGTCACAAAGATGTAAGGATGGTCACGTTCAATTTCGCCTTCAGTTATAGAATCATTTCCAGGCTTGATTTCCTCTGTCACAGTTGCATCGTTCCTATTCATTACACGGCTACAGCTCCCGCTCCCCGCAACTGTTCCACTCATGTCACCAGGTTTACCCGCAAACTGTTCAATGTTGCTATGTTCATTTGCAACCGTTCCTCCTGTGTTGCCAATTTCATCCACAACTGTTTCTCTGATGTCACTAGGTTCGCCCACAACCGTACCTCTAATGTGCACAGGTTCATCCACAAGCGTTTCACTATTGCCAAATGCACCTGCAACTGTAACACCCACGGTACTAGGTCCAGGCGAAACCGTTCCATCGACGGTGCCAGTGTCATTCACCACCGTTCCATCAATATTGCCGGATATGCCTGGAACAGTTCCACCCATGTCACCACTTTCATCCAAAACTGTTCCACTAATTTTTCCATGCCTATCCCAATCTTGTGTGACCGCTCTTACGTCATTGTTATCCTCATAACTTGCCGGTCTTTTTCTGCTGGTTACTTCACGTGACGTTCCGGCTTCTAGAGAACTAGCTCTCCTGTTCATACTGACGTAGCTCCCACTCATTCTCTTCAGCAACAGCTTCTTGGTCTCATACTGTGACTCCTTTTCACCAGAAGGATCGTCACTTCCGTCTATGTTTATCTGGACATCGTTCTGGTACTGGTTGGCAGGTTTGGCCCTCAACACCGTGTAGTGTTTGTTGCCGAGGTTGTTTAGACTTATTGTCTCTACGACTGAAGTTATTCTCAGAGGTCTCGGGTTGTCGTAAGACTCTGCCTTGCAGCTGACCATGTCATTCGCATACTTGACCAGCGATGTCTGGTTGATCTCTTTCTCCGCCTTGTGTGGGTTGGGAATCTTGTACCCGAAATCCTGCTTCAAGACATCTGGAAAAGAAAAGAACTTTGCTGACATCGATCTAATGAATGTTACAGCTACATTCTTTTTAAATGAAGAAATCAAGGGCGCAGACTAGAGTTATCGATTCATTGTTCAAACAATGTAACACGATTTGAGCAAAAATATAAATTCACTACATAGCTACCTTAGAAGTTTTAGCAGAAATAAAAATTACTATTTGATTAAAAATGAGCTGTATCAGATAGGGTTAAAAAATTTTGTGTATAAACTTTTAAAGAGTATAAAGAAGATTGTTAATTGATTTTAGCAACTATTGAAAGTTTGTTGATAAAGAGAGCAGTTCATACCTTACCTACTTCATTGTACACACGGCTCATTAATGTGTATAATTCCCTTTTGTTTACAAGTTTTACCCTATAGATTATATTTATTTCCCCCAAATTTCATGTTGGTAAATAACTAAAATATCACCAATGTCGTCCTCGGGAGAGAAGTCTGCCAGGTAGCCTTTGTTGATGACGAGTCTGTTCTCCAGCTGGAGTGGCAGGTAGTCAGTGTCTTCCTCCAGGAGTTTCTCCAGCCGCGCGGAGATCTGCCAGAACGGAGGCCGCTCTAGAGGATCCTCCCGCCAACAGTCCAGCATCAGATCGTACCTGACCGAGATGAACATTAATTTCGCGTTCTAAGCACTTGAGGGATGTAGTAACTCATTTAGTTTTATGTTTATACATAAATCGTTATGTGAAATAAATAAACGATAAAAATTGCATAATACTATGAGTCCACATTTTGGAGACCATCGCAAAAGGAGGATTCGGAAAAAGTTCTGTAATAAACTTGAACAAATTTCCTTTTTGAGATATCAATAATCATAAAGGGAGTAAGTTAGGCGCAAAAATAAGTGTCTCATAAACATGATGGAGTGTAGTTACGTTTATCCTTCGATATAACTCTTATGGCTTATCTTGATGAACATTAAGATTGCAACCTCACATTATAGCATGGTATTTCGTGCATGGGTCTAAAATACCAAACGAAAACTTACAGTATTGAATGATTAAATATGTATAACAGCCGATTTGATAACTACTTGTTAAAGACTTTTGCTTATCCATATTTCGACCTTTGACATTAAAAGATGTTTCTTCCGTCCTAGTTTTTTGAACAATTGAGATTAATTTCCCTTCCTGAATGAAACTGGAGTAAGACAGTAAGTAGTATTTAAGTGTTAGAAATGTTGACTGATATGTTTGACACAACTCACAATCTGTCTGTGCAAGTGAGGGGGCGGTCCATGCGGTAGCCGGCGCGCAGCAGGGGATACAAGCTGTGCACTGCTACCCCTGGGTAAGGGGATGATCCCAGTGTCACCAACTCCCACAAAACCACTCCATAACTCCACACGTCACTTTTGGTCGTGTACACGTGATCAGCCAAAGACTCCAGCGCCATCCATTTCACTGGTACTGCAACCAAACAGGTTGTTGACGTTTTCAACAGTTGGTGTAGGTTTTACAACAGTCATATTTTCTGTCTATATCTTGAATTAACTACATTGGTTGGTTTAGGCCAAGCTTTTGGTTTAGGGGTTGATGTTGAATTTCTAGTTCAAACATGTTTCTAAGTTTTATTTTTTAAATTTGACAATCCTGGGTATTTTAATGCATGTGATGTATTAACTAAAATATATAATTGGTTTGTTCACATACCTCTTCCCTTGCTACGTTTGAAATATGCATCATCTTCGTAAACATCCCGAGACAGTCCGAAGTCTGATATCTTGCATAAAAGTCCCGAAGCCAACAACACGTTCCTTGCAGCTAGATCACGATGAACTAGCTGTGAAAGAAAAAAACTCTTGTCAACTAATACTAGGTTTGGATTATATTATTTCACAAAAATTCAGAATACTTTATGTAAACCATTGATTGTATCATAAGTCAAAGTGTAAAATAACATTCAGCATACACGCTTCAGTGAAACTCAAACGTCAACAGATTCTAATACGAAATACAATTAGGGACGATGTATTAATTTTTATGCAACGATTGGCTACCACATTGGCATGGAGGAAGCATATCAACTTCTCTCCGTAGTCAGAGATAAATTGTAAAGATTTACATAGTAATAAACACACACCTAATCGTACTTTAGAAATCTTTATACAAAGATCCTTAAACATTGTTAAGTTTAGCCTACCTTATTTTCGGCCAAATAAGCCATTCCCTTTGATATCTGCAGAGCGAACGTCAGCAGAGACTTATACGACAGCGGCTCCACGGCCTGGTTAGGAGATCCTGGAGCTGGGGGAACTAGGCGACTGCGTCTCAGGTACGATCTGGAGAATGGACACAGAAGGTATCAATCATCAAAATCGTGTCAAGAAATTGTGACTTGCCTAGAAGTGTTCTAGACCCTAATCCAAATATGAATGGAAAACTAATACGGGGACGAGGTTGCTTGTGTTGCTTTTTAAAAGGCAATATCTTCTAAAAAGTTGGTTTAAAAACTGCATTAATTACGCAGTATACACGAGAACATATTGGTAGTGCAGTGACCCCATGGCTTGTTAAAGGCTGTGAGAAGTAAAGAAAATTTATAAGTTTTAGAATCACTAGACAGTTAACTATAGGAGGGCGAAGAAAGAAGTGGCTATGATGGAGGAAGAAGAACTGTGGTAGGATATGTGATATTGAAAGTTTTAACCTAACCAATTGAACTTTATTAGTTGGCCTACTCGAGCTGTGTCAACTTATTTTCATGCCGACAATCTGTAGTTAAGCAGTGTAGCAGCTGTAGTTATTGGCATACCTCAACGAACCGTGTTCGGCGTACTCTATAATTATGAAGACAGGTCCACCGAGTGAGGTACAGGCTCCCAATAGTCTGACTACGTGGGGATGGCACACATCCTTCATCATTTGGTACTCTGCTAGCAAATCTGCCATTTCCGCCGAGGTGGCCGACACTTTAAGAGTCTTCACTGCCACTGTAGTTACACCTAACAGGAGAACATATATTTTAGGAATGACTATGCTATTATCTTTGCTCATGACATAAAATCTAAAAAAGTAAACAAACTTTCTACTGAATGCGTGAAAACTGTGCTTTATTATTAGCAAGTACTCCAAAAACATACGTTTAATTATTTTGAATCATTCTGAGCCCAGATTTCTCTTGGTCAGTCGTATGATCACTATTAAAAGTGAGAAATGGATAAGCAAACGAACAGTTTTGGTTGGGCGCCAACAGTACTTCATGAAGTTTCAGTCTTATTTAACACAGGTCTGAATCAATATGATTTTATCATAAGTACTTGACAATAACAAGTGATTGAAGAAGATGGAGTAGCCAGTTCACAAATAGAAAGCAAAATACATTCATCAGTATACATAAAATTAAAATTGTACCTTTAATCTGTTTGTCTGTACGAGTTAAGGACTTGCTTAATAGTTCGCTTGCTTACCCTTAATGCCATCTATGTCCATTGCTCTTGCTTTCAACACACGTCCAAATTCTCCTTCACCTAAACACTGCTCAATGATCAGTGACTCACGAGGAAACTCCCAGCGTTTGTCAGGCTAGAAACAAAATATATTTTAAACAAATGAAAACTACTGATATTTATTTGGCCTAGAAATGTATAACTCTTTTCATAGTTAGTTATCCAAAAATAGAAAATCTTGGATAAATCTAGAAAAAAATTTCACATCTACTTACCACAATGTACGGCTCTGGTGGTTGGCTGACAACTGGATGAGTGAAAGTCTGTAACAAGTTGTCAGCTGCTCTCTGAGCTTCTAGCAGAGTGTTGGACGTGTCCATCAGCTTACGACTGCTGTTTTTGCGCCTTCTACGCAAAATGTAATTACGCAACATTTCAAAACATTGTATGGTAATACATAGAAAAAACTGAAAACTGCCAAGCATAAAATGCGAGGAGTGTGTGATGACTGATGTTGCTGCTGCTTTAAAAATGTTAAATGTTTCAGGATAATAATCATACACACAACTTT
The DNA here is from genome assembly GCF_028750875.1 of Macrosteles quadrilineatus. NCBI lineage: Eukaryota > Metazoa > Arthropoda > Insecta > Hemiptera > Cicadellidae > Macrosteles > Macrosteles quadrilineatus. The sequence goes on from NW_026542596.1 coordinate 126,656,162, forward strand.
TACTACCTAATATATTGTCTTCTTACATGAAACGACTTTGCAAAGTATTTTACACAGTAATCTAGGTTCAAAATAACTTGTTTAACACTTACTGTCGACGAGACGTAAGAAACAACATGAAGAAGAGGCAAGATGACATGATAAAGATGATGCCGATGGCTGCCTTTGTCTGACACTTGAAGCCACATCCTTCTCTTCGACGTCCTTTTGGTTCGGTAGATTCAGAGGTTTTGATATCTAAAAGTGTAAATTCCAAATTTTGTATCGTAACGGTAGGCAGTACTCTAGACAATTTGTCAACTGGATAAACCTAACCTAGCCTAACCTAACCCAACCTAAAACCGACCTTACACAGCCCTAACATATGAGGGTATGTTAGGGTTTTCAACCTACCAGGAACTAGTGAGAGGCTAGTTGTTGTGAGGTTATGTGGTGTCTGGGTGGATTTAGAAGTCACTGACAAGGGTTCAGTTTTGTTGTGGGACGTGATAGGCCTCATCATGAGATTCTTCGGTGGCCTGGGAGGCTGGCCGGCACACACACAGGCCCGGCTGTGGTCGCAAGAACAGAAGGTGCCAGAGGTAAACGGTTGAATCCCTTGGCCCACGTCCCTCACTCGTCCTGCGCCTAGGACATGGGCTGTGAACAGACAGACCAGTGTGAGAATCTAAGATATTACAAAGTAGCGAATCCTGGAAAATATATCTAGTTACGCGGAGGTGCATTAACTGCACCAAATAGTTCCATAATTAATTGTGCCTAGCTCTGGGTCCCAAAAAATCTTCCTTAGTTGCGCCAAAAGTATGTAAATGTCGTAAAGAATAAATGTCCTTAGTAGCCAGGTAGAGGTGAGTTGCCAGAGAAGGAATTGCCTTGTTTATGTGTCATCCTAACCTAACCTAACCTAACCTAGTCAAAGAGGGCCGTCACTTAGTGCAGTTAATAAACGTATCGGGTGGTTCCCTGGAGTAGTTGGCGTAATTCAGGAATACCCGACTACCTGACTCAGGTCAGCAATTAATGCCCCGCCCAGTTACGTCAAGAAAACGCGTTACTACTCTCTTGAGTCATCAGCTAATCACGCCTTTTTAAACTGATGGTTGAACTATTGTAATTTTTTGGCTATAGTTATTAAAGTTACATAGATTAAAGTCATCTTTTAATAGCAATTTAAAAAATAATGTATTTCGTGCAATGTGGGCAGTTAAACTAAAAGGCAGGCTTACATTGTGTAGGCCTAAAGTGGAGGAACTTATTTAGTAGTTAATTATGGTATGCGTTTTAGTGGAGAGAGTTCCCCAATACAGAGGAAGTTCTTCACTTGATGGATTCATGTTTTAAAATTTTGATTAATCGCAGCACAGCTTAGAGTTTGCGTCAGTCCAAAGGATGGTGATGAAACCGTATAAATAAAAGCCCTTGAAATTTGAATCGGTGCCTCTAGGACGGACGTCTAGCGTTAAACCACTAGATCAGCCGCACACATAAAATATTCGGTGTTCCCATATATCTAATGTTGTGCTGTAATTCCTCACTTGTACAGTCTTGTAGACAGGTGAGGTTGTGTGAGAGCCGCTCCAGAGGATCGCACCAGTAGTCCGGACAGTGAGCGACGTCCACGGTGCAGGTGGAGTACCGTGTCGTGCTGCCGGGCAACCACTCGCACCTGAGAGCTGGGCGGCTACTGTTGCTGTGACATTAGTAAACGGAATTACAAAAAATATCAGTAAAAATAGGGCTCAGCAAGATCTCGCATAACAAATACAAGAGGAAGATGAAAGTGGATTTAAGCCCACAATCAATCATACCACATAGTAAAACAAGCTATTGACCTAACTCCATGGGAAATATAAAGCAGAGAAGGTCCAAGAAAATTTGGATACAATTGAGAAAACTACACGGCACTCCTAGCGGTGGACGCCGGAACATAAGCTAACTGCAGCACTGCTGTCGTTTAACTTATTACCTAGCTCTGCCGCCGAGACCGTGGGCACACGTGGTCCTCTGGCACTCTCGCTGCTCCAGGGCGGAGCACAGGTTGTCCCCGTGGTCGTGGTCGGTGCAAGGCGGAGTGTCAGGGTCTACAAGCTCCACCGTGAGCTGGGCAGAGTCCCGTCGACCGCTGGCTTCTCTCCACTCCACTGTCACCCTGTTGGGTATCAGAATGCTAAAAATGAGTCACATAACAACTGAGCCAGCTACACAAACTATCCTACTCATCCCAAACTAATGTTTGTGTCAAAATACGCCTTAGTAACACCCCAATGGGGATAGAAGGTGGGTGAGTATTGAGCTCTTTCCCGTGTACATTCAACGTACACGGGAAGTACATTCAAGGAAGTGTCGTAAATTGATCGTGTCAGTCGACCAAACGTTAGAATTGAGCGCGTACAGTTAGATATTTCCATAACTATTTTCGAATGGTGTGTAGATTACATTGAAATTTCTTTCCGATTTTCCACTCAAGGCTAACATTTGTAACTCTAATATGTGGATATATTAAAATTTTAAAATGCATGGGTCTGTCACACATACTATAGACTTTTTAGAGTTACTTTGCAATTGTATAATAGCATAGATGGATAGATTTTACCACGAATATTAGAAAAGCCCCGGTATGGATCATAAACATAAACAAAGGACGTTTTTGGCCCGAAAGTAGACAAAACCATACGTTATTTAATGCTATTAGTATAGAGTTTTTGTTTACTTTCGGACTAAAAACGTTATTTGTTTATGTTTATGATCCATACCGGTGGATGTTTACGTCAAAACATGTGAGCTACAATTATTTGTCAGTTGTTATGTTAAACAAAGAGTAAAGAGCACACTGTAATAAGGTAATAATCATCATAAGAGAGCAATATTTGTTCGGCATCACGCACCAAAGCAATATTAAACACCAGAATACGATGCAGGTTCCACAACACGAATAGAAGTCTACGTACAGGATACAAAGTCAATAACAACACGTGAAAAATATCTTGTTACGATTTCTTACAAAATAATGATTTCCGATTTTCAAATACATCTCCACCAACCTGACGACTCTCTGAGCACGTTGCAGCGCTACGGGGTCGGATACATACAGGATGCCAGCTCTCTCAGTGACATTGATTGAGGGGTGCTTCAGGGTGAATGTCGGTCCAGTAGGAGAGTCCAGGGCCCGCAAGTCGTAGGGCTCCGCCACCCTGGCGTGTAGAGACGCCGCGCGGGACAGAGTAACCGCGGGAGGGTACTGCACCATCGGCCGCGTCTGGGCCAAGGGCTGGAGAAGAGTCTGTGGTTGGAACGTGAGAGGTATCGAAACCTGGAATACGTTCGGGTTACTAGGAATACTGTATAGCTAAGTGTACAAAATAATAGGGAGTTTGAGGTAACCTATTACGGCTGTAACCGCTACATTTTAGTTGTATGGTTACTTATCCTATTACGTTAAATAACGACCATTTTCTAATACGAACTACGTGACTATCAGTATAAGTAATTAATTTATATTGCATAAATGGAGTATTTTTTTATATTCTCTATAAGATTCTTGCTAACCAAATTTATTCTGGTCCAATTTATTTGGTTATACATGAGCGTAGGTATAAAATATTCCTGTGTAGATTTGTCATTCTTGTGGATATGCTACATGTAATTTTAAAGAATGTTTCCATCCGGTAAAGTTAGAGTGTGTTTAGACGTTTTAATGTACATATTTATGTTTATTTTACCAGCTATAAACAATTTTGACAATACAAAATTAACTATTTGTAATACATTTTTACATGTATTTATACAAGTATAACCAGTCAGTTAAGTTCACACTACATAAGTATCGCAAAATGATACGTTTAGTCGTCTTTGACGTACTAAAACACAAAAGTTATGATATAATTAGCTAAGTAGCTTATTTTACCACAGGATGGAAGGTCTTCCTGTATCATTGGCAGTGGTTATGCTTTCGAATTCAAGGTACATTGGATGAGGAAATAATCTATTTTCAAGAACTCAGAATTGATATTTTGATTGTTGGATATTTTCTATAGGGGAAATTTTCAAGTATAGGCCCATAAAGACCTATCAACAACATTAGGCCTATATCAGTAAGAAAAAACTATAGTTACCTTCAAAATAAGACTATTGGACTTTTTTGTAAACGTACGAGTACCAGTTCCTCGATTGTCAAGTACATACGTCAATATAGTAGCATATAAATTAAATAAATACATTTTCAATCTAAAGGAGAATACATTGGTGTTTTTTCAGAATTTTCTTCTTTCTCCGAGATACACGATCGTAGGCTAATGCTAATTAATCCAAGATACACGATCGCAGACAAGTGTTTGCCAATAAGTACCTGGTATATGATTTAGAGATAACTAATAATTCATCATACAAAATTTACTCAAATGAATGTGTAAAAGGTTTACCGTGCTGGGAGGAGGAAGATCCTTGTCGGTCAGCCTCACGACGAACGTGTAGCCAGCCTCTGGTATAGAGCGTCCCGCTTGTACACTCACATCTGCAAAATGTATTTTATATAGACTAGAGGTCGTCCAGTGGTCTACCAACTCTACCAAAAATGTGTAATTTAAAGACTTTTCTATATCTTAAAAATAAATAATTTAGTATATTGTAGCGTTATTATACACCTAATGGTTGCAAAGGAAATTCAAACAACTATAACATAGAAATTTAAAATTCCTATGATAATCTTCTAATTGTTGTGGAGAATTAATAAACTGTTGTATTTTTATAGGATGTATTTTTTCCATTTTTCATTTCATACCAAAATATTAACATAAACAGAAACCATAGGCTACTTACTTATCTTAATTCTTGTAGCCTCAACGCCTCCATACTCAGTTGGTGAGGCGATCAGTTCATACTGAAGGATATTTTTCGTGTCGTCCAACAGTTTAATTTCAAAGTTGTTGGCCCCAAATGTGTCCAAATCGATTAACTCGATTTCACTCTAAAAATATTTAAATTTTTTTTTATTAAATACTATAACATTATTTGTTGACACTTGAAGTAAAATAAACATTTTTGAGAAACTTGTTTTATTTGACATTCGTTTTATTAAAAGAGGACTTACCTAGTTTAGTAATTAACTACAGAGACACAATTCCATATTATTAATTATCTAATTGGCCAAGTCGTCATGGTGCTTACTTGCAAAAATAAAGGTGGCCGATTCGATCCTAGCGAGGTCTATTCTGGAACCTCATGTCATTTTTTAATTTGATTCATAATTATTCATGCTATCGAACAAAGTGGCAACGTTATATGTTCACATAGACAAATAGAATAAAAAATACCGACAGCAGTTCTGCGGTTATCATAAGATCTGGCGTCCATCACTAGGAGTGCAGTGAAGTTAGTGTACGCGCTGCGTAACTACACGGCACTCCTAGCGGTGGACGCCAGAACTTTTGTACCGCAACAGTGCTGTTGGTCTATATTTAATTCTATTTGTCTATTTTAACTAGGGTTTGAACAAATCTCTCTAAACAATAAAAAAATACCAGCGGTAAAATAACCCACCAAATAAAATGTGTAAGAGGGAAACTCGATGTATTTTGCCGTTTTATTACGTCATCAACATCAACTGCAGTAGCATACCTGTATTTCTCCGTTTAGTGATTGTCGTTCCACAGCTGACTGGGACACGCCCCTCGCATGCCGTAATTACTAGGTAAGTGATAGTCACTCAGCTGTTAACTTCAACCTATCACGTTCCTCCACCCCCCTCCCCTCCCCACAAAGTAAACCCTACCGCAACTATCAATAGCACAGTGTGTTGTATTGTTATATGATTGTGTATCGCGTACAGTATTTTCAAATAAATAGATTGAAAAGATTACGTTTCTCAGTTATAAACTGGTATTTAAAACAACTAAAGTTAAAAATATTGTTAATTAAAACTGAATATTAATAACGAAATGATTGTTAATTAAAATTGAATCACACAAATACTGTATTAGCTGTAAATACAGCTGTAAATAGATAAAATATGGAAACAACAACGACATCTAGAAAGTCTGGATTAGAAAATGTGCACAACATCCAGAGTGAATTTTTAAGTTCCATTTTTAGATGGAAAATTGTATTCAAGTTTTTTTTACATTTTTTAACTTTAGAAAAACAAAAGTTTGGCACTTGACAAATTAATGCTGAACCTGGCATGTATAGTATTGATATGTTTAAGTGACTTTGTAAAACTATTTGTTTGTAACAATTACTTATCATGGTGAGTTTTTTTAGGAGAATGGACGTAATAAACGCAAAGATTAAACTAAACTGATAATTGTTCGAAATATTCTTATTTGTACAAAAATCACACTACATTTTAACATGGCTAGGATTAATTCTATCTGTTTATGTGGTGAAATATAAAGACCCTGATTAAGTCATTTTGATTATTTTACATAGAACACTATAATTACCGAGAATGCATAACAATAGTACTGCGATGTACAAATCCGACGCACACTTAAGCGCGTATTTCGGACTGAATATAGGGAGTTTAAATAATTTTAGAACGTGGAGAGGTGATATATGGAGAGCTACATATCATCTCTCCACATACTTAGTGTATGAGATCGAGATCTATGAGATCAGCTGTTTCTGTGGTCATGTTTAAGATTCCAAAATATATTAACAAAGACAGCTGGCTCAGTTTCGAACGACGAACTATACTGCAGTATAGGTTGGTTTTGAACCTTTACAAAACTACTGAATTTTCTCAGGATTGAACCAGGGGCCTTTGGCTTTATATAATAAAACGGATACTCTAACCACTTAGCTACCAAGACCAAAATCGTCAAACTAGACAAGCTATATAAAGGTCCACAGTATTTGTACCGATTCCGAGGTGCTGGTGATGTTCAGGACCTCAGGCAAGTTGTCGTCCGTGTCCAGGAGTGTGACGGAGAGGACTCGATCGTACGTGACGTCATCCAGAGTACAGGACACCTCTACTGACAGAGGTCCAGGGAGATCCTCACGGTCCAGGGCTGGGGCGCTCCACAGCTCCGAGCCAACTAGGCGGGCTATAGAACCCCCTGTTAACGTGAACCACTATAGTTTAGTATAGACTATACTTAAATAAATTAAAGGTGCGTGGTAGTTATATTTGTATTTAGTTCAAATTTTACCAAGAATATGAAGTGTTTTCATATAAAAATGCGGATTTAAAAACATAAACAAATAATAAGTGTAAATAAAAAAATACATAATATTTTTCTGGAAAATATTCTCTAGAAGACGTCTATAGAAAACTATCATAAGGACAGCTACCTTATAAATGGTTTTGAGACTTACTAACCCAATACAACCCAATTCCAACTCAGTAAATTCAATAGAACCCTATTCTAAGATAACCTAACTCTAAACTAATCTAACCCAACACAACCTATCCCAACTCAACTCAACCAAATACAGCTTAACCGATTAAAGGCTTAACGTCTGTTCTTACCGATGGCTATAGGTGAGTTGCGGCCGGGACACTCTCTCACCTTTTACTTGTCAACGATGAACAAAACTCTATTATAGGGTTTTCTACCAAGCTCAATTTGAAAGTTTTTGAAAAGGTGGAAAAGGTGTACGTGGATGGAACTTTCAAGAGTTGTCCTAAATAGTTCACACAAATGTTCACTCTTCATGGATTGGTAAATGAAACGTATGATTAACAACAACATTAACATTTTTCTTTCTGCCTGACAAAACAAAGAAATCATACTCTTTAGCACTGAAATGTGTAGCTAGTGAATGTGCTTCTCTTAATTTTATCTGCTCCCCTAAAGATTTCATAGATTTTGAGCCAACACAATAAGCTTATGTATAATGGAGCGCAAACCAAACTACCTAACACAACAAACTTATTTCTTAAATTATGTATGATTATTTTATGTACCATTAAACCAACCATATAATTGGCAATTAATCTGTATATACTCGGGCCGCAACTCGTACAAAACTTTTTTCAGTCTGGGCCGCAACTCATACGCAAAATGAGGTTTGGACGCAACTCACCAACACCGTTACCGATTGTAACTAAGAAAATAATTTATTCATACAAATTAAGGTGCATTACAAAAATAAGGTTACCAATGACACAGAAAGTTTTACACTTAAAATGAGAATGATTATATCAGCTATAAGTTAAGACTATTAATTGTGATGTTAATCATAGAAAGGATTTCCTGAATGAACCTCTAGTCAATTACTCTCCTAATGATTCATATTGTATAATTATTTTCAAAAAGAATCTTTCCATATTATATTGTTTCCTAAGGTTTCCAAAAGAAATTGATAATAACTGCTTGTAACATTTATCATAACTAACTTCAATATTTTTCAAACACTTTCTGTGGATTCAAAACATTGTTTTGCAACTATAGGCCTACGACTAATTTTAATAAAAGTTACAAAATCATTCGACTCTTGTTTCATGTCTGAAAAATATTAAAACATTAAACTTATAATAAATTTAAGATTTGAATAACTAAGCCTTAAGTAATTCACTGACCATGGAGTATCCTGTATACAGGCGATCTTGTAGAATTGTGGCAGTACCGCGGTCCCAGCAGTCCCAGCATTGTGGAGGGCGAGTTCTCTGGTACAACATACCTGGCCGAGTCACCGAAACACAACTCCTACGAATAAATAACATAGAAAATCATTTGACTTGGACAATGTGGGGTCTTTCCAAAAAAATGGTTGCCACTACTAAAATTAACCCTATGCAGATGAAGGTGATCAAAACTAACCCATCCTAACCTAACTTACATAGGGAAAGTTTTAATACAACCCAACCCAATAGTCACCTTCTTAAAAAGGCCCCAAATCCAATTACAATGTAAGAAAGTAAGCTACACAACTTACTTTAATTAAAGATTAAGGTGCGCACTATTAGAGTCCAAATAAATTAAATAAATTGTGTTTTGGGGCAATGAAATGTTTGTTTTTATCCAAAAAGGATCGTTGGATTTTACAAGGATTCGTGTAGCGTCTGCATGAATTGCCAAATAAATCTGGCCAATATTGGCAAAATTTTGATTGGTTGGGTTCAACCAGAACTGTTGGTTCAACAGATGACATTGCCAAGCAAACGTAGAAAATATTCCAATACAAAGGATATGTCGTATGTAATGTCCACATCTTTACTTATGAAACTTGTTATGGATGTTGATAGTTCTGAGACAAACCGATAGGTTAAATTGATTAAATAGTTGTGTTATATCACTGACTATTGGATACTATATCTATGAAAGTTGTTTTAATTTATTGCTTCATTAAAAATCATGAAACGTAATCGCTCCGCTCAACTGGCTTTCGCCGCTATGAAAGCAATCCTAGTTTAATTAGTAAAAGCCACGAATTAAAGGCCTCGTGGTTTAGGACTGTTGGATATAGTTTAGAAGAAAAGAAAACTTACTTTTGTTTACCTTTTGTTACGCTGTTTAATGTTAATCATTATAACCTCCCTCAATGTTATATCTGTACAAAATGTCAACAAAAATACGGCGATAGTTTTGGCCAAAAATAAATCAACAAATGTTTTGGCATTGACAAGGGAAAACTAATAACGTCGTTGTGCAGAGAACAATGCCATCCATTGAGCCGTCGCAAGTAAACAGTCCATCAGTGCTTTGAACAGTAATATTTTCTCGATCGTGAAAAACATAGGTACTACACTGTTGTTAAAATAAACAGTGTTTCGCAATCGTGTCTTTTGTTGAGTGGTACATTTAGTTGTAGCATTGGCTTATTCCTGAGTAACATATTATATAGTAGAGAAATAATATTTTGTAACCATCTGTAAGAAGTTTCATCACTATGTCTTTATGTCAAAATGTATAAGATTGAACGCAACTGGGCTTATTTTAAGCCAATTATGTACTAAATATAAGAGTGAAACTATTTAAAAAATATAAGAATAAGATAACCAGTTTCCTTGTAGTCCACATATAAAAAAAAACCTATCAATACCAGATGGGCCCATCTTGAACCATAAAAAATACAGTTAAAAAAATGTAATTTAATATAAAAACTTAGAGTAGTAAAAAGGTGAATAATAGTTACTAATGGAAATAATTGGCTAAAGTTAAAATTAAATCTTATTTGATCGCATTTATTTTAAGAATTGTAACTTAAATTGGATTACATGTCAGATATGAATTCGAATATTATTAGGAATTTTCTAAACTTAAATAGTAGGTATCCACAGATTTTTTCAAGCAGATTATAATTTAATTTAGACTTAATTTTTAAATTCATTGCGATTAGTCAATTTTGGTTGTAAAAACAAACGAGTATCGGTTTATTTTATTTTCGAACACTCTTGTTTTCCCTCCATGAGAAAATACTTCCCGAAATTTTCCTCGAGAACTCCAAGAATTCCTGGATCAAGATAATGTTTTCAGTTAAACGATTTAAAATGCTCCAACCTTTGGATACATTAACACTGTAACAGATAAACTAACGGCATCACTTAGATGTTGCAAAGTGTAAAGAGTACCGTACGTTAATCTAAAACATGAAATATACGAATACTGCAATAATAAAACCTGAGCTGTACTAGAGAGGATTACAAAATTCTGAATTGGTTTGTTGAATTGTTTATTGAAATAAATTTGTTTTACCTGAAGTCTTCGCGGACAGTCCGAGGTAGTAGGCTGCGCTTTGGTGACAGTGTGTGAGTCGGCTGAAATGTATTAAATTAATTATAAACTATTATCTTAACAGTTTGTTTTTTTTCAGTGGGGGGATTAAAATTCTGGCCAAACATGTTTCGATGTAAAATATATAATCATCTTTTTATGGAAAGTTTTCTGCTAGTGACTGTCGTTTGGTGGGGTAGACACAATTCACACAATGTTGGATAACTAAATATAAGCTACAATAACACAAAACATGTTCAGTTGAAATCTTTGGCTATTGATACACAAACATATAATATTTGGTTTGATTTTTTATTAGTTTTATATTATTATTATTTAGTTTCAGTGGAATCAACAGTAGCCCGTTCTGATCAAACCAACTCTTAACCATGAGCAGAGCAGTCCACGATCAGCCGTTTCATAAACCCCTCCTAGCTGTCTCCTTGGAATATAACAGCTATGTCGCCTGCATAGTTAAATCTTTCCGTAGGGCAGATTGAATACATTTACCTATGTTTTCAAAATATTGATGTAGGCTGAAAACAAAGCAGGACCAAGTGTACTGCCTTGGATCACCCCGTAATCAATCTTTCTTGGGAACTGTTACAATATTGAAACAACCTGATATCTGATGTATTTTATACTAGTAAACCACTTACACGTAAACAGCATAACTTCTTTAGAAGTAAGCCTGACTGATCAAAGTTATCAAAAGCTTTAGCTAAATCAATAAAAATTAGTATTTATGAACATAGAAATAAGAAATTTTATCTATTAAGGGTTGAAACATGTTCCTCGTGCCCATGATTCGATCATGCTGGTTCACGAACTCGTTCCAATAAACGTAGTAATGTATTCAAATTGTAATAATTTTATCGGATGATTTATTACTCGAGTTATCGCGCCAACACACACACACACACACACACACACACCCAAGAATTATCTTGATTTTGAACGGATGCTTTTCTGGCCCCTGGGGACCTCAAAACAAAAAAGTATCAAAACAAAAATCGGTCCGGGGTCCATATCTTACCATGACACCTACTTTATAGCTTATTCCGTATTTGGTGAATTCAATAATAACGTACTTAAATTTTTTATTGTATTAGAGTAGATAAAAGATTACATTATGAATCGGTAACATTAAAAAGTAACCTATATCATGTATCATGTATTATCATGTAGTGTGTTATGCCTAGTTTGAAAGTTTGGAAGCACATAGATAACTGACTTTCTTCTATTTTAAGAGTCGTTGGAGGCTAGCGGCCATATTGGATAGTTTCGAACAGCTGCTGAAGAGTTAATTATCATCTATTATCAACAACCTTTAAAATATATTGAGCTGGTTCACGATCACGATAAATTTGAACTGCATTGGAATTAATTTATGCTTGTAACACCCTAGTGTAATAAAGGTAATACCAGCCTTGCAGTTTGAGTTTTAAGGAAAATAGCTGTTAAAGAAGAAGAAAAAAGAAATCTGTTATGGAAAAAACTGTTAAGGAATTACTTAGTTTTATAATCAAAGTTAATACTGTATTACTAATCTAGCAATAAAAGAGAATCTTTCAAGGTAATTTCAAAAGTTTTTAGATAGCTTTTAACCCTACAATCTATTTTTGGTCTTAGATATAATCTCATCAATTGAAATTCGTACCAATTTCTGAGTTGATTCTCAATGGTGCAATTGACCAGAATGAAACCTTGTTGAATTTATCTCAAGACCTATAAGATAATTCAGTTTTAAAATCGTCCACCAAGTTACTTCAAATCTATGATGATTGGTTCGTATCATCCCTTGCGAGCGAATTAGTTGTCAAGCAAGAGCAACAAAAGAAATTGTCAAATTGTTGGAAATTGTAAATTGAAATCCATAATTAGTAAAAGACGTAGTAAAATGTACTTGATAAATTATTGTTCCAAAACTATTTGAAAATTTCTGTGAGGTGTGAGGTATAAAACTGGTTAATGTCTATTAAACTAAAAAATATCAAAATGTAATCTATGTAATACAATTAAAAACGTGATGGTAAAGGTTCTGATGGTCGCAAGTTTAATAGTTTGACCAAAGAGGTATAGTTGTGAGTATAAAATCTATGAGCCTTAGTAGATATTGTTGCAATACAACTTTAAAAATAGTTTATATCACATACCTGTGTTTGAGGCACACTTGTGGAGCAGCGTGAGTAAAATCCAATAAATAGCAAACATATCGATTCACTATTTATATCCAAATTATATTGTTGGGAATCTCTCAGTAAACCTCAACAATTAAAATTTAATTAAATCAAATCAGCTCAATTTATTTTAACTTACAGCTTACTACTTTTTTAAAGTTCAAAATAGTTTTTATCACTACTGAGTGGAATAAAAATAGTTTATTGCGATTAATGAAAACGGTTTTTATAAATTTGAACTAAAGTAATGGTCGAAACTTGGTTAAATATAGGTTTAACAAGGAACCAGCACCACATTAATATTTTGCAAGCAATAAAAATTAACTACGACTGAGTGGTATGAGAAACTACTGTATCAGTGTTAGTCGAATGACGCGGTAGTACTGAGAGCCGCGGCTTGGAGGGTGATACAGAGACCCACCACCCCCTGAACTGTACACAGGGGGTATATGGAAAATTGATACAAACATAGCATTTGTTCATATTTTAATAGAAATATACAATAAACTGTATCAGAAACCTGACACATACCTTCTCCCATTAGCTTGCCAACTTTATCATGGGTGGTGGGTGCAACTATGATATTTTATTGGGAAAATAACTGTTGAACCGTATTTGTTTAAGCAATAGGGGTTACATTATTTTGTTTGGAATTATAAGGACCAAAGAAAATTAAATTTAATCTTTTTTTTTTAATAACATATGTAACAATAACTTTTGAACCGTAATTTTTACAGAAAATGCATTTGTACAATTTTTCAGGATTTTATGGAATATACCATACTAAAATTTTATCAAAATCGTTCGGTTTTAGAAAAAATCAGATTTTCCGTTTTTTATGGGTTTTTATGAGAAAATTGCCATTGAAATAAAAATGTCCAAAAAAACTCCTGGAGATACCATGGATTTGTACCTACATTACAAAATTTCATCAAAATTGAATCACAGGTCTGGTCTGTAGCTCTGTACACACACGGACAGACATAACTTTGAAAACAACTTTTTTGGACCCAATCGGATTTATCCACTGAAAATTCAAACTCGAGAATTTTAATGAAAACAATACCTTCTCCATATTATGATATAGAAGGAGAAAGTAAAACTCGATTGTTTGAAAAAGAAAACCCCTCTCAGATTACTTTTTGTGTTTGAAATAAATGTCTATTGATGATTAGCGGGGTCCCGAACCATCAGGACGGAAGCCAAACTCTCTTACTACTGTACCAGGCGTGACTATCCTCTTTTATTTTGGTATCGTAGTTCTCTAGTTTTGATTTGTATTGATCATAAAATTGCTATGTTTTAACACATTTACCTACGACCGTTTTTTTAAAAGTAGCCGTTTCAGTACAGTTCTTAGAGTTGAAAAGTTTCTCAATGTTTACTTTCATAACAGCATAGTTTTACTCATAACAACAAGGGTAACAAACCAATGAGGTTCACGAATTGATAGGGAAAAAGTAAAATTGTAATGATTAAAACTTCAACTAATCAGCTGTTGAGGACAATTTAATTGTTGAGTGGTACAATTAGTGTTTGATACAATGTTTCGTTGCATCACTGTCAGTGGCAATGAGAGGTTATAAACGAAAACTTAATCTCTCTTAGAATTTATGAGTAGTGATTTTTAGTAATCAAGACACTATCGAAGGTAAAGTATTGTACGCAACTAACGTAATCGTTGCGTAAACTAAAAGATTGCTGTATTGCTGTATCAGTATGTAATAGGGAGTTCAGCAAGTTTCACACGATGAAGGCCCATTTTCATTTCCCGTTCCAAATTTTCATTAAGAGCATAATAAGGTTGCTTTGGCCTATTAATTCACAGTGTCTAACACATAGAGTAATGTGAATGACGTTTATAAATTACCTTAGGTTTATTTATTTACACAGAGTACGTTGATATTGAACTTTGTGTTTCAGATGTGCTGTCCTCAGAGGGAGGTTTGTAGGTTTAAATATTCGAGATAAAACCTGTGGCATTGTCTATATAGTTTTTATTTACTGTAAAAGAACAAAAATAATTTTCGAAATATAAAGTGTTATATGATAGTGACAAAAGAAATATTTCTTTGAAGCAAAATATAATTTTCACAAATTTGTCAGGCAAGTACTTTTTTAATTGCACTGATCAAGCTTCTTAAAAAAATATCACGAAGAAACTTAAGAACATTTCTTCAGTTTATAAAGGTGTATAAGTTTGACGTGACATCGATAGTAATTACATGAGAATTCCTTTGAAAATCATATTCCTTGTCCACATTTATTCATTTTTATTCTTAACTAGCTGTAACCCGCGGGCTTTGCCCCGTTTAACTTCTTAATTTTCAAGATGATCTCGTTCGCATGGCTCAATCACGGCCTGGTTGAAGTTCGTTCGCTACGCTCACTCACCTTTAGGTTGGAGCTCGTTCGCTACGCTCACTCACCTTTAGGTTAGGGCTCGTTCGCTGCGCTCACTTGCTTTCAGGTTAGCTCGTTCGCTACGCTCACTTGCCTTCAGGTTACCTCGTTCACTACGCTAACCCGCCTCCAGGTTGAAGTTCGTTCGCTATGCTCACTCACCTTTTGGTTGCAAATTAGCTGTTGTCATAAATGTAAAAGAAATAATAGTGCTGCACCCTGTTGGTAATCCTTGTAACTTAAATGCTATTGAACATCATAGAACAGAACCAACTTGTTTAATTGAAACAGCTGTTAAGATTCATTAATTCCATTTCTCATAAGGTTTATATGGGAAACTCCTGAGCCACTGGGGCGGAGCCGATTGGACGGATCACGAAATTGATTGTGTATAAACCTATTCCATGAAATTCTACACGTATGTACCAAGTTTCGTGGCAATCGGTTCAGCGGTGTCTGAGTTTATCACTGCCAAACAAATATATATATATACATATATATATATACATATATATATACAAACATCCTCTTTTATACTTATAGATCATCAGTCTTCAAATCATAAAAAATCTAATAATAAAAAAATCTTTTTATGATGAAAATGAACATCTGCGATGCGTATCCTTTAGAAAAGATGAGGAAGGGTGAGTACCAATATCCGTTCGTCTGAAGAAACGCTTGGTTCTCGTCAAAATGTCTACCTCTGCAGCTGACTATTGTATGTACAAGTTATTGAGTCGAAGTTAAAACTGAAAACATTTTGAGTTTCATAATTTGCATCCATAAATAAAATAATTAATTTAGTAATAGTGATCACCCACTACTCAAATGTTTGAAGTAGGAAATAGTACATTACCTAGAGATATTTTATCAACCGTATGCAGCCATATACTGTAGGCTTATTGAATGTTCCAGCTACGATATTTGTTATGAATACAATTATTTGCAATTAATTTCACTTCTTATTTTACTATTGATAGTAGTGAAACTGATTTACCTACACATTAACAATAATGAACAATTATTAGTGTACAAATAATGATATTATGCGTTTTCTAAGCTGTTATTATGTTTACAGCTATCTAACTTAAAAAGAAACTCTTTAAGCATCAATTATGATAAAGTAGTAACTCAATTTGGGCTTTTTCCCATTTTTCGTATATAATAGACCCAGAAGTAATTTACCGATAATGTATTGTGGATTTATTTATTGAAAGGAGAACATCATTGAAAAAATACTTAATAAACAATGATCAGAAAAAGGAAATATTTATAAAAGTATTATGTTTGACAGTTAGTTGCCAAAAGGAAGTTGTTTATTAGCAAGTTTGTGATTTTGAGAAAAATATTAATTGAAAAAGACAACTCTCTCAGGATACAAAATTGCACGCAATCTGGCTAATGTCATTAAAATGATTTGATAATGTTTTTTTTATATAATTGAATCTATAACTTTTCAGTCTCTAAGTGTGAATAGTCTGAATGCAAAAGCTAGGTAACCATGTCATCACTCTTTCCCTTGCAAATTTACGGATTATTTTCCAACATGTATTTTTTTCCTTGGGTGCTAGGCACGAGCCCGGGATTGTTTTTCACATTGCTTCAGGCTAGACCTAGGGGTTGCGGCATTATCACTTAGATAAAATCCATTAGTGACTTGGCGGGATTTGAACCCGGGACCTCGGGGACTGAAGTCCCGCGCTCTAACCACTACACCAACTCGCTCCCCCTCGTATGGATATGATACACAATTTTTGTGGTATTGCCTTCCGTATTACTTAACAATTAATAATACGACAACTAATTCAGATGAATTTTCGAAAAATCTTTTGAAAATATTGATCGGAATACCATCAAAATTAGTTTATCGATTAATCAATATTTTACCAGGTGGCTTGCAATGTGTTTTGAAATTTAAAAATTTAAATAAAAAAATTTGAGGGTTACATTTTCCGAATAAAAATATGTTAAACTTTAAAATTTTCAAAAATCGTCCATTGTTTACTTATTATTTGTTAATTTTTTAAAAAGTTTGTAGTTGATAACCCTTAAAAATATTCAAAATGTAACATAAGACACATATTGTTAATAGAAAAAAATTAATGTTGAAACAATGACATTGTATCATGTTGCACAATCTATGAGTCACAGGGTTGCCAACATCTTCATCTCACAGTGGTGGAATGAAGGGGTGGTTATGGGGGTGGTTAGGGGGTGGGAAGGTCACGTGACTCACTGGGCTCGTCACAAACACGGTCATATCACATACCGTCACAACCCTCATCTCATCTCATATACATCGCCGCTGGCCTACATTGTTTCTCAACTCGTTTAAATGTTTTTCCCACTCCATTAAACGATAGTTATTCATATTTTACTACGCATATGCACATTTGCGTGATTCCTCAGTATAATGTATTAATATTGTGCGTGTGTTGATTTATCTAACTACCTTTTTGCGACATTAGAAGAACTAGAATTTCTTTTGGATGTCATTTCTGGAATTAAAAATATGCATTAATAGCTAATTAAGTTATGTGGAAACGCGTACTTATTAATTCAGTGTTATGCACATTAGATAAAATGTTGGGGATGATTTTACGAACGAGTATTAAGTATGAAATTTGCATTACCAGTGTTTCTTAGTTTTCATGCGTAATTAATATAAATTCTCTCAATATAAAAGTATTTACCTATGACTGTTTTTAAGTAGCCATTTCAGTTCAGTTCTTAGAATTGAAAAGTTGCACATAACAGCATTGTTTACTTACATAACAGCATAGTTTTACTAATAACAACACGAGTAATGAGGTTCAAAGATTGAGAGAGAAGAAGTAACATTGTAATGATTCAAACTTCAACTAATCAGCTGTTCAGGTCAATTTAATTGTTGAGTGGTGCAATAATTAATTAGTGTTTGGTACAATCTTTCGTAGCAATTACCATCAGTGGCAATGAGAGGTTATTAACGAAAACATAACCTCTCTTAGAAGTTATGAGTAGTGATTTTTAGTAATTAAAACACTGTCGTGGGTAAAGTAGTTTACGCAACTCGCGGAAATAGCGTTAACGGCACGAGTAGAAATTTTAAGGTACGAGCCTTGGCAAGCGCCTTAAAGACTTCTATCTTTACGCAATCCTTGCGTAAACTACCATTTCAGCACAACTTAAACCTGTGTCTAATACATGTGGAACTTGTCACATTTTACTAGTATTTATTTCACTGGTAACCTGAAAATTGTAATTAATTTTAATTTTTATTGAAACGCGAATTAAACGTCATTAAATTAAATGCAAATTTGGTGTGGAAAGGTAAATACGAGTTTTAGTCTCTAGAATGTTAACTAAATAACAATACTTTCACATACCTTTCATTCACATTTCATTCATCTTTCCGATTACTAACATCCGAATCGAAGTGGTGTTTCAGTTATATAAATTAAACATAAACATCCTTCCTTGGTCAGTATAGGATTAAGAATCAAGAATCTTGGTCTTTTATAAACACTGTATAGTTTCTTGAAAGTCGTCATTTATGTACAAGGAAACTATAAACAATGCCAAACAATGATAGACTATTAAAAACAATACCAACATTTAGGTGTATAGCCACCTAAAGATCACAGTAAATATTATGAAATCTGAATGGTAAAGTTACAGTCAACTTTTTAATGTTGGATATGTGTAAAAATTACAAAACACAATATCACCATGTGTATACAGCATCGATCTCTATTACAAAGAGATCGACGCTGTATACAGTAAATCTATACTTATTTAATGCGCAAGCAGGTTTTTTGTGACAATTACTCCTCCGAAACTACTAAACCGATTGACATGTTTTTGGTGTCATTGGAAAGAGAGTAACGTGTAGTTGTGCAGGAAACTTTCTTTTTAGGCAAATAATTAGAGAGTGAGGCCCTAGGGCCCTTAAAATTTTCGTATTTCTCCATAAGATCAATATGGGAAACAAAAATTTTTATGAAACTCCAGCTGTTGTTAGAAATTAAAAGTGAGAAGAAGAACATAAGGTAAATGCACCAGTAGCTGACAGTGCTCTAGAAGCTGACAGTTTCTTTACATTATAATGTGGTCTCTTAAAAATATTTACACATGATTGCATTGTTAGAAGAACATATGTTTATTCTTGATTTGTTTACAAACAAATCAGTGAAATTTAAAATTTAAAATTTAGCTAAATGGTGGTGGTTTGAAAGTGACCCTGTCAGTACACATTTAGTCGATTCCCTTAATGAAATTGTTAAGAAGGTAAGTTTGGTTTTTTGTCATTTCGCTAAATTTCTTAAATAGTATTAATGATTAGGCTCATTATTTTTATCAATTATACCTTTGTTGACAATTTCATGATAAAATTGGGGTGTCAGGGGTTTTGGATTTAAAATTATATCAATGTCAGGCTTTGGTACACAAAAGCCATACAAGTTCCACTAGCTGACAGGGGATATTTGCTACTTGCACAATATTAAATTGGTTTTACCCATCGAAATTTGCATGCTATTTATAATTTATTTGATCTCACATTTTTATAAAATGATTTTAATTTTTTAATTAATAAGCCAAATGATCTTCAAAAAAATGTATATTTTTTAAATATATATAATATATATATATACAGTATATATATATATACATTTTTAAATGTAAATATTTTTTATTTTAAAATATGTAAAATAAATTTTCTTAATAACGTTTTACATGATTTTATAATTTAATTATTAAGTTAGATTTTATTTGTCTTATATATTATAAAACCCTTAGGTTTAGCTGCTAGTACATTTATAGTTCCAGTGTCAACTACTGGGACAACTGACAGTCAGCTACTGGTACAAGCACTTTTTTCACTGTCAGCCACTGGAACACGTACAAAGGTTGAATTAAGTTTTAAAATGTTATAAAATATATTAAAAAACCCCTTTTTGTATGACAAATTTAAAAACTACACTAAATTTAGAATCACATAAAATCCGAAATATCTCTTTAGTTCCTATTTATTTAAAACCACGGATTATTAAGTGCGTATAGTTTCTTATACTGTCAGCTACTTGTGCGTTTACCTTATGTTAATCGTAAACAGACAACAAGATTACTAATTTAACAGTTTGCCACATACAATTAAGTTACTGACTTGGTTGAAATGAAATATTTACTATTTGAATTTGGGTTGGCGTAAATATTACAATGAAAAAATCGAGAGAGCCTGGATAAATTTATATACTAAAAAGAAAACTGAATTACTGTGCTGCATTTCATAATAATCATTGAAAGAGCCGATTTGCAAACTATGGAAACATAGGAAAGGCTACAACACCAAGGAGAAGAAATAGAAATAATGTTATTTTTTTTAGAATTTATAATCATTATTATGGACAACCTAATGCTATGAGTAAGGCTATTTGTAGAAAACACTAAAAAACAAGATCATCTTTTGAAAAATGATAAGATATTTACAAGAAATGTTGATTATATCGATATACATCCTTGAGTATTTCCATAATCTTCGATTCGAATCTTTTAAAATCATCAGAAATTATGGATGTTGTTCGTTTTAAAATAATGCCTGTAATACTTAGCAATTGCTCGAATTCGAGCAACAGGGACACTAGTATACGTAAAAAGAATATATCCATCCATAGAGTTAAGTCCAAAGATGTTAACCGTTGGAAGCTTCACTTGTGCCTCAATTATATTGGTCAAATAGTAATGAGAACAATCACTGACTATGTGCTTTAGTTTGAGGCACTCATTTGGTAATCCAAAATGTACAATAAATAAATTATTAAATGGCTGAAAGAGTTTTTAAGTTTGATAAATTACAAGAAATAACAAGTTAACATCAAAACGCAACATACAATAGTATAGGAACATCCCTTTTTGATGTCTTCAGGTATTTTTTAGGATGACGAATATTGAAAGGGAGTATGTTGTACAGTATGAAGCAGCGCCGTGCAGTGAGGAGTAGGCAACTTGAGTTCTGTACCCAGATTGCGTTGGCAGGTTTGAAGGCGTCTGTACCATACGTACGCGTTTATACCATGTCATTTCACTAGGAAATGTTAGTTACATTTGATAATGTCACAAGCAATATGAACAGTGTTATTGTAATATGAGCAGTATATTGTCTTAGATAAGTTATCAATGTTATTTACCTTCTCGCTTTCGGCATTTGTTACCGAAATTTGCAATAACATTTGCAAACATTAAATGCTTGAACAACAAAATATTTACCATACTAATAAACATTTCTGAAATAAAAATCTGTACATTTTTAAAATTACTTTTCAAAAAAATAAATACTTTTCGTCAGCCATAATGCAGTCAGCCATAACCATATATGATAACAAGTTCTCAATTTTACCGTAAGACGAGGAATCATCTTACAGTATTCAAATTCAAAGTCCCAACTAAAACTTGAGCCAAGGGGTTGGTACGAATTTAACACAACCTTTTTCCTAAATATTTTATTAAAAACCATAACCGTGAATGGGGATGTTTAAGAGTCCACAACGCGCATTTTACTGCATAGCTTGACCGCGTAAAAGTTCCACTTCCTCTATACGAGAACCCTACGCTCTCCCCATAGCCAGACATAACCCGTCGTTGGCGATTAACCCATCAATCCTGTGGTCTACAGTCGGCAATCAATTGGGCTAAAGTTAACAACCAGATAAATAAGGGATTGAAGTGATTATTGGTCAATTAAGGGGTCGCGAGACGAGGGTTGTGAGAGACACGCGTGTGGTGGCATCAATACGCGGGAACAAGAGAGGCTGCATTGCTATTGTTGTTAACCATTGGAAAGTGGTTATATATGATCGATAATAGTAAAAATTCATAAGAATGTGTCATGGTTTGATTCGTAGGTGTTGTATGATTAGTTCACGATACGAAATGAAACTTTACACTTATTTGCCATTCATTTGTAGGGAACAGCCTAAGGTCTCGTTTTATTACCTAATCCGACCTTCTGTTAGGAATCAGTGTAAATGCAAGGGACGTAACTACGTACCACTCAACAAGTGCAGGTGTTTACACAGTTTTACTGAATAAGTGCAGGTGTTTATTCTCTCAAGGAGCACTGGTGTTTAAACTGTATCACTCAATGAGTAAAGGAGTTTCCAACGTAACACTCAAGGAGTACAGGTTGTTATTTTGTTTCACTAAGGGCCGCTTTCCCCAAATCAAGTTTAACTCTGATCGCGGTTTAAACTCTAGTTTAACCTCAGATTCACTTTCCCCAAAATAATTTCTCCGTTTAAACTATGTTTAAGTTAACCCTAGGGGTGAGGCTGGTTTAACTGGCGATCCGTGGGTTAACCCAGGAGAGAAGAATAATAGCTTGATTTTGATTGGCTCTTGGCTGACTTGTTACGTTCGGCAGACGGCAATGGCAAATATCCTTGTTTGACATTTTGTTAAACATAACCTAAAATAAATTGAACTGGAAATAAATTAAGAAATAACAAACCAGAACCTATGTAGACCATTAATTCATGACTAGGCTATTTCAAATTTAAAGATATAAGGCTACAGATATATAGTAATGGTTTTAAGGTTTTTAAATGCGTAGAGTAGGCCTAAATTATTATATTTTCGGTAGGTAGTATCGTAGTTGTGTACAATCGATAGGTTACCTTGTCCACAGCAACGCAACAGTGGTTGGAAAGTTTGTTCATAAGAAGCCTTTTGGTTTGATTTTATTTGAACACGAGTCTTACATTACAGAAAAGTAAATATTAATCATTCGGGCCTAACCACTATTCTATTATAATTATCATGTGTAAATTAACAACTACTGCAGTACGCCTTAAATTAAATTTAGTTTAGAAACATAACATCGAACGTGTCTAATGCTGAGTAGCCTAGGCCTGCCATTACAAAGGATAGGCTCTAGTTTTTAATCCACAAACATTAATTTTGCGTCTTTCCCAACATTTTATTTTCCCATGATTGTAAATGCTTTTATTTGATGCATACAGTAGGCCTACTGTTTAATTAAGTTTGAGCTTAAATAAACACAATAAATGAAATGCTTTTAAATTAGCATCAGTACAATTTATTAGCCTGCAAATAAAAATGTTTCTTTTTAATGTCAACAATTGGAGACAATGACACGAAACCTAATACAAATAACCAAAACACGAGAAAATTAATGACATATATGTCATAGTGGGAAGTTAAACAGCTAATATTGCAGACAAAATTGCATAACAGTGTTGCCAACATTGTTGCTTGCAAAGAAAAGCTAGGTTAGACTAAACTTTCATGACAAAATAGTGGGGAAAGCCATCCTAAGTTTAACCCACAGATTAAAGTTAACCGAGATTAAGTTAAACTTGATTTGGGGAAAGCGGCCCTTAATGAGTGCCGGTTTTTACACTGTATCACTCAATGAGTAAAGAAGTTTAAAATGTAACACTTAAGGAGTATAGGTTTTTATTTTGTTTCTCTTAATGAGTGCCTGTTTTTACACGGTATCACTCAATGAGTAAAGGAGTTTACAACATAAGGTAAACCAGGTTTTGAACCGTATAATTTAAGTAGTTTATGTGCTTTACGTAATCGCTCATGGAGTTCAGTTATTTTCACCGTGTCACCCAAGGAGTGCACGTAAGTATGTCTCAAGGGGTTGTGTTTTCGTATAAGCAACACTTTGCAGTCGATCGACTTTATGGCAGGCGTCGTCGAACCTTTCCAATCATGCATAAACACAATTTATCTGTTTACATTTTACCCAAGACGTTGCGGGCTTAGAACCTGCTAACCATTATTTAATTACATATAATTAAACGTGTATATGATTTTGTAATTATCATACAGTTTGCATTAATAGTTGCCAAAACTACTTTGTTTTCGCTAGAACTACTTCGTTGTTCTTTCTAATAATTAAGACATTACTGAAACTGTTTGTAAAACATATTTTCATTACGAACCACACTTTGCTCAATAGTAGGATAGTAGCAACTGATATTTTCCCCTTTGTACTGTATTGTATAATTTGCTAGTGTACTATGTATGGCTTGTTATAAACACGTGTTACAAGTTGTTTTGTTTATTTTTTCCTTGTTATTGTGTTCAACTAACGTGGTTACTTAACAACCCATAAGGCCAATGTTAAAAAAATGTAGATTTTTGCGGGATTGGAATGTTGTTGACAGTTTTAACTACGACATAGTTTTTTAGCCATTCATTGAAATTATACAGGGTGAGTTTTAAATTAGTCCCCCCCCCCCTACTTTTTTCTATATTTCTTAAGAAATCATCCTAATAACTCCATCTTGGATCCGCCATTTTGAAATGAGATGAATTAATTTAAATATAAAGGTGGTGTTGTTACCCATCATTTTGAGTTACTTTGTTATGCTGAACTTAATGCCGCAATCCGTTTTTCATTTGCCTCTTTGGTTTTTAAAATATTGGAATTTTAAATAAGAGAATATTAATATTTCATCAAGAAAGCTTGATAACCAAAAACGGATTGTTGCATTGAGTTCAGTATAAAAAAGTAGTTCAAAATTATAGGTCACAACACCACTATCATATTTAAATTAATTGATCACATTTCAAAATGGCGGATCCAAGATGGCGGCCGAAAACATTACATTCGTTATAAGCAAGTGAAGATAGGTCGACAATGAATGGTGGTGTATACTTATCGTTATCTAGCACTATTTTAAGATTATGGTCTTAGTTTGTAGATGCACAATGTTAAAATGTGCTAAAAATAAAGTTATAAAAAGTCCTCATAACTTTAGAACGGATCAAGATTTTTTAAACTAATTGCGGCATTGTAATCAGTGTAAAATTCTAGTTGAAAAACGTGGGTCACAACCCTACATTTACATTTGAAAAAAAATTTTTGTACCTATCCAATAAGGTGGATCCAAGATGGCGGCCAAAAATTTATACCCAGTCAAAATGAAGTACCGGAGTTGATATCTTAAGAAATGTAGAAAAAAGTAGGGGGGGAACTCATTTAAAACTCACCCTGTATGTTTTAGTACACTGACAATGTCAATGCATGTAAATGTCCTTGATAATAAATTATTTTATTTTATTTGCAGTAAACACGTTTGTAGGCCAGATAAAAATTATTTACAACAAATGAAGGAAATCGTCGAAGCCGATTTAGAAATATTCTTGCAGAGCATACATACAAGCAAAACATTGCTTATAATAAGAGTATAGAATGCCATAATCTATGAACAATATAAACATCTAACACAACATCAATATCTATGAGGTTGAGATGATATTTAATTTTTTTATTTTTCACACAGGAAAGTCCATACAACATTTTTGCTCTTGAATAACAAAAAGTTAAGAAGATATCCTAATTATTTATCCTTTTTGTGTTTACTAAACATTTTGAAACCACCTGTTTGTTCTTTTATAATCTTCTCAATGAAACAATTCCTCAGAGGAGATGCTGACACATTCTAGCGGATATTTGGAGAACTGAAACTTCACTTCCAGTTCGTTTACAGCGCCACTAACACGAAGTGAAAACATCTCCCATTTTGGGTATTGTTGTAATACAGTAGTTTCAAAGTAAAATGTCTCCATAAATGTTATTTTTGGTTTTATTAGTTCAGTTTCATTCTCTTATTTTGCTTAATTCAAAGGCTAGACATACAAAATCCACATACAATTATTGTTTACACTGCCACTTCTCTACCCCGTTGCAAAGCAGGGGTATAGCAACTAATAATATTATATTAGTAAGAAGTAAGATAAGCTTGGCTATTTGCTTTATCAATTTTACTATAGCTCGCAATAGTTCTAAATTAAATTGTTTGTGTTTACTTGTATTAACATTGCCTATCATCAGATTTTCATATCTTATTTATTTATTTTTATGCGGTATATTAAAACATGTATAGTCATTGAATATTTGTAACCGTATATTCCTTTATATGTTAATTGGATTAGCTGTGCCTAAACCGATAATGAAGGGAGAAAACTAAAGTTGATCTGTGGCTTGAACTGTGAATGAGAAGCGGACTCCATTGTTTGCACTCTGCTGGGGAAGTTACTCAGAAAAATCTCTGACAAAATAAATGCCGCATTGGTGCAATGACGGTGCGTTTTGAGGAGTAGATTTGGCAGTGGCACTTGGCCGGTGTCTACCTGGTCCAATCCTACGTGTAGTCCTATTCCGCCCGAGTTTTATTTCGCCCGTAACCTAATTAGTCCCAGTTCGCCCACGGTCCCAGATTAACCCTTATAATCCTCAGCTCTACCTGCGTCAGGAGTCCTATTCCATCCACGGAGGACCCCACCCACCCCCAACTATGTAAAAGCCCTCCCCTATCCATCACCCGGTTATCCACCTTCGACTACATGGTTATTTAAGCTTAAAATATTTGTTTGACAAATCAAGCGAATTTCCTTTATAGTATTAATGTAAAGTTTAAACACAAAGATATCTGTAAAATATTTATAAAATTTACTGCCCATGTACTGTTAGTTACTGTATGTTTGTCTCCCTATCCAAAATGTGCAAATAAGCAATTTAATTACGGTATTTAAAATATTGCGCTTAACGTCAAACAGAAACATATGATAACACTGCAATCCAAGACATGGCCAAACAAAGGCCACTAGTTAGCCGCTTCTAGTGTTAAATACCCAACTGCACACCTTTGGGTGGGGTCCTCCGTGGATGGAATAGGACTCCTGACGCAGGTAGAGCTGATGATTATAAGGGTTAATCTGGGACCGTGGGCGAACTAGGACTAATTAGGTTACGGGCGAAATAAAACTCGGGCGGAATAGGACTACACGTAGGATTGGACCAGGTAGACACCGGCCAAGTGCCACTGCCAAATCTACTCCTCAAAACGCACCGTCATTGCACCAATGCGGCATTTATTTTGTCAGAGATTTTTCTGAGTAACTTCCCCAGCAGAGTGCAAACAATGGAGTCCGCTTCTCATTCACAGTTCAAGCCACAGATCAACTTTAGTTTTCTCCCTTCATTATCGGTTTAGGCACAGCTAATCCAATTAACATATAAAGGAATATACGGTTACAAATATTCAATGACTATACATGTTTTAATATACCGCATAAAAATAAATAAATAAGATATGAAAATCTGATGATAGGCAATGTTAATACAAGTAAACACAAACAATTTAATTTAGAACTATTGCGAGCTATAGTAAAATTGATAAAGCAAATAGCCAAGCTTATCTTACTTCTTACTAATATAATATTATTAGTTGCTATACCCCTGCTTTGCAACGGGGTAGAGAAGTGGCAGTGTAAACAATAATTGTATGTGGATTTTGTATGTCTAGCCTTTGAATTAAGCAAAATAAGAGAATGAAACTGAACTAATAAAACCAAAAATAACATTTATGGAGACATTTTACTTTGAAACTACTGTATTACAACAATACCCAAAATGGGAGATGTTTTCACTTCGTGTTAGTGGCGCTGTAAACGAACTGGAAGTGAAGTTTCAGTTCTCCAAATATCCGCTAGAATGTGTCAGCATCTCCTCTGAGGAATTGTTTCATTGAGAAGATTATAAAAGAACAAACAGGTGGTTTCAAAATGTTTAGTAAACACAAAAAGGATAAATAATTAGGATATCTTCTTAACTTTTTGTTATTCAAGAGCAAAAATGTTGTATGAACTTTCCTGTGTGAAAAATAAAAAAATTAAATATCATCTCAACCTCATAGATATTGATGTTGTGTTAGATGTTTATATTGTTCATAGATTATGGCATTCTATACTCTTATTATAAGCAATGTTTTGCTTGTATGTATGCTCTGCAAGAATATTTCTAAATCGGCTTCGACGATTTCCTTCATTTGTTGTAAATAATTTTTATCTGGCCTACAAACGTGTTTACTGCAAATAAAATAAAATAATTTATTATCAAGGACATTTACATGCATTGACATTGTCAGTGTACTAAAACATACAGGGTGAGTTTTAAATGAGTTCCCCCCCTACTTTTTTCTACATTTCTTAAGATATCAACTCCGGTACTTCATTTTGACTGGGTATAAATTTTTGGCCGCCATCTTGGATCCACCTTATTGGATAGGTACAAAAATTTTTTTTCAAATGTAAATGTAGGCTTGTGACCCACGTTTTTCAACTAGAATTTTACACTGATTACAATGCCGCAATTAGTTTAAAAAATCTTGATCCGTTCTAAAGTTATGAGGACTTTTTATAACTTTATTTTTAGCACATTTTAACATTGTGCATCTACAAACTAAGACCATAATCTCAAAATAGTGCTAGATAACGATAAGTATACACCACCATTCATTGTCGACCTATCTTCACTTGCTTATAACGAATGTAATGTTTTCGGCCGCCATCTTGGATCCGCCATTTTGAAATGTGATCAATTAATTTAAATATGATAGTGGTGTTGTGACCTATAATTTTGAACTACTTTTTTATACTGAACTCAATGCAACAATCCGTTTTTGGTTATCAAGCTTTCTTGATGAAATATTAATATTCTCTTATTTAAAATTCCAATATTTTAAAAACCAAAGAGGCAAATGAAAAACGGATTGCGGCATTAAGTTCAGCATAACAAAGTAACTCAAAATGATGGGTAACAACACCACCTTTATATTTAAATTAATTCATCTCATTTCAAAATGGCGGATCCAAGATGGAGTTATTAGGATGATTTCTTAAGAAATATAGAAAAAAGTAGGGGGGGGGGACTAATTTAAAACTCACCCTGTATAATTTCAATGAATGGCTAAAAAACTATGTCGTAGTTAAAACTGTCAACAACATTCCAATCCCGCAAAAATCTACATTTTTTTAACATTGGCCTTATGGGTTGTTAAGTAACCACGTTAGTTGAACACAATAACAAGGAAAAAATAAACAAAACAACTTGTAACACGTGTTTATAACAAGCCATACATAGTACACTAGCAAATTATACAATACAGTACAAAGGGGAAAATATCAGTTGCTACTATCCTACTATTGAGCAAAGTGTAGTTCGTAATGAAAATATGTTTTACAAACAGTTTCAGTAATGTCTTAATTATTAGAAAGAACAACGAAGTAGTTCTAGCGAAAACAAAGTAGTTTTGGCAACTATTAATGCAAACTGTATGATAATTACAAAATTATATACACGTTTAATTATATGTAATTAAATAATGGTTAGCAGGTTCTAAGCCCGCAACGTCTTGGGTAAAATGTAAACAGATAAATTGTGTTTATGCATGATTGGAAAGGTTCGACGACGCCTGCCATAAAGTCGATCGACTGCAAAGTGTTGCTTATACGAAAACACAACCCCTTGAGACATACTTACGTGCACTCCTTGGGTGACACGGTGAAAATAACTGAACTCCATGAGCGATTACGTAAAGCACATAAACTACTTAAATTATACGGTTCAAAACCTGGTTTACCTTATGTTGTAAACTCCTTTACTCATTGAGTGATACCGTGTAAAAACAGGCACTCATTAAGAGAAACAAAATAAAAACCTATACTCCTTAAGTGTTACATTTTAAACTTCTTTACTCATTGAGTGATACAGTGTAAAAACCGGCACTCATTAAGGGCCGCTTTCCCCAAATCAAGTTTAACTTAATCTCGGTTAACTTTAATCTGTGGGTTAAACTTAGGATGGCTTTCCCCACTATTTTGTCATGAAAGTTTAGTTTAACCTAGCTTTTCTTTGCAAGCAACAATGTTGGCAACACTGTTATGCAATTTTGTCTGCAATATTAGCTGTTTAACTTCCCACTATGACATATATGTCATTAATTTTCTCGTGTTTTGGTTATTTGTATTAGGTTTCGTGTCATTGTCTCCAATTGTTGACATTAAAAAGAAACATTTTTATTTGCAGGCTAATAAATTGTACTGATGCTAATTTAAAAGCATTTCATTTATTGTGTTTATTTAAGCTCAAACTTAATTAAACAGTAGGCCTACTGTATGCATCAAATAAAAGCATTTACAATCATGGGAAAATAAAATGTTGGGAAAGACGCAAAATTAATGTTTGTGGATTAAAAACTAGAGCCTATCCTTTGTAATGGCAGGCCTAGGCTACTCAGCATTAGACACGTTCGATGTTATGTTTCTAAACTAAATTTAATTTAAGGCGTACTGCAGTAGTTGTTAATTTACACATGATAATTATAATAGAATAGTGGTTAGGCCCGAATGATTAATATTTACTTTTCTGTAATGTAAGACTCGTGTTCAAATAAAATCAAACCAAAAGGCTTCTTATGAACAAACTTTCCAACCACTGTTGCGTTGCTGTGGACAAGGTAACCTATCGATTGTACACAACTACGATACTACCTACCGAAAATATAATAATTTAGGCCTACTCTACGCATTTAAAAACCTTAAAACCATTACTATATATCTGTAGCCTTATATCTTTAAATTTGAAATAGCCTAGTCATGAATTAATGGTCTACATAGGTTCTGGTTTGTTATTTCTTAATTTATTTCCAGTTCAATTTATTTTAGGTTATGTTTAACAAAATGTCAAACAAGGATATTTGCCATTGCCGTCTGCCGAACGTAACAAGTCAGCCATAGAGTTAAGTCCAAAGATGTTAACCGTTGGAAGCTTCATTTGTGCCTCAATTATATTGGTCAAATAGTAATGAGAACAATCACTGACTATGTGCTTTAGTTTGAGGCACTCATTTGGTAATCCAAAATGTACAATAAATAAATTATTAAATGGCTGAAAGAGTTTTTAAGTTTGATAAATTACAAGAAATAACAAGTTAACATCAAAACGCAACATACAATAGTATAGGAACATCCCTTTTTGATGTCTTCAGGTATTTTTTAGGATGACGAATATTGAAAGGGAGTATGTTGTACAGTATGAAGCAGCGCCGTGCAGTGAGGAGTAGGCAACTTGAGTTCTGTACCCAGATTGCGTTGGCAGGTTTGAAGGCGTCTGTACCATACGTACGCGTTTATACCATGTCATTTCACTAGGAAATGTTAGTTACATTTGATAATGTCACAAGCAATATGAACAGTGTTATTGTAATATGAGCAGTATATTGTCTTAGATAAGTTATCAATGTTATTTACCTTCTCGCTTTCGGCATTTGTTACCGAAATTTGCAATAACATTTGCAAACATTAAATGCTTGAACAACAAAATATTTACCATACTAATAAACATTTCTGAAATAAAAATCTGTACATTTTTAAAATTACTTTTCAAAAAAATAAATACTTTTCGTCAGCCATAATGCAGTCAGCCATAACCATATATGATAACAAGTTCTCAATTTTACCGTAAGACGAGGAATCATCTTACAGTATTCAAATTCAAAGTCCCAACTAAAACTTGAGCCAAGGGGTTGGTACGAATTTAACACAACCTTTTTCCTAAATATTTTATTAAAAACCATAACCGTGAATGGGGATGTTTAAGAGTCCACAACGCGCATTTTACTGCATAGCTTGACCGCGTAAAAGTTCCACTTCCTCT